>NC_133391.1:119792383-122192383 GCF_047511655.1 Castor canadensis | reverse complement strand
TGAAGATAACCTTATCAAAATGTGACTCAAAGCAGGGGGTGGGATGTGGGGAGAGGGAAGCCAGGGACCCTTTCAGCATACTACAGCAGAAGATTTTTCCCAAGGCATTCACTCTCATTAGGGAAATGATTTGCCTGCTGGGTAAATAGATACTTGACCTTCATTCTGCCCTTCATCTATACAGACCCTAAACTCTGTCCCACTCCATCTCAGGGACTATGGAGTGGAGCCAAGTGGCAAACTCTGGAAGAGGAAAAGAGGGTGCAAAGTGGAAGGAAGCGATAGTGCAAAGAACTTTTGGGCTCTGGGGTCTGAAAGAGGAACAGTTAACAGATGAGAAGTTGCCACCAACTGGGACTCATGTCCTGGCCATGAAGGCCTACCTGGGGACAGTGAGTCTAGCTGTATTAAGAACTACTGCTGATTACCCACCCACAGTGGAACTGTTGTGGCTTGAAAGGCCACTTTCTGCACTTGCATAAGGTGCGACTCATCCCTTTTATCTGACCTGCCTCTGGGAAGAAGATAGTGCTGGATGGCTGTGAGCTCAGACAGATGCTAAGCTTACTGAAGAGGTTATCTTTACTTCCTGGTATTATACACTCCCTCCCCTTGAGTAACTTGCTTCTAATCAATAGCAGCATTGAAAATATGTCACTTCTGTGATAAGGCTAACAAAAATTATGACTTTGTCTTGCTAGCAAACTCTCTCTTTTATTGACTATGATGAATCAAGTTGCCATGTTGGAGAGGCCCACATGGCAAGGAAAATGGCAGCTAAAGACATCAAATAACCAAAACCTCCATTACAGTAGCCTTCAAGGAACCTAGTCCTGCCTGCCAATAACCACATAAGTGATCTGGGAAACTGATCTTCAGCCAGTTGAGCCTTCAGGTGAGAACCCGGCCCTATCTGATACCTTGACTACAGTCCTAGGGGGAAGATGGGAGCAGAGACCTGGCTAAACTGTGCTCAGATTCCTAACTCAGAGAAACTGTGATATGGAAACTGTATGTTGTTGTAAGCTGATGGATTTTAAGGTAATTTACTACTAGGATAACCAATAGTCCTAATTTGCCTGTTACTGTCCTAGTTTTAGTACTGAAAGTTCCAGGTTCCAGTAAGTCCCTTGGTCTTGTACAAATGGGGACAGTTGTCACCCTATTCGTGATGTACTAGTGAGACAACTAATGCATGAATGCGTGTATTATATTCCACTTAAGCAGGTATACCTCAAAATACTTCCCAGAAGTGAGTAATTTCAGTCTGGATGGTAAATTTGTCTGGAATTCTATTAGGTAGTCCCCAATTCTCCTTCATAGGGGTTGTAACATTTTGTTTTTCCATTTGCAATATGACAGTGCCTGTTTTGCCATGGTCTCCTAACAGTTTGTTTTTATAATCTATTATCTATTTGATAATTAAAGCAAATACATTTTTATTATATGCATAAATGTAAACTGACTGAAATTCTCTTATAGCAAAATATTTAATCATTAACATTTGTAGAATTGAACACCATTATTTATACTTTTATTATTCCCAAAAACTCATTTTAGTGAATTCACTTGGGGAAAGAAATGGACCTAACTAAATATACTCAGACTCTCATGGTGTGTGTGTGTGTGTGTATGTGTGTGTGCATGTCTACATTGCCTTCTTATCCCATAACACAGATCATGTAACTGGTTTACTAAACTTTCAGTTTCATTTTTAATCAATTACTCTATCAAGAGTACAATTTGCCCAAACGGCATATTTAACTTCAGTAGTAGATTAGGGGAACAAAGGAACATGTGATGAAATAGAGGGAAGAGAAGATGATGGTTTGAGTGCAACCCTTTTGTGATTGCTGGCAAATTTGTCAAATTCAAATGTCTACATTACCAGGAAAGTAACCCAAGGAAATGCATGTGGCTGAGTTGGGAAGCCCATTAGCTGGGCAGTATATGCCCAGCTGTGTGCCAGGGAGGAATATAGGCCAGTGTTGCCATTATAGTTATTCAAGGTCAACTGAAGTTCAAGTTTAATGAATTCTTTTGTGGCTTTAAAAAAAAGTAATATGCAGAAAAACTTTGTTGATAGGCCAGTGTTAGCCTATATGCTGCCAGTATGGAGTTGTGGGAATGTAGAAAAAGAAAAACCAAATCCACTTGTTCGTTGATCACCTATGGTCTGTTGTTTTCCACCAAATCTTGGGAGATAGGTATTAACAACCTAGCTTTCCTGGTAAGGAAACAGAAGCTCAGGAGGTTAAATCAATTGTCTTAGATAATAAAGCAGAAGAGTGGTAGATCCACACCAAGATGTCTTTAGACACCCAAATCTCTGGTGTTTCCACCCTGTGAAGCCATGGTCAGTGCTCATTACAATTGACCTAGCTTTCAGTTTTCCTCCAAGACAATGTTCAAGAGTCGAAGCCAGTGAGTGACATCCATCTTACCTTCACCATCCAGTGGCACAAACTGAACAGGCATATTTATGCTTATGGTTGCTTATGAAGTGTGCTTGGTGGTTCCTTGGGCAGGGTTCCATGGAGCCTCATTCTCAGAGTACATGTGGCTTCCTTTCAACTGGGAAGTCAAGGAACACAAACCTTTCAGTTTTTTTTATTGTTTTATTATCATATGTGCATACAAGGCTTGGGTCATTTCTCCCCACTGCCCCCACCCCCTCCCTTACCACCCATTCCACCCCCTCCCTCTCCCCCCCACCCCCTCAATACCCAGCAGAAACTATTTTGCCCTTATCTCTAATTTTGTTGAAGAGAGAGTATAGGCAATAATAGGAAGGAACAAGTGTTCCTGGTTGAGATAAGGATAGCTATACAGCAAACCTTTCAGTTTTGACTTCCGCTGATTTGGGTTGAAACGCCCTCCCCACCTTTAAAACCATTATGGGAGTGAAGGAAACTTATATGAGAGTAAAATTAGATTTCAAGCCCAGCGTAGTTGAGCTGTTTTGTCTTCAGTCATGTACCTGGAAGGACTTGTGATCTGGTCTATTACATCTCGTGTTTATAGTCCTGCATCCCCAAATGGCTCTCCAAGGACACTCTGTGAGGTGGTGTTAACAGGGCATTTGTGAAGTGCTGTAAATTAGGTTTTTGTGAACAGAAATGAGGCCAAGAAGGTTCAGGTCCAATAGCCATCAGGTCACTGGCTGCTGGTCTTCTTATGTTTTATAAACTGAAGAGGGTCTTTTATTACTTTTATCATTTATTCTATCTATCCTTTCACAAATCTGCTTTTGATCCCTTCAGTCATTAGTTCTCAGCTGCTCTATCCCTTCTTCTGGGACTTCACCATTTGCTTTTTAAAGCCTTAGAACTTGCATCTCTCCATTTTATAGATTTAATTGTGTTTTCAATGAGTACAAGAAAACTGTCCATGTTTTTTACAGTCCAAATAAGTCAAAATGCAAAACTGTGCAGTTTCATAAGGAAGTGTTTTGATATTCTTTTGAGCACTCAGGTATTAATACAGAGGGTGAGGGACAGTACTAATTTAGTTGCTGAGGGTGGGTGGTCTTTTCATGTAGTTTTGGAGACAGAAGTGACTTTTAACTTGTATGATTCTCTGAATTTCAGTTTAACTGAAAAAGAGAGATTAGAAAATTAATATGAAAGACATCTATGAGATCAGAAAATTGGTTCTCTGAAAAGCTAAATCAGAGGAGAAATTATGCTATCAACAACTTTTCATTTTTAACTCTCTCTCTCTAGTTTTCAGTATCATTTTATAGAGTTAATTAGATCTTGGAATAAGGTAGGAATTGCTTTTGACTATTACTAATAGAAACTCAATATAACAGTGACATTAACAAAACAAGGCTGCTTTTCCTTTCGTGTAAAACAGAGGCAAGGAGTCCAAGACTATTACAGCAGCTCCACAGTCATCAGGAACCCAGGCTGCTTCTACGTTTTGTACTCTTCTATCCTTAATTCATGTCTTCTATTGCATAGTTACCGCTCTATTAAGAGATAGCTGGTGGAGTTCTATCCATCAGTTCTTCCTGGAAGACCTCAGGAAGAAGAGAGGGAGATGGGTATAAGCACCTGAACCCTGTTTAAATCAACCCCCATCCTTGTATGAACATATCATTACAATATGGCCTGTTAGACTCCTGTGGCTGCTGTCACAATTTACCACAAATTTAATGGATCAAAGTAACAGAAATTCATTCTCTTATAATTTTAGAAGCCAGAATTCCAAATTTAGTTGCCCCGAGTTGGAATCAAGATAATGACAAGAACTACACTTTTTCGGAGAAGCAGGGAAGAGCCATTCCTTGCCTTTTCCAGCATCTAGTGTCAGCGTCTTGGGTTTGTGGCTACATCATTCTAATCTCTGTCTCTGCCTTTATATAATCTGTCCTCTGTGTGTTTCAAAACTCCCTCCTTTATAAGGATGTGTGTGATTATCTTTAGAATAGACTCAAATAATCCAGGATAAACCTTAGGTCTCCAAATCCTTAACTTAATCACATCTCTTGCTGTGTATAAAGCAATATTCATCACGCTTTTGCCATATTAAAGTCATATCCATAGGTTCCAATGATTACATCAGAAGCAAATCTTTTTAGAGGGAGGACGAAACCATTCAGTTTACTACCCATGGGAAATAACTTGTATCTTGAATTACAGTGTCTGACAGCTATGTATTTTTTCTTTTTCTTTCTTCTTTTGTAGTACTGGGGGTTTGAACTCAGGGCCTTGCACTTGCTAGGCAGGTGCTCTACCACTTGAGACATACCCCCAGCCCTAATTTTTTTTCTTGTTTGCAACACTAAGGTTAGTTTGTTTTACTGCAAGTATAAAAAAGCATATTATACAAATCTGATGGAAATCATATAAAGAACCATATGTTTATCTTCTCTTTTATGTTATAGACATCAGGTAATGTTAATTTAACTTGTCAAATATAATGACTTTTATTTTAGGTTCTATTTTCCTGTTTGTTTTTTTTGGGGGTACTGAGGTTTGAACTCAAGGCTTTAGCACTTGGGAGGCAGGCATTCTACCACTGGAACCATACCTCTAGCCCTTTCTGTTCTGGTCATTTTGGAGGTCTCACTTTTTTGCCTAGACTGACTTGGACTGAGTTCCTCTTATTTTATGCTTTCTACAGCACATACCACAACACTCAGCTTTTTTTCCCCATGGAGATGGGGTGTCACAAACTTTTTTACTGGCTTCAAACCATCATAATCCTGATCTCAGCCTCCTAAATAACTAGGATTAAGTTGTGAGCCACGGGCATCTGGTTTGGTTCTGTTTTTATTGGTGATTCGGCAGTTAGGTTTTTTTCTCACATTGTTTTTTTGAAGTAAGGCAAATTGGGACATTATTTACATATAGTAAAATTCATACACTTTAGGTGTACAGTTCTATGAGCAGATGACAAATATATATAGTTATGTACCCCGCCAAAATCAAGATAGAGAACGTCTCCCTCGCCCCACAGTGTTCCCTCCTACCTTTCTATAGTTAATCCTTTCCCTCTACCATCCTTCTCAGAAGCAAGTGATCTGATTTTACTCTTTATAGCTTTTGTCTTTTTAATATGTTATATAAATGTAGTCATACAGTGTGTATCTTACTTTTTAAATTTAAAATAATACTGAGATTCATTCCTGCTGTTGCTATTTGTTCCTTTCTAATGCTGAGTAGTAGTCCAATGTATACATGTACCATAAATTATGTTTCCCAGTTGATATTCACGTGAGTTATTTGCAGTATAAATACAGACACCATAAACATTTGCATAGAGTTTTCATGTGGAAAAATTTTCATTTTTCTTTGATAAATACCTAAGAATGAGATACTGCTGGGTTTTATAGGAAATACATAGTTAACCTTTTAAGAAACTGTCAGAGAATTTCCTCTAGTGGTTGCACCATTGTGAATGCCCATCGGCAATGTGTGAGAATATCTGTGTTCCTGCCAGCCCACAGTAATGCTGTTGTTTGTTAGTTTGTTTGCTTGTTTAGATCCTAGTAGGTATATTTTATTATCTTGATATGATTTTAATATAAATTTCCTTAGTGACTAATTATTTTGCTTATTTTTGTTTGCTTATATTCCATCCTTATCTCTTTGAGGAAGCATCTCTTCAAATGCCCATATTAAGTAAGATCATTTGCTTATTATTGTGTTGTGAGAGTTCTTTATGGATTATGGCTACCATTCATTATTAGATCTGTGTTCTGTAAATATTTTCTTCTAGTCCATGCTTTTGTTTTCATTTTCTCAACTTTCTTTTATGCAGCAGAATCTTAATTCTGATGAAGCTGGGTTTACCAGCTTTTTCTTTTATGATTCATGTTTTATGTCCTAGCAGAGAAATTTTTGCCTTATCTAATGTCTCAAAGATTTTCTTCAGTGTTTTCTTCCAGAAATTTTATAGACTTGGGATTTTTATATTTATGTCTATGATATATTTGGAGCCAGTTTTTATGTGTGGTATGAGGTATGATTTGAGGTTCATTCTTTGAGTATAAATGCCCAATTTCCCAGCATCTAGACTATGCTTTCTCCTTAGTTCAGCACACTTACCAAAAATCAGTTGACTGTATGGGTGTTGGTCTATGTCTGGACTGTCTTCTGTTCCCTTGTGTGTATTTATCCTTTCATCTGAACCACCCTGCTTGGGTTATTGTAACATTGTAAGAAATCTCGACATCAGGCAGTGACAGCTCTCCACCTTTCTTTTTCTTTCTAAAATAACTTCGCTACTTTAAGTCTTTGCTTTTACTTCTAACTTGTAGAATCAGTTTGTTATTTTCTTCACAATAGCTTTCTGGGAATTTCAATAAAACTATAGATTAATTTGGAAAGAATCAGCATCTTAACAATATTCAGCCTTTCAATTTCTGAATGTGTTATAGTTTCCTATTTATAGAAATTTTCTTATAAATCTGCTTAAAATTTCAATTTATAGTTCTGCTGATTCATACATGAAAATTACAATTTAAAATATTGACCTGGTAAGACTTTGCTAAATTGACCTATTAGTTCTAGTAGCTTTTTTGTGAATTTTTCAAGTTTTTTTTTATTAAGATAACCACACTTTCTAGAGATAGAGGCAGTTTTATTTCTGGCTTTCCTTTCTGGATGCCTTTTATTCCTCCTACTCCCTTACCACATTGGTAAAATGTGGAATAGAAGTGGACACTCTTGCTTTCTTCCCAACTTTAAGGGAAAGCATTTATTCTTTCAACATTAAATACACTTTTAACTTAGATTTTTCTATAGCTATCCTCTGTGAGGAAGTTCCTGTCTAAGTTTGCTGGGAATTTAAATCATGAATGCCGGTTGAATTTCATCAATTGTATTTCTCTTCCTATTGAGATGATGATACGATGTTTTTTCTTTTTGTCTGTTGTTACAGTGGATTATATTGATTGATTTTTGAATGTTCAATCAATCTTTATAATTCTGGGATATATTCCACGTGATGATAACATTTTTTATTTCTATATTACTAGCTCAATTTTTAAAGAAATTTTGCCTCATTGTTCATAAGGGATATTGGTCTGTAGTTTTCTTATATCTGTGTTTGGTTTGGGTGTCAGACTAATGCTTTCTTCCTCGTAGCATTAATTCTTCTTATTTCTGAAGTTTCTTAAATAATACCTATATCTATACATATATATTTGTATATATAAACATATATATTTAATTAGTAAAATGCTTTCTTCTTTGAAATCTATATTTATACAAGCAATTTCTCTTTTTCTTTTTTTAGTAAAAAGCTGATTTTGAATTAACTATGCACAAAGGAATGTTTGGTCCTAAATGTTTCCTTCCTTTTGTTACTACTCTCCCTCCCTTCCTTTTTGCTTCCCTCCCTCCCTCTCTTCCTTCTTTCCTTTTTCCTTCCTCCCTTCCTGCCTTGCTTTCTTTGTTTCTTCCTTTTCTTTCTAGAAACTTGATCCAGTCAAGTGAGAATCTTGCATCTCAGCCAAAAGTTTGCTCTCAGATTAATATTATCCTACAGTTTTATCCTATTGTCTCATCCAAAAAGAGTTATTGCTGACTATAGGAGTTCTAGAAGAGAAAGTATTTTCATAAAGAAAATAAATCCTGTTTTCATTTGCTTCTGCAATATTGCTGAGTGAGGCAGCAAATTTACTCCATTGATGTCCACTCAGGTAGGCTCATTGAAAGAGGAACATGCATTAGTCCTAGTGATTAACCTATCAGCTATGATCATGAGCTGGTTCTGATACCTAACAATGGTGTTCACTAATTCTCATAGGCAGTGTGGTGTGTGCACTGTATCTTCTCATATGTAAAATTTTAAATCAACTTATTATATAAAAACCCTGCTTTCTTTTGTATGAACTTCTTCTTGGTCTTTTCTGTAGTTAACAAGCAGAAACCTCCCAGGAAGTGTTTTTGAGGGCTTGTTGCTCTCAGTGTCTGTACCTGACACAATATATACAAAATCAATCACAGGAGTTCCTAATTTCAGAAACATCTACCTGGATTCTGATCCTGTATGGATGGAGATTCTGGAGATTGAATGAGTTGGATTCTTCTCCATCCCTGTCTACTCTTCTGCCTCTTTAATCCATTCCTCTGTTACTACTGTGCTAATTTTGCATGAACAGATGAGTTTGTTTTCTGTATGAGTCAGTTTCAACCAGAGAAGCAGAACCAGTAGGAGGAGAGAGCTAGAAAGATAGATTAAAATGAAAGATGATAGATAGAAAAGTAGATAGATGGATAATAGAAAGACACAAAGAAAGATAAGTAGAAAGATTGATGAAAAAGGAAAGACAAATGATAACTAAGAGAGGTAGGAAGCTAGATATAAAGACAGATATTGCAAGGATTTGGTTTAAAGACTGAAACCCGTGGGCAGGCAGCCTGGGATGGAAGGTCAAGAGCAGGCTGACCCCTATAGGCAGAGGCTGTCGCTGTATCAGGAAGACTTGGTGAAGAGAGAGAAATTGGAGACACAAAACCTGTTTGGATTCTGGCTCAGAGAATGCACAAGCCTTCTTTTAAAGGGTTTTTCCTGATAAAGTCAGCTCTGCCAAGATACTCTTAAAGTCAGTTAACTAGGAACTTTAGTTAGATCTGCATCATCCCTTCACAGCAGTGCCCAGACTAGTGGTTGGTTGAATAACTGGAAGAGGTATGTGCAAGCTACAGCATGGCTGCTTCTCCCCTTCTGTCTTTGTAGTTTAGCTGAGTTGGCACATCAAAAACTCTTTCCTGGGCTGGTAGAGTGGCTCAAGTGGTAGAGTGCCTGCCTAGCAAGCATGAGGTCCTGAGTTCAAACCCCAGTGCTACCCCACCCCCCTCAAAAGGAAGAAAACTCCTTCATATTTCTCTCCTTCTCCCTTTCTCTGTGCCTCCCTCTCTCCTTCCTTCCATTCTTCCTTTGACCCCAAATTTTTAACTTGAAACTTGGAACTCAATCACGTCCAAAGTGCAGATTGAGTTTTTAGAATGCATTTGTTGGAAAATATCCTGCTGTAATCTAGAGCAAAGTCAGCATATGCTCTCCATGTGTGAGTTTTCTTTAGGCCTTTTCCCTCCATCTCAAGATGTCTGTTCATCTGCAGACTCAGGACCCTGGCTGTTGTGTGATGTGAGCTACCCTTATTCTCAACTCATTCCTGTTTGGGCTGCCAAGTCCAGGAGCACGATAGGCAGAGTTACATAACCAGAGAACCAGCCACCAAGCACTGAGAAGAATGACTTTAATATGGAAACCTCTCCCCTCCCCAGATCTGTGCACATGGAGCAGCCACAACAAACAGGCTATGAACAATGCCAATTGTGCTGACTTCATAGTGTACAGAGATGCAGTGGCTTTCAGATCCATTTTAACCAAGGGATGAATTGAACTTGTTGGCAAACAAGCCCACATTGTCTTCCCTCTGTCCTACAACATTCTCTGAGCTAGTCTACTAAGAGCTGCATTCTGGGGTAGAAAAAACCTTGCATGACAATCGTACATAAATGCCAAGTACCCCAAGATTCAGACATGCTTTGAATTTGGGCATTACCAAAGACTTGATTTGAGCTTTACCAAAACAGGGCAGCATTCAAACTTTTAATCCAAGTAATTTTCATCTTTTTACAAACAAAGCAAGTCCTGAGGTCTGCCCCAGGGAGGCGTGTGGAATGTCTGACAGATTACTCAGCCCAGCACCGCAAACTAGGGGACCATTTTCTTTTTTTTCCCCTCCTCAGTATTTAGCTGATGTAATTACACGTTTGTGTGATGACAGTCTGTTATTTGTTGCGAGATGATAGGGTGGTCCAAGCAACTGGAGTGCAGGAGCTGAAAATGGCACAGATCATTGACTTTAATGGCTGCACAACCTTGGAAATTATGCAGGGTCAGAATTGCATGATGGAGTACTTATCCAAGTCTCAGCGTCTAAGAGCAAATTGGCCTCAGGTTTCTCTGCTTTCCTCAAAGAATTTCCAATGGAGAGAACAAACTTTGTCCTTTGTAGTCCTGGAGAAGTCATCCAGAATGTTCCCTGCTCTTAATTCTCCTCACTGTGATCTTAGAGAAGAGTGGGCAGCTTTTCTTTAAAGATGGTTTGGTGGCATCTTAGACACTGTGGGCCACAGATCACTGCTTCGACTCCTTGACTCTTCCAGTGTAGCATAAAATCAACCATAGACAACATGTAAATGGATGAGGGGCTACATTCCAACAAAATTGCTCAGATTTCATGTAATTTTTAAGTGTTAATATATTTTTCAGTACTTAAAAAAATGTAAAAACCATTCTTAGTTTTCAGGCCATACTAAAATAAGCTGTAGGCTGGCTTTGACCAATGGTTTGCTGACCCTTGTTTTAGAGCATGTGAGAGTATCACCTGGAATCTGGAAGAGAATGCACTGTCAGAGCTCTTGAGAACCTAACATTTGGATAGCAGTCTTAAAAGTCTGAGGCAGTAAGCCTTAGTTTTCCCAATTTCTCTCCTGGGTTACACTTGTGTCCCTGCAGCCCGATGTAAGAATGCAAAATGAGGGTCAAGTCCTCAAAGAAACATGAATCTAAGTTCAAACAGCCTTTACATTGTGATTTCTATTTTTCTTATATTTTTTGTGGTTTTTGAATATTTTATTTCTCCTTAGCCACCTATTGTGAGAGTCTGTTGGCTTTGAGGATTGAGATGATCTTGTCACTTTAATTTTGAAGTCAAAGGGGCATTTTAGGTTGTTGAATACCCAGGAGGGCCCAGTTAAAAGATTTGACTTGTCCCTTCCTCTGCTTCTGTTTCTGCATAGAAGAAAATCCACTATCTTTCTCCACTATCTTTTGGGTTTGATCATGACATTTTGCTTTTGGGAAGCTTTCAATTAAAGAAATACTTTGAACATCTGTGTCAGGCCTGACTCTACATTTGAAAATATGATGAACTCTTTTGATAAGATTCCTTGTGAGAATTTAACCACAACTTATAATTTCTTTTTTAGGATTGAACAACCTTTAATAAGCTTTTATTTTTGTTACCTCTGCTTTCAGATTTCAGGCCTCTTGACTTTGAATCAAAGACCACTATGTAAGATCAAGAAAAAAGTGAGAATGGGTCATAAAAGACCCCCTTTTTGCCTTTGCCTGCATTGAATATGTCCTTACAAAGGAGCTGAGAGGTAAATCTATAACCCTCTTCCATCCTTTTGCCAGAGACCAGGGCACACCAACACATGGGCCACCTCTCATTTTCTTTGGCAGAGGAAGACAGAAGGCAATAGATTTGTCCTTTTCAATGTACTGAGGTTTGGAAAGGATATTCAAATTCAGTTTATGGTACAATTAGATTGAAAATCATAGTCTTACTCCTCACAAATATTGAAATGTTCTATAGCTTTATCTGCTACAGGTGACACATTGGCAAGCAGGCAAACAAGGCCTTATGCTCAGCCTGTCCAGCCCAGATGAACAGCAGGGTTCAGGACAATGGCTCCAGAAAGAGATCAACCCTGGGCTGTCCCATCTGTTAATGGATGCTATGTATTTCAGGTCATTCTCAGCCAAAGGAACCAGGTTTTTTGTGCCTCATCTACTCACAGGTGGGCGGAGACAGCCTAAGTGTGCAGTTGGGCTTAGGATTTAATAACCATGACTAAGAATGTGCTCTTCTTCACATTCAGAATCATGATGTGACATGATTCTGCCTGCTACAGAGGGCCTTCTGTGGTCATGCAGGGACTTCAGTCTGAGACATACGCCCCTGACACTTTGGTGCCAGCAGTAGGCAAGACTGCTGAACGGGGATGCTCTGTTTGTGACAAAAGGAAAGAGTGAAGAAACAATAAACAAGACAATACCCACTTGGAGATGAGGAGAAAGTAGAGAATTGACTAGAAGTGCACATTGACTTCAGAAAGAGATTCTACTGCATAGATTAGTTATGGAAGAAGGGGAGGGAGAGGAAGAGGAGAAGTGCTCTTCTTCGGCTAGTTGTTTCCTTGGTTGGTTCTTCTTTGGCTGGTTCTGTACCTTCCTTGAATAGAACAAGACATCTAAATAACATTCAGCAAGGGGATGTCCCTGAATTTGGAGGATTTCAAGTTAGAAGTGGCGTGCAGGGAGAAAAGTAAAAGTCTTGAAGCCACTAAGAACAGCTTTGAGTCACACTCTGTAATGACTTCCTGGGCCATCCTGGGCAAACAGTTGAATTTCTGTTTCTGTTTCCTCCTTTTTATATAGGAGTCTATTTGGATTTCTTCATGTTTGGGTAATAATTTATCATTTTTTAGCGTAGTCTCATTTGCATGCTTATTTCACTCTGTGTGGGAGGTAGGTGGAAAGGAAGACAGATGCTAATCTGCACAAATAATTTGATAATGGACTGTCCTGTGAATAGTCATCAGTTAGGTACTTTGGCCTAGTGCCTGAGACTACCTGGAGCAACTTCTGAATTGACCTTTTAGGAGAGCTTCAACCTTGACACCCTCAAACTTACAGCCATTATAATCATAACCATTTTAAACATCTTTGCTCACACGCAACACTAGATTCCAATGTCCATATAACACGAGCTGGCCTTATCTTAAGAGATATGGCCATGTTTCCTATAATTGGCATGATAAGCTCTTAGAAGCATTGAAGATGGCTGAGGTAGGCAGGAGGTATTTGCGATACATTAAGCCAGTACTTTCCATGTGCTTGACTTTATAGATAAAGTAACTAGCACGGACTAAGTAGCTGGTTCTTCCATCTAGTTTGTCTCTAACTCCTCCAGACAAACTTAAGAATGAAACAGCAATTTCTTTATTCTCCATCTCAATTGAATTTGGCAGAATTCTTGCTGTATTGTTCATTGAAAGCCCTCATTAGCAATGCAAGCACTTTAGAAGGCAATGTGTGACTCATACAAAGTCCAGAAATAGTATTGAGGAAAATTGCTTTTATGTGATTTTTTTCTCAGAATGTCATGTCACGAATACTTATCATCCCAGCAGAAACACGTGGGAAAGATCACATCTCGTGGGGCCTGCAGAGACGCACTGTCTCTGAGCCATGTCACTGCCTCACAGGACTTTAGAAGCTACTAGAGATTCGAGGACAGTTATTTAGGCACAACAGGGTAATTGTGCCTAAGTAAAGGGGATATCTGAGAAGTGACATCTGTCTCCAACTTCAGTAGTATTTCATTTAGCACACAGGCTTTGATTGGGTGTGTTTTTTTTGTTGTTGTTGTTGTTGTTAGTCTTGTTTTGTTATCTGAAATAGACTCTTAAAAGTTTAAGAAATTGTGGTAAAATATATATAACACAAAATGAACCATTTCAACCATTTCTAAGGGTACAGTTCAGTAACATTAAACACATATACATTGTTGTGCAACCATCAACACCATCCATCTCCAGATTTTTTTTTCATTTTCTCAATTCAAGCTCTATATTCTATACCTATTAAACAATAACTCTTCTTACCCTCCTCCAGCCCCTGGCAACTACCTTTCTACTTTCTATGAATTTGTCTATTCTAGGTGCCTTATATTAGAGAAACCATCTAATATTTTTCCTTTTGTGACTGGCTTATTTCACTCAGCACATGTCTTCAAGGTTCATCCATGTTGTAGAATGTGTCAGAACTTCACTCTGTTTTAAGGTTGCCTAATATTCCATTACGTATACATACCACATTCTGTTATTCATTCACCATCAATGACACTTGAGTTGCTCCCACCTTTTGGCTATTGTGAATAATTCTGTTATGGGTATCCAAACTTCTATTTCAGTTGCTTTTGATTCTTTTAGGTATATTCAGTAGAATTGCTAAAAATCGATTCTTAAAAATTAAAGGGGAAGGTCCTGGGATGTTTTGTTATACTATGTACTATATCAGCAAAATAGAAAGAGAAATGGCAGACTGAATCTAGTGAGACTGATGGAGGTGGTCTCCCAGGCAGGGTGGAGAAGGAAAGAGGGATAGTCATGATCTTAAAGGAGAGAAGGCTATTGATCTGTTGAGAGTATGGAAGAGGCTCTTGAAAGCTGCTTCTGGGTCAACACCTCTAGGAGCCATTGGAACACACCACCATGTGCTCAGGCAGAGAAATCACTCTGGCTATCTCCTCTGCTGCTAGGTGAGGTCCTGCTGTAGCCAGCTCTGCCCCTGGCCTAAGCAGGATGTATGCAAGTTCTTCCCAGCTCAGAAATGTGCATGAATGCTGAAAGATTTGGGCTTAAAGTGGTTCTGAGGTGGGAAAAATGGACAGATTCCCTTCACAGACTCTGGAGTTTAACACATGGCCCCTATGGGGTCTCCAAAGGTGACTCTGCTGTGTGCAACCCTCCTGACTATAAAGAGCCTGTGGGTGAGATGACAGGTGAAATGGGGGCAAGCTTAAGTCATGGCAACAGCTGAAGATGTGGCCTGGCATTATGGCCTCCCCTCCTTGGGACAGGCCCAGCCAGGACCCCAAGGGCTTGCCTCTTTTTCCATGTTGCCTTTTGCATTGAGCAATGACTACAGAACACCAGATAATGACCATTTTTGGAAAGATTAGCATTCTAATTCTTGGTACTTAAAAAAATTATGAAAGTGGTGTTCTGCTTTTTTCCTAGAATCTTTGCCTCTCTAAGGACTAGCTCTTGCAAAGTAAAGAAAGAAAAGGATCCAAAAAATGTTGGTACATAGTACTCTTTTGATTAGCATTCCTACCCAAACCGATAAAGATATACTAAATGCTTTAAAATTCTACAAAAGCCCACCCAAATCCCTTCTTCATTTCCTACAGGAGCCCTTTGCAACACAATGCTTCTGGCCTGGGTTTCAAGAGGATACATCAGTCAGTGGTGGAGGGTGGTGAGTGGGGGGTTTGGCCCCATGACAACTTGGAAGGTTTACCATTGATTTGGAAAGAACAGCAGCCTGTGTTCTGAATAGAGAGCCGGAGGAGGGACAGAGTTCTAAGCTGAACACTAATGAGAATAAGATGAAACCGCCTCAAAAAGATGTCCAGCCAGGTCTAGAGGACTACGCAGGTGGATGTGGCCAACTTTGAGGTTTGCACACGCTCATGGTCATGTCTAGAGCAGACTGACGGGGATCAATAGGATGATCATTTTGAGATCCAGGCATCTCTCATTAGAATGCACTTTTCTCAGAACTGAAAAAAAATAATCTGAATATAACAACAAAGATGTTATTGTTTAATTGTCCAGGTATCTCAGCATTTTGACTTGTGGTTACTTTAGACTTGAGTGGCAGATGATACTGATTTTTGATATGAGCTATAAGCAGAAAGAGAAGAATTTTCTTTTAATGATTCACAAAGCAGTGGAAAGAATTTGACTTTAGGAATCAGGGGCCAAAGGAGCTAACCTGGGCTCTAATGAACTCTTGCTATTAGAAATGATAGCATACTATTTTACCTATCCAGCCCTCTGCTTCCTTATTTCACAATGGAGTAGAGGCAACTGGGTCAAATGTCCTTTGCCAATGATCCAGAGGGCTCTGGAGATTATGCCAACCCTTTGAAGTAGGTTGCAATATGTTATATCTTTGTGCATAAAGGCTTTTAAAAAAAAGAAAAAGAAAAAGAAAAGCTCATTCCTTTAATCATCCTTCCAAAGGGGTCCATGGATCCCCAAACATTCAGAACCCCTGGACTAGCTCGCACATCTCTTCTACCTCTCACAGTTTTTGAATATGCTGCCGTACATCTGTGACTCATGCCATTCTGGTTTTTTTCTGAGAGGGGTTTGTGATGGCATTTGCCTCCATTGGTTCTGTTTTCATTGTAATGTGAGAACCATGGCAGGTATGTGAACTTCTCTGGTTCATGCTCATTGTCTGGTCTCAACTGGCCTCTCCTGGGGAAAACAATTAAGAAATGGGAAATATGAGTGTTAGGTCTCTTTCACCTTTGCAGTTCCTGATTGTGCCTATCTATCCACTCCCGTAAGGACTCAGCCCCACTGTGGAGCCCAAGCAGGCCTCTACTCCCAGTCTTTTCTTCCCAGATCCTCCATCTACTCTGTCCCCACTTCAGCCTTCTGCCCAATTATACAATATATTTACTTAATATGCCTTATTTTCCCTGTTTTTTTAAAATTGTGCTGGGTGGGGGGTACATTGTGGATATGCCTTCCTTAAAAAAATTGACTATAATAGTCACATTATTGACTAATATATCTTGGGCAGATTAACCTCTTAATAACTTCAGGATGCTCTCTGCCTCTGGTTCAGAACCATCTGCTGCTGAATCATTCCCCCTGCAGGTTGAGAAGGATTTGGAGCTTGGAGGCCTACGGTCTTTTTGGAGGGAGAGGTCCCGGTGCAGACTTCTCACTGGCTGAACTTGCTGAGGACGCCCACAGAAGTAGCATGTCGGGCCCTTCTGCCCACAAGCATTTTAAAATCAAAATGAAATCAAATAATCCTCTGTTCAACATACACAAAATTCACTGTTTCCAAAACACTTTCAATGTGATTTTTGTTCCTTTACGTTATTTGTTCCAAGGATTTTATCCCACCCAGCAGAAGAGTTACTGAATATTCTGAGAACTGCGTCTTCTGCCCTGAGAGTGACCTTCTCAGTATGACGCCATGCCTCAGGGGTGGTCATGGACAGATGTAGGTCTTCTCAGTAGAGGCAAGTGTGTGTGTGTGTGTGTGTGTGTGTGTTGGGGTAGAGTGGGGAGAAAGTTTTGCCTCTATTTCCTTCCTCTGTTTATTAGACACCATGGGCAGCTTGGGTTTCCTTGAATTGTGGGAAAACTGTTTCTTTCAAAGTGCACCAGGACTGTCCAAATTCTAAGGCATAGGGTGAAGCAAGCCACAGAGAAGTTGATAGGGCACTGAAGTTAAAGGCTAGATTGTATCTATTTTGTAAAATGCTAATACATGAGTTGGATGGTGTAAGAGTGAGCCCTTCCTATATTCTCTTATAAGTACTCTTTCATTTTTTTAAATGAAAGTTCTTCTTTATCCATGATCTAGTAATATACAATTCTTTTTTAGAAAGGAATCATCTTGTGGCTACAAAGTCATGAATTCAACTTTGCACTTCTTATCTTTGATGTTCCAGGAAGCTATCAACACGAATTCATGGGACTCCACAATTCAGCTCACTATTTATGCAGCATGCATTTAAATGGTTTTTGAAAGCTAAGACAGTTAACCTCTTTCTTTACACTTAGTAAGTCTCTTTTTTTTTTACCAGTTTTTGTTATTTTCTGTAGAATGTGTTAAGAAAGAAAATGTACAGAAACAATTCTATTCACATCACATGCTATCAAAGCCCTCTTGTGAGATGAGGTTTAACTACTTAACAGTGGCTCTTTGATAGCTAAAAATTTGGTCCTCAGCAATTACTGCTTTTTGAGAACTCCAAGTACACCCAGCCTTGCAGTTTTTTAAACAATCAGCTCTTTTCTGTGGGTCCATTTCTCATCTCTCTTGGCACCCATAGAGATATAAGACAGGCCCTCTGTTTCTATTGAAGTAGAACAACTGACATTTATGGCTCAGCTGGAAGTAGAGAGGTAGATTGACTAATTCAGGCTTTTTTTTTCAGCTGAGAATGTGATATGGGTTTGTTATATGTTTGTTTAATCTTATTTCAGGCTCCCCTATACAAATCCTGGTGAGAGAAAGAAAGCAAAGCTTCAACATATGTGTTGAACTTGGAATAAGAAACTTTAATCCTTAGAAAAATGATATTGTGTAAATGCCAGACTGCAACTAATCACAATATATTCAGACAGTGGCAGGAACATTTTATTTTCTGCTTTAATATTCAGTTCACACAATGATGCAGTGAAGTGGCCTTTTGAATGCACATTTCCCCGAAATTTTCTTTAGGCCTGTATTTATTTTATTTGCGGAAACCCTGGCGGCTTATATGAAGTAAACCAGATGTTTTCCATTTGCAGATGGTGCACCTGACAGTCAGAGGCTGAGCAGGTTTGCTGGTGGCCAGCTGTTTGTCTGCAACCTCAGCATCAGTATGGATTTTAACTGCAGAGAACATACAAAAGGCTCCCTTTACTGAACAATTATGTCCTGGACTCTGTGCTACAGGCTTTAGGTCATTAGCAGATTTACAACTTCTATGTTCCTATGAGGTAGGTTCTTACTAGCCCACTACCTTATTGCTGAGAAAACTGTGGATCAGAGAAGATAAATAGCTTTTCCAAGGTCATATGTGGAGAAGTCAGAGGGCAAACCTGGGACATCTGAGTATAAATCCCTACTATGTTATAGCCATGTCACTTCTGGACCAGGACTCCTGCTTTTGTTCCATAATTCAGTGCAAGAATGGTCTTGTCCTTGGGTCGCTGGATCCCATATCAACCCCAGCAAAAGACTCAGTCATTTTAATTTCCATAAAATGATTCTTACTTCTCTGAGCCCGTGTGTGTGTGTGTGTGTGTGTGTGTGCACATGAGTGTGTGTGTGTGTGCTTTTGGTTAGTAGGTTTTATAAAGGATTTTAGGAAATCCAAGTGGAATTTATATCTTCACATCTCAGAGAAACAGTAACCTCAGATGAAAATTAGCTGCATTTTTTGTTTTTAGAAATCCATGTTGTTCCTGTCATATTTGTTGTTGACCTGTCTCGTGCTAATGCCTGTCCTCATAGTCTCTTATACTATACCTTCTTAAAATGTTTCCACAAAGAAATGGTTTCCTAAAGAAAATCCTGGAGCTGGCTGTTAAGGTAATTTAATTTCCCTTTGTTTATTTTGAATGTATTATTATGTTTTTAACATACTGGGATTTGAACTCAGGACCTTGTGCTTGCTGGGCTCTACCACTTGAGCCATGTCCCACAGTCTTTTTTTGTTTTGAGTTATTTTCAGATAGGGTCTCATGTTTTTGCCTGTGGCCAGCCTCACACCACAAGTTTTCTATCTATGCCTCTGGAGTAGCTGAAGTATCTGGGATTACAAGCATGAGCCACTATGCCTGGCCCTAAGATAATTTTCTTTTAAATTTTAACACTGACTTCAAGGAAGGGAAGTCTTTTGTATTGTTGCTCTCCTCTCCCCCTTTCCTTGCCTCCTCTCACCCCCACGATCTCTTCTCCCTTCCTCCCTCTCTCCCTGACTTCCTTCCTTCTTTCTTTTTTTCCTTCATCCTCTAAAACACAATAATGTTTTATTATGTGCTGAATTAACTGATTGAGTAGTTTCCAATATCAAGAAAAAAATATCAGTTGAATTTTCAGAGAATCCTTTTTTTCTCCCAACTACCTCTTGGAATAGCTCATTTTTCACATTTACCTCCTAGCTTTATCCCAGACAAGTGATGGACCCACTGAAGAACTGTTGTTGCTCTTGTCAGGACACTCATGAGTGTCTCTATTTTCACAGTTCCAGCTCTCATCTTGGCTCCATGGCTGCTGGGCATGTCACCTAGTTAGGGTCAGGATGCCATCTCTAGACTGCCTCCCCTCACAAGGTAGGAGCTCACTCCACTGGGGAAGGGAAGCAGAGAATAAGAAAAGATGGTAGGCAACTTAAAGAACAGAAAGGAGAGCCAGGGCTGACTGACCTAGCAGCAGTATGGTAAGTATGAAGTTCTCTGTGTTCACATAATCATTTATGCAATTCATTTTTCTAATTATAAAGCTGATGCATATAAGATAAGTTTGGTTAGAAATTTGGCAAATATGAAAAATCCCAAAATAAATAAATAAAAAATGTTCATAATTCACCATCCAGAGAAATCTCTTTTAACATATTGCTGCATGTCTTCGCAGTTGTCTTTCTGTGCCTACAGTTATCCACATATAATATATACAATGGTAAATGACTGCCCACTAAAATATATTTAGGCTAAAGTGGAATAAATATGGTTTTTGCCACCTGGCAAAAGGAACTTGCTCACCACTCTTACTTGTTCTCAGACCTTTGTTCCATTACAGCAAGTGGGCCATTTTTTTTTTTTAACCAGCTCAGCTCAGTCTTGTCATTGCAACATTTGTACTCCTTGTCAGCCTCCCTCAAAATATTTTCTTTTTTTTTGCTGGTACTCATCCTGGGCCTCATGCTCTACTGCTTGAGCCACTCTGCCAGTGCCAAAATGTTTTCTTGACCCTTGAGTTGAGTCTAAACAGCCTCCATTCTCTGTATCTCATCTGGCCCCATCTGAACTACACAGATAGGAGTGTCTATTTGCACAAGTTTTACACCTGGATGAGTTACCAGATATACCTGATGATCCTTGTAGGTGCCTGTGAATTGTATCATTTCCACATTCACAAGCACAGTAGAATGACATTCGGGTTGGAGGTACCAGTCTCTAAAGTCAGGAAGACTTAAGTTCAATGGTGACACATTTCTAAAACAGGTAAAAATAGAGCTATCTTTGCAAGTTTTCAAGCCACAAGAATACATTTGGCTCAAGCTTTTCTTAGGAGATTGTAAAAGCCACAGATCAACTGAAGCCTCACATTTCACATGTGCAATGCTGAAAGGGTGGTGTGTAGGCAGCATGATCTGGTCCAGAGTCAGAAATCTGATGGTACCTCTAGAGAAGCAGTGGAGGTGACAAAAATTGATCCTCAACAGCAGCAGGTTGTTCAAAGAACAGAGGTAGTCTTTTGCCAGAGGCCAAGCTGTGGAAAGGACAGTGGGACAGGAATTATTGCCCCTCCTGTACATCAGTGAGGTTTCCAAACAGTGTGTTCTTCATATGTCCTTAGCTGACTCACATGGAGGTAGGCACTCTTCTTACAAATACATATGGTGGAAAAGAGAATTTGGGGGAGTCAAAGTTTAGATTGAGGCCCCAGAGTTTGAGGTAGAGCTCCCCAATGTGCTCTGACCTCTTCCTATCTTCTGACATCTCTGTCAGCTGTCCCTCCCTTATGTGCCCTCGGATTCCATCTTTGACCTTCCCCTCATATTATGTGCTCTCCCTGACCAAGTCTTCAAAGACAGCCTGAATGGAGTGATGTTTATCTCTACATTTTGGATTCTTGCCTCTTGCCTAAATCCTAGGATTTGGTATCAGCTACCTATGGACATTTGCTCATCTCATAGATTTTTTTCAAACTCAGTATGTCAAAAACACTTGAATCTGCCTCTGCCTCTACCAAAACCAAAATAGGAACATTTATTTCCATTCCAATATTGTTTGTTGTTGTTTAAGATATCTATATAGAGAAATTGATTATGACATTTCTATGTATCTATGTATTGTATTTCAAATTGGTTCATCCCCTCCATTTTTCTCCTTTCAACCTGAGTCCTCTTCTCTTTTTTTTATTGTTTTATTATTCATATGTACATACAAGGCTTGGGTCATTTCTCCCCCCTGCCCCCACCCCCTCCCTTACCACCCACTCTGCTCCCTCCCCCTCCCCCCGACCCCCTCAATACCCAGCAGAAACTGTTTTGCCCTTATCTCTAATTTTGTTGTAGAGAGAGTATAAGCAATAATAGGAAGGAACAAGGGTTTTTGCTGGTTGAGATAAGGATAGCTATACAGGGAGTTGACTCACATTAATTTCCTGTGCATGTGTGTTACCTTCTAGGTTAATTCTTTTTGATCTAACCTTTTCTCTAGTTCCTGGTCCCCTTTTCCTATTGGCCTCAGTTGCTTTTAAGGTATCTGCTTTAGTTTCTCTGCATTAAGGGCAACAAATGCTAGCTAGTTTTTTAGGTGTCTTACCTATCCTCACCCCTCCCTTGTGTGCTCTCGCTTTTATCATGTGCTCAAAGTCCAATCCCCTTGTTGTGTTTGCCCTTGATCTAATGTCTGCATATGAGGGAGAACATACGATTTTTGGTCTTTTGGACCAGGCTAACCTCCCTGAGTCCTCTTCTTATGGTGAATTCAACAGGTTTGAATTAGGCATGCTACTTCTGCCAGTTGTCCAAGATGGAGTCCTGGTGATCATTTTGGCTTCCAACTACCATCTAAGTAATCAACATATATGATATTTCTCCTTCTCCTATCTAGTCATCTCCATCTTTCCATCCCTATTGACTATGTCTTGGCTCAGACTTTCATTCTTTTTATGTGGGCTATTTCAATAGTCTTGGCCTCCTCCTCCTCCTTTTTCTCCTTCCTGTTCGTCCTTCGCCTCTTCTTCCAAGTCTTGTTCCAATTTATTCCCAGAACACTTTCTTATCACTTATAGAATTAGTACATATCTTTTGGGTCCAGCACACATATCCTTCTGGATTCCCCAAGTGGACAATGTTTTTTGGATTTGTTCTGCCACATAGCTAATAGAGTCTGGAACATCAGTGTTGTTGGAAATGAAATAACTTTATCCAGGCATATATGGTAGAAGTTCACAGTTACATACTACACTAACCAATCTCTATGTTTCCATTGTTCATTTATTCATTTATTTAAAAGCCTTTACAGCCTTCCTGTAGGCAACACAAACTCTTATAAGAGCTTCTTCTTGGTAGTGAACCTCACCTTTGGACAAGGTGGATGGAGGGTGCCCTTTATTCCTTCCTCCTTGTTCCTAGAAAATCTCAACTCTGTATTGCTACAGAGATGTTCCGAATCATGAGAGCTAGCAGTTTTAAGTTCATGCTGTGTGCCAAACCTTATTCCTCATTGTTGTAAGTATGTTAATAACTCATTCATCTCCAACAACTTGAACATCGTGGTAGCACTGCATCTCTGATTTACAATCAGGGATTGGAAAGATTAAGTAACTCACCCAAGATCCTACCACGTGTTAAGGAATGGGCCAGAACAGGAATCTTGGCTGTTGTGTCACAGGGCCAATGACCTTGGCCACTAAAATGGCATCAGGAACCACTAATGATGGCCTCATTTTCATCTTATAGTCCCGGTTAATCATTTGTTTTTACAAGAGATGTTACAGCTCAATTAAAATCATTAGTGGTCAGGAGCTAATATGAATATCTTGAATTTCTTGTTTGTGGCATCTTCTAGCTGCTACTCAGCTCTAATCAACACATTCTTCTACTGATACTTGGACTCCAGACATTTCTTCTCGCACTCACTTAAGTTAACAAATGATTACTCCTCACAGAGATGGGTAACAAGAGATCTGAGTCATGAACTTGCTAAAGTGCTTTCCCCATTGTGCATGTTAGATCGTTTTCTCTTCTACTCTCATAATGACCCACACATTTTATCCTAAATACCCTGATAAATCACAGAGAATCCTGTTACACTCTTAAAAACTTGCTGACTTGGGCCTTGAGGAGGAAAATAAATGAAATACGCTCCTAATCAGAACGATTTAAGGAGGAGGGCTCTAACTATGGAATTTGAACTGATGGAATCTGAATCCAGGTTTCAGGGAGTCTGAGCATTTCAAACCCTCAGGCTGAAAACCACTGAACTTGTGTGAATATTGAGGTGCTGTTGTCCTGTCACTTCAAATATAGCACAGGTTATTTTGTTCTTATTCTTATTTCTTCTATATTTTCTCTCCTCTCCCCCGTCCTATTTCCCTCCCTCTCCCTTTCCTTGCCTATAGTTAGCTCACAGTTCTTTGTTACTGCCTGTGGAAAGCCCACTCCTCATATTTGAACCTGCTTGCTTTGTCTCTACACGATGCCCTAAGGATATAGTGGTCTGTGTAAAATGTATGCTCAACCACGGCTCCAGGATAGGATCCCTCTGCAGATGTGGGCAGGGGCTGAAGAACTCCCCCTCCACAGCACATACCTTCTGGGCTTGCTGACCACACCCTTCTTTGTCTGTCATCTTACCTCTGATCTAACACTACACAAAGGCTCCCCCTGAGTCTTAGGAGACATTGGGACAGAATAGAACATTTCTTCATGTGACTGAGCCAGCTCTAGGCCTGATTTCTTTAAATCAAGTGAGATAACCCCATCCTGAGCTCTTAGAAGAGAATTTGGCATGTTTAAGCACTAGCCAGTGTTCTTTTCTTTCTTTCAGTAGCTCTTGACTTATTTTTCTCCACAAACTCTGTAAGACTTGCTCAGACAGCCCAGGTAGAAGAGGACTTTGGGATGGAGTTCAGAGGGAGGCAACTCACAGGATGTACAGACACAGTGTGTTAGAACACACTTGTTGATATAATAAAGTTTGCTAGCTTCTAAGTCATCAAGTTCTCTAAAAAACTAAATTCTCCCAAAACTAAAGAACCAGTAAAGAAATGGGCAAGTGAACTAAACAGAACTTTCTCAAAAGAAGAAATTCAAGTGGCCAGAAAACACATGAAAAAATGCTCACCATCTCTAGCAATAAAGGAAATGCAAATTAAAACCACACTAAGATTCCACCTCACCCCTGTTAGAATAGCCATCATCAGCAACACCACCAACAACAGGTGTTGGCGAGGATGCGGGGGGTGGGAAAAGGAACCCTCTTACACTGCTGGTGGCAATGTAAACTAGTACAACCACTCTGGAAAAAAGTTTGGAGGCTACTTAAGAAGCTAAACATTGATCTACCATTTGATCCAGCAATACCACTCTTGGGGATATACCCAAAAGACTGTGACACAGGTTACTCCAGAGGCACCTGCACACCCATGTTTATTGCAGCACTATTCACAATAGCCAAGTTATGGAAACAGCCAAGATGCCCCACCACTGACGAATGGTGGGGGGTGGTATTTATACACGATGGAATTTTATGCAGCCATGAAGAAGAACGAAATGTTATCATTCGCTGGTAAATGGATGGAATTGGAGAACATCATTCTGAGTGAGGTTAGCCTGGCCCAAAAGACCAAAAATCGTATGTTCTCCCTCATAGGTGGACACTAGATCAAGGGCAAACACAACAAGGGGATTGGACTTTGAGCACATGATAAAGTGAGGGCACACAAGGGAGGGGTGAGGATAGGTAAGACACCTAAAAAATTAATTAGCATTTATTGCCCTTAACGCAGAGAAATTAAGCAGATACCTTAAAAGCAACTGAGGCCAATAGGAAAAGGGGACCAGGAACTAGAGAAAAGGTTAGATCAAAAAGAAGAAGGTAACACACACGCACAGGAAATTAATGTGAGTCAACTCCCTGTATAGCTATCCTTATCTCAACCAGCAAAAACCCTTGTTCCTTCCTATTACTGCTTATACTCTCTCTACAACAAAATTAGAGATAAGGGCAAAATAGTTTCTGCCAGGTATTGAGGGGGTGGAGGGGAGAGGGGGGCGGAGTAGGTGGTAAGGGAGGGGGTGCGGGCAGGGGGGAAAAATGACCCAAGCCTTGTATGCACATATGAATAATAAAACAATAAAAAAAAGAAAAAAAATAAGCCATCAAGTTCTCATTTTTGCTATGTGTCATGATTGGTATTGGGATATTTAATCTCATTCTTTCTGTGTGTGAACAATGGGAGGGACAAGGAACAAACAAAACACAGACAAGTGTTGTGCATACCTTTAATCCTAGAGAGTGGAGAAATGGAGGGAAGAGGAGAGTGAATTTGAGGTCAGTCTGGGAAAAGGTAATGAAAAGGTAATCTCAAAAACAACGTTTTATTTCTTAAAAGGGCTGGGAGCTGTAGATCCAGTGGTGGAATGCTTACCTAGCATGCACAAGTGGCTAAATTCAATCCCTGGTACACAAAATACAAATGCACACACACACACACACACACACACACACACACACACACACACACAATCTCTGATGCTTTACTGTTCTGCAGACCTTGAAGGGGCAGCATACCATGTTGGTTTTTTTTTGAGGGAGGAGATAGTAAATGGTTTGAACTCAGGGCCTTGTGCTTGGTGGCTTAGTACCATGCCCCAGTCCTTTTTTGCTTTAGTTATTCTTGAATAAGGTGTCATACTTTTGCTTGAGGCCAGTCTCAGACCTGGATCCCTACACCTTCGGTGTAGCTGGGATCACAGGCACATACCACCTTTCCTGCTTTATTGATTGAGATGAGTTCTTGCTAACTTTTTGCCCAGGCTGGCCTCAAACTGTGTTCCTCCTGAAATTCTTACCCTGAGTTCTGGGACTACAATTGGTGCCATCACACTTGGCCTGGGAGCGCACGTTTTAAAAGTTCCAGCCCAGTGGCCTGGTTGCTCCTGTGCTGAGCTGCTTCCTCTTGGTTGAGGGTTGAGGCTGTTGTGACACTGAGTGTTGGAGGCTCTTCAGTGCTTGCCTGAGGAGAAAGAAGCTCTGCAGCAGGGTCACTCCCCAAGATTGGAAAAGAAAGCTTAGCTGGCCATCCCAGCAGGGACCCATTCATTTCCTGTCACTAACAAAGTGAAAACGATGTCCTGGACCTCTGCAAACTTCTTTAAGCTGGAAAAGTACATTCTGCTGAATGCCCAATTTCCTGACGGCAGGCATCTGCTCTGCTCATGACCTTCAGTAGCCCTGCTTCAGGGTATTTCCAGCTTCGGGAGGCTGTCGGGCACACGCTAAGTGGCTCAGGTGTGATGTGCATCAGGACAACCTAACCCAGGGTCTGAACTGTGACCTCTGTTTATCCTGGATGATTATTGATGTTACTCCTCAAGTTGCTATGGAACTTTTCCAAATATTTAGGGATTGGATTTTAGCTTATAAAGTTAATGTTCAGATTTACCTGGGGATAAATCAGCAAAACCAAAACAGAACCAACCAAATCCTTCAAATCCAAACCCCAGCCTCCATTTAAAAGTGCAGGGAGTATCATTTGTAGATATTCCCTTCTTGGAAGAAAACCTTTCCCCTAGAAAAACAAGTTTTCTTCCGATAGTTTATTTAGTTCACTTTCTGATATTGTAGGATCATAAATAATAGATTTGAATGTACATTGCTTTTTAAGGAGCTAGTAGATTTACTCTTCTTTCCTATGTACTTCCTGAAACCCACAGAAGAAACAAGATGTTAACTAACACAGATTAACAAAGAATTTCTTTTCTTACAGGTGCCAAATGGCCTAGAGTTACAGAGAGGTTAAGCAGTTTGTCTAGGGTCACACAGCTAGAATTAGAATCTGGTATAAAAAAATGTGTGTGTGGTGTGTGTATGTGTGTGTGTATCTGTGTGTGTGTGTATGTGTGTGTCTGTATGTGTGGTATGTGTGTGTGTGTATGGTGTGTGTGTGTGTGTGTGTATGTGTGTGTGGTGTGTGTATGTGTGTGGTATGTGTATGTGTGTGTGTGTGTATGTGTGTGTATGTGTGCATGTGTGTGTATGTGTGTATGTGTGTGGTGTGTGTATGTGTGTATGTGTTTGTATGTGTGGGGTGTGTGTGTATGTGTGCATGTGTTTGTATGTGTGTGCTATGTGCATGTGTGTGTGTATGTGTGCGAGTATGTGCGTATGTGAGCATGTGTGTGCGTATGTGCGTATGCATGTCTCTGTGTGGTGTGTGTGTATGTATGTGTGTGTATGTGTGTGTGTGGTGTGTGTATGTGTGTGGTATATGTGTGTGGTGTATGTGTGTGGTGTGTATGTGTGTGGTGTGTGTGTATGTGTGTGTGTATATGTGTGTGGTGTGTGTGTACGTGTGTGGTGTATGTGTGTGTGTGGTGTGTGTATGTGTGTGGTGTGTATGTGTGTGGTGTGTGTATGTGTGTGTGTGGTGTGTGTGTGTATGTGTGTGGTGTGTGTGTATATGTGTGTGGTGTGTGTGTATGTGTGTGTGTGTGGTGTGTGTGTATGTGTGTGTGTATATGTGTATGTGGTGTGTGTGTGTGTGTATATGTGTATGTGTGTGTGTGTGTGTGTGTGTGTGTGTGTGTATGTGTCTGCTTGGAGTATAAAGCTGCCAGCAGTGAGCCCATCTTGAGTAACTGATAATCTTGGGGTACTTGGGATACCCTCCAGCTGAAGACTGGTGCTTGGGCTTATCTATGACTGGGGCTTTCACATGATGTATGTCACCTCGCCACAGGGGATTTATGGGGTCAGCTTTGCCATGCCTGCTTCACAGATGGGAAAATTGGGAATCAGCCTCATAGAGCTGGCAGAGGTAGTGATCAGGTTTGAATTCAATCTGTCTACATCTGTCTACATCAGTGCCTCTGGAACATATAGAAACAAAGACATAGGGACACTAAATAGACGCAGGAGACAGTGGTTTATGACATCGGGGGAGTCAGGATTCTAGGAGAAATGGAAGAGTCAACATGTCACATAGCATTTTCTAGTTCCTAGATACAATACAATTGCTAGGACTTTCTTCCTCCTGGCCAGCTCTAATAAGTGAGAGTCTTTGCACACAGAGCTTTGGTGTAAGAGGTGAAAGGAAAGGAACACAAAAAGTAAGGGAAGAACAGTGAGGTGACCTCCCCAAGTGTGGCCTCAGCTGGTCTTCTTTGTCTTCAGTATGCTGAGTGGAGCAAGAAGGGACACAAGAGGCATCATAAATAGAATGTACTCAGCCCAGCGTTGAGGAGCCCAGTGGCCTCCTCACCTTTGTGTCGGGAAGGCAGCAACACCACCTCAATGCCAGAACCCTGGAGAGACAAAAGTAAAACCAGAGACCAGAGGACATAAAAATCTTGGAAGTGCCAATCAGGAGAAAGGTGCAGGTTTATCCTGGCTCATGTCCCTTTTTGATGAGCTAGGAAAACTGGCTGGGGAATCTTCATGGATTAAGTTTGAGTCAGGTCCCAGCATCTTTGGGAACCTCTTAGAAATCAGTGTTCAGGCCTCACCCCAGACCTACTAAACCAGCAAGGCTGGGATGGGAACTGCCACCCAGGCTTTGGCCAGCTTTCCAGGCCTCTCATGTGTCTTATCTTTGAGATCCATTGCTTTAGGACATGCAGAGGTGACCTCTGGCAATAGGGTGACAGAGAAGCTTGTCACAGATACAATTTTACATTTATTAATGTGAGTATTTGATTAATATCCATGTGCCATACTCTGCTGTACTTGCAGACTTGTGTGGCAGAGATGGTTAGAGGCTTGCAAATCTTTTTATTTCTCTTAGGGATATGGGAAGATTGCTTTTTCCCAGCCTGCTTTGCAGTTAGAGTGGGGCCATATGACTGGGTTCTGGCCAATGGAAGGTCATGGAAGGAACAGCAAAGTTAGGCCTCTGCTGGCAGGTGTACTGCCTGCCTGCGTGGAACTCTGAGATGTTAACTTTCATTATCTTAAGCAACTTAGATTTGGGGGTTTTTGCAGCAGTATCCATTAATTTCTCTGATTAGCATAGACTATAAACAAAAGGCAGGTGAGAGCCATGCCAGGTTTTGCTCATGATTATATACAGGGTGATAATCAAAATATTCCTTGATGCTGGGGTGTTGGAACGATCCATCCACACAGGCACTGTGTGAGGATCTTGCAGACCCTCTGCTCTGTCAGGAACTAACCCCTCAGTAGAGGGATCTGTGGGAGCTCCAGGGGCTTAGGGGACAGGAATGTTAGTTTGGGCAATATGGAGGGCTTTACTATTTTAACAACACTTTCAGTGTACTGGTACATGCCAACTCTATCACTAATGCGTAGCACAGTCTTGCAGTCTTGGCCCAAGTAGGCATGTGATAAATATTTTTTTTGAATTGAAACCAGATAATTTGAACGTTAACATACTTAGGATCCAGAATGAGCATTGAGGATACAACCTGCAGACATCTGTTGGGAGATTCCCCCCTAGTGTAAATAACCTGCAGATTCTAGAGACAGATGGGCCCATCTGATCCATTTCCTTGCCCTAAAAAGTGGATGGACACCTATTAGAATGGGGAGTTCTTGACTTTCCTTGGGGTTCTGAATCTATTTAGTGCTAATTGAACTTTGAACCCTTCTAACAAATATGAATAACTACAGGGGCACAGATGTGAATCCTATTTCGGGGGGGTTCTAGTGTCCTTTGAGCTCTACCTGTAGGAATGAAGGGTAAAACAAGAAGGAAAGTAATTCCTAGGAGTGGCTAAGTGTGAGCCAGGACCTAACTGCAAAGAATAATGGTGTTATGAAAACAAGACTTAGCTGTTTCCTGTTTCATTTTCTTCAGTTCCTGTCTTTCTGTTGTGAACAGCAGTATAAAGTCCTTAAGAAGCAGAAAAGAGGTTTGCAGCTTTGTGTAGAAATGAGTATTAGTCTTCATGTCATAATTTGTAAATTGAGTTTGACTTACATACCTGGGCAGAGCATGAAAACGCTGCTTGCCCAGGCACTTCCTTCTCTGTCTCAGACGCTTCTTAGAGACTCAAGGAGCTCCTCATGCTGCCAGAGCCTGTTTATTTGAACACCCACCATAAGGGGACCTGTCTTCCTGTTCCCTCACTGGATAGAAAATCTGTTGGAGGGTAAGTCCTGCAGATCTGAAAGGAGGAATTCCTGGCTGGTAGGTGGTTGACTGATTCACTTCCTATTGTTAGTGCAGTAAGAAAAATTTCATTCATAAATGTTCTCTCACTAACTTCAATATTAGTTAGTTTTCATTACTGGATCATTTCAGATGCTGAGGAGTCTTTGGGCTGGTCAGGAAGCATGTGAGAACACTTGGTATTCCACAGTGGCCTGGGCATGGAAGGGGCCACTCCAGGGGCCAGAAGCAGACAGTCATCCTGAATCAGAGTTCAAGCAATGCTAGACCAAATAATTTTTTTTTTGTAGTGCTGGGAATGGAACACAGGACCTTGTGCAGATTAAGCAAGAGTCCCACTACTACATCCCCAGTCAAAATGAACTTCTAAATATGATATGAACTAAAAAATCAACTCCTATCAAGGTTAAAAAAATGTTTGGGCTGCCTGACCACATTGCTGCCAAATGGGCCTCAATTTTCTCAAGTCTGAGAACTGAGAATTTTGGGAAACGGACTTTGGAGATCTTCTGCAATTTGCAAATGAATGTGAAGTCCTGAAAGACTGAGGGGCTTGCCAAGTTCAGTGTCTATACAGGGGCTGACGATACCCCCACTTTGGTATAGACAGGTTCTGTACAGGGCCACTGTGAGAGTCCAGGCTGGGCTCAGTCAATGGAAAGTATGGGGGTGGATTTGGAGAGCCTCAGAGAGAACTTGCACTTAATTCTGTGAGCCATAAAATATTACTCAAGGTCCCTGAGTATGCCTCAGGGACCCAATGCCAGGGTTTGTCCAGGGGATAAGCCAGGAGTGGGACAGCTTGGGCACAAGTGGTGGGTGTGTGGAAACATATCACCTACTTAGTAATTTTGCCTTGGCCCAGCCACGAGTGTGAGCTCCAACAAAGAGCAGTCATTACCCTCACACCCTGGGGTGTCCCATCCCCATGCCTTGGGCTGACAAGGCTGAGCCAAAGGTCAGAGATGATTAAGGAAAGACGACAGGGTGCCAGGAGTGAGCGAGGTGAAGTGAAGGTCAGGGGTGAGGAAATACAGGAAACCAACCAGGGAGGATGTCAGAGCTCCTAGAACAGTGATCAGTCAGGGCTGAGGAACTTGTGGGACTTGGAGATCCTTACAGTGAGGCTCATTAAAGTCACACTTTATAAAGGCAGAGAAAGAACCAGAATGCCCTAGGCTCTGTGCGTATGGACCATTGCATAGCAGCCCTTTGCTACGGAGTTGCATCTCAGAGACATCTTGACTGTTTCAAAGTTGGTGTTAGGATTCAGTCCTAGATCTAGTACTGAGGTGTACCTAGCCTAAGAGAGGGCTCTTTGGCTTTCATACTAGTATAATAGGAAATGATGGGTGGTCTTTCCTTCTAGGTGCAAGTCTACACAGGTGCTAACTGGAGACCCTGGCAGGTCACAGAAATGCCCAGGACTGTGAAGGTGAAGGCAGAGGCTGTGCTTACCTTTTTGCCCAAAGCAGGCTAGTTGGGAAACTGATAAGAGGACTGCTGTGGTGGGATCAAGGGTAGGCTATGTTCTCCCTCAGTGATATCCCTACCATTCTGTAGGATGGAAGAATTCTATCATTCCAGAAGAGGAAAGTAGGAGAATGCAGGAAATGGATAGGTTAGATTACTATTAGGAGCACAAGTCTGGATTCAGATTGAGATTTTGGCCTGGCTCTATCATTGATCCATGCCTCCAGACCTTTCTTGCTTTAGTTATTTTTCCAGATAGGGTCTTTCATTTTCCTGGGGCTAGCCTGGACTGCAGTCTTCCTGCCTATGCCTCTTGCACAGCTAGGACTACAGACATATGCCACCATGCGTGTCTTAGAACTGAGTTTTTACGGTCCTCTACCACTAACTGGCTACATAAGCTTGGATTGGTTATTTCTCCCTCCTGAGTCTCAGTGTTTCCATCTCTAAAATGAAGATAATAGTAGTTGTCACCTCAAATGTTTGAGTTTAGGATTGGTTGAGTTCCTTCTATCAGAAGAGGAACAGATTAGTGCCTGGCATAGAATCCATCCTGAAACATGTTAGATTGATCCTCATGGTGATAATGACGATGTGGTCAGTACTGGTAACCCGGGACTACCCATTTCCTCATTAGCAGAGTCACTTCTCATATTCACCTGGCAGGTTTCTCTGTAAGGATGATCTTACCGAGAGAATTTTGACTGGCTGTCTGGAGCAGTGTACCACTCCTGAGAAATTACTTATGAGGTGAGGAGATGAATGCTCTTGGGTGGCTCCATAGAGGAAGTGAGCTGTGCAGTAGATAATGAGCAAGAATTTCCTTTGCAGCTGTGGACTGGTGAAACTGTACACCGAGCACTGGCGGTAGAGTTTCTGATAGGTGAAGTGAAGGGAGAAGGGGTGCTGAGGAGTGCTGAGGATAACCACGAACCAGAAGCAGAACCCGACCCTCAAGACATTTCATGAATCAGCACTTAAGTTCCTCTGAAGGTTGTATATGAGGCTTCATGGAAAAATTTATCACTTAGATGGATGTTTTAATAGGATTAAAAGCACCTTGACCAAGTAGAACCAGATGGGAGTTGGGGCTGGGGATGGGCTAGGAGCTCCAACTCCTTTGTGAGGTGAAGAAAATGTAAATGAATTCTCCCCAAAGCCTCACAGACCAGTAATTGCAGATTGTGTGGCGTTCTAAGAAGAAAGCATTTTACTTTGGCAAACACATCAGCTCTGTTTCTCCAGAGCCCAGTGGTATTTGACTGCTTAGCTTTTGAACTCTAAGAAGTGGCACAGCAATCTCCAGTAATCACAGGAGATTTCAGATTACCAGTGGGTTTATACAAGAAACATCTTAGCACATGGCTTAAGAAAACCTCACACTCTAATTATGTGTGGAGAAAGGTCACTGGGTGGAATTTCCTTAAGAAGGATTCCAGCGCTTCATACAGAAAGACCAGCAGGCTGAGGCCATTTGGACATCCTGCTGCAAAGCCAGCTTTTTTTTTTTCTTTTTGGTGCATTTTTCATGGAAAAGTGGTGGGGAATTCTGTAGCCATTAAGTCCATGTGAGTTTGAAATGCTTGTCCTTCTCACAGGAGGGTTTGGGTAAAGAAGATTCTAAAGGAGTGATGCATGTGGAAACAGTGGGCAGAGTTTTGAAGATTTAAAAAACAACCAACCCATTCGTGGGGTCCATGTGACTAGGATGCTCTTGTATGGTTTTTTGTGAAGTGCTGTGTCCTTAGACTGAATTTTTAAACTCATCTCACTGTGGCCTTTGCACACAGAGCACTGAACCTCTGTCATGCATGTTTATGCTAGAGGGAAAGAGAACAGAGGACAATTTTGTTCTGAGTTCACATGATTTTCAGATTTGAGAGCATGAGCAGTCATTGTAGAGGGTATGTGTTTGTGTTGCTTTCCTGAATCTTACACAGGAAGATGCAGCAATGGTGCAGTAATCACCAGGTCACACACAATCACAAAGGCCTGGAGAGGTGGGAGATGAAAACTTCATCTCCAGGTGGGCTGAGGATGCCTGAAATATCATTGGCAGTAAATTTCTATGTGCCTATTTCTAAGGAAAAGTCTTAGAAAGTTGGTATATATAGCGGGTGAGTGAGCACATCTTATTTCAATATTTTTTTGTACTAGGGGATGTGTAGGGCTGAATTCACCTGGTAGGGAAATGGCTCTAGAAGGTTTAAGGTGAGCAGATTCTATGTCAGAGCTAAAACCCTTGTCGGAGCTGTTTTCCAAAATAACATTAAGCTTTCTGTGCATTAAGTTACATTTTAAGTTTCCTGTTCCTACTAGGATAGGACTTGTTATATCCAGGGCCTTCATGATTTTCCTCTCCCTCTCATATTGACTGAACAACCACTGAGTATTTATCTTCTCACCATGTCCTCTGGTTGCTTTATTCTTGGATGTGCCTCAGCATTTTTAGAATAGAATGAAAAGCTATCCCTTGCTCCTATGGAAGCTATTCCCGTTTGCTGGCACGGTCTTAGACTATAGAACAAAGTGTGCAGACATACTGCTAGTTTCTAAATATTTCTTGTAAAACTAGTATAAATAGACCCTTTCTGCTGACTGATAAGAAACCTGTACTGTCTTAAGTCACTCTGAGTTATTTCCTGCAACAAAACCTGGCTAATCCTTGCCAATTTAGGCTGTTAACTTTTATGAGACTTCAGTCTTCTTTCCTTCTTGTGGAATAGCCTGCTGTGGTCTAGAGGTTCCAGAAAGGCTACTCTTTGCCAGTACATTGCCATCTCCTCATAGCTCCCACCCCTCCCCTTGAGTCTACTACACCTACCAAGGTGAGGATGCATTATTCAGTCTTCCTGAGCCTTGCACACTAACTGTAAGATGAAAGGTTGGAAAAGATGACCTGCAGGGCTGTAGCTGGCTTCCCACTGTGTATCTCAATGGTAAGTTGCTCTTCTAGGCACCAGTTCTGGGCAATTCTTACAGCCTGAGATGGCCTTTGCAGAGTTTTTGAACTACTCTCTAAGTTCACAAATGCCTCTGCACTTTGCCCGTTCTGACTTAGAGGTCTTTACACGTTTTGTTTCCTCTGCCATCATGACTCAGCCTCAGGGAGCCCAACTGTCATCTTCCCAGTGAGGTGACCCTTGCTACCCAATGCAACACATCACTCCTCTCATATCACTGTTTTATTTTTTATCAAAGTCCTAACAGTGCTTGCAGTGGCCACATCTATTGACTATTTTTTGCTCATCATTGGTTTCCCCTTCCATAAAACAAACTACACCAGAGTAAGTAGCTTATATTTTTTATTCTTGGCTATATCCCCAGCACTTAACTGAGGCTGGCATGCATTGGCCTGCAGCTAATATGGGCTAACTTAATGTTTCCCATGTTAGGGGTTGGCTAAGCTGAAGGGAGCAGCAACCCAAGTCATGTGTGAATAACTTCAGGTGTCACAGTAAGCAGGCAGTCATCCTTGAGCCCATCCTTCTGGGCAGAGTATGCATACAAGAGCTTGTTTTTAGGGAGTGTAATTTAAAAAGAAAACCATTTCCCTAGTGGTTCCTACACCCAGAGAACCAAACTCCTAGAATGTATTCCTGTCCGAGTAGAGTTTGGGTGTTTGCTGGCAGCAAATGACCATCTGTGGTCTACTAGGAGCAGGAGCAAATGCTTTTTCATGTATTTGCTTAGAATTGTTGGGACACTTCAAAGACAGATTTTAAAGAGACACGTTCATTCCCAAGACACTTACTGTATATGCTTTGCAGTGAATTTCCAGGTGTGCATGGGAAACTTCATGTCATAAAGTCTTGGTTTTCTTTTCATTACCCATGCCACTGTTTAGTACAGATGTGTATTCTCTTAAAGCCAGAAGTGTAATTAAACCAGGGCAACAGATCTAATTTTTGCTTGATTTTTTAAAATGAGAGTAGACTGGCTGTTTAAGTGGCATCCAAATTGGTCCTCAATTTGTCTGGGAAGTGTCAATTTGGAATCAGGAATGTCTGCTTTCTTTCCTTTTCAGCTGGTGTGAAATCTAGAAATCAGAACATTGAAGTACTGAGTTTTAGAGTGCTAGATTTTTTTTTTTTTTAAGAAAACACCCATTCATTGTCAAATATCTGGTCTCCACCAATTCTGACAGCCAGGGCTCTACCATGAGGTTGAGGTCCCAATAGGAAATGAAAGAGATCAGGGGAATTCAACCTACAGGTCAAAATCAGGCTAAGCAACTTGGGGTCAACTAAGTTAACCAAGCGTGTTGACATTGTCTGCAAGCCTCTAGAGAGCTAGCGAATCCAAGTGTGTGATTCAGAAATTCAGATTAATTTACTTAAAAAAAATTAGCTTCATGAACAATGCACTTTTCATTTTGTTTTTCTAGACTGTGGAAGCAACGGGTGACTTTGTGATTCCACTTTCATACCCAAGCCATGTCCAGTTGCATTAGAGTCCCCAACCACCGAGGGACTGGGGTTACTGTGGCCAGTCAGGGCACTTTCGGCTTGGTGCACAGAATTAGGTTTAGCGTCTTCTCAGCACAAGGGCCAGCTTATTCAGGCCACACTGTTGGCAAAGCAGCAAATTGCTCTTTTGTGGGAATTGGGGAAGTCACAATTGGCTGTCTGTTCTGTGATGGACACAATAAGGAGGCAGGGTGGCCTCTTTTCTTTAAGTCCAAGACAAGGATTTGGGAGCTTTGCCTCCTGCTCTCCCACTAACTGGCTTTCTGAGCCAGTCAGACAAGCCCTCTATGACTCAGCTCCTTCCTTTGCAAATTGGGATGGTTGAATTTATTCAAGAGCTGTGAGGTATGCTTGAAAAGGCCTTTGAAAATACAGCTCATGTAGAATGACTGGCTGTTTTCTATGGTTTGGGAAACTCGCACAAAGGTTGGGGGAATTTCCCTTTCTGGAGTGGAGGTCTGTGGCTTTCTGAGCAGAAAGTAGAGCTGCTCTGGCATAGAATTCCCCTGATCTCTTTCATTTCCTCTTGGGACCTCAACCTCATGGTAGAGACCTGGCTGTCAGAATGCCATACGCTCCACCGTGTCACAGGCTGCTTCCGTCTGCTACTTCTCATGAGGAAGTCACTTCTAACTGTAAAGGATTTCCTTCCAGAGAAGTAAGTGAAACATCACAGAGAAGGAGTTCTGAAAATAACTGAGGAAATGAAAATGAAAACAACTTGAGTTAGCAGAAATAACTATAACGGATCAACCCTAGTGGGCTACAGGGACGCATGCCCTTTAATTGCTTGGCTTAAGGGCTTTCCATTGTTTAGTCTTTCTGAGCAGTGAGCTGCAATTGTGGAGTGAAAGTTACACACCTACTCGAAGGTATAGATTCCCAAAAATAAAAACAAGTGAAAATTATTTTTAAATGTAGCAATTGAGATATACCTATGAGTACATCAAAAAGAAGAATTGCCAACATGATGATCAGTAATGTTTAAGTAAATTCTGGTTCCTCATGATGACGAGATTGTGAAGTCTCAGCACATGGGGCAAAGGCGAAGGGGTTTCCTCCTATCTGTTGTCACAGGTAGGAGGCTGTCACCTTTTTAAGGTATATTGGAGCAAAAAGAGAAAATTACCATTATATACAATTACTGAAATATTACATTTAAGTTTATGGAAGGACATATATATGATATAATATTTATTGAAAAATGTGACTGGAGTTGTGTAAAAAAGGCATTTATCTGTTCATTTGACTCACCAAAATTTAATTCAGAGTGATGTACAGTGATAAATTTATTACAATATTAAAAACATGAAGCTTTATAATAAAATTGATAATGAAAAAGCAAACAAAAAGCCCTAACAATTACCCAGTGTATGCCTCCAGAAGCATGGATTTTTGCATTTGGCTTAATATCCTGAACGTTGTAAGTGTTTAGTGTACATTGGCTGAAAGTGGTTGAATCTTATCCAGTTACATTAGGAGCAGCCTTTCTGCCGATGAGTCTATGCATAAAGAGTTTTGACTAGGTGATATGTAATCATTTCTCTCCCTATCTTTCCTACCTAATAGTTTTATCCAGGCTGGGTTCACACATATTTAGAGGCTTCTTAATTGGTCTCAATGCCAGGAATTAAAAATAACATATCAGGAAGGAAGGGACTGGATGGTTTTGGTGAGGAAACCCTTTATTTGTCATTCAAACTACACAGTGTAGACAGCTGAACAGACTTTCCTCAGTCGGCTTTGTCCTAGCAAAACAGTAATAGGCTCTTGTCATGAGCTACCTTTGATGCCCTATAGTGACCTACAAGGGACTAGAGAGCCATGCCAGAGTTTAATTGAAACAGAATTCTGAGTGGTTACGATTTTCTCATATCCTCATATGGTAAGTGAAGATTGATATGAAAGATATCAAAGAAATATTAGTTCTTCTTAAGGCAGGAGAAAAGGTGACCCTTGAGATTAGAAGAAGGAGATATTTCCTCCACTAATCTCAAAGGTGACACCAATGTCATGGGGTTGGAGAGGAAGCCATTTCTGAACACAGTGTGGTTAAGGATTGACCTGTTCTAGCTTTTCTTGCACTGGGATTGTGTGTGGTCTTTTCTTGAGGATAATGTGACTCTGTGTGTATACATGTGTGTATTTCTGAAAGCAGAATAACAAGCACTGTGGCACAGGCCGCAGTGATATAAATAGAGCTGTATGTAACATATAGGGAGAGAGTTTCCTCATTTGCAGGAAATCTGGCATTCTTCATTTTCATTAGCAGAGATGGAGTCTTAGTCTAGGTATACTAGAAAGTTGCCTGAGCTAAAATCTAATGTACTTTTCTATACTTTAGGAAGAGGTCATGATTCTTGGGAAACAAGAGTATAGAGGGGGAAAAAAGATGTGAGGTAAGGGACAGGGAAGTAGGGACAGAAAATATAAGGGAAGAGTTAAGGTAGACCATAGCCTGACACCAAGCGTAGCTGTGAATGCTCAGTCATGGATATGTTTTCATGAGGCCTCATGAAGAAATGAGATCCCACACCCCTTTGCACTTGTAGATTGTATAGCTGGTCACTCAGAAACAATTGGTTCCAGTTTGCCAGGACATGAGTTTCTCCTTATCACTTGCAGAATGGAGGTCTGTTGATCAATGATGGTGGCAATAGTGACAGTAGCATTACTAGCAATATCTCTCAGATTTCCAACTATGGGACCATCTTGAACTGTTGCTAGGGCTCCTGTGGCTAGGAAGAGAAGCCTGACAAAGTAAGTGTCAAAGGACTATGTGTGCAGTAGGTGGACCCGACCATCATACATTTAGTGTAGTGTATCATTGCAGCAGCTCTAGCTCTTTATTCAGAGAATAAAAATTGCATCGAGCTGTTGAGAAGCCCAGTGTCAGTGGGAGGGAGGGACGTGCCTTTTTCCTAACAGTTGACAAAGATTGTGCTGAGCTGCTAGATCACTTGTTTTCAACAATACCAAGTAATTGTTCTGGCTATGACAATGGCAGAACGATGGCTTTTCCATTGAAGATGTTAAGATTGATTTTGTGGCTTTCCATGAAACATCTTCAGGACTGATTTCCTGTGGTGTCAGCACTCTTGGGGACTTGGGTTTATCACAAGAATGAGAAGAAACTCCCTCACTTATTCTTGATAAGGAAGCCTGGGATTACTTACTTAGAATAGGTCAAGGAATTATTACCTAAAATTTGCATCCAAACTTAGTGAAAAGGAACCTATCCAAGATCTGTAATCATCCATACACCTTGATCAAATTCCTAGGTGTGAAAGGATTCTTTTGTCAAGGTAAAAAGTGGTAACCCAGAAGGCAGGAAAATAAAGGAAAGATGATTTAGCATTTAAAGGTTCCTTAACAGTGATTTTGTTAAGTCAGTACAGATGTGATGGAGCAAATGTTATTATCATTATAACTTGGTAGCACACTACACATGCATTGACATATACACACTGAAAACATTCACCTTTCAGTAGTATGTGGGATATACTTTAGTCCAGAGCACTGGAACCCATACCCTTCATTTGGGCTATGCAATTTGGAGTAGTAGTAATAATTGGCTATGGAAATATGAATGATGAAGTATCATTTTATGTGAATGAGATTTTATTCTCTCAATTACCAACAAACACCTATTAAGTATTTAATTGAGCTCCAAATGGTCTTTGGTTTAGGGTCATTATCTTGATATTATGTATTTTTAAACTTTGAGGTCAGATTCGATCAATGAACTTTCCGTTTAGACATCTGGAATTTGGCCTATGAGCACCATTGATTAGTTATAAGAGAACAAGATTAAATCATTTTAATGTTGAATACTTTTTCTCTTGAGGACTTGATTTGTTTTTTGGGTTTCTGATATCATCAGAACACCTTACTAATAATCTGTTTAAATGTTATATGGGTGAATTTATAGCTGTGGCTACAAAGGGTGATAGCATTAGGCCAGAAAGTCAATTATTGATTTGAAATGTGTATTGATTAAGACCCAGCTAATGAAGAATGAGAAAATATGTGTTTGTGTGTGTAGAAAGAGTTCAGTGTTATTTAGAGGTGAGATAATAGGTGTCTGGGTTTTGCTTAATTGCTGGTTTTCAATGCTTGGACAAGGAAGCTCTTATGCTGTAGTGTCTGCAGTATTTATCACATGTTGCTTTTATTGAGGCTATTTGTTTTCCACCACTTGCTTTTTTCTTTTATTTATTTATTTATTTATTCATATGTGCATACAACGTTTGGGTGATTTCTCCCCCCTTCCCCCACCCTCTCCCTTACCCCCGGCCCCCTCCCCGTCCCACCCACCACCTTGATACCTGGCAGAAACTATTTTGCCCTTATCTCTAATTTTGTTGAAGAGAGAGTATAAGCAATAATAGGAAGGAACAAGGGTTTTTGCTGGTTGAGATAAGGATAGCTATACAGGGAGTTGACTTGCATTGATTTCCTGTGCATGTGTGTTACCTTCTAGGTTAATTCTTCTTGATCTAAACTTTTCTCTAGTTCCTGGTCCCCTTCTCCTACAGGCCTCAGTTGCTTTCAGGTATCTGCTTTAGTTTGTCTGGGTTGAGGGCAACAAATGCTGTCTAGTTTTTTATGTGTTTTACCTATGCTTACACCTCCCTTGTGTGCTCTCGCTTTTATCATGTGATCAAAGTCCAATCCCCTTGTTGTGTTTGCCCTTGATCTAATGTCCACATATGAGGGAGAACATACGATTTTTGGTCTTTTGGGTCAGGCTAACCTCACTCAGAATGATGTTCTCCAATTCCATCCATTTACCAGCGAATGATAACATTTCGTTCTTCTTCATGGCTGCATAAAATTCCATTGTGTATAAATACCACATTTTCTTAATCCATTCGTCAGTGGTGGGGCATCTTGGCTGTTTCCATAACTTGGCTATTGTGAATAGTGCTGCAATAAACATGGGTGTGCAGGTGCCTCTGGAGTAACCTGTGTCACAGTCTTTTGGGTATATCCCCAAGAGTGGTATTGCTGGATCAAATGGTAGATCAATGTTTAGCTTTTTAAGTAGCCTCCAAATTTTTTTCCAGAGTGGTTGTACTAGTTTACATTCCTACCAGCAGTGTAAGAAGGTTCCTTTTTTCCTGCATCCTTGCCAACACCTGTTGTTGGTGGTGTTGCTAATGGTGGCTATTCTAACAGGGGTGAGGTGGAATCTTAGTGTGGTTTTGATTTGCATTTCCTTTATTGCTGGAGATGGTGAGCATTTTTTCATGTGTTTTTTGGCCATTTGAATTTCTTCTTTTGAGAAAGTTCTGTTTAGTTCACTTGCCCATTTCTTTATTGGTTCATTAGTTTTGGGAGAATTTAGTTTTTTAAGTTCCCTATATTTTCTGGTTATCAGTCCTTTGTCTGATGTGTAGCTGGCAAATATTTTCTCCTACTCTATGGGTGGTCTCTTCAGTTTAGAGATGATTTCTTTTGTTGAGCAGAAGCTTTTTAGTTTTATGAAGTCCCATTTATCTATGCTATCTCTTAGTTGCTGTGCTGTTGGGGTTCCATTGAGAAAGTTCTTACCTATACCTACTAACTCCAGAGCATTTCCTACTCTTTCCTGTATTACCTTTAGAGTTTGTCATCTGATATTAAGATCTTTGATCCAGTTTGAGTTAATACTGGTATAGAGTGATATACATGGATCCAGTTTCAGTTTTTGCAGACTGCTAACCAGTTTTCCCAGCAGTTTTTGTTGAAGAGGCTCTCTTTTCTCCATTGTATATTTTTAGTGCCTTTGTCAAAGACAAGTTGGTTATAGTTGTGTGGCTTCATATCTGGGTCCTCTTCTATTCTGTTCCACTGGTCTTCATGTCTGTTTTTGTGCCAGTACCATGCTGTTTTTATTGTTATTGCTTTGTAATATAGTTTGAAGTCAGGTATTGTGATACCTCCAGCATTGTTCTTTTGACAGAGTATTGCCTTGGCTACTCATGGCCTCTTGTGTTTCCATATAAATTTAACAGTAGATTTTTCAATCTCTTTAATGAATGTCATTGGAATTTTGATGGGAATTGTATTAAACATGTAGATTGCTTTTGGGAGTATAGACATTTTTACTATGTTGATTCTACCAATCCATGAGCATGGGAGATCTCTCCACTTTCTATAGTCTTCCTCAATCGTTTTTCAGAAGTTTATAGTTTTCCTTGTAGAGGTTGTTCACATCCTTTGTTAGGTTTACACCTGGGTATTTGATTTTTTTGAGGCTATTGTAAATGGAATTGTTTTCATATGTTCTTTCTCAGTTTGTTCATTATTAGTGTATGGAAATGCTAATGATTTTTCTATGTTGCTTTTATATCCTGCTACCTTGCTATAGCTATTGATGGTGTCTAGGAGCTTTTGAGTAGAATTTTTTGGGTCTTTAAGGTATAGGATCATGTCGTCTGCAAATAGGGATATTTTGACAGTTTCTTTACCTATTTGTACTCCTTTTATTCCTTCTTCTTGCCTAATTGCTCTGGCTAGGAATTCCAGTACTATGTTGAATAGGAGTGGAGATAGTGGGCTTCCTTGTCTGGTTCCTGATTTTAGAGGGAATGGTTTCAGCTTTTCTCCATTAAGTATAATGCTGGCTGTAGGTTTGTCATATATAGCTTTTATAATGTTGAGGTACTTTCCTTCTATTCCTAGTTTTCTTAGAGCTTTTATCATGAAATGGTGTTGGATCTTATCAAAGGTTTTTTCTGCATCTATTGAGATGATCAAGAGGTTTTTGTCTTTGCTTCTGTTGATGTGGTTTATTACGTTTATTGATTTTCATATGGTGAACCACCCCTGCATTCCTGGGATGAAGCCTACTTGGTCGTGGTGAATGATCTTTTTGATGTGTTGTTGAATATGGTTTGCCATTATTTTATTGAGGATTTTTGCATCAATGTTCATTAAGGAAATTGGCCTATAGTTCTTCTTTTTGGAGGTGTCTTTGCCTGGTTTGGGGATAAGTGTAATACTGGCTTTGTAAAATGTGTTAGGCAGTTTTCCTTCCCTTTCTATTTCGTCGAACAGTTTAAGGAGGGTTGGTATCAGTTTTTCTTGAAAAGTCTGACAGAATTCAGCAGAGAATCCATCAGGTCCTGGACTTTTCTTGTTTGGGAGACTCTTGATTGCTGCTTCAATTTCATTTTGTGTTACAGACCTATTCTGGTGATTAATTTCCTCTTGGATCAGTTTTGGATGATCATATGTATCTAGAAATCTGTCCATTTCTTTAAGATTTTCAAATTTATTTGAATATATGTTCTCAAAGTAGTCTCTGATGATTTCTTGGATTTCCATGGTGTTTGTTGTTATCTCCCCTTTTGCTTTCCTGATTCTACTAATTTGGGTTTTTTCTCTCCTCATTTTAGTCAGGTTTGCCAGGGGTCTGTCGATCTTGTTTATTTTTTCAAAGAACCAACTTTTTGTTTCATTGATTCTTTGTATGGTTTTTTTGGTTTCTATTTCATTGATTTCAGCTCTTATTTTTATTATTTCTCTCCTTCTATTTGTTTTGGGATTTGCTTGTTCTTGTTTTTCTAGGAGTTTGAGATGTATCATTAGGTCATTGATTTGGGATCTTTCAGTCTTTTTAATATATGCACTCATGGCTATAAACTTTCCTCTCAGGACTGCCTTAGCTGTGTCCCATAGGTTCCAGTAGGTTGTGTTTTCATTTTCATTGACTTCCAGGAACTTTTTAATTTCCTCTTTTATTTCATCAATGACCCATTGTTCATTAAGCAATGAGTTATTCAGTTTCCAGCTGTTTGCATGTTTTTTGTCTTTACTTTTGTTATTGAGTTCTAGTTTTATTGCATTGTGATCAGATAGACTGCATGGTATAATTTCTATTTTCTTATATTTGCTGAGGCTTGCTTTGTGCCCTAGGATATGATCTATTTTGGCGAAGGTTCCATGGGCTGCTGAGAAGAATGTATATTATATAGAAGTTGGATGAAATGTTCTGTAGACATCAAGTAGGTCCATTTGATCTATTGTATATTTTAGATCTAGGATTTCTTTATGGATTTTTTTGTTTGGATGACCTATCTATTAATGATAATGGGGTGTTAAAGTCTCCCACAACCACTGTGTTGGACTTAATATATGCTTTTAGGTCCTTCAGGGTGTGTTTGATGAAATTGGGTGCATTGACATTGGTTGCATATAGGTTGATAATTGTTATTTCCTTTTGGTCTATTTCCCCTTTTATTAGTATGGAATGTCCTTCTTTATCTTGTTTGATCAATATAGGTTTGAAGTCTACTTTGTCAGAGGTAAGTATTGCTACTTCTACCTGTTTTTGGGGGCCATTGGCTTGGTAAATCTTCTTCCAACCTTTCATCCTAAGCCTATGTTTATTTCTGTCAGTGAAATGGGTCTCCTGTAAGCAACAAATTGTTGAATCTTCTTTTTTAATCCATTTTGTCAAGTGGTGTGTTTTGTTGGGGGAATTAAGTCCATTAACATTAATTATTAGTACTGATAGGTATGTGGTGATTCCTGTCATTTAGTTGTCTTAGTTGTTTGAAGGTTTGATTGTGTATCTAAGTTGAGGTTACTCTCTACTTTCTTGCTTTTTCTTTTCCTATAGTTTGGTGCTGCCTGACCTTTCATGGTTATGTTGGGTTTCATTTTCTGTGTGCAGAATCCTTTGAAGTATGTTTTGTAGTGGTGGCTTTGTGGTCAATATTGTTTTAGTTTCTGCTTATCATGGAAGACTTTTATTGCTCCATCTATTTTGAATGATAATTTTGCTGGGTAGAGTATCCTGGGGTTGAAGTTATTTCCATTCAGTGCCCGGAAGATCTCACCCCATTCTCTTCTTGCTTTTAATGTTTCTGTTGAGAAGTCTGCTGTGATTTTGATGGGTTTACCTTGTATGTTTTTTGCTTTTTCTCTCTTACAGCCTTCAATATTCTTTCCCTAGTTTCTGAACTTGTTGTTTTCATGATGATATGCTGTGGGGTAGTTCTATTTTGATCTGGTCTGTTTAGTGTTCTGGAGACCTCTTGCATCTGTATGGGAATATCTTTCTGTAGATTTGGGAAATTTTCTGTTATTATTTTGTTGAATATATTACACATTCCCTTCGCTTGCACCTCTTCTCCTTCTTCAATGCCCATGATTCTCAGATTTGGTCTTTTAATGGAGTCGGTGAGTTCTTGCATTTCTTTTCACAGATCTTGAGTTGTTTAAGTAATAGTTCTTAGGTTTTTCCTTTAATTACCATTTCATCTTCGAGTTCTGAGATTTTGTCTTCTGTTTGTTCTATTCTGCTGGATTGGCCTTCCATTTTGTTTTGCTGAGGTTTTCCATATCCTGAGTTTCTTCCTCTTTAATGTTGTCTATTTTTGTCCTGAGTTCATTTATCTCTTTATTAATCATGTTCTTTGTTTTACTTTGGTGTTTATAAAGTGCTTCTATGGTTTCTTTTATTTCTTCTTGTGCTTTTTCAAATTCTCTATTTTTGTTGTCTTGGAATTTCTTGAGTGTCTCCTGTACGTTTTGGTTGACCATATCCAGTATCACCTCTGTAAAATTGTCATTGATTATTTGTAGTATTCCTTCTTTTAGATTGTTCTTGTGTGCTTCATTGGATTCTTTGGCATAGTTTATCTTCATTTTGTTGGAGTCTGGATCTGAGTATCTGTTTTCTTCATTTCCCTCTGGTTCCTGTACTAATTTTTTGCTGTGGGGAAACTGTTTTTCCTGTTTTTTCTGTCTTCCCATCATTGCCCTTGGTGTTGTTATTATCCCTGTACTGTGTGCAATTAAGTATTTTCTAGCTTGTGGTCTGCGTCTTCCCAAGCCGTCTGGGCACTGGCGTCTTGTGGTGGCATGGGAGCCCTCCTGGTTTCTCTGTTTAACGTGGAGAGGAGATGCTATGCGCAGGCTGGAGGTGTGGAGGAGTCAAAGTTTTGCCTCTTCTAAGTGGTTTTTCATGTAAAGTGTATTCCCAGCATCTCTCCAAGATTTTACTTTAGAAGGCACGCTTTGTGCTTTCTCCCTCTAGCCGCTATCTTGGAATCCCTTGCTTTTTTTACCTAGATTTTAATCTGCTGTAGGTCAGGACTATTTTTTTCTATCCCCCACAGGGTCTTCAATTTAATAATACATACTTCTTGATTGCTTGAGAACTGAAATTTCTAGTGAATTCCCTAGGCTTAACTAAGGGTATATTTTAATTATCTCAGAACTCTTAAGCCTTTCAGAAGCATTCTGACACCTTGCCTTGAATCACATTTCAATGAAGATTATCATAAATTATTTCCAAGCAATAAACTTTGTTTGAATGTCATGTGTGTATAACTATGTAGGAGTAGCATGGACATATGACTACTTAGTGACACTAAAGATGTCACTAGCATGCCCATTGAATGTGTTTTCAAATGTCTAAGATCTAGAAGCAAGCCATAACCATTTGCATACTTGCATCCCCTAAACAGACTCCTTTATTTGCTTGGCAAACACTGGTTCATGTACTACCCTGAAAGTAAGGTTGAGCCCAGGGAACTGACAGGGAAGGATTCAAAAAAAGATTATGGAAAGAAAATCAGGTAATCTTCATGGCACCAGTTTTAGATTGAAGAGTACCACTCTTTATTTGGTATTGCATATCAGCACCCAAGTCTCTGTTGGAAGACTATACTATAGGAGCTGCTAAAGCCAGTGACTTTCCATAGCTTTGGCAAGAGACCAGACTTGGAAGACAGACATGCTCTGGAACACAGATCGAAGACTGAGTAGTTCAAACATATCCTGAGCAGCCATTTTTGTTGGTTTTTTTCCTACTTGTTTGGAGCCATGAGTTACCAGATAGTCAGCAGAGCCTTGAGGGTGGTAGCATTTGAATCAGGTCAAACAGCACCTGATTATATACAAGACTCCTTCCCAGAGGAGTCTTGTATATAAATCAGGTGAAGGCCTGTATTATCTCTACAATATATAACCTTTAGTTCTATTTGTCCCCTAGGAGGTTATATTCTTTCTCCTCATATCCAAATACTGAATTCAAATAACATGTCTCTATTTTCCTGCTTCCTGGTGTGGTGGTTTAAGGGTAAGTGTGACCATGTGGTACTGCTTTTCTTCTTTGAATCTTGAACCTCCAATCTTTTTCTAGGATATCCCAATGAGTCCAAGGTGACTTGTACTACCTCTGGACTCTCTTCAGGGTTTTGAGCAAGGTGTCCCCAGGAGAACAGTGTAGTCCCAGCATGGCTGAGGAGAGGAGAGAAAAATGCATCCTCTAGCTCTTTTGGTCATGCCAACAGTCTATACACTAACTAGTATTGTTTAGTGCTTCCTTTTGGGGAAAGCTGCCCAGGCAGTCTACAGTCTCTTCTCAGCTCTCCTTCATCAAGGCTAGATATTAATATACATGAATTGGAGTATAATTAGGTCACAGAGCAGATGCTATTAATCATATCATTACCAGGGGGTAAATGATGTATGGAATAACGTTTCATACACATTTGGAGCATCTTACTCTCATTGACCAAGAGATTGCAAAAGAAGGTCTACCAGAAGGCTGAAATACCTGCCTTCTGTTGAAAGTGGGGCTCTCTGGGGGTTGGATGTTCTCTAACATGGGGGTCTTGCTTTCTTATGCCAATGATGATTTAACAACAGAAACTAGAAAATAGCCTTGGTTCACACTGTCTCTTGCCATTTCTTATTATTGTCAGAATGTCTTAAATTGCCCAGGGGTGTTTTTTTCCCTTGTTGTTATTGGTTTAATTATGGCAATGCCATCCTATGGGAGAGAACTAATTAACCTTCTGTCAAGAAATCAGCTCTGCTATATTGCATATGACATGAGTGGTTCTGCATGTTTCTGGGCAAGGTTTTAAAGGTTTTCTGTTTTGTTATTATTGTTGACATCTTGAAAGAAAAGGTTTTTTAAAGAAAATGTGGTTCTATGCAACTCTTTGAGGTTGTTATGCTGTCAATAATTATTATAAATATATAATGATAGAGGGTAGCTTAGTAGACAATCTGTGAGGAAATCAAACCCTAGAGTTTCTCACAGGAGTGTATAGCACCTGAAATAAGTGGAAAGGAGACATTGAAGTGAGGAGGGAGAGGGGGAAAAGTGGAAGAAGATAACACTCAGTGAATGCCAAGCACACACGAGGTACTTCTTTATCTTCACAGCCCTGCAGAGTAGGATTTATTTTCTTCATTGTATACATGAGGCACATGAGAGGTTCTGAGAGGTTGAAAACATAAAACATGCCAGTGGTCACACAGCACTTACATGATTTCAAAGCCTGAGCGCTCCACAAAGACAGATCACAATTGTGTAGTGGTTCATGCTTTATGAGTCACTCTTCCACCCATTATGTCATAGCTACTGTTGTAGCTATTGGCAGCAAATATGAACCATGTTAAATTTATTTCTGAATCCACTTTTTTTTGTGGTACTGGTATTTGAACACAGGGCCTCATACTTGCAAAGCAGGTGCTCTACCACTTGAACCACTCTGCCAGCCATTTTTTGTTGGATGTTTTTGAGATAGTATATTGCTAATTATTTGCCCAGTGTTGGCCTTGAACCCCAATCCTCCTGAACTCTGCCTCATGAGTAGCTAGGATTATAGGAGCTGCTGTGCCAGGCTCCCAATTCCATTATATATCTTAAATCTTCTTTTTCTCTGTCCCATCTTCTGTTCTTTCATATTTGTGTCAGATGACTTCACTCCTTTCTATAAATGAATATGGTATAAATGAAAGTGACTTTCACAATGGCCCTAAAAAAATTATAAATGTGATCCTTATTTTATATTAGAGAAATCACTTTCTTAGGTGTCACACAACTATTAAGAGGAAGCATTGGGCCCAGAGTCTAGGTTTTTGGTCCTATGATTATTTCATCAAATCATGCAGCTATATTAATAATGAGAAGAAAAAGCACTAGACTCAAGACTATACTGAATAAATGGCCTAGGCTGGGACCATGTCCTTTGAGTGGTATACTCTTTGAGGAAGGAGGAAAGGAACAAAAAAGGAACACTCTTACCTATGTGATAAGCAAAAGGCTAAGCGGGCATATAATATTATTAGAATATTTCTGTAGACTCAAATACATTATTTAGAGGGGTGAAGTGTCTAGATCTCTCTCTCTCTCTCTCTCTCTCTCTTTTCTCCCTCTTTCCTTACCCACCCTTATTATTCTTCATCAGTATATGCCTGAAATTAATTTATCTATTCATTTGATTCTGTCTTTCCCATAATAATTAAATTTTTGTTGGGCAGGCAGAGGTCATCTGGCTTGTAGCCCATTCTATCTTTTGCATTTAGAATTGTGCTTGGCTGGAAGGGTTTGATCATAAATACTTGTTGAATAAATGCATGCATGAATGAATGAATGGAAGTGAGGCTCATTACTTTTTCAATTTGTTTTTTAATGACTTGGGATAGAGAAAAACCTGTATTTTACTGGATGCCAATTAGGAAGATTTATCCTTGGGAGTTGCATTGAGAACGGCTACTCTGAGAATGGAGGCCACACTGGGTATTTAGAAAAATGATAAATTTAGAGACAAAACAGGATCTGTTGCATTTTTAAGCCCCAAATGGTGACCAGCTTGAAATATACCCTATTTTGGGACTTTCTGGCAATCAATCTAAGAAATTTCCTCTATTAACAAAACCACTTTGGGCTAGAATTTTTGTTGGTTGCAACTGAAGTGAGTATAAATCTTAACAGTAAAGTTTCAATTCAGGAAGAAAAGTTTGGTCAACAGCATGTCTTGATCTTCTCCCCTCCCCTCTCCTCCTCCCTCTCCTCCTTTTCCCTCTTCCTCTACTGCCTCTATTTTTCTTCTTCCCCTCCCCTAAAGTATTTCTCTTGCTTTGATGGGAAGTGGTGCTGAGTTCAAATACCTTACCTAGCACTTCCAAGAGTGTGATTTGATCTAAAGCTTACATTTCCTTGTGTGTAAGAGGGCAACAATACCCCTACCATGGTGGGGGGAGAATGAATAAGATAAGGTTGTGTGATTCATACACGTAGACTACACTTAATAAATGTAATATTCTTTTCTCCTCTTGTTTTAGTGATCTGACAAAGGAAGTTTCAACAATTAAGTCCCAGATAAATGTTGAAACATTTGTTCAAAAGTAGTTAATTCTACATGAATGGTGTTTCTAAATTTCTGCCAAATTCTGTGCAGAAAGGCTCAGAGTTCCATATAATTAATTGATCACTTTCAAAACAACTTCTCAGCATAAGAATCTCAATGACAGTACAAAAAGTAGCTTTTGAAAGAGGTGTCAGTAAACTTCCTGATGATTGCTTTTCATTTACAGTACTACCTCAACCTGGATAAAGGCCAAAGGATCTAAAACCTGGGATCCAGGGAAGGTGCTTTTTTTGTATGGCTAATGCAGAAATATTGCCCCAGAAATTCTCATGTGTCCTGATGCTCCCAAGGACACAGTGGGAGAATCAAAGTTTATGCTTTTGCCAAACAATTAACACTAGATCTCTTACTGATTCAGAAGATTTCTATTATATTGATACTTCAAAAACTCATTCACAATAGAGGCAATATCTCTTTTTTACAGAAGAATTCCTACTACTGTCAGCACGTACTCCTCCTTCTGGTAGAGTTTAACCCATGTCCCATCTTGAACATAAAGTAAACTCAGTTGTTTCCATTGAAATAATAGAATGTGGAAAGGGAAAAATAATGTTTTTACAGTGAAGAAACACTACCATAAACAAATAACCAAGGTTAACCTTACCAGTGATAAATCATGGTGATATCACATCCTACCAATGTCATGTCATGTTGATGAGGAGTGAACTTCCTTTAATCCAGTCCTCCTGAAGACTGCCAAGGTCATAAAAACCAAGAAGACACTGAGAAATTGTCACACTCCAGAGATTAACGTGACAGGACAATGTGGCATTCTGGGGAGTCAATTCTGGCATAGGAAAAGGACATTAATGTGGAAACTTGTGAAACACAAATAAAATCTGGAGTTAAGTTAATGGCACTATAATGAGTTTGGTTTATTAGTTTTGACAAATGTATCATGGCATTGGAAGATGTTAATGTTAAAAGCCGAATGAGGAGTTTATGGGAACTCTATTTTCTTTGCACATTTTCTGTAAATCTTACATTTTTTCAGCATAAAAATTTATTTTAAAAATGTTCATCCACAGCCTAGAAGAATTATAATATATAGCATCCATCATTCTGCCTCAGCCTGGCACACATTCAAGCATTGGAACAATGGGATGGCATTGTCTAGGTCTGGAATGCTGACTTTGTGGCACTTTTCCATGAGATCCCAAAGATGCCAGTTCTCACGGTCAAAATCAGTCTGATCCCAGAGGGACACATCAAATGACATCTCTTTGGGATGTCAAGATATGTCTATATGAATTCCAGAGAAAATAAATAACACTTAGAAGAGGAGAAAGGGAAATTACTTATGGCAGGTTTACAAGTTCAAACAGCATAAAAAGGAAAACAAATGATATGTATAAAACTCCTGAAATAAACTTACATAGGAATTCTAAAACAAACCACAGACTATAACACTCTGGGTAGAACACAGAGCTGTAAAACCTCTCTCCGGCTAGCATACAGTAGGCCTTCCACAAAATTTGCCCAACCCAAAAGTAAATGAAATGTGCAATCACCTGAATTTACCCTTATGAAGGAAAGAGAGTTAGCATTGAGCACAGTAGAAAAACATTTGGTTTATGATGGTGAAAAAAAAAGCACAAGACCAAGATATTGCCGTATACCAGTTTTATTCACTCAAAAGTCCAGACAAAAATATGGTAACACTTGTACTCATGAACTTGTAGCTCTTGATAGCAAATAAAACACACGACTTCAAGTATTTTCAGTAGTTATAAATTTGCTCTGGGCAAAAATAATAAATTCTGTCCTAATTAATTTATGTACCTTTCGATTTAGCCACAGTACATTTTAGGAAAGCAAAGGTTTGTAAAAAGGGACTGTACTATTGTTATTCCAAATGAAAAGCAAAACATCAGGAAATCTTCCAGTACCTCTTTCAAAAACCACTGTCTTCTTGCTCTCTGTCACTAGGACTCTTACTGTTGAAAAGTTGTTTTGAAAGTGAATAATTGATTATATGACATTCCAAGCCTTATGAAATTTGGCATCATTTAGAAACAGCATTTATATAGGCTAGAGATGTTGAATACAGCTAAGTTTGTAGAGAAAAGGGGACCTGTGTCCCAGGGTCAGAAGCGTTTTCCCTAATGCCACATTTCTTACAAATTTGAATTTGGAATCTGGCCCTCTATGTTTTTGAGAAGGCGTATTTGTTAAGGTGGGGGAATATGACATATTTTATTTAATAAATTGCTTTCTTGGTTTACAATTTAGACATATGGTGTGTGGGCTTCCATTTGTACTCTTGTCCTTGGCTCTGAAAATATTCAAGATGAGCCTGTTTCAGTGCAAAGTGAAATGGAGAAAACGTCAGGGCTGTTGGCTGTAATCTGTTCCCCAATGCTGCAATGCCCTTGAGACCACTGCTGTCACTGTGTGCTGGGTTTGTCCTTGGGCCACACAGCTTACTTCAAACGCCTTGAGAGGCCTGAGGGGAGACTTTGCTGCTGTCACAGTGCTGGACTTGCCTTTGCTTCTATTTCCAGAGAATTCCCTTTGTCCCCTGGAATCCCATCCTCACGCCTCCTGACCTGTCATCTGGAATTCCACCTCTTCTGTGAGGTTTTCCTTTATGCCCCAAATCTCTTCTTCAGAAGTGTGACATGCTTATTTACATGTAGTTGTGGGTTTCTATAGGTGACTGCCTCTATCTGGTTAAGACCTTTGAATAAAATTCTGATATGAGGCCACATGGTAAGTAGTGGCTCCCGAATGAGGGACTGCATGACCCTGACTTCCAGGATGGTTTTATACTCACATGGTGGAGTATACACTTTAAAACTGTATTGAAATAAGATCTATGTTAGAGCAAGGCTGAGAGACATGCCCAAGAATAGGTGCAAATAGGTGATTGGTTACTAATCCTGCTAATTCATGAATCAAATCACGCTTCTCCCCGAGGCTTACAGAATGCCTTCTGTAGGTCATCTTCAATCCCTTGTGTGAGTCAAAAGCTCTTCTGGGAGACAATGTGGAGCTTTAGGATGTCATGTGACCCAGGAGGTGCCAAAACCCTGTGGTCACATCCTAATCATAAGGACTCATGGGCTCTGCAGGGTCATTTTTCTTTTCAAACCATGCATGAGACCTGGGCTCTCCTTCCTCATGGTCTTTCCCAATTTTTGTTTTTGTTTTCCAAAAGCTATAAGAGAACTGTCTTTTCATTTTGGGGGCTGAGCCAAAGTCCACAGAGAATGACGTGCAGGTTGGAAGAAATACTCCATTTTTTCCCTTTCTCCTCCCAGCACTGTCTTTTTTTTTCACTCAATAATGTACTAAAGGCATATTTTTTTTCTAGCTTTTTTTGTAGCTTTGTTTCTGTGATGATATATTGTAAAGACAATGTATTTCCTCTTCTTTTTGTTCTGTCTAAAATAGCTTTATTGAAGTGTTGCTAAGCAAGGACCTGCACATATTTAATGTGTACAATTTAATGAGTTTGAACACATACAAACACCTGTGATGCCATTTCTGATATATGGACCATTTCCCGTGGTTAGGATGCCCAAACAGAGGTGTCCTTTTGTGTGTGTACATGTGTGTATGCGTGTGTACAAGGATGTGAACTCTTAGTATGAAATCTGCCCTCTTCATAAATTTTGGAGTTCTCAATGTCAAATTGTTAACTACAGGCAACATATTGCATAGTAGTTATCTAGAATTTATTCACAGATCATAACTGAAACATACCCACTGAATGATGTGGTTGATCAATATATTCCTTTTCTGTGTTTACAGATCTTTGGTTTTGTAACTAGAGTTAGTCTGATTGTAGGAGAATATATTTTGAGGGTAGTAAAATGTATTAACATTTAAAACACAGATCAGAAATGGGTGCATTGTAAAACTTCCATAAAATATATTTTTTATTTCATTGAACTCAACCTTTAATTATATCCTATTTTACAGTTTTCCATATTTGATTCATTCATTCAATTAAGATATATTAAGCATCTAGTATGTTAGACTGTGTTCTGATTGCTAAGCATTAGAAGTGAATGGACAAAGTGTATTTTTTCTGAACCTCACGAAGGTTCCATTTTAGTGAACCCAGATAATAAAAAGAAATAAATAAAATACACCTTCTGTTAGATGTTGATCATTGCTATGAAGATAAATAAAAGAGGAAGGATGTTGAGGACATGTGGAGGTGGGGGTGGAGAGTTACGGTTTACAACTGATGATCACAGAAGGCCTTAGAGCAAAATAGTTGAGCAAATGTTGATGGAAATGAGGATGCAAGGCACAGGAAACAGCTTCCCTGGAGAAACAAGCCTGTTGGAGTTCAAGAAGCAGGGAGGAGCTAGAGGATCACAGCATGAATAAGGAGGGTCAGAATAGGCAAGATGGGGGTGATGAGGACAGCCTGTTTGTGTGGGTCATGTAGGGTGCTTAGCACAATCTCTGACATCTAACCAACCAGAGGCCAGAAGTTGTCACCCACCAGCTGTACAAACCAAAAATGTCCCGAAGAGAAAAAGTACCCCCATTACAAAAACACTGCTCTAAGAGAACATGTGGTAACTGAACTGTGGCCCCATCCAGGCCTAAAATGTACTCCTTTTGCATCTACTTTCGGCTATCTTTCACACATGTATGTGCACATGCCCTTAAGTTCCTTCCACTACAGAATAATCACTAGGCTTGTGATCCCTTTCATTTTTCTTTATTTTTCTCTTCTTCCTTTTCCTTATTCTTCTTATTTTATCTGTGAGCCACAGAATGTTGTTACTTATGGAAAATAAATGTAAGAATTTAGGCAAATCTACATATTTTTTAATAAAAAAGTAAATGAGAGGTTTTTAATCAGAAAAAGTCACTGTGAAGAATTAATGCTACTCTTTAAAGCTCTTACAAACATACAAAACTCAGAATACGCAATATCACTCATTCAGAGATCATAACAGTTCTCTGATCCAAACTCTTTCCTGGGCACTAACAACAGGTTGAGCAAAAACCCATCTGAATTAATTTAACATGGTCAGTTATAGTTAGCTACTGTTCTAGTAAGACTCTGGCTTCCCACTCTTGGAGTCTAGTCTGTGACAGAGCTGCCACTGAAAGGAATTGTTTGAATATAATACACTCAAAAGTTCTAACAAATGACTTTGAAAGGATCTCTCAGGAAATAACTTCTAGACCAGTGGCAGAATTTTCTTTTAGTGACTGACTTACAGAACACAGTTGGTGAGCAAAGGCACGAAGTAAGCTCTGTGTAATTGAAGGTGTTCCAATGTGACTTTGAGGAAATTTTGTTTCTAGTACATGAGATGGTGAGTTGAGATTAATAATGCTTAAATGGTTCTTAACAGCAACCAGCAACATCTATCACATTCTTTAGTAAGTACCTCCTTGCTAGGTATTGAAAGGAGTTAAGTAATATTCTACTATAGACTAGGCAAGAAAAATAGGAACATGAGAAGAAAATGCAAATATGCATAACAGTATTTATGCTTCCATCATGTGGAGAGCTAAATAATTGTTGCTGGTGGGAACAGAATGAATAACGGGAGCCAAGTGGGGTCAGTTAATGACGACCAGAATAAATTGCTAATCAGAAACAGAGCAAGCACAGGCTGATAATTAACAAGGTTACTTCTTGATCTGAAGAAAGGACCTGCTTTCCCTCATGCTGGTAATTATATCAATACAGAGAGAGAGAGAGAGAGAGAGAGAGAGAGAGAGAAAACTTGGCTTTCACTGGGGTACAGCCAGATGATTTGGCAAATCAATTACATGTTCTCAGGCACCCTCCCCTATAGTGGCCTGGCTAGAGTTGAAATAGCAGTGATTCCAGTTTCTATTACCTGAGTAGCCTGATGATGGCTTTTGTGCCTAAGTGTGTGTTTGTCCAGAAATCTTGGACTCGTAGAGAGGTGCTTTCAGACTTTATTATGCACAGTAATGCCTGGGGATCTTGTTAAAATGCAAATTCTTATTCAGCTGATGTGGGGAGGGATTGGAGATTTTGGGTTTCTAATAAGGCTCCCAGGTGACGCCAAGGCATGATCTGTAGAATACATTTGATTAGAAGAATATTGGGTAAAGGGAGAGTACATAGGCAGTGATAGAGGATTGGGACCTGAAAGAAGTGAGAATAGAAGAGCATGGAGTTAGGGATCATGTCGCTGAGTGGCTGATTATAGGTGCCTAATTCTCACTCACTCCGCACAAAAAACATCCAAACAACAAATGAATAACTATGTTTGGACTATAAACCTGAAGGAGAGCAAAGCTTTTCAGAGCATAGAAACTCAGGTTGGCCCCATACAGAAGGCAAGGAAAGACCTGGCCATGGCCACCCCATCTCCCAAATTGGGATCAGCTCAAACCAGGAGGGACTTCTTCCTGAAGAGAAAGGTAAACAAGAGGCACCCATCATCTGGTGTCATCATTACTAGAGAATCCTGCAGTCCTGCCAGGCTCAGCCCCAGCTTAAGAAACTGGCTAGAGTTCTCAGAGCAGCACTGTTCGAAAAAGAACCCACACGGTGCCCTGCTATCTGTGGCCCAAGCTGCTACAGCACTGTGCTGCCTTAACACAAAAGCCGCTCTAGAGTTTGGCCCCCTCTGAGGGCTAGTAGCAACTGCACCCCTCCTCCCTGAGTCTTTGCTGTCATGCTAACACGTGGTGGTGTGTTTTCCCCAGGTGAGAGGTATGCAGTGAACGAGCCACCTAGGAGGCACTCCAACTCCCTCATCCCAGTTGCTGTGCTCAGATACTCAGAGCCTGTGTTCAGTGAAGAAGCCATAGCTCCAGGTGGTCTGAAGCAATCTGGTGTCTTCCTCCCAGCAATCAGATCATTAGCTCAGGGGAGACGTTTGACCCCTGTGCCCAAACTCATACTTTCCCTTTTCCCCCAGGTCTGAGATGAAGACCCAGTGAAGAAGCAGTGCCTGAACCAACCTGGTGCCCCACACTTCTGGAATCAGAGCTGGGGGATTGGGGTGGAGCACATAGAAAGGATCTCAGTGCCTAAGACTGTATGATGCCCTATTCCCTGGGTACCAGAAATGCTTGCTCAGTGGAGCAGTTACTTGAGTTGATATGGCAGCGTTGGGTCCAGGGGAAACAGAGCCTTGTCTGTCTCTGGGTTAAACAGCCACATTGCTTCTTGTCCTTGGATCTGGATGTCCTTGGAGTCTGAACTGTCGAGGTGCCCCACCTTCTTGGGGAGTGAGGCCATTGGTGCTCTGCTCCTTGTGTCACAGCCCAAGTCACAGTCATCGTCCATGGGTCTTACTGCCATAGTACCTGGCTTCCCAGAGCTTGGACACTGCTGTGTCCCACCACTCCAGGGACCAGAGGCAACACTATTGGATATCCCCTCTCTTGATGCCTTACTTGTAACTGTGCTCTGTTAGTTCTGAGACTCAGATTGTAGTTATGCCCTGCTCCCTGGGCTCAAGCCTCTGGAATATTCCTTCTTCTATCAGGATGTGCTAGGGCTAACTCCCATGATTAGAGTCACAGCTGCATACCTGTCTCTAGTCTGAGCTACTGTCTCAAAGTCAGACCTTGCCTTTGTAGGAGAGCTGCATCTACCTGTGTCTCAGAGAGTAAACCTGTGCCCACACCAGAGATGTCACAATAATTCAACAAGACACTGAGTCCAGGGCTCTACCTCCATAGCCACTCTGACTACCTCTGAGCTGGAACAGAGTGCCACTGTGGCTGCTCAGGGGTCATGTCACGACTGATACCAAGAGGCCCCCATAATTAAGTCTTTAGAATGTGGAGAAAATAAGAATGGAAAGATCCCTAAAGTCTATGACACTGAGAACCCTAACAGCTTACCCTGCCACCACCACTGCCAGAGCTGAGGCCACTGAGGCTAACACAGTCATCACTGATATTGATCACAGCTGAAGAAGCTTCATGGTGACTATGCTGCTGAACACAAAACAAGAACTAACGCATCTGTCCCAAATGAAACCTTAGGGCCCATCTTCAGGTGAAAGACTTGCCTTATAAAAGTGACTCTAAAATTTTGGAAGAAGCAACTGTCCCATCAGATGTGCACACAACAACTCACAGACACACACACACACACACACACACACATGAAAAAGCAAGGAAACATGACACAATAAAGGGAACTCAGTAATTTTACCATAACTGACCACGAAGAAATGGAAATATAAAGATAATCCAATTAATAAAGGGGAAGATGAACTAAACAGACAGTTCTTAAAAGAAGAAGTACTAATGGCCAGTAAATACATGAAAAAATGATAAACATCCCTAGCCATAAAGGAAATGCAAATCAAAACCACACTGAGATTCTATCGCACTCCAGTCAGAATGGCAGTCATCCCAATAACAATAACAAATGCTGGCAAGGGTGGCAGGGTGGAGGTGGGGTGAATTTGATCAAAGGACACTATGTGCATGTATGCAAACATTACTATGAAACCCCTGTGTACAATCACAATATGCTAAAAAAAGAAAAAAAAAGGGCAGGGCCACACAACTCTTTTCATTAGTGCTGCTGTGGAGGAGATCCTATAAATACTTTACTGATAGGAAAATAACTTAGAAGAAAATGTAAAAAAAAAAAAAACAAGAAAAAGAGTGAAGAAAGCTTATAGGGCATATGGATATCACTAGGTGAACAAATTTTTCCATTATGGGGGCTCCAGAGGAAGAAAAAACTAGAAGAAGGCACAAAAAGATTTTGTAATAAAGTAATTGCTGAAAAATTCTTAAAGTTGGGAAGAGATATGGGCATCCATATCTATGAAGCTCAAATAGCCCAAAACAGATTCAACACAAAGAGGTCCTAACCAAGGCTTATTATAATCAAAATATCAGAAGTCAAAGACAGAATTTAAAAATGGTAAAATAACACAAGAAAATGCTTATTGTAGTATTTTAAAAATAATCACAAGAAATGTCTAATAATGGGATATTCTACCATAGGGAATCTTGAGGTAATTTGGGTGATATCTATTCTAAGGGATAATGTATATTCACTCACATGGTGACTACAAACAATATGCAGCAATAGGAAAGTCACTTGTTTATGCAAAATTGTTTCTATGGCATATTGATCACCAACCATATTCTTAAAAACAAGAAACTAAGTAGGGAAAGATCCAAGATGGCAGTTAGGGCAGTGATTCAGAATTCCTGAGCTCCATGACTCCAGAAACCACCTTAAGATGTGGGAGCTACACTTGGGTAATTCTGATTGCTTCTAGCCAAAATAATAACTGCTGACACATTAGGTGCACATGAAATTCAAAGACTGACCTTTAAAATGCCTTTACTTGCACCTAACAGCTAGGAAAATCCCAGGGCAGCACAGTCAACAGGGTGTGTCTGCCCCGGCAAAAAAGCACCCTGGCTGTTTCTCCCATTTCCCTCTTTCAATAAGCAGAAAATAGAGCGTCAATCAGAATCGAACTCTGCACCCTTAACCCAAAGAAAGCCTACCTATTTGCCACCATGCTGAACCCAGTCCCAGTAAATATCTACCTTGAGAAAAGTGGCTTGCCATTTCTCCCCACTGGCCCATGTAAACCTGCAGACCCAACAGGTGAGCAACACACACCACACACAACTCCCATACCCACTCCCTGGGAATATAACCCAGCACAGCCCCTGGGCAGATTGAACACCCTCCCAACAAAACTGAAAAGCATAAACGGTGAATTGTACTCTAACAATGACAGCAAGGGTGGGAGGGAATGCTGAACCTGCCCTGGAGAATGAGAGTGGGGCAAGGAACAAAACTGTCAGTGAATGAAGGTGGGAAAAGTTACAAAAGCTGAGAGCAGGGGTGGGGTAACAAGCCAAGCTCCCAAAGTGAGGCGTTGGTGGATTGCTGAACTAGTCTCATGGGACTGAGAACTTTACTCAAAACTGAACTGCCCCACCTTGCTGGGGGAGGAGCTGACCAGCCAGAGTTGCAGCTGTAGGGCAATGCAGCTGTCACCTGGTGAAAACAATATCATAAGTGACCATATTGCACAAACTGGCAGTGAGTGATCTCGGGTCCCAATTGCAACCTGCCATATGGACAGAAGGAACTAAATACTACTCATAAGCTAATCACCTTGTGAGACAACTTTAGAGCTCCCACTTGCAATGGATGGCGCATAAGACCAAGGAAAGTAGGAACAAAAAAAGAAAAGAAAAGAAAAAACCCTCCATCCATCTCCACCCCAAGCTGTCCAATGAGAGGGGCAGCACCCTTTCTCACAAAGCCCAAAACACCAAGCGCCAATACCAGGATTAGATGCCAAAGGAATAAGTCCAGGACTTCTACCAAGCAGACTGAACTTTTTGTTGTTGCTGTACCTGGTGTTTTTTCCTTTTTCTTTTTCTGTATTATTAACTTCACCATCACTATTTTCTTACCCCTATTCTTACCCCCTTCACTTTTGCTCCTTTTCTTGTGCTACAGTCCATTGTTCTCCCTTACAACTACTCTTTGTACCCCTTCTCATCCACTCTCTCCCTGTATTTACTTCCCCCTCCTATCCTTCCCCAATCTGACACCACACTACCCCTTCCTCCTACACACTCACCACCCTCTGACTAGCCTACTGTACCAACTATACACAACCCTGGCCCCCTGTAATCCATGACACAAGCACCCTCCACTACAACAGCAGAAATACACCCCAACACACACAAGGGGCTCAAAACCTAGCAGCTCCCAAACCTCTTCCCCCACCCTCTCCTTTTTGCCCCCCAAGTTTAGTGCCACCTTAACAAATTACCTAAGTTTTTATATGTAGCCAAACAACAATTAACCCCTCCCCAACTCCCACTATTTATAGATATTATCATCAAGAGGTTTTCTATATAATAGGTAAACAACTGGTGTGATATTGAGTCTATGAATTTGATATTGATAATTTACACCTCTAGGCCAGGGACAGAAATAGTACACCAACCTAGCTAACAACTAAGTAAGTTACAACACAAAAATTAAATAAAGGAAAGAAAACAGGTAACTAAAACCACCAACTAGCCAATCAAGAACATACTAAGTAAGTTACAACACAAAAATTAAATCAAAGGAAAGAAAACAGGCAACTAAACCCACCAACTAGCCAATCAAGAACATAGTTGCACAGCACCAATTGGAGCAATGGGGAGAAGAAGAAGGGAATGAAACTACACTCTGCAAAAAAATATTTCAATAGAGGATTTAGTGGGAAATGAAGAAAATGGATACCCAATTCCTGACCCCAACAAAGCAATAATAAATGTCACTAATGTGCCCAGTGACACCAAAACAAAAATCTCTCAAAGAAGAAATCATGGAAGAGGTCACTGAGAAACACAGAGAAGATACTAGACACAGTTAACCAGAAAGTTCAAGATGCACTCAAGAAATTTCAAGATACCACAAACAAAGAATTTCAGAAGGCACAGAAACAACTAAATGAACTCAGAGGGGACTTCAGCAAACATCAAAGTGAAACAAATGACACTATTAAAAAAAGAGATACGAAATAAAGAACACAACACAAAATGTGAATGAGGAATTGAACAAAGATATGGAAAACCTCAGAAAAATGAATCAAACAGAAATCCTGGAAATAAAAATTCCCTTTAGTCAAACAAAAAACATTGTGGAAGGCTACCCCAGCAGAACAAGTTGAAGACAGAATCTCAGAGCTCAAAGATAAAATAGAAATTAAAGAAAAAACAGAAGAACTTTCAGTCAAACAACTCAAGACCTATGAAAGAAATATGTAATAACTCAATGACTCCATAAAAAGACCAAACCTGAGAATAATGTGCATTAAAGAAGAAGAGATGCAAGCCAAAGGGATATGTAATATATTCAATAAAATAATAACAGAAAATTTCCCAAATCTTGAGAAAGATTTGCTCATTCATGTACAGGAAGCCTCCAGAACACCAGACTTGACCAAAACAGAACCTCTCCATAGCATATTATCATTAAAACAACAAGCACAGAGAACAGAGAAAAAATGTTGAAGTCTGTAAGAGAGAAAAAAGAAATAACGTATAAAGGTAAACTCATCAAAATAACAGCAGATTTCTTAACAGAAACCTTAAAAGCAAGAAGGGCATGGAGTGAGGTATCCTGGGCAATGAATAAGAGAATAATTTCAGCCCTAGGATACTCTACCCAACAAAACTATCATTCAAAATTGATGGAAACCAAAACAATATATGACCACCAACACACCACTACAGAAGATTCTATAAGAAATTTTGCACACAGAAGATGAAAGCAAACAAAGCCACAAGAGGATGGGAAATATTGAACCACAGGAGAAAAAAGACAAGTTATTAGAGAGTAACATTGATTTGGCTTCACACATTCAAATCCTTAAACAACAAAAACAGCTGAATGGCAGGATTCACCACATATCTATCAATATTAACACTAAATGCCAATGGACTCAACTCCCCTATCAAAATACACTGTTTGGCAAACTGGATTAAAAAGGAAGATCTGACAATCTATTGTTTATAAGAGACCCACCTTATTGACAGAAATAAACATTGGCTTGGGGTGAAAGGCTGGGAGAAGATTTACCAAGCTAATGGACCCCAAAACAGGAAGGAATAGTAAAACTTTTATCAGACAAAGTAGATTTCAAACTTACGTTGGTCAAATAAGACAAAGAAGGTCACTTCATACTAATAAAAGGAGCAATACATCAAAAGGAAAAAACAATTATCAAGTTTTATGCACCCAATTTCATCAAACTTACACTAAAGGACTTAAAAGCATATACAGACTCCAATACACTGGTAATGGGAGAATTTAATACCCCTCTAACACCAATAGATAGGTCACCCAGAAAAAAATCATCAAAGAAATCCTAGACCTAAATGAAACCATACATCAAATAGACCTAACTGATGTCTCCAGAATATTTTATCCGTCAACAATATATATTCTTCTCAGCAGCCCATGGAAATTTCTCTAAAAGAGACCATATCTTAGGGCAAAAAGCAAGCTTTATCAAATATTAGAAAATTAAAATAACCCCCTGCATTCTATCTGATCACAATGCAATAAAACTAGAACTCAACAACAAAAGCAGCAGTAGAAAATACTCAACAATTGGAGGTTGAACAACACATTGCTCAACAATCAGTGGGTCATAGAAGAAATAATAGAGAAAACAAAAATGTTCCTGCAATTTAATAAAACTGAAAACATAATCTATCAAAACCTATGGGACACACAAAGGCAGTCCTAAGAGAAAAGTTTATAGTCATGAGTGCATATATTAAAAATATAGGAAGTTCTTAAATAAATGACCTAATGCTACATCTCAAACTCCTAGAAAACAAGAACAAGCAAAACCCCAAATAAGCAGGAGAGAAATAATAAAAATAAGGGCCAAAATTACTGAAATAAAGACTAAAAACACATTAAAAAAAATCAAATAATAAAAAGCTGGTTCTTTGAAAAAATAAACAAGATCGACAAGCCCCTAGCAAATCTGCCTAAAATGAGGTGGTAAAAGACCCAAATTAATAAAAACAGAAATGAAAAAGGGGAGAAAACAATAAACATCAAGGAAATTCAGAGAATCATCAGAGACTATTTTGAGAATTTATGTTCAAATAAATTGGAAAATCTTGAAGAAATAGATAAATTTCTAGATACTTTCACCATCCAAATCTGAACCAAGAAAATATTAACCATGTAAACAGACCTATAAAATGTAATGAAATTAAAGCAGCAATAGAGTCTCCCAAAAAAGATAAGTCCAGAACCTGATGGGTTTTCCACTAAATTCTACCAGACCTTTAAAGAAGAACTAATAGCAACATTCCTTAAACTTTTCCATGATATAGAAAGGGAAGGAATACTACCTAACTCATTCTATCAAGCCAGTATTACACTCATCCCAAAACCAGACAAGGACACATCCAAAAAGGAGAACTACAAGGATATCAACTTAATGAACATTGATGTAAAAATCCTCAATAAAGTAATGGCAAACTGAATCCAATAACATATCAGAAAGATCATTCACCACGACCAAGTCAGCTTCATCCCAGGGATGCAGGGTGGTTCAACATATGCAAATCATTAGATGTAATACAGCACATTAACAGAAGCAAAGACCAAAACCACTTGATCATCTCAATAAAAAAAGCCTTTGATAAGATTCCACACCATTTCATGATAAAAGCTCTAAGGAAATGAGGAATAGAAGGAATGTATCTCAATATTATAAAGGCTATATATGACAAACCTATAGCCAACATCATATTTAATGGGGAAAAATTGAAACCATTTCCCCTAAAGTCAGGAATGAGACAAGGGTGCCCACTCGCTTTACTCTTATTCAACATAGTCTTGTAATTCCTAGCTAGGGCAATGAGGCAGGAAGAAGAAGTAAAAGGAATACAAATAGGTAAAGAAGAAGTCAAATTATCTCTGTTCACAGATAACATGATCTTATACCTAAAAGATCCAAAAAACTCCTAGACACCATAAACATCAGCAATGTTGCAAGACACAATATCAACTTTCAAAAATCAGTAAGCCTTTCAATACACCAATGAGCAGATTGAGAAAGAATATAGGAAAACAATTCCATTTACAACAGCCTCAAAAAAAATCAAATACCTAGGAGTAAACTTAATGAAGGATGTAAATGACCTCTACAAGGAGAACTACAAACCACTGACGAAAGAGAAGGAAGAAGACTACAGAAAGTGGAAAGATCTCCCATGTTCATGGATTGGCAGAATCAACATAGTAAAATGGCTATACTACCAAAAGCAATCTACATGTTCAATGCAATTCCCATCAAAATTCCAATGATATTCATTTCAGATACTGAATAATCAACCCCAAAGTTCATTTGGAAACACAAAATACCACAAATAGCTAAGGCAATCCTGAGAAAAAAGAACAATGCTGGAGGTATCACAGTACCCAACTTTAAACTATACTACAGAGCCATAGCAATAAAAACAACATGGTATTGGCACAAAAACAGATATGAGGACCAGTGGAACAGAAGAGAGGACCTGGATATGAATCCATGCAGCTATGCCCACCTAATTTTTGACAAAGGTGACAAAAATATACAATGGAGAAAAGACAGCCTCTTCAACAAATGTTGCTGGGAAAAGTGATCATCTGCCTGCAGAAAACTGAAACTAGATCCATGTTTGTTATCCTATACAAGTATCAACTCAAAGTGGTTTAAGGACCTTAATATCAGACCTGAAACCTTGAAGTTAGTACAGGAAAGAGCAGGGAATACACTGGAAGAAATAGGCATAGGCAAGGACTTCCTCAGTAGAACACAAGCTGCTTAGCAGCTAAGAGAAAGGATAGACAAATGGGACTAGCTGAAATTAAAAAGCTTCTGCACAACAACAACAACAAAAAAATGGTCTTTAAATTGAAGAGGCTACCCACAGAATGGGAGAAAATCTTGGCTAGCTATACATCAGACAAGGGACTGATAACCAGAATACACAGGGAGCTCAAAAAACTAAACTCCCCCAAAATCAATGATCCAATAAAGAAGTGGGCAACAGAACTACAAAGAACTTTTTCAAAGGAAGAAGTACAAATGGCCAAAAAGCGCATGAAAAAATGCTCACCACCCCTGGCCTAAGGAAATACAAATCAAAATCACATTAAGATCCTTCTCACTCCTGTTAGAATAGCTACCATCAAAAACACCAATAACAACAAATGTTGGCAAGGATATAGGGAAAAAGGAACACTTACACACTGCTGGTGGGAATGTAAGCTAGTACAACCACTATGGAAAACAACATAGAGGCTTCTTAAAAAACTAAAATTGGATCTGCCCTATGATCCAGCAATACCACTCCTAGGGATATACCAGAAGGAATGCGACTGAGGTTACTATAAAAGGCACCTGCACACCCATGTTTATTGTAGCACTATTCACAATAGCTAAGCCATAGAAATATCTAAGATGCCCCACTACTAACAGATGGATTAAGAAAATGTGGCATTTTTACACAATGGAAATTTAATCAGCCACAAAGAAGAATGAAATTTTGTCATTTGCAGGTACGGATGGAACTAGAGAACATCATCATAAGTGAAGTTAGTCAGGTTCAGAAGGCCAAAAATCACGTTCTCTCTCATATGCAGATTATAGACCTAAAGCGAATGCAGTAATATTATTGGACATGGGTCACACACTAAGGGAAGACGATGCATGGGATGGATACAGAAAGGGAAGGAAACCAAAAACTTGAATGTGGTTGATGTGTCACTGTATAGTAGCAAATGTAGTAATCTTAAACTGGCAGAGGCCACTAAGGGAAGGGGACGGGGAAGTAGTGAAGAGGTATGATAAAGATGAACCAATTTGGGTTAATACACATATGCATGGAAACAACACAAGGAATCTTCCTGTATAGCTATCTTTATCTTAAATTAGCAAAAATGCCATGCTTTTAATATTACCTTTTATATTTTTCTTTAACAAAATCAGAGAGCAAGAGGACAGAACAGGTTTGGGAGGGGGTGAGGAGAGACTGGCCCAAATAATGTGTACACATACAAGTAAATGCATATATGATAAAATAAAATAAAAAAGAAACTAAGTAGAATCTTATGAAAAGAGATGGGAAGCCTCCAGGTAGCTAGAAATTGTCATGTACCATTTGTTTTCTCTTTATTTTATGTATTTATGTGATATTATAAAATTTATTTTTATAATTAAAAGATATGGCAAGGAACTGCAAAAAAACAAAAAAAGTCAGTAAGAGAAAAGTATTTAGTCACATATAGGGAATTCTCCTTTGGCCTATCAGCAGTTTTCTCAGAAAAAAAGAACCTTGCAAGGCAGGAGAAAATGGATACAAGAGTCAAATTACTGAAAACAAAACAAAACACCACCAATAACAATAATTTAAAAAACCCAAGAATAGTATATCAGAATATCAGAAAAACTGTTCTTCAGAAATGAAAGGGAAATAGACTTTTTTTCAGACAGCAAAAACTGAGGAGTTAATCCTCATTAGACTTACCTTATGAAAAATGTTTAAGATAGTTTTCTAACCAGAAATAAAAGTACAATAATTGCTGTCATGAATACAAAGGAAAATAAAAAATTAGTTATTCAGGAATGCACACTATAAAAGATGTAAGGTGTGAAAACAAAACATAAATGAGGGAGAGGGTAAAATCTAGAATATTTATATGTGACTGCAGTTTAGTCGTTATTAGCTGAAAGTAGTCTATCAGAACTATAAGATGTTTGTAAGCCCCATGGTAACCACAAAACTACAGCAGTCACACAAAAAAAGAGAATTAAAGCTTAGTTCTACAGAAATTCACCAAATCACAAATGAACAGTAAAAGAGAAAGAAAGGATCCCAGGATCTACTAAACAACTAGAAAACAAGTAACAAAATATCAGAAGTAAGTCCTTACCTATCAACAATAACCTTGAATGTAAATGAAGTAAGCTCTCCAATCAGGCCTAAGGGTGTAGATCAGTGACAGAGTGCTTTCCTAGCATGTGCAAGACCATTGGTTCAATCCTCAGCACTGAAAAGGAGGTAAATAAACTCTCGAATTAAAAGACATAGAGTGCTGCATGGATTAAAAAACTGTGTCTCAATGATATACTATCTACTAGAGACTCATTTTAGCTTCAAGGGCATGTTTAGGCTGAAAGTGAATGGATGGGAGAAGATATTCCATGCAAATAGTAGCTGAAAGACAGCAGAGGTAGCTATAGTTATATCTGATAAATCAGACTTCCAGTCAAAAGCAGTTATAATACAAAAACATCATTAGTTAATGATAAAGGGGTCAAAATGAAATAACAATTATAAATATGTATGCACCCAAATTCTGAACACCTAAATGTATGAAGCAAATATTAATGGGCACAAAGGAAGGACTAGATAGCAATATAATAAAGAGTAGAGGACATTAATAACCCAACTTCATTAATGTATACATCAATAGGCAGGAAATTAAATAGGAACTATTAGACTCCTGTCTTTGTACTATTGACCAATTGCACCTAACAGATATAAACACAAGTGTCTAGCCAACAGCAGTAGAATGTGCATTCTTCTCTTGCAGATGTAGAACTGTCTCTGGGATAGACAATCTGTTAAACCAAAAAGTAAGTTTTAACAAATTTAAGAAGATTGAAATCATACCTACTATAGTTTCTACCCACAATGGTATGGAACTAGAAATTAATAACAGGAGGAATCTTGGAAAATCCCCAAATACATGGAAATTAAGCACCATGTTCCTAACAAACCGATGGGTCAAGGAAGAAATTGAAAGAGAATTTTTTGACAAATATCTTGAGACAAATGACAGTGGAAATACAATCTACCAAAACCTATAGGATGCAGCAAAAACAATTTGGAGATAATTTTATAGTAACAAATGCTTACATTAAAAAGAAGAACATTTCTCCCTCCTCAAATAGCCTAAGATTTCCCCTGAAGGAGACAGAAGAAGAAGTTATAAATCCAAAGTTATCAGAAGGTAGGAAATAATAAAGATCAGAACAGAAAGGAAGAACAGAGCACACAAAAGAATCAATAAAACCAAGTGCTGTTTCTCTGAAGAAATATAAACAAAATCAAAAACCCCCAGCTAGACTAAGAAAAAAAAGAAGAGTCAAACTAGAAAAAAACACCAGAATGAAAGTGAAGACAGATGCCTCAAAAGTAGAAAGGATTATAAAACAGTATTATAAATCATTATATGCCAACAAATTGAATAACCTAGAGGAAATGGATACATTCCCAGAAAAACATAACCTACCTAGATTCAATCAGGAAGAAACAGAAAGCTTGAACAGACCAGTAACAAATAAAGAGATTGAAGAAGTAATTAAAAATCTTCCAATGAAGAAAAGCCCAGGACCAGATGGTTTCATGGCTGAATTCCACCAAACATTTTTAAAAAGAATTATCAATACTTTAAAAACTCCTCCAAAAAGAAAAGCTGAAGGGAACACTTCCAAATCCATTTTACATGGACAGCATCACCTTGGATACTCAAGCCAAAGACATGACAAGAAAAGAAAACTACAGACCAATACCTTTAAAAAGCATTTATATAGAAGTCCTCAAGGAAATACAAGCAAACTACCACAACAAAAGGATCATATGTCATGACAAGTGAGATTTATCTCTGACATGCAAGGCTGGCTTAACACATGCAAATCAATCAATGTGACACATCATACTAAAGAATAAAATATAAAAACCACATGATCATCTCAGCTGAAATGGGAAAGAAATTGACAAGTTCAGAGTCCTTTGTCTCTCTCTTTCGTGTTGTGTGTGTGTGCGTGTGTGTGTGTGTGTGTGTTTGAACATACTAGGGATTAATCCCAGGGCTCACACTTGCTAGGCAAGCACTCTACCCAACAATCCATGCTGCAGCTCTTGTTTGTGTTTTGTTGAGACGGGCTCTCCCTGCCTTTGCCTCCTACTCTCAATTCTTTTATCTTTGCCTCCTGAGTAGCTGGGATTACAGATTTGTGGCACTACAACTAGGCTTTAGAATCCTTTCTTGATAAAAACTCTTAACAAATTAGGTATAGAAGGAAGGTTCCTGAATATAATCAAGTCTTTTTATGAAAAGCCAATAGCTAACCTCAAAATCAATGAGGAACAACCAAAAGGTTTTTCAGTAAGACCCAGTGCAAGGTAAAGACTCCTACTGTAGCCATTTTTGTTCAGCATACTACTGAGAAAAGTATCCAAATCAGAAAGGTAGGAATAAAATTATCTTTATCTGCTGGTGACATGGTCCTATATGTAAAAACACCTCAAAAATTCCACAAAAAACCCCTATTGGAACTAATAAGTGAATTCAGTAATGTTACAGGACACAAATATCAGTAGTATAAAAATATCAGTAGCATTTCTCTATACAAATAATTACCTAACTGAAAAAGAAATCAAGGAAAATCTAACTTATGATAGCATCAAAGAAATAAAATACCTAGGGATAAACTTAAGCAAGGAGTGAAAGGTTTGTATCCTGAAAACTATATAACATTGCTGAAAGTAATGGAATTCATATTGCTAAAATGTGCATACCACACAGAGCGATAAGCAGATTTGTCACAAGCCCTATAAGAATTCCAATAGAATTCTTCACTGAAATAGAAAACGTAATCCTAAAATTCATCTGTAACCAAGAAATCCCCAATTTATCAAAGCAATCCTGTGAATGAAAACAAAGTTGGAAGTGCCATACTTCCTGATTTAAATTTATATTATAAAGTGATAGTAATTAAAACATTATGGTATAAAACTGAAACACAGACTCATGGAACAGAATGGAGAAACCAGAAATGAATATACACACACACACACGCACACACACACACACACACACACACACACAAATATATGTAACTGACTAATTTTTGACAAAACTACCAAAAGATATGAGGGGAAAGAATAGTCTCTGCAATAAATGGTGCTGGGAAAACTGGATTTCCACAAACAAAAGAATGAAATTGGGTCTTTATCTAACACCATATAAAAAGTCAACCTCAAAATGGACAAAAGACCTAAACACAAGACCTGAACACAAAACCAGAAGAGAGTGCAGGAAGCTGTTTCTCTACATTGACCACACCAAAAACTCATACTATAAAAGCAAAAATGTCCAAATGAGACTGTATTAAACTTAAAAGCTTCTGCACAGCAAAGAAGACAATGAACAAAATGAAAATGGAATGTACAGACTGGGAAAAATATTTGGGAGTCACATTTCAGATAAAGAGTTAATATCCAGAATGTATAAAGAACTCTTACAATGCAGTAACAGTAAAATAACCCACTGGCTGTGAGTGCCCATTCCAGCTTCCAGGAGGTAGAGGGAAGGGAATCATGAACTCCACGCTACTCTGAGCTACTTAGCAACAGCCTATCTCAAAGCAAGCAAACAAGAAAACAAACAAACAAAAACAATGTAAAACAAGTAACCTGACTAAAAATGGGACAAAGGAACTGAACAGACATTTCTCCAAAGAAGGTCCTTAATCGACTTTGAGTTGATACTAGAGTGACAGGCATGGATTTAGTTTCAGTTTTCTGCAGGCAGATAACCACTTTTCTCAGCAACATTTGTTGAAGAGGCTGTCTTTTCTCCATCGTATGTTTTTGTCACCTTTGTCAAATTAGGTGGGCATAGCTGTGTGGATTCATATCTGGGTCTTCTATTCTGTTCCATTGGTCCTCATATCTGTTTTTGTGCCAATGACATGCTGTTTTTATCGCTATGGCTCTGTAGTATAGTTTGAAGCTGGGTACTGTGATACCTCCCTCCAGTGTTGCTCTTTTTTTCTCAGGACTGTCTTAGCTATTTGTTGTCTTTTCTGTTTCCAAATGAATTTTAGGGTAGATTTTTCAATCTTTGTGATGAATTGTCACCGGGATTTTGATGGGAATTGTGCTAAACATGTAGATTGCTTTTGGTAGTATAGCCATTTTTACCATATTGATTCTGCCAATCCATGAACATAAGAGATCTTTCCACTTTCTGTAGTCTTGTTCAATCTCTTTCTTCAATAGTTTGTAGTTCTCCTTGTAGAGGTCATTTACATCCTTCATTTAGTTTACTCTTAGGTATTTGATTTTTTTTGAGTCTGTCGTAAATGGAATTGTTTTCCTATATTTTTTCTCAATCTGTTCATTGTTGGTATATAGAAAGGCTATTGATTTTTGTAAGTTGATTTTGTATCCTGCTACTTTGCTGAAGCTGTTTATGGTGTCTAGGAGTTTTTTGGATCTTTTAGGTATAAGATCATGTCATCTGTGAATAGGGATAATTTGACTTCTTCTTTACCTATTTGTATTCCTTTTATTTCTTCCTCCTGCCTTATTGCCCTAGCTAGGAAATCCAAGACTATGTTGAATAGAAGTGAAGACAGTGGGCACCCTTGTCTCATTCCTGACTTTAGGGGAATGAGTCATAAAATTAATGACTTTAGTTTTTCCCCATTAAATATGATGTTGGCTATAGGTTTGTCAGATATAGCCTTTATAATGTTGAGGTACTTTCCTTCTATTCCTAGTTTCCTTAGAGTTTTTATCATGAAGTGGTGTTGGATTTTGTCAAAGGCTTTTTCTGCATCTATTGAGATGATTAAGTGGTTTTTGTCTTTATTTCTGTTAATGTGCTGTATTACATTTAACGATTTGCATTTGTTGAACCATTCCTGTATTCCTGGGATGAAGCCTTCTTGGTCATGGTGATTGAGCTTTCTGATATGTTGTTGGATTCAGTTTGCCATTATTTTATTGAGGATTTTGATATCAGTATCCATTAAGGCGATTGGGTTATAGTTCTCTTTTTCAGATGTGTCCTTGTCCAGTTTTGGGATGAGTGTAATACTGGCTTCATAGAATGAGTTAGGCAGTGTTCCTTCCCTTTGTATTTCATGGAAAAGTTTAAGGAGTGTTGGTATTAGTTCTTCTTTAAAGGTCTGGCAGAATTCAGTGGCGAATACTTCAGGTCCTGAACTTTTCTTTTTTGGGAGACTTTACTGCTGCCTTAATTTCGTTGCATGTTATAGATCTGTTTAGGTGATTAATATCCTCTTGGTTCAGTTTTAGATGGTCATATGTATCTAGAAATTTGTCTATTTCTTCAAGATTTTCCAATTTATTTGAATATAGTTTCTCAAAGTAGTCCCTGATCATTCCCTGGATTTCCTTGGTGTTTGCTTTTTTCTACCTTTTTTTCTAGGAGCATTAGGTTGTTTATTTGAGATTTTTCTGTGTTTTTAATACATGCACTCATGGCTATAAACTTTCCTCTTAGGACTGCCTTTGCTGTCCTATGGGATCATAGGGTCTGATAGGTTGTGTTTTCATTTTCATTGGAGCTTTTTTATTTCCTCTATTATATCTTCTGTGACCCGCTGATCATTGAGGAATGTGTTGTTCAGCCTCCAATTGCTTGAGTGTTTTCTGCTGCTGCTTTGTTTTTGAGTTCTAGTTTTATTGCATTGTGATCGGATAGTATGCAAGGGGTTATTTCAATTTTCCTATATTTGTTGAGACTTGCTTTGTGACCTAAGATATAGTCTGTTTTGGAGAAAGTTCCTTGGGCTGCTGAGCAGAATGTATATTATCTTGTTGCAGGATGGAATGTTATGTAGACAGGCATCATTTAGTTCTAAGATTTCTTTGTTGATTTTTTTGTCTAGATGAGCTATGTATTGATGATCAAGGCATATTAAAATCTCCCACTACCACTGTATTTGGGGTCTATGTGTGATTTTAAGTCCTTTAGTGTATGATTAATGAAGTTGGGTGCATTGACATTGGGTGCATGTTAGTTGATAATTGTTATTTCCTATTAATGTATTGCTCTTTTCATTAGTATGAAGTAGTCTTCTTTTTCTCTTTTGACTAAGTTTGAATTCCACTTTATCTGGTATAAGTATTGTTACTCCTGCCTGTTTTGGGAGGCCATTAGTTTTGTAAATATTCTTTCAGTATTCACCATTAGCCAGCGTTTGTTTCTGTCAGTAAGGTGAGTTCTTATAAACAACAGATTGCCAGGTCTTTCTTTTCCACCCAGTTTGCCAAATGGTGTCTTTTGATGGTGCAGTTGAGTTCATTAACATTCAGCATCATAACATCATTTTGAAAACCTCAAATGTACACAATAAAAATTGGTTTTAAAACTTGATTATACACCATGATTAAGTGGCTTGCATTCCAGGGACACAAAGGATGGTTCAATATATGTAAATCAATAAACACAATACAGTCCATAAACAGAATAAAGGACAAAAAGTCATATGATTATTTCAGTAGAGTAAAAAAAGCCTTTGACAAAATTCAACATCTTTTGATGGTAAGATACCCCAAAGAAATGAGGAGTAGAAGGAATAAAGGATATATATGTTAAACCTATAGTCATCATCATGCTAAATGGGGAAAACTGAACCATTTCCTCTACAATCAGGAACAAGACAGAGTGTCCATTCTCTCCATTCTTACTCAACACAGTGCTTGAATTCTTAGCCAGAACAATAAGGCAAGAGAATGAAATAAAAGGGATACAAATCAGAATGGAAGAAGGCAAATTACCCCATTTTGCAGATGCTATAATCCAATATACTAAAAAGACCCTAAAGATTCCACCAAAAATTCTTAGATCTGGTAAACATTGTTGGCAAAGTAGCAGGTTATAAAATCAACATACAAAACTCAGTAGCTCTTTTATATACCAACAAGGAATAGTTAGAGAAACAATCAGGACAGGAATTCCATTCACAGTAGCTTCAAAACAAATAATACCCAGGAATAACCTCAACTAAGAAGGCAAAAGACTTGTACAATGAAAACTATAAAACCTTGAAGGAAGAAATTGAAGACAATACTAGAAAATAGAAATATCGCTCATGTTTCATGAGTTGGCAGAATTAATGTGAAAATGGTTATCCTACAGATTCAAATGTAATCACCCTTACAATGTCAAGGTTATTTTTTTCAGAAATAGAAAAATCCATCCTAAAATTTATATGGAAGCACAAAAGACTCCAAATAGCCAAAGAAATACAGAACAAAAAGGGCAATGCTGGAGGCTTAGTAATAATAGGATTCAAATTATACTACAGAGCCATAGAAACAAAAAAAGCTGGCACTGGCATAAAAACACACATAGAGACCAAGGGACTGGCATAGGAGATCCAGAAATAAGCCGACACAGCTACAGTCATCTGATTTTCAACAGTCACTGAAAACATATGTTGGTGAAAAGTCAGCCTCTTCAATAAATGGTGTTGGGGAAACTGGTTATTCACAAGTGGAAGACTAAAAGTAGACTTCCATTTCTCACCTGTATAAAATTAATTGGAAGTAGATCAGAGATATAACTGTAAGACCTTAAACTTTAAAAGTACTGAGGGAAAATGTAGGGAAACCCTTGAAGATATAATCATAGTCAGCAACTTTCTGAATAGGATACCAATGATTCAGGAAATAGCAAGAATTGATAAGTGAGATTGTATCAAAATAAACATCTTCTGTACAGCAAAGGGAACAGTCACCAGAATCAAGAAACGATCTACAAAATGGGAAAAAAATCTTTGCCAGTTACTCATCAGATAAAGGATTCATATCCAGAACATATAAAGAGCTCCAAAAATTAAACTCCAAAAGAGCAAACAATCCAATTAATAAATGGGCAAATGAATTGAACACACACTTCTCAAAAGAAGCAAAATGGCCAATAATACACGAGGAAACATTCAACATTCTTAGCCATAAAGGAAAAGCAAATGAAAATGCCACTGAGATTCCATTTCACCGCAGTCAAAATGGCTATCATTATGGAAACAAACAGCAAAAATCCTGGCCATGGTGTAGGAAAAGAAAATCAGTATGGAGTTTGCTCAAAAAACTGAACATAGGCTGGAGGTATGGCTCAAGTGACAGAATGCTGCCTAGCAAGTGCAAAGCCCTGAGTTCAAACTCCTGTACTGCCAACCCACTCTCTCCAAAAGGCTAGAAATAGAACTACCAGGTCTGTACAAGTGACTCAAGTGATAAGATTGCCTGCCTAGAAAGCATGAGACCCTCAGTTCAAACCCTAGTGCTGCAAAAAAAAAAAAAAAATATATATATATATATATACACATAACTAGTGTAGGATCCTGTTATACCAACTCCTGGGCATGTATACAAAGGAATGCAGGTCAGCATAAAATAGAGATACCTGAATACCATGTTTATAATAGTATTATTCAGAGTAGCCAACTATTGAATCAGCCATCAATCAATAAGTAGATAAAAGACATGTCATATATACACAGTGGAGTATTATTCAGCCATAATGAACAAGGAAATGATGTCGTTTGCAGGAAAACGGATGGAACTGGAAATCATCATGTTAACTGACCTAAGCAAGACTAAATACCAAAATCTGAACTAAGACAATACCACACATTTCTCTCATATATGGAATCTAGACCCGAAAGAAAAGACTGACTCAAGTGTAGGATGGGTGGACTGGTTGAGATGGAAACCAGCATGGGAGAGAGGACATAGAGAGGGCAACGGTGGGCTGAATATGATGAAAGTACTTCATATGCATGTATGAAAAAAGAATAATGAGACATGTTAAATAGTTTAATAAATGAGGAAGAAGGATCAGAAAGTGTAATAGATGGGTGAGTTTGATTAAAGCGCATTATATGCATCTTTGGAAATGTCACAATGAAACCTCTCTGTATAATTAACATACACAATTTAAAAAGAGTTTGGACTTAATCTTTCTCCCTAGTCTCTCTTTTTTAAAATTTATTTTCCCTTCCCTCCCTCCAGGGCTGTCTGCTCCTTCTCTTTCCTCTTGCCCAGGTTCCTCACGCACCATAGGCCAGGAGAATTCTGACCCAGTAATTCTGGTGTTATATGACGCTCCCATCCAGCAGCAGTGGTGTTTGTAACAGCTTCCAGGATGGTTATAACAGAGATTTACTGAGATGAACTGATTCATCATCTTTAAAAAACTTAGTGTTTATATTTGAAACTGTCTTAATTTAACATATAGATGGGGATATACAATTAAAATTTTTTTTCAACTGCACTGAGGGTTGAACTCAGGGCCTTGCACTTGCTAGGCAGGTGCTCTACCACTTAAGCCACTCTGTCAACCCTTTTTGCACTGGTTGTTTTTGAGATAGAGTCTCACTTTATGCTGGGGCCTGGACCGGGATCCTCCTATTTGTGCTTTTAGAGCTGGGATGACAGGTGTGCACCACTAAGACCAACTCTTAGTTGAGATGGGATCGGATGAGTTTTTTTGCCTGGGTTGGCCTTGAATTGATTAAATTCTTAATAATGATTTTTTTTGAGGATAAGCAACATGTAAGATGTAACATAGCTTATCAGTGCTCAAATTTAGATACTCCAAGAGAAACATAGCAGTCAAGTGCAGCTTTGCTTGATACATAGGCTCCTGGGTACAGAGCCTCCATCACATTGAGGCCCCTTCTCTGACTTCTAGAGCCTGTGGCACTGGCAGTATTGGGAGCTTTTTGGTGATCTACTGAGCCAAAATCTGCACTTCAACAAGGGCCCCACTTGCACTTTGGAGGAACAATGCTTTCAGATGTGGATCGTTCTATCACTCTCTCTAGGCACTACCTTTGATTTATGCCTGGTTGCTTGGGCAGGCCCTCCCTCAGCTCAGGGGGACCTGCTTCTGTCAAGCCTGCTTTGCCTTGCTCTGCCCCTTCACCAGTTTCCAGCCTATCAGATGGTGAGTAACATCCTTCTTGTGAAAGCCTGCACTGTTGGGTGAAAGTTTTTCTTCTAAGAAGTCAAGTTCTGGTTAGATTAATTTGCTTTTGGCTGTCACTGATGCCTGGGTTCCAGGACAGGTGGTAGGGGCAGGGAAGCCCTGAAATCCTCACTTAGACTGACTTGGCATGCATGGTGGTTCTTGGGGTATTTTGTATGCTTGTTGTAAGCCTCCACACTCAGACAAGCCCGGGACCAGGATGGGCCTCTACTGTGCCCTCCTGGCAGCCCACATTTCATGAACATCCTCACTGGTGAGTGGAAGTATCTGTATTCAGAGTGAACAGGCCACAAGCTGCCCAGGCTATTTTTCCCTCTGCAGCTTCCTGTCATTTGTGGTGTTCTTTTTGCAAACCACAGGGTTCTACAGTAACCAGCAGCTGTTTACAGAGCTGCAGCTGTAATTAAGTCAGGTTGGATCTGTTCTTGTAGCATGGTGAGGAAATGTACTGACATCCACTATGTTCAAGTTGGATGGGGAGAAAGAAAAGCAGTCTTGCCAGTTTTGATGCACGTTCAAGATGGGGACCAGGTGAGGGAAGAGACACTTCTGCGGATCCAAACAGAGCACTAGTGAAATGCAGAGCTGCTAGGAGTGCCAGGCAGGGCGTTGAGGAGGGGAGCAGGGGAAAGGTTAGGTCTCTGTGGTTGCACTGAGAAGAACACAGAAGTGAAGACTTTCTCCACAGTGATGTGGTTGGATCAGAGGCTTAGTTGGCAGAAACAACACTCTCTGTGTAGATGTTCCAGAAACGTCCCACCCTAAGAGGTGTATTGCTCCATCTTCTACATTGGTCATTCTCTACCACAGAACTCCAGTTTTGCTTCTTTCTTATGAAATTGATCATATTCTGAAGTAACTACCTTGATTTATTTGGTTACTTGATTATTCTTCTTCACCAGAATTTAAGCTACTGAAAACAGAGAGCTCCTCTTTCTTACTACTATACTGTTAATGCTTAATATTGTAATTAGAAAATATTAGGAGCTGTATTAGTTTCCTATGGCTGCCATAACAAATTACCACAGCCTGGGAAACTTCAAGTAACAGAGGTGTACCCTCACAGTTCAAGAGGCCAGATGTCCAACAATCAAGACATCAGCAGGCTTGGTTCCTTTTGGAGGCTTCAAGGCCCAATCTGTCTCACTTCTCCTCTTTTAGACTCTGTGATTATAGGGAATTCTTTGGGTGAACTCTTTGACTTGTAAGTGTATCTCTCCAATCCCTGCCTCCATCAGTACATGGTCTCCTTCCCTATGTACAACTCTGTATGTCATCTCCTTTCCTTATGATGACATCAGTCATTGGACTTAGGATCCACACACTCTAGTATGCCCTCTTCTTAATTACACCATCAAAGACCCTTTGTCAAAATAAGCTTACATTCTGAGGTTCCAGGGTACCTGAATTTGAGGGGGGAGACACTGTTTAACCCACTATACATGCTCAACATTGTTGGATAGATGAGTCAGATATTTCTTTTGCCCTTCAGATTTAAGCACCAGAGGAAAGAAAAAGAGGATAAATAAGAAAGAAGAGGCTACCTTTGGTTTTAAGTAATCTAGGGGGATCACAGCTTTGTTGTTGTCAGGAATATTCCAGTAGGAAGACATTGGGAGGACACATTCGCTATGGGAAGTAATACACTTGGAGAATCTGTAAACAGAGGCAGCTGTAATGTTAGCAAAACCCTTGAACTGAACTACTCATGGGTCACTGGGGTTCTCAGCACTGGGTTTGCCCATAAACTGAGGGAGCTGAGGCACTGCAGTACCCCAAGAAAAGGAGAGCATCTTGAGAAAGTATTTGAATTAAAATTTTGTTTGAAAAAGTACCTGAAAAATCATCAAGAAAAAAATGAGAATTTAGTTGGCTTTCTTTATACTTATATTTTAAGACTGCTTTAATTCTGGATTACATCTGGGCTGAAGGCACTATAATATTCTCAGTGCTGTCTAGTGGTTTTAATCCAGGCCTTAGTGAGTTCCAATATTTCTGAAACCTCAATCAGAATAAAGTGTGTGCAAGGGAGTTAGAGTGGCTCATGCCTGTAACCTTAGCTACTTGGGAGGCAGGATTGAGAGGGTCACAGGTAAGGCCAACCCAAGCAAAAGGCTCAAGAGATCCTATCTCAATAAAGATAATGCATGGCCATGTATGCTTATCATCCCAGCTATGTGGGGAGGGTAAAAAGAGGATCACAATCCAGGCTGGCTTGGGCACACAATGAGACCCTATCACAAAAATAATCAAAGAAAACGGGGCTGGAGCATGGCTCAAGTGGTAGAACTCCTGCCTAGCAACCTTCGGTGCTGACAAAAAATAATAAAGTGGGGGTCAGGAGAGATAGCTGTTCTTCTGGATCAATCTCCAGTTGTCTAGTTGGAGGTTAAGTTGATTACTGAAGTCCATACATTGATTTATGCAAGATAAAGCCAGATCAAGTTCAGATCAATGAAGAGTCGAGAGGTGCTGCCTGATGATACAGAAGCCACCTTTTGTGAGATCAGAATTATGTCTCTGAGAGAAAGACCACACAATAACCAGAGACAAAGAAGAAACTGCATTCTACTGGAGATGCTCCAGGGCCTTGGCATTCCTAAAGTCCAATTAGAAAAGAGATAGATTTCATTCCCCTCATTCGGCAACTTTGTGGCCTGGGAAAACTGAGACACAAGCTGATCATTTCTATTTAAAGAATGGCTGGTCTGTGGATTCTTGGATTGATAATGTTCAGTAGCCAATTTAAAGTTTCCTTTCTGTATGGTTATTCCCTTGAGGATCTATCATTCGTTCTTATAAGCCTTGTCTCAGCCACTATTGAGAGCACTAATGCTCAGGAGAGGTAGTTGGAAAAAGATACAACATTCCTACAAGTAGATGTAAGCTGGGAAGAAATTAACCCACTGGAAAGGAAGAGTCTCTGAGAACAAGAAAAATGGCAGATTGAGATGGCAGGGAGCAGCCAGGATGAACTCATGAGATGTGCAATGTCTCCAGAGACATTCAGAAATAATGAGGGAGGAAAACCCCAAAGACCAGACTGGACTTCTTGAAGTCCTACAGAAAGGGTTCTCAAACTACTGGGTGTTAAAGGCAAGAATGGCTTATTTGGGTTGAACACCTAAATTCATAGTCTTCTAACGTTGCTGACTTTTGTTTTTTGTATATCATGATTCAAACTGTCTGCTATTGTTGTGTTTTTTTCTTACTTATCATTATTCACTGACCATGGCTAATTTACTTCCCCATTGATCTGTGTGTTACTTACACACTGTCACATCAACAATCACTGTACCAGCAAAGTGTGGTTTAGTTTTGGAGGTCTGACAGCCAGCTTAAACAACGCTGTGTGTGGGACTCGTGTGGGGCTGGGGCTCTGCCAAGTCCTGGAAGGCAGGCAGTAATGTTTACTCACAGAAGTGCTGGCTGTGGTAAGATATTGCATGGAGGAGTAATTAGCATATGGTTTTCTTAATTCTGAGTAGCTGTATTTGTTTTTATGTAAGTAATGGATAATGTCCTGTTCAGTGGACTTTGGAAAAGCATACTTCAAAGCATGTGTCCTCTGAAAAAGTAACTGGAAATTGACACACTTGCACTGTATGATTGTTATACTTGTGAGGAAAGTGGACACATGGAGACTGTAGTGACTGATTAGTTATTTCCTCCCCTTAATGTGAGGAGGTTTGCTCCAATCTAGGGTGAACTGAGTCCTTGAACATACAAAGGTATCTGTGGCCACCTAGTTAATCCCATACCCCTGTTTCTGAGTGAATGACATCTTTGACTCCCAGCAGAAGGTTGAGCTTGAACTTTTTAAGGGCTGTGATAACAGCTGGGGATTTCTCTCCCTTTCTGTTTTCCTGCCACACACAGCCTCCCAAGAGGCAGGATAAGAGAGAATGCATTGCATTTCCTTTTTTCTCTGGCTTTGATTTCCTCCTCTTCCTTTGTGTTTCTGAACACTTTAAAACAAGCAAACACATAAAATATAACTCATACCCTTCTGGGCTTTGCTCTTCTGTCTGATCTTTTCCCCCATTTATTGTCTTACACCATTTTTCTGATGACCTTCTTCTCAGTTCCTGAGTTTTCTTATCTATCTTTGCGTTAAGATTTGGGTTGGATGTTTCAAAGTAGAACAAATAATGCTAGCTCAAACTAGATAACAGTTGATTTCTCTCTCATGTAACCATAGGTGATGGCAGGTAATCAGAGGGCAGTTGGCTCCATGGATTCAGACTCCTTCCAGCTTCTCTTGCTATCCCTTGGGGGTGTTGCCTATGTGCCTTTGATCAGTTTGGACAGTCTATGACCCCTACCTCTGAAGGTTCTCCCAAAGCAAGGAAGGGGGAATATGTAGAGGCAAATCACAGCCTGGTAGGTCTTGGAAATTGCACTTAGCATTTACATTCACACTCTTTTGGCCATATCTAGTCAGATTATAGGAAAAGTTTCTAGCTGGTGGTCAAGTGTTTAGCTGTAACTGAAGGGGCTCTGTTTTCAAAGGATGTAGAGAATGAGGTGAGGGGACAAGATTCAAGCTCTGCCATACCTGTCATGCTATTAAACTACATATTGAAAATTAGAGAGGATTGGGGCAGAGTAGAACAGACTATTAAGTTAAGCCAGACTGCTAATGGGAAAGAAGAAGGAAGAAGTAATAAACTATTCCAGTAAGTCTATCAGTCAGTTGCTTGATGCTTATCCTATAAATACGCAGACCAGAAAACTTCCACTAGCACATTTTACAGGGATCATGAGGCATTAAATTTCCAAACCAACATGGGGTCCAGCCCAGCTCTACCTAGTAAGGTAGTTCTTCCAAACTAGCTGTTTGACTTTGGCATGCGACTTAACTTTCCTGAACTTGAATTTCTATGTCTGTGAAGCAGGGATCATAATGACAGTTATTTTACAGTGATGAAGTGATTCATATGATGCTTGGCACAAAGTAAGATCTCAAGAAATGTAGGTTGGGATTATTTCCCACAGGGCAGAAGTTGTTTTGGAATCTGTATATGATGTCCATAAGTAGGAAATTTAGTAATAGAAATGATAAGAGTTAGAATACCCATGGTGGGATGCAGTTGAGGTGTGATGAGGAGCTGAAGAGCTCCTTGTGGAGACCACAAAGCAAGGAACTTTTTTGGGCATGTGAGTTTCCAGGAGACCTTGGAGATAAGGACTTGAGTTCAAGTAGCTTTCTTGTGAGTTTGTCCAAGAAAACACAGGTAGGAAAGTGAGGAAGTAAGGCAGCTGAGGACAGTGTAAAACCGTCACAGGTTGTCATACCAGAGGAACTAGTGATCCCTAGCTTCTATCAGTCATTGTTTGGCGACTGCTCTAGGAGATATTCATTCTTTGGCTCTTCTGCCTGACTTACCTGCCAGCTCTGTGGGCCAGAGAAAGCCCTCCAACAAGTAGCCTCAGGTGCCTGCAATTAGAACTACTACTAGTGAGAAAACAGAGGTGAGGCACCAACAGTGTGGACTCTGCTACTTGGGTGGCATCACTCAGGTCCTAGACCTTCTCTCTGTGGTCTGGGGGGGCAGTGCCTGTGAATGTGGTGAAGGATACCCATTTTTGCACATATTAGAGGTATGCTGTGAACCTGTCTGTATTAGGATAATGCAATAATTTTCAGTGTTTAATAAAATCTAGACCCGTTTAGTATAGCTGTTGTGGTTCAGTACCCAAGGTCTTTTGTTTTTCCCCAAATGCAATAATCTCTTATCTTAGGGATAAGAAACTTTCTCAGATTATCTTGTAGTCTGACTAATCAGGACTGTGTTCAGAATAGATTGCCAGACAATGCTTTTTCAAATTCTCTATTTTTATTGTCTTGGAATTTCTTGAGTGTCTCCTGTACATTTTGGTTGACCCTATCCAGTATCATCTCTATAAAATTCTCATTGAGTACTTGTAGTATGTCTTCTTTTAAATTATTCTTGTAGGCTTCATTGAGTCCTTTGGCATAGTTTATCTTCATTTTGTTGGAGTCTGGCTCTGAGTTTCTGTTCTCTTCATTCCCCTCAGACAATGCTTTGGCTAAGCACACATCGTTGTGTTTCCATTGATCCATGACTTTCCCATGATGGATACATTATTCTCATTGTGCGTATGAAGAAGTTGAGGCATAAAGTGTGGGACAAAAATGTCAGTTGGTTGTTCCTTCACTTTTATGAAGTGATGAGAGCTTATGCCATGATTCTTCTGGGGAGTTTGACTAAATTTGTGTAATATTACCTTAAACTCCTCAGAAGAAAGATGTCATACCCCACATGGAGACCTCCATCTCATTATGACTACCCTCTAATTTTGTATCGCCTCACTCTTTTTTCTGTTTCTTTCCTTTAAGCTTCTCGAATCCCTGAGACCTGGCAGAAGAAAGAACATTGCTGGAGGTTAGCTTTTCAAACTACTAGTTTCTGTGTTGGGAATGAGGACAAAAAGAAAAATGAAGTATTTCAGAAGGGGTGCCTCAGCAAAACAGCACCAGTCTTAGTGTGTGGCTGTTGTCAGACAACACTTACACTTTATTCTGGGAGTGTTCAGAGTAGACCAGCCTATCAATTTACACTTGGAAATAAACATGGTACTTCTGGAATCTCCTTTTCCTATTGAGTAAAATTAGAGCATACAGACTGATAATAGCTTTCTGGTCAATTTGCCTTAACCCTGTCAGCGCTGGCCCACCTAGGTTGCAGCTAGTTAGATGTTGTGATAGTTGGTCTTGATTGTCAACCTGACTGGGTTAAGAAACGCCTAAGAGATTAGTTAAACACACTATTGGGTGTCTCTGTGATGACATTTTCAGAAATGATTAAAGTCATGAGGGCTCTGACCTAATGGATGGATAAATCCCTTGATAGATTCACAATATGTACATGGCCTTATGAGGAAGTGGTGAAAGGTAACAGGAGGGGCCTAGTTGAAAGAAGTAGGTCACTGAGGATGTGTCCTTTGGGGCTATATTGTGACTTGGCCCCTTCCTGTTTGGTTTCTCTACTTTCTGTCCACCATGATGTAAGTTGTTTCATCAAGCTTTCCCTACTATGATGCACTGAATTTTCTGAAATTGTTAGCCAAAATAATCCTTTACACCTTTAAGTTGTTCTCTCAGGCATTTTGGCCACAACAATAATAAAACTGACTGATATAGATGTACTGTATTGAAAATTCTCAGCCTCTTTCTAGGCTTCTGATCAGAGCGCCAGCGAGGAGATCAGATCGTGGTGTAGGGCATATGTCCAATCTGTGAGCTCAAAATTTAACTTTTTTATACATACTGATAATAGCCTTCAGATAATAGTGGACTGAAATTACAGCCAAGAGGAAAAAAATTGTGGATCCAATTTGTTAGATGTACAAATCTCCATATCTCTTCAATCCTTTGGAGTAACCTGGTTCTTCAGAAGAATTGGCCATTCAGGATGTGTAAGTACTAAACTAGAGGTTCAGTTTACTTTGTGCTGGGCAAGTGAACATATTAGCAAAACTCCTCTGCCATTCTGAGGAATGTTTTTTAGTAACTGGCTGCTCCCTGAGGTTTCTCTCCTATGATTGTACAGAAGGCTTCTGAAGAGAATACCTTTTCTTTGAGGTGTGGAAATGCATTACCATGTGCTATTATTTTTGAAGTCTGGCTAACATTGGGATGAGCAATATGGAATAAATATACACAGGCAAGTCTTCACTGTCAAGAGCTTTTGTAACCCCCTTCTTTCCTTCCTGCAATGGCTTCTTTTCAGGCTTTAAAGAATAGAATCAGTATTATAATTTATATAATTATTTAAACTTTTGGCAGTAATAAATGTCAGAATAAAGTATCCACTTTTTTTCAAAATTGCTTTATTTATTAAACATTTATTGAGCTGTGATTCGGTAATGAACCCTGTGTTGAAGTACATAAAGACAAAACCCAAACTCTGCTCTTAAGAAACTGATAGCATTACCAGTAAGATTAATTAAGGCTACCATGTTGCCTGGCTTTTGGGGTATAATAAAGGAGGAAGGAAAGAAACAATTTGAAATTCATATACTTGTCCAGATATAAATTACAACCCTTTCAAAAGCACTAATTGTACATAAGTTCTCTTACTGTCACATGTGCTTGCTTTCAACAAGAAAGATATTAAAGAGAGAATATGTTTTTTCATAGGCATCAGTTTTTAAACTCTGCTCTTCTCCATGTGTGGAACATAGAATTTCACTGGCTTTTCATTCACCTCAGGGAATTTCAGACGCCTAAGTTACTGTCTAGCTGAGGCACTACCTTCATCACCATGCTCTTTCCTTTCACATTCTTTTGCAGTGAGAAAGGTATTCGCCCTCTTCTGCAAGGTAAATCACTGCTCCCTCTGTGTCTCAGACATTCTTACTTCCCAAAGATGTCTATCTCATGTCCCTGTCCTTTTTCCTGCTTCTACAGAGGCTCTTTTCATAATGGGGCAAGTTCCATCAAGATATCAAAGTGCTGTCAATTCTCCATAATAAAAATACCCTGCCTCAATCCCATGCCTCTCTGGTAACCACTCCATGTTTTGCTGTCTTTTCATGATTTTCTTCTATTCTTCTCCTATTTCTTTGTAACTACCTATAAATGCAGCCCCATCACAAAAGTCTTCCATCAACTCACTGATGACCTCTTTATTGCAAAGTGAATATTTTTCACTTTGATTTTACTTCATTCCTCTGCATAATTGATACTTTGATACTCCCTCTTTATTTAACTTAAAATATATAAATATAATATCCACTCAAAGTAAACTATTCCATTGATACTATAGGTTTATTAAGCATCAATAATATAGTCCCCTTCTCTCTATGACTGTCCAGTCTTACACTTCTAGGATCTCTTCTTGCCAGCCTCTTATGTATCCTTCCAGAAATAGTCCATTCAGATACAATATTAGATACAATTATTTCATACCACACACATTGTTGTAAAACATGCTCTTTTCATGTGTTATATTTTGAAAGTTTTTACCTACCATTTTTGATAACTGAAGTGTATTATTGTAAGTTCCTCATTCTCAGTCTCCTCTGCAAGATTCACTTTCTGTTCTAAGTCTCAGCTCATTTTACTCCCATCTGCTCCATGGTAGATGCCATATGCACCCATGGTCACTGTTACTGATTCTCATTTTTACATCCTGTAGAGATCTCTTTTCTAACCTCCACACCTATGTGCCTAATGCATAGTTCCACTTAAATATACTGCTAAAATCTAGAATTCAACACACCAGGAACTCAATTCACTATCCTGCTTTGTTCTCATTGCCCAAATCTGTTCCACTCTGGTCTTCTATCACAACAAATGCTATTCATGCCCAGCAAATTGCTAATGTCAGGCACCTGGAGTCATCCTTGGTTTCTATGCTGCTCAGCCTTCACATGTGATCATAAATTTTGTGTGTGTGTGCTACTGGGTATTGAATCCAGGAACTCATGCATCCTAGGCAGTTGCTCTACCCCTTAAGTTCTTTTGTTTTACTATAAAAGCTATATATGACAAACATACAGCCAGCATTATACTTAATGGAGAAAATCTGAAACCATCCCCTCTAAAATCAGGAACCAGACAAGGTTGCCCACTATCGCCACTCCTATTCAACATAGTACTGGAATTCCTAGCCAGAGCAATTAGGCAAGAAGAAGGAATAAAAGGAATACAAATAGGTAAAGAAACTGTCAAAATATCCCTATTTGCAGACGACATGATCCTATACCTTAAAGACCCAAAAACCTCTACTCAGAAGCTTCTAGACACCATCAATAGCTACAGCAAAGTAGCAGATATAAAATCAACATAGAAAAATCATTAGCATTTCTATACATTAACAATGAGCAAACTGAAAAAGAATGTATGAAAACAATTCCATTTACAATAGCCTCAAAAAAATCAAAACCTAGGTGTAAACCTAACAAAACATGTGAATGACCTCTACAGGGAAAACTATAAACTTCTGAAGAAAGAGATTGAGGAAGACTATAGAAAGTGGAGAGATCTCCCATGCTCATGGATTGGCAGAATCAACATAGTAAAAATGTCTACACTTCCAAAAGCAATCTACATTTTAATGCAATTCCCATCAAAATTCCAATGACATTCATTAAAGAGATTGAAAAATCTACCGTTTAATTTATATGGAAACACAAGAGGCCATGAGTAGCCAAGGCAATACTCAGTCAAAAGAACAATGCAGGAGGTATCACAATACCTGACTTCAAACTATATTACAAAGCAATAATGATTAAAACAGCATGGTACTGGCACAAAAACAGACATGAAGACCAGTGGAATAGAATAGAGGACCCAGATATGAAGCCACACAACTATAACCAACTTGTCTTTGACAAAGGTGCTAAAAATATACGATGGAGAAATAGCAGTCTCTTCAACAAAAACTGCTGGAAAAACTGGCTAGCAGTCTGCCAAAAAAACTGAAACTAGATCCATGTATATCACCCTATACCAAGATTAACTCAAAATGGATCAAAGATCTTAATATCAGACCACAAACTCTAAAGTTGATACAGGAAAGAGTAGGAAATACTCTGGAGGTAGTAGGTATAGGTAAGAACTTTCTCAACGAAACCCCAGCAGCACAGCAACTAAGAGATAGCATAGATAAATGGGACCTCATAAAACTAAAAAGCTTCTGTTCATCAAAAGAAATGGTCTCTAAACTGAAGAGAACACCCACAGAGTGGGAGAAAATATTTGCCAGCTACACATCAGACAAAGGACTGATAACCAGGATATATAAGGAACTCAAACAACTAAATTCTCCCAAAACTAATGAACCAATAAAGAAATGGGCAAGTGAACTAAACAGAACTTTCTCAAAAGAAGAAATTCAAATGGCCAAAAAACACATGAAAAAATGCTCACCATCTCCAGCAATAAAGGAAATGCAAATTAAAACCACACTAAGATTCCATCTCACCCCTGTTAGAATAGCCATCATCAGTACACCACTAACAATAGGTGATGGCAAGGATGCGGGGAAAAAGGAACCCTCTTACACTGCTGGTGGCAATGTAAACTAGTACAACCACTCTGGAAAAAAATTTGGAGGCTACTTAAAAAGCTAGACATTGATCTACCATTTGATCCAGCAATACCACTCTTGGGGATATACCCAAAAGATTGTTACTCCAGAGGCACCTGCACATCCATGTTTATTGCGGCACTATTCACAATAGCCAAGTTATGGAAACAGCCAAGATGTCCCAGCACTGACGAATGGATCAAGAAAATGTGGTATCTATACACAATGGAATTTTATGCAGCCATGAAGAAGAACGAAATGTTATCATTCGCTGGTAAATGGATGGAATTGGAGAACATCATTCTGAGTGAGGTTAGCCTGGCCCAAAAGACCAAAAATCATATGTTCTCCCTCATATGTGGACCTTAGATCAAGGGCAAACACAACAAGGGGATTGGACTTTGAGCACATGATAAAAGCGAGAGCACACAAGGGAGGGGTGAGGATAGGTAAGACACCTAAAAAATTTGCTAGCATTTGTTGCCCTTAACACAGAGAAACTAAAGCAGATACCTTAAAAGCAACTGAGGCCAATAGGAAAAGGGGACCAGAAACTAGAGAAAAAGTTAGATCAAAAAGAATTAACCTAGAAGGTAACACACACACACAGGAAAGTAATGTGAGTCAACTCCCTGTATAGCTATCCTTATCTCAACCAGCAAAAACCCTTGTTCCTTCCTATTATTGCTTATACTCTCTCTACAACAAAATTAGAGATAAGGGCAAAATAGTTTCTGCCGGGTATCAAGGGGGTGGGGGGGAGAGGGAAGGAGTGGGTGGTAAGGGAGGGGGTGGGGGCAGGGGGGAGAAATGACCCAAGCATTGTATGCACATATGAATAATAAAACAATAAAAAATGTTCTTTTGTTTTGTTTTTGATAAAGAATCTCCTTAACTTTGCTCAGGCCAACCTTGAACTGTTGATCCTCCTGTCTCTGCCTCATTAGTAGCTGGGATTATAGATGTGTGCCATTAGGCCCTGGTGTTAATCATCAATGCTTATTGACTTTAACTACTAAATATTTTAAATATAATATTATTTACCTCCCTATCATTAATCCCCTAATACATGCAACCACAATATTTCATCTAAATTATTGCAATAAGCTTTCAAGAGAATAACTCTTTCTCCAGTTTTCTCTCCTTATAGCTCATTCTCTTCTCTATAGAGTGAGATTTCTAAGGCACAGGATATAATGAAGTCTAAATTTCTTCCTGTGGCTAATAAGAATCTTATACCCTCAAACTTTGTTTGTTTTTTTGGTCTCCTAAATCATCACTTTGTGTCTGAAATCTATACATGTTAGGGTGGACATCTTTTGGAGGTCTAAATGAACCAGAACAAGTGTCATCTCTGGGTCTTTGCCTATGCTGCTCTTTTCTTCCTTGATACTTTTTTCTCCTCTGAAACCTGACCAACTGTGATTCATCTTCTGGTTTCAACCTTGGTTTTGTTTCCTCCAGCAAGATTTTCTTTACTTCCCCGAATCTGCTTCTTTTCCATTTATATGTTCATCTTCCCACTGCCTGGTCACACTTATTACATTTCTAATGGAATTACCTTGTAAATTCTTTTTTTCCCTGTCTTCTCTCTTTCATTCTCTGTTTCTCTTGCTCTCTCTCTCTCTCCCTCCCTCTTCCCCTCTCTGCTCTAAGCTGCTGAAGATAATAGTCATGATTATATTATTTATAACTCTGTCTTTCTTACTATCTAAGCAGAGTAGATTCTTATTAAATATTTCTAGAGTAATTCAAGACCACTTCAATAATGACATAACTTCATAAGAACTGAAAATGCTTTCCTGATTTTCCTTCTGTTAACTGGGATGCAAATGCACCTATGCTGTACTCTACCTTTCTTTCAACCCCTTCTTGTTCCACTTTTGTGTTTCTTTAGGAGACTCAAGTAAGAACTAGACTCTTAGAGTCTCAATAGAATTAGGAAGTAACCTAATAACCTTTTCTGGGTTTTCTCTAGTTAACATTCTCATGTCTTCCTTGATGGTATCCTCCTGGGGCACAGAGACCCCAAGGCCGAGTCTGCCCTTGGCATTAGAAACATCCATTGCACAGCCACAGGAGGCTGCAGGCTCTTTCTAACTCTCAGTGGACCCCTTCATCATACTAAACAGATATTGATGGCACTAGCCAAGCAAAGACGTGAATCTTATACTTTTCAAGAATTAATTACATGACAACAGACAGACTGGGTGGTTGATAAAAATGTAAAATTTCAGAGACAGTAAAAAATGCCCAGGACTTAATTATAGGAGCAAAATTAATTACTTGAAGAGAAAAATATGTGTAGCCAAAGGATAATGATAGTTATCCAGGGCTCTTCTTGTAGGATGCTACCACAGAGTCCTATGTTTGGATTCAGTCCTAAGAAATAATCTGGAGCCAGATCAGGACAGCTAATGCAGACATTTACTGCTTTGAGGTAGGGGTAGAGAGGTATGATGGATCTGTGAAATATTAGTAGGACTTCTGACTAGATTTGGGAATAAGTGGAAGAGTTGGGAGTAGGTTTTTAACTTGGATGATTAGATAAATGGTGCCTCCAAAAAGTGTAGTAAACAGAGTGAGAAGTAGGTTTGTATGTAGAAGATGGATCACATGATTTTATACATTTTCAGTTTGAGTTCTGCATTGACTATTCAGGTAGAAATAGCCACTAAGATAAAAAATTGTGAGACTCATGAGAAATAATTTGCTAGAAAGATAGATTTGAGGATTTTTTTAGCATGTAAATGGCAACTGAAATCAGCAATAGAAAAACTGATTCTTAACTTTCTCCATAATGGTAGTTCAGGGAAAAGTCCTAAGTTTTTCTTCAAATATTCCTCCTTTCTTGGTGTGGTTGCATCTCCTGAAATCCCAGCACATTTTTACTTACCTGTTGGTCTCAGAGGTCCATGTGCCTCTCTGTACCTGGGGTGGAAATCTGAGAGCATGTATAGTGTGAGAAAAGGAGAAGAACTCAACTCTCACTTTCCAGATGTAGCTGGAGGCAGACAAACTCACTGAGGATACAGAGAAAAATCTTCCAGAAGAGCTGGAAATATGCCAGGAAGCTAAGGTAACACAGAACTCAGAAAGAGACAGTGGTCAAGAAATAACTCCTTTGGATTTTCCTCAGAGCTTATAAAATCTGGACTCTCTTGGATGCTTTCTCCAAATGGTTGAAATTGCTTTACTGCTTGTTTTCTGTTATACTTTTCATCTTTAATGAAGTTTCTAGAGGGAGCAAGAGTGAAGCAAGATTTAAGGCTTCCCTGGTGGAAGTCCAAATCATGAAGGAACTGGCTATTTGGGAAAATGCATTACTTGACATACCAGTCTTATCTGTGTATGGGAGGCTCAGACAACTCTCTCTGACTCCCATCCCTGGGGAGGTCATTATATTCGCCTTGTATCTTGAGCAAGGCTGCTTCTTAAACCGTAAATCCATATTTGAGAATGCTTTCCTTGCTTGTCACTGGTCTTCCCTATTGCTCCTTCAAGATGGCTGTTGACCTATACTGCTCAGCTAGGTTAAAGTGTGAGCACTAAAGTCCCAGTTTAGAAAAACTCCCGAATAACATAGTAAATAGACATTCTCAACTTCTCTCTTGAGGAAGGAATTCGGGGTTGAGGTGAAGGTCAAGGTTGGTGATATCTGCTTTGCACATCACTTTATAATTTTTTAAAAAGTGATTTTCATTTGTTCACAGCAGTTTTGATGAGAATGTGTTCTAATATGCTCTACAAATAAACAACAAAGTCAAAATATTGTACTTTGGCAAAATAATCCCAAGGCCATGTTGAATTGCCTTGCAGACTGAAGATGCACTGGAAGGCAGCACGGAGATGGAACAGACAGCAGCACAGTTCTATCAGTGCAGGGCAGTCATGTCCATGTTGAGGCAACTATTGAATACTAGCATCGTGTTGGGTGCTTCCTACACACACATTATTGTGTAGGCATCATTATCTCCTTTTTACTCAGAAGGACACAGCAGCCAAAGAAATAAACTCGTCCAAGGCCACACTGTGTGGGTTATAAACAGTCATGACTCATGAATGTACCCAAGGCAGGATGACTTCCTAAGAGAAAGATGAGGTGTACAACTTGACTTGAGGAACACAATGCCTTTATCATAGTATTATTTTTGCTTCTGTGCCAATCACCACGATATTTTTCTAGTGGGATACTATTGTTTTGTCTTTTTTTCCTCACTTGCTTGAATGAGTCACAGACATTTAAAAGCTTAAAAAGGTAATCAAATAACCTGTCCTTCTTAAAGCACTCCAGGCTGGAGGAGGTTTGGCTGTTCCAATTTATGTTAAGGATGGAGTTATAGTTTAAAGATATTTACATATTCTTTACAATAAAGCAGAAACAGTCACAAACAGAGCATAGTTTCAGGCTGGTCTGCTGAGCTCATGGAAAACTGAGTAGGTTGGGATAATGAGGAGAACTTCCTGGGGGATCTTAGTGGGTAAAGGGAGAACAGATTGACTCAGTGGACCAACTCTCCTATGAAGTTCAGTATTGCTTTCAGAATCCAGTGCCTTGCCAGTTGGTAGTGGCTCCTGTCTGTAATCCTAGCTTGAGGGGAAAACAGTTTGAGACCAGCCCCGGGAAATAGCACTTGAGCCATCTCAACCAATGGCTAGGTGTGGTGGTGCATGTCTGTCATCCCAGCTTTGTGGGGAAGCACAACTAGGAAGATCACAGTCCAGGCTGGTCTGAGCATAAAGGAAGACCCAACCTCAAAAAAAAAAATGCATAAAAGGCTAGCAGAGTGGCTCAAGCACCTGCCTAGCAAGTGCAAAGCCATAAGTTCAACCTCCAGTACTGCCAAAAGAAAAATAAATAAAAAGAAAAAGTCCAGTGCTTTAGCTTAGAAGGCTGGGAATAGATACCACACTGTGCATTGATGGTTGAGGAAGGACATGAAGGAGGCAGAGGAACAGCACGTGATTTAAGTCATATAGCTACTTGCAATATATTATTTCATCTCTCTCAGTTCTTTCAACATAAGTGTTGAACTGATTTTCATTGATCCGTCCTCCTCTGCATTCTTGTTGATTTTTCTGCATTTTCCAGACATCTTCATTTTCCAGAGCCAGGATGTACTTCTATGCATCTCCATTCACTTGTTCAGCTATCTTCACCAGCTGGAAACTGGTAACTTCTAAAGTTAAATAACTCTTCAGCCCAACCTCTCCCCGCATGCCAAGCTCAGACCTAATGGCCTCTGTGACATTTCTTCTTCATTTCTAATAGACTTCTCCAACTAATCATGTCCCAAATCAACTGAACTTCTAATCCCTAACCTTCTACCTTCCACCAGCCCTTTCTTTCTATATTTTAATAAAAATTTGACTTTCAGTTTCTCAGGCTAAAGAACTTTTGAGTCATCCTTCCTTGACTTCTCTTACTGTCCACATCTAAACTCTCAACAAATCCTATTGACTCTGACTTCAAAACGTACCTGCAATCCAATTACTTCTTACCATATATATCTCTGTCATCCTAGTCCAAGCATTTTTAGCAACCTTGACCCTACCATCTACTCTCAACACATCTGTCAAAGTGATCCTTGTATACAAGATTTAAATGAATTGTGTTCTCGTTATCACTTGGAGCATTAGTCACAATTTTCATTTTTACAGTCCTCCTCAGTGCACGCTGTGACTTGTTCTTCACTCTACCCTATCTCCTCTTTGTCCATCTCTCTCACTGCTCTCCCTCTGCCTTGCTTTACTACTATCCCTATTCTCCTTGTTAGTCATTATGCAAACTAGGCACACTCTGGGTAGGAGACTGTTAAAACACAGATGTTTGGGTCCTGACCCTAGAGTTTCTGATTCAGCAAGTCTTATACGACTGGTTAATTTTCATTTCTAAAAGGTTCCAGGTGATGTTCTTAGTATTGCTGGCTTGAGAGCTTAAAAGCAACTCCGTGGTATGCTGATAACCCAGATCTCTGAGGGGTGACCAGAAGCCCTGATTTACAGTACTTTCTGGTGTCTGTGATAAGACTGCTCCCATCATGGCCAATGTCAAACTACTAGGATGATATCAATTAGCTTACACAGTTCTTGAGAATTTAGCAATAGCTCTCATGAGCACACCATTATAACTAGTAGTCCAAACAGTGGTTGGGATAAAGGATTGAGGAAAGGAGTAAATACTTATTGTGTACCTGCGACATTCTAGCATTTGCTTGGTCTGTGACATAAAATATTTTGTTTGTTCCTAATAACAAATCAAAAAGATTATATCTTGCATAAGTGAAATTACTTACCTGAGTTGTACGACTGAGATTTGAAGTCAGGACTTCTTAACCCCCATCCCCAATGTTCCTTGGGTTTCTTTGGGTGGCACCATATCATTGGGACCATCGTTGCTGATTTGGGAGAAGAAAAGCAGAGGAAAGTAACTGATAGCATAGATAGAGTCTGAAATTGTAGGTGACTAAATTTTGTCCAGTTGAGATTTGAAAGGGAGCCCTGCTGAGTAGGCTAACCATGTGGGGGCTGTAGTACTCAGAGCTGACCACAGCCCATGGGCCAAGTGCAGCTAGAGAACATGTTTCTTCCCCTGGTTACTGCCTGATAATCCAGGAACTAGTAAGTATAGATCAAAGGAGACTGGAAAGCTCACATACTGAGAATTCTGGTGCCAGGTGCTGAAATAACTTTCCTTTGAGGGTAAGTAAATTCCCTCAATTGATGGAACAGAAGCTGCTCCAGGCAAAGGCCCCACTTGTTCTCCTGCTTAATTGCCTCACTACCCCCATTCTGGATGGAGCTCAATTCCTGTACTTCCTAAGCTTGGAACCTCTGGGACAGGTTTCCACTGGCAAGCTTTGCAAGCAACAGCGGTGATTATCCAGGCATCAAAATTGCTTTCCTCAGGCCTTTTTAAAGCCAAGCTCAGGTTCTGTTCCTCTGAGTTGCCTGGAATGCTGCTCTCTGCCTCACCATGCTCTGCTTGTACAGACAGTTGATCTACCTGGCCTGAATGAAAAGACTCTGAGTCTTGAATATTACAGACCTGATGTTGACTCTACAGTACAAGGCAATGTAAAGTAATGTTCAGGGTGATGAAAATCTAGTTGCATATTCTGAGTTGGTTTGTTCTTTGCTTTTTTTTATTAGACCATTTGATGGACATTGCTGGCCCCTGAGGCATTTCAGTGGGGCTAAGAGTGGAAGAGAAAAAGTAACCCTGAAGAGGAGCAGAGAAGGCTCCATCACTCTTCCACAGATGAAAAAGCAAGGCATAGTCTATTTCTTTTATCATTATACATTCATTTATTTATTCCAATTTCCTTATAGCAGGTACAGTAGAAAGCTAGAGGAGGAGGCATTACACTGGAGATGAGAGAAGGATTTTTGGAAAATTTTGGAAGGAATTTTGGTGATATAGCTATGAGGACATTGTTTGTGGGAGGAAGGCAGTTGTGTACCCCCAATATCCAAATGTCAGAAAGTCTTATCTTACTCTAAGGAATAAGAATCAAGTTAAACTCATCCAAGAGTGAAGTTCTGACTTGTTATGCCCCATGTTAATCCCTTCTTATAGCCCTCAACATGAATTGAGAAATGTGTTATTCTTTCCCTTTCTCCTGGTGAGGCCTGCTATCCTCATAGTTAAAGAAAGGGATGTAATGTTTTCTGTCTGCTGAGAATCTGCTCAGAGACAGTGCAGGCTGTAGTTGGGAGCTCATATCACCACTTCTTACTCTCTGAGGACATTTTTGAGAGGACTCCATAATAGAGAACCAAATGTCACCTTTCCTATGATAAAACCTTAGTTTGGAGGGTGGTTGCATAGATAAAGACAAGATGATTTGCTTCCTGATGCTGGATCCAGACTCAGCAGACTCACCAAATCAGTGCTATCAGGAGGAACAGGGGTACCTTGGCCCTGCTATAATCTGGATAAGTGTCCCCTAAGGGCCTATGTGTTTAAGGCTTGGTTACCAGCCTGTGGCCCTGATGGGAGTTGATGGAACCTTTAGGAAGAGGGGTCTAGTGGAAGGAAGTTAGGTCACTGGGGGTATTCCCTTGAAGGGGACATTAGGACCTCAGTCCCTTCCCCTCTCTCTTTGCTTCCCAGCTGTCATGAAGTAAAAAGTCTGCCTCTGCTATGTGCTCACCACGATGCACTGTTATGCCACAGACCCAAAGCAACATGGCCAAGTGACCATGGGCTGGAACCTTTGAACCATGAGTCAAATTAAAACTTTCTTCCTCTTACTTACCTCAAGTATTTTGTTACAGTAATGGAAATCAAGCCTCTAGTGTGAAAGAAGCAAAATGCTGGAGAAGCAGACTCAGTTTATCCCTCCCATGACCTTTCACCTCCTTGGGGTAGAGAGAAGAATGAGGGATGGAGACTAGGATTATTATTCCAGTTGAATCCCCTCCATGTAGGACACCAGGAGTGAGGAAGAAGCATTTAACCTTAACTTATACTGGCCAGAGAAAGAAAAGGTGGTGAAGGAGTTGTGGTTGTAAGAATGTCCTCAAAGGGTCAAAGTGAACTTCTTCTATAAAGCAGGGCCATCATAAAATATTTCCAGTAGGGCATTTCTTTTGTTTTCCTTCTCTGAGATGTGGAGATGGGAAAAACTTACCTCATGGGAACTTTAGTCGTGGGCAGTGTGACCTGCGTGGGTTCCATTGACAGTCATGGTTGGCAGTCAGGAGTAAGAAGAGTTAAGAGAGAAAGAGCCTGGCTCAGCAAGAAACAGTCCCTGGGGCCATTGAGGCTTTGGTAATAAAGAAGATTTAACCTGACTCCATCTCTCTGGACCTTATTAAAAGAAGAAAGGATAATTGGGATTTTGTAGGGCAAGACTAGAATAAGGCTAAGTTCATGCTCTCTTCTGTATTCAAAAGAAGAAAGAAGGAAAGGACCGAATATGGAATTGGACTTCAGTTCCAAGTGTGAACCTTCATCACTTTCATCAGTAGCCATCTGGCATCCAGTGCTCCATGGCATTTCTCTAAAATGACTGGCAACTTCCAACAGTTTCCTTGGCACTGCCACTGAGCAGCCTCCGTCCTCGGCAATGTGCTAGAAATAGTCAGTACTCCACACAGGCAGGTAACCACGATACTTATGCAATCACTACCTTATTTAATCCCGGTACAATGAAGCCCTCTTCTCCATCTCTATGTGAGACCTCTAAATGCACTTTCAGAACTCCTTTGTTTCGTCTCTTTCTCATGAAGCTTCTTGAAAGAGATGCCAGTAATGGAGGAGAATAACAACACACACATTCCCATAATAATCCCTCTTCTTGGAGTTTCCACATCACTGTGTTCACATATCTTTACAGCACTTCTTATACGGTACTATAATTATGTGTTTATATGCCTCTTGCTTCCAGTAGATTTTAGCACTTCAAGGTGAGAAAATACATCCACTTCATCTGTATCCTTCATCAGTGGGCACAGATGGAAAGCAAGGAAGATTTAGATGGACAATTTTTTCAGTTTTATGCTTTATATCCTTACTACAATTGGTTATACAATTGGTTAATAACAGGTAAGCCTATTGCCCATTTTCAGAATATATATGATTCTTAACTTTTTCAGAACTAGATGATTTTGAGGAGAATGTTTTTCCCTGAGAAGTATGGACTTTTCTCAAGGTGCTATGGAAGGAATCAAGCCAACACCAAAAGCAATTCTGACCAGTAACCTCGGGGCCCTTTTCTTAAGCACAAAAACGTTTGTTCTAGTATTCCAGCCAACACTTGGAACTGGCAATTGATTTGACGGACTTAATCCAAGAATTTATGCAGGCTTTTAAGATACCAAGTTGAATCTCTTAGCATTTTGGAAAAGAAAACTGTATATGCAGAGATAAAATCACACACACAAAGATTTCAGAGGCTAATAAAAGTTTACTTTAAGCTAGGGTCCGAAGAGAAAACATATAGAGCTAAGATTGGGATTGAACTAAGTACTTCAAAGAATGAAGTCCCTGAAAAAAAAAAGAAGAAAGAATTGAGGAAATGGTTTCAGTAATTCAATTGCAGTTGATTATAACCCTGATGCTCTGAGTGTGAGCTCGTGGATGGACACATGTTACCTCCCACTCACTAATATCCAATGGTGTCTTGCTAAACAAAACAGATGCATCCTTAAACTTCAGGTAATGGCTAAATTAGGTGAAGTGATACTTGATACAGCAGCATTTCTGAGCAAGTAAAAAATTTGGACTATGTCTTGAAGATTGTAATCACAGTTTTGATTTGTAATTAAATTTTCTTAAAATGTTCTGATGATAATGCTGGTGTAGAGTATCTTCTTTAGTGGGCAGTTTTCTAGAAACTGTGTAGGTTCTGATGGTATTTGTTTATATTGGCATTTGGATGGCCTCATCTAGGAGCTATCTTGGACAAATGTAACGATTAAAATGCACATATAAAGCCAAGAGAATTAGAAATATCAGTGCAGAGCATGCATTTTCCCTTTAATTGCCCCCAAACAAGGATAGTTGATGTGTAAGATATCACCTCCGGAAAGCAGCTTCTAAAGCTTAGATATCACATAGGCTTTTTAAAAAAAACAAAATAAAATAATTCAAGATTTCCTGGAGTTTTTTTGGAGCTTAGTTTGATTGACACTGACTTAAGAAATTACTGATTCAATTTTTGAATGTAATTTTTTAAAAGGAACATAAAAGACCCATATTTCAAAATCATTTGATAGATTTTACAGTTATGAAGAAGCTGAGAAAAAAAGTGTATCTATAATTGAGTCCTATAGAACTCTACTCTTGAAAAACATGGGTGTTTTGAGTCTCAATTAAGTAAATGATGGAGAAGAACTAATTGTTCTCACCTTGAAGACCTAAAGTTTAAAGAGAAGAATGTAAGCTTTTGAATGTAAATAGATAGTTATTTTAAACCTTACTTTAGGAATATTTGATAATGTATTGTGCAGGTGCTTGAGTTTTCATAATACAGATTATTAACCTGCAAATCAAATGTAATGTCTATTAATTACAGAACCCAAAGTTCTTATGTTATTGATGTGGACCAATTGCTAGAATACTCTTGCAATCTGTAATTGGTATCCTCACAGTAAATCAAAACTTTGCAGACAGATTTCTAGCACCCATGTGAGAAGTGGCCTTTGATTCTGACTGCTGATTGGTGGTTGTGATGGACTTTTCAGCAACAACTATTGAGGATAAAGACTGTAGAGATGAGGAGACCTCCAACAATGTGGCCTGAAGGGCCAACGAGAAAGCATGTGCCCTTATTCGATCAACTTATTTTTAGCCTGTAATAACAAAATACACATATAATTAAAACAGTTTATTATTGAAGACACTAAGAAAAAACCATTTTATTATGCAAAAATGAAATTCTCCTGCTTTTAACAGATTTTATTGCTTTGATTTTTAACATTTTATGCTAACTTGATATTCCTTAAAATTGGAACTATTATATTATTTTCAAAAAGGTTGATTTTTTAAAATGTTGACTTATTATTAAGAGTTCTCTACTAAAAAAGGGGAGGGTTCTCTAACTCCTTGCAAATACTGACTGAGTAGAAGAGGTTAATAACTTAAATAACTATACTTACAATTAGATCCTGGCTGCTCAGACCATGCTGTCATTACGACAGGATGGCCATTCACTTGGTGACAGCAAACTCTTTATTTAAAGTACTCCATACCTGTAGTAATGAAATCTGTATTTAAGAGCTTCTCTATCTTGAACATCATCTCAATTTTTCTTTATGTTTCTACACTCTGCTGCAATCATCTACCCCTAAGTACTTAAAAATAGGCACTTTACTTTGCTATACTACTTTTAAGCTGTTATGGTTCTTAGAATATTCTTTCTTTTCATTTCATCATGACAAGTTTTTGCTCATTTAAGCCAGTTTAAGTGTCATGTTGTCCATATTGTTTTCTGGTAAACAAGTAAAGCCTCCTTTTGTGCTTTCTTCATGCCATGCTGAATGTAGTACATTTGTTTGGCTTCCATTGTTTGGTAACTCTAGAATGGAATGAGAGTGTGTGTTTTGAATAGATAGACACAGGAATAGATTTATTGTTCAGTCTCTTAAAAACTGGCTGTACTATTCAATCACATTTTGGTCTCATTTTTCTCAAGGTATATTGGATTAACCACCCTTCAGGAAGTTTGTGAGAACTAGAAAAATAATTGAGAGTGTGGTTTGTAAAATAGACACTTAGTAAGTGGTAATGATTTTTTATTGTATATATGTTCACTTCCTATTATACTTAGATCAACTTAAGCTCTAAGGATGTCTAACCCACATTAATATGTCCTAGTGCAGAGTGGTAGTTTACCTAAGGTAAATGAATGCATGGATGAATGGCAACGTATCACAGAGAAAGTGAAACTACTTCCTGAGTCCTCAGCATTTAAAGTCCATTTCCAAAGCACGTGGCAATTTTTCCTTTAAATACAGAATTGTTTTTTCATCAGTTAATCAGAGTCTGGTGCTAAAAAACTTGGGGCCTTTGATGCATAAATGTAAAAGAGGCTAACTCTATCCTAATACCACTAGGGATGTCCTCAAACACAGAAATATTCAGAAATATTAATTATAACTCCTCTGGTGATTTGGGGAGAGAGAGAGTCCAACAACACCACTACAGATTTTGTGTGTGTATATGGTGGTACTGGGGTTTGAACTCAGGGCCTCACGCTTACTAGGCTTACTCTACCACTTGAGCCCTCCATCGGCCCCAACAACCCTTAGAAAGTCAACAATCATGAGAATGGTTGCCACTAAAGGTGGGAATTTTATTTTATAGAAGTTATCTTAGATGGCACTAAAGCTGGGGACTGATGAGTCAGATAACGCGAGTGTCATAGGACTTGCCCCATGACTTCTGAGTCTCAGCTTATTCTGTCGGATACCCTGACTGCGATGATTAATTTTATGCATCAACTTGTCCTCAGTGCCCAGATAGTTGGTCAAACATTATTCTGGATGTTTTTGTGAGGGTGTTTTTGGGTGAAATTTACATTTAAATTGGTAAACTTTGAGTAAAGCAGAGTTCTCCATAATGTGGATAAGCCTCATATAATCAAATAAAGGCTTAAATAGAACAAAAGGGTGACCTTCCCTGAACCAGAGGTAACTCTCCAGTGGATGACTTTGGACTTCATCTGCTGCATTAGCTCTGCATGGGTCCATAGCAGACTGCTTTGTATCTGAATTGCTGCTCTTTCTCAAGTAACCAGTCTGCTGGTCTCCACAAGCCTCCATAATCAGACAAGCTAATCCCTTAAAATAAATCTCTTTATACACATACATATACACACACCTGCTCAGTTTTGTTTCTCTAGAGAATGCTAACCTATACGACCTGTAATTTTACAAGTTGATTTGCATCAGGCTATTTTACTCTTAAAGCACTATTAAGAGAACACAGCCTACCCTTTTCCCAATAATTTTCACAGTGTTTCCCAAAATGTCCTAACTCACTGGAATCTGGACAGGTCTAATGTACTGCCTTTGTCTAAGTCACGTGGAGTGGGTTGCTAAAATCCATACTTTCAGGCTCTGTCTCAGAGTGTCTGAGGATGAGATTTGGTAGTCTGTATTTTTGATAAATTCTTCTTCTGTTTCTTGTGCATATAAAAATTTGAGAACTTTGGATTCCCATGTTATGTGTTTCTGATTTTGCCTGAACAGTGAAATTACTAGGGAAGGGACTATTAAGACCAAAGCTAGTGACTGAAAAAGGACTCAACAGTGGGAGTAACAGACACTTGAATGATAAATTCTACATAGATTATACAGTTCCTTCTACATATAGGTAAGTTATACATTTCTTTTAAATATGGGATGTAATTATTGTCATTTCATGGAGTATATAATAGATTCAAATTTGAGACATGACAGAAATTCTCAAAAGTGTATTCTTTTATTTAAAGGAAAATTGGGAAAAACTAAGGGAATGTACAAAACTACATACGAAAGTGATTTTTAAAAAGCCCCAAAAGAAGAAACAGGTGATTGTGCAGAAAGATTGACTGTGACTGGACCTAGTTTAGAAATGTCCCCTCAGGAGCTGATGGAGCACAGATTGTACCCAGCTTCTGGCTGCAACTAACCCTTCGTTCTCTACAGGAAGGTGAGGGGAAGGAAGAGGGGAAGGGCTCTGTTTCTACTGCGTGGATGTCAATTGAAGAATGTGCAACACATGGGATATGTTATTCATTAGCACTATACTGAAAAGATTTTGACCCACCTGGTAGGAAAAATGAGTGAGTTTGCAAAAACAATTAGCATATGGAAGAGATTAGGAAGAAAGTCACATCAGCATCTGGTTTACTGCAGCTCCTCATTTTCTATAACTCCAAGTTATAAGAATAACAATTCTCATAACAGATTAAGACCAATAACATATGAACAATGACAGGTCAACCCCTGTATTTATTAATGTGGTATTGATTTCCTGTTTGCTTTTGCTTTTTCTGAGTTGATGTGGAAAATGGTCTTTAACCCCTAAAAATGTCACCAAAACCCAATGGTCAGATAAGTGAGTGTTGATGAAAGAACTTAATTCCTTACATTCACTTTGGCTTTTCCGTGAGCTATTCATGTGAACTGATTAACTTTTTAGAGAATGACTCACTGGTTAAGTTCAAAGTGATGACAAGTAATAAAGTTAATATTACAAAGCCCAGGAGCCCCATATTTTCCTCCTCTTATATCCAGAAATGTTTTTGGCTATAAGGAACCCCTGCAAAATCCTGAGAAGTTCAGACTACAGAAGACATTTTTAAATTAAAAGGATGAGACTGACATGAGTTTTCTTCATAGAAATACAATAAAATTCTTTAGCTATTTTAGGTAGATCGGTTAGCTTAGAGACCTATAAATCCTAAACTTATTTTTAAAACCTTTGGGAAGAGAATTGACTATGAAAAAAGAATCCCAAATCTTACAGCATTTATAGATAAACAAACACTAAACCACTACAAACAAAAACAAAAGCTACTTGTAAAACCTGAAGGCACTTAAAATTTTGTCTGGTTCATGGAACAGGGTAAAAAATGCAAAGAAAATTCAAGTGAGATACCAGCAAAATTGTTCGGTGTAGAGGTAGGACATACTATGGGTTTTAAGCCAAATCAGCCAACCCCCTTTTTAGTATGGAATGGGAGTCAAGAATTGCTCATACAGTTGTAAAGAATTATAAAAAATATAATAAAAAAGAATATGCAACAGAAGCCACATTTGGACATTTGGCCTTCAAACCGAAAATATTTATGATCTTTTTCTTTTCAGAAAAATTTGCTGCCCTCAATCTAGTCTAAAGATGAAAGGATTTGGAGCTGGTTTGTCATTTCTGTGACACCTGGCAAACTGTGTGCCGAGAGCCTGCTCCCTTATCTCTGACTTTGGGATGATTGAACTTGATCAGTCTTACAAATTCAGTAGTCCCCTCCTTCTGCTTGATTTTACTTTCCACAGTTTCTGTTACCTGCAGTCAATTGTGGTTCAAAAAATACTAAACAGAATGTTTCAGTAGGAAAAAAAAATCCTCAGTTTTAAATAACTTATTCAGTACAGAATTATGATTGTTCTATTTTATTGTTATTTGTTATTGTTAATCTTTTACTGTGCCTATGCTGTAAATTAAACTTGATCATAGGCATGTATGTTTAGGAAAAAAAGGATAGAATAGATACCTTTTGGTACTGTGTAAGGTTTCAGGCAACCTCAGAATATCTTGGAACATATCTCCCAGGAATAAGGGGAGACTACTGTGAAACAAAGTGGGAGGGTAGGAATTGGGAATTTGAAAAACTCCATCTACAAATTGGTAAATAATATTATCCCAAAATTGTAGCCTCTTTTCTTTGAAAAATAAGAATTTTATTGGGACTCCTATTTGTTTATTTTCTGTTTTATTTTTTTTAATTTTTATTTTTTTATTATTCATATGTGCATACAATGCTTGGGTTATTTCTCCCCCCTGCCCCCACCCCCTCCCTTACCACCCACTCCGCCCCCTCCCTCTCCTCCCCACCCCCTCGATACCCAGCAGAAACTATTTTGCCCTTACCTCTAATTTTGTTGAAGAGAGAGTATAAGCAATAATAGGAAGGAACAAGGGTTTTTGCTAGTTGAGATAAGGATAGCTATACAGGGAGTTGACTCACATTAATTTCCTGTGTGTGGGTGTTACCTTCTAGGTTAATTCTTTTTGATCTCACCTTTTCTCTAGTTCCTGGTCCCCTTCTCCTATTGGCCTCAGTTGCTTTTAAGGTACTGCTTTAGTTTCTCTGAGTTGAGGGCAACAAATGCTAGCTAATTTTTTAGGTGTCTTACCTATCCTCATCCCTCCCTTGTGTGCTCTCGCTTTTACCTTGTGATCAAAGTTCAATCCCCTTGTTGTGTTTGCCCTTGATCTAATGTCCGCATATGAGGGAGAACATACGATTTTTGGTCTTTTGGGCCAGGCTAACCTCACTCAGAATGATGTTCTCCAATTCCATCCATTTACCAGTGAATGATAACATTTCGTTGTTCTTCATGGCTGCATAAAATTCCATTGTGTATAGATACCACATTTTCTTAATCCATTCGTCAGTGCTGGGGCATCTTGGCTGTTTCCATAACTTGGCTATTGTGAATAGTGCCGCAATAAACATGGGTGTGCAGGTGCCTCTGGAGTAACCTGTGTCACAGTCTTTTGGGTATATCCCCAAGAGTGGTATTGCTGGATCAAATGGTAGATCAATGTTTAGCTTTTTAAGTAGCCTCCAAATTTTTTTCCAGAGTGGTTGTACTAGTTTACATTCCCACCAACAGTGTAAGAGGGTTCCTTTTTCCCCACATCCTCGCCTATTCTAACAGGGGTGAGGTGGAATCTTAGTGTGGTTTTAATTTGCATTTCCTTTATTGCTAGAGATGGTGAGCATTTTTTCATGTGTTTTTTGGCCATTTAAATTTCTTCTTTTGAGAAAGTTCTGTTTAGTTCACTTGCCCATTTCTTTATTGGTTCATTAGTTTTGGGAGAATTTAGTTTTTTGAGTTCCTTATATATTCTGGTTATCAGTCCTTTGATGTGTAGCTGGCAAATATTTTCTCCCACCCTATTTGTTTATTTATTGTTTTATTTTACTTTATTTTTTTATGTCCTGAGGACTTCACACATGCTAGGCAAGTGCTTTACCACTAAGCTACATCCCCCAACTCTTGGCACTACTTTTAATTTAGAATGAAAGGATGGACTTTAATTGTATACAAGTTTATTTTAGGGAAAACACTTTCATCAGATAATGTGCTTTGAGCACACATTGGACATTGACCCCCTATCCAGACTTTGATACTTTGGACCAAGTCTGATCTATAGCTTATCTTTATAGGGCAAAGTCTTGCTTCATAGACTCTGCCAATTATCATCATAGGAAAAGTACCTGTGTGTCTATAGGTAGCAAAAAAAGAAGAATGTTAAACATACTTGCCATTGAAATTCTTTCAAGCACTTTGACTTTGGAGGTGGGAAGATGTCACGGGGTACTGGGTGTAGAAGATTTCACACTTGTGAAATGCCAGCCTCTGGAACAAGGCCACAGTGGACCATTAACTGCCTCATGAGAACTAGGAAGGGTAAGTGGAGACCCAAAGCTGAGGCAAACGGAACTGAGAGTCTATTGGATGGGGGAGAGGGAGGAACAGAGCGAGGCAGTTAAATGAGTAACAAATTGAAATAATGAAAGTGACCATATGATTAACACTTACCACACTCCAGAAACTGGGCTAGCTACCCAAGGGGTGTATTTTATTTCATTTAATCTTTACAGTCACATTGCAAGCTAGGTATAATCAGGTCCATTCTATGTAGACTAGTACAACCACTCTGGAAAAAAATTTGGAGGCTACTTAAAAAGCTAAACATTGATCTACCATTTGATCCAGCAATACCACTCTTGGGGATATACCCAAAAGACTGTTACTCCAGAGGCACCTGCACACCCATGTTTATTGCGGCACTATTCACAATAGCCAAGTTATGGAAACAGCCAAGATGCCCCAGCACTGACGAATGGATTAAGAAAATGTGGTGTCTATACACAATGGAATTTTATGCAGCCATGAAGAAGAACGAAATGTTATCATTCGCTGGTAAATGGATGGAATTGGAGAACATCATTCTGAGTGAGGTTAGCCTGGCTCAAAAAACCAAAAATCGTATGTTCTCCCTCATATGTGGACATTAGATCAAGGGCAAACATAACAAGGGGATTGGACTATGAGCACATGATAAAAGCGAGAGCACACAAGGGAGGGGTGAGGATAGGTAAGACACCTAAAAAACTAGCTAGCATTTGTTGCCCTTAACGCAGAGAAACTAAAGCAGATACCTTAAAGCAACTGAGGCCAATAGGAAAAGGGGAACAGGTACTAGAGAAAAGGTTAGATCAAAAAGAATTAACCTAGAAGGTAACACCCATGCACAGGAAATCAATGTGAGTCAATGCCCTGTATAGCTATCCTTATCTCAACCAGCAAAACCCCTTGTTCCTTCCTATTATTGCTTATACTCTCTCTACAACAAAATTAGAAATAAGGGCAAAATAGTTTCTGCTGGGTATTGGGGGGGGAGAGGGAGGGGGCAGAGTGGGTGGTAAGGGAGGGGGTGGGGGCAGGGGGGAGAAATGAACCAAGCCTAGTATGCACATATGAATAATAAAAGAAAAATGAAAAAAAAATCATGTCCATTCTATAGGTGAAGAGACTGAGTGAAGTTGCAGAGAAATTAAGGAACATATGTAGGGGCAAACTAAACAAGAATAACCAGAAAGTTCCAGAAAAAGCAGGAGTGACAAGTGTAGGTAGAAAAGAGAACACTGGCTGATACCCTGAAACCTCATTCTTGATCATCAAATATCTGGACTTAGCTGGGCACCTGGTGGCTCACGTCTGTAATCCTAGCTACTTGGGAGGCTGAGATCAGGAGAATCATAGTTCTAGGCCAGCCTGGGCAAATAGTTCATGAGCCCCTGTCTCCCCAAAATAATCAGAGAAAATGGACTGGAGGTGTGACTCAAGACATCAAGTGCCTGCTTTGGCCTGAGTTCAAAACCCAGTCCCACCAAACACACACACACAGGCACATAGCCACGCACACACACACACCCACGTACACACAGGCACACAATCTAGACCTTACTTCATTACTTACATCAGTCTCTCCAATGACACCTGATACTAAGTGTTAAGTTAAGGATCCTGCTGGGACTAATTACAAACCTGGTTGAAGGAGTCAGATATTTAGTTGTTTTTTAAAGATAATCCACTCATGAAAATTAGTGATGGATTTAAGTGGAAGAGTGCTTGTCTTACAAGTCTGAGACCCTGAGTTCAAACTTCAGTACTGCCCCCCGCAAGGTTAAGGATATGAAAAAATGAACATATTTTCTTTTGACTAAATACATTCTTCACCAGGCAGCAATTTGTTATCCTAGTTTGAGTAACACTAGTATACTTAGAAGTAATAACACTTTTTCCAAATACCTTACAATTTAGATGGTTGTAAATTTCTGCCAGTTCAGTTTTCCATAGAACAAAGTAACCAATTCAAGTCATTCAAAGGAGGGCTGGCAGTGCATGGACACAGGATTGGAGGAACACCTCATCTCTATTCAAGAATATCTCAAACCTTTGTACCACAGCATTTTGCAGTGTTAGAAGTAGAAGAGATTTCAGGGGACATTTAATCCAAACTCCCTTATTATTCTTAAAAGGAAACCAAGGTGCAGAACGGTTAAGTAACTTGCCTGAAGTCACCCAGTATATATTGATAGTGTCAGTCAGAGAGTCAGATCTGAGTCCCATATTTAACATATTCTTAAAAGAGTCCAGTTGCTCATTTTGCAACAAGGTGCCTCACTGGCACCTATCCAGGACCCATCCTGGAAGGCCAGTGGTTCTTCCTCACAAGGATAGATATCTACTCTGGTTATAGACATAACTGCCTTTCCTGTTTGCAGAACCTCAATGGGCCCCTCCACCTATCCTGTCTGACCCACTGATCCTTCGTAGGAGTGAGATGATGACCTCAGGACACACTGATATTAGCACAGACTGCACTGTCCACTGTCCAAAAAAACCATCTGGAGGAAGGACTGAGCACTAGCTCAGAGGCAATTCTGAGGTATCATTCTTCAAGATGCAAAGTAGTCATTGAGTTGAAGGCCTCTCCATGACACTGTGTCCTCAGTGGAGGAGTATATGGGTCTGGGAACTAAGGAGCAGAAGCTAACATTGCTTCACTTATTGACCCACTGGAGGTTTTCTGCTTCCTACCTTTGAAACTCCAGGTTAGCAGAGTTGCAAGGCCTGGACCCCAATGATGATAACCTTCTGCCAGGTAGTCCCAGCTACCCCTCCTGCCAAAGCACTTTGGACATCTTTGTTAGGGACCTGCAAACAAGAAGAAAAGTCACCATCTTGGTAGGGGTCACTGATTTTGAGCAGCTGGGGAGTAGGAAAGCCTGCATTTGCACAATGGGGATAGGGTGGAACCTCTTGTTCTGCTGGCATTCTGTTGCCTGTCAGAGCAGTGAATGGAAATGTGCAGCAACCCTGAGTCCAGAAGGGTCTGATTGTCATGGGCTCATTCCCTTCAGGAATGAAGGTTTGGGTCACACCACTAGTTGAGCCACCATGGTTTGGCAAAATGATAGTGGAGGGAGAAGGAATTTAGAATGGGTAGTGTTAGAGAGAAAAAAGAACCAGTTGTTGCCCTGAGGCCAACCAACCTCCTTCAGTAAGAGGGGCTGCCAGGAGCCATGGAGGAGCTGTTTCTAAGGCTGTTCCCAGAGTAGATCTGCACAGCACAAGACAAAAGTGGAAGCATTAAAATGAACCTTCAGAACTTGGGCTGTAGGAGCATGATCCACTTATGGCTCCATCTGCTGCCCCTCTGGATTCACCCCATGTCCTGCCAACACCACACTTGCCATAGCTTCTCTTAGTCCAAGACTGAGCTCAGCAGGGGACTAATGCAAGCCCTTCCTTGCATAAGAGAATCTTCTGATGGGTAGCTTTGGCTTGAAGACTTCTTATAGGCTGGGCCATGACATTCTTGACACGTTCATGACACTGCAGGCTGGGACTCCTGCCCAATTCTATTTCCTTCCCTTCCTCCTTCTATGGGCTCATTTTTACAGGGCAGCAGTCAAAATGGTGGCCCCATACTTTCATTCACAGCTCATTCATAACCCTACCTTCTTTGTTGCAAGCTTGCATATCTAATCCCATCTTGGTATCTGCTTCCCAGACAATCTGAACTAACAGAGCAGTGCTGTCACTTCTCACTGTGTCTTCTGTCACCACTCCTGGGTGAGAGATACCTCCTGGCCTATATCTTCTTCCTCCCCCCTCCAACATTCCCCATTCTCCCAATCCCAAAGTTCCTCCCCACGGAGTGGACACCTCTTGAAGGCCCTTCTATTCCTCTTTATTTTATACTGCAACCAACTCAGATTTCCAAGGCTGGTATCTCAAATTAGTCCATCTTTAGTAGTCTCTAGGCTACTGTCAGACTGTTTGAAAGTCTACTCTAGAATTCTGCTTCATAATCAACCCCATACCAATAAAGAATATCTTCAAAGTATAGTGGCCAGTCCTATCCTGCCCACATGCACAGACATGGACTGGCCATGGTCTCTAGAGTCCCTCTTTAGTTAAGCACTCTTTATAAGTATTTGATTAATCCTTATTTCATGAGTCATGTACTATTATTGCCTTCTTTTTACAAATGAGGAAAGCTGAGACAGAGTATTTAAATAATTGGCCCATGATTCTATAGCTAGTAAATCCTATGAAGCAGGATTTCAACCGAGGCATTATGGACAAGAGAGAAAAGAGGTGATAATTACAAGAGGAGACTGGGTTGAGGAAGGTCTTCCATTTTAATTTAAGAGACTTGAGTTCTTCCTTCACCCAGTTCTGGGCCTACTTTTATTCATTCATTCATTTATATTTTTGTCCAGCAAAGTGCATGTGTTGGAGAAAGTGATTTTTCCATTTATTTATTTGCTTGCTTCTTTCTTTTTACAAATTTTTTTATTAGGAAATATTCATCATATGGGGGGATTCATAGTGACAATTCTGATTAGACTTATATTGTACATTACTTACATTGCCCTCATTGTCTCTCCCCCTTAGCTCCCTCCCCATCCCACTTAAAGCAGTTGCAAGAGGTTATTTAGTTCTGTTTCATATAGGTATTTGAAGTCCACCAACCATATACTGTCACTTTAACCTCCTTCTTTCACCATCCCTCTTCCCACAAGTACCCGCCCCCAGCCCTGCACACACTGTGCCTATTTTCCAGTCCTGATTTTCATTATTAATATTTAAGTTGATGTTCAAAGGGGTGTGTCAATGTATGCCCTCTGTTGGTGAGCTTTACCTTGATCTGTTCAATCCCTTCGAATGCTTTCCCTTACCCCTTGGTAAAGCATTGGTAGTATTGCCTGCTTGCTTCTTCAATGATAGATAGCTACTGAGCTGCAGAGGTCTCTGTGGATCAGTCTCTCTTGCTCACCTCTTGGCTCTTCGTGCACTGACGTCTGAAACACAGTGGCTGCTAGGCCTCGATTTGCAGGCACCCCACCCCAATGGAGAAGCCCTGATATTCCAAAAAATATGTTTGCCTTCTCTTTCTCATTCTTTTTCTTTAAACAAAAATGAAAAAAATATGTAACACGAAGCTGGGACAGATGGATGATGTTCTCACGTGTTTCTGGCCACTATACATAAGCCCTCTGGCAGTGCCACCTGTGTGCAGGGCAGGAAGGGTGATGGAACATTCTCAGGAAAGTCCCTTTTGTCATCAGCTTGGGGCCCTACTGACACCCAGCACGTTGGAGCAGAGTTATATGGAGCCTCAAGGATTTGTGCAGGTGGAGGGGAACAAAAGGACAGAAACAACTGATCAGCTTTAAATGTCTAGCGGCTAAATCAGGATTAACCTTTTTGGCTTTTGTGCTGATGAGATTTAGAGAGTCCTGCACGTCGCTCAGCTTAGAAGCAGACTTTTTGCTAAATGAGATTTGTACTGTTTTGTAAATATTAGCCTCGATTTACAGCACTAGTTAAAAATAGTAATGTCTCTGAATTGAAATATGTATGTTAATTTCAAATGGTGTTTGAATTAATTGGATTGATATTAGGATACAAATCTTTGTCAATTTATATTTCAAGCTATGCTTTGCTAGGAAAGAGAAAACAACACAGACATTTTGTACAACCTCATTTTTCAATTTCTGTATGGATGATGTCATCCTTCTGCCAACAAGATATTTAAGTACTTGATGGCAGTTGCTGGTCTATATTGTCTGGCAGGCAGCATAGCTTAAAATATGTGTCAGAAGTAAGGTATGGTGGTGCATGTCTGTAATCCCACACTTGGAGGTAGAAGCAGGAGAGTTAGAAATTTGAAGCCGGCCTGGGCTATATAGCAAATATCCTTTGTCAAAAAACAAACAAAGCAGGCATGTTGGGAGACACCACTAAGCCCACTATGCAGGAGGCAGAGATTGGAGGATCATGGCCTGAGGGCGGCCTGGGCAAAAAGCGTGAGACCCTATCTGAAATGTAGGTCTCATACCTGCCCATCAAGTATGAGGCCCTGAATTCACCGCCAGTACTGCCCAAAAGCTCAAACTATGTGTGCGTGTGTGCGTGTGATTGATGCCTACAATTTTTAAGGACTAAGGATGAAGATCGTGCCATGGAAAACAACATTTGTGGAGTTTTTCTATATGCCAGATACTTCATTTTCTAAGCAACTGATTGTTTTCATTTTTCTTTCTTTCTTAGTGTATATTACTTGTTCAAAGTGGTTTCATTGTGATATTTCCATGCATGCGTATAATATACTTTGATCAAATTCACCCTCTATGACTTTCTTATACCCCCCTTTTTAAAGCAATTTTACTGGGTTTCATTATTCTATTTTCAAAAATGCATATGAAGTACTTAGATCATATTTAACCCCCTTTGCCTCTCTTTTCACCCTCCCCTGTCCTGTTATATTTCCCACCCCCAAGCAGTCTCCCCCTTCATCTTACACAGTAACTGATTTAGTTCTTAAACATCCTATGTTAGAATGAAGACTCAAAGAGGTTATGTGACTTGTCTTCAGTAGGTGGCAGAGCCAGTGTTAGACTCAAATACCATGACTACCAATTCTGCGATTTATTCTCCTGGGTATTAGTATATTTGCTCTGGAGGACCCATAGAAAAGTATACAGTACCATGATCTCTGGAGGAGGAGAATCTGTAATCGGAAGGCATGTCTGTCACACTCTAGAGTGTGACCGTCAGAAGTCATTCGATATCTCTTAAACTGCTAGTTCTTTATCTGCAGCATGGAGATAATTTTTTATTTCTGGTAGTTAATGCTTAAAAGTTTTTTTTTCCAGTTTATAAAGTATTGATGAACTATGGCATGAAAAGAGCATCAGGGTGTCTAGTAGGAGAATTTCCCTTCTCACAGAGGCCACAAAATGGTGGTTCACTGGAAGTTCTAATTCACACATGATCTTTCTGACTTATAATGATCTTTTCAAAATTTATTTATTTATTTTGTTGTTGTGCTGGGTGGAGGTACATTGTGGCATTTACAAAAGGTCGTACAATGTATCAAATGTATCATACTTGAATTACCCCCTCCACCATTCTCCTTTATCTCCCCCCCTTCCCCCATTCCTGGAATAGTTTCAACAGGTCTCATTTTTCCATTTACATGCATGTGTACACAGTATTTGCGCCATATTCATCCTCCCACACTCTTTCCCCACCTTCTCCCCCTTCCACTGTTCCCACCCCCTCCCCCAGGCAAGACCTGTTCTCTGATTTACTTACAATGATCTTAACTGTGAATGAATTGCCAAAATTTAAAATAGAAAGATTTCATACAAAACCCTGATTTCTGTATTACTATGAATTATTGAGCCATCTGGCAACATCAGGTCTGGGTTCTCAGAGTGCAGACACTAGGCTCAGCTAGTGTTGAGTAGTTATTGCAGGTTGGGATGAGGTGGAAAACGTGGGTTCCTGTCAGATTGCTCTGGTAACTTTTGTTATCTGTGTGATTTCTGTAGGCATCCGTACTTGTAACTTTCTCATGGAGTTTCCAGGCTTGTAGGGAGGAAGGCCCTACAGATGTGCACGGTGACCCTCTCCCTCCCCACTCACCTGATCTACGTCTTGAAATAGGTCATTCAGCTTCTAGGAAGAAGTGCTTATGGCCTTCTCCTATAGCCATTCCTTTTGTATTCAGCTCACATGGAGATGGGGTTTACATACCAAACTGTTGTGGTGGTTGCGTGACGCAGTGCAGGTCAAACAGTTATTGTGCTTCCAGATACCTCGTTAGCGATCATTCAGTGGCACTGATTCCTGGATTTTTGTTTGCTGCTGTGTTTTAGTCAGGTAATTGGATGTTCTTATTGCAGGAACACATTTAGCAACTTACAGGAAATAATCTTCTATTATATATCAATATAACATACCTTTTGAAATACGTTTCAAACCTCTCAGATTTTGTGTTTTATCATATCTTCTCTTCTAATGGAGTTCTATTATACACAGCAAGTTTTCACAAGAAAAGAGAAATATAGTTTATTTTGGTTCACTGGCTTTGCTTGATATCTACAAACTGCAGGACATAGGGTTTTGATTAATGGCCTTCTGTGGCATCACCAGCCAGTATCACCTAGCCATTGCACATACATTTAAGGAGCTTTTTGTTCATTTTTCTGCAGACCAAACTAGAGGGTTTGAGTTAAAGTTGAAAACTATACTATTAGCATTTGGATATTTGTAGAGCTAAACTATGGAACAAGATTTTCAGCTATAATTTAAAAGGACTTAAGTCCACTTTTGCTAACAGGTTCTGTGCCCTGTGCTGGTGTGTGTGTGGCGGGGGGTGGGTCTTGTGCCATCAAGGAGAACTTCTCCATCAGAGAGAACTTTGGACCCTGCACTTGGAAGAGCCCTGTTTTCACTGATCAAATTCTGATCTGTAGGGGAAAAGGTAAAGCTAGTTTTCAGGCCATTTACAAATACTACGTGTGACAATCTGAGTGTCTGATGTAACAACTGTGCTTACGTTTTTTAGTCATAAACAGCCTTGGTCCACACTAAAAAAACCATCTTTCCAGAGAGTTGGTGAGTTCATAAATTGGTGCAACCCCTTCCTTATGTTAACATTAATGCTTATTCTTTATTCTCAAGCTTTTTTATTTTGATAATTCCAGGTACCCCTTGATCTAGGAAAGGTTAGACTTGTCATTTTCTGTAAAGTAGCTATTCCTTTTATTTATGCAATTTCCCCTCAAATGCTTGAGTAATGTCCAGAGAAAACTTGTGACTAGATATGAGCCATTTTCTGGCTCTGTCACATTACCATTTGACCTCAGAGGTAAATCATGGTTACAATGTCCTTTGTCCTGTGAATCGAGCCATATAATTTCCATCACTGTCATTGCTGCCAAGCTGGAAGTGGAGAAAGAATGCTGCAATGTGCTGATTTCACTTCATGGACATTCAGTTCTATTCGCATCACATAAACACCATCATGTGAAACGCACAGCATAACCTGAGGATCGATTCTGTCTGTGCCTTTGTCGGTCTTTGTCTCACTGCTTGGAGGTGGACATTTGTGCACAGACTGCTGAGAAGATGCCCATTAACACCTAGGGAATAGAAAAATGACTTGGGCAGGTGTAAGCAGCTGATGCTGATTTGGGTTAACAGCCTCTTCATGTCAAAGTCCCCATTCAGGAGCAGATTAAAAATAAGGACTTGTCACCAGAACTTATCAGCTATGGGATTATGTGTTTCATGAACCTGAAAAATATGTGCACATATAGAGAGTCAACTTACACCACTGGTTGTTGCAGGTGGCTAGCATGGGGGAAATTATTAAGCTTTTACATATGCAATTTTATGTTGTTTGATTTGTTACATCAGACACAGTACTTTTTAAAAAAATACACATTCTTAACGAAACAGAGTAATGATACATTTATAGGGTATAGTGGTAGATGTAGAGATATATATATATATATCTGCATCTATGTCTATCTATCTATATCTATATATAAAATGTATAATGATCAGATCATGGTAATTGGCCTTTCTGTCATCTCAGACATATATCCATTTCTTTATGTTGGGAACATTCAAAATCCTTTCAACTAGCTTTTTTGAAGTATTCAGTTAATCGCTGTCAACCATAGTTCTCCTACTGTGTGTAGAACATTAGAAGTTATTCCAGTAACTTGTACCCTTGCACCCTTGTACCCATTACCCATCCTCCCTCCATCCCCCTTTCCTTCTATCCTTTCAGGATTTGGTAAGCACTATTCTATTCTCTGCTTCTCTAAGATCAACTTTGTAGCTTCCACACGTAAATGAGAACATGGGGTATATGTCTTTCTGTGCCTGATTCTTTTACATAATATAATATCCTCCAGGTCCATCCATGTTGATGCGAATGACCGAATTTCATCATTCTTTTTTTAGCTGAATAATATTTCATCATGCATTTATATCTTCTTTGCCTATTCATCTAGCAATCTAGGTGGCTTCCATATCTTGGTTATTGTGAGTAGTGCAATAAGCACCTGAGGGCAGATGCCTCTTCTATATGCTGATTGCTATTTCATTGGATATATATACCCAGTGGTGGAATTGCTGGATCATATCATAGTTCTATTTCTAGTTTTTTGAGGAACCACCATACTGTTTCTATGTATGTATATTTATATCCCCACTAACAGTACATGACAGGTCCTGTCTCTCTGCATCCTCTCCAGCACTAGACACAGTACTTTTTAAAAATCCAATAAAATTAAACAAAAGACAAAGTATAAAGCTATAAATAAAACAAACCTCATGGACTAAATCAGTATTCTCAAGAACATACATGCAATCCACCTGTGGATACCGAGTGACTATATATCCTGGTTTAGTGGGTCTGCGATGAAGCCTTTTATTAATGAAGTCTTAACAGGGTTCCAGGTGACACCAATGCCATGTGTGAATCCATGGTCCACAGTTCCAATACCAAGGAATAAAACCTGGAGGTAGACAACAGGACTGGTCCTCATCATTAAAAACAGGAAGAAGCGTGTCATTATTTTTCTAATTCTGTATCAGTTCCTCCTTTAAAAAAGATTCTAGTTAATTCTCAAATTTAGATAAAATATAAAATACTTCTTCAAGTCAGACTAGAGAAATGGCTTTATAAGCAGTTGATTTCTGTCCTCAAACTCCAGCAGAGTAAGTATCCCATGTAAAAGCTTCATTTATTTAAATCAGCCAAACATATATTTGCTATAATAGCATCTGTTTTATAAGAATTAGATACAGACTGTGTCTCCAAGAACATATGCTCTTGTCATCAAAATAAGATATAAAAATTATTCTTGCTTGGTAGAGAGTATTGCTTATAGGAAAATGGGAACCAGGACAGCTGGAAGTCACTATGAGGTGGGTACCAGGGGCACACAAAGAAATGTGGAGTTTCCCAGAGGCAGCTGAAATTGAACTAAATTTACAGACCCAGCAGGGTGGACGGTATGAGGAGTAGAGGCTGCCTGTTTGGATGAAGTCATTGTTTCTAGAAGGTGACTCCTAGGTGCTTGAGAGGAGCTTAGAATTTTTCCTAGCTTCAGGTTTCCTGCAGTTGAAGTGGGATTAACTGCTGATTAGCTAGGAATTGCTGACTAGGATCAAGGCTGTTCAGCAAAATCTCATTCACCCCATCACATCCTCATATTCAATTACTGCAACTAAAACACGTATTTAGGTTGTGTCTGCCAGATGGTCAGCTTTCTTTTTTCTAGAGAAGCTGTTCATTAAAGTAGATTAGGGAGAAAAATAGTTGGTAGGAAATGTATAAATAAATGAATTACTTATTATATCTTTGTGCTATTATTTCAAGATCCCAGAAGGGAAATAGAAACACCGTTAAGCCTGAATTCCTGCTGCCTGCAAAGCAAAGTAGGCAGACAGTGTGCCAGACATGCTGAATCTTTTCATACCATACTAGAAGCATAGTTTACTGTGTGCTAAATTCTTGATTTATTTGTAGTATAGACTTGTTACTAATATTTTGTCCATTTTCTTTATTTAGATGGCTAGCTCTTAACAATATTATCGTTTTCTTTTGATTTGTGAATATCCATTTGTTTACACATGACTTCATTTAGGAACCCAAATTTTTTCCAAAGGAAGACAAAATGTAATTTATAAGAAATTCAATGAGAAGAGAGAACTGTGACAGAAGTTGGATTCAATTCAGTTTTTCAGAATTGTACTTATGGCATTAGATTGAAACTACTTATATTACATATGCAACTAAAATACAGCTAGTTGTTCCTACATAGAAGGGATGTATTTTTCTCATTTTCTATAAAGTGAGGTGAAATGGTGACAATTTCATTCAGTGACCCAGGCAGGTCTGTTACCAGTGGCAGTGAGTTCATCAATACATGAACTTTTACAAATTAACTCTCACATGATAAATTAGTGGATTTGTAGCTATTTTAATTTTCTGGGAGCAAAGAATTTTTTTGAGGAAAGAATTTTGATTGAATGTATTTACTGATTCAGCTTGCAGACTCACTTAGTCTTTAAAATTACATATGGGTATGGGGATTTGGAACATAGAGGAATGAACTAGAGACAGAAGCCTACGTCCCCATAGGAAGCAAAATTGTCCAGACTAAAGGATCAGCTCTGAAGACAGAAAGATGTGATTCAGATCCCATTCTGCTACTCACTGTCTGTGATCTTGGGTGAACTGCTTAAATAAATTCTCATCTGTAAAGTGATATCTAAGTACCAGCTAACCATTTTAGAGCAATAGATAAGTGGGAGACGATTCTTGGCATTCTATGTAAGTAAATTCTTACTAATAGGAGCAATTTCCACAGAGTTGTTGTAAGGTATGGGGAACGATATAGTGCATCTCAAGTACACCACTCATGTTAGTGGCTGCCATTGTAGATTGTTGGTTTAGTTCCTTTTATCATCATCATCATCACCACTACTTAAGATGAAGTACATCTGATGATGAGTGATTCCTTGCTCCTCCATGGATAAAGAAGTCCCCCACTCATTGTATCTGCTGGCAGGCCTTGGAATACTTATTAGAGGGAGCACTTGAATTTTTCTTTCTTTGTATTTGTGCTGGGGAGAGAAATAACCTGCAAATCGTGTCTGGCATTGTGAGCATATATTTCACCTATTTGAAGAATTAATCCAAGATGGTCAGCTGTAGAGAGCATTCTTGTGCTGTTGGTTCCTCCTGACCTAACTGGGGGCGACTGGAGATGCAGAAGGGACAAACAATAGAAGACAGACATGCAGAAAGTTGGGGCCAGGTGTGCTGGGTGCTCGGATGGAGACGCACAACAGCCTCGTTGCTTCTTTTCTCTAATAACTCCTCTTTTACTTTGCTTCTTTTCTATTATTCTTTAAAACCTTACTTCTAAAGTCTTCTTTTCTATTCTTTAAAGTCTCTTTCCTTAGACTCTCTCTGTCCCATGTTTTCTTTAGCTTTTCTTTAGCATATTCTCTCTTAGTCTTGGCCCTCAGACTTGCACTGTCCCATGTTTCCTCTAATCTCTAACAAAACTCGGCAGCCCACCAATCAATCAACCCCATCAAAAAACCTTGCATCCTCCTTCAGCGAGTCTTTTATATCCAGTGGTAAACAAGGAGGTGGAGCAACAGTTCTTGGGGAGGGGCGTGACATTGTAACAAGAGAATCCTGAGTTCCTACTTCTTTTTCTGAATGTAAACATCTTAGATAAAGCAGCTGTGCTGCATTTTGCCTTCTCCCCCTTCTGCAGCTGGGGCCATGTCAAACTCAGCCTGTAGGTCATTGAGCACATGTCAGGTTATGTCAGGTTCTCATAGGCTTCTCATAATCCACTCCCCACTGTCAGCTTTTTTGACATTACATACTCTACTGTTTAACGTTTTTGCCTAATTATACATTTTACTTTTTTGCAATATTATATTTTTAGGTGTTTGAAAACAGAAGAAGTGTTAACTGCTGGTGTATTTCTGTCCTCATTTTTCAGAGGGAAATGGACTCAACACTCCTGAAGAATGTATTTATTCCACTTTAATTCTCTTACCTATAAACAAAGAAAGTCCTGAGGATAAAGTAAACTAATTTAGGATAGGGAAATTATTGGGAGAGAGAGCTCTGGCTTCCTCCCTTTCCACTTCTCCCTCTGTCAGGGACTTTGGAAATCACCCATTAAAGACTATCAGCCTTTCCTTTTACTGAACTAAGTCTCAGGAGCTAACACACTTTATACACATATACATATACCCATGCACATTCACAAAGAGACACATAAACACACACATATATGCACATACACACACATGCACATACACACATCACCACCACTGCCGACCCCCCACCATACCAATCTACGCCACTTAGCTTTTTTAAATGAAAAATTAATGGTAGTATCTCTGAAACTCTTTTTAAAATAGAAAACCCAGTATTTCCAGAAAGAAAAAATGATTAACACACAGAGTCACTTATATTTGTTCTAAAACACTGCATTTTGGATAAAAGGAAACAAACAAAAGACAGTGGAAACTCACAAAAAACTCCCCATTTTCACCAGGTATTTCAAAATCTTTTAGTGCCTTTCTTTTTTAAGATTATAATCACCTGGAAATTCTTTTAAATTCTACTTTGCAATTAGATCTTCTAGTGTCTCATTTACTTTCATTTCTTTTCCTTACTTTAAAGTTCTACTAACAGGATCTATTTGGAGCTGCTTTTCAATATAAATCTGTGGGGTTGTAAGCATTTTTATCTGTATGGAAAGAATAATGTATTAAGCTATACCTCTTTGACGAGGGATCACTATGTCCAATTTGCTACCCATTAAAATATTGGGTTTCTTAGGTGCATCCAGAGGATGTCCAGAGGAGTCTGCTCTTCACTTTCTTCATTCCTGCCCTGGTGCTGCTCATTCATTTTTGATGTGCCTGTCACCCTTATGTGCATGATTTGCAACTCTACTGCTGCAGGCATGGGTTCTCCTCTGAGCTCCAATTTCACTTATCTCTTCTGCATTACTTGGTAGTTCTACCCTTGCTTCAATTTAATATAAAACTGAGCTTAACTGTTTTCTTTTAAAACCATGCTCTGCTCTAGGTTTCCCTACCTCTTTTCATTGTGTCCCCAAACTTCAGTTTTTATGTCTCTGTGTCTTCTTCCCCGTTAGTTCCTAAGATACATCACAATCATTCAGGCCTCTATTCTATTGACTCTTCGGTTCCATGTTTTCTCCCTCTTCCCATTTGTCATTTCCCACCACCATCACCCCAGACCTTGACCTTACTCTTCACATGTCTGGATTATAGCAAAGATTGCTTGAATGGCCTTCCCATTTGCCTTCACTCACCTCTCTTTCCTCATTTCCCATCTGGGTAATATGTACATTAAGGATGGGGCTACCCTTAAGAACTCTTATATTCCCAGAAGAGACATTTCCACATAGTCGGATTTAAATCTTGTTTTTTCAGAAGGACAAAAGGTCATTTCCGACATTCACCATATGTCTCTGGTTAGAAATTTAAAACTAAACATTGTGCAGACGTCATAAAAAAATGGTGTGCAGACCGGTTAATTTTCTGTGATTATTAGTTGATTTGAAGGATTTCTAAGTTTCTTCTCAACATCTAAATTCCCCAATTCTAAATGTCCATCACCATGGTAGTGTAAGCAGGGTATACCTGTGCAGCACAAAGTGAAAACTATATTTTTAGGCTGCTAATCCACATTTTTACTTGAAAAATATTTATTTAAATTGAGTGAGGACATCTTTTTGCCTTCTTCTCTAGTTACTGAAAAGATTTTAATATATTATTGTAGACTCAACTGTAAAAAGAAAATGTAAACTTATGAAATATCTATTTTAAGCAAATATTTAAACTCAAGAAGAAAAATTCATTCTGCCAAATGCTCTTTTAAAGAAACCAGAGCATGAATGCTTGAAGTTGGTTCATAGTAGGATGATAATAATTTACTCTGAGAATCCCAGTTTATTTGACCTTTCTCTCTTTAGGGAGAAGAACCTGGGAGCACAGTACATGCATCTTTTAAAATGTGTGCATAGAAATATGACACCTGTGCCTTGTATAGAAATAGTGCATTTTTTCTAGGGTAGTTACAGAAGGACTTTTTTTTTCTTTTTAAAGAAAAACATCTTTTTATTTATTAGCAAAAAATGACGATAACAAAACAAGAAAACCCATTATTGCCATCCCAAAACCAACAAAAAAACTCCATTCCTTTCTTACACTGGTTTAGATTCCATATTTTCTAGTGCTCTTTGGACTGGTAAAATCAGAGCTTGCTTAATTTTTGTCCCTCTTCTCTCTTTCACCCAAACTCTTTTCCCTCCCTTGTTTTTTGAAGCAGAGTGTTGCTGTGTAACACAGGATAGCCCCAAATTCACAATCCTCCTGTCTTAGGCTCCCAAGTACTGGGATTATAGGCATGGACCACCACATTCAGTTTCCACCCCAACTCTTCTCTGCATATATCACTTAGTGTGAAAGGAACTTTCTCAAGATTATTGGATATATATCTTCAGAGATGGGTTCATTATTTATTTTTGTACCACAAAAAGTTTTAATTGCATCTCATCTGCTCTAAGTGTAAATCTCATGAGAATATAGCTCACTCCAAGAAGGTAAATTCCTACATCATGGTAAATATCACACATGACCTGTTGGACCATGTAATTGAGCAAATCTTCACAAAACCCAGATCACCATAGTGGACTGAATTTACATTCAAAAGCAGAACAATCAAGTGATATGATCAATTTCTGTCTAAGTCACTGGTATCTGGATTATACTTCAACTCTATCCCAGAAATAATTTTTACTCAAGTTACTAATAACTTTACAAGACTTCTCAGTGATTATTCCTTTCTTTGAAAAGTTTTATCTATTGGTTTTGTGTTCCTTCTCTCTTGCAAATCCTTCTCTGTAGACGACTCATTCTGAGTCTTCCTTGGAGATGTCGCCTCTTTTTTTTCTTATATTATTGTTGTACTAGGGGTACATTGTGACATTTACAGAGGTTCTTACAATATATCATAGCTGAATTCACCCCCCCAATCATTCTCCTTTATCCTCCCTCTCCCCATTCTTGGAATAGTTTCAACATGTCTCATTTTTCTCTTAACAACCAATAATTATTGGGCTACAGGCTCTGTTCTGGGTCCTTTGCTGGTCTTACCCTGAACTTCCTCTCATCATTTTCATCTCTATCATGGCTTCAATGCTAACAAATAGACAAAATTTGATGTTAGACAAAATACCACCTAGACTTTGCTTTGTGTGCTTTAATTAAACATGTTGATGGATTAGGCATCAATCCTGTGCCAGTTTATTGGAAATTAGCTTTCTGATTCAAGTCCAGTTGAGAAGCAAAGTTGACCAAATCTCTGCTCTCTGCATTAGTGAATAGAATGGCTGAGGCATCCCAAGACCTGTTCACCAGAAGTGGTTGTGTTGCTTTCCCCCAGTCAGCCATCTTTGGCTAATTATGCTAATTATAAAACAAGCTGCAAGGAGCAAGAAGCTCTTCCTCAGGATAACAACTTGAATTTTACTCTAAGAATTCATTTTGAGTTGCAAAACAGAGGCAAAAGTTGGAATATTATAGCTATTTCTGTATCAATAATAGATTTTCATGCAAAGAGAAAAGAAAACTTCATTGGGTGGTTATGATCCTAAGTTTAAGAGAGGCCTTTCAGCTGAAGACTTTAGAAAAAGGATTTAAACCAATGTAAACTCAAGTATTTATAGTTGATATATTTTTGTGAAGATAACAATACTTTGAAAAATATTGTCCTTGCTAGTTGACACATTGTGCCATGTTCCTCCTCTTGTTCTGTTTTATTCCAAATGTTATTTTTCCCTTTCTCCAATGCAACTAGCATGTCAAAATTTTCTTGACCAATCAGTCAAATTGAACATATTAATTATTAGAAGTAGTAGAACTGTTCTTTAGTTGAAAATTGCTGGTGTGATTTTTCTTCCCCTTTGCTGACAAGTAAAAAGATAAAGAACTTTTTTGATGCTAGTGATGGTGAAAGAGAGGGGCATTTCAGGCTAGAGCACATGTCCTCTGGTTTCATGGGTTTTCATTGTGGAGGCTCTCCTTGCCATGATGATTCTGAATACTATTACTCTTCAAGTACACTCTTTCATGCATGGTTTGAAGTCATGAACTTCTAAAGTGATTCTTGCAACCTTCTATTACTTTGACTTTGCATTGCTCTTCATGAAAAGGTAAGCTATGATAGATGTATTTTTTGTTAAAGAATTTTTTGTGGGCTACCATGGAGACCTAATTACTACTTCTAGCATTGTTTTAAGAGAAAAAATTGGCTTAGCTTTTGAGTTCAAGTTTACAAATAATATTTTGGAACATAAATCCTTTTAAAAGTGAGGATTGACTCCCCCTCCACACCAAATAAAGGTAGAGCTCTGTAATCAGTTTTTACTGAAAGCCTATTATAAACAAGGTATATCAGAAAAAAACAAAATACCTACCCTGCAGGAACACACTTTGTCAAGGAACTTATAATTTAGAAAAACCCTTAATAAAATACAACAATGTTCATTTGAGCGCTAAATGGGTGGTATCAAATGTACTTGTTATTAAAGGTCAAAACCCATAAAATTATTCAACTGGAAGAATATAGTTCACTCTGTCCAGACTTGCCTGGACACAAACCACATGCAATGTCCTCTTATGTAGCAGGAAGGAGCCATACATGGGAAATTCTTAAAGACAATTTTCCTATATTGAAATTATGAAAAGTCCTTCTGGGTAGGTGAAAGCATGAGTTTCAAATGTTGTTTGTGCTATTTTAATTTTATGTATTAACATACTGCATATAACAAGTGTTTGTTGATTAGTGGTAGTAGGAAAGCCCACCTTATGCTCCCTTTCCTAACAATAGTTGTTAGAACTCATTTGGATCTTTGCTGATGACTTGCATTAGATGTATCCAAAACAAAGTTATTAAGCACAGATGGTCAGAGAATTACTCCTGAGAGCTTTCTCCAGGAGAGTTGTATTCTTAGTCCTCTTTTCCTTTTCCTCTTGCTGATCTTTTGAGGGAATATATAACTTACATTTTTATAGTGGCCCATGTAACAAGGCATTCATTATTTTGGATTCTGATGGGGTTGGTTGTAGAAAACCTCAAAATAGTTCCTCTTGGGAGTCCTCTTCATGTGTCTCAGAATATTTCTTGTTAGTATTTTCCTCTGTGAATATACAGGTCAAGCTCAACTCTCCTGCCTTTCCTGTAGCTCATCCCTTCATTACTAGACAACATCCACTATCCTTGCCCTTTTCTGTCCTAAGAAAGTTCTGATTTAGTTTAGATATCCACCCTTTTCCATATGACTACATGCTTTGGGAGATGCTTTCCAACTCCTACTCTCAGAGTGGATCCTGGTTGCTTTAACCAATGATGGCAATTCCAGTTTGTTTGCCAGTGACTGGTTCATGAATTGGCCTGTGATATGTATGAGACCAAAGCTATGTGAATAAAAACATTCTGTGGTCTTTTAGTAAAAGCTACCTGTTCTTTCAGAGAGTCACAATGAAAAATATGACTTTTTTCTGTCTAGCACTATTGTCATGCTTAGAATACCTTGAGACCTGGGGTATGCATAGTCTGAGCGTAGAGTCAATATGTGAGTGAGAATAGACCTTAAAGAATTTCAGGGAGATAACAGTTGAGAGGGGTCAGAAACCTCTTTTATTTTTAAACGTCCAAATTATAAATACTTTAGGTTTTGTGGCCATATGTTCATGGTCACAACTATTCATCTCTCCTGTTGCAGCACAAAAGCGCCCATAGACAAGTACATAAATGAATGGCCTTGGCTTTGACCCACTAAAACTTTATTCACAAAAAAAGTGCAATAGATCAAGTTTGACTTATGGGCTTGGTTTTCTGATCCCTGAATAAAATCCAGCTTGTTATATGCCTCAATCACCCTTATTTTTTATCCCGTTATATGTGAGGATATACATTTTGTTATTGATAAAGGGAGTTGATCTGTGGTTTTGTTACTTGAAGCCAAAAGCATCCTCAAAATCCTAATCTTGGATAATAGGAAAAGGTCTGTAATGCCTGTGTTGCAAAAGAAGCCTTCTGCAAATAATATGATTTTTTTGCTGTTTAATCTACTTGTGCTTCTAATCACTCAAATTTAAACTTCATTAGAAGTAAGCAGAACTCTAGTTTGGAGGAGATTTGTAATTCTAGGGCAAATGATATGGAGACTCTTAAGTGTCATTAATGTTAAAACAGCCCACCTTCTCATACAACCAGATAAAATGTGCTTTGCTGGGTGTATCCTTGGGTTGGTGTTTTGATGGCTGCTGACCATCCTAGATAATCTTCCTCATGGAAGACCCAAATGTGACAGCATCACACTCCCCATTGGTGTCTCCTGTGAACTTTATAGAGCATTTGAAAGGTTAGTGTAGATGCTATTCAGAAATAGTGAAAAATACATCTGTGAGAGCAAAGACTAGAGAGAGAGAGAGACATCAATAAAATGCACTGTGATTAAGTACTTCCTGGTTTGGTCACTTCTTGCCTCTAGCCTTGGTGTAAATTTTCATAATGTAACTATGAAGTTTGTAATTAAATTCTTCTAACTACTTGGAAGTATACTAGGAATGTTTTAATTACTTTTTATGGGATATTGTTACATGTTTCCTCAGGGGTCTGTCTCTTTTGAGTAATTCCTTCCTTTTGAATTACATGTTGTTATTTTTAAAATAGCAGTTATTCTATACTCAGATTTCTGTCTCTCTTATTGCATTTTTTAACTAAATGAGTGCAGAATCTCTTTGAGGATCATTCTGTAAGAGGTCCAAGTACTATTAATGCTTTTGAAATAGATAAAAGCTAAAAGCAAGGAAAGAGAATACATAAGGAAGAAAACTTAATGCAAGAGACAATGAAAGAAAGCTACTAGAACATTCAAAATTCAAAAAAGTGTTCTTGAATTTTGTCTGAGAAACATATTATTTGAAGACCCTGCCTTCAGGTTGCTTCACTCATGAACTCTGTCTACTGGGGAGGACACACCTTGTTACTTTTATTCTGCTTCTTCGTTCTACCTTTCCCCCTACCAATCCAGTTAAATTGTTTTCTTGGATATAGTGTATCTTAGGTGATTAAAAACAAAATTAATAATGTTAGTATTTGCTAACAAGTAGCACATTCTTTTATGAGAGTGAAGATTTTACTATGCTGTCTTCTCTTTCTGACTTGCAAAATTACACTCAAGAGTCACTATAAGACAATAAATGAAAATCAAAGAGAAATTTCTTGAGAATCATTAATTCATCATCCTGTGACTGTGTAGGAAACCTTGTAGGAGTGCACATCACTATATGACTTTGTGCAGGGAAATTTAAGAATGCTTTTCTTAAATTTATCTAGTCTTCATCTATCTGAAGACTTAACATTTTCCTCTCTGCTTATTCTATCCTAGAAATACTTATATTTCTGAATTGACCTGGCAGAAGGGATAGCTTCAGTCAAGGGTATGACTCAAAAATACCATATCAAAAAACAAACTTCAGGTATAATCCAATACTTGATTTCATGGTTAAGTTTGCAGGGAAATATATCTGATAAATTCAAATTTAATAAATTTGAATTTAGTCTGTATATGACTGTTTTCATTATTAGTGATATTCTTTTTGGTAGCATCTAGTTGTTTGTTAATCCTATCCAGTTGATTTTACCTTGAACATTTTTTTTGTCTCTAGAAATTCAATTTAAGTATTTAAAAAATATTCTTTTTTTTTTTTTTCATGGGACTGGTGTTTGAATCCAGGGTCTCTAAAAAATATCTTGAGCATGCTAAGTATGTTCAAGCATTTCTTTGCTTCTTCAACATTTATATATTTGGAATGTAGTCTAGCTTTTAATATACTTCTCTACCAATTCTGTAATCATGGCCATTTCTGGGTCTGTTTGTATTGATTGGTTTCTCTCCTCGTTACTGATTTTATCTTCCTCTTCTGGAGACCGAAACTTCTGTCCACATGGAATCTGTGTGGTCACTGTCTCAGTTCATTTTTCCTCTCTCAGGAGTCACTGAATCACACTGCCTGTTGTCAATGTCTAAAACCTTGTTTCATAAATTTTATTTAGGTTTTTTTTATTGTTGCACTGGAGGTACATTGTGACATTTACAAAAGTTCCTATAATATATCACAGTTTAATTCACCCCCTCCATCATTTTCCTTTATCCTCCCTTACCCCCATTCCTGAAGAGTTTCAACAGGTCTCATTTTTTCCATTTTCATTCATGAGTACATAATATTCACCCTCCTTCACCCTTTCCAAATGTCCTCCACCCTTCCACTGGTACCAACCACCCAGACAGGACCTATTTTGCCTTCTCCGTTTTTGAAAAAAAAAAGACAATTTTGTTAATTTAAGATAGCTACACAGGGTGTTTCACTGTGACATTTCCATGAAAAGCTGTTCTGGGCCAAAAGCAAATCTGGTTCTTATTATTGCATTTTGGCCGAAAGCCAAAGTTTTTCATGAGTTATGATTTACTTTTTGTACTTTTCTTTCAGTTATTATTCATGTTTGATTTTGTCATTTTCTCACTTAAAAATCCTTTGCTGATAACTCTTTACCTTCAAGTCAAAAATTTAATTTTTAATAGAGTATCTAAGACCCTTTACATCTCTTTCCATCATAATTTTGGGCCATTAATTCTTTTCTCCTTCTCTAACTCACTCTGCTGTACTTCCTACACACATATGCACCTATAGTTAAGCATGATTGAGCACAGTTCCTGGAACACACCACCCTATTGTTTGATCTTTTTTTTGTGTGTTGTACATACCACTTTCCCTTCTCAGGCTGATGAAATCTTACGAGTCTGCAAATTCCAGTTCAAATGCAACTTTTTCTGCCTAGCTCTTTCTTTAGTGCCTTAGTAAGATTACTAGCCCTCTTCTCCCTTATCAGGACATTTCTGCTCTTTACAGAGCCAAGATTTAGGAAATTTATTTCATAAATACCAGACAGTAAACATTTTAAACTTTGAGGGCCATTACAGGTCTTTGTTACATATTCTTTATTGTTTTTGCTTACAATCTTTTAAAAAGATGTAATTCGTTCTGAATTTGGGGGGACAACAAAAAATATGCTGCAATAGGCTACAGATTGACCTCTGCCTTAGAAAACAGAGATTATATTAGAAGATAGAGTTTATATATCATTCTTCCCCTGCCCCCCACAGTAGAGTGTCTAGCCCCGAGAAGATGTTTAATAAGTACATGTAATTATTTAATGATGAACATAAAGTAATCTATATTATTTGAATGCTTGACATGCGACCGTTACTCTTCTAAGAAGTTAAATTGGGTTATATTGTTTGGTTTGCACAAATTCAGGTTCTATTGCTAGCATAATGTTATCAGTATGGCAGTTGAGGCATGGAGAAGTTGAACCTGCCAAAGATCATGCAGCTGAATTCCTTTAAGAAGTTGCAAAAGGACTTGTTCTGGGAGGCAATGCCATGTGTTCTGCCTCTGCTGGAGTTGGCTCCTAAAAGAGGACAGAATGTCAGTGACATTGATGCGCTCAACACCTCTGCCTCTGATGAAAAACAAATGTAGGTGGACATGTATCTATGGCCTTTGACCTAAGTATCAGATGATGTTCAAGAGTAAGTAATCACATTTGGTGACTTTTACATTTATCATATATTTTGAAGAAAATAATACAATTGGATTTCTAAAAAGATAGGTATTATTTTTTAAAACAGGAGAGGTCTTGGACTTATTACCATCACCCTATTTTTTTCTTTTAAAATCTAGAGAACTCTTGTCCTCTTTAATATAATCATATCTTTCAAACAAAACATTAGTTTTCTTCAAACAATATCTGGTTTCAGTAAGAAGTTGCGAAAACATTATTGAAGCCTCACACAAATGCTTTATTTAGTTTTTACATTTTTAATAAAAAAACATTACCTCATGGTGACACTTTGTGACAGAATGAGCAAATGTGAGCTGATATTAAAGATTTTGATGATGCCTTTTGGAAATCCCTATAGACAGGACTGCACAGGATGGGAATTCCAATAATCAATCAAACCATCACCACCAAGGAAAATCCACTCAAAGCAGCTGCCATTTTATAATTAAGTGAAAATGATCTTTATAGGAAAAGTTACAGTGGCATAAAAAGCACCTGCTGTCAAAATTAGCTTTTCAAAATGCAGAAGCTGTTTCATTGCTGTAACTTTAAGCAATAATTATTATTAGACCAATTTAAAGCAAATTAGTAGGTGTTTGGAATTAAATATACAACATATTTACATCAAGAGCAGTATTGTGAAGACAGCAATTTTCCCTGCTGGGAATTAAATGTGTTTTTATCAAATGACAACTGTGCTTTTTCCTGTACTGAATTCCACCAACCAGAACACAGATGCAAGAGCTACTGGGAGCAGGGCACTGTACAGAAACTGGGCTGCTGCCACAGCAAGGGTCGATGCTTTGAAACTCTGTAGCTGGCATTTATTTCAGTTTCTACCTTTGACTTTTAATCACTCTTGACATTTCTCCTTTCCAGCATTTCCTGTTGTTTATGTCATTGTATTCGTAGGCATTGTTATTGACAGCTGAATAAACAAAAAGCAATAAAATAAATAGGAAAGGTGCAGTGGAAGCATAGCTATGTGCTTCAGACAGGTTGTTCCATGTGGACATTGCCTGTTCTTGCAAATATCAGCGTTACCTCTGAGAATTAGGAATTAGACCTATAGACGTAGCTCTTCCATGCCTTCAAAATAGGCTCCTGTAGTGCAGCCTTCTTTGAAGGCACAGTATTCCTCATCACTGGCTCCACAAAAGTCAGATCTTACAGCCAAAGGTTGGGGAAGACTGTGTGTGAGCCAGTTGGACTGGCCACAGAAATTTGGGAGGGCTTGCCGTTGAACTTGCATCTTCAGTTTTTCTGAAATTAAGCCACACCCCTTCCCACACAGATGAACAAAGTTGGCCATCACACAAGGGGAAGGAGGGCATAGGAACTCTTTCTTCTTATTATTCAAAAAGGAATTTTTCACTTATTTTACCTACAAGGGCAGGTGGGGCTAAGATGAATTATTTAACTCAGTGAGGTTGATCATTTAGTAGTGTCTTTCTAAAGAGTTGAGCAAGTGCTCTAGGTAAGCTGAAAATATTTATTTGATCCATTATGTATTTTATTTACTTACTTATTATTCTATTTATCCACAAACAAGCAGTGGCTCCCTGGAAAAATCATTAATCAATGGCCATGTGGTATCCACCTTGCTTCTGCAGAGAAGCAGTGTTCCATAATGGTTAAATAATTGGGTGAGAGAAGCAGGGTATGGATCTCCAATCTTACATGATGTTTTACCTTTCTGTGCCTCAGTTTCTGAAGCCATAAAACTGAAGTCATAAGCCTTAGTTCATAGGATTATTGTGAAGATTAAGCAAGCAAATCATTTATTCTGAGAACAGTGCAGGATGCATAGTGCACAACCACTAGTTATAGCTATATGAGATTATTTTTAGTTTTTTCATTTGCTCTTCTTCTCCATTCTAACTGTAATGATGTCAGTCTGTACCTTTTAATTCTTGGAGGGGTGTCTTTAAAGCAGTTCTACTTGGCCTCCCTTTATCCTATTTTTTCTCAGTCCAGTTCACCCGACAACCCACATCTTATAGTAATACTTATTGTCCTGCTCAAAAGATCGAATTTAGAAAATAAAGTCTTTAATTCTTTTGTTTGGCACTGAGATACTATTTTTCCATTGTCATCTCCCACTACTGCCATTCTGGGACCTTTCAGTCCAGTCCAAATGAAGTTTTTACTCTTCTCTACTTTCCTGCCTTCTTGCTTTGCTCATGGGGGCCCCTCTGCCTATATATCTTTCTTCTTCATGTTCTTCCCTGTTTGCCCAAGACTTACTTTAGCAGACCAGCTCACAAGGCTCGATCTATGAACAGTTCACCGACCACAGGAAGTAGAATACTCTTCTTACCTACCATAGAAATTTTTCTGTATAACCCTTATGATTATCTTTACTTTCTGCTATACATTTTAGCTACTTAAGTATCTTTATTATTCAATAGTTCAACAAATTTGTGGTTGATGTAACTTTAAATTCTCCTTACAAGGCACAGTGCCTTGTTCATAGTCAGTGTTTGGTCCTCAAATACTAAGTGAATGAATGACTCTTCTTGGGTCTGTGGAACCAGCAAGGGACTTCCAGGTAAACAGATGCCCAATAAGTCTCAAAATGCTTTACTTGTTTTAAAAATAAAAGAAACAAAAGAAAGATTTATTCTTCACTTTCAATCAACATTGTTTATAGTTAGGCTTAAAACAGTGAAGCCTTTCTGACTTTTCTAATAAGAGTTCATTTTGAACTTGAAGAAATTACAACATTTGGGGCTTCACATAGGGAGACTGGTCTGACAAGGGCCAGGGGACAATGTGACTAATCCTAGATGGAGAGCAGGATATTGATAATGCTAATACTGAGCTCTGGGCTAGCATCTTTTCCTCTCAATTGTTCTAAAATAACCTCTTTGTGGTCTAGGAGGAGTGAGAAGAGCATTTGAATAGAGTCTCTTTCAAATTTTAACATAATTTCCAAAGGGAAAAATTATTCACTATTTGTAAGAGGTTATAATTAGCTTAATGGCACATCTTAAAGAATGAGACAATTTACACTGCAGAATATTTGTAATACTTGAAATTAAGAAGCACTGGAAACACTGGAAGCTGTTGAATAAAGAACATTTGTGTGCAAAGGTGCTTCCTGAGTGATAGTCACTGACTCCCACACCCTTCATCTGTGCGGATGGCCATTGCAAACTCAATGACTTCCCTTCCCTTTATCCCAGTTATTTTTTTCCCCTCTTTCTGCAGGAGACATCCAGGCACTTGCTTAGAGAAGAATTTTCTTCATCTCTAAAATTTGGCTTATCATTTTCACCTCACTGGATTCATGAGGATGTAATAAGAGAATGTGTATGAACATCTGAGACAAAACAAGTACTTCGTAATTATTAGCCCATTTCCTCTTTGTCCTGCAGCTTAAGGCTAGCAAATCCATAGCATATATGTTGCCATTCCCAACCGAATGCCCAGATTAAACATCAAAATCTTCACACTACTGAAGTAAAATCTTCACACTCTGACTGAGCCCAGCGGAAATCTGGAATTCCTCACAACCTCCTGACAGCTAGTATCAATCAGAGGGAGTTTACACATGAGATGAAACCTACTTGTCATCCCATCCTCGATAGAGTATACAGTTATAGATGGGATACATGAAAGATGTATCCCTTATTTTAAAATATGTTCACCTCATTGTTTGCTTAGTTTCCACTCCATCACAGTCTAGTACTTTGCCTTCTGACTTTTGTTTTAGTTCCAGTCACAGTCTTGATTTCTATTTCTTTCCCCATGTTCTAAAATGGTTCAAAGAGAACAAAGATGTGGTTTTCTAGAGCATGTATATATTAAGTTGTACACTGCCAAATTGGCTGTAGCAACTCCATTACTTGGGTTATTCTGCCATTTTTCTCAAGAGAAAAAGACATTTAAAAAAATTTTTAACTCAAAACATAGTTTTTGAAAGTATGAAGAATTGACTGAAAAAATTATGAGAATTTGAATGTGATATTATGTGGACAATTCTTAAAATCAAAGAAATAGCAGTTTGAACATATTTACTTTTGGGGTTTTAGAAATGCCTTATAAGTAACTTATAGTTGTTAATTGTGACTCTAAAGATGCTACTTACTGTTGGTTAAAATATTTACTGTTGGTTAAAATAAGGAAGAGGTGGTTAATGTCTAGTATTTATTGGCAAACTAGGATTTAAACCTTATTTTGTTTGGACCCAAGCTGATAGATGGTAGTGCCTCTCCAGAGCAAGTCGCCCCTGTCACTTACTATGCACCCCAGCTAAAAGTATTAAGATTTTCAATTCTCAGTTTACTCATCTGTAAAGCCAGAATAAAGCTCTCTGCTTCTTTGGAGTGCTTTCAGGAGATAATTTGTGACCAGTGCTTGTTGGACACAGAACGTGTCACTGGATATGGATATTTATACAACTACAGAACTTAGCAATAATTTATCCAAGTGTATTTCCAGTTTAAAAAAAAACAAGGAAAATAATTATGCAAATTTCCACTTGTAAAATAACATCTTATTTCCTTCCTCTGGAAGAATGCAAGACCTGTGACAACAATCTCAAACTGAAGCAAATAATTACTTGGTAATCTAGTTAACTAGGCATAGTGAGAGATGTAATGAGAGCTTGAATCCTTTTTCCCTTTCTTTTTAATAAAATAATCATCTTCAAATATGCTACAGAAAGCTAGGAGTAGCTTTTGAAAACATAGCCTTAACCTAATAATGAATAGAATTGATTGTAAAAGTTTTAGTTTGCTTACCATTGGAGGTATGCTTTCAATTTAACCATGTCTCAATAGAAGAAACATTAAATTTGGGAATTTTGGAGGTGTTGGGAACACAATCAGAAGTGGAGTGGATGCTTTTTCTTTGCATATTTTTGTATTACTTGAATTATTGAAATAATCATACACTATTATTTTAAAGAGCATTTAAAGAGATCATTAATTTTAATATGACTCATTTTTAGTTTTGGCTTTTTGTAAAATTATGATGCAGCTGAATTTTGCAGTCTATGTCTTCTAACTCCTTATTCTGTAAGATTTTATTATATTTCTCTCTCCCCTTACTGCCATTTTTCCATCAAAGTTTATTGCCAGAAAGGGTATGAGAAATTCATAAATGTGTAAATATAAAAAAACGTCTAATAATGTACATTTTTGCTCCTCTGAAAGATATTGCTGTCCAACAAAGATTAAAGTCATAAAGGCAGATAAAAAGATCTTGCTTGAATTTCTACTATCCATCAGCAAGAGGAGAGCAGTCATTTAGGAGTAAGGGAAAGTTTCTGGCCCCATAAAGTTATATCATCTAGGTGTTGGGAGTAGCTTATGCTACCTTGTGCATGGATGGTTACTAGACCATAAGGTAGGGTGACATCGATGGCCGTGCATCTAATTATGAAAAACTGGATTTTAGTTTTTGATTTTTAAAGTGAAAGGAAAAGCCATTGCAGAATTTTGAGTGGCTGAGGGCCAAGATGTGACTTAGTTTTAAAAACGATCACTCTAACTGTTGAGTTCAGCTTAGACTGTAGAGAAGTAACGATTGGAAAGAGATCATTTAGGAAGCTGATAAAGGATGGTAGCTTGGATAGACAAGAGTGGTTGGTAATAAGAATTGGTCAGTTCTGGGTACAGTTGAAGGCAGAGCCAGTAAGATTTCCTGGTGGATGGTATAAGAGATGCAAGATCCAGTGATGATACCAAGGTTTTTGACCTAGATAATTAGAAGAATGAAGTTGACATCAGCTGATAAAGTGACTAGCATTTGACACCAAATCTCAATAGGTACAGGTGAAAGTTTTAGCCAGAAGAGGCTAAAAAGTATTGGTTTGTGATAGTTTATCTTGATAGCCAATTTGACTGGATTGAGAAGTGCCTAGGAGTGTGTCTGTGATGGTGTTTCCAGAGAGAATTAACTATTGAGGGAAGACCTTCTCTGAATATGATGGTATCATCCCTCAGGCTGGAACCTGTGTGGAACGTGAGGGAAAAAAGGAGAAAGCCCAAGTGCAGGCATTCTCTCTGTTTCCTAAATGCCACAAAACGAGTAGCCTCCTCTTCTACATGCTCCCACAATCATGATGCTCAACCTTGCCTCAGGCCCCAAGTAATAGAGGAGCCGACCATGGACTAGGACCTCTGAAATCATGAGCTCAAACAAAGCTTTCCTCCAGTTAAGTTGTGCATGTCAGGTATTTGGTTCCTGATTTTAGAGGGAATGGTTTCAGTTTTTCTCCATTAAGTATAATGCTGGCTGTAGGTTTGTCATATATAGCTTTTATAATGTTGAGGTACTTTCCTTCTATTCCTAGTTTTCTTAAAGCTTTTATCATGAAACGATGTTGGATCTTATCAAAGTTTTTTTCTGCATCTATTGAGATGATCAAGTGGTTTTTGTATTTGCTTCTGTTAATGTGGTTTATTATGTTGATTGATTTTCACATGTTGAACCACCCCTGCATTCCTGGAATGAAGCCTACTTGGTCGTGCTGAATGGTCTTTTTGATGTGTTGTTGAATTTGGTTTGCCATTATTTTGTTGAGGATTTTTGCATCAATGTTCATTAAGGAGATTGATATATAGTTCTCCTTTTTGGAGGTGTCCTTGCCTGGTTTTGGGTTAAGTGTAATACTGGCTTCATAAAATGTGTTAGGCAGTTTTCCTTCCCTTTCTATTTCATGGAACAGTTTAAAGAGGGTTGGTGTCAGTTCTTCTTTAAAGGTCTGATAGAATTCAGCAGAGAATACGTCAGGTCCTGGACTTTTCTTTTTTGGGAGACTCTTGATTGCTGCTTAAATTTCATTTTGTGTTATAGATCTATTCAGATGATTAATTTCCTCTTGGATGATCATATGTATCTAGAAATCTGTCCATTTCTTTAAGATTTTCAAATTTATTTGAATATAGATTCTTGAAGTAGTCTCTGATGATTTCCTGGACTTCCATAGTGTTTGTTGTTATCTCCCCTTTTGCATTCCTGATTCTACTAATTTGGGTTTTTTCTCTCCTCATTTTAGTCAGGTTTGCCAGGGGTCAATTGATCTTGTTTATTTTTTTAAAGAGTCAACTTTTTGTTTCATTAATTCTTTGTATGGCTTTTTTGGTTTCGATTTCATTGATTTCAGCTCTTATTTTTATGATTTCTCTCCTTCTATTTGTTTTGGGATTTGCTTGTTCTTGTTTTTCTAAGAGTTTGAGATGTATCATTAGGTCATTGATTTGGGATCTTTCAGTCTTTTTAATATATGCACTCATGGCTATAAACTTTCCTCTCAGGACTGCCTTAGCTGTGTCCCATAGGTTTCGGTAGGTTGTGTTTTCATTTTCATTGACCTCCAGGAACTTTTTAATTTCCTCTTTTATTTCATTGATGATCCATTCTTCATTAAATAATGAGTTATTTAGTTTCCAGCTGTTTGCATGTTTTTTGTGTTTACTTTTGTTGTTGAGTTCTACTTTTACTGCATTGTGATCAGATAGTATGCATGATATAATTTCTATTTTCTTATATTTGCTGAGGCTTGCTTTGTGCCCTAGGATATGATCTATTTTGGAGAAGGTTCCATGGACTGCTGAGAAGAATGTCTATTGTGTAGAAGTTGGATGAAATGTTCTGTAGACATCAACTAGGTCCATTTGATCTATTGCATATTTTAGATCTTGGATTTCTTTATTAATTTTTTGTTTGGATGACCTATCTATTAATGATAATGGGGTGTTAAAGTCTCCCACAACCACTGTGTTGGAGTTAATATATGCTTTTAGGTCTTTCAGGGTATGTTTGATGAAATTTGGTGTGTTGACATTGGGTGCATACAGGTTGATAATTATTATTTCATTTTGGTCTATTTCCCCTTTTATTAGTATGGAATGTCCTTCTTTATCTCGTTTGATCAATGTAGGTTTGAAGTCTACTTTGTCGGAGATAAGTATTGCTACCCTGCCTGTTTTCGGGGGCCATTGGCCTGGTAAATCTTCTTCCAGCCTTTCATCCTTAGCCTATGTTTATTTCTGTCAGTGAGATGGGTCTCCTGTGAGCAAGGAATTGTTGGATCTTCCTTTTTAATCCATTTTGTCAAGCAGTGCCTTTTGATGGGTGAATTAAGTCCATTAACATTAAGTGTTAGTACTGATAGGTATGTGGTGATTCCTGTCATTTAGTTGTCTTATTGTTTGAAGGTTTGGTTTTGTGTACCTAAGTTGAGGTTACTCTCTACTTTCTTGCTTTTTGTTTTCCTGTGGTTTGGTGCTGCCTGTCTTTTTGTGGTTAAGTTGGGTTTCACTTTCTGTGTGCAGAATCCCTTGAAGAATCTTTTGTAGTGGTGGCTTTGTGGTCACATATTGTTTTAGTTTCTGCTTATCATGGAAGACTTTTATTGCTCCATCTATTTTGAATGATGGTTTTGCTGGGTAGAGTATCCTGGGGTTGAAGTTATTTTCATTCAGTGCCTGGAAGATCTCACCCCAAGCTCTTCTTGCTTTTAATGTTTCTGTTGAGAAGTCTGCTGTGATTTTGATGGGTTTACCTTTGTATGTTACTTGCTTTTTCTCTCTTACAGCCTTCAATATTCTTTCCCTAGTTTCTGATCTTGTTGTTTTAATGATGATATGTCGTGGGGTAGTTCTATTTTGATCTGGTCTGTTTGGTGTCCTGGAGGCCTCTTGCATCTGTATGGGAATATCTTTCTGTAGATTTGGGAAATTTTCTGTTATTATTTTGTTGAATATATTACACATTCCCTTTGCTTGCACATCTTCTCCTTCTTTGATGCCCATGATTCTCAAGTTTGGTCTTTTGATGGAGTCGGTGAGTTCTTGCATTTTCTTTTCACAGGTCTTGAGTTGTTTAATTAATAGTTCTTCAGTTTTTCCTTTAATTACCATTTCATCTTCAAGTTCTGAGATTCCGTCTTCTGTTTGTTCTATTCTGCTGGATTGGCCTTCTGTTTTGTTTTGCAGTTCTGTTTTGTTTTTTTTTCTGAGGTTTTCCATATCCTGGGTGGTTTCCTCTTTAATGTTGTCTATTTTTGTCCTGAGTTCATTTATCTGTTTATTAATCGTGTTCTCTGTTTCACTTTGTTGTTTATACAGTGCTTCTATGGTTTCCTTTATTTCTTCTTTTGCTTTTTCAAATTGTCTATTTTTGTTGTCTTAGAATTTCTTTAGTGTCTCCTGTACATTTTGGTTGACCATATCCAGTATCATCTCTATAAAATTCTCATTGAGTACCTGTAGTATTTCTTCTTTTAAATTATTCTTGTAAGCTTCATTGGGTTCTTTGTCATAATTTATCTTCATTTTGTTGGAGTCTGGATCTGAGTATCTGTTTTCTTCATTTCCCTCTGGTTCCTGTACTAATTTTTTGCTGTGGGGGAACTGGTTTCCCTGTTTTTTCTGTCTTCCCATCATTGCCCTTGGTGTTTTTACTGTCCCTGCACTGTGTGCAATTAAGTATTTTCTAGCTTGTAATAATAACAATGGTGATATTTAGAATGGAAGGGTGAGAGGAGATGGAAAGCAAAGAAGTTAAAGAAAAAGGGAAAAACAAATAAACAGACAAGTAGGAAAAAACAAAGCAAAGAATCAAAAAAAGTTTCAAAGATATAAACAGGGAGCATTAGTGTACTAATCAACAGTAAGCTGAACAGGCATAGAGAGATAGAGAGAAGATTGAAAATAAAAAATAAAAAGAATAAAGATAAGAATAAAAATAAAAAATAAGTAAATGAAAGAAAAAATATATAAATAAAATAAAATAAAACAATATGAAAAATAGAAAATAAAATAAAAAAAAAAACCTCCAAGTTCAAATGCCATGAAGTTTCATTCTTAATAATTTGGTGTCTGTTTCAGCTTCCAATCCTGGAGATGGTGCCTCAGATGTTGTTCTGTAGTTGTCTCATCAAAGGGGACGCATAAAGTAGAACAAAACTGCACACACACACACAAAAAAACCCCACAAAGTGTATCAAGTTCAAGTGCAATACAGTTTCAGTAAGTTTTTCAGCATGCAGGTGTAATTTGGTTGTTTTCTCATCAAAGGTAGGGAGAGAGAAAAAAAAGAGTCTGGAGACAGTTCTGAGAATGATATCTGCAGCTGTGGCTTGCCTGCCCACTGCTGTCAGCCTGCTGTTGCTGGAGGTGTTATTTATGCAGCTCTCAGGAGTGAGCTTAACACTCACCTATCCCTGCAGGCTTTGTTTACTCAGAGTTCTCCTGTGCGAGCTGCTGCTACAAGCTTTCCCCTTTTGAAGCACACTGAGGGAGGTGACACAGCACCCGCTTTTTCAGGCTGGCATGTTTGTTTACAGCTCACGTGGGAAGTGGGTCTTCCCCCCTCTCCTGTGGAGTTTTCCTCCCTCTACCACTCTCACAAGCTTTTCTCCTCCTGGTTGCTGGGCATGCACTCCCGCTCCCGCCAGAGCCTTTCCGGCCCGGCTTGTTAATTTACAGTTCTGGGAGGGATTCCCCTCCCCACCTCTTTGGTGCTAGGGTGCCCCACCCTCTTTGTAACATATCTTTATTGTTCTTATTGCTTATTACTCAGTTTTTCTTTTTTCCCTGGGTGGGGGTCGGTCTGTCCAGGGGGCTATGCTGATCTGGCCCAGGGTTGTCTGTGGGAGTACTGTGTACCACTTAGCTCACCTTGTGGTCCGCGTCTTCCCAAGCCGACTGGGTGCGGGTGACTGGCGGCCTGGGGACCTTCCTTGTTTCTCCGTTCAATGTGAAGTGGAGATGCTCTGTGGAGGGGTCAAAGTTTTGCCTCTTCTTGGTGGCCTTGCCTGCAAGGTGTGTCTCCAGTGTTTCTCCAAGATTTCACTTTAGGAGGCATGCTTTCAGCTTCCTCCCTCTCTAATTCTTCTTGATCTAACCTTTTCTCTAGTTCCTGGTCCCCTTCTCCTATTGGCCTCAGTTTCTTTAAAGTATCTGCTTTAGTTTCTCTGCATTGAGGGCAACAAATGCTAACTAATTGTTTAGGTGTCTTACCTATCTTCACACCTCTCTTGTGTGCTCTCACTTTATCATGTGATCAAAGTCCAATCCCCTTATTGTGTTTACCCTTGATCTAATGTCCACATATGAGGGAGAACATACAATTTTTGGTCTTTTGGCTAACCAAAAGACCAAAAGACCAAAGACCTCTGAGTGAGGCTAACCTCACTCAGAATGATGCTCTCCAATTCCATCCATTTACCAGTGAATGATAACATTTCATTCTTCTTCATGGCTGCATAAAATTCCATTGGTTCTACTCTTGATCATCACTTCTCTTTCATCTTCTATCTCTGAGAACTCCTTCAGTTTCTTCCAATTTGTATATGGTTTGGGTCAAATGAGTAACTTTCTTGTATTAGGATTAAAGGACTAACTGAAGAATGTTTATCACTTTCTTTAGTTGTGGAATGTTCAGATTTTAATCTTCATAAACTATTATTTCATAATCAGAATCTTCACAAACTGTGTATTAAAGCTACAATTTATATTGTGATCAGTATTCATATATCATTATGGTATAGAATTTAGGGAGCTACAACTTTCTAATATCTGTGCTCAAAACCATTCTTCAACAGACCTCTGAGTACTTGAAGCCTCCTGTTCTTACCTCTATAGTTCCACCCCTGGCCCCAAACTGCATCCTGGGGTTTTCCATGTATGTATCTCCTGCTCACTTAATATGTGGATGACTGTGAGAAATTATACATCATTATTTACCTAATTACCCACAGAGAGAACATCACCTTTTTCTTGTGCATCTAATTAAGAAGAAACAATAAAGGAGATATTTGTTCATTTCTCCTTTAAAAATATTTTCTGTTTGGCTATGGCTATGGGACAAATAAGATTTTTAAGAACATTTTTAGACTTGAGACTAATAGCAGAACATTTTGTAATCATATTTTCTTAGCCCAGCCAGAGAAATGGGAACCACTGAATAGCTGTAAAATGTTCTGGAACCACTATTAAATAGAATCAAGGGACCAAAGGAAGCAATCTGGAGATGTTTTATGTTGCAAACCTGTTTGAAAAAAGGACATGGATAAAGTCTTTTCTAAGGACTTATTAGCTGTTTCCTTTAACAAACTATTTCTTTTAGTCCTCAAGTGATCTTTTCTTCTGTAGCTATTAGTATTCATACAAATTACAATGAATTAAACAACTTTTAATAAAGATTTTTACTTTGCATTTCATAAAGGGCCTTAATGAGTAGTTATAGTATTGTAAATGATGTGATTGGTTTCAGTATGATTTGAACACTTTGTCTCCCACTTTGTAGAGAAAAGATGAAATCAGTTTATTTTGCTGATCAAGAAAAAAATAGGAAATGTATTTGTACTTTCTCACTCTTCTCTCTCTCTATGTCCCTCTCCTTATCCCTGAAACACAGGCAAAGCATATACACAATGTTGGATATGTACAGTGAACTGATCTTCTAAACATGAGGAGAAACACACCAAAGGAAACAGAACCTGTCACTTGAAAGTAATGGTTATAGAAACCTCTTCAGACCTGTGTTTCCTCAAAGAGCAAAGTGAATAACCAAATTTTCCATGACATGTTGATATAAGTAGTTTAAAGATATATAAGAACTACCTTCCTTTCTCACCTCTACAGCTCCAGGCAGGAGACCATTTTGGAAGTACTTCCTCACTAATACAATATAGTTTCATGAGTGCCAATCACAGTGCCTAGCTCTTGTCCTTGCATAGTTATTAAAGCAGACAAAGCATCTCAGTTTGGATTATGCATTGTATGACCACTTTAGCTATAAGACATTCCAATGTTCAAACAAGTTGGACTTTGACTCAATGCACAGGCTGTCACTTTAAAGACTGTCAGAGACTCACATATGTGACACTGAATGTGTAAAGGAACACATTTTGGCTATAAATTTTGACTAACTCAACATTCCAGTCAGTCAAACTTCAGTATTCTTAGGTCTTGTAAAAAAATCACCTTTCCAGATATAGTTTTTTTTTTTATTCTTCTCAGCTTTCTAAAAAAAAAAAAAAAGCAATAAGTGTGGCAATGAGTAAAAGCTTGTTTTATGGGCTAATGTTGGGTAGTATTCATTCAATCAGGACTAAACATGTGCAGGTCTCAAAATTCAGACACTGGAAAACTTTAGGTACCCCAGAGTTTCTGTTGTGGGAACTATTAAACTGCGTGCATGTATTCGCTCCACTTGAGATAAGAGGGGTTTATAACTGCTACTAATGGCTTCTATTTCCATCTCCAGGACAGAGAGATGATTATCAGAGTTACCTTTCCTCCATTAACGGATATAAAATTTTACAAAATATTTGAAGCAATCTTTTTCAGGCACTGGGAAACAGATTGAATGGGTCTGTGATTCTTGAAAGAAGGGAAAGAATGAGTTCCATGTTTACCTTGGCTTTCTGTGTGGGAGCATTTTTCGAATGATAGGAGAGGAACCCAGAGAGAAAACAGCTGTCTTACTGGACAAAGGGAAGAGATTTCAGAATTTGGGGGTGTTGAAGACTTATGGTGTCAGAAGTTGATGTCCAGAGAAGGAATTTCAGAGGTCTAAATATGAGTTTCTCTGAGACTGAAGCTTATTCTGCATGTGTAGATGAGACTGCCTGTCAGAAAATGGTTACTTAAGGCCAGGTGTGGTGGCTCACGCCCAAGTAGCTAGGACTGCTAGCTACTTGGAAGGTTAGCAATTCCTGGAGGATAGGCCTTCCCAGGAAAAAAGTGCATGAGGTCCCCATCTCAACCAAAAAGCCTGCTGGGAATGTTGGCATTCACCTGTCATCCCAGGAAACCTAATAGGAGAATCATGGTCCAGACTGGCCAGGACATAAATGTGAGACTTTATCCCCAAAATAATGAAAAGCAAAAAGGGATAGGGGTGTGGTTCAAGTGATAGAGTGCCTGCCCAGCAAGCATAAGGTCTTGAGTTAAAATCCCAGTACAAAGAGAGACAGAGAGAGAGACAGAGAGAGAGAGAGAGAGAGAGAGAGGGAAAACCAAAACCTAGTCTCAACACTACAGCATTTTCAATGTCCAACAATAAACATTATTTGGCAAGTGAACAAGAAGGAAAATGTAAACCATACCAGGAGAAAAAATAGTCAATAAAGCAGACCCAGGAATGACACCAAAGATTGAATTATTAGAAAAAGTCTTTAAAATCCTTTTCTAAAGATATTAGATGATTTTTTAAAAAAAGCTTAGCCAAGTCAACATGTGGAAAATCTCAGCAGAGAAATAGAAATGATAAAAACTACAAAATTATGTCTTATGTAATATTTATGATTACAATATTTACAATCATAAAAATAATCAAATAAAATAATTGGTCTAAAAATACATTATCTAAATACAAAATTTCACTGGATAATCTTAACAGTTGATTAAATCCCTACTGTAGAAAAAAAGATCACTGAGTTTTATGACAGTTTAGATCATATCTAAACTGAAGCTTAAACAGGGAAAAAATCCTTAAAATGGGCTTTGCCTCAGCTGCTTATAGGACATATTAAGCAATATGTAACAATATAACAATGTTTACTTAAAGTTCAAAAAACCAGGATGGTAAGATGGGGAAGAAAAATATTTGAAGACATAATGACTGAAAATTTTCCAAATTTGATAAAAATCACCAACCAATAGATCTAATAATACCCACAAATGCTAAATAAGGTAAATATAAATAAAATAATATTTAGGAACACCATAGCTAGTTGCTGAATGAAAAAAATCAAGAAAATATCTTAATATGGCAAAGAAAAGACATGTTATATAAAGGAGGACATACCAAAAATTATGGCTGGCCTTTACTAAAGTACAATGCAAGCCAAAAGAGAATGAAACATCTTGAAAGTATTGAAAGAAAAAAAACCCCAACTTAGAATTGTTTATTCAATGAAAATAGCCTTCAGAAAAAAAGGTGAAAAACCAGCTTTTAGAAGAATGTGGTGCATGCCTGTATACCAGGACCCGGGAGGCTGAGGCTGAAGGATTGTGAGTTCAAGGTCAGGATGCAGTAAGTAACAAGATCCTGCCTCAAAAAAACCCTGAAAAATGTAGAAAGGTAATATAGTGGAAATATTATGTACTCATTTATGAAAATGGAAAAATGGGACCTGTTGAAACTATTCTAAGAATGGGAAGAAGGGGGGATAAAGGAGAATGGTGGAGGGGTGAATTAAGATATATAGTAAGAACTTTTGTGAATGTCACAATGTACCTCCAAGTACAACAACTAAATGATAATAAAAATATACTTGATTTTTAGGAATGAAATTAATTTCTGATCTTATAAAAACAATCAAATAAATAAAGATAAACAAAAGCTAAGGCTAATTTGTCACCAGCAGACATTTAACCAGAAATGTTAAGTAGAGTTCTTCAGATCCAAGGGAAATATCAATTAGAAAAATCAGATCTGCCCAAAGGTATATACAATACCAGAAAAGGTAAACATTTGGATGAATGCAAACTATTTCCTTCATTTCTTACTGTATTTAAAAGATAATTGATAAAAGAAAAAACAACAATGACTTTTAGGTTTATAACATGTGTGATGGTAAAGTACATGATAATAACACAAAGAACACAAATCATGCATATGATTTGAACAAAACTACTCATCACTTTAGCCAAATTGATATTTGTAGATTTTTATTGACATATGTATCAGCTTCACAATAAGCATTCATTGCAAGATTACTTAGAGCATTCACCAAAACAGATCATGTGCTGTACCATAAAATAATTGATGTCAATTTAAAAAAAAAAAAGTTGAAATCTTATTGACTACAATAGAGCTACATTAGTAATCAGTGACTACAAGACACTTAGGAAAATCTAAAGATTGGGAAATTAAAAAGCATACTTTTAAATTGGTCAAAGAAGACCTCAGGAGAGGAATCTTAAAATAATTTCCTAGATTATATGAAAACCAAACCAAAAAAAAAAAAAACTTGCTGGATGCAAATAAACCAATGATTGACTTTTATTCTTATTTTACAAAACAAAAAATAGACTATGTAAAGGAAACATGTATATCATTGATCTTCCTTACCCATGTGTCCTGCATTCATGGATTCAACCATGAGTATATATCAATATACTCATGTTTGACAATGGAAAAATGAGACCTTTTGAAACTGTTCCAAAAATCAGGGTAAGGGAGGATAAAGGAGAATGATGGAGGGGGAGAATTCAACTATGATATGTTGTAAGACCTTTTGAAAATGTCACAATGTACCCCCAGTACAACAATAATATGACAATTAAAAATTTTATAAAAGGATTTGAAAAAGAAATTGTATCTGTGTTGAACATATATAGCCTTTTGCGTGTCATTATTCCCTAACTAATTGAGCATAACTATTTGTATAACATCTACATTGTACTAGATATTGCATGTAATCTAAAGATGATTTAAAGAAATTGGGAGGATATGCACAGGTTATATGCACATACAAATACTATGCATTTTATATAAAAAATGTGAACATCCTTAGGTTTTGGTATCTGAGTGAGATCATGGTTAGTTCAAATTGGATAGCCCTAGAAATAGGGAAGCTAATGAAACAACTCCAAGTCCAACGCTGCAGGCCTGAGGAACTTGAAATCTACTGGTGCAATTCCCAGAGTACACAGCTGAAGAACCTGGAGTTCTGATGTCCAAGGGCAGGCGAAGAAGGGTGTCCTGGTACTAGGAGAGAGAATGAATTTGCCTTTCTTCTGTCTTTTTGTTCTATCCAGGTACTCAGTCCCTAAGATGCCTGCCCACATTAAGTGAGGGTGAGTCTTCCTTACTCAGTCCATTGAGTCACATGCTGATCTTTTCTGGAAACGGTTCACAGACTTACCCATAAATAATGCTTTACCAGCAATATGAAAAGTTGCTAGTAAAATTGATATCTAAAATTAATTATTATTATTATGCATATATGATATTGTAAAAAACATGGTTTCTCTCCTACAAAACTCATGTTGTAGTTTGATTTCCATTATGAAGTATTGAGAGGGTAGAAACTTAATCAAACTGTGGTATTTAGAGGTGGGTCCTTTGATTAGGATTAGATAAGGTCATCAAGGTGGAGCCCCTATGATTGAATACTAGTGTCTTTGCAAGAATACTTGAGGCTTTATAAGGTGGGCCAGGGAACACACTTACACACCCATGTGCTCCCTGGTTCTCACTATGTGATGTCCTGTGCTGCCTCAGGACTCTACCAGCAAGAGAACATCACTAGTTGTGGCTTTTAGACTTTTGACCAAAACCATAAGGCAAAATAAACCTCTTTTCTTTATAACACAACTTGTTAGCAAGAGAAAACAGAGTAATACAGTATGATATATATATATATATATATACACATGTATAATATATATCATAAATGTTTATGACCAAGTAGAGTTCACAAGAGTAATAGAAAGTTGGTTTATTGTTGGAAAATCAATCAATGTAATTCATTATGCTAATAGACTAAAGAGAAAAATCAGATAATTATCACAACACATTGAGGAAATCCATTCGACAAATTCAGACTCTATTCATGATAAAAAAAAAAAAAAACCTCTAAAAAATACCTAGGAATTGAAGCAAACTTCCTCAATCTATAAACTCAACTGCGAAAATGTGCAGGTAATATCACACTTACTGAATGAAGAAGACTTAAGTGCTTTTTTCCCTCACAGGCAAAGATGTCCACCCTCACTACTTCATTCAACATTGTTTTAGGGGCCCTAACCAGTGCAACCAGGGAAGAAAGGATGGGAACACCAGTGGGGTAGATTTCTTTGCAGTCCTAAGTAGAAAGTAACTAGTTAAAAATGTCATACCTGATATCTATCAGATTTCTTGGCCACACTTTAAGGTTTTAGATCACTTATAAGATGACTCAGACTTCATTTCCTCTAGATTTACAGATCATTTAGGAAAATGTTATCCAAGGCTATTTTGAAAGCCAAATAGTAGATTGAGCATTGGCCTGTCCTGAATGCAGGTACTTGTGTCACATCCTTAATCCCTCTAGACTTCCTTCTGTTGTAGAGTAATGTAAATTCCATCAGATGATTCTTGTTAAAGATATTGGTAGATAGGAATGAAAGAGTGGGGAGGAAAATAGGGTCACTATCTCATGGCTATGAAAGCAACTGCCACCTCACTTCCTCTTCAAGTCACTGATTCATGTTGTGTGTTCAGAGTGTCTGTTTTGTTCATTATTCTGTGTGTGCTTGGTAGACACAATGAGTCAGTTACACTGATTGTGTAACTGATAGAGAGCACTTACTCTACTTCTGGCTTTTCCTACACATTTGTTCTTAGGATTATAGCTGGCCTTCTCCTCTAGAAAGGATGTGCCTCTAATGAAGAATGCTTAAGGCTTGGAACACAGATCAGAGATGACACCTCTAGAATGGTTTTGGTAGAAAGACACTTAGAGCCCACAGTCAGTGTTTTCTGTTTATAGTTTCATCCTATCAAAACCCACCAAGTCACTCTCAGAATAAAAAGTCTTGTCAAATTAGTAGAATTAAGTCCTAACATGAACGTTTCATAATTGCTTTTCTCATAAACCTCTGGGATTTTTTCCTTTGGCTGTTGTCTTGGCCTGGCATATGCATCACCACTTTTAGGATGAGTAATGTTGCCTTTCTGTCAGATTCCTTTCCATTGGTACACTTGATTAATCTCTGTAGGATGATTTCTCTTGAGGACAAGGGCTACTGTCTATTCGTCTTGTCACTACAAATGTTCTGTGTAGCATACCATGCTAAATGCTTGTTGAATAAATGAATAAATGAGAAAAAAATCAGTGAATAAGCAAACACATTAATTCTTTGAACTTAATTTATGTTACAGAAAAACATGAATTAAAAATTGCTACAAAATAATTATACATGTTCATGAAGTGTAGTGTGAAGCTTTTTCAAAGAAAAAATATCAATTGCTTTATAAAGGAATCTCTATTTTATACAGAGTCTCAGTATATTTAAAGCTACCAATAAGTTTGTCCTTATATCTGGGATGAATGAGTTACCAAGCAGGGAGATGAATACTTATGTTTATGTGACATAACTGGAGTCGCCTTCATTTGTTACCTGCGTCTGCAGAGCTGTGTTTTGCTGAATTGTCTCAGCGACCTGACATAGGGCATTTCCACCACCAAGATAAGGGCTTAGTGCGGACACACATCTGGTCATCTGGCTTTTGTAAAGAGGACTGCCATGTCTAACTGGGACCCACTGCCTAACATTTAGTTGGAGGCCACATTCATGGTCAGCTGAATGCCCAACATATGTTCAGCCACCCTATTTTTTTTTCTCAGTAGAGGCGGGGATCCTGGTATATAAAACAATAATACTGTCTGTGGCTCCTAAGTGGCTCTGTTGTACCCTGGCTAGCCACATTCAACCCCACAGTCACATTCTGGAGCTTCCTGGCTAGGAAAGGGGAAGTGCAAGTTTGTCTTGTGGGGGATGGGTAGGATTTGAGGCTGCCTAAATATTGCTGGGTTACAATCCCTAGGGCATTATCTAGTGCTCTTCAGTCACTTATACGTGCTTTCCTGATGGTCTGGAACTCTACAGGGACTAGGTCACTGTGTGTTTTTGTCACCACTGAATGCCCTACACCCTTATACTCTATGAGCAAGTAATAATTGATTGTCAAATGAATGAATGAATGAATGAATTAGGATAAGGAATGCATAGCAACTTCTATTTCCTCCCTTAACCTCTCCCTTCTACTCCCTGGCACTGAAAGTAGTCTCTCCATTCTGATATTAAAAAAGCAAAAGATGGATTGTTTTATCTAGTCGGTTTATCACTCATTTTCCATTTATTTTGTAGTTACTTAAGAGCATGTTTAACTATACTACTAAAGAGTCAATTTCTGATCCAGGGGAAGTATTTCTAATTTATCCTTATATTTCCCACAGTGACTATGCATGGTCAGTAGTCAATTAGATAGCTTGTTGAGTGAATGAGTCATAAAGAGCCCTGTAGAACTTCAAGTGATATTTACTGAGTCCTACTTATTAGCATTCAATGAATATTTTATTGAGAAAGAAGGATTTTACCTCACTTGAATCAAGTCAACCAAGAATGTCGTAAAAACAACAAAAGAAACACCAGTGCTTTTTTTTCCTGGCAATGGCACATGTAGAAGTTCTGGACGATGCCTTATTTACATAAGATGCCAAAAGGTATGCTCATTCCTCTGTGAGGTCACAGCTCCATTATTCAGAATTTCATTAATTATGTTGCCCTTCTATCAGACAAACATGTTGATTTTTATGGAGTGCCAGTAGGTAAAAGATAATCATTTTTTTATTTTTATTTTTTGTCCACACTGGGGATTAAATTCAGAGCCTCACACTTGCTAGACAGGTGCTCTACCATTTCAGCCACACCCCAAGTCCTTTTTGTGTTGTTTCTTTTTGTGCTCAGGCCAGCCTGGACCATGATTCTCCTATTTGTGCTTGCCTGTGTAGCTGATGGCAGGTGTGCTCCACCATTCCCAGCCATTGGCTGAGATGGAGCCACGCATCCTCTTAATCTCTGACTCTCAAGGACCTAGGATTACAGATTTAAGCCACTGTCTGGCTTACTATGTTTTGTTGTTTTTGTTTTGCTTTGTTTTTGGTGGTACTTGGGTTTGAACTCAGGGCTTTGCACTTGCCATGCAGGTGCTCTACTCCTCGAGCCACACCTCCAACTAGACGTTTTTGATTAAATATCAATTTAGCTTTAGACCGGTTAGCAATAAGATTCTGGCTATTAAAGAATCAAATTAAACATGTGATCCTATGGGGCTTGAGTTCTTGACACCTGGTCTAACAAGGATAGGGGGACAAAGTTTCTGTATTTGCTCCCACCTTGGCTAAGACTGGTAGTGAGTTCTACGAACTTCCACTGATTCCTTAGACAACCTCATGTAGCATGAAATTATGAAAGCCTCCATCCAAAGATAATTCATGGTGACCCATGTCTTCCTCCAGGGTCTTTTCTGATCTAACCCCTGAAAACACCTTATATTTGCAAGTAGGAATAAGTGGTTAGAGGTGTGGGTTAGAGGAAGGGTTAGAGCTGTGGGAGGTGATAACACATGAGTTTTGAGTCCTTTTTGTTATTGTTGTGGCAATAGGAATGGGGAAAAGAGAAAAACAGAATGAGCGACAGGATGAGCAGAATTCCTGTAAGTATAATCAGAGAAGAAAACAGAAAAGTAGCGAGAGGACGAACAGATAGGAAACATACCCTGATTTCCTAAAGGCCAAAGTAATGGCAAGTTTCAGGACAAGTCAGTAGTGCAAAAGGGCTACTACTGTCTTAGTCCACTCAGACATCTATAAAAAAAGTACCATAAGCTGAGTGCCTGTAAACAGCAGAAATTTATTTCTCATGGTTCTGAGGGCTTAGAACTAACTCCAAGATCAAGCCACTGGCAAAGTTGGCATCTGGTGAGGGCCTGCACTTTGTTTCATAATTAGTGTCATCTTGGTGTGTCTTCACATGGTATAAGAGGCAAGGTAGGACTCACACAGTTCTCAAGATCTAACCACTTCCCAAGGCCACACCATCTAAAGCCATCACCTTGGGGATAAGGATCTCAGAGTACACAGTTAGGGGAGACATAAACATTCTTACCATAACAACCACTTAAGAATGCAAGAATAAGTACAGAGAAAAGTAGCAATTGTCAAAAAGGGGCTACTGGAGACCCCAAGTGTTCCATTTCAGCAGAGCAGTGAGTAGGGAAGCCATTGTAAAAAAACAAAAAAGTGCCAAGGAAACAAGTAGTGAAGATACAGAGGCAATAACTACAACCCGTTCGTACTGGAAATGTGGCCATGCTCTCTGGAAAACGTTCTTCGTGCCCATTACCTTTCCTTTTCCATTCTGCTGGCCCAGTTTGAGTTATAAAGACTTTTCCTCTGAGTCAGGGAAAGGAAATAACTCCCTGTAGGTGGAGGACTTGGGCAAAGTTAGCAAGGTCACTTCTTTGGCCATCTTCACATTCAACTTCCGTATTTTAATAACATTGGATGATGATGAGTGGTTCTGTTTTGACATTAGCACTATTTTCATGGTTTCCATATGCTGTGAAATGTGATCAGAGTCTCTAAAATATCAAGTTTTTTGAAATACTAAAGCGACTGTAAAGAGAGGGTAGAGAGGGGAAAGCTTGTGGATGCCTGTTGACAGGATAAGATTTGGTGGTGGGTGAGTGGCGAGGGGAGGTAGAGGTCTATTTTAGAGGAAGAGAGTTAGAATTTCAGCACCTGGTGTTGACCTTGGGTTAGATGGACTTGTTTGTTGATGCTTTCCTAATACACGTCAAGAGAAAAGATTATGTTAGTAATGTTTTGCTTCATCTGCTGTGGTTTACTTCATTTGCGCTTCATTTGGTGCTGCACTGATTTAGTCAGGGAGGGGCCTAGCAGTTTTGGTGATAACTTAGTATTGTGTATGCTGGCGGGTGGGTGGGTAGGGAAGGGTGTTTGCCCTTTGCCTCTTTAAGGGATGCAGAAGTGGGAAGATCACTAAATGAGAGGTCAGAAAGCCTGGGGTCTGTGTTATTTTTCTTATGACCTTCACTAGGATACCCAAGATTTCTAAGTCTTAGTTTTCTCATCTGTAAAATGAATTTAATAATATGTCCTTATCTTCTAGGGTAGTTATAAGATCAGATGACATATGTTAAAAAGCACTTTGAAACCAAAGAGTGCTTATGAATAAGATGCAGAATTATCAAGCTACCAAAGAAGGGAAGCGGAAGACAATGAGGAATTGAAGTGAGGACATCCTTTTCTTTCTCTTTCTCCTCATCCCTATGGTGCTATCTGTGAACCAGCTTCTTTCACGGTCTCTATAATTCAGCTGAGCTGACTTCACCCTGAGCCAGAAATGAAGAAGGCAGGTCAAAAACTGGAAATTGAGGGTGTGGAGCTCTGTTTGGTTTGTGTGAAATGTCTTTCTTTAGGCTTAGTATATATTTAGCACTGAGTTTGCATTCATGTCACTACTACTTCTGATCTTCTCTCTTTCTAGTCATATACTTATTAATGCAACTCACAAATAGATTTAAGTTTGCAAGTTCAAAAGCATATAAAATATTGGATAATCTCTTTGACTTAAAAAAAGACAAAAAACAAGTGTCTTATAAGTTCTACCAAAACACATGATCAAGTGAACACATTTCTAGTGTGTATTTAAGGCCCTGGAAAGAATATAAAAGAGGGCTTTTGAAGCTTTCATATTAGTAGCTTATTACTGAATTAGTCTCAGGTGATGATGAAAAGCTCAGTGAAGACCATCTTGTCATGGTTGTGGTTACCAACTCCTGTTTGTGTTGTGTGTGTGTGTGCACGTGTGTGTACACTCATGTGAACTGACAAATAGTTTATTCACATATATGCTCACAAACACCCAACTTCCTAAAAGAAATGCCTAACATATATGTATTATTTGACGTGAAAAAGATAAAACTATTTAAATCATTAATTTAATTACCACTTTAAAATAATTTGACTTTAGCGGTTTTATGACATCTATTGAACTTATTCAAGAGCCTTTGTATTTCTGGAACATCACGTAAGGTTTTCAGCCTCTGGTCACTTTCTACTTAAGACTGCCTATAAGGTACACCTAATAAAATGTGTTGTTTAGGTTATAGAATATTTTGTTCTTTTTTCCTGTGTATAGTGAGAGAACAGAAAATAACTTGAGTCATTTAGACCAGCCCATGACCTTCAACAGACCACATGGAAATCATGGATAGGTGGGATGCTGTCCTATGTTTAAAGGTCTTTAGAAGAGGGCTCTCCTTTTGTTGCTGTGGGATTCACAATCCTCCTCAGGGATTTTTATCTCAGGCTAACCTAAAATCTCCAGGGAGTAACAGTGTCATGTGAACTGCCATTCAGAATGCACCTGCATTTTAAGGTTAGAAAGATGTCCAATAAGTTTACTAATATCACTGTTCGCTTTCCATGTTGCATGTGTTTCTTTTGCTTTTAGTAAAACTGACAAGCTTCCAGCATGTGCCAGACCTCTCCTGATTTCCAGTTACTGGAATCACTGTGCTTTGGGTACTCCACCATCTCCATGTTGACACTCCAGAACACCAAGGCCATTCTCCTGGGAATGGATGGTCATATGTAGTGGATGTCAGAACTAAAAATAATGTCCAAAATATTTTACTTACTTTATAAAAAATACAGAAAATTTGGAAAGTGAATAAATATAGAAACAGAACTCACCAATATCTTACAAATCATGTATGACTATAATATTTTGAGAGATTTTCCTATTTATGGACACACAAATACTCACAGAAGACATTTTTAACCTTCTTTGTTCTCCACCAGTAATACGTAATGAACATTTTTCCTATAAATTAAAATTTATTCAGAAACAATCTAAATAGTTATATAATAATACTTCATCTTCTTGGTATACTTTTATTCATTGTTAATTTTTTATCTGGATATTTATTTATGGAGGGTTTATAAAAGATTAGCAATAGTTTGATATGTATTTTTAAGATTAAATAAATACATTGATGTTTTCTCATTTTAATAGTCTAAACTGAATATAGTTCCTTAGTATTTCTCATCCTCAAAAATAGCATCAATTTCATATGTATCTTTCAGCATTCACACTTGATTACGTGAACATTTGGAAAGCATATTTTATGGTTTATGCTTCTTCATAATTTAGTTAACAACTCATTTATAAACAAGCATTATTGCTTCCCCAAATCTTTACTTTCATAAGTGCCCATGTGTGGTTCAGCACCTAAATGTTTAATGCTGCTCTGATCATTTCTTTGGGGTAAATTCATAAGATTAGGGAGTCAAAGAACACAGCTCTACAGGAACTATCTTTAGAAGAAAGTATATGCAAATATAAATGTTGCATTATTGTAAACATGGACATTTTTAGTGAGGAACTGATGTACACATATGTCTAACAAACAAAAAAAAAAGGAAAGCAAATCAAAGCTGGGTGTGGTGGCCCATATCTACCTGTGGTCCCAGCACTTAGGAGGCTGAGGCAGGAGGATCATGAATTTAAGGCCTGCCTGGGATACACAGAAAGTTTCAGGACAGACTGTGCAACTTAGTGAGATGCTGTCTCAGAAAATAAGAAAAGGAAAACAATTGAAAATTTTGGGGAAAAGTTATATAAGCCAACCATGGAGCAAGTTAAATTGCAGCACTTTTTCTGATTCCTTGATGGAGTGTAACAAGCAGTACTGATGAAACCACAAAACTGAATCTTCAACAGACAGAGAATTCAGAAAGAAGAAACTAATAGTCTTCATAAATGTGCAATTTCTCTGTATTTATTTAAAGTTGCATTGTAACTGCCAGCTTTGAGCAGAGGTTTTTTCATTTTATATTATTTTGCTTAGATCTTGGCATTCCATTTGTCTTGCAAACCCATCTTATCAGTAAGTTTATGTTTTAAAGTGTTTTATGTGCTTAAAAAATAGGGTGGATATTTGTGAATGGATATGAGTTTGTTTAAATTCCTGCTTTTTATCACAGAATTGACTGAGTGCTACTGCATAAAAGTTAAACAGATATTTCTTAATAATCACAAGTTAAAATACACATAGAGATGCATAATAATTGCAGTTCATGATGGTTCACCTTATCTTTTTAATTTGGAAAAATCTCTTGAGAAATACATTGCTTGCTGCAAAGAAGCATTTGGCTGAAATTTAGCAATTCCTTCAATTTCAAGATAGTTGTTTTTCTCTTGCTAGTTTCAAGGAAAACTGAATTAAATAATTTTATTTTAAAATCATGTATAATGTGATTCATTTTTTAATTATTATTTTTATCAGTCTAGCTAGCTATCTGCATAGAAAGTAGTCAGCAATGTTTGCCAAATGTTAATGGTTATGTCTGGGTGATAGAATTTTAAATGACTTTTTTGTACTTCTTTTACTCTTCTTTATTTCTTGAATTTCTAATACCAAGCTTGTATTATTTTTATAAAACTATTAAAATAATTTGAAAGTATTGCATCAGTTTATATTCCTAGTACATTGTGTAGGAGTTCAGACCTTGTTATAACTTCACCAGCACTGTTAGAATTTTTAAAATTTTGATATTAACACTTGATGAGTGAAAATAATATTTACTGTCTTGATGTAAATTCATTCTTTATTAGCTGGATTGGCTATTTTTCATTTTTTTTATTAACTACTCCTCTCTTTTTCTATCTTTTAGCATTTGTCTTGTCAACATCTGTTGCATGCAGGTAAATTTAAACATTCGAGATCTTCCCAGTAATCACTTTTAAAAAATGAATTTTACTGAAATATTGTAAGTTCAAACGCTGTTATTATAGATTAGTGTCGATACAGCATAATCGTAGGCAGGCACTTTGCCTCTTGAGCCATATCCTCAGCTCCATGATACCCTCCTTATATACTTTCTCAATTTTCCCCAATAGTCACATTTTGCAAAACTAAGTATAATGTTACAGTCAGCATGGGAGCATTGATACATCCAGAAATCTTACATCAGATTCTTCAGTTTTACTTGTACCATTTGTGTGTATACTTTAAGTTTTATACAATTTTATTTGACACCTCAATCAAGACACTGACCAATCCTGGCACCACAAGGATCCTTCATATTGCCCCCTTAAGATCACAGTCTTCTTCCTGCTCTTCCCTTCCCCCGACCTTTGCAGCCCCTTGAATTTCATGCACTGACCTTGTTTTTATTCTGTTTTCCTCTCGTACCCTGAAACAGTTCCTCAGCACCACCTGCCTTCCGTTTTCCCTTCTGAAGATGTTGGCTTGTAGGATTCTGTGCTTTTCAAAGACTCTCATTCTTATTTTGGATGAATCTATCAATTTTTGAAGAGGACAAAGAATATGGAAAAGCTGTGGCCATTGTTGATGTGGAAATAAAATGAAACCTCATAAGTGATGACAGTGAGAACCCCCCAAAGCTGTGCAGGTAAGATGGGCCTCTCAGGACTGGCACATCCGTCTGCAGAGCGTGAGCTTGGAGACAAGCCGTAGCAGAAGTCTACAATTCTGCCTGGGGCTTTTCATTGCCAACACAACATGGCAAAGTTGGCAGAAACTTGAAGGAAAAGATCTTTTGTTATTTGCTCTCTTTGATCAAGGAAAAGACACAAAGGCCCTGCAAATAGCCCCATTTTCCTAGTTTCCTGCCTATATCCAGATGCCTGGCAACTCTCAGGCTCCATAAGTCTTATACAGAATAGATCCAGGAAATGGCTCCCTGCCTGTGATGCCTGCTTTTTTTAATACATTAATTACTTGATAATTTATTTCAGTTTGTCATATGTTGGTAAGTTGTCAATTTTACATGTTGGAATTGGAGCTTTTCAAATATAATCAAGCCTAAATAAATTCACAGAAATATTTGCAAAATGCAATGCAAATGTGTGTTTATAGGCAAAAACTAGAGAAAATATTAACGTTAGGAAGCAGTTACTATTATGAGTAACATCTCATTTCCCAAAATTGGGCTGTGCATGAAATGCAACTTATTTTTTTATAATAACATTCTTTCTCATTTGAGGCTCTTCTGTCTGGGAACTGACAATAACTCCTAACCAGTTCTAGCTCTCTTATTCCCACATTTCTCCCTAAGTTGCACCCTGTGTTCCAGGTTTTATCTAGTGCCATGGTTGTGTCAGTGTGGATATTTAGGAGAGGGAAAGAGTTAAGCATTGGTGAGGATCTATCATAATTTTTTAGAAGATGTGGCTCAGTGGTAGAGTTCTTGCCTAGCATACATAAGGTCCTAGGTTTGATCTTAGCAACACACACACACACACATACACACACACTACAAAAAATAGAAATGTTGGGGAAGATGTGGAGTAAAAGGATCTCTTTCATACTGTTGGAGATTGTGAAAAGAAGTATAGATGTTATGGAAAACAGTATGGAGGTTAACATAAATCTACCATAGAATCCAGCAATCCTACCTTTGAGTATGCATCCAAAGGAAATAAAGTCAATATGTCAAAGGGATATCTTCACTTCATGTTGATTGCAGCATTACTCACAATAGCCAAGATATGAAATCAACCGAAGTGTCCATTAATGAATGAGTGGATAAAGCAAATGTACAACATATACAAAAGAATGGTATTCAGCCTTTCTAAAGAAGAAAATCTTGTCATCTGCAACAATATGGATTAACCTGGATGACAATTTATTAAGTGAAATATGCCACACAGAAAGACAACTAATGCATAATCTCATTCCTAGGTGCATAACTCAGAAGGAGAGAGTGGAATGGTGGTTGTTAGGCTCACTGGGTAGCGTGCGAGACATGTGACATGTTGGCCAAAGGGTTCACAGTTTCAGTTAGGCAAGCGAATAAGTTCTGGAGATTCATTGTGCAGCATGATGATGTCGTAGATAACAATAACATATACTGGAAAAGTGCTAACAGAGTGGATGTTATTCTTTGTTTTTTCAACTTTATTAAGGTACAGTTAACAAATAAAATTGAATACATTTACCAGTCATCTTGGGATATCTAATTATATATAAATTGTGAAATGATTATCACAAACCAGCTAATTAACCACCACATGGTGAGAAATGGAAGACCTACTCTGTAAAGAAATTTCAAGTACTATATTTAATACAGTATTGTTGACTATAGGGCTATTACCAGTGTGGGGTCACTGGGAGAGGGACTAGAAAGTTTTTGGTCTTATTGGAGAAAGAATTTGAGGGTGCACACACAGGAAACTCAGCAGGAGCAGGTTTATTAATGCAAAGCAAGGTGAAGCAAAGCAAAAATGCATCCTCCAGATGGGAGGTGGGAAAGCTCAAGAAGCAGTGATTTACAAAGGGTTCAAGACCTCAGACTTTTATTGGAGTCTGTGGACATGGTGGTGGACACTCTTGGAAAATTGAGGTATGTGTCATTAATTCCTCCCATACATTGGGTGGGGGAGTTTTTGGCATAGCACTAGGGTAAAGTAGCCAACAAAATTAAAGATAACCATATATGGATTAGACCTTGCTTTTTGCTTCTGTAACCTGCTTGCAAGGGTATATAAGGTGAGACCCCTTTGTTCTTGGGGCTCAGCTTTTGGACATGAGTCCACTGGGTCTGTACTGGCACAATAAAACGTTGCTTCCTGCTAATTGCCTCGACGTCCTGTATCTCAGCTAGCAAACTCCTGCAATAATTCCATTAATGTTGGTGGCCAGAAAGTAATTTTATTTTAATCAACATCCAACTTATCGTTCTCAGCCATCATGTCTCCTAACTCCTATGTCAATATCATTTTGTACAGTAGATTCCCAGAACTTATATGTCTTGTAACTGAATGTTGGTATTCTTTGAATGACATCTTTCCACTTTCCTGTTCCCCGATCCCTGAAAACCACCATCCTAATTCTAAGAGTAGATCTTAAATGTTTTCCACTCATACAAAAACATGCTTACTATGTAAGGTGATATATATAGATATAGATATATTTTAATTAGTTTGTAGAAATTGTTTTACAATGTATGCATTTATAAAAAATGTTGCACATTGTAAATGTATAGTATATATTTGTTAATTATACATCAGTAAAGATAATAGAGGGGTGAACTCTATTAGTACACTTTGCACATCTATGGCATTATTATAATGCAATGTGTTCTAATAAAAAGAGTAAAAAAATTAAAGATAAAATAAATCCAAAAAAGAAGGAGAGAAAGCCCAAATTGAAAAAGAAACCCCAAAACTCTAGAAGACCACCCCCCAGACCTCCTGTGGCCCCACAGAGGCATGGAACCTGGCAGGTCTTTGTGTCCAAGTCCATGCTTAGCCCTCACCCTATTCATTCTTACTGGCCCATCCCCCCAAATCCTTCCTTTCTCCATGCTTTGATCTCAATGTCTACTGAGAGGAAAGAAGTGAATGGAAACTAATGCAATAGAGCATTTGCTGTGCCAGCCATTGGGCTTTCTTTTCTCCTGTCTGTTTCCACCATCCCTTCAACAAATCCTGTCCCTTCCATCTTCTCAGCATTTCTAGAATCCAGCTACTACTTCCCATTTCCCTGCCACCAACCTAAGCCAACCTAGTACCACGCCCCTTCTAGATACTGCTGTGGGCTCTCAAGTGGACTCAATGTTTCTGCCCTCTCTTCTTTAGTTTAATTATAGCATTGGAGTGAGTGATAGTTTTACAACACTTAGAACTCAGAGGCTCTGTCATGTAGAATAAACTCTGAAACTCCTACGCTGGCCTTGGAGGCCCTGCAATATCTGAAGTCCTCCTATTTCTCTGACTTCAGCCTTGTTACTTCTTCTTCCCTTGCATATTCTGCTCCAGCCACCCTGGGTTAAAATTGCAAAACTTAGACCCTTTGTATCTGCTGTTCCCTCTGCCAAAAAGACTGTTCCATCAAATATCTTCATGACCATTTGGAAGCCATTGCTAATTAACTTATATAAAAAATGTTATACCGTATAGCTGTTACCACCACATACGTACTCATTGGTTCTCTTCTCAGCTCCTGCCTATCCTTTGCCTCCTTGCTATCCTTTGCTCCAAGGGGGTAGGGACACTGGCTGTTTTGTACACTGCTGTGTCCCCAGCTGTGGGTAGAGTGTCAGGCATAAAGTAAGTCTCAATAATTGTTTATAGAATGCATGAATGAACCTGTACAACAGTCTAGGGAGGTAAATATTTTTCTCCTGTTCTCACAATGAAGTCAACATTGTTCAGAGAGATACAGTATTTTGTGAACACTCACACAGCTACTAAGAGGCAGAAACAAAAACAGGTCCCAGGAAGCTTTCCCAGTCAGGATAGAGAAGAGGCAGGAGAATAGCTATAAAATGCCTGCAGATAAACCTATGGTATTACCCTATCTTTCCTAACATTTGGATTAATTTAAAAAGAGGTTATTTAGGATCAAGCAGTGTCTTACTCTGAAGAAATGTGTTTTTAATGGAATTTCAGACACACTGGCAGGTCTGCAGGGTGGTGTCTTGGGGAAGGGTTCACTGATGCTGCCTGTCCTAGGATTGGGCCTCGTGCTGCTGGCTTCTGCCCATGAACTCTGAAAGAACAGATTATTGGCCCAAATCACTTGGATATAAAATGTGCTCACGTGGCATTCTTACCCTGGCTCAGAGGACTTTCTTAATCCTTCTTTTATTCAACTTCATAAAAGAAGATTTGGATCTGAGTACTTAGTAGACACCCTGTTTGCTGTGTCTGAACTGCTATTTAAGTGACTGCCACATAGGAAATGGTGGGGGTCTGGTGGGTTGCTTAATATTAATTTCTTTCTGGAAATGTGAGAATTGTTGGCAAATGAATCAGTGAAGGAATATGTCCTTAGCAATGAGAAAGCACTATAAATCTAAAATCTAAAAGGGAACAGGAGGAAATAAAAACTAAAGGGAATATTTTTATACAGGTTTCTTATTTATAAGAAAAATGTACTTATACTCTTTTTCATAAATGTTTCAATAAAAAAGTATATCCCATGCTTTTTTTCCTTCAACCATTACATTTGGCTGACTGTTTTATGCTGGTGTTCCCATAGGTGGAAATAAAAAACACAGCTTCGTGGATGTACAACTTGACCTCATTCTGGTGCTTCAGGAAAAAGAGACATTTTCTATATAGAATTCTAAACTTGGTAGGTGTGCCCACAAACACCCATTAGAAAGCTGTATAGTTTGCTTATCATACTGTCAGAAAGATGTGAAGAACATAAGTGCAAATCCCAAATGAAGTTTCCACTAGAACCTATCAGTTGAAATGATGCTTAGTCTTTCCTAAAGTTGAAACCCATTTTATGGAAGAAGACAGAAATATTACTGTAGACATGAGGGAATATGAAGCCATAATCTTCTCTTGAATGTGTCTGTAAACATTATAAAGCTGTCCTGCCACTGTTTCAACCACTGACTTTCTCAAGCTCTTTTCAGTGGGCAAGAGAAGTGAATGTTACGGTTTTGATCTGAAATGTTCCTCAAAGCCTCATGTATTGAAGGCTTGGTCCCAAGTACAGAAATGTTCAGATGTGGGGATTCAGGGAAGTAATTGAATCATGAGGGCTCTGAGCTCATCAGTGGATTAATTCACTGATGGTTTCATAATTTGATGGGCTATTGGGGGAGGACAGAAATTTAAAAGGTGGGACCTTATTGAAGAAGTGGCTCCTTGGTGGTATCTTTGGGGATGTATCTTGTCCCTGCCATCTCTTCTTTCACAGCCACTGTGGATGAGCAGTTTGCTCCATGATGTTCTGCCTCACCATATCCCACAAATAATGGAGATATGTGACCAGGGACCAAAATCCCTGAAACCATGAGCCAAAATAAACTTCCTCTCTCACAATATTGTTCTCAGGTATTTTGTCACAGTGATGGAAATCTGACTAACACAGTGAATAAATAAAGAACTGAAGTTATCAGAGTACCCTGCCACTTAAGGGAGTGGCAGACAGAAGGTAAAGTGAAGAGAACTCAGGATGCACTCAGGAGGCTAAAGCAGGAGCACTGAGATTTTAGGGGTCAGCCTGGGCTACATAGGAAGACAAAAGGAAATTGCAAATATCATAGAGAACATAGCTAAATATCAGTTGGAGGGAAAAAATTTATCATAAACTTCACTAGGTTTGGAGTAGTAGTTGTCAATGAGCTGTATTAGCCAGGATTCTCCAGAGAAATAGTAGGACAATGGCTCATATGATTATGGAGGCTGAAAAGCCCCACCATCTACTGTGCACAAGCTGGAGCCCCACGGGAGCCAGTGGTATACTGTGTACAGGCCTGAGAGTCAGAGGGCCAGTGTTGTAGATTCAAGTATGGGTCTGGAGGCCTGGGACTCTAGGGGCAGAAGATCAATGCCCCAGCTCAAACATCAGGCAGACAGAGAAAAATCCGCCCTTCCTAAGCTTTTTGTTTCATTCAGGCCTTCAACAACTGGATGAGGCCACCACAGTGGTGGCGGCGGTGGGGGTGGGGGGCTATAGGCTTTACTCAGCCGACCGACTCGAATGCTAACTGCTCCAAAAATACCCTTGCATGCACATCAGAAATAATGTCTAAGCAGATATCCAGATATCCTGTGGCACAGCCAAGTTGATACACGGAATCAAACTTCACATTCATCTAGTGTTTCCCACCCCCCAATTATCTTTCTTATATTTTTCTCCCTTGGCTTTCACCCACTTGTCTTGACTTCCTTGGGAGGCTTTCCCTTTGAGATCTATTTGCTATCAGAACCTCACCTGTTCTGCTTCTCCTTCTCTGGAACATTGTTTCCTCTTTCTTTGTCTTTTTGGAATATTTTCCTCCCCCTGAAAATGAGAAATTATACAATCTTAAATGAAATAGAAAGTGACAGTAGAGTTTAGGCCCAGGTGAAATCTGATCTGGATGGGTTATGCAGTTTCTCTCTCTTGCTAATTTCTCTTTCTGCTTTGTTCTTTCAATACCTATGGCTCAAACGCAGCTCCTGTACTTTATATGAGAGAAGAGGTTGCTTGCTCACATAGGCAAAATGTAGAGGATGGGAAACCATACTGAACAGTGACAGCAGAGATTGTATATATCAGTGATGTGATATTATAGGTGATTTAAATTTTATTTAAAAAGTTTAATATCGATCTTAATTAAGTTAAAATGTCTGATCCACTAGGCCAGGTTTGGGACCATGGAAATGTATATGTGTCTAAAAATGTTTTTCCCTAATAACTCTGATACCATCTCAAGTTTAAGAATCCTTATACTGTGTAGCATGGAGACAGCAAAGTATTCTGTGACAAAAAAGAAAAGGAATCGCCACTGCATATTTAAGTTCATTAGATAAAGTGATGGAGCACCTTAACAGCCTAATCCTGGAGCACAAGGGGAAAGAATCAAGTCCTAGAATGGGTATATTTACAATCCCTATGTTTAATGGTGTACTCAATAGTTCCCCAGCAGCACAGGCCTGAAGACTCCCCAGCACCCTGTAATGAAGTCTTACACGATTTACGTAATTGGCAAGCACAGAAGGGGTGCAGCTAACTCTGCCTAGTGAGTGAAGGGAGAATTTTCAGCTGAGGGTATCTTTTCCCAGCAGGTTCATGCACACTGTGCCTGTCTGGACCCAGATCTTGGAAGTTTAGAGCGTAAGCATGAAGGGGTTTATTTAGGAAGAAATTAGAACAACTCAGCGAATCAGTTCCTTTTGCCCTCTTCCATGGACAGAAAACACCTTCTCTACTTTACACTGTCCTTTCTCAACCTAGCCTCCTGACCTCTCCTTCAATCATAACCTAAGTCCTTTAGGTGAAAGCACATAACTAGAAACCAAAATAAGTATTGTAAAACACACACCCTGGTATATTTTCACTCATCTTTACTACATGCTAAGTTCCTCCTACTTTGGATTACATTTGCATTTTAATTTTTTTATATTAAGCAGATTTTAATAAGACAATATAAAATCCAGCTAGTTTGAAAAAATACATATCAATGTGGATTTATACCATATTAGTGATTAACAAACAGAAATCACAGTTTATTCCTGAAATGTGACACAAAGATGTTCTTATAAGTGCCTCTTATAAATGCCACTACTAATTACCAGAAGTCAGTTTGCATTTTTAATTGTTAATTGAACTATTAGATATCTGAAGACAATTCAGAAAATAAGGTGTATCACCTTCCATTTTAAACAAAAGTTGTTTCCTTTGTGAAGAAGTAAAATTCTAGAGAATGCCAGCACCCACCCCCATCCTGCCTCTAGCAGGAGATAACATTCTCATTTTGATCTTTAGAGTTTTTCATATCTCCTTGCCCTGTCTACCCATCTTCATTCCTACTGAAGATAGGTAAATTCAAGGCCCCGCTGACTCTTGATGTTGGCAGTAGCTGCTCTGCTGGCCTCCTTGCCTCCCAACTTACTCAACTCACACACATCAAACCTCTTGGTACCACCAAGTTTTTCTTGAGCTCTGACGTACCCAACTCCATGTAAGTTTGATGAGAAGGACACAAGAAAAGAAGAGGTTTTGGTGTCTGATATTGTAATCATAATCTCTAACATTTATTAAAAGTTTATTGTATGCCAGAATTTGTTCTATGAGCATTACATGAATTAATTCATCAAATTGCCATAACATTTCTATTACACAAGTACTGTAATCATTCCATTTTTAGAGATAAAGTTTAGGTACTAAAAAATATAGATGAGTTGCCCAAGTTTTCCCAGCTGTTATTGGCCAAAGCTAATGTTTAGTGTTGGGCCGTCTCCCTCCAAAGCCACCATGTCATTCATCCTGTCTTTCAGTGCAGCTTTTGATGGCAAGGAATAGAAGACCAAGTTCATTTGTGGGTCTCATATTTTGTTAGTCCTTAATGTATTGCATTTTCTATCAGCAATTTAATAGTCTTCTGCATCTTTTCAATGAGTTTTAATTTGAAATTATTTTGAAATTGAATTACTGTACCACCATTATATTTCTCCGTAGAAACTATGTCATAAGAGTGGTTAAATTTCCAGACAGATCCATAGTTTATTTGTTTCATGGTATCCTCATTTGCAGTAAGTGCAAGAGAAAGAGCAATGCTGTCACAACATTAGTAAAAAGAAGGAAGAGGAAAAGAAGAGGGAGGAAGAAGAGGAGGAGGAGAAAGAAAGAAATTCAAATGTTATTATATTTTAATTTGAAATGATCGAGCTTGAGAGGAAGGAAAATGAGGAAGTCAATAGAAAGAAACCTTACAGTTTTAAATATATGAACACTTTCAAGGGCATTGGAGACAGATCTTTATTTCATTTCACATTTAAAGGCTTTCCTTTAATTTGCTATAGTTGTATAAGTAATATTTTTATATCTCTATAGCTCCAAAACAACAAGAACTTTTGTTAACATTCAGTAATTAATTTCCTTCTGCCAGTAAAGAGTAGCACATTGACTCAAACCAATATGGTGGACGGAAGGTGGAGGAAAGCATGCCACCAGATAGAAGAAGCAAATGTCTTCAAAGGGCCATTTGTAATTTAACAAGTGTTTTATCTTTCTCTGATGTTAAGTATATTCTTTCAGGTTGGAAATGGATTAGGCATGCTTTTGAGAAAATGACATTACAATCCTTTTGCAGAATAGAAAGTGAATGCATTGGATAATTATTTTTTTCACCAGTAGCATTATCCTTTCTCTTTTCTTTAATTTGCATTCCACTGCTGAGGTACCTCTGCAGGGCCTCTTCTTTTAAGTCAAGTTATTCTTGAGCTCTTATTATAGGGGATGTAAGGAGGGTTGCAAGCCGGTTTCAGATAATCTGCTATGTATTATGCCTGGGACAAGCTTGCCCAGTTATGTAGGGTATAACTTGTTCCCTTCCACTCTCCTTATATTTTGTGTTTTGCTTCATGACACAGTTAGTCACTGGGGTGGAAATACATTTTTTAGCCTCTATAACTGAAATCTTACTTTCTTATTATTTATGGAACTGGAGCTTAAACTCAACTTTGGCTGTAAGGAAGAAGTCCTGGCTTTGACATTGCTAAGCGAGATAGAAACATTGCTATTTCCCAAACACATCACCAGGTCATTAATTAAACACTATAGCAGTTGCTTTAGTGAATTGAATCAGTTCAAGAGAACCCGACCCTCCCTGAGCTTCCATTTTGGCCTATATTAAATACACTTGATTTAAATCTCACTGAAACTTCTAAGGACCCTAAGCGCTACAGTCAGTACCACAGATAATAACATAATTTTTTCCACTTTGTAAAAGGAGAATAATGGACCTGAAAAAATTGGATTATTTCACTTCCATTGCCTAGGTAATGATATAGGCATAATTGATTTAAGATATCTACTGATTTGAAGTGTTTGTGGTATTATGCTTTGTAAGCCTGTCTTATGTGATTTTCTTTGAAGTTAGTCCTGGAATTACTTTGTTCTTTGGAGATGCTGGGTTGAACTCCTAAATGGACATCTATTCCCTGGAGGGTGTAAAATCTGACTTGCCTAATATTTTCAGAGAAGTGATAAATGCTGTGACATCCTGTTTATTTTTTTCGTTGCACTTGGAATTTCAACTCTGAAATATTCCCGTGAAATTGTTCAGTTGCATTACCCAATTCAAACCAGTGGATGCAAAGCTTCTCCTCCTGACTTTTAGATTAATAGGTCCCAAGCGATCAGAAACTAATGACTTCTTTCTGCTGAGTAGCAATCTGAAGAAGGTACTTTTGAAATTTTGTAAAGTAACATTTCAGAGAATTTCCCTCTGATCTTTTTCCTGGGATATGGTAAGCAGTTGGGAAAAACATGACTAGGGTTCACAATTCTTTTACTGGTGAAATGTTAAAATATCTAATTTCACATTAATGTTCTCAAAGTTTTTATATAAGAACTTTGTAAAACACTCCGTATACATACACTTTCTCTGTGTGCTTAACTTCCTCTTTTTTTGGTTAGTGTAGAATTGAACATGACCATATTTTTAAATGTTAATTAGTAAAGTATATTTTATTCGTAAAAATAATAAAATTGGTTTTTATATTTTTTGTTACATGTAACCCCTTAGTGGTTATAGGTGAGGAAATACAACTTTTAGATACTATAAAAGAAAATTTAATTAAAGTTTTTTCAAGATTATTTATTTAGTTTTTATAAATGGGTGAATTTGATCAAAGTTCACAATATGCACGCTGTAAATATCACAAGGAAACACCTTTGTACAATTAACATATGGCAATAAAAAAGGAGAGAAGATATTAAAAAATAAAATATTTATTTAGTCATACTTTACAATTTTAGTATTCACTAGAGAAGCCTCTTGAAGAATGAGTCATGCATCTCAGGGGCTCTCCTCCTAGAGTGGAAGAGGCTCTGGAGGATTGGGTGAGTGTGAGTCCTGCTCTTATAGGCCTTATCTGGTAGCAGGGACAGTAAGATTTATTTTGGTGATTGGCTCTTCAGGGGCAAATCGGATGTGCGGCACCACATTAATTTTTTCAGGGAAAAATAGAAACAATACATAAATCAAGTGCAAATTAGCTGGAGGGGAGGAGGCAGAGGAAAGTGATGCACATTCAGACTCAAGATGTTCTCTTAATCGTGTGGACTGGAAATTCCAGAACAATCCAGAGTCTCTGAACCTCCTACTCCAATTGTAAAATACAGGCAGCAGCCATTTGCTGTGAAAATCAAGTGGGATGCTTTATATGAGAATGCCTTGTAGTCTCAAAAACCCCATGCCACTTCAGCATGCCTTGTACATTTGAGAGTTCTTATGCTTTGATTAAACTATACCAATTTCGTTAAGGAATTTCATTTTTTAAATGAATTAATTTTTAAATGTCTGATAGGTTTGCAGAATTGAGGCCTGAGATATAAACGTATATTTCTAAGGGTGACACAAGGCTCTCATCTTGATCCTCACTCCATGACTCTCTCTCTAGATGGACATACTGAAGAAAATGGGACCCGGAGGGATGAGGCTAAACTGTGTCTGCACTATTTATTAAGAGCACAATGTGGAGATAATTTATTTCTGTGAGGATTTTCTCATCTTTCTAGAAAGTGTAACACTGCATATGTCTTCAAATTATTTTGAAGATTGACTAAGACATCATGTGCCTATTATAGAATGCTCAGTGGATAACAATAGTAAGTCATCCACTTAGGGCTTACTATGTATGGGTATAGTTTTAAAATCCTTAAATATATAAATCATTGAATTCTCACAATATTCTAACAGGTTAGTAATATTTTCATCTTCATTTTATAGGTGAGAAAATTTAGGCACAGAAGTTAAATAACGTGCTCAGCACATGTAAGGTCTGTGTGCTTAGCCATTATACCAACCTATCTTTCTCAACAAGAAGGGTCTTTTCTTTCTTTTTCTTTTTTTTATTAGTGCATATTACTTGTATAAAGGGGTTTCACTGTGATATTTCCATACACACATATAATGTACTTTGATTAAACTCATCCCTCTATGGCTCTCTTCTTATGGCCTCCAAGGCTTTGATTGTGGCTTATGGAACATGTGTGTGTTCCTCATATACACAACATTTTGAATTCTGCAGAAACTTCTCGCAGAAACTTTTTTAAAGTAATGGTTTAGAATAGCCTCCTTACTGTGGAGTAATAAGATACAGCAGAATCACAGTGTATACAGATATTCAAGGGCTTATACTTAGGTTCTTATGTATACAAACTGAGAAAAGCGAACACATTCAAACAAATTAATTACCATAGCATGCTTAGCTATCCATTTGCTTAGAAATTTCTTTAGTTCCTTATCATTTTTGGTTTGGTTTGAAGTAAAAGTTACTTTAGCATTTTTTTTCCTTTGCAGAAGTGAAGTGGAATTAGAAGATCTTATTGGTTGTGTGACTTTCAGCAAGTCCCAGAATTCTCTGAGTGAGGCTAGTACTTTCATTTGCGAAGTAGGAAATACAATACTTCCTGTGTCTGCAGTATGAGAACACTGATGTGCACATCTCTGGCACATGCTTATGTGCTGTGTGAATGTTAGGGTTCATTATTAGCATTGAGGGAGTTCCAGAATTTCATGTGATTGCTCATTAAATTGCCTAGAGAGCTGGGATGTGAGATCCACATTTCTCAATCCAGACCTTGGCTACACAGGGTGTGGACCACATTGCTTAACTGATTCCAATGGGAGATGTTGGTTCCTCAAGAGACATGGTTTCTATGAATCAGATAAGGACTGGCCTGGTTCACCTTCAGAATCCCAATTCTCAGAATGTAGAATTAGAACAGGAGAAGCTCTCCTGGAACTTAACTGAGACTGCAAATTAAGCTTGAAGGTTGTTTAGTATTAACGTTTTTATAGCAGAACATTTGTTCTGTGCTTAGAAAACAGCACAATTACCACCAGTGTTTTGAATTGGTTCCATTTTCCCACAGGAAATGGGGAATTCTTTTCATTTTAGCCATAGGATGTCCCCAAATCCTCAAGCCCAGCAGGTCATGCTGTCCCCTTCCCCTTATTCCCTTGAAGTCTGTTCTCCTTCTCTTCTTCTTATTGATCCTATAGGTTCTTAACCAGTCCCCTTCTCTTCCTCTGAGTTCTTCTTCCATCTCCCAATCCTTGCTCCTTTCCCTCAGGTTCTGATTTTTAATTGTGTGTACCCAGTTCTAATTCCACCAAATTTTCCTCTAGTACCAAATGACTTTTGCAAAGGAAAGTGGAGGGAGGAGAGGAAAGCATGACCTGTTTTCAGAGACCAACCATTTTGGATAGAATAAATAACTTTTCCTCTCAAACAAGGGCAAGGTACCTGCTCTTGTCTTCCTTGGGAAAGTCCTTTCCCATCATGCCTTGTGCTTTCTTCTCATAGCATTGTGGATTTCCCTTTGCTGACCTTTTCTGGCTGTCTGCTGGCCATCCTTCCTCTTTGAGGCTTCAATACTGTCTACACAACTCTCCTTGGGTCTCACTGGACTCTTCATATTGTTGCTGCCAGTTTAGGGATGATTCATGATTTCTGTATCCAAAATATTAGTTGTAAAAAGATCTCCCTGATTTCCTGGTCTCATTTGGCCTAGGCATTCACTGTCCTAAACCAAAAAATAGGGCAGGAAAAAAGTTGAGATTCTTGCTATCCTTTGTCCTGGTTCACTGGTTGGTTGTCTTTTTTTGAGGCTTCCAAATGTGATGTGGAAGTCATGATTTGAAATATAAATGCTCCTTCTTTGTTATTCTGTACACTGCATACTCAAAACAAGGTAAATGGTGATATTATTTATTTTTCAATGCTCTTCACCTTAGCTCAAATTAATGTGACATTTGAGGAATTAAAACTCTTTCTTTGGCCTCATCAAATTATTTTGCATTACTTGTGACTTTTGCTTTCATTTGGATAATATCACATTAGCTCTTGATGTAGTTAGAAAAGTTGTTTACCATTCTCAGATTTAAGCCTGCCTTTTTTTTTCCTTTTTCTATGTAGTTTCTAATTATATCCCCCTACCCTCTTACAAGACCACCCAGAATAATTTCTTCCTCTCTGGAGTGTTTACAGTCTTCCAAATCTTGCACATCATAAATGAAAAACGGCTGGACATTTGAACTTTGCAAGTACAATCATCAGCGGGGAGTCAATATAGTGTATGGCTAGGACAAGTGAAATGTTTTTTGACATGACTGTTCTTATAAATGTAAGTGATTCTTGACCCATTAATATTGTAGACTGAACTATAAAAAAAACCCTAAATATTTTAATGCTGCCACATGTTGCTTTCTGTCACATTATCTGTGGGAATTTTGGTTAAATTCATGACAATAGCAATGCATTTCATTTTTATTCAAATTCATTAATTTATTTCTGTCATATTTTAGCCAATGGAAAAGGCACTTTTACTGATAATATTTAGGTTAAATGGTATGAATTAAATGAGTTGCTCATTTAAGCAGAGATCTTAGCAGATATATTTCACAGGTCATCATAATTTGTTTAGGTATAGTAGGATAAATATATAATTTTTCTACAAGGAAGAAAGTTAATGAAAGCAAATTGACAGAACCAGAAAAGGCATGGCAGCTAGAGAATAATAAAATCCCATGTTTACATAAAATGTAAATATATATGTTGAGGGCCTCAGTGCAGTTTTACTATTAGTTCTGTCAATAAACACCATAAATTTGCTAGGTTTTCTAAACATTTCTTGGGTTTCATATAAAAAATAATAAACTAGGTTTTAAAAAAATACTTCATGCGAGACTTAGACATGTTACCCTTTTTATTCTTAGGATAACCTAGTGCAATAGATATGACTACTATTCTCCTTATTTTACACATTTAGAGCTGAAGTGAGAAAGCAAAGGTGAGTTGCTTTAGCTACACACTAGATGAAGCCACAGGTCTCTCAGGGTACAGACACTACCCTCAAGCATTATTGTTAACTTGGAGCAAAACTCAACTATGAAGAAACTCAGGAGCCTTCCCAACAGGTACCATGTTCTTTTCCTTCTTGCTTTTCTTGAGCTGGCTCTTTTAGGAAGGGGTGGAAGGTCTTTTCAAATCTGTCTTAAGACTATCTTTTTCTGTTGAACAAAATGGAATTTATTCTTCTCTTTTATTACAGAGTCTTAAATGATTAAATCATAGTTTATATCCCAATGAATCTGAGTCAATTTTCCCTTCTGGTTGAAGATGAAGAGAAGGATAGGCATCAGTCTCTTGGGTGGAGGTGAGTATGAATTATGCGAGAGTGACAAAAGTGATGACTGAAGAGTGAAGAGTGCTGGAACCTCAGTGGTATTTCAACATTCTGTTTATTTCAGCACTTGGGGCTTAAGGAAAGTCAAGATATTTGGTTGTGTGCTCTACTTTTTTTGTTAGTGGAGAAGCTGCAGTCTCTAACAATTCTAAAAAGATAGATGATGTTCTAGAAAAAATTGAAAGTTATTTTCAGTCTCATGAAATTTAACAGAACTTCTAGGATAAAGTCTGATGTCTAAGAAGAATTGTGGGATGATGGCTTATGTGATGAGGGAAAGGAGAGAATTACTGAGATTGACTAACCATTTAAGATTGATTCAGATCAAACAATAATTATCTATTTCATTGATTATAGCAAAAAGATTAGTAAAGTTTCCCTGGTTAATTGCCTAACATAATCTGAGGTACTTACACAATAACAAAGAAAATATTATTTACTTGCAAAATTTCTGATGGCTCACGTATTTTCTGAAAATAACCAGAAAACAATTTCCAAAGCCATAGGAGAATAATATCTTGTTATTTTACTTGCAAAATACAGAAAAAATTGTATTGCTTTAACTTCTTTTAATGAAAAACACAATTCTTTTCTAATATAGAAACACTTGAAGCCTATTTTATTTCTTCAGAAAATACTTTAGAACTAAGGGCATTAATAAATCCACAAGCCAGGAGCTAATATTTCATGTAAAAACCTTTGAGTTCTTAAAATCAGCCAAATGTTGGTTAAGGTGTTTTTGAAAAGGTAGAAAGAAGTTGGAAAGACATTTAATTAGAGCTCCTGTATTATTAACTTATCTTACACATGGTATAAGAATAAATAATGTTTGTAGTGACCCTTTTTGGAAAGTTTATTAATAAATTTAGAAGATTTAAGGTTTTGGAGTCTAAAGAGCCTGGCATAAATGGTAGCTTTTTTACTAATGAGTCTTGTGTCTGTAAGTGAATTGCTTAGCTTAATTATTTTTTTCACTTAGCTAGTTTTAGTTTGCTCATCTGTATAATGGGCTTAGTGGCAGTGCTTCCCTTTTGGATGGTTGTGAAGATTAACAAGCAAACGCCCTCAAGTTGCTTAACAAATTGCTCACGTGAAGGAACTGGTACCTTTTAAAGATGGTGGCACATCTTTTATCATCATTACTAGCAATAATAATCTCCACTGGATATTTAATTTTTACTATATAAATACAGAACTAAAATATGTTATCCTTTCAGATGTGTACAGAGAATTAGACTGCATGCTAATTAATTTCAATCTTAATTTAATGATGTTTAATGTTAATACAAGATATATAAAGGGAGGTAATCCCAAATTAATGCATTCTGAACCACATGGTGTATAATGTCTTATCCAAATGGCCCTTGGTGTGAATGGTCTTTGGTGTGATGTGAAAATGAAGTGATGTCCAATGAAAAGAAGGACTGGAAGTGATAGAAGACATTATGAGCATGGGAGGAGTTGTTTCAAGCTGGCTCCTATTTGCTTTGCTTGGTTGTGGTACCTCTTTTCAGTGCTCCTTTCTTTGCTTCAGCTCTATATTTTAACTGGGGTATTATTTCACCCTTGCAGGCCTAACACTGGATTTGCCTTTAGACTCTCACTGGGACCAAATGCTCACCAAACTTGCATTTGGAGTGAGAGATCTCTCTTGCGCCTCTGCACCATTCAGGCTTGTGCCTTGGCAGGAGAAAGTTATGGTCAGAAGCAGGCAAAGCATTCAAGAAGTCTCTTGACCCATCTCTTCCTAAAGGGCACATTGCTTAATAATGACTTTAGAAAACACAGTAACAGGCTTAAGTAACTCAACTCCCACATGCTATTTTAAGATCCTTAATATAAATGCTCAGATTCAAGGGGGGGGGGCCTCCCTTCAGAGCGGAAAAACCCTTCTCATGTGGGTGGTCTTGTGGATTCCACTTCGGGATGGGAAACTTGTCAGCCCATATTTCTATCACAAATTTCCTTTGTTCCTTTCTTTCATCTGATTGAAACTGCACTCTGCACTTTTCTCTCTGACATTTCAGCGGGTAGCCAGGCATGAGGACTAAAGGGCCATCTGAAATGTGGATGTGGGTTTACTGTAGTCTAGTGTTTAACAAAAGGGCAAATCTTCTTTTAAGAACTTGCTTTAATATGACTACCAAAATGGCCTTAAATACACTTTCTTGACAGCTCTCTTGGAACCATAATCCAACCCAAATGATTTCAATCCATATGTGGTCCACAGCACACATGTGATATTTTACATTAAGCATTTAAAAAGATGCATGGGACTTATTTTCATATAGAACAGGTGTAATCAAGTGAAACAAATTTCAGTGGTGCAGAGAGGGTAAAGGAGCAGCTGTCTAAATTCAATCACTCTCCTCTCTTCCTGTCTTTCTGTGTGTTTCCACTATGAACATGAGCTAAGCAGTTGCTTTATAGACTGGCAGGGGAGCTCCCAGCTATCACTGATCAAGTCAGTGGAGTCCTATGGGCATCCCAAATAACTCTGGAACTGAAACACCTCCTACTGTGTTCCTATAGAAAATGGCAAGAGAAACGTAACAGATCTGAAGATTTTCCTCAGAGAATGGGGTAATTTGGAACTGAAGCCCAGATTTTAAAATTAATCTATGTATATGTCCTGATAGAGTTATTATCCTGGCATAATTATTAGTAGTACCTCTTATGACTCTTGAAAGTTCCTGGCTTTGTGCCTCACACTAATAAAGAGGTACATGAAAAATTGGAGCCTAAGCAATACCTATGTCATCTTAGTGTTGATGTTAGAAAATATATAAGATGTAAAACTGACAGAAAATATGGCTTGTGGAATCATTAATGTTCTTTAAAGTTCTATGGTAATAAATGCTCTTTCTCAGGTATCTAGTATTTTGAGTATGTGATTATGTTCTTTGTGCAAAGATTGAATTAATCACTGAATAAAATGTTTCTTGTTTATACCTAGTCTCATTTTAAACAGTCTGGAAATACCTTTAAAAACAAGCATGAGGAAAAAACAATTAAGTAAAGAAAATGAGTGAAGGAAGGAATTAAAATTAGTAAAAATAAGTTGGGGCCTGGGACATATTATTTCTTGAAATATATGCTTTAAAGTCTGGTAGCAGCAGGCCAAATTTTTGTTTTTTAGCTTCCTGGCAGCCAATAAAAATAAACATGAATAGTCCACAGGGGTAAAAATGATAGGAATATGAGATGCATCCATGTTGTTGAATACCAATACTAAGTACAATTGAAACTTAGACATGCTTAGGAAACTGTTTCCCCTATTATCCTTCCTTTGGCAGTCCTATTATAGGATTTATTTTAACTTTGCTCCCAAGCTCCCACTTGTGATATTTTGATATTTCCTTGCATCATTTTTTTCATCAGCCCTTCAACTGGGCAGAGTGTGATAGACCGCTTTCTTAGGTAAGCCTCAGCAGTCGCTGAAATAACTTGCCATTCAGAGATCCCTTTGCATCTGAGTTCATCTCACTCTACATCTGTTGTTCCTGAGCCTTTCCCCACACACCAGCTTCTCCAGGACCCATTCTATAAGTCTTTCCCCTTGTTTCCTGGTGTTTTCTTCCCTTCTTTTTTTAATTGCCTTTAATTCCCATTGTTCCCATCAACTTCCCCTTAACCAGTATCTCTAATATTCCCTTTCCTGAATGTTTCCAGTTTATTTCAATAATAGAAATCTGTTTGATCTCCGAAAATAATTTCTCTATTTTATCGTGGGATGTTGTTTTCTCTTCCATATGGCACATAGCATTGGGTCAAGTTTGATTATGTTCCCCTAAATGCCTATTTCTACTTCCAGATTAATTCTCTTCACTACTAAGTATAAGTGTTTACTCTTTGAGGTCTGTGTCATTGTTAAGTGATCATCCATTGCTTCACTCAACTCCTGCATGCGAGTCAGTCTTGCTTATCACTCCAATGTCCCTGTGTGCCACGTTTCCAGTACCTTACCCACCAAGATTCTTAATCTCCTAAAAATCTTATCACTTTGGATTCCACTTTAGCAACTCACTCCTGTGAACACATTCCCAGTTTATCTTCTGAAATTGTAGCTATCTCATTCTTTATAAAAACCAAACTTCTTTGTATGTCAACCTTACTTCTTTGCTTCTGTAAATCTTCCCTACAAGCTCACTGTGAGCATCAGCCCTTCAAATCTTCTGTTGTGATCAAGTCTGTCCATATTTTAGAGGTTGTACTTCCTTCTCTACTTAAATGCCTTCTTATCTCTTCACCACCTCACTTTCTAATTCTCCTACTAATACTCCCTGCTTGGTCTTCCCCTTATCATTGTGATGTGGTCCCTCACAATATCTATCATTAGATCCTTTTAATCATCCTCACTTTACTCCCACTCTTGGTCCTGAACCCTGCTAGAGAAAATCTTTCTCCATTCAGGTGCTCATATTGATGCTTTTAGCAATGTACAGTCTGAAGCCTGGTTGAGATGATCTTTCAGTCTGTAACAAATTATCTCTTCTCAGGTTCTTTCTAATGGTTGTTTTAGACCTGTCTCCTTCCCCATGCTGTGAGCAACTTGAATTTAGTTTCTGGTGTCCAGGCTGGAACATTGTAGATATTGAATAAATGTTTGTGGAATGAATAAAACCTTAACGCCAATCTCATTTTCCTTATGTCACTTATTTCCCCATTCATTGACAACTGATAACCTTGCCTTATTTTTTATGGAGAAAATAGAAGACACCATAAAATCTCTCTCAATGCTTTTCTTTTATTTCTAGTTCGGTGAAAGAGATATGCATTTATTTATTAATAATTGATTCAACTGTGCTCTGAACTCCTTTGCTGACAAGACCACCAACACACATAGTCTATGAATTCTGCTTCATAAGAGTTCTGTGCTGTCTTCTAGATCTTCAGTTATATCTTCAGTTACTTCATTTTTAATACTCTGAACTCTCAGTACATAAGTTTGACCAAATAATTCATCTTAATTGACTCCCTTAATTCCATCCTAAACTCCTTCTTGGGGGTTCTCTTTTGAAATTACTCTTGCCAAAGTTGGCAGATTTAATGGGAAAACATCGAAACTGTTGCTCCAGTCTTTTCTATAGATTGTCCCCTTCTCTGTACTCACTTGCCTTGGTTTCTACAGTACTTCCTCCTGTGTCTTGTTGCTTCCCCTTGGAGTCCATTATGGATACTACCCCATTTATCCACATATCTAATGGTTGCATTTCCTAGAGGTAAATTCCCTTTCCTTCATTTTCACCCTCCATCTTCTCCCCTGGTGATCTTGAAGCTTCCATTAGTGACTCTGTGATGACAGCAAGGCTATAGCTCCACTTCAGTCTTACTCCTGGAGTCCCTGATTGCTATAAATGACTCACTTTTAGATGATCCATGGATACCTCACAGTCAAACATGTCTAAAACCAAGTTGATCACCTTCTAAATCCTTCTCATGCTCAGTATTTGTGAGTCATGCTGCTGTCCATCTGCTCCCTAGTCCTGGAAACACTCAAGATACCTTCACCTTCTCCCGTGCATCTAGTCAGTCTCTAAGTCCTTGTGGTTCTGCCTGCCTCATTGTCTGCCAGTTCCATGCTCTTCCCTCCATTTCTGTTGCCATTGTCTTAGTTCAGGCCCTCATCATTTCTTACCCGAACCCTTGCAATAAGTCACTCACTGACTGTTCCCTCCTTCATTTTGATTCATCCAGCATGTAACTGAAGGAATTTTTGAAAAGGGAAATATGAGCACATTACTCCCTTGCTTAAAATCCTTCTGTGCCTCCTTTATCTTTCATGATAAAGCTAAAAATTTTTAATAGGGGCACAGAAGGCCCAGGTTGATGTGACCCATACACATTTTTAAGCACCATCATCCACCCATAGCAAAATTGCACACTTGCTTTTCCCTCAGTGTACCACTTGCTACAAGCTACTCCTTCTGCTCAATCTGCTCTACCCTATTTCTTCCCTGCCTCGGATCACTTTTTTCAGGAAGCCTTGGCTGAAATTTCCAGAATGTGTCAGGCCTCCACAGCACCGTAATCACATATCATATATCTTCAGATTCTACATATTTACCGGTTTGCTATAAAACTTTGGGTACCTCATATAGAATGTCACTCTTATTTGTTGATATGTCTATGGCACACTCCCCCCATCTTCTACTTGTCAGAGTTTTCAAAAACAGCACTTTTAACCCGTAAATAGATTCTTTAGACCTGCTTAAGTCTTATCTAATGAAAGTATAATCTTAAGGCATTAGTTTGTTACTGCTATTAAGCAAAAATATACACAGGAAGGCTGAAGAGTGAACATTTGACACTGTTGCACTATGAGAACACCTATGTGATCTGTGAACTTGATGCATGTATTTGTAGCAGCAGATATGGAAATACAACTTTGACCATTCTGGTCAAAAGTGTATAACTCCAACTTTTAAATGATAAGACATAGAGTCATATATAAAGATTAGGAGTTATGTCATACTTAGCCACAGGTTTTTGTTATTTTGGAAATTGTCTAGGGAAACATGGGCTCAGTTCTCCACACCACTACTGTACAAAGTCCAGCAGCATCATGATTACTGTATCATTAAATTCCATTTATTTTCTCATTTCCTAAATTCTAGATGATGATTGCATTTCCACAGCCCATTAGAATTTACAGAGCTTACCTATCATGAAAGGACGTAACCCAGGCAGATTGCAATCTTATTTCTAGTGTCTACAATAGGTCACTTCTGCCCCATTTCACTAAATGAACTTCCGATCTGGAACTCTAAGGAGCCTGATTTGCATCAACTGTATACAATTTTAAGCTCTTTGGAAGTCCAGGATCTTGGGGGAAGGAAATTTAGCAACACGCTAATTTTCTTTGTGCATTGTACCTTTAGTGCTTGGCTTGTTCCAGCTCTCTCTCCTTTCCTTTTTTACTTGGAGTTGTGTTTCCTGTTTATATGAACTGGGGGGTGATCTAGGGGCCTCCACAGGCAATAAATCGCACAGGGCAAAGGCAGATCAAGATAGGAAAACATTCTTTCCCTTAGTGTAATTGTGACAAGGCAGCTCTAGAGTCCACAGTACAGTTTTTATGTTTTTAAATTTTTCCAGTGTGGGCTGTTCAAAAGGAAGGACCAACAGCAGCAGACCACTTCTCTCTATTCCATTCCCACTCAGAAAATCTCTGGGAAGCAGTCAGGAGATGTGGACTGGAATAGAATCACAGTGATCTGATGAGTGCAGTGTAATTATGGAAAGAATCAAGGATGTGATTATTCCTGAAATATCTGATATTATTATTTCTGAAATAACTCCTTGCTCCTTTTATTTGAATAAAGGTAAAATGGGAAAAAAGTGTCTGTTTGATCTACAAAATGGGCTACAGTTAGATAAATGGTTTTCTCTGTTCCTTGGATTTTTTTTTTAATTATTAGAAAGTTCCAAGTAACAGAATATTAAAGTTGTATTGAGCTTTCCAGTCCATACTCTGGTTTTATAGATGAAGACACTGATGCTCACAGAGATAATAGATCTTCTTTACTCAATATACAGACTTCCTTTCTTTGTCCACTCACCTCTCCTGCATTTTCGCATGCATTTTAATCCCTTACCCACTCCTGTCCTCATCCTCAAACACATTTCCATGTCACCAATCTAGAGTTTGCTCAGGGATCATTGCAACGTGGGCTGAGTATAAAGCTAAGGTTCCTGATGTGCCTTCAAACAGCAACTGGGAATTAAAACTCAAATCTCATTCTCTGCAATCATTTCAAAATGGAGTGAACAGAGCAGGCACTTCAGAGCTCCTCAAGGTCAGCCAGGTGCAGAAGGAGAAATGAAAAAGAAAGCATGTCTCAGATCCCTGGCACAAGCATGATGTGCCAAGGCCCAATTTCAGAAGAAGAGAACCAGCAACTTCCAAGAAGATTCTGTTTTTGGAAAGTAAGGAGGGGAGGGGAGATAGGAAGATATGTGGAGATAAAGCAAGTATGTAAAGAGGAGAAGAGTCAAAAACAAAGACAAGTCCCTCAAGTGACCAAATGGCCCAAGGCTGGACCATAAATCTCTTGACAGCTTTTCAAAGTCTGAAAGATCTGTGTTTAGAAGTCAGCTAAAGCACCTGCTCAAATTTCACTTTTGGGGTATTGAAGAATGTTCTGAAGAATTTAGCTTGAGTTTTAAAGGGTGATGAGTGATTAGAGAAGCTGACCCTGATCCCTACTGAGTTTTTCAAATTAAATGAATCTCATTGTGTACTGATAACAGGCACTGTGTCTAAAGTATTGGTCATGAGTTTCTCTGGAGAGGAACAAATGATGGAATGAACTCATAATCTTCCCATTAGCTTTTTACTTTGGCTTGTAAGAAGTTGCAAAAATAATGCTGAATGGTCTCACTTACTCTTCAACCTGGTCTCCTCTCCTCATGGTAGCATGTTATATAACTGGAGTTCATTATCACAACAAGGAAATTGACATTGTCATAGTACAATTATTTCAGCAGTTTTCACAAGTACTCATTTTTTATACATTCAGATGTAAGAAAATGTATCCCACATAGAGACGCATGTAATCACTATCACAATCGAAATACAGAACTGTTCCCTCACCACAGAGAATCCCTCTGACTACCCTTCCACAGTCACCTTCCAGTACCTTTGTATATGAACAACTTCCCTAGGTAGCCCTTTTGTTATTGTTCCACATGAGATGGGGAACATTTTTCATTCTAGGGAGTAGGATAAGAGTTCTTTTGTTTTTAAACAATATAAAAACTGAGATGAAACTTTAAAGAGCATATGACAGAGGTAATATATATTGTGATATGATATATGATATAACATAGTTCAAATTACTAATGTTATGCTTGCAGAAAAACTCTGCTTACAAAGCTCTACTGTTTATAGGTATGGGTAACAGGATCATAATGAAGTGATTAAGAAGCTGTGTCAAATGTAGTGAAAGCTGCTGTCTCTGGTTGTGTTGAGTGAAGATTTTGACCAAACTGTGCAACCATATGTCTGTTTACAGAGCTAAAGTTAATGTTCTAACATTCTGTATTTCTCTTTGTATACCTTGGATAGACTAAAGAGCATCTTAAAGGTGCATTGTTCTTGCAGGACAAAGAGAAAAGCCTTTTTTGGATGTGCTTTACCTAAAGGCTTAAAAAATGGTTAAGTATTAGTGGTGTTTAGAACAGGTATTTCATATGCATATACTCTAGTAAGAAGACAAGTAATGTACAAGTGTGAAAAGTCACTACACTAATAATAGAAAATTTCGATATATTAAAAGAATACATACTCTAGCAATGATCAAGTAGTCAAGCCATATGAGACAGCTGATTTCAATGTGTAGGCCATGGGTTTACAGCTACTCTCTGAGAAGGGGTTTCATAAGTTCAAAGGCTTTGGAAAATTTGGAATTGCCCCCAGGAAAGTGATGATAGTCTCTCAGGAGAGCTTCCTGTAACCCATTCAATCTGTCCTCTGCTTTCTATTGCTGGGCTAATGTGGCCTTGCAATGATAGAATGAAAAGGGATAAATCAAGACAAAAGAGGCCAGAGAAGTGACAGCTTGGAACAAAAAGAATGAAAGACACTTTTAGAACACCATTCAGACCCTTTCTGGTCCATGTCCTTTTTGTCTTAGCACCAGGCTTGGGAGAGATGTTGCTCTCACGATATCTCAAGATATTATTCCTCTCTGTGAAAATTCTTTTCTTGATGGAACTGACCATGACTTCCCAGCAGGGCTGCGCACCACTTCAGGAAAGATGTTTGTAAAGGAACACTCTTCAATGGTGAGCAAGGAGTCCTTTTACTCAGCATCTTCCAACTATGAGCAAGGAGTCCTTTTACTCAGCCTGGGATTGCTCCTAATAAGCTCTGCCAAGTTAAAGTAGCTGTCTCTATAGGTGGGGAGTTCCAAGGAGGTCATCAAGCAGATAGAGACAAGGAAAAAGGTCTTTGTCCCAGGCAGGACCAGAAAAGCAAAGGCAATGCTTTCTATGCCTGGTCCTTCTTCCTGCTCGTCTGGCTGTCCGAGGTCTTTTTAGGTGAAAAGATACAACAGAGCAGTTCTGTTTATTTGTAAAGGCTGATATTTCATGACTTTTACTTTTTATGAGCTCTTCTGAATAATGAAGAAAACATTTATTTTTAAAAGACATAATGAGACTAATTTTATTCTGCAATTATTAATGGGTCCATCTTGGGTTTCTTTATAAATTGAAGATGCATTATATAGTCTCTGATCTTACTTTTCTACATCTTGAAGCATTTTGTGATTTCATCATCCTAGGAATTATTCAATCATTACTTACAAATGATTCCTGACCATGCTGAAAAGAAATGATGTAATAACTTAGACGAACAATGTAGCAGTCAACTGAATCATCACTACTGTACCATACTTCAGCTTTTTATTTTATTGTTTTGCCTATTATATCATCTTTCAAGGTGGTATAAAAGAAAACTGGAGCCATTATCTTTATAGCTTAGTTTTTTACCTTTTATTTTGAATATAGGCATGAATCAAGAATTTAAAAAATTTCCCAATAACTACAAATAGAAAAGTCTGACAGAGGAAGGGTTTTCAAGATTACTAGATGCAGCAGAAGATAAACTCAAGAAGACAGCAGTGCTCTGTTAGAGTCTAAGGATGGCTGTGAAATTGATTATATAATTAAAGCTTCAGATGATAAGACTTCAGATGGCAGTATCACAGGTAAATTTTCCCAAACTCATGAACAGGTGAGCAAACAATGTATTCTAAAGGACAAAATGAAAACATAATATTTTCAATATTTGTCAAGCAACAGAAAGGTCTATGTCATGCAATATTTTACAGCTAGAAATTAGATCACTTCTTTTTATGTAAAGGTATAAGACACAGTCTTTCATTGGTCATGTTTGTGTGCCCTAATTTCATAGATGTCATTAATAAATGGACAGATAGTGTATAGTGGATAGAAATGATGTAGTAATGAAAAATTAATTTTACTCATTATTCTAATTGGTGTTTGTAAACTTAACAATCAAACTAATAAATTTCACTAAATTAACAATTATGGACCAAAGATGACCAGTCTCATTTCAATAAAATTGTGTGACATCAATCAATACACATAGGACTTTACATTTTTATAATATAAACACATAAAGAAGAATCAAAAGTATGACAAGACAGAATATATCAGAGATATATTTGAAATCTGAAATAAGAATTTACAAGTTGGTTATGTCCCTGATTCATGTAGGACAGTGATGAGCAGTTAGTTGCATTCAAAGAGTATTGGATTTCTCCCTCCCTTACTCCTTCCTTTCCTTCTTTCCTTAGTTTTCTTTCATCCTTCCTTCTCTCTCTTACTAAAATTTCTAATGAAGTTTTTTCACTATCTTTTTAATATTACTTCTGTAATTAATCATAAAATTTAAAAACATATAAAATTAAAAGGGGTTATTGGACCTAGATGGTAAATTGTTTTGTCTACTTTTCTAGTGTACTGAGGTTAAACTTTGAATATTGGCAGCTCATGGTTATTATTATCTACTTTCATTATTTAAAGCTATATTGGATATGAATTTTGAGAGCCCCTATGTCATATAGTATAGGAGTGTTAGTGTTGTGATTTTTGGTGAACAACTTAATTTTTCTGGACCCCTGTTTCCTAATTCTATAAAACAAGTAGGTAAGAAAGTTTCCTGCCTTATCTACAATGAAATATGTAGTGCTGTTGAAATGGTTAAAATCTGATGTATTTTGTAGGCCATAAACATAAATCGGCCTAATGGTCTTTCTTAAATTGCTTTGTTGAGGACTAATGCAGGTATTATCCCTAACTAAATCATCTTTCTCATATGCCAACCTTTCATTCAACCCTTCGCTCCCTTAGCCACTAAACACTAAGTACCTATTCCATACTAGCTACTGAGGAAAAAAAATCGTCCTTAAAAGCCAGGTGTGTAAGAAATAAGCTTAGTAAAAAGGTTAGGTTGTACTGTAAATCTAATAAATGGAAGAAATCCAAAGAAGGGAGTAATGAAGTCTCTCCATGCATCTATAGTGAGAGTGGATAGCCTCAGAAAAGGAGTGAGGGAGATTGTCTATGCCTTGAGCAGAGATTCATACTAGCCAGGCCAGAAATCCCATTTTTTTGCTGTGGGTTCCATGGCATGCAAGATCCACAATGGGCAGGTAAGCAGTCTTGACTGACTTCCATTTCGATGGAAGACAAACATGTTTTAGTTTCCCAGAGAGAAACATCCTTTTCTGGGGAACTTGGACTTCTAAGCCAACAGAGATCGAAGTTGTGTTCTTAGATATAGTATTGATGGGATGGTAACTTCCATTCCTTGATTTTCAAAATTATATACTGGGCTGGGGATGTAGTTCAGTGGTGGAGCACTTGCCTAGCATGCACAAGACCCTAGCAGCAGAAAATAAAAATAAAAAAGCTGCATTTCCTACCTTTTTTTGGGATGGGGACACTATAAGCAGGCTATGGATTCAAAATGTAGGGGTTTGCTCTTAGTCTTTGTAGTTGAATGACTAGCCATTCAACAATAATAGCCAGGTCACACTTGATGAAGAAAAGTTCTTTGGTTTTTAAAATTTGTCCACAGATTCTTTTACACCTCTCCCTTCAAAGAGTAGACATTACTTCCCCTCCTGGAATGTGGAATGGACAAAATGATTTCAGTCTAATGACAAGAATGTGGCACAGTGATGCATTTGACATCTAAGGCTAGCTTGTGAATGAATAACTCTGCCTGGATCTCTGGGTGGGAGGGAAGCCATGTTGTAAGGACGCTCAGCAGCCTTTGGATCAGGAAGTGAAACCTCTCACCAACAACCAGTGTTAATTAATGTGCCACTCTGTGTGAGTATGTCACAGTGGATAGAGATTCTCCAGAGTTTGTTAAATCTTCAGATGACTGCAGTTATTCCCAACATTTTAAATGTGGCCTCTTGAGAGAGCCTGAGCCAGAACCATCCAGCTAACTCTTCTCAGATTCCAAGAAGAGGTACCCAGGAAATACATTCTGTACTTCCTAAGAGAAATTCCCTCCTTGTATATCATTCCAGATTATAACCAGAAAAAATGGGCCACTTTTTCACATTCTTTTTTGTTTTGCTGATTTATTTTACATTCACTCTAAGGGTGAGCGGTGTTTCATGTTTGCCTTCTCACACATACACACATGTGGAATCTCAGAGAATTATTTGCACAAAACAAATACATTTTTTCCACATATGATCTTTGGCAGGTCAGGTAGGGACTACATCAGAAATTGCCTGCCCTGCTACCGTCCTATATTCACTAGAAATTGCAATGAGAGATAAACACAGACATTGAATACAGCGACAAAATTGTAAGTATCAGAATGTGGATTAATATATCAAAAGCTGGAATATGGAATAATGTAATGTGGCTTCGATTCTAACAATTCAGATTTTAAAATTAGCTTCTTTTATTGCATAAGTTAATTTCAGAAAAATATATGAATACAAATAAATTGGAAATCATAAATAAATCGGAAATCATTTAAAATCTCACCACCTGTAGAGAATACTACTAATAGTTTAATATCTTTTCTATGGATCTCTTTCTGTTTTATTTTTGCACATGAATCATGTAACAACCACTCTTCTAATTTTCCCTGTTTTACTTAATATCCATGAACATATTTCTATGTCACAGCATATGTAATAGATATGCAATGTTCTGTTTTGTGTATACAATGATCGACCCAATCATATATATGTGTGATGTTTCTAATATTCCCTCTATTCATAGTGATTCTTACAGACAAATATTATACACATCAATTATTCTTTTCTTATTTTTATTTATTTTTTATTACCATATTGTTGTTGTACTGGGGGGTACATTGTGACATTTATAAAAGTGCTTGCAATATATCTTAGTTAAATTCACCCCTCCCTCATTCTCCTTTATCTCTCCTCCCCCATTCCTGAAATAATTTCAACAAGTCTCATTTTTTCCATTTTCAAAAAGAGTACATAATATTTACACTACATTCATCCTCCTACACCCTTTGCTTAAATCCTCCCTCTCCCACTGGTACCAACACCCAGACAGGATCTGGTTTACCTTCCTGTTCTCAGTTTTGAAAAAAAGACATTTTTTTTTTGTTTAAAATAGCTATGTTTAAAATAGCTATACAGGGTGTTTCATTGTGACCTTTCCATGTATATATGTATTATAACTCAAATTGGTTCATCCCCTCTATTTTTTCCCTCTCTACCTTAGTCGTCTTCTTATAGTGATTTCAACAGGTTTAAAAATTCTATATTCATTCTTATATAGGAAGTATATTAACCATATTCACCTTCTTAACTTCCTTCTTTTACCATCCCTTTCCCATCAGTGACAATTATTATTTTCTTAGAGCAATAAGATGAAATGATTTAGAAGTAGGCTTTTGCTATTTACTAGCAATTGACCTCAGAAAGGATTCCATAAAATATCAGTTATTAGTTGCATTAGAAGGACTGCTATAAACTTTAAGAGCCAGACATGGCAGTGCAAGCCTGTAATCCCAGCATTTGGGAGGCCGAGGCAGAAGGATTGTGACTTTGAGGCCAGCCTGAGCTACATATTGCAGTCAGTCCAGGCCAGCCTGAGATACATAGTGAGGCCATGTCTCAAAAAGAAGAAAAAAATAACTAACCAGCCAACTATCCAACTGACAAAAAAAAAATCAAATAGATTTCCAAAAGATAAAAGAGTAATTCACTCTGTCATGACAATTAGCTAGATTAATCTCTATTTGATGTGGTTTGGATTTATCAGAAACCATTTCTGACAGTTAAAACTTAGGGGAAGCTATTACATGGACAGGGTGGGACAAAAAGCTAGGCCTTGCTAGCTTCAAGATCAGCCTTTGGTACAAAGGACTCCGCTTACCACTGGGGATGCAGTCTATGCTGCACTGCACCATAAATGCCTCTGCCCAATATGTTTTGTGGGAGGGTGTTGTGAGAGGCAGACTTGATCTCACTAAGGTTGTCTTTCTCAGATCCATTGATTATGAAGAATGACAAGCTTGAATCTCTACCTAGAAACTGCCAAATTGATAACCGGGAGGTTATCAATTGTTGACCTTGGAACACTGGCCCTCTAAGCATAATCATGGATTATTGTGGCTGAAATGTTTACGAAAAATGTCTCAAACAAAACCTTTCTGTTGAGTAAGGCCTGGGATTGCCACCTCATCCATTCTCACCAAGCACTTCCGGGAGTTTCTCATGCAGATGATGTCATCATAAAGCCAGAATAGGAGCAAAAAAGGGCCTCTAGATTGTATAGTCTGCAACCTTCCTTTTGATAGCGACAGAAACTACATCAAGTGCAATGGTCAAATCCCATTCTAAAAAACTGGTGAGTGGCTGGAAGTTGACTCTCCTAACTTCAAAATGAATATTTAGTATTCATACTAATATTTAAAATATTTAGTATATTTAAAATATACTAATATTTAAAATATTTAGTATATTTAAAATATACTAATATTTAAAATATTTAGTATATTTAAAATATACTAATATTTAAAATATTTAGTATATTTAAAATATACTAATATTTAAAATATTTAGTATATTTAAAATATACTAATATTTAAAATATTTAGTATATTTAAAATATACTAATATTTAGTATTTAGTATTGAAATGAAAATCAAGAACCTTACTTTTTAAAGAAAATGCATGATTGTAGGCATAGGGCTTTTTTCTTTTAAACCAAAAAAAAAAAGTTGTTTGAGAAGAAATCATGAAACTTTGGATTAACATCTCTGAAACATTATGCACTGCCCATGTGGAAAGAATGCTCAGGCAACATGGCTCTGAGGGGTGGAGGATTCCAACATTTGTTGGACAATGTCTTAGAATACAAGTGACAAAGTATGTTTATACAGTTTCCCAGGAAATCAAAGCATTTGGTAGACAGTTTTTTATTGTGAATAATTCCTACACTGAACTCATTATTATTGACTATCTTACTGCCATGGAGACAAAACCTCAAAGAGAAGAGCCTGGCTTGTGATAATGAAGATTGCAATGTACACATCTAGTGGGCTGGGGAGCTTCCCCAATTCTTCTTCAAAGAAGCTGGCCCATATTCAGACAAACCAAGTGGAATATTTGTGTTTCATTTGCATCAGAGAATACCTTTTCACTGTAATCTGAGAATAAACTTTACTAATATAGAACTATGATTACTTGGGAGCATTTTTTAAAGGTCCTACAGCCTACATGTATCAGAGCTGGCTTACAGATGCATAACCCAAAAATACCCAAGTAGACTGGAGATAGATTTAAATAACCACTTTGAAGACTGGAACCTATAAAGCAGAATAGAGAAGGAGAAGTGGGTTAACTCACATATTCACTCTGCCCAATGCACTAGTGGGTGAAGTTCAGGATGAGGTAAAAAGTAACTTCCTGTAAGACCACAGAAAATCATTTGGGAACCTTAGCTCTCTTCAGTTCATTGATTCATTCTTAGGTTTAATTTGAGCACTAAATTATGAGCCTTATTTTCCTAGTTTTATTTTTGATATTTGGGAAGAATGAAAATTACTATGTAGTATCAAAACAGTATGTTGGACTATCTGAATATAACTTAATTTTTTAAATTTCTTTTATTCATATGTACATACAATGTTTGGGTCATTTCTCCCCCCTTCCCCCTGCCCCCTCCCTTTCTCCCGCCTTCTCCCTCTCCTCCCCCTACCTCCTCGCTACCAGGCAGAAGCTATTTTGCCCTTATCTCTACTTTTGTTGAAGAGAGAGTATAAGCAATAATAGGAAGGAACAAGGGTTTTTGCTAGTTGAGATAAGGAGAGCTATACAGGGAGTTGACTCACATTGTTTTCCTGTACATATGCGTTAAATTCTAAATTAATTCTTCTCGAACTAACCTTTTCTCTAGTCCCTGGTCCCCTTCTCCTACTGGCCTTTGTCGCTTTAAAGTTTCTGCATTATTTCCTTTGAATTGAGGACATCAAATGCTATCTTGTTTTTTTGGGATTTCTTGCCTATCCTCACACCTCCCTTGTGTGCTCTCACCTCATCATGTGCTCAAAGTTCAATCCCCTTGTTGTGTTTGCTCTTGATCTAATGTCCACATATGAGGGAGAACGTACGATTTTGGGTCTTTTGGGCCAGGCTAACCTCACTCAGAATGATGTTCTCCAATTCCATCCATTTACCTGCAAATGATACCATTTCGTTCTTCTTCATGGCTGAGTAGTTGAATACAACTTAATTTTTAAAATAAGGTGCATGTTTTACCACTGTGAGTTATACAGTTCTGAGATTTATTTACTTTTTATCACTTAAGAAACCTCACCACTTTGTATTTATTTATTCAACTATTATGTTTGAATACCTATTATATAATAACACTGTGTAAAGTTTTAGGAAAACAATGCTAATGTTGGTCTAAATGAATAATCTCTTTCCATTTTATCAACTAAGTATTATATAATGCACCTACTTACAAAATTTACAAGCAATTAGTCATAATCATTGTGAGTATTAGACAAATAATCATATTGGAAGGTTTGGCTAAACCACCATGAGGAATTAGTTGGTGAGTGAACTAAAATGGTGAACAACATTAGGCTGAGAATGGTGATACACATCTATAATCTCAGCTACTTGGGAGGTAGAAGTTAGGACGATCATAGTTGGAGAGCATAAAGCTAAGAAGATTCCATCTTAATCAATAACCCAGAGTAGTGTTGCACTCTGTAATCCCAGCAATGTGGGAGGCTGTAGGTAGGAAGATGACAGTTTGAGGCAAAAATAAGAGACCTTATCTGAAAAACAACTAAAAGTAAAAAATGGTCAGAGGTACAACTCAGGTGGTAGAGTACCTGCCTAGCAAGCATGAGGCCCTGAATTCAAACCCCAGTACTGCCAATAATTAATGATCATTAATTAATTTTAAAAGAGGAATAACATTAGCCAAATACATTCATGGTCTAAGATGATCTTTTCTACTTTGCAATCAGTTTTCCTTTAGCTATGTGTTTTTGCAATCCTGATCTTTAAATTAAACTCAATTATCTGGTAACTGGAGCTTCTCTGTAATTTACTTGCTGTCTTATAAGCCAGAGAACTTTTATTTTGCAGAGCAAAGGATAAAAAGTTAAATGATTAATTACTCCTATTTCTCTTAAAAACTGAAAGAATTTAATGATGTATTTGCTTCTGTCTTAAGCCTTATTTTTTCAGTCTCGTGTCCATGGAGTTAATTTGTGTGGCAATAATTCTGTTATCATCTAAAATTATTTTTCCTTAAATGCTCATTGAATATTTGCTTTTCTGGAACAATCTTCTCTTCCTCTTTCTGTCCACCAACTTGTTTGGTACTTTACATAACAAAGACAATTTAGAAATGGAGAAACCCAAGCCTAAAGAAATTAAATCTGTCCTCAGGCTAGCACATGCAATTTGTGACCCAGTTGTGACCAGAATAGGTAGTGATTTTTTTCCAAGCCACATAATGATCTGATATGTGAAAAATAGAATATTCACATTGTTAAAATGTTCTCTCGATTATATAATAATGTACAAGATTTGAGGTCTTTATGAACCATGCCATGTGGTGACACTCATCCTAGTAGTCTGAGTATTTGTAAGCATCTATAATTAGTCTTATAAGTTTTGATTACATTGGAATGGATGAAGCACATTTTCTTCATGCTATCCTGACTGTCTCTCTGCAGATTTATGACCTGGAACATACTTACTTGTACATTGCAACATCTGCTAAATCTGGTGATGTCTTCTGAAAATAGAAAATCTAAGTCTAAAATAATATCATTGGATATCACCATTGGGTTGGTCAGGCAAGTTTAGTTTGGGCAAAGGTTGTGTTTGAAGCATATGATATTCACTGTCTTGAAAGGTTTCAAAAACAGAACTATTGGGATAATTGTTATTTAGGTAGGAATCCTGTAGCACATGAGTTAATAATGATATTCACAGCTATTTGTAAAGAATATTATTATTTTCAAAGGACTTTAACAGACATTATAAGATAGGCAGAATGGACATGCAATGCTGATGAGGGAGGTAATATAGAGCACGCACCCACACAATGCTTAACTGCTTAACTACTAGACCCGAGCAGGTTCAAGGTTGAGCTAAGCTTTGATGTGTTTCCCTATTGGAACACTTGGAAATTCCTTCATAAGTCCATCTTCACACATTCTAGTTTATCTCAATCTTACCCCCTTGTCAGGATTTATTCTGGCTTTTCCAGTCCATTTCTCTTTCTTGTTTCTGAACTCTGAAAGTGTCCCATTATTTTCATACTTGAATATATATGGCCAGTATTACATAATGCTTATAAAGTCATGTCCCACATGGTTGGTTCCCAAGAGATGTCATAAGCAAATGTACTGTCTGTAAAAGTCCTTTCTTCGAAAGAAGGCTGTGCCCATGGAGCTATCTTCAAGTTTTCTGTTTTCTTGTACCCACTTCCTTCATACAACACCATTGCTTCAATGTATCTCTTCTCAACACAGGCATATGCAAAAAAATATTCTTCTAGGACAAATGTGCTTCTGGGCATAGCAGAGTAACTAATGACCTTTTTATTTGTAAACAAACACAAAAAATTACAAAGCAATTGGTTTCCGACATCAGCCTTCTATCAGGATTGTGTTCTAAGAGAGGGGAAACAAACAAAGTGGGCCCTATAACATCCAGTTTTCCATCCGTGAGTGCTCACTGGACCTTTGTTCAGGAAGAGGGAACCCCGGCAGAACATGGTGGTTCCACCGAATTCAGGAGACAGAGATCAGAGTTTGCAGAAACTGAGGCAGCTGGAAGTGGTGGGGAGAGTGCCAGAAGAGAGGCAGTGTCTTGGAGAAAGAGCTCCAAAACTCTGCACAGAGGGTCATTTGAGTCTTTGGGGGAGCCCTAAACTGTGAATGTGTACAGTTGAAATTTCAGAAAAACAAAGTGCGACCAGGTAGCTGAAAGCGAAAGTAGCAATTGTAAGAAGTAACGTTGGGCTGGGGGACAGTCTAGTTTTAACCAAGAAGAGACTCATTAGACACATAGGGCTTTCAGGGGACTCTTGAAGGGTTAAACTTCAGAAGTGCCACTAAAATTAGATCTGCCAAGGAAAGCTTGGAAACAAACCTTGAAAAGATTAGGTAGCTCCTCTTAATGTAACTTTCCCAACAATTAAAAGGTTGTATTCTTTAAAGGAAGCTAGCCCATTTCAGACTCTCAATAACATAGGATTGTAATACACCATCCAATCCAAAATTATTAGAGATTACAAGAAAAGCAAAATTATGTGAACGATTGCCAAGAGAAAATTCAAGCTGATAAATAGACCTAGAAATGACAAAGGTGTTAGAATGAGATCCTTCTAAAGCCTCATTTAAATATTTCATAAGTTAAAATCCAAAAGAAACATAATGAATAGAAGAATGGAAGATAAAAACAGAACCATGTTTCTAAAAGTGAAAATTTTAATACCCAAATAAAAAAATTTGCAGGATGGGCTTAACATAATAGACACCGAATTTAAAAAAGATCAGTGAACCTGAAGGGACAATCATACACACTATCCAGAGTGAAGCACTTTCATCTAGAAAGCAAAAAGAAGTCTTACAATTCCACGATAATATGTTGAACAAGCCAATCAAAAATACATTTCAAAACAGTTACCTGCAAATAGACAACTAGACATGAAAAGACATCATCTTCAGTCACTAGAAAAATATAAATTTTTAATGCAAGAAAGCAAACAAACTAACAACAGCAAGTATGCCTAAGGATGCTAAAGCAAGCAAGCAAGCAAACAAGCCGACAGTAGCAAGTATTTCTGAGGATCAGGAGCAAATGTAGTTCTGTTCCTTGCTGCTGATACTATTAAATGCAATGGCCAGTTTAGAAAATTGCTTGGCAGTTTCTGAAAAAGTGAAAATATACTTTATGGATGACCAAGAAATTCTACTACTACTAGATTCTTATTTTCTGTAAAACATATGCCCTCCAGTAGCAAATACATGAATATTCATGATGGTTTCATTCAAAATAGCCCAACACTAAAAACAGATGTCAATCAGCAGATGAAAGAAAAATTAAACTGTGATATATTTACACTTTAAAATTTTTTGTTGTGGTAAGAACACTAAACACAAGATCTACCCTCTTAAGAAATGTTTAAATGTATGAAACACTATTGACTGACTATTGGTACCATGCTCTAAGCAGATGTCTAGAGCTTGTTCATCTTGCTTAGCTGAAATGCTACATCTGTTCATTAATAACTCCCAGTTTTCCCTCCCCCAGGCCTTGATAATCACCATCGAAGTATCAATCAAAGTATCCTTTGGTTCGTGAATTTGTGTGACGAAAGTGGGATCTGCAGGACTTGTGTTTCTGGGACAGTGCTCAATGTTCACCCTGCTGTTACACGTTGAGTGTCTCGTTGCATGGAGATACCACATTTTTAACCTGTTTATCCATTGATGGACTCCTAGGTTGTTTCCACCTCCTGGCTAGTATGAATAATGCTGAATGAATAGGATTGTGTATACGTCTTCAAGATCCTGATTTCAGTTCTTTCAGATAAATGCCCAGAAGTGAGATCGCTGTATCATGTCCTTTTTAATTTGGAGGGGATCCTGCATACTTTCTTTTTTCCATACTCTTTTTCTTAGCATTACCACTTTGTATTCCTTACCAACAGTATGCAAGCATTCCCTCTCCTTAGTTACCAACTTTCCTTGTCTTCAGTTTTTGTGATAATGGCCTTCCTGACAGGTATAAGGTAAAATCTCATTGTGGTTTTCATTTGTATTTCTCTGATTGTTAGCGGCATCGAACCTTTTCTTCATTTACTTATTGGCCACTTGAATAACTTCTTTGGAGAAATATCTATTCAACTCCTTAGACCTTTTTAAAATCAGGCTAATTCGATTTTTTTACTGTTAAGTTGTAACATTCCTTTTTTCAAAGATCAACCCCTTATCAGATTTGTGGTTTTCTCCCATCCATATGTAGCCTTTCTACTCTGATGTCATGGAATATTACTTAGTAACAAAAATGAATGAACTTCAGAGGATGAGTCCTAGTTAGGTTTCTTGGGAGTAAAAGAAGGATTTAGTGGGCTTACCTTTTTCTAGATGCGGTGTAGTTACCTCATTTTTTTTAAAATAGTTATGTTAGCATAAAAATGAACGAACTTTTGTTACAACAAAAAATGTAGATAAAACTCAAAAACATCATGCTGAGTAATAGAAGACAGACTTAAAGGAGGAAATGCCTCATGATTCCACTTATAAAATTTTAAAACAGACAAAACTGAGCTAGGTGCCAAATGCTTATAATCCTAGCACTTGGGAGACACAGGCAGAAGCATCATGAGTTTGAAGCCAGCCTGGGCTACATAGTGAGAGTGAGGCCAGCCTTGGCTTCATAGTGGGACGTTGGCTCAAGACAAAAAAAAAAAAAAAAAAAGCAAAAGTAATTGGCAGTAACAGAAAAAACACTTGGGACCGGAACTGAAAGTGGGATGATTAATTGAAGTGTTTCTCATTACATTTGGGCTGGTGGAAGCCCAGGTATATACAATTGTCAAAACTCATCCAACTAGATACTTGAAATAGGGGCATTTGCTTATATTAAAATTATGGACATTGATGAAAAGGATTTTACATCTTTGGAAAAAGCTACCAAGCATATGGAAGAAAATATTCCTCTATCCTTCGGCACTCAGCATCCCTTTCCTAATTGAAATACAACTCTCCCACTTCTTCCTGATGCCCTGTTGCAAAAGCCCAAGGGCTTCATGGTTAGGCAGGAGCTTCTTGCATGTTGGGAGGGGAAGAGGCAACAGACTGAAGCTCAACCTGGAGTCATTTGCAGGTGCAAGTCAACAGAATGCCAGGAAAACTCACATAGCATTCACTGTTTTATAGCTGCAATGTTTTATTGGTTACTTAACTTATGAATGAGACAGGGCTTCTCTTTCAAGCATCTTATAGTCTTACTGAAAAAGGAAAAATCATTTGGAAAGAGGCACCATATCAGCAATATAGAATATTCCTTCTTTCATGTGTTTCCAAAAGAGGTTTTGACACTTAGTATTGTGCTCAGTGTCAGAACACTTCTTAAAATAAATTTTTAAAAATAGGGACAGGATAATTGCTTACACTTCTAGTACAAAAGAGTAAGTGCGTGACTAATCTTAAGATATATATAGTGCTAAGTAGATTTATCATTGCTTAATCAGTTTTTTAGCATTGGACTTGACAGAATCCCCTGAATGCAAAGCCTAAATCACTATTACACTAACAGGACACAGGTTTCTTTTTTCTCTTCTGTAAAAAATCTATGGATGAGAAGTCTAGGGCTGGCATGTTGGTCTCACCATTATCTGCGCCCAAGTCACTTATTTCTGCTTTCTTATTCTTGGCACCTCTTATCCATCTTCAGAATGGTTCAAGATGAGTGTTAAGATGCTGGCCGCCATCATATGCTTGTTCCTATCAAAAAGAAGTGGTTTGTTAGTGGTGCAGAGGACTACCAACGAAGGCCATACTGGGGAATCATCCTCCTTTACAGAGCTTTCCCAGAAGCCCCACCCTCCTAAGTCTCACTAGTCATTACTAGTTCCAAAAAGACTAGGAAATATAATATTTTAGCTGGGCTCATTGCTTTCTTGTATAAAAATCAGATTCTGTAAGTGAGGAAGAGGGGGAGATATGCAAAGTAGGTAGTTAATTAGTATCCTTGCTTCCATCTATTTTTCAAGGAATCTCAGCTGGCCAAGGCTAACATGACTATTGTGAGCCATAACAGGTGATTCTGACTTTCCTCTTCTCTCATGCATGTGGGGAAATTGTTAATTTATCTGTTAGGCCTTCCAAACTGACTGCATCAAAGAGTGGCTCTGCTCAAGAGATGGAATAAGGGATATTACAAATGATGTAAAGGTAATTATAGGTCAATCTCCAGGGTCTTTGTGCCAAATGGTCAGTGTCAAAGGAGAAAGGTAAGGATGTTTTACCTGAGAGAAGTGTCTCTGAGTCAAAGGACTCAAACTTGTCCTATTTCCAAAAGTCAGAAAGGGCTAATTCTCCTACAAAACAAACCAGACGAATGTAATTCATTGTCATTTAGAAGCATTAATTCCAATGGCACCCAATGATTGGAGATTGTAATTAAAATTAGCTGCCAAGGTCCCAGCAACACTGAGAAAATTGAACTATTACTTTATTGGTCTCTCAAATAGGATGATAACACATTTTTCTAAATCCTTTTGATCTGCGACAGGAGGAATGTTGTTTCATTTGAAAGCACTGTCATTACCCACAATAACAGAAAGGACAGTAAATGGCACACAGACCTAGGACCTCTCATCATGACACAGTTTTTCACTACATCAGCTCTGTGGCAGGTGCTATGCTGAATGAGGTTTAAGTATGGCTTCTGCCCCGTGGCCCAGATCCATTTTGCAGCCATTATTCTGTTTTTTTTCAGGACCAAATGGCCAATTGTGCAGTTAGGTTGTTGCCAGGGCATTTGTCTGCAGCAGCAGCAGCATCCATTTTTGTGATGAGTGGTAAGTACAAAATCGAACAGGAAGAGGAAAAATAAATGAATCACAAAGCCTGTGAGAGGCCCTTGAAAGGTCAGCCCAAGTGCTAGTAAATGCTAACGGGGAACATATTTACGGTAGTAGAGATAGATTAAATGGATTAAATGGGTAGATAATTCAGAGAGGTATGTGGGAAAATTGAATGAGTATAATGGGTAAATAGCACAGTTCAGATGGAACAAGTTTCTGATGTCTAAATTGGGTACAGCCAAGGTCACTCCCTACATCACCCAGATAGAGACCACAGTTTTCTGGGCCAGAATGTTTCAGCCTGTCACAAACATCTGGTTTGAAGCATTTGTAACTTAGTGATGCTTTTCAGAAGACATGCTGTAATTAGGCAGAGGAATGGGGCACAATGTGAGATAACATGTCTCATTTGCTCATCCCAGGGGAGAGATACAGAGGGTGGAGCTTGTGCATCTACCCTTTGCTTTATGATATGTGATCTATGATTAGCTTTATGTCACTGTGACAAAATACCTGAGATAAACATTTATAAGGAAGAAAGATTTTATTTGGCTCATGGTTTCAGACAATGACTTCTTGGCCCAGTTGGTTTTGGGCCTGTGACAGAAGTATATGGTGGAAGAGGCTATTCACCTCCTGGAGGCTGGGAAGCAAAGAGAAAAAGATGTCTCAATATTCCTTTTAAAGGTGCACCTCCAATGACCTAACTTCCTTCCACTAGGCCCCACCTCTTAAAGGCTCTACTGGCTCCTGATAGTTAATATAGGCTGGTGACCAAGCCTTTAACACATGGGCATTTGAAGACACTTCCAGATGTTAGCAGCATCTTCATTGGCATAACTGGGCAGAAACATTTTTGGTTTTTTTCTACAGCTATTTGTTCTTGCATCTCTTCCCTCTTTACTTCATTCAATAGTGATTTAATGAGTTCTTCTACACACAAAATGCTGGAAAATAAGTCAATTTTTTATTGAAGTTATAGTCACTATCTAAAGGGTCAAGACATTTATACTTGGGAAGATAAACTAGGAAACTGGGTGATAGGTGGTAGTTAGGTCAGTAGGAGTATTGCTTGAGTCTGTTTTTTTTCTGAGAATTGTTCTAAAATGTCCCTTGAGAAATGAAACAAAGTGCAGAACTTTACAATTAAGACTTATAAACAGTCAGCCTTCCATCTTTGGAGGGCATAATACCTAATAAATACCTAATAAACATATTTTCTGATTATGTGACTGACAAAGTAAAGATGATTTCATTGCCATTTCCTATGGTTTAGCACTAGTGGACTTTTCTCATTTTGCAAGAGGCCTCTTAACTTCAGTGGGACTGACTTTTAGTTGAATGAATATTCTCACTAATTAAGCATTTTGATATATAAATTTGAAGCTAATATGATACACTTAACATAAAATTATCTCAGAAATGATTTAATTATATTTGAATCTGTGGATTCTTCAGAAATTCCCATAATAAAATATAAAAACAAAATCCACTAGAATCAGACCAGTAATTATTATTCAGCACTACCTACATGGAAGCTATGAGCAGGGACACTATGCCTGTATTAACCCTAGGGCATGTGCTCAGAAATTTTTTAAAAGATAAATCCTTGATATTAGCTTGCAATTTGCCTCTTTTTCATAGAAATAGAATGAGGAATAGAGGAAAAAGAAAAGGCATAAGAAACAAATGCCAGCTAAATGAGGAAGGGTGACGCGAAAGCATTTTAGAAACATCAAGGAAAATTGGGCTGAAATGGTGTATATATAAGCATTTTGAAGACTAGTGAGGAAACATCTATGTTTTTATTCTCTCATACTCTACAACCATGGTCATCCTCTAAACTCTTGCCTTGAGCAATGCTGTCATTACCCATGAACCGGCATCTTCTCTTCTCTTCTGGTCTTCTTGATAACAGTGGGATAACAGTCCTCTATTCCTTTTTCTCCTGCGTAGTTGATATGGCTGTTGGGGCAAGGACTGACCAAAAAGAGACTGAAGTGGGCTAGGGATGGAGGTCAGAAGCAGAGGCTGGGACATAAGCCATGTTGGCTGCTAACTGCAAAGGACATGGTATTTGGAGAACTCACTCCACTGTTTTGGATATGATAAATATTTACTAATTTTGAAGTGCCAAATATAATGTTTTTTAATTTTATTTTTTAGATGATCGACAGTAAAATAAAATGGATTTTTAGTTAATTTATGAATTTTAACACACACAGATTTGTGTCATTACCACTTAAATCTAGATGCAGGGAAGTTGCATAAATCCCATTAATATTCTTACGTTATCTCTTTAGTATCACCACAACCCCAGTCCATGACCACTGGCAATCTTTACAAGTATAGTTTTGCCTTTGTGAGAATGTTACAGAAATAAATTCAATCAGCATGTAAACTTTTGAGACTGACTTCTTAAACTCAACATAATGTCATTCAGATCCATCCATTTTGTTGATTTTGTTGCATGTATTAGCAGTGCATTCCTTTTCTTTATGGGTAGTATTCCATTGTAAGGAAGGACCTACCACTCCATGCAGTCTATTCTTTTATGGAAAGGTGTATGGATTGTTTCTGAACGCTGTAACATATAGCAATTTTGGGCCACTACATATACAGGTGCCATGACCAATCATGTATAAGCTTCTCTGTGAACATAATTTTCATTTTTCTGAGGCAAATACCCAGGAATGAGATGGCTGTGTTAGGCAGTAGGTGTTTAACAGCCAAACACTTTTTTACAGAGTGAGTATCCCAAGGTGCACGAGCAATGGAGGAAAGTGGCAGGTATCCTGCATCCATGCTAACATTTGGAATTTTTAGGGTCTTTTATTTTAGTCATTCTAATAAATGTGTAATGATTGTCACATTGGAATTTTAATTTCCATTTCCCTAATGGTCAATGATATTGCAATTCCTTTTAAGTACTTAATTGCCAATCTAAATTATTTTGGTCCTTTGTCCGTTTTTAAAATCAGTTGATCTTATTTAGTTATTTATCTTTAAATCAACAAACAATAATTGTGTACATTTATGTAGTACAATGTGATGTTATGATACATGTATTATGGTAGAATGATTAAATCTGGCTAATCAGTCCACCATCTCACATAATTACTATTTATTTGTGGAGAGAACATTTGAAATCTGCCCTTTCAGGAATTTTGAAATTTTCAATATATTAACTCTAGTCACCGTGCTGGGCATTAGATCACTAGCACTTTTTTCTCCCATCCAACAGAAATTTTGTACCTTTCACTAACAACTCACATTTCCTGTCCACTCTCCACCCCCAGCCTCTAGTAACTACCATTCTGTTTTCTGCTTCTATAGATTTGATTCCTTTAGATTCCACACATAAGGGAGACCATGTGGTATTTGTTGATTTTTGAAGAGAGTTCATTATATTCTGAACACAAGTCCTTTGTCAGTTTTCTGATTTGCAAATATTTTATCTCTGTCTGTAGTTTGTCTTTTCATTCTCTTGACAGTGTCCTTGGCAGAACAACAGTTTTTAATTTTGATGAAGTGCAACTTATCAATTTATATTTTATGGCTTTTATGTCATTTCTGAGGACTCTTTGCTTGAAAACAATTTATGATGATATTATCCTATGTTTTCAACTTGCAGCATTATAAGTTTGCATTCACATCATTTTCCATTTTGAGCTAATCTGTGTATGATGTATGAAGTTTAGGTCTAAGTTCAACTTTTGCATATGGATAACCAATTGTTCTAGCATCATATCTAACTTATTCTTTGTCATTGATTTGCTTTTATATTTTTGTCAAAATCAGTTGGTCATTATTTGTGTGGATCTATTCCTGGACACTCTGCTATTCTGTGAATTGATTTATGTGTCTAGACATCCACCAATATCACACATTCTTGACTTCTTTATAATAAATCTTATTGTTAGGTAGCATGATTTCTATAACTTTGTTCTTTTTAAAAAATTGTTTTATCCATGTAGTTATTTTGACTTTCCAAATAATTTTTAGAATCTTGTCTATACTTACATAAAATCCTGCTAGGATTTTGGTTAAAATTGCATTAAATCTATAAATTACTTTGGTGGCAATTGGCATTTTTACTGTTAAGATTTACAATCCATAAATATGGTATACCTTTCTACTTATTTAGGTCTTATTTTATTTATTGCATCATCATCTTTTAGTTTTCGACATAAAAATCTGGAGTATACTTTTAAAGGATTTACACCTAAGTATTTTATATTTTAGTACTATTATAAATAGCAATGTATTAAATTTTGGTTTTCAGTTGTTCACTATTTGTAGATAGAAATACCATTGGTTTCTGTGTCTTGATCTCATAACCTGAAACCTTGGTAAATGCACTTATTTTGTAGGACATCAGAAAATTTTTAAAGGATTCCATAAATCATCATAGAAACATGTCCTTAGAAAAGAAGCAAAAGAAGAATTTGTTCAATGACGTCCAAGCCCTCAGTGGTGGAATCTCAGTGAGTGTTTTTAGAAACAAAAGACTGTAAATGGCAATGGGGCAGTGTTCAAAATAGTGAAACTCCTTCCCTGATTTTTAGGTTTTTCTTCCCTTTCTCCTGTGTTAAATGTCACTTAATTATCTAAATTATCTGTTATTTCTATGCACAAACATTGGAATTATACAAGATTGTTTTTCTTTTGCCTTTGCCTGAGTATATATTATAAAGGCTTATGCTTGATTTATTCAATTAGTGAAAAATGTATGGTTCAAGGAGACTCCTGGGTAATCCCACCCTTATCCTACAGCTCTTCCTAGATTCTTTTCCCCAGATCTTCATAATATGTTAATTGTCCTGTTTTCTTTATTTCATCAAGAAAAAGATTTAATTTAATAACAGGCCTATTTTCATATTTTATAGCATAGGGACTAGCTTATGTGAGATGGAATTTGGAAGGAACTGGAAAATAATCTTGGGAGGTCAATAGACTGTTGCTAAACAAAGCCAGGTTTCCCAGGAACCCAGAATGACGGAAAGCCATTGTGCTGTACTAGGTACCCGGATGCTTTTCATTCATAAAACAAAAAACTGTTAAAGATGGGTTGAATCGAAGCATCCAGGTACAGTTGCATTTCAGAAAAGTAGAAATTATTTGAAAATGTTCTTAAGAAGGAAGAGATTGTAGTCTTTCCTGTCCTGTTCTCATACACTATGAGACCCTTGGTATGCCCGTAGAAATGAAAGATGCTTTTCTGGGAGTGTCCTGTGGTTAAGGACAGTAGAAAACAAGGTCATCACGCAAGGCTTCCAAGCTAATGATGCATTATTTTCCTGGCCTCCCTTCCCCGCCCAAGTCTCAACTAATTAGTTCACTCTTCATAGGTTTGGCATTTCTATAGAACATTGATAAGGCCCTATTTTCCAGAAAGAAATACTGAGTTATTTTACTGTCTTCTAATAGAAAGAAAAATCAACTAAGAAGAAAAGAAAAGTTGTTTGTCAGGGAGAAAATAGATCCACAAAAGGATATTTTAGTCACTAAAGGAATAAATTTAACTCTTTTGTGATATTGAGATTTTGAACTTAAGGACTTGCACTTGCTAAACAGGTGCTCTATTTGCTTAAGCATTACACCCAGCCCATATAAATTTAAAATGCTGACCAAGATAGACACTGACACTATTGCAACAGTCTCATGTCACCCATGCTTCTCATGGCACTGGGTTAGTAGAGGGACCTGTGTAAAGAACCAAGAATAGCCTAAAGTTTTGCGAAGGGTTGGTTTGTAAAGTGGCTGAGAGATATAGCCAGTAAATGTTTTACTCTAGTGAATATGAAGAAATCCAGTGACCCTGAATGAAGGAAAAACCCTAGTTGAACACAGAATTAGCTTATTAGAGTAAACAAATGTACCAATAGAGAAAACAAAGGGATTATAACCAGGAGAAACTGACCACAGGCTATTTCTAATTACTTTAGAGGCTTCTGCCTTTTGTACTTTGCTTATGGATAAAAGAATGTAAATCTTAGTGGTCTCCATAAAGATTCTGTTTAATGGTTTGCTTTGTTGAGAGTTTACTCTGATGTCTGTGTGACAAAAGTGGTCCAACCCTGGTAATTGCTTCTCCTAGAGCTAGTTTGCAATGAATACACTTTGAATACTTTGATGCATCTTCTTTCTAGTTATACCCTCTGGCTTGATTGATGCAGAAGTGCAGAAGTAAATCAAGTCAGCATGATAACTCAATCCTAGCGGAAGCTGAACCAAAACTATCTCGTGAAGAACACAATGTTCTCTTCTGTCTAATGTGTGGCAGTGTATTTGAAATGGGACAACTGTTAATGAACTGAAAAGTTTATTTACTAAATCTGAGTCCAGTTTGGACTATGGAAATGAATCTAGTGGTTTCAGATTCCCAATATTAATATCTCATATTTGCATGAGAGTGTTTCTGGGTCAAATTAACACATGCAGGGCAAGATAGATGCTCTGTGATGTTTTAAAGGCCAATATAAATGTCAGTAAGTAAAATAGCAGAAAATGCAAGGTACAACTCTAATGATTCTAAACTATCCAGACTGGCCAATATTTAGTTCTTATTCTAATATATTTTTTAATCAAAATTACAAGGGAATTATAAAGACCTGCCTACATCAATGGCTTCCTAAACATATGCTCTTTTCCTATGCCAGTGAGGGAAATCTTACTTCAGTCCTAACCTGTGAATCTCAATATATCTCAAGTATATATACATAACAAATTATGTAAAAAATACAAAAATGTAGCAAGTTTTTTTTTATTCATATGTGCATACAATGTTTGGGTCATTTCTCCCCCTTCCCCCCAACCCCTTCCTTAGCCCCTCCACCTGCTCCCCCCCACCCCCTCACTTCCAGGTAGAAACTGTTTTGCCCTTATCTCTAATTTTGTTGAAGAGAGAGTATAAGCAGTAATAGGAAGGAACAAGGTTTTTGCTAGTTTAGATAAGGATAGCTATACAGGGAGTTGACCCGCATTGCTTTCCTGTATATGTGTGCTAACTTCTAAGTTAATTCTTCTCAAACTAACCTTTTCTCTAGTTCCTGGTCCCCTTTTCCTATTGGTCTCAGTCACTTTAAAGTATCTGCGTTAGTTTCTCTGTGTTGAGGGCAACAAATGCTATCTAGTATTTTGGGTGTTTTACCTATCCTCATACCTCTCTTGTGTGCTCTTGCTTTATCATGTGATCAAAGTCCAATCCCAAGGTTGTGTTTGCCCTTGATCTAATTGTCCACATAAGAGGGAGAACATACAATTTTTGGTCTTTTGGGCCAGGCTGACCTCACTCAGAATGATGTTCTCCAATTCCATCTATTTACCTGCGAATGATAACATTTCGTTCTTCTTCATGGCTGCATAAAATTCTATTGTGTATAAATACCACATTTTCTTAATCCATTCGTCAGTGGTGGGGCATCTTGGCTGTTTCCATAACTTGGCTATTGTGAATAGTGCCGCAATAAACATGGGTGTGCAGGTGCCTCTGGAGTAACCTGAGTCACATTCTTTTGGGTATATCCCCAAGAGTGGTATTGTTGGATCATATGGTAGATCTATGTTTAGATTTTTAAGAAGCCTCCAAATTTTTTTCCAGAGTGGTTGTACTAGTTTACATTCCCACCAGCAGTGTAAGAGGGTTCCCTTTTCCCTGCATCCTCACCAACACCTGTTGTTTGTGGTGTTGCTAATGATGGCTATTCTGACAGGGGTGATGTGGAATCTTAGTGTGGTTTTAATTTGCATTTCCTTATTGTTAGGGATGGTGAGCATTTTTTCATGTGTTTTTTGGCCATTTGAATTTCTTCTTTTGAGAAAGTTCTGTTTAGTTCACTTGCCCATTTCTTTATTGGTTCATTAATTTTGGGAGAATTTAGTTTTTTGAGTTCCTTATATATTCTGGTTATCAGTCCTTTGTCTGATGTGTAACTGGCAAATATTTTCTCCCACTCTGTGGGTGGTCTCTTCAGTTTAGAGGCCATTTCTTTTGATGAACAGAAGCTTTTTAGTTTTATGAGGTCCCATTTATCTATGCTATCTCTTAGTTGCTGAGCTGCTGGGGTTCCATTGAGAAAGTTTTTGCATACACCTATTAATTCCAGAGTATTTCCTACTCTTTCCTGTACCAACTTTAGAGTTTGGGGTCTGATATTAAGATCCTTGATCCATTCTGAGTTAATATTGGTGTAGGGTGATATACGTGGATCTAGTTTCAGTTTTTTGCAGACTGCTAACCAGTTTTCCAGGCAGTTTTTGTTGAAGAGGCTGTCTTTTCTCCATCATATCTTTTTAGTGCCTTTGTCAAAGACAAGTTGGTTATAGTTGTGTGGCTTCATATCTGGGTCCTCTATTCTGTTCCACTGGTCTTCATGTCTGTTTTTGTGCCAGTACCATGCTGTTTTTATTGTTATTGCTTTGTAATATAGTTTGAAGTCAGGTATCGTGATACCTCCAGCATTGTTCTTTTGACTGAGTATTGCCTTGGCTATTCATGGGCTCTTGTGTTTCCATATAAATTTAATGGTAGATTTTTCAGTCTCTTTGATGAATGTCATTGGGATTTTGATGGGAATTGCATTAAACATGCAGATTACTTTTGGGAGTATAGACATTTTTACTATGTTGCTTCTACCAATCCATGAGCATGGGAGATCTCTCCACTTTCTGTAGTCTTCCTCAATCTCTTTCTTCAGAAGTTTATAGTTTTCCTTGTAGAGGTTGTTTACATCCTTTGTTAAGTTTACACCTAGGTATTTGATTTTTTTTTGAGGCTATTGTAAATGGTATTGTTTTCATATATTCTTTCTCAGTTTGTTCATTATTAGTGTATAGAAATGCTAATGATTTTTCTATGTTGATTTTATATCCTGCTACCTTGCTATAGTTGTTGATGCTGTCTAGGAACTTTTGAGTAGAGTTTTTTGGGTCTTTAAGGTATAGGATCATATTGTCTGCAAATAGCAATACTTTGACAGTTTCTTTACCTATTTGTATTCCTTTTATTCCTTCTTCTTGCCTAATTGCTCTGGCAAGGAATTCCAGTACTATGTTGAATAGGAGTGGAGATAGTGGGCATCCCTATCTTGTTCCTGAGTAGCAAGTTTTTATGATCTTAAATCAGCTCCTTGTTTATACATTCAGATTATGTCTTTCATATTTATGGGGATTAAAAATCATGTTGAAAAATTGTAAGATGAGGATAACAGTTGGGAAATTGTTAATGGGTTTACTTGGCATAAAAATCAGTAATTTATGAGCTCTTCAATTAGTTTTACTATTTTTACAAGATTGTGAATTTAAAAAAAATTTTTTTTGTTGTACTGGGGCTTGAACTCAGGGCCTACACTTTGATTCACTCCACCAGCTCTTTTTTGTGGTGGTTTTTTTCGAGATAGGGTCTCACAAATTATTTGCCTGGGCTGACTTCAAACTGTGATCCTCCCAATCTCTGCCTCCTGAGTAGCTAGGATTACAGGCATGAGCCACCAGTACTGGGCTAAGACTGTGAAATTTAAAACCATGTGAATCATTGTCTATGGTCATTCTTTAGAAGTAAAACTAGTTTCTTCAGAGATCAAGAAGCATCTTTAAGACTAGAAAGAGAGTATTTCCAATTTTCCTATGGGATGGCGAGAGATACTTATTAAGTAAAGTATACTTGATTTGAATATATTGACAGTGTTTCTTAGCTGTTCCCTGATCTTCTTGCCAGTTGTGCTCAAAAGCAAAAATAAGATAAAAGGACCATAGAGCAAAGCAGGGCACTGATGTCTTGAGAAGGAATCAGGACCATGTCATTTCCAACATAGTAAAAAATGGAAAATCTTGAACTGGCAGTGTTCTTGGGCATTTCTTGAGTTTACCCTTAGCACAGGCAATCTCTCCAAAGTGATTCAGTTTATTTTGTGAGAAGAATATGCATGGTATATTTGAAGCACTTGTCCAAGTTGAAAACTTACTCTCCTGGGGAAAATGAAGACGTAAAAATCTCTTAAGCTGATATGAAGAGACACACACACAAATCCACTTTACTTTTCAAAAATGTGAATTTAATTTTAATGAATGGACACATACAGAAGCACGGGGCACACATTTGTTGCTTTTTAACTCGGACTTCTCACACAGAGTGGCAAAATCTCAGTCTAACAGTGCTGGCCCTGGCCTGAACTGTCCTGTATCGCACTGCTCCTCACCCGGCAGGTTTCACTGTGACAGTGATGTCTTTCTATGAAGTTGTGCATGACTAGGGTTATCTAAGTCAGTGTTTTCAACCTTCCCTATCATGGCTGCTCTGTTCATGATACTTTTCATATCATTCATCTTCTCTGTACATCTCACATGTTTATGTATCAGATTTACACCATGGAATATTTTGGATAGTTTGAGAAAGATGTGGTCCTCTTTTGTCAGACAGCTTTCAAGCATGGTGATCAGTGCTGGGCTGACCTTCTCATGCTCTGCTGACCAACATTCTCTTCTCCAGCTGTACTAGGAATCTGTTTCCCTGAACTATGCTTTCCCTCAGGATTCTTGGGTCTCAGGTCAAGAAGGTCTCAGGTCCTTTAAGACATGGTGCCTTCATTGGCTGCATTCTTTTTTAAGGGACCTTCCTGACCACTCGTGACTCCTCCATTAATACCAGCAAACTCACAAGAAGAATACAGTGCATGTTACCTCATGAATTCTTTTCTTGACTTTAGGGTCTTTTTTTTTTTTTTTTTGTCATTGCAATTTGAGAAAGAAAGGGCCATGGAAAAATGCTTCTAAAAAACTTGTTCTCTAGGAAACAATAGGTCCCTATCACTGTGTTTGTGTCACTTTCTCTTTATCAGTGTCTATGCTTCATCCCACACAGCCACTGGGCAAAAGCTGCCACTCATGCTTTAATTCTGCAGTCCTAGGAGAAAGCCTTTCAGCTGTAACTTTAATACCTTACTCTTGTTCTACAATGACAAGATTTGCAGAAGAGATATTTTTGAGGAGGTTCTTAAGACTCTGTGTTTCCCTACTGCTGGTAATAAAAATAATGGTGAAAGATCTTTGGGAACTCATCTACATAAGTTTAAGGAACAGACTGTGTGACATTAGGGTGACCTTAAAACATGTTTACACATGAAACTGTCTGAGCCTACACTATTCTATTCTTTCAATATTTATAGCCTACCTTTGTTAGGACTGTGCTAATTTCTAAGAATAAAACAGTGAATTAGTTATGGTCTCTGTAACAAAGAAAGTTCATGGTACAGCTCCAAATCTTTGGGAAACAGGCACTGCTTAAACACAGGACACAGATGTATTTAAAAATAGTGGCAATACCTCACTGATAAGAGACATAGAAGGGTGATTTCACATGGTTTAATTTATTTTATGCCTGCTTCCATGACTGGAAGTTGTTTTTGACAACTGTGACTGTTATACAATCGGAAATTATGAAACTAATGAAAATACTTGATTACTGTTTCTTGTATTTCATTTCAAAGCTACCTAAACTTGAACTCTTTGAGTGATATTTCTACTACAGACACTCTGAGAAGTCCCATGAACTGTGAACTTCTTGAAGCTCCCATCTGTTGCCCAGTCGGCACCCCATGCTGAGCGCGGGCCCAGTGCCAGGAGAAGAAGGTCAGCATTCCAGAGTTCTTCAGTCAAAGTCATGCAAATAGAGATAACTCAAGTTTGAATCCATCCAGCACAGGGTTAGGACTACAGAAATAATAGTTAGACTGTGTAAGCTATTACTCAGGTCAGTTTTTAAACTTCTGATTTAGTTATCTGCAAAGAGGATCTAAATTTGGAGCCTTTGTTTAGTATAAGAAGTAGGTGATGAGGAAGACACAGATGTTGCTAAGTAACCAAGGATGGCTATTGTCCGTCTATGTACAGCTTTCATTCTGCTGATGCTTGAGGTTGGCTACTTTAGTTGGAAGTGTGACAAATTTAGTAGCAATTGGCCAAGGTCTGCTGCACAGGGATGTGGCACCTTTTTTTTTTTTTTAAAGCTCCATCCTTATGAAAAAGATTAAGGACTTGTCTATAAATGCAAATTATTTTTGTTTCATAAAATGCTGAGAGTTTGTGTTAAGTGTTAAGTATCAGATATGCACATACACACACATGCGCACATAAAGTCCACTCTATATGTTTGTGAGCAAGTCAGAGATATACCTTTTATTACCTAGGATACTCAGTGCTTCCATGTTTATGGACACTGATGAAAAATTAAAGTCACCCCTAAGATAGGGGCTTTTCATAACTGATGGTTTTAGACTTCAGAGACAAAAACTGACTTTCTGATCCTTGGAGTGAGCAGAGCGGACAGGGAAATCAGGCTCTGCTTTTATCTGTCATCTGATATTCCATTTATTTGTGGTCCAGACCAGCATACTGGGGACTTCATGCCTTCCTATAATATGTGAAAGATGTACTCCTTGCAGAGAAAGCTTTAAGACTGATGATTTAGTTACCAGAACTCATGTTCCTGTTAGAAAACTCAACAGAATATTTTGATCATAGAATAGCTTCATAGACAATCAGGTAAGACGATTCAATGGGAGTGTCATAATTAGGGTTCTTTAGAAAGGTGACTGGGCTTAATAAAAGGCAAAATTCTTCGATTAGCAGAAATTTGGCAAAGATAACTTCTTCCCAGAGCTTCCCTACTTCATTCTCCAATAAAGGAAGTGTGAGATCCTGAACAAGCAAATTAATCTTACAAAAACACTTAGAAGCTGAGTTTAAAGTGCCTGTAGAGACCACTAGAAAACTATGTTGAGTGCCTTAAATGAAAATTCTACTGACTGCCTAATTGTAGCCAACAGATGTAATATTGAAACTCACAGGGAGTCAGATTGCTAAGAAGATGGTGACTTATTAGGGAGTAACATGACGAATACAAGATGAACATGCTCCCATGTCTTAAATCCAGATTGGAATTATCCATTGGGAAGGAAAGTACATTGTCCAGACTCATTGTCCTAAAAATTGTTCCATAGATTTTTCTAGAGTTTTCAGGAAACATGCCATGAATTCACAGGTTATCTTCTGAACCTTTTATTTTTAATATAATGATCATATAAATTCAAATTTTTGTCTGGGAATATGGTGAAATCAGATGAACTTCTGAGACTCTGCTGGGCACATGAGTATGGCACTGCACTTATAGAGAACCTGCAAAATGCAGGAGGGGTCTCATGATAGAAGAGTGATTGATGGCTTCTCTACCACTTTTCTATGTCAACTAAACAAGTTGCTTATTGATAATATTTCAATTTCCAATTCCCTTAGTACATACACGGTTCTGTTTAGTCAGCAACAAGCTGAAATTTTTTTTGGTAGTAGTACTGGGGTTTGAACTCAGGGCTTCATGATTGCTACTCAAGCACTCTACCAACTGAGTGATGACCACAGCTCTTTTTGTTTTAGTTTATTTTTCAGATAGGGTCTTGTACTTTTGTTCAGCCAGCATCAGACCAAGATCCTCTCACCTCTGTTTCCCAAGATTATAGGCATATGTGACCATGACAAGCTTATTTTTGTTTTGTTTTTTGAGACAGGGTCTCACTAAACTTTTTTTTTTTTTCAGAATCACAGTTCTCTTGTCTCCATTTCCTGAATAGCTGGGATTATAGGTTTGTATCATCATACCCACCCAAGCAAAACTTCTTGAAAGATAGAAATAACTAAACTCATATTCTTACATTCACTTGTTAATTTTGTAGTAATTTGTTAAACTTTTTGAAAGAAGAGAGGCTATAGCCTTTAGCCTACATTCACTGGAGTATAATTGGCTGTGAAATGTGTCATAAGTAATAAGCAAGTTACCCAAATGTGTAATAAATTATTTTGGTATAAATTTAGGTGAATTAGGGGTTATCGATACAGTGACCTAAGTCTCACTTAATTGTATTTCAAAAGGCTTTCTGGAAAACAGAATGGGTTAGAACTTAGGAATTGATCTAGCTTGTTTTAGAAATTCATTGAGTTGAATGTTGCCTCCTGTGCCACTGTATCTCTTGTTTGTGTTCAGTCAGAAAGAGAATATTGAGAAACTAGCTCTACTTCTCTATTGCTACATAACAACCCACCCCAAAACTTAACGTCTTAAACAAAACATTGATTTTCCTCAGGAATCTGCAACTTGGGCAGGGATCAGTGGAGAAAGTGTTCTTTTACTCTACCTGGAATTATCTGGGTCAGATCAAAGGCCAGGGGTTGGAATCATCTGACAGCTTGCTCACTCTTACGACCAGGGAAGGAACGTGACTTGTCATGACCAGAGGATCGATTGCGGCACACTATGTTTTTCAAGAGTGGCCATACCTATATGTTGTGGTCCTCCATGCTCTCCTAGAAACTTAGCACTTACCCATGGAGAAGTGGTGCGGATATTCTCTTTCTTTGCTTATGGAAGGATGGTAAATTGACCACAGTGTGTGGCAGACATCTTGCCAGCCTGGACTTCAGGACTGGGCTGCAAAAAGTAATCTGACTTCCACTTGGTATCTGTCTCAGCACATTCATTCTTAGAAACCCAGACCATATGAACAGGAAAAGCATAAAGTTCGGTTGGCAATCAGAGCCAAGTTCCCAATGAAAACCTAGGATCAGCCATCAGTAAATAAGTAAATGAGTTGACTCACTCTAACTCCTGGGTTTCATACCTTCCCAGTTGATGCCATGCAGAGCAGGGGTGAACTGTCCTGACAGAGCTTGTCCAATTGCAAAGAAACAAGTAACACAAACAGACAATGGTAGTAGATATTTAGAACACTCTGCTTTAAAGATTAAAAACAGGATGTGCTCACAATTTTCTAAGGATCCTAGAAATTATTCCAAAACAAAAGTAATTTCATCCATCATCCTTGCCTATGGATTTTCCTTAGACAATTAGAAATGAACATGAGTCTTTTCAAATTTCACTCCTTTCCACCAAAGTGCATTTGATTTCTCTTTTCTAAGTAGCATCCTTGCTAGAGAATGTGGTCACACCCCAGCTCAATCGATAATCTGAAGACTTCTGTTTTCTTTGGCCATGTGTACTGAGAATAATTTACCTCAATTCTCTAACTTATTTGCATTGCTAGAGAATATCATCTCAAATTCTGATTGTTGAGTGTATGGTAAAGACAAAATATTCTTATTATACTAGCACTGGTAGATTCTAGGAGTTTAGTGGTAGTAGTATGAGTTCAATGTAATGATTGTATCAGGATATTATGGGGCAATGTGTAATAGAGGATTAATTGAGGCCAGTTTCTTTTAAATAGAATTTTGCTATCTTCAACAAATCTTATGTTAAATAGGAACACATTGACAGATAGATTTTGCTTCTGAAATGTTACTGTGTTGCTTATTCATCAAAAGAAAATAGGATAAATGTCAGAATTCTCACCTTGCAAAGATAATAAATGATAAACAATGCTGCAAACTTTCTCCAAATTCATCATGCAAAGAAAACTTTTCAATGTTCTGTATTCTTTAAGGGTCTGTTTTCCACTTGGAATACAAGTTATCATTTGTTGTAATCATTCAGCGGGTGTAAGTCACTGATCGCTGGGCCCCAGGACCAGAATTTTGGGTTTAGTAATAGAATGAAGCCCCTAGATTTGTATTTTAGCAGCGCTGCTGGTCCAGGAATTGCACTTGGAGAACTACTAATCCAGAGGAAGAAAATAAAGGTCTAGTGTGTGTGTAGAACCTTTTCTAACCAGTGCTCTCTGAAATACACTCTAAATTTAAAACAGCTTTCAAGCTACCACATGACAAAATAGTTTTCATTCATCTAGGGGTTAGATAAGCCATTTCTCCTTGCCACATTTCATCACCTCTTGGGACAAAGAACAAGAAGAAACAAATTGGCTCTTTCAGTCTGAATGTCATCAAGTTCTCAATGGGTTTGAAAATTGAGGATGTGTCACGAGAGAGTTGTCACAAGCATTTCTCACCAATGAACAACAAGAGAATTTGGTTTATTTTACTAGTTTGGTTAGAAGGTTAGAAAACTTGTCTGAATTCTTTCCCAGATATTTCAGCAATAAAAAATTCTGTGGACCAAACGACCATGTTTCTTTCATCTCAAAGACCGAATTTGTTCTTGTCTAGACACCTGGGACACTTGAGTGGTAAGAAGGTATCCGTGTTCTCAGAAAAAGTAGAAAAGGGCTTCTCTCCTAACATCCTGGGAGCCAGACCTGCCACCAGCAGATTTCCTGTCAGTGTTCTAAATATCCTCAGCTCACTGGACCTCATTGGACTACTCAAAGAATTGACCCAATCAGTGGTGCTTGAGGTCTGCCCTGGAATCTTCCAGGCCTGTATGTCCACACATTTGCCACCACTCTTCTGCCCTTACTGTTTCTTTCTAATTTAACTGTTTCATAAATGAGTAATTTTAGTTTCCATTTGACATTTTGAGCCTACTTGCTGCGTTAACCAAAATGCATGTTATGAATATATACCTTCGATTATTAGTACTTTGCTAAATGCCTTGTTTATTTTAAATCTTCCTTTTCATTATCAAAAGAAATATATGCTCATGTGTGTTTTATTGATTTGTTTTTGGTAGTACTGGGGTTTGAACTCAGAGCCTCATACTTGCTAAGCTGGTGCTCTGCCACTTGAGCCATTTTCCTAGGCCTTTTTGCTTTACTTATTTTTTAAATAGGGTCTTGCTCTTTTGCCTGGGCTACCCTGGACCTCAATCTTCTCATCTATGTCTTCTATGTACTTGGAGTGATATGTACGTGCCACCATGCCCAGCTTTATTGGTTGAGACAGGGTCTCCTTAACTTTTTGCTGGCCTTGGCATGATCCTACTGATCTCTATCTCCTAAGTGGCTGAGATTTCAGTCATGAGCCACTGTGCCATGTCTGATTTTTTTTTGAGGAGAAAAAATTAAAGAAAAATTAATGTCCCAAAGGCTCTCAATATATATTGTGTTAATTTTCTTTATAATCATTATTGAAATATTTATTCAGCAAGTATATTTAAATGGTACAAAATATCTATAAATTCTTTTTTCAATTCCCAGTCTCATTTAATTTTACCTGACTGTAGAATATCAAGTATTATGACAAAAGGTTTTCAATTAGTTTTTTTTCCAATGAAAGAGAATAGGAAAAAAACATATTTCCTGTTATTTCCTTCCATATGTCCATTACTCTACTAAGCATTTATTTTATTTTTCTTTCTTTTATTTTATCATCTATAAAAGTTATCTTTTAAAATTTTAAAGAAATTAAGTGATTTTAAAAACTAGAATATGTAAATGGAAAATAATGAAGAAAATCATGATTATATAATTTGTCCATACTATTACCCAACCCTATACTTTAGTGTGATTTTTCAGATATTTTTAAGTGTATATAAATGCATTTTTCTGAAAATAGAATTTTCTGCATTTATTGTTCTGCTCTCTGCTTTACTCAGCAAATTCACTACAGTAATATCTGTGTATATTTCTTCTCTTAAACAAACTCTTATTAAAAGGATTCATGTGCTAAAATGAGTACATATTCTTTTAAAACATTTGTAAATTATTTCTAAGAAGTTTTGCTGATTTATTCCTCCTTAGCAATGTGTGAGAGCACTTTATTTGCTCATTTGTGGACATACAGGTATGATCTTTTTGAATGTCTTTAGCATTCAAAGCTAAAGCTAAAACTGGTGAAATTGTGTTGCTTTCCTTTGTTTCTAAACATTATTTCATAGGTTGGCTGGTCAGGCAAAGTTCTGTTTTCTGGATTATCTGACCAGAGCCAATGTCTAGTTTCCTGTTATTGTGTTCACTGTTTGCTTTATTTGTAGAGATTCATTATATCTTAAGGATATGTTACAGTTTTTAAAACCAGCTTATCATTTGGATTTTCAACTATTCAGGGTGTTCTTCTACACAGTTCATGTTTTTATGATACCAAATAAAAACTTTGTTTCTTTAAAAGAAAATGATCTAAAAAGATACAGAAGGATTTTATTATGGTTTTCATCTGTGAATAACGCTATTTTGATTGTTGATAGTTTAACAAAAACATTGTGTTCATGTGTCTTTATACTTATCACCTAGATCAAGATATACACATTGTCAGCACCCCCAAAATCACCCCTTGTGTTTCCTGTCTGTGGCCCCGAGACCTACACTCTGATTTTCCATCATAATAATCTAGTTTTACTTGATTTTGTATTTATATTGGTGGAATAGACTAAATATGCTCTTTCATTTCTGGTTTCTTTCATGAAAGATTAAGTTCATGAAAATCACCCTTGTAAAAAGTTACAGTACTTTTTCATTGCTATGTACTATTTAATTGACCAACTATATCACAGTTTATCATCTCTTCCATTATGGGTGCTTGGCAAGTTGCATTTCTGGGTTAATTCAAATAACATTCTTTACTTTTGATGCATATGTGTGCATTTCTTTTGTATTGAAGAGTTCCAAAACGACAAATTGTCTGAGTAAATATTTTCTTATTATTTAGATATTTATGTTCAGTAATTGAATATTTTAGAAATAATAATAGAAGCTTATAAGACCATTTACATACCATGTATTACAAAAAGCACAAAGACTGAAAGGGAGGAAATGAAAATATAGTGTAATAAATTTCTTATATTACATATAAGCTGATAGACAACTGGACAGAAAATTGTGATAAATTAAGGATGTACGTTATAAACTTAAGTTTTAAAATAACAAAAGAGTTGTAAGTGAATAATACAACAAAGGAGAGGAAATGAGATCTTGCAAAGGCAATCCAAAGGTAAACAGAAAAAGAATAAAAGGATGACGAGGAGATGGGACAGATACATAACAAATATCAAGCTGGCAGATTTACACATGGCCATAGAAATAATCATAGTAAATGTATATTTCTAGACATCACAATTAGAATACAGAAAGTAAAAAATAAAAGGTCTAATCATGTACCTACTTCAAAGAAATGCACTTGAACACAATCAGTTTCTGGGAAAAGATAAATGCTGGTAACTTTAATCAAAAGGAAGATAGAATAGTATGTCAATATCAAACAAACCATGTCTCAGAGCAAAGACTACTTCAGGAATAAAAAATGTCTTTTCACAATGATTAAAGTTAGTTCACCAAGAAGACATAAAAATCTGAAACATTTAATGAATTTATTAACATTTCCAAAAACAAAAGCTGATAGAATTGTGAAGACAGACAAATCCATGGTTAGTGTTAGACAGTTCAATATTTCTCCCTCAGTAAGTGATAAAATGAGAAACAGAAAATGTAAAGATACAGAAGACATTATACTATCCACTTAATGAATACAGAATAACTCAATCAATATCAGAAAATACAGTCCTTTTCAGTGCACACATTTACCAGTGTATACCACATTTTGTGGTATAAAATTTTTCAATATGTTTGAAAAATTCAATATTTACATAGTATTGCTTCATTGTGAAAGAATTAAATAAGAAATCAATGATAGAAGGCTATCCAAAATACCTAAATGTTTTTCATATAAAACCCCATATTCCTAAGTAACCCATGAGTCAAATAAGAAATTGAAAGGGAGGCAGGCATGGTGGCTCCTGACTTCCTAGCTACTCAGGAAGCAGAGATTGGGAGAATCATGGTTCAAGGCCAATCCAGGCAAAAAGTTAGCAAGACTCCATCTCAAGAAATAAGTTTTGGGCATGGTGGCACAAGCCTGTGATCTTGCTACGGAGGAGATCATAGATAGGAGGATTGTGGTCTGTAGCTGACCCTGGGCAAAAACGTCTGACCCTATCTGAAAAATAACTAAAGCAAAAACAAAGAAGGGAGAGAGGCATGGCTTAAGAGGTAGATTACCTGTCTAGCAAGTGTGAATTCAAACCCAAGTACTGCTCCCTGCCAAAAATAAATCAACAAAAGGGAAATGAGAATGTATTTTGCACTAAAGAAAATGGAGTACATTAAACACAAAGCAAGCTAAGGAAGGGAAATACTGCTGACCAAGGCAGAAATCAGGGAAGTGGAAGAATGAAGAACAGAGAAGGATGGTGTTTTCCATGCTCATTTCCAAGGAGGGAGGAAGCCACTTGTCTTTGCTTACCTAGCAATGGCTTGTCCCTTTTTGGAATTTAATTTCTTTAGGTTGCTTTTCATCCATGTGTATTTAGTGCACATACACACTGGGAAACTACCCAGAAAAAGTGGAAGGAATTGCATAGCTGAACCTCAATGCTGAATGAAAGAATGCAGACAAAACAAGTATATGCTGTGTCTTTTCATTTGCATAAAACTTTATGAAACACTATATGGTGACAAGGCAGATCACTTGTTTCCTAGAAAACTGAGGAGCAGAGAGAGAAGCAAGATGGATTATGAAGGAGTGGGAGAATGTTTCTGGGGTGTATGATAATATAAATGACAATGTGTTAGAAACCTCTTGCAATTGCTTTAAGTGGGGTGGGGAGGGGATTGAGGGGGAGAGACGATGGGGGCGATATAAGTAATGTACAATAAAAGTCTAATTGGAATTGTCACTATGAATTCCCCTGTATAACAAATATATCCTAATAAAAAAATTTATAAAGAAAAAATTCTTACAGTGTTCCAGGGAGAAGCTTTAAAAGGCTAAATATGTATGACAAACAATGGGTTCAGTAAGTAGTGGCTTTTCACTGTATGATTTATGATAGTGGTTTGAATTTTTTCCCACATTTTCTTAGCACATATTAACTGTACAATGGTAGATTCTATTGTAATATTTCCACACGTGCATATGCTATGCATTGATTACATTTACCCTTTCTATCTTTCTCATCTTCCCTTTTATATTATTCTTGCAATTTTAAAATGGGTTTCATCATGACCTTTTCATACCTGCATACAATGTATTTGGAGGTTTTTTTAAAGAAATAAATTTTGAAAATTATAAAAAAAAAAAACTTACCAAGCTGTGCACTTTAAATATCTGAAGTATTTGTATGCCATTATAACTTTAAGATGCTGCTAGCTTTTTTTTAAAAGAGTGAAATTCGGGCATTTGGGCCACCCTGTGGAATATGAATTTAATTTCCTTAAGGGATTCCCTGTTCCAGAAGCATAACTAGTGGGGAATGGCAGACCCAATAGTGGCAGAAACCACTTTGTTTCTATCTGCGCATAATACAGGATTGGTGGAGAAGAGGGAGTGGGGCTCAGGAAGAAGACCTAACTTTTATAAAGGAGATACTGAGGCTTCATTATGTTCTCGTATTCATGGCTCATTTAATAACCTATGATCTTGGGCTTATTTAAACTGTGCTTCCCACTGACATGCTGTCGGGCACCCAAACCCCAGGACATAATAACAGCTGGGGATTAACTAAAGACCGGTAAGAGGGCTATGAGGACAGTGTCATCAAATGTTGCTTCAACCAACATGTGCTTGCTACCTATTATGTATGCTTGTTACCTTTAGTATACCTGTGAAATGTATGTGGCAAAAGCACAAAAAGGACAGGGTTCTGTCTCTCTACTTAACTCAGACATAGACATGTAACTAGGTACTCATATCTAATGTGAGATTCAGGACCTCTCAGAGCACAATTCTGTTAGAAATAAAGGTGAAGAGAAATGTCTGCCCCCAGTAAATGGTGCCGGACTGGAAATTTCTGGAAGGTACTTCAGGAAAAGAAGTCTGTACTCTATTACTTCCTAATTTCCATTTCTAATTGAATCTTTCCCCCCCTAATTTTCCTAAGCAATTTCCTTTAGTGAATATCAAACTTATCTCAAGACAAATTATAAAAGTGGGATTTTTCCCCAAAATTTAATAAAAATGTCTTGTGAGATCATCAAAGCCTTAATTCTAGAACATTTATTTCATGACAACTGTTTATTCTTTTATCCACTTGGTCAGCAAACATTTACTGTGTTTTCATTAAATAGCATTTGTTATATAACCAGTCTTTTATGGATGGGCATTTAAATTGTCTCCAACTTCTTACTGTTATAAACAAACTGCAAAGGACATTTGTGTGTCATGTAATCTTTGCTTGTCTGCAGTTTTTCCTAAACATGTTCCTAAAAGTAGAATTGTTGGGTCACTGAATATAAATATTTTAAATTTGTATAGGTTTTGCCAACTTTCTTTTCTGCATTGGATAGATTTCGTTGTGGCTTTTCTCTTGGCTTTGGCTAGGGCAGTTCCAGGGGAGGCACATACTGAAGCCGGATTACAGGAATTTGGGGAGGGGAAGAAGAGAAGGCAGGTGGTGGGAACAACTCTTTGCAAAGTTCAGTGATGATGTAACTGTATAAATCCATGTCCCCTTGTCCAGATGAGGGACAACTTTGGTGGGAAATCTCAGCTTTAGGACTCTGCGAAATCAGCTGAGACTTTTGTTGTGACATGGCGACTGCATTACAGGTCAACATCTCCTTCTTCTCATTCCTATTCCTTCACCTTCCCAAAGGTGTTGGTCTGGAGAGATAAATTTCCTATATGTCAATCTCTGTCTCAGAGTCTTTTTCCAGTGAATATGACTTCAAATATTTGTCCATCTATATTCCATTTAAATTCCCCTTAAAAAACAGAGTATAAATAGCTTTAATCAAAGGGCAAGGGAATTTATTTCTTCAAGAATACTAAAAGAAATCCTCTATTAGAGGCAAATGATTTAGATAAATGTCCACTTTTCATTGCTGTAACAAAATACCAGAGACCGAGTACTTTGTAAAATAAAAAGGAGCTCATAGTTTAGCTCATAGTTTTGTGGGCTAAAATTCTATACCAGGTGGTCCTAATGGGTCAGCTGCTGGTGAAAGCCTTTCTGGCTACATCGTGACATGGCAGATTATATCAAGGCAAGAACATGTGTGGGAGAAATCACATGGTGGAACAGGAAGCCAGAGAGAGAGATTTAGGGATCAGACTTACTGTTTTGTAACAACTCACTCTCACAGGAACAAACCACTAACCAAGGTCTCATGACAACTAGCTTTATTCCTTATGACCTAACCACCTTGTATTAGGCCCTACCCATTAAAGGTTCTACCAACCTTAACACTGCCATACAAAGAACCATGATCCTGTATGCAATCCCTGTTTGTCAGGGAGAGAGGAAGAACACCAAAAAAGGACATGTATGTGGGTGAACGCAAAGGTCCACCTTTTGTTAATAAAAGGAAAGCAACAAAATGGCTATACAGTTTGGGACTTACATCTCATGTAGAAGTAAAATGCATGACATCAATAACAAAAGGCAGAAGGGGCGGTAAAAAACATTCAAGTATAATAAGTTGTGGGTGCATATTTTAACCCCCAGTGAAACCACTATAAATAATATAAGAAGATGTAGCTACAAAGACAATAGGGGAAATAAAATAGATAACAAAAATATTTGCTTAATTCAAAGGAAGTAGGGAACAGAAGAATAAAAGATCAAGGAACAGTTTAGACAAGGAGAAACAAAAGGCAATATGGTAGAAATAATCCAGCTGTATCAGTAATTATGCTTGATATAAGTAGAATAAATGCTCCAATTAAAAGAGAGTGATGAAATGCATTCACACACACACACACACACACACACACAGATCAGACACAAGCCCCTGTGCATACTTGCATGACCCAAGTCTACACTATTTAAAAGCAATACATATCAAATATAAAGACATAGATTGGTTTAAGTTCAAAGAGTGGACAGCGGTATTTCATGCAAACGCTAACCATCACTTAAAAGGTCCTATGGCTTCTTTCCTTCTATACATATGTATATATAATATTACCATATTATTGTATATGTAATATAATATACATGGTATGTTATATTACAATAGGTACAATTATATATTACAATATATGTTTGTATATATGTATATATTATCATATTATTGTTGTACTGGGGGTACACTGTGACATTTACAAAAGTTCTTACTATACATCACAGCTAAATTCACCCCCTCCATCATTCTCCTTTATTCCCCACCCCATTCCTGGAAGAGTTTCAACAGGTGCCATTTTTCCGTTTTCATATGTGAATACGTAATATTTCTACCACATTCACCCTCCTACGTCCTTTCCTTATATCCTCCCCCCTCCCACTAGAAATCCCATAGAAAATCCAAGATAGGATTTTCTAATGAAACTTCAGAGAGGGGACTGAAGACCACAAATTAATGGTGTAAAGAACAAAATAAGAGATGCTAGAAAAATAAAGTTCACAGTAGGCAGAGAGAAAAAGGAGGAAGAGAAGAAGAAGAGGAGAGAGAGAAAGAGCTTGGAAATTAGAGGAAGAAGGGTGGAAAGAGAAGGGAAAAAGTAGGGAGGTGGAAAGCATAGTGAAGGCCAAATAGGAGGGAGGAAGTCACTGCTATGAATTTTACAAGTAATTTCTTTTTACCTCTCATGTTTCTTTCAGACCCTCCTCTCAACTTCTGAGAGTCCCTTGTGACATGCATGGACCACTCCCTATCTTGTTTCTTTTTATTTCCCCAGACATTACACTTCTAATTGTTCAAATTTTTCCCCTATGGGGAAAAAGGGCCTCTGCAGGGTCAGGAAATAAAGCAAAATGCTTTCAATGAACAAGTGCCACAAATTACTTCAATTACCTGCCTTTTCCTTAGCTGCTCCTTGGGAATGCTAAGTGCTCTGCTGCACACAGCCCACACTCAGTCTGCTGCTGAGGGAGTGTTTTCTTAAGTAGCTTCTCAACTGCAGAGATTTTACAATGCACGTTATGAGAGTTCTATATTTGAGATGACTACAAAACGACAACCACCAACAGCACAAAGCCACAGATAGAAGGGACAGTATTAGAAGCAGCTGATACAAAAACAATGCATCTCAATATGAGGCCTTAGGAATAGGTACCTTGTAGGGTTTTTAAACTATCTTTGCAATGAGATTGACTACAAAAGTTTTGTCTAGCTTGCTAGGCCTTAGGTAGTGAAGCCAAAAGGAATCACCATTTTCTTATGATGACCATATGATGCTGTAGCTTGTTTCCCCTCAGAAGTATGGACATAGGCCCCAAAGGTATTGGGTGTGTGTGTGTGTGTGTGTGTGTGTGTGTATGTTTGTCACAGTCTTTTTTCAACAGTCTGGCAAATCCTTGAACTCCTGAGAGTAATGTTATTGATTTATTTTGGTTTCCAGGAAAAATTTAAATACACAAAGTGAAATAGAAAGGATTCTTTTAAAATGTAGTTTCCAAAATATTTTTTAAATCTGTAGTATGGCAGAATATTTGCTTCTCTGTAAATATATGAGAAACTATCAGTGAATTTCTTTTTGCAAAAGAACGACACTGAATTTCGACATAGTGATAAGCATAAATAATTCATTGGTATGTAAAATTATAACATGATATAAAAGTGCAAGTATTTTATATTGTTGACAAAATCATATTCTTTCTCTCTTTTCCTTTATTCATAATGGTAATTTTTGTCAGCAGTTAATAAAAAGAGGATGCAATATTTTTCCCATACAAGTAGACCCAAGTTTAGAATTCTGGAAGGGTTATATGACTAAGGGTTATTGAAAACTTGATATCTACTGGTTTTCAGAAAGAAGCAAGAGTTAAGTGATTGTTTTCTTTATGGCATAAGAATTTCCCACAATAAGAAATAGGTAAAAATCTGAAACTCAATGTGAAAGCTCAGAATAAATAGATACATTTTTGGCCTCTATTACCTTTTCTCATTCTTTACCTCCTTCCTCTCTCCTACTTTATGAAAGGAGGCAAGCCTTTCCCTTCCAAAGTTGTGATCTCAACAGTAGTCAAAATGTTAATTGAGATGGCCGTATTTAGAGTACACCATAAAGTCTGTGAGTACCTGAAATATGACAATAAAAATGACATATATCCTATTAAATATTGTCTGTATCATCCTATATTTTAAAAAATTCTCCTTTCTGGAACTAGAGGTTGAAGTCTAAATATGAGTTTCTGTCTAGACCAAAAAGAAGTTGGATACAGCAAGCTCCATATGGTGAGAACCCTTTCTGCCTGGTAAGCATGAACAATGCAGACTCAGGAATTTGAGTCTGCAGCTCTTGGATTTGTACCTAAGAAAACTCAGAGGAACAGAAGCTCCTGACCCAAACACAGAGCTCAGGTCAGACCTGCCCCAACAGTGTCTTCCCTTTCCTTCTCCAGTAAATTGCGACAATGGTAACACATTCTGAGTGTAAAACTGGCCATCCATCCTGCAGGGGTCAAAACTAGAAAGCGGGACTGGAGAGGGATGCGAAGTGTGCTGAGCTCATCTGACTCTTAAGAAATTGTACAAAGCAGGGATACTATCTTTTTAAGAGGGGGAAAAAAAACTCTGAGAAGGAAGAAATTCAGAAGAGAATGTAGTTCAGTAAGCAAACAAATCTTGTCAAGTTTTAAAAAGTGCAATTTGGAAAATGAATGGTTAGAAGTTCAGTGGGGCGTGGTCATGTGTAAAGCAGTATAATGCTTGAAACTGTATGCTCTGTTGGATCCAGGCAGGAGCCCATCCTTACAGCCATACTTTCTTAGCTATACTAATTCTCTTAAGACAGAAATCATTCCTTTCCTACTTTTGCTGTACTTTCTCAAGTGAAACTGCAAAGATATTAAGTAGACAATAAGTGGATTAAATTAATTTTCTTCATCTGGAGGGAAATACTAGATGTTATATAGTCCTAATAAATAGTATATATGATGTGGGGAATTTTTTATGAATATTGGTGCATCCCTTAGCATTCTACAAGAAGATCATACCTTGAAAAGCCAAATATGCATTGTTAACAAAACCACTTGGGAAATGCCACTGGAACATTTGTCAAATGGGCTACAGTGGCTCTTAGCTAATTCATGCACTTGTGGCCTTGCCAAGTAAGTCTCATTCACCTCACCACAGAAGCTTTCATGAGCCTGTTTACTCTTTGCCAATCCAGTCAGTCCCCAAAGAAGCCCACATGTTGGCAGCAGTAGCTCCCTAAGCACACATATCCCAGGCTCACCTCTGGCATCCACAACTCTTGTGTTCCTGCAGCCTGGTTTCCTGCAGACAGCACCAGCTGGTACTGCATTCTGAAGTGGACAATCTTCTCTGGACAGTGACTCCAGAAAGGCAGAGGAGGAAGGGCTGTCACTGGGACATGGGGCTCCTCTGTGCACCACAACAATTCTCCTGAATGTATCCAAAGCAACAATGAGCAGACACTATGCTCCTACACAGTGCTCCAGATTTACTTAACTGTCTCATTTTCTACAGAGCATCTTAAACTTTGCCAGTGTTCACCAGCTCTGGTTCAACCTTTGCCTGCAGTGACATCTATCATATAAGGCTGGAAGGTCCACCCCAAAAGCTCTTTCCTGCTAACTTTAATGATAACACTGTCAGAGGCTGCATGCCAGCTCAGTTATGCACAGCAAAGGCAGGCCCCTTGGCCTTGACCCTGTCTAGAAGACAAGGTACTTTAGGAGTGGAACTTGGCATCATGAGCTGTACTCCTGAGTGTGATTGGAGATGCCAAACATATGTACAATGACCTTGGTGAATCATCCTTTATTGTGCTCATTGGGCCTGTCTTTCTAAGCACCACTTAGCATTTGTTGTTGGTGCCTGTTGTCTTCATTTGAACCCTGTGATGTGCTTAAGGATCACTTATCTGGGCAATGTGGCCTCTCTTCACTGAAGCAACAGAACTTCTTGCATTTTAATAACTCTCCCACTGGTGGAAAACAAGCCTTTCGGTAGGGCCAGTGCCCTTAAAGCTCAGAACCACACTGCCCTGTGGGCTATGAAGGCTCTGCTGAGTCCATTCAGGGAAGAATAGGAGCTGAGCAGCATTGCTCTGGCCTTGGCATTGGTCTTTCCTGTAATGTGATAATCCCAGCAGGCAAGCGCCGAGGTGGAGGCCAGCCATGCAGTACTCAGGAATCAACTTCTGACCTCCTGCCTTATCTCCCTTTTCCCCAAAACAGTTCTGTTTAAAATTCTAGCTGCTCTGTCATAAATTATTCTTTACTTAAGGGGTTTGGCTACTGTGGTTTGAAAAGAAAGTGGGAAAATAACAGACTATCTTAGTTTAGCCAAGACCCAAGGTCTAACCCAGGTAAAGGGGAAACAGTCTGTGAAAGGGGAAACGAGGAGCAGGGAAGAAAGTCTTTTATTCACGTGCTCTTAAGGCTGTGCAGATCATCACTTTTTGGTAGGATAATTTTCTACAAGTGTTTTTTTCTGTACCTACACTTTGCTGGGGAATGACCTACTAAGAATACACATTTTGACAAGAGATAGCATTGTATTCTTTGGATTTTCAAAGTGGCTAGAAGGATTCTTGTGAATCCAACAGCTGCTTTTCTGACACAGTCCAGAAACAAGCCAGGAATCAGAGCCCCCAGGCTGAGGTTTTCCTGTGATCTATAGAGATGATTTGGGTAAGCAACACAAGACAAGGTAGCATGGCTCCTTGACTTGGATTTGCAGAAAGAACTTTTGTTTGTGATTTAGCTGATATGCTCCTGTGCGATCATTGATCACTTAGCAAGAAAACAAAGATTAATCCAGTGTCCAATCCAGTTTAATATTTTACTTTTATTCCAATTATCTTAACATTCCCTTTGGGTAGAATATGGTTTGTTTTGAATTAAAAAGTTCAATCTTTGCAAAGTCTCTTCTTCCCCATTTCTCTCCTTTCTAAAGCCTCTGATTGTGTGTGAATGAGGGGAAAGGGCCCTTAGTTTGCTGTGGGGTGTAATGGCTGATCCTTTCTGTCCTGTGCCTGCCCCTGGTTGGTTGGAGCTGACTTCAGTCCTACTCACAACAGGTAAGCATAGGATCTCTTCTCTTGCCTTGGAAGAGAGACTGGGTCACCTTCCCCTGGTTAATTCAGCCTCTCATGGCTCTCACTGGCTGTGAAATGTCACTCTCTTGCCTCACCCTCCTACCATCTTTGCAAGATCATTTGGACTCGCCCTGATAAGGTCTCTGTCAGGTCCATTCTCTTCCAACCAAGCAAGTAAGCCACCTGGGGTTGAGGTCAGCTCAGGAGCAAAGTTCACGGGCTTTTGCTTTCTTTTTCCTGACTATGATCATTTATTATGTCACCCAGAGCAGGGGCCTGGCAGCCTGAGAAGTAACACTTTCTCATAGAGCAGAGTGGGTAAGAGCCTGTTGACTTTTGTGTTCCATCTCATGCCTCCCACCTGTGGGAAACAAGCCCAGAGGGGTAGTAGGTAGTCATATGTTCCATCGCTGCTCACAGGTTTCTTCTTATTTTCCTAAGAAAGAGACTAAGGAATGAGACTTTCCTTTACCTCCTTCTTCCTCTGTATTCCAGTTAAGTCTTTAATAAGGCTCCTTTGGATATCACCTGTGCCACAGAAATAACAGGCCCTCTAGGACTGCTCTACACATGCTCTAGAAGAACAGAGGAATGGAACGAAGCTTCTCTTTCCACAAAGCCTGCCTTTAAAAGCTTAAATCTCCCTATGACGTGAAATGCTAGCCTTCTCCCACCATGGGGTTATCATTCTCATAGTGAAAAATCCATTAAAGGAGAAATAAAAATGATTAGCTTGATATTTGCTGAAGCTTTTTCAATACTTAAACCTCATGAGGCCAGAGCTGCCCTGAGGCATGTCTCCAGGGGACAGGACTGGTGCCCTGGAATTGTGCCACATATCACTCTGATCTGTTCTTGCTGTTAAATGCATGTTTCCATCAGGGTTGAGTTACAGGTCAAAGGAGAGACTGTTAGAAGGTAGAAAACCTTTTTAGAATGAGGCAGCCATCAAATTCTTAGCCGTGGTCTTTTCTCAATATGTTTGCTTCTGTGATGGGAAAACTATGGAAAAGGAAGTTTTATTCAAGGTATTCAAATATATTTTGACGATCCCATTTTTTGGCCTTCTTCATGGACAATGTCTTTACATGGCATCTGTAACCACAAACATCTACTATTTCATCTCTCACCAGAGCCTGTGTTTGTAGCATGTGATTCTGATGCCTCTAGGTTCCCACCCTCTGTGTGGATGATAGCCTTTCTGTGCCTCAGGCTACTTCTGGTAGTTTCCCATGAAAATATAAAAATAAGTGTTAAAGTAAATGACATGCTGAATTGTGTTCTTTGAAAGGGTGAATTATGTCAATAAAAAGCTGTTATTTTTTAAAAAGAAAAAAATGCATGTAATTATCACATACAGTATTACTTTCTTCTCAAAAAAGAGATGTGTAAGCTTTTCTGAATCTTGATTTCTTCACTAAACCGTAAACTGATTTAATTAATTAATTCATATCAGTTAGCACGTTCTCTTTAATGCCAGCAAATACATTTTATGGGTGATATGACATATTCTCAAGAATTCCTCCTTTGATAAACATTTTTAAAATTTTTTCCACTACAATAATTTTTCATTTAAACACTTTGTAAATATATACTTTTCCATATTGGTATCATTATTTCTATAGAATAAATTCATAAGTGTGAAATTGTGTGGGCTACAGTATATATTTTCAATTTTATAGATATTATCAGATTGTTTTTCAATAAAGACTCTAACAATTCACACTACAGAAGTAATATAGTAGAGTTTTCCCTGTATCCCTGCCAAAAATAGGCATTGGAACTCTTTATTCTTGACAGTCTAATGGCTATAAATTATCTCAGTGTTGCTTCAATAGCATTGAATGCTTTTTGATACTCTGTTTCAATCAACTGTATCTATTACTCCACCAACATTGAGTTGTTTTCCTTTTTATTGTTCATTTATAAAAGCTATTTGTATAATAGAGGTAGTAACCATTTTCCTGCCATTTGTGTTGCAAATATTTTTCCCAGTGTGGCCCATTTTTCAAAGACATTTTTAAATTTTGAATATTTCAATGTAGCTATAATATTTTTGTGTGTGTTTGGTCTTCCAGAATGGATCTGTCTTGCCTTTAGAATTGTACCTGTAGCATTTTTGAAAGACTTTTATTGTTTTAATTTTTACATATAAGTCTTTAATCCATCTGGAATTTATTTTTACATTTGGCATGAATTAAAAGTCCCACTTAATTTTCCTCCAGATGGATAACCAGTTAGTCAAGCTCCACTTAAGAAACAAACTACCTCTTCCCACTGTTTGAAATATCACCTTAGTCATGCATTAAACTCCAATTTATACTAGGATTTATTTCTCTTCATTCCTTTTATTGCACCAACTTGTCTATTCCTATGCCAAGCCCATAGTCTTTTGTTTGCAGTAGCTTTATAGAATGCTTTCATTCTATTTCTGGTGGGGTGAGTTCTCTTTCAGTACCCTGAAGGACCAGGGAAAACTCACTTTAGACTACTTTAGCTCATGTGCAGTAGGATGAGGAGACAATGCAGATGGAAAGGACAAAAAGGAAAGGGAGAAACATTGCAGAATAAAAGCTATTTATGGAAAAATATGTCAAGAAAAATCCCACTCATCTCTTGTCTTTCCCCCAATTCCAAAGAAGATGATTGTGTAGATGTTAGCAGGGGTGCATCACCACCACCACGACCACTTCTGTGAGCATCATTGTGTTACTACACAACTGCAGTGGTTGATAAGAGCCATGGCAAAGTGGCTGTGTTCTCTACCACTGGAAGGAAGTTTGTTCTCTGAATTCAGAAATGGAGATAGTTTTTGTAAAATTTGGTCCTCTGAAAAGGACCAAAATGATCAACCACACTAAATTATTAACAGCAGAGCTGGACGTTGTTGTTCAAGTTAAATATCCTGATGGCCCCAACCCATGATTACACATTTATATTGCACTCTTTATGAAGATAGCTAGGCACACAAAGAGAAATTGTTTCAGAGAAAAGCTTGGATTTTTCCCTTGTGTGAAAGGAGCCTTTCTGCTTCAGGAGTCTTTATTTACACCAGCTCTCCCAAGGGTCTCTCCATCTGCTCATTCTTTCTCATGGCCTCAGTTAGCATAGCATGCTACATTAAGCGTACAGATTTACATAATTGGCTATTCCTGATTGGAATAGATGTATTTTAACCCACTTTGGGAAGCATGCAGTAAAAAAAAAAAAAAAGAAAGAAAAGTCCACATTGTAGGTTTTTGGAAGCCTTGTTGTTTACTTTTATTCTTTCTCTCTCTTTCTTCTCCCCCTCACCCCTTGTATATTCCTGATGATTCTTTGGTCTTTATGAATGTTTGTCCTTATTTAGTTAGCTAATAAGATTCTCTATGAAGCTATTATAGACTTATCCTTTATCCTACTGTCAATGAAAAGGTATAATTAGAAACCTGAATTTAATGTATGGATTTTGTATTAAAGGAATGGCATGGGAAAATTCAATGAAGTCATTGTAATGAAGCAATTAACAGTTATTTTGTATGTGAAGCTTCATTGGGTTATTGAGGGTGACTTGTAGAAGTAAGATGATGTAGAGAAACCAAAATGCCTTACTTTCTCTTTTTCTTTTTGCATCACCTGTCAAGATGGAATATTTACATTCTTCCTAGTAGGGTGGTTTATACACAGTTCTCCTTGAACAAAAGTAGATGTCATAGAACATATGTCTTCATAATTATTTTGTAAATGTTTAAGTTAGAATCAACAGAAAGATTTACATGAACTGGAGTTTTGGATTGTTAATTTTGAAAAAGTATGTAAGAAATATTATATAGTATGGAGGTTTCAAAGGATAAGTGTTCTGCCAGCTTTGCTGAGATTTTATACAAAAGCTCCTTAATTGATTGCAAGTAAGTAACACCTAACTGTTTTCTATCCATAAAATGTATGTGTGTGTGTGTGTGTGTGTGTGTGTGTGTGTGTAGCATAAATTCACAAAATAATATTGTAGGAAATTATCTCATAGACACAAGCTTTGATTCCACATCTGTAGACTTGTTACTAAAGGAAAAAGTACCCCTCCCCTTCCCCTTACCATCATTCTAAAGCTGGTCTCAATTCAAGATAAAAAGAAAGTTCTAAAATTTAAGATTATTTTAATTTGAAAGGGAGATAATGAAAACCTCATTTCCATCAAAATTATAAACTTATGTTTTCTCTTTAAATTAAATGTGCTTAAAAAGCCCACCCCCAAATTTTAGCATAGAAGCTCTCAAAGGGCCTGAGCAATATTTAGCCAAAGGGGTTCATAATTAAGTGTTGTGTTAATTTGACCTCATTATTATTTTAATTCAAAAGGAATATTATAAATTAAAAGAGAAAAAGAGTTTCTCCAAAAGTCTTCAAAAGACCAAAATGAAGGGCAACCTTTTGAATTTGGTTCAAAAGGTTTTGAGATGTGTATGACATAGTCAGGTAAAGAATGGTGTGACAGGAACACATTTCTGAAATCCTCAGTGTGTATTTCTTAAATAGTTCCCATTTTCTCCTATTTTTCAACTTAGTTGAACTCATTATTTTGTAGGTGATTTTTTTGTTTTGTTTTAAGTTTCAGAGTCCCAAGTTTTAGGGGAAAAATGATCTGGAGAGAGGAAGCTTTCTTTGCAAAACAAGAGATATTCTTGGGCGGAAGAGGAGAGAGACTCTATATGTTGAATGAGTCTGCACACTGAGTCTGAGATCCTCACAGAGGTCACAACAGGTGGGTCTAGGACACCAGAAAAGAGCTTATAATCCATATGGATACATTATAATAGATCCCAGACTACCGATTCTTCATAGAAGCGGAAGAATGGATCCCAGTCCCTAAAGTAGAGATTCTTAAAAGCAGCAGGGGAGACCCAGTCCTAAAGAGGCCAGGCAGATCCAAACAGAGATGTCCACAGTCCTACAGAAATCGTGCTGGTGCCATAAGGAGGATGAATGGCCAGTGCCTGCCAATGTAGACACAATTTTAGGAATTTGCAGGATGTCACACGCCCACCATGCCTTCTGACTCAGCCAGTCCTTCAGAACATAAAGTTGGCACTAAAGATGAGAAAGGGAGAGATTTCAAACATATGGATGGAAACTATCCCTGTCCCCTGACACAACGGGGATTCACAATAGAAATGTAGGTCAGTTAGAGACGCTACGGTTATAGCGCCTCACTTACCTAAGAATGTAGACTGAAATTTACACTCATCATATTTGTGAAAAGTTGGGGAGATGGGAATGAGACAATATCACTGGACTCCTGCCATTCCATTACCTTTAGCTGAAGCCAGAGAAGATGGTTCCTTTCTCTCACAATGACACAATTCTCTTTTACGATTGTTTTCAACCTTAGCTGCACATTAGAATGGCGAGAATTGTAGAAAGTTCCTTAGTGTGCTCTGTCTCCACGCTCTGCCGTGAGGTCCTCTGGTGCATGGACCCTGCCTTCAGTGAGGTGTTGACATTTTTCTTCTCTTTTGTTTTCCTTATTTAATTTACATATTCATTAAGGCTATCTTCTATTTGTTCACTCAGAAACTGTTAATATTTTAAGATGTATCTTTGCTAGGTTATCAGCTGTATAATATTTTAAAATGTCTGCACTATCTGCTTCTTCAAGTTTCAATGGCTTTTTATCCCTCAGTATGTTCTATTTGCATTACCTTAAAGCTCTCTTACCACTTAAATTGTCCCTTTACTGTTTCCCCTTTTAAAGTTGTTTTTACTTCATATGTTATTATTAACTTCTGTTGTAATCATTTTCTCCATTGTAGTTTTGTGGTTTGAGTATACTGTTAGTTTTTACTCTTTATGTTAAATTTTACTTATTCTCCTCATATAATTTTCCAATTACAATGTTTGTTCTTGCTAGTCATTTATACATTTTCATCATTTTGATATTTTCTCTATTATTTTGACTTTCATTTCTTTCTTCCTTTTTCTTAAAGACCGTATAAATTATTTTCTAAATAGTAATGCAAAAAGCAATGTTCAGAGCATAACAGATCTGAGCATGACACTCATACATTGATCAGAAAAGCTTGGAAGGAGAGTTGAATGCAGGTGACATTACTATCAGGACAAGCAAATGTTTGTTAATTGTGACATGCCTTTGAGGTTAAAATTGTTGTGGTGATAACTTGCAATTTAGGATTTTGGAAGCAACCTGTTCAGTAACTGGGGCAGACCTTCAAAGTGATTTTTGAGGAAAATCTTGGACTTGTTCATGGGTTGACCTTTGACTCACTCTCATTCGACAATGGGATGTGGGATGTATTATATCCTTGTCCAGTTTTCCATCTCTCAGGGGAGAGTAGTTGTGCTGGATTGATTATAAAAGAAAGAAAGAGATCTTTCTTACACAAAATCCTTTTTGATGAACAATTTGAAAATTTATAACAAAATTTGAAACATGCACAGGAAAATTCCATATTGAGAAGAAAGAAGAAATTCTATGAAAAGTACTTAAGTATTGTCTGTGTCACTTTACAATGAGGATATGGTCTAAGAAATGTGTAATTTGATGATTTTCCTCATTATGTGAATTTTGTAGCATATACTTACAGAAATTTAGGTGATGTAAACTATTACACACTGGGATATATGGAACAGCTTATTGCTCTCAGTGCTATAACCTGTATAGCATGCTACTGTACCAAATACTATAGGCCATTTTAATACAATCATAACTATTTGAATATGCAGATATGTCTAGGATGTTTTGTTTACACCAGTGTCACCACAAACACCTGAGTGACACATTATGTTGTGAGGTTATGATGGCTACATCACTAGGTAAGAGGAATATTTCAGCTTCATTATAATCTTATGGACCATTGTTGTGGTGGGAGTAGCCCAATGAGCTAACTTAAACAAAGACAACAGGAATAGGATAGAAAGTAGGCATAAGAATGATGTGGGAACAGAAAGTGAAAGTTTATGTAAAAGTGTGGGGCGAAGAGGGTTGAGGATGTAATTCAGTGGTAAGCACTTGCTTAGCATGTACAAAGCTCTAGGCTTGATCTTCAGCACGGAATAATTGGTTTTTAAGTAGAAGAGGGGATCAATGCCAGAAGATTACCAGCAAGCAATAGGCTATAGCTGTTAATACTCCAGTAATGCTATAAGGCAAGTTAATGGTAGAAAAGCTATTATGTTAAACCATCCATCCTATATGGCAAGGAAAACTAAGTTGGATTCCATGTAAAATTATTGAGAGAGACATAGTAAAGTCCTTATAGAAAATTGAAAGCAGAAAAACATACTAGTAAAGCATAAAAATGTAACTGAAAATATTTTAAAATCAGCTAAAAATTAATCATGAAATCAGTGATAGGAAACAGCAGCATAAATAAGAGTGAAACAACTCAGGCATGAGATGGCAGAAGTCAGGAGGAAAATTAGTAATCAAAGAAAAAAGCTATTATATAAATGAGAATTAATTTAAGCGAATACAAGAGTAAATAAGCAGAAAAAATAAATAATAAGCAAAAAAATTTTAAAAATGTAAGGAGAGAATTTTTTAAGAAGTAAAAGATAAATAAAATAGGCAAATGGCTTGGGGGCATGGCTCAACTGGTAGAGCACCTGTCTTACACTAGCAAGTGTGAGGCACTAAGTTCAAACCCCAGAATCACCAAAATAAATAAATAAAAGAGATAGGCAAAGAAGGTCCAACATACATATAGTATTAATCTCTGGATACAAAAACCAAACCAATGGAAAAGAACAAACTAAAAACTGCAATGCAAAAAATGATCTTGAAATTAAAAACAAGTCCAAATTACATATTGAAACAACTTGCCATTTATATATGAAATTCAGCATGTGATTATGACATTTAAAATACGACATAATGCACAGATCATTAATTCATATAATAGCAAAATTACTGACTTTAAGATCAAGGCATTTACCAAGAAAAGAAGCATGAAGTCATCATAGTTTTTGATAGTAATGCTATGTGCCAGCATACAATGGAATAGTATATTAGAAGCTACTCAGTAAAAGAAAATGTGAGCCAATGACTTTATTGAGGCAAAATCACTCACAGGCAACAGTTGGGAACAATTTTTTTTCTCTGAGTAATCTGCCCAGTAATTAGTTTCAGGAAGATGATAAAGAATGGAGTAAAACTGACAAAAGTACTAGCGATGAGTGGAGTGCTAAGTATATATTTACACATAGAATTGACATCAGATGGTTGTATGTGAAAAAGTCGAGTATATCATAGCTGCACACTCCAAAAAACGATTGCGTGCAGAAACCTTCTAAATATTAGGGGGAAAGAGGAGAAACATGAAAAGTAGAGGAAGCTTACTGAATACTTCATACTTACATGGGAAAGTAATTAATATTATTTTAAACCAGATACTGGGGGAGATGCAGAAAAAACAAAAGAAGACATTATTGCGTCTTAATATTGCTCACAGTGTGGACCAAATAGAAAAAAACCAAAGAGCAAAAAGTGGGGAAGGTAATTATATAACATTTGATATATATAATTATAGAATGTTGCTATACTACAGCATATAGCAAAATAATATGACAAATTCTAAGCCACACTTCTGATCATATAGAAAAATAAAATGGGGTTAAATTTTCTCTGATTGGCGAATAAAGCAACATCTATCATTGTGCATGTATCTTTCATGTAATCAAATAAATTATATAGAAAGATTAACAAATATGTATAGATATAATTTTAATGTATAAGGAACATTGACAAAACTTGGCCCATAGAAAAATCTACAAATTACAAAGACTGGATATAATTCCTGACCATTTTCTTACCCTACTGCAATAAAAATAAAAATTAATGGTTAAAAAAACTACAACAGTTTTAATATTTGGAAATTTATAGCATTAAATCCTACATCCATAGGCTAAAAAATGGAAAATGAAGAATTTAAGAATTCAATTCAAAAAGTTAGAAATTGAAGCAAAAAATAAACCAAAATAAGCAGAAGACATTAATAAAATAAGAGCAAAAAAAATAAAGTCAATATATGCAAGCACTATGAAAACAAAAACAAAAATTGTGATGTTTGAAAAAAAAAGCAATAAAATAGGTAAGTGCAGTGATTTCAATAAGTGTTTCCAAAGGATCATACCCTAAATAAATGCTGGTGGCCAGCCTGTGGCACTTTGGGAGGTATTGGAACATTTAGGGGCCAGGGTGTCATGAAAGGAAGTTAGGTCATTTCATTGGGTGAGTGACTTCGAATGGAATATTGGGGCTATGGCCTCTTCTCTTCCTTTATTTTCTTTTCCACCTGTGTGCAAAAGTGAGCAGTTTTCTTTGCCCTGCCCTCCAGCCACGATGTACTGCTTCTTCACAGGCCCCAAATCAGGGGAGCCAACTGAGCATGCATGGAAACCTTTGAAACCAACAGCCGTAATAAAGCTTTGCTCCTTGTAAGTTGTTTATCTCAGGTTTCTTTGGCACAGTGATGAAAAGCTCATGAGCACAATGAACCATTAGGTAGCCTATTTTTTTTTTCTAATTTTTTAAAGGCAGAAACCATAATTATACACAGTTAGAAGGACAAAATGATGTAAGTAAGAAAACAGAAAACATTAAAACAATTTAAAGAGATTACTTAGTACATCTCTGGAAATAATTTTGAAATCCTAAAAAAAAGCAAATTGGATGCTTTTTTTTTTTTTAGAAAAGTTGTAAAGAATCAAACTCACCTCCAAAAGACAGTCTACATATAAAAATATTCTTTAGAAAATAGAAACAGTCATTAAAGTCACTCCCATAAAAAAGAACACCTTCAGACAGCTTCGTGAGAGAATTCAACTAAGCCTTAATGAGGACATGATTATAATGACACTTAAATTATTTCTGATCATAAAAAGAAGAAAAATAGAGTTTATGGAGCAAGTACTACATTAATTCCCCAAAGCAGATATAGATTATACTAGAGAATAAGTAAAAGATTACTCTTACAGGTATTGGTACAGGGTTTTCAATAAAATTGTCAGTACACAGACACCATTAGTACATTTAAATAAAAGTGTGAACAAGGTGGAATTTATTTCAATAATGTGAATATAGTTTAATATTAGAAAAACATATTACACATCTATACATTACAAAATCGTATGATCCTTTCACAGATACAGAAGAGGCCAAGAGCAAGATCCAACACCACTGATGTTGAGAACACTGAACAAAATGGAGCTGGTGGATACTTCTTAACATGATAAAATATGTCTATAACATAACTCTGCCTCATGAATGTTAGTATGAATTTGTACAATAGTCACTATGAAGAAAGCAGCCCTAAATGCTGGCCCTGGATCCATTGGCTAATTTCAATCTGTGTGATCTTGAGAAACCTCCTTAAATTCTCAAAGTTTTTGGTGTTTCTATCTGTAAAGTGGTGATGACAATACCTATCCTGCAGTAAGAATTAGAGTTAGAACACGTATCAGGCTCTTTGAGCAGTGTAAGACATAACAGGGACAGAGATGATGATTATCTCTGGCAGGCACGAATGCTGCCCAGGTTACTTAACTAGGTTCTAACAAACAGCCTGAACAGATCCTTTCCATGATGGTGTCCTAGCTAGGTCCTACCTAGGTCCATACTGCCAGAATTACTGTAACAACCTCCTATCTGATCTTCCTGACTCCAGTCTGGGTCTTCCTATCAAGGGGTTTTCAGACCATGGTTCACGTCCCATTAGAGGGTTGTGGAATCAATTTAGAGGTCAACACCAGAATTTCAAAGAATGAAATTCATTAGAAAATATCAGTGCATCCCACATAGTGCAACTGCTTGCTGTTGGATTCTCTGTGTGTATACATGTTGTGAGGTGAGAGGCTTTACTCTGGGTGACAACATTTGATCATCTCTCCCATTCACTCTCTAAGTTATTTGGAGTGATTTGAGATGTAAATTTGGTTTCATCACTGTCTGATTGTCCCTTTAGTGGATCTCAACAGCTTTCATGAAGAAGGTTAATTTCCTTAGCACATAAAGTCTTTATGATCTTAAGTTGTTTTCCAGTGTATCTTCCCTCCGTTACCTGCAAATTACACAGTGAGCAGTGTAGTACTTGATTTGTGACTCGCAGGACAAGTTGTATTGCTGGCCTTCATGCCTTTGTGCATGCTGTCCCACCTCTTGGTCCTTCAGTGAGTAATGTCCCCTGTTTCTGCTCCAGAAGTCAGCTTGTGCCAGTCTCTTCATTCTTTCAGAATGCCTTCCTGACACCCTGTCCCTTGTGGGCCTTACAAGTGCCATAGCACTAATTACTAATTATATACTAATAGTATTCACTGATTATGACAATTCCAGTTATTAAGCTGCTTTATCTACTGGAACATAACTTTCTTGAAAGAGGGGATGGTGATGGATGTAACTAAGAATTCTCTACTAGCTCGGAGAAGCTGGCATCTTCCAGAACACCGTGTGTCTCTTCAGAACTGACTGCTTTTGTCTACAGCAAATGAGAGACCCTGGAACATGTGATTAGGGTTTTCCAAGTTCAAATTTGGCCTTTTATTGATGCAGAGGTTATTATTTTTTATGGTAAAGCAGGAAAAAAAAAGACCATTTGGAATCACAGAAAGAAAAGCAGATGTAATGTAGCTGTGCTCTGTTATCCTCTCATCTCGTCTATTAACTTTAACTAGAAATCTGCACTTAGGAAGCTAATGCTTTTGTTTCTTTGAGCTCTGTATATACCATGGAAGAGAAAGACAGTTTGCCAGTGCCTGAAAGCAGCAAGTTAGATAAGGTTCATCTGCAGAGCTGCTTTTGTGGCAGGCTGCCCCCAGACACCCCTTAGTAGGGAATAGTCTGTAGGGTGGTAAAACTTTTCTGCTCGGAGATAAGTCAAACCACTTCTTTTCAAAGGAGTGACATCTGATGGGTAATGAGGATTCCTTTAGAGAGGTCAGTACAAGTAAAATGTGTTATTACTTTGCAAGATGAATTTTGTGGGGTTTAGACCATTTTTATTGTGTGATTTCTCTCTAATTCCCTGCCTTTATGGTCATTTCTTTATGGTTAACAGCTTCATTAAGAGTGGATATAGTGGACACAGGGATGACAAAGGAAAATCAAACTGCAATGTCAAGTTTGTGATATTCATATACATGGCAGGTAAGTACTATTACATACTTAGTACATGTGGGCACTATAATAATGACTGTTATGTTCATTGTGGGTTATCTCCTTAAATTTGCATACCACCACTGCACGAGTCTCAGTTGGGAGAATTAAAGTTAGGCAAAGTAAAGAAAGCTATTGCAGTTACATAACTCAAGCTGATTGCTCATTTCTTATATTTTAAAAATGGCAGAAGCAACCTAGGCATAGTGGTTCACACCTGTAATCCCAGCTTCTTAGGAGGCAGAGATCAGAAGGATAGCAGTTCAAGACCAGCCTGGACAAAAAAGTTAGTGAGACTCCGACCCAACTAATAAGCCAGGCATGATGGTACACATCTATTATCCCAGCTATGCTGAAGAGATAGATAGGAGGATCACAGTTTGAGGCTGGTCCCAGGCAAAAAGCATGTGAAACTGTCCAAAAAATAATTAAAGCCTGAAAGGGCTTAGGATTTGGTTCAAGTGGTAGAGAGCCTGCCTAGCAAGCATGAGGTCCTGAGTTCAAACCCTAGTATCTCAAAAAAGTGTGGTCAGAATAAGGGTAGAAATGGGGGACCAAACTGAGTATTTAAGTGTATCTTTGCCATTGATTTCCCCCCTCAAAAATCTTCCTCTTCTTATAGGGAGCATGTGTTAGAAACTTTTCAGAATATATCAAGCATTGATAAAAAAAAATAAAATTGTAGTCAACTAATGCATTTGATATAAACAAAAATTACAGCTCAATTGATTTGTAATCAAATATAATTGGTATGAACATTAAAAGGAAAGGAGACAGAAGAGACTGAACTCTTCCTGGAGAAATCAGGGAAGACTTTCTAAAGTGATGTCACTTGAATGTTGCATTGAGGATAAGTAAGTGATTGTCATTTAAATTCTTTCTGTTTTCATTGACAATACTTAATTTTTAAAAGGAGAAATATTCATTATATTATTTGCCTCATTATAAATTAATAATTAGCAGATAAATCAAAATACTTTAACTTGAAAAAGAAGAGACTTTATGGCTAATAACATGAGAACTCCACCTAGATTATTTGCCAAATTCATGTGAGAAAGACGCAATTCTTTTTTTCTCTGCCACTTGAATTCTAAAAGGCACATGAAATGTTGTGAGCCTGTCACAGCAGTGTCCCTGAATCTAGCTGCAAAGACAAAATGCCTAGAAAGCTGACAAAAACTGAAGCAGGGGGATCAGAGTTAGCACACTGTGACTTCCTGGACATTTCGGGTTCCCTAGACTTTCAAATCTGCTGGGATGACCAGAAGTGAACTTGTTATTTGAATATTTGATGGAAGTTTGGTGGGCATGAATGAAGGAAGCCCTATTGTCAAATATCAAATGGAGATATTTGATAATTACTGTTCTTAAAAAAACATTTTATCACATTCTGTTTCTTTCTCTTTGTTAAATGAGGCACAGTCATAACAATTTCCTTACCCTGAACATTTACAATTCATTTCCAGATAACGTGACAAGAATTGTCCTCCTTCTGCCCTGCACCCCCTTCTTAACTGCTTTTGAGTTCTCGACAATAGCATTAATCAGAAGACCAAATGAATGTCATTAATTACCTTTGAACTTCTTGGAAGTACTAATTTGAGAGAAAGCCCTGAAGGATCTTTTAGCTATTGTTTTGGTACACACAAAATATTGGAAAAGAGTAAAATCAAGAATAGGGCGTGTTTTGGTTTTCCAGATCCTCTTGGCACAAAGGCAAAAGAAACCACAGATGAAGCTCCCAGATGGCAGCCTGCTGATCATACAGCTGTTTCTTTGTTGGTACAAAAAACCAATGGTGGGCGGGAGCCATGGAGGAAGAGACAATATTAGAATGCAATGGCATTTTAATTATCTTACCATAATTCTAATGTTCTGTGCTGTGGTGAATTGTTTGGGGAGCTGTCTTGAAATTAGAATCCAATCCTGCAAACTTGGATCAATTAAAGTAGTACTGTTTGAAAATATACAGAAAAGTAAGTTTGAAAAAGATTTCCTAGTGATCTTGCTTTGTAATGTTTAGACTTTCTCTTTTGACCTTGGGGCTGAAGAAGAGAAGGAATGGAGAAAGGAGAGATTAAGTGCCCCATATCTGTCCCCTAGGAATGTCACTGGAGAGCATTCTGAAATATTTAGATGATCTTTAATACTCCTATAGAAGCCAGACATGCTAGATCTGAGTCCTACTCACCTCAGTAAGGTACTATGTCTCTAAACCTATTGCTAGCATCTTTATTTTCCAGGAATGGAAACTTGAGAGTCAATTAAGTAGGTTACTTACTAAGAGTCCTACCGAATTTCATTTTGTGTTTATGAGCATGCTACGGTCCAAGCATGGCAGAGTGAGGGAGACACTGGTCTTGACCATCTGGTATTTGGTGTCTAGTAGAAAAAAAACCATATGTTAAGCTGATGAATTAATTCTATGGTGCAAAATGTAAAACATGTGAAGTAAAGAGTGAACTAAAAGCATGTAAGAGTTGAGACCACAAACAGATTAGGGGTCTGCAATGGTTCTCCTGAGCCACTTAACGCTTGTATGTGTCCTGAATTGCTGTGTAGGTGATACATGTCTGTAATCCCAGCCATTTCAAAGGTGGAGGTAGGAGCACTGCAATTTGAAGTAAAAGGTTATTTAGAACCTATCTGAAAATCACACTAAAACAAAAGGATTGGGGGTGTGACTCAAGCGTTAGAGTACTTACCTAGAAAGCTTGAGGCCCTGGGTTCAATCCCCATTGCCACACACATACACAAACAAGAGTTGTGTAGGCTAAAAGGGAAGATAAAAGAGCTCCAGGAAGTGGGGAAAGCATGTGTTACAGGAGCAGCTTGTTTTAAGAACTGAGAGAGCAGTACAGAGAACTAGCACAGTGGGTCATGGTGGTGAGCGGGGCTGAATTCAGAGCTCTGTAAGCCATACTAACAATAGTTCACTTCATTCTCAGAGCCATAAAAATCTGAAGATTTGAAAGAACAGAGTGTCATGCTTTGGTGTGAGTGATTGTTTAGGCTGATTTGGAAGGTGACAAGTATGGAGACACAGGTGCTTGTGGCAGTGCTAATGGGGAGAATGTTGCAGATCCAAGAGAGACTAAGGAATCACATCAGCAAAGTCTGGTGACAACTAGAAATGAACCATGAAAGAGGAAGTGGTGTTAAGGGTGACCCTACATCTTGTCAATGAACAGGTGGATATTTAGCTGTATCTTTACTGATGTTAAGACCCAAGAAAAACCCAAGGGAAGGACCAAGCTTGGTGGGTGGATGTGGAGCAGGGTATGAACAGTTAAAGTTGGAAGGTCTCCAAGAGATACCCAGGTGAGGTGGCACAAAAGGAAGACTGGGGGCCCTGAAGTAAGATAAACTGGGAAACTCATTCTGTTGCCTTGATATCTTGGGCAAGTTTCTAAATATCCTCATAAAGTAATCTCCCCATCTGTGCAACGACAAAAAATAGCAGTATCTCGACAGGAGTGTTGTGAAGCTTAAGTGAGGACACACACTAGACTGAGAACAGAAGACGCTTGGGGGCTGGGTGGGCCAAGGTGGTATAGAAGGGAAATAGTAGGTAGGCGGATGTCTCTTCATGTTTTCTTAAAGTTTTTATAAGAACATACATGTTATTATCTACATACTAGAAACGGAAAAATGAAATATGAAAAGAATATAAAAAACTAAAGATAGAGCATGATTGTATTAGTGGGTCTGTCTGAGGGGACTTGTGGGAGGCAGGAAAGGGAAAGAAAATATTAGAGAATGAAAAATATTGAAACACTGAATCTGTGTAAGAAGACGATATAACACAGTGAACTGTAAGCTGTTGAGTAATAGGGGAGCACAGTAACACAGAAAGAGTAAGTAATAGGGGTGGGGAATCTGATTAAAGCATGATATACACATGAAATGCCAAGGTGAAACCCTCTTGAAGTATCAATATCCACTTCAAAAAAAATGAAGGACAGGAAACCTGGGGGTGGGGTAGGGCATAAAGAAAGGGTGAAGGAGGGCAAATATTGTGCATGCATTTTGTGTTTGTATATGAAAATAGAATAATGAAACCTATTGAAATTGTTCTAAGAAGTGGGGAAAGGGGAGTGAGGAAGAATGATGGAGGGGTGAATCTAATTAAGATATATTGTAAGCATATATGGAAATGTCACAATGTATCCCCCCCCATACAACTATTATATGATTTTTTAAAAGTTAGTTGTATTGACACAGAGACCTGGAGCTCAGAAACAGTCCTGGTCTAAGCATATGCATTGAGCAGCCCTTGTGATTCCAATGATAATGAAAGCCAGAGAGTAGATGCAATCCTCAGGAGAGAGACTGTTGGGTAAAAGAGGGCTGAGGATTGAATGCTAAGGAAGCTCAGCTGTAAAGGATCAAACAGAGAAAACGGAATCTTCAAAGGGGGCTTAGAAGGGGCAGCCTATAAACCAGGAAGGAAATGCTGCCCAGGTAGTCTAGGTGAGCTGTGTTTAGAAGAGGTAAGCAACATGGCATGTTGTTGCAAGCTCTAATAAGTAGAAAACTGCAGAGTGAGCTTTGGAAAAGCTAAACTGAAGGTTTTTTTTTGGATTGTCAGGAATAAGCTTTGGTCTCAACAGTCTTGTTCTTTGTCTTAAATCAGATCTTGACTTCTATTCTGGAAACTGAACCACATGGTTGGCCATCTGGAAGTTAAACCCAAACTTCTATGAATTTTCCTTCTATAGGGAGGTGTTACTTAAAACTGAGTTGATTCATAGAAAATAAAAATATATTGCTGGTGTCATGAAGGAAAGCAAAAAGGTACAAAGGAAAATTCATTCTGATCATTTTTCTGTTAGTGATGACCAACTTACAATCTTTAATTTTTTTCAACAAAAATATTTTCTCAAATTATCACCCTAAAGACTGTCACTCATTGCCCTAATTTTCTTTCTTTCTTTCTTTTTTAATAAAAATTGGCATTGTTTTTCCCTTATGGTTGAAAAAAATTATGGCTGTTTGACCCTCATAGAAAAGAGATGGATTTTGTTTATAGGATTGCCATTAAAAGTTTAACAAAACCACTTCATTTCATGTAAGTGGAAAATGTCCAAAAGGAGAAAGGGGCTTAAATCTGAGTTCTGTTTTTCAATTATATAGCATTTTACTTTAAGGCATTCAAAATGCTAGTTTTCATTAGGAAATAAAATAACCCTAAGCACACAATGGGTAGACTGGAATATGAAAGAAGTAAATGAATTTGATGTTTAGGAGGGTGTGCTGAAAGGTAAGCATCCAAATTCTGCTTAGATTCTGATCCAAGGTAATAGAGGGAACGAGGGGGCAATGAAGCTCAGACCTAAAGTTTTATTTTTTTTTACCTTTAACCTCATACCAAACCCATTTTGAATTCCAAGCAATCCTTTTATTTCTATGCACATCAATTTCTGAATCCATGAACTGGTTCTAACAACCTGCCGCCCTCATGAGTTGTTAGGAGGAGCGAGTGAGTTCGTGCAGGTAGGCTCTTGGCACATAGGAAACTCATCTTAGCACAGCCAGGATTCTTAAACATGAGAATTTGCTCACTAGAATTTGCAATCTGTTCATTTTCATCTGTCCTAAATTCTTTTAGTAAATGCCCTTCTGTTCTTGCTGATCGCCTTCTCCCAGACTTCTAAATACTGGTCTGACAAACACTACAGTTATAATACTCAATCAACAAACTCAGTTTTGTTAAGTAGATTTTTTATTTTTTCAAACTCAGTTTGTATATCAAGACTGCATTTGTCCAGGGAGTACAGAAACTTGACCATCATTTTAAGGCTCTCTCTTTTCTCTTTCTCCCTTCCTTCCCCTGGTGTTGTAAGTAAATGTGTGAAGGATTCATAATACCAAAGCCTTAAGAGGAGGGACATTTCAGGGTGTGGATGTAGCTCAATGGCAGATCACCTGCCTAGCATGTGCAAAACATGGGGTTTGAACCCCAGAACTACAATAAATAAATAAATAAATAAATGGAAAGACAATTGTCAAAAAGGCAAGAGTGGCTTCAAGGTCAATGCTCTGACCTGCAGTGATTGATTGTTTACCATCACTGGTCCCAGGGGAAGCCATAGCTCTTTTCTGCATGGTTCCATCCTGCCTGAGGTCTCCATAATGACATGTGTCAAGACACAAGACTCCCTCCCTGGGGCAGAGGTAACTGGCTATGCCTAGTTATTTAGCCTATCTTCTGAGCCACCAAATTCTCCTATGACAAGTCAAAGACATTCTCTTACAGAAGTCAAGATAAGACTTGCAAGTTATTTTTGCTTTCTCACCTTCTCATCTGTCACGCCTCTGATTTTGGAATAGTAAATGAAAAGCCAGATGAGCTACCTGTTGAGGCGAACTGTAAGAGAGGACAGCCCATGGCCAGGAACTCAGGTGACAACTCTGCCCCTCAAGTTTGCAGGTATATTATGGAAGTTAATGCTCTCCACCAATGGAGCACACTGAGGTCATAGGTAGTAAATGGAATGTCATGCTGAATTTATCATGTATATGCAACTCAGCAGAAAGATGTTTTAAAAGTACAAGTTTTGTTTTTCTTGGAATAGACCAGGCCTATATGTACTGACTTAATGAATTTAAAAATTTCCCTTAAGTAATAAAAGTGGGCTCATTAAACATCCTAGCTACAGGCATCTTGAAGTTAAAATTACCACACCTATGTCAGAGAAACACACAAGGTCCAAACATCATACATCTTTGGAAAAATAAACTCTCTGGTGTTTATGCTTTGGCTGAAGGCCTGAGTCCATGCTTCTCAGCATCATAAGAATTCTTCTTTACTTTTTCTGGATTTAATAATTCTGGACCCAGAATTTAGGAAGAGAGAAAAAAAAAATGTGTACCTTCATTCCTATGGTTTGTCTTATAAATATGGCTTTTCTATTTCCTGCTTACTTCCTGCATTAGCAGTAATTAGAGGAGGAATAATCAGAATTTGGTTTGCAGAGGGACAAAAAGGATCAGAAACATTACTTACCTACTCCAGTGAAGTAGACCTTGGTGGCCATCTGGTGTACCATGTTTTTGGGTAATTAACATGCAGCCACATTTCTATTTAGTTTCCTTTTTGAAGCAAATCTGAAAATGTGTGCTAACAGACTGCCTGTAACAAAGGAGCCAACATTAAAAGTGATCATACTCAACCCCTTTCAAGAAACAATGAAAAATAAAAACCCAAACGTTGTTTTGCCACCAAAGACAGAAGTTGCCCTGATAGCTGCCAAAGGCTCTGAGTCGCAGACGAAATTGCTTGTTGTCTTTAGTCACCACATTTGATCAGCAATGTTGTAGGTCCTCAGTCCCCCTTTCTTTCCATCAGCTTGTGTAGAGTCTTTGGGGTACAATTACATGATCAAATGCTCACCTCCATAGTAGTACAGCCCCATTCATGGACTGAATTGAGTCTAGGATTGACTGGCAGAGCTCACCAGCTTGAGTTTGTTTTTCCCAAATGACTTTATCATAACTATAAATTCCAGTGAGTCAACCTATTGGATGGTGGTTCTGAGAGTCTCTGTGTTGGCAATGCATATTCGATTTAATCTATAGGGAGACGAAATGATTCCTCTTGCCAGAAAGTTTTCCAGGGGAAATCAACAAATAAGTCACATAAACAAGTCTTGCTAGAAGATTTTACTTTACAATATGTCAATGAAATGGCTTCATTTGCAAAATATCTGGTTGTATTTTAAGTCAACTTGAGCAAATAGGCAAGAAAACTCTAGCAGTTACGATGAATTTAAGTGAAAATATGTATTGCATGAATATGGATTTGTAGATGAGAGAAATTTGTTGAGAGGTAAGGGTGGAATTAAGTGAAATTTCATTGTAGGACATTAATCTCACAGCAAGAACCCAGAAAACTAAATTGGTGGTTTCCAACATGAAATGATATTTAATCATCTTATTTTGTAAAAATGTGGAAAGGCTAGCTTGTTTTGGTTGAACACAAATTATTTTTTATTTAGAAGAAATTGATATTTTAGGTTATATTTAGAGTTCCAGACACTGGAAAATAAATATTCTAAAGATATTATTATAGTCCTCTTTTACAAATGAGGGAACTGATATTTAGAACTATTAAATTACTTCTTCATGCTTCCTTGCCTACTGAGACATTAAACTGAAATGGGACCTGAATTCATTTAGTCCTACTCTCCCTCTTCCTTTCTCTTTGAGTTATTTTATACCTGAAATGATTCTGTTAAGATGAGCACCAAAATACAAAGATGCATAAGAACAAAATATGATTGCAGTGCTCCTGGGAAGAGAGGCAAAAACCATATATAAAAACCATACATGTGTGGTTGTAAAGAGCATAGGGGTGAAAGAGAGGGAGAGAGAGAGAGAGAGAGAGAGACGGACAGACAGGGAGAGATGTGTGTGCATGCACACATGCATATATGTGATAAGTCTAGGTCGTTCCAAAGACCCATAGTAATAGAAAATTCTCATAAGGTATAAGTGTTGCATTGTCTCTCTCTATAGGTCCTTTTAAATCAATTTACTCAATTCCAATAGCATCAGAGAAAAAGCCACAATCCTGACTAATGTCTATAATGCTAGTTCTCTTAAGAGATTTTAACCAAGCTTCCAACTAAGAAGGAAATTCTGAGTTCAAATTTAAGATGTCTGGGCCACATCCCCATAACAATCTGAATTTTGTACTGTTGTGTGTATGAAATGCCACAGAGGAACGATTTGAGTCCTTCCCAATCCAGTTCAAATCTGTAGGAGTCTATCCTGTTTTACAAACCATCTGAGGAAAAGAATTTAGAGCTTTTTCCTCAGAAGAGGTGCTACACTATACTGTTCTAGTTAATATTCATGATAGGAGGCAATTCTTCTGCTAGACGTTTTAAGTCTGCCATTCTGATCTGTTCATTCCATTCCATCTTTCTTGAGTTAGTGGAGAAAGAACACATCTGGCTTTCCCTTCACCCTGTAATAAATGCTCATCATTCTTTTCTTTTTCTTTCTTGGTGAAAGTGGAGTTTGAACTCAGGGCCTGGAACTCGCTAAGCAAGTGCTCTACCTCCTGAGTCATACTGTCAGCCCTTTTTACTTTGGTCTGTATTTCAGATAAGGCTTCATATTTTTGCCCAAGACAAGCCTCAGTACACAATGTTCCTACTTTCCACCTCTTGTAAAGGTGGGATTACAGGTGTTAGTCACCATGCCTGGCTTTTTTTGAGATAGGAGTTTGCTAACATTTTTGCCTGGTTTGACCTCAAACTATGATCCTTCCAGGTCTACCTCCCACATAGTTGGGATTATAGGCAGGTACTACCACACCTGGTCTTCACTATTTTATTTAGGCTGCAGTGGCCCAATTGCTTTTAATGTTATACAGTGAACCATTTAAAAATATATATGCATTATATGTTTATTAGTAAATTATATATATTATTGCAATATGTCAATACATCACACACACACACACACACACACACACACACACACTTTCCTTGCATTGTAAGCTGTGCTTCTCTATATTATTAATGCATTGACGATATAAGAAGTTAGCATAAGAAAAATTCTGGAAGACAAACTATAGATGAGTAAAAACTGTCATGAAAAAAATTACACTGTTAAAACTCAAATTGGGATTTCAAACCATCTCTGCCATTAACTAGCTGACTGATCTTGGCATGTTATAAGGCCTTCTCTGTAAAGTGAGGAGCTAAGGTTAGAAGAAATGTTCTTACCCCAACAGTCTTTAACTTTGTTTTTCAAACTTCATGCCCTGGAGTTCTAGGATTTCATGAAGATGTCACTTGATGGGGGAAGAGGTGTCCAAGGGACAGAGTTAAGTGGTTCTTGACCTAGGCTTCTCCACTCCCACTTCAAACAAAACAGCTTGATGTTATCTGCTTTCCATGTTGACTCCAGTATAAGATTGCCATTTCAAAAAATTAATTTTTGCAAACATCTATCTCTGATAAAAGGCAGGATTAGCTAAATCAGAGGTATGGTAACCTACTCAGGGAAAAACAATGTGTGTTTTTTACTATTTTTATTATACAATGTGCTGTGCAGAAATTTGCATCAGAGTGTAGGTATATTTTAATCTTTATAAAGCAAATATTGTAGCTCCATAATGTCATGAGATAAAACACAGCTGAAACATGAAATTTCACTATCTCTTTTACCACTCTGCCTTCACTACTCACTCACTATAAGGTAATTATGACCCTGACTTTTTAAAATTACTCTGCCTATTTCTTTATAGCTTTTGCCACTTCTGTATGAGTTCTTCAGAAAATAGCTTAGTTCTGCCTGCTGTAACTGGAATAATACTGTGATTACTGTTTATTTTATGACTAACTTTTTTCCTAGGCACATACTCATAAATTTATCCATGCATCTGTAGTTTATGAAAATCTATTTCAATACAGTATTCTGTTGTAACAGAATATTTTATGTATCGATGGATTCCTTCTAACAGTAGATATGTATAATATTGTGATCATTCTTAAGCATGACTCTTTGTATCATCATCAAACATATCATTGAAGTATACATATATATATATATTTGTATTAGCTGCTCTCATTGTCACTGTGACCAAATGCTTACCAGACACAATGCAAGGAGAGGAATGGTTTATTTTGGCTCTCTGATTTGAATTTCAGTCCTTAGTCCTTGTCTCTATTGCTTTTGGTCCCAAGTTGAAACTGAATATCGTGACAATGGGAGCCTGTGGGGGAGAGGGTTGTTTACCTCATGGTGGTCAGCAGCAGAGAGGCCAGGGACAAGCGGGGCTATGGATCTTCCCCAGTGACTTCTTCCTCCAGCCAAGCCCCACCTCATAGAGTTGCCAGAACCTCTCAAAATACCACCGCCAGCTGGGAGGGAGGAGGCAGACATTTCACATTCAAACCACAGCAATGTTATTACTGATCATAGTTTAATTTTATTGAATTGCTGGATCACAGTTCAGCATGCATTCAGTCAGGTTTACTACATAGTGACACAGTTTTCTAAATTACTGCAACAATTTATCCTCCTGCCAGTAGAAGAGTTCCCGATACTTCTACCCTCACCTACATCAAGGACTGTCGGTTTTTCACCCTTTCTCAATTTGAGGAGTGTAAGTGGTATCTTATCACGATTTTAAGTTTTGTTTCCTCCTGACTGATTATGACCATCTCCTTATTTCATTGCCAGCTGTTTGGGTTTCTTCTTTGTGAAGTACCTGTTCAAATTATCGTTAATTTTTCTATTGCATTGTTTAGCCTTTTCTAATTGGATTATAAAAGTTCCTTATGTATAGTAAAAATTGTTATTTTTGGTTTCATATCTTTCTAATCTCTTCAAATAACTACATAATCTTCCTTCTTATTCTTTTTTTATAAAGTCTTTCAGTGAACAGAATGCTTTTAAATTGATCACTCTAAGCTATGAAATTTGTATCTGCTTGAGGAATTCTTCTATAGACCTTCAACAAACTAGGAATGAAAAGAAAATTCCTGACCCTAATGAACATCTATAAACCCCTCCCATTACCATATTTAATGATGAGAAACTGAGCACTTCCCCACTAAGACCAGGAACAAGACAAGCAAATTTGTTTTTGCCACATCTGTGCATCACTCTAATGGATGTTGTAGCCAGGGAAATTAAGCAAGAAATTTTTAAAGACCCAAATTGGAAAGAAACAAATAAAATTATTTTTATTCACAATATTGTATGTAGAAAATATACAATATTATACATTGTCCATAGAAAATATATAATATTATATATAGAAAAATTCTAGGAAGTATACTAAAAATTAAAAAAAACTAATAAATTTAGTAAGATTTTAGGATACAAGGTCAATATATAAAAACAATTCTTTTTCGGTACATTGTCAATGAGTAACCTCAAAATGAAATAAAGACCATTCCATTTATAATACCACCAAAAGAATAAAATTCTTAGAAACAGATTTAACAAAATAAGTACAAGGCATATACAACTACAAAGCTTTATTGAAAGAAAAAATTAAAACCTATAAATTATTAGGAGGACATTCCATGTCCATGGGTTGAAATATTTAATATTGTTAAAATGGCAATATCTGAACATTCAAGGCGATTACTACCAAAATTCATGTTGCCTTTTCAGCAGTAATTGACAAGGTGATCTTAAAATTCCTATGAAATTTCAATAAACACAGAAGTAGAAGACCTTATATTTTAGTGTTTATACTTCTCACTTTCAAAATACTACAAACACTCTGGTATAGTAATAGCATAAGAATAGACTGATAAATCAATGAAATAGAATTGAGTGAAAAAATAAATTCTGTCATCTATGGTCACTTGATTCTCAACAAGAGTGTCAAAATTATTCAGTGGGGGAAACAACAGATTTAAAAAAAAAAAATCAGTGCTGGTAAACTAGATATCCACATTCAAAAGAATGAATTTGAACTCCTATCTCACACCACATACAAAAATGTACTCAAAATAGGTCATAATTCAAAAACTAAGAGCTGTAACTACAAAACTCTCAGAAGTAAGTAGGGAAGTAAATCTTTGCATGGGCAGTGGTTTCTTGGATGAAAAACTGAAATCCAAGTGACAAAAAAATGGGCAAATTGGGCTTCATTCAAATTAAAAAGTTTTGTGCTTTAAAAGATTCTGTTAGAAAAGTGGTTGAACAAACCACAAGATGGGAGAAAATATTGCAAATTATATTCTGGTAAGGGACTCAATTCCAGAATGACTCTTAATCTTCATACGAAGATAAAAAGACAACACAAATTAAAAATACAGGCAAAGGATTTTAATAAACATTTCTCCAAAGAAGAATGGCCAATAAGCATATGAAAAGATGCTCAAGGTCATTTGTCATTAGAAAAAAATGCAGATCAAGCCCACAACGGGATTTCACTTTACAATCACAAGGATGACCAATTTTTTTAAAGAGACAATTTACAAGTGTTGACAAGTTTATGGAAAAAGTGAAACCCTTGTACAATGCTGGTAGGAGAGGAAAAGGACTCAGTGACTATGTAAGTTCAATTTGGCAGTCCTTTGAAATGTTAAACATAATGATATCATGTGACACAACAATTAAACTCCTAGGTAATGAAAACATAAGAGAAGTGAAGATATGCCCACACAAAAACCTGTATGTGAATAAGTGAACCCAAATCTCCATCATTTGATGAAAGAATATAAGCACATTTTGACATATATGTACAATAGAATATTATTCAGTCATAAAAAGGAATAAATTACTTTCATAGTTTGAATATGAAATACCCCCACAGGCTCATGTTGTTCAAGCTTGGTTCCTGGGTGGTGGTACTATATTGGGATTGATGAAAACTTTAGGATTTGGGACCAAGTCAGAGGAAGTAGGTCACTGGAGGCATGTCCAGAGAGGCTGTATTTTCCCAGACTCCCTTTCTATCTGTCTTCTGCTTCCTGGTTGCCATGAGGTAAGGAGCTTTCCTCTGTCATGCCCCTCCATCATTATATTTGGCTCACCACAGGCCTAGAGACAGGGAGCCAGATGATTTTGGACTGAAACCTCTGAAACTGTGAGCCAAAATAAACTTTCTCTCCTTTAAATTCTCTCAGGTATTTGTCACTAACACACACAATTACTGATACATACTACCATGTGGATGAACCTTGAAAACATGATGCTAAATGAAAGAAGACCAAATACTGTATGGTTCCTTTTAAGTGAGAGGTTCAGAAAGTCAAATCCACAAGGCAGAGGCAGATCGGTGGCTGCCAGGAATTGAGAGGATGAGAGAATGGGGCTGACGGTGAAGGGATACTGGGATTTTTTTTTTTTTGAGTGGGAGTGGAAAACCTTCTAAAATTGGATAGTAATCATAGCTGCGCAATTCTGGGAATGTCTAAAAGTCACCGAGTTTTACAACAGAAGATAGTAAATTTTATGGTATGCTATTTATATCTTAATAAAGTTGTTAGAAAGAAAACCGAATCCCTGAATTTCAAGACTGAAAGGGCAATTCTCTCATATTTTCTTCTAAATGTTTTACAGATTTGCCTTTCATATTTATCTGAGATGAATTTTTGTATGTGGTGTGAGGTAACTATTTGATTTCTATACTTTCGTCCTCTGCGTTCTTTTCATTTCTATGAATAAGATATTCCATATTCTATTTTCTGACTCACCAGCAATTAAAACATTAAAATTCAATTCCTCCTTTCCAGGACAGACTCAACTCTTCACTGAGAATGTAGTTAGGACAGTAGAAAAACTTTCCCACTAGTTGTAATTCTCTCTGTGAATCCATTGAATTTTCTAGAATAACTCTACTTGTTATAAAAGGAAAATAAAGAGGTCAAGGTATACCACTACCTTTTTACTTCTTTAAAAATGTAATCTAGGTTGTTGTTAATAACAACACTAAGACTCTTTCGGAAAAAAATTGCTTAGGGCCACTGTCTAAGTCAAAATGCTAAGCTAGATAAATCTTTGGCATGTCTGAGAATGGCCTTTCTTTTAGGAGTTTATCCAGGTAAATCACTGCCAGGGCTACCATATTTTCATCAAATAAAGACATTTCTTTCTGAGCAGTGCTTGCCTTCTCAGCTCCTTGGTTTGGCTCCTTAGTTCTGGCTGTCTATGCATGTTTTGCTTTTTTACAAAGTACTTGTATGTATTGCTTCCCTCTGCCTGAGAAAGGATTTTTCACTGTCTATATAGTCAAATGCTCTTTTTTTAATGAATTTTTTGCAGTACTGGGGACCAAACCAGGGTGAGTGCTAGTCAAGTGCTCTACCCTTCTGCTATATCCCCAACCCTCTAAGGTCTATATAGAAGCAGTTGTGATATTTGGGGTATATGGTTTAATGTCAATAGGAAAGAAAGTAAACTAGTTTAATCAGCAAAGCTACTATTGTCTTTCCACTTACTTGGAAGCTTACCCTTTCCTCCTATTCCCCATTGCTGCAGCAACCCCAGACAATGATGACGATGGATGGATGATGGCAGTGTCTTACAGCCCCATCCATCACTTGTAAACTCAGTCTGGTGCAGCTTCATTTGTGCTAAATGTGGCCTCTGCGATTGGAGTTTGGCTGTGGTCCAAGGCCCCTTTCTGGCTTCTGTCCTGGTGTTTTTATATATGATTTGCAGGTGTTATTAATATAATTTTCCAGAAATTATGCCTGATGTCATACTTACTAGCTTAGATTTTCCTGGGGTCAGTATGGTATAAGAGTAAACCCTAAAAATGGAGTCTTTGATGATTATATAATAAAATAGCATCCTAGAAATAGCTTTGGGTGCCTGTTGCTGAGATGAGAGCATATGGTTATCACTAATTTAGATTTGCCTTTGAGAATTATTTAATTTGAATAAGAGATCCAGGCCAGTATTTAGCATCGAACATATGATTATAATTTTAGAATTATGAAGAGAGATGACTCAATCTATTTTGTGCATTTCAGAGATAAAGTGTTTAAAAGGAGTTGGAGGAAGGTCTTGACTGGGATGAGACTTGACTGGGATGGTCTTGACTGTTATGAATTGAAACTGAGGATGGGTTTTAGTCACACTGAATGAAAGTGCATTTCCCATGACTACTGCGCTGATTTGTACAATTCATTGCAAACACTTAAGAATATTTGTCGTTTCCTCCTCTTTCTCCTAAAATCAGTCTGAGTGGTTGATGGAATACAGTGAGCTATATATCAGTAAAGAAGAGTCTTCTGGGAATATAACATGGCTTCATGGTTACATTTCTAAAATAAAATAGCTTCCTGTTACCGTAACTATAAAATGGCTTTGTTTAGGGATTTCAATACATTTAAGCTTAGAATAAGAAGAACATCAAAGCAAAAAAAATTGACAGTATAAATTTTAAGTCCACAAGCTTTCATGATTTGCTTTTAACCAAACAAAAACAGGAGTGGAAAAGGGTCTTCAGGATCCTTGAAGTTAACCAGGTTTGCAGCAGCTCCAGCCTGGTAGCATAAGATCTTTGCCCCTTCCAAACAGTGAAGAGGGGTCTGGTGAAAAATTCAGGAAAGCTGAATTAAATGAAATGTTCCAGAAAATGAGCCAGGACATTAGGCTGGATGTGTATGGCTTCTGTCCTGAAATATCTCATCTTGGTTTTCACTCCTCTCCCTTCTCCAGCTAGCTTGCAGACAAAACTATTTTCTTATAAAAATAGTTTTTCTACTCAAAAAAAGTTAAGATGTCACCAGTTGTTTTATAATAATGAAATTAACAATATATAGTATTTAATATGCATATGCTACATACTAGACATTATTAAATATTTTATATATATACAAATTTTAAATTCTTACAACAAATATTAAATTAGTTAGCTTATATTTCCTGTTTTACAGATTGCAGAAGACCGAGGCTCAGAGACTTATTGTCTTGGTTAGGTTCATGAAACTGACAAGTGCATTGGATAGAGCTCTGATTGGTTCTAACTCTGTGCTGTTTTTACTGTGTATGCTGTCTTCCTTAATAATAAATAATACTCTCTTTTCTGCCTCCAGTAAACAAGAATACCACACTATTTCAGTTAATCCAAAACAATCTTGCAAATACCATTTCTTTTTTTAAGTTGAGGCCTTAAGAATCCAAAGTCCAGGTAATTGAGTAATGTGCCCAGGTTTACTCACCTAGAAAAAGGCACAATTTTGAACCTGAACTTAAGTCACACAGATTCTCTTCCACATTGCTTCCATGAACACTCTTAGTTTGGCCCCTAGACTTCAGACTAACAGGCAACTTTGGATATGAATGCAATTTCTAAGTAGTGAGTGTGGATGTTCTTTCAAAAGTAATTAAAACAATTAAAAGAGGAACCACTTAGCAAATAAGTACTTCTTACCTGTTTTTTCACGTTCAGGTGAGTTCATTTTTATTTTAGATTTTGGTTCTAATCAAAGGATCACAATGAGTGCCTTTTTAAGAAAATTTTTTCTTCAAAGACTGTATTCCTGTAGCAACAAATTTGCAAAGAAGGCAAAAAGAACATAAAAGAATTCATGGCTCAAAATAAAAAAATTTAAGAAGCCAGAATGCTGTATATAAAACCTGGATTAAAAACATCTGAGTTTGGCAAATCCACTCCTAAGAGCAGGTGGCACAGCTACACAGGCCCTATAATTGCAGGGATCAGCATTTACTGGTTGGATGAGAGTGTGTGTGTAGTGTGAGCTCTTCTAGAGGATTAACTGATGATCAGCATGCCATAGATGTTTTATTGAGAATGAATATTTGTTGTATGCCAAGATTCCTCTTAATACACACATCGGTAAGTGTGTGAGTATGTGTAGGATGGAGGGACGGAGAAAGGCAATGAACAGAGTGGAACTATGAAGTGAGAGGATAGAAGACCTTAAGAAAACAGTATGCAATATTTCCCCTGGACTTTACTTCTCATTCTTTCCTCAACTTACTGAAAACTGAAGGCCATGTTGACTGATGAGTTGTGAAAGTCAATCATCACTCCATCACTCAATTTCTTTGTAGGTTTTTTAGCTTATTTATCATACCTTTCATCTTTTGACCAAGTACTTTATCCTTGACTCCTTCACATCCTGTTTATTCATTCATAATCTCCTTTGCAGGCTCTGCTAATCAGCGTATTCCAAAAATGTTCTCATTTCCCCCCAAATAAATCAGTAATATAAAAAACTATATTTATAACAACTATCAATCATAGTAACAAATGTGAATGATATTAACTTTCCCATTAAAAGACAGACTCTCAAAATAAAATTGAGCAAAAATGTTAAAAACAAAATGAAGGGCTGAGTTGTATTAGACATGCCAAGAAAAAGGAGGGATGGCCATGCTGGCATAAAAATAGGCTTAAGGTAGAAATTATTACAAAATGCTAAGAGGTTTATAATAGTATATTAATTGAGGATGAAAGTATAGCACTTTGCATCAACAAATACATTTTGTATATATTTACTTGCATATTTTACCAACTGACTTCCTGAATAGCTTCACAAAGGCAGGAACATGGCTAGAATTTAATGAGAAGTCTCCCCACCCAAAAAATGGAGCAAAACTGTAGTAACAGATTTTAGTCGTTGGGTAGCCAAAAAACAAAATACAAAGAGATAAAGGAACTAAAAAAATTAAAAAGCTGGTGTATTAGATGTATCTTGTTTGATGTCTCTTGCAACAGAAAATTAACTACTTTATTTAACAAATCCTTATTTAAGCACCTGCTAGGTGAAGCAATAATACAGTTGTTGTTCTTAATTTGCCTGGGAACCTGACCTAGTCTCTGGGATGTTGGAATAGTTTTTGAGGAAATGGCTTTTAACCAAGACATGAAGGATGAGTCAATACTTGAGTGAATAGTGAGGAAGACACTTGCAGACATTGAGAATAAAGTGTGCAATGTGGAATAATATGGAAAGGATGTATGTTGAGGTGTATTTTTTATAAACTCAGGGGAAAGATCAAGAATGCTTTATACCAAATTATCAGCTATAATTACCTTGAAGGAAGGAGTCCTTTCATTTACTATCCTATATAATTGTTTAAGTGGGAGGATTATGGTGAGTATAAACACTCTAAAGCAAAAAGAAACAAACTTCTCTCAATACATACACAAATTCAGCAGTGAAGACAGGTGAAATATGTCAGTAAATGCAAGTCAATGGAAGATTTCCACTTCAGATACCTGATGTATGGTGTTTCTCAAAAGTGATCCTCTAAATGTAACAGACATGTATATCATTGAAGCATCTTTTTAAAATTTAGATAGGATTAAATAGGGCCAGGCTATAGCTTGAGAATCTGCATTTTAACAAGCTCCAAACTGATGCCAAGGTTGCTGGTACAAGGACCTCCACCTTGAGGGCAAAGCTCACAGATGATTAAAAGGGGCTGCCAGATTTGAGATCCACTGAACTAGAAGAGTCAGATGCTAGTGTCATTCCTTCTTCTTCTCCTCAAGTCTAAGCACACAAAAGCTTCCAGATAAGTCAGGTGTAGAGGTACTTTAATTATGTTCCTTCTATGTGTCACAATAGCAGAGTTTCCCAAACTAGTGTTTAAAAGAATCCCCCTGGAGTCATTGCCAGATCTGCAGTTTCTTCAACCTCATTGTGGAGGCTAAGAATCAGCTTGGTCTAGGGTGGCCTCCAGAAATCCTCACTTTTCAGATACAAACAAGGAAGATTCTGGGGTGGGTGGATCTGGGACCCAAGTGAGAAATGTGCTCTGTCTCCTCCATCACCAAGCGTGGGTGCTCCAAAGATGTTTGGTATGCAAGTGAGTAAATCAATGCAGGCCTCCTCTCTTCCTCTCTTTTTTGATTATAAAAGCTATAAATACTCCAGAAAATTTGGAGACTAAAAATGTAGAAAGGTAGAAAAAGTCACTGGTCATCTTACCAGTGAAAGGAACACATAGTTTTGACTTTGAACATATTTCTTTCTGTATTTTTTTCCACTTGGCTAAGGTTATATTGTGTTTGTTCCACCCTAAATAATTCTTGGAAGAAGAGACAGTAAGGATTGTTTTCCAAGGCATTATTCAATTGAATGTCCTGTTTAAAATGTTGGATAAGCCTTCAAATTTTTATATTTCTAGAATTGATAATTGATAGCAGACATATTTACCAAAAAGTCATAATTACCTAAGTATTGGTTCCTTGTATTTCAAATTCTCAATTCAGATTTCATCTCTTAAAATACTCCTTCAAATAGAAACAATTTCTTATTTCCCTGAATTTTCTAACTGAAGTGCTTCTTGGAAGTAGCCATTTCATTCCTATACAATAAAATCACAATGATTTTTGCATGTTAGATGAGGTTGATGTGTTGTCTTCTTGCCAAAATGCTGTGTGATGATGTTGACAAGTGAACACAGTGTTATGAGGAAGGTGCTTGCATATTGATCACCTAGTACTACATCTTTTGTCCTTGAAAAACTTAGCAAGGACAGCATCTTACTTTTGACTATTAAAATTGTGTTAACTTCTGTTGCTTAGCAAAGCACAGAGGATAGGTGAGAATATGACTCTTTTTGTGCCACTACTGCTTATTTTTATTCTTGTTGATACTTTTCTAAATAGCATATTAAATTAAACATAATTTATCTATTACTTTCCCTATTATATGCAGAGGGTACATTTAAACTCACTTGTATTTCAAGTTTATGAATTAATACTGTTAATTGATAGAAAAAGAATAAGTTGGTTTCCTAAAAGAAAATAATCTAACCATACGTATCTCAGAGGAGTTAAATCAGTTTTTCCATTGCTCTAAGTTTGCTTCTAAGAAGTAGCAGCCCCTGGGCAAAAATGACTTAATGATATAAAACATCTCTTCTCCATTTTTAGGGAAAATTGTCAGCCCTTGTAATCACAGGTATTTGTTATTGCTAAGCCTTAATAAGAGTAGAGATACATTCTTTAGCACAAGGACATATATATGAAAGGAAAGAATAAAGCAGAGCATAAGTTTATGTTTTATAATATCTAGTTAGAACTCTGAGTGTTCTGAAAAGCCATAGTCAAATTTTACTTTACGTGGCCACAATAACATGGAGCAATTATTAAGTCAAAACAGGACTGTGTGGGTGGTCACTCTCGGTGACTCATTGGAAGTTGGGGTGGGAGGGAATGAAGATAATCAGTGTTTACTGGGCTTTCTTCTTTTTTCAGACATCACTGTGCCAGATTACCTGACATGACTTCCAATGCTACCCTGAACTCACCTCGCCAATAACTCTGGTGCATCCAGAACCTCAATTTCTTAACTTTATGTATCCAAATAGTGAGGAATGACACATGATAATTGGAATCAGCTAAAGACTAAGGAACAGGACATTCCCTAGTGTTTACTATTGATCTACTCATGTAGATGACCTTACTTGAGATCATCAATTTATAGTTCAAGGCTCAGTTGTATAGCCCAATAATCCCAATAAATATATTGCAGGTAAGTAGGTAGATACATTAACAGATCTGTAGATAGACAGATTCCTAAATACTTCTAGTAATTCTCAAGGCAAATAAGATAAGAAAGTTAACCTTTCACAATAGAACTTTATATTTTGGAAGATTACATTCCAAATTTAGGACTTGACTCTGGTTGTTCAAAGCTCATAAATGTATTCAATTGTTTATCAGGTATTGAATATTTCTTCAGGTTATATATTGCAAAGGAAATGTTCAAAACCTAAACGTACTCATCAACCTTCTTGTGTCTCAGAAATATTGGTAGAGAAAAATGTGCTTTTATTTTTATTTTTTCAATGTTCCCAGGAGGCTAAGACCCTTTAGCTTCTCATTTCCAGTTCCCTGGAAAGAGAAATTGGAGTCAATCCTTTCCAGGAACCAGGGACCTCTATTTTTAGTTTCTGCTGATTGAGATCACATTATCTAAATAGGAATGAATTTGAACTTCGTGTACCTTTTACTCCTGAGCAGTGCTTATGGAGTGTTTGTAATACTGCCAGGGCATGTTCTAGAATATATGCTTGCACAGTAAATTGCCCTTATCTGAGTTCACTAGGGAACATTGTTGGGTCAAGCTGGGTTGACTTTTCTTTGAATTATGTTTTTATTTTGTAGTTTTCAATGGAAATTCAGTTAAAGTTCAGTCTTGTTTCACAAAAACTTCATTTTGCTAATGTAGATCTTTCAGATTTGTTCAGCTAGCAAGGAATGATAGAGATAAGAAAATTAGTTTAAGACTAAAAGAGAAAACAAAGAAATCGTAACCTATATTGGTAAGGCAGAAATCAGCATCATGACCAAGGCAGCTAGGATGCAGAAAGTGAGAAATAGCATATCTGGCAGGTGGAGGCTGAAATGTGACATGGAAGGTGAGGCATGGGACTCAAATCTATAGCTTTGTAGAAATGGAACCTGAAAGGATGGGAAGCAGAGGGAGAGCTTCTTGGCAGGAAGAGACCAAGAACTAAAAGAATAAATGAAATGAGAAACAGAGCAGTAAAATAATATAAGTAAAATAGTGACATCAACAACAAAATTTGCTAGGAGATTTGGAAAGAAAAAACTTATTTGATTGTAATTTAGAGCTAGGTTTGGTGATTTATGCCATGACAATAGGAAAAATAGGAAGGACAGACAGCCGTGATTTCAATGACAAGATAGAATTACAGGGAATGAGAAGATCCAGAAAAGAAGGCTGCCACTTCTTCTCTGAACAAAAGGCAGGTGGCATGTAAAGAAGACAGGTCACCTGTCAAGTGTGTAACTGTGTCCGCAGGAGAGAGGTAAATAATAGCCAAGGTAGCTAGAGAGGACAGCACTGAACTTTCCACATCTGTTGGCTACCTTCGATCTTCTTCCTTTCCTCTTGGGACCCAAAATGTTTTCTCCCCTCTCTGTAGGTTCTTTAAACAATGACAACTTTAAAAGATTCCAGATGGCTTTGAAAAACTTGAAAGCCATCCAAGGTGCACTGTAGGCCTTTGTAGACACCCCATGTGGAGCTAGTCTGAAAACTCTCTAGTTTTTCTGTTTGCATTATGTCCTGGGGATGAGCTACAGGGCCTATACAAAAAAAATTAAAAATGAGCCAGCCTTACCCCATGTGTACTCAGAAGAAAAGAGGCAAGTTCTTTCTTCTGTGAGTTCTTGTAGCCCCATTGGCCTTGGTGTTCATTAATCTGAACCTTGCCTGGCCTTGCTGTGGACAGAAGGTGCTGGACAAAGAGACCAGCTAAATAGTAGCCCATTTCTTACTTCTCAGATATCAGCTTTAGCCTATTCCTTCAATGGATTTACTATGTTTGGATAGGAAATTTAACTCAGCATCATTTCACTGGGAATATATTAGTAAGATTCACAGACCTAACCAATTTTTTTATTTTTATTGTTTTTACATTTATTCATATGTGTATACATTGTTTGAGCCACCTCTCTCCCTGCCCTTTGCTCCCCCCCCCCCATTTTGATTTTTTTTTCTTTAGGACTGTTAAAAATGTCATTAGTGATTATGTATAGAAAGACAACCTCTAGAGGGAGATACGTTGAAGTGAGTTTAATAGTAAACAACAGGTATTAGCAGTTACTTTTAGAAGTGGAGCAGAAAGCATAAGGCTGAATTCTAAATTCTGTTTTATAAGTAACAAAGTGAAAGAATAAAAGAGTGCAAAGATCATTTGGAGTAGCTGGCTTTTGGGGAATAAATAACTCAAAGTTTTAAGATAATATGAAAATAAAAGGACTTTGAAGGACAAAATAAATTCACATGTGTACTCACATTCTGGAAAAAAATAAAGATTATGTATGAAAGGGAGTGAGCAAGAGAGAGGTGGTATAAAATGTTCTCTTCCTGGTGTGTTGACATAGATGCTTTGAGCTTGTGTGTGTGTGTGTGTGTGTGTGTGTGTGTGTGTATTTCACATTGTCCAGCCTCTATCTCAGTAGGCAGGTAGGCAGGTAGTTGGAGAAGAACTCAAGGGGTGACTGTGGAAGAAGAAAGGATGGATAGATGGTCTAGACATTCCACGATCATGACATGGACCATGCTTAAACTTAAGGGAAATATTTAATTTTAGCACCATCAACATCAGTATATCTTATATTCCATCTGTGGATATGAGACATGAGGGATGGATGGACACTTTAGGGAGATAACTTATTTTCAACATCAGCATATATGTGTTCCATCTGTGGACATGAAGTCCTAGGGATGGGCCAGTTTAGCTGATGAAGTTAACCCACTGAAAATATTTTTGCCTTGGGATGCATTTTCAACTCCTTCCAGGGTAGGAATGTAGATTTCAGGATTTTTCCTAGAATTCTAGTCATTTAGTCAAATAAATCTGCAATATCTTTTGGCCACCCATGAAGGCTCTTCATACTCAAGAAGAGTATGAAGACATCATCAGAAACCTGTGGAATAGTTGTCAGGGAAATGCAGTGTGCTCATGGTTATTGCTTATGTTTTCAAAACCCATGTGCAAGAAGGTTTTCAAAGGAGTAAGGGCAGCTTGCTGATTGAAACAGTATTCAGTATTGGTTATAGATAAAATAGTATCACCATCAATAAAGTATTCAGATACAGGGAGAAATTTCCATCTAAAATACAACAATAAAAATCACCAAAAACCATGGATTTTTGAGCAGCACTCTATTTCGTGATATGTGAATCTAATAGGAGAGGGAAATCCAATGTTTGCTATCAACTTTTGTGAGGCAAGGAGAGTACTTCCTAATGTCAGCAACTCAGGTTCTACCTCCACAACTTTTGCAACATCTAAAATTACCTGCATTGCTATTTGTTAAATATTCCTTTTAAATTGACTCCCTTTTTACTTGAGTTCATTTTAAGCACAATTAAATACAGGAAAAGTAAATCATTGCCATTAAATTCTGGCTAGATGTTACTATTGCCTAAGTTTCTGATGCCAGTTCTGCTCTCCTTTCAAAAACAGAAAGGCAGCCAAGACTTCTGGAAAGAAATAGAAGGCTCTATGTGTTTTAGATATTAATCCTTTGTCCAATAAGTAGCTGGTAAATATTTTTTTTTATTTTGTAGGTTCTCTGTTAATTCTGGTACTTGTTTCCTTTGATGTGAAGAATCTTTTTAATTTGAGATAATCCCATTCATCAATTCTTGTTCTTATTTCCTGAGCCCTTGGAGTTCTATTCAGAAATCTGTAGCCTATGCCTATGTCCATGTCTTCAAATGTTTTCCCTGTGTTTTTTCTAGTAATTTTAAGGTATCAGATCTCACCTTAAGACCTTTGATCCATTTTGAATTGATTTTGTACAGGGGAGTTGTTAAGAATGGAGTTTAAGTCTTTTACCTACAAATAACTAGTTTTCCCAATACCATTTGTTGAAAAGCTTTCTCCAACATATGTTTTTGGCATCTTTGTCAAAAATGAGGTGTCTATATCTGTGTGGGTTTATTTTTGAGTCTTCTATACATTCCATTGGTCTACAACATGTTTTTGCCAGTACTATGCTGCTTTTGCTATTGTGCTCTATAGTATAATTTGAAGTCAGATATTATGATACCGCCAGTATTGTTCTTTTTGCTCAGGATTGCTTTGACTTTTCAGGGTCTTTTATGCTTCTATAAGAATTTTAGGATTGAGTTTCTGTTTCTGTGAAGAATGACATTGGAAGTTTAATAGGGATTGTATTGACTCTGTAGATTACTTTTGGTATTATAGCCATTTTCACAATATTAATTCTGCCAATCCATGAGCATGGGAGATCTGTCTATCTTATAGTGTCTTCTTCAATTTCTTTCTTCATTTGGTGCTTTTGAAGCACCAAAAGAGCAAATAATCCAATTAATTAATGGGTAAACAAATGGAACATATCTCAAAAGAAGTACAAATGGCTAATAAATACGTGAAGAAAGGTTCAACATCCTTATCCAAAAAGGAAATGCAAATCAAAACAATACTGAGATCCCATCTCACCCCATTCAGAATGGTTAATATCAAGAAAAGAAAAAATAACAAATGTTGGTGAGATGTAAGAGAAAAAGAACATTTATACTTTTATAAATCAATGCATCCACTCTGGAATTCAGTATGGAGTTCCTCAAAAAGCTAAGACTAGAACTACCATTTGATCCTGCTGTACCATTCTTAGGTATGTATCCAAAGGAATGTAAGTCAACATACAATAGAGACACCTGCTCACCCATACTTATAGCAGTACTTTCCAAATAGCCAAGCTATGGAATCAGCCTAAGTGCCCATCAACCAGTGAATGGATAAATAGTATGTGGTATCTATACACAAAGGGGTGTATAAGGAAGAGTGAAATTCTGTCATCTGCAAAAAAACAAATAAAAGGATGGGATTAGACTGATTATCTTTATTACTACAGTGTAAGCCTACAGTGCAGTTATTTTCTTTTATTTGTTTCTTTGAGACAAGGTCTTGCTAGGTATCCCAGGCTTCCCTGGAACTTGTGATCTACTTCTCTTGGCTTCCCAAGAGCTTGGATTACAGGTATATGCCACCACATGCTGCTTGAGTGTAGTTATTTTTGTCTGGTTGGTTCATAACTATATATAACCCTTGGGAAAGCATCTAGCATAAAATGTGCTAATTAAATATATGTTTGATAAATATAAATTAATGAAAAGGATTGCCTTCAGAAAAAATTTAGACAGTGCAAAGGAATTCCAGTTCATCTACAAATATTGATAATTGTAAGAATTTGTGGAATCACGTTTGGTATAATACATAATCCAATGAAAATAATGTGTATTTGTTTTCTGAAACAAAAATAAAAATATTGACATAGGGTTTGAGGTAATTTTCCTTTTTGTAGGAATGGGAATGAGGACCTAATGTCTTCATTTTGTCACAGCTTTTTGGAAGAAATTTAGCTGCAAATCTCTTAGACGTGGTAGATGCTTGTTAAGTATAATTGACTTGTCACACTTCATGGGAACTGGTATTCTCCATTATCTCCAATGAAGTAGTGAAATGACACACCCACTGCTAATGATGCTCCTTTGATCCTTTGTGGAATATAAGGCATCTAGATGTACAGAAGAAATTCCTTAGCACAGGATTCCGAGGTGTGTTCCACAGAATATAGCTCGGTGGGACAATAATGGGTATATACAAAGAAAAAGTTAATACAAGGAAACTCTCAGATAAGTTACAGATACCCTGAGTTGAAGTCGGACAGTCCATTATAAGGCCTTGAGAGGTTAACTCACTCATTTTTCCAAGTGGACAGACTTGCTACACATACCTTTCTCACCTTCACCTCGGATCCCCGTTATCTGCCTGCCTTGCTTGAGATATTTTGGTGCATCTCGTTGGCTGCTTAAAACTCTTGCTGGTGAAAAAGAGTCCTGCAATGATTGTTGGCCCTTTCTGAGCAAAGCATAGACTTCAAGAGAGAAATCAGGGCTGTGGCTACACATGCATTGATGGGTGCATGAAGATGTTCAGACACCATCTCTGTGCAAGGATGGACATTTGATGTATGGACTGCAATCTGTACCATTGACTGACAAAATGACTGCTATAGTATAAAGAATAATGAGCTGTGTGTCAAGTCCCACTCTCCCTTGGCCTTTAACAGAAACTGTTTGGGGTCTTGGTTTCCTTATTTGTAAACAGTGTGAGCTTGATTAAACAGTCTTTGAAGTCCCTTCCCACTCCAACCCTCAGTAATCCAATGGCCTTTGGGTATCTGTTCCAGTTCCATACTTGTTTCATTCCAAAGAACAAACAGATAAGACACAGAGAAGCTTGGAAGTCACTGGCTGAATAATGATTTTTGTGCTTGGATACAAAGCCTTTAAAAAACCGACCTTCCCTGAGGAGTCTGGAAATAGACGGCTTCAGAAAAGATTCAAACATCCATGTGGTTTGTGTCCAGTGTGTGTGAGCAGAGGCCCTGGGCTCTTGCTTTTGGCAAGTTTTAACTTTCATATTAATCTTTGTGTTCTTTAGAAAAGACAAAAGTTTTAGTTCTTCTCATTTTAGAGTTCCTTGAAATGGCACCCTTGGATCTATAGCCAACAGAAGTCCTGAATTTTAAAATTGAAGCTGCTGGTGACTCAGACTTTAATTGGACACACTGCTTGACTCATATTATTGATAATTAGTCCATTAAATATTAAGGAACCATATGCCCCCAAGCCCTCAAAATAAATATTACAGCAGTAAGAGAGAAGATGTAATTCATTATAATAACTCTCCCAAGGTTACACAAACATAGGGATAACCATCACAGTGCTCTTCTCTCTAGCCCCTCCCTGTGATTCAAACCTCACCATATCAAGGGAGTAGCATTTAAAGGATGACAGCTTCTTGCAAGGTGGGACAGTGACAGCACTAGGTTAGGGTCAGGGTATTCTGACTCAAACTAGAATCGGAACTGGGAGCTTTGGGTACTATTTTTGCATTTGCACTGCTTGACAATAGGGTATTAGCAACTCACTCAACTTGCTGGTGCCACAATTTCTCTGGTATTAAAATAAAGATGTTAGAATAGAAAATCTAGGGCATCCCTTTGTGTTTCTAGAAACATGAAGTATTTATTTTGATGTTCAGAGAAGGAGATTATTACAGAAGAGTTGAGTGAAGATCATATGAGCTTCAGAATCTAGTGAGTCTGTCTGGAGACTGTGGCTCGGCTCTTCAGGGGTTATTTCTGAGCAGAAAGGCAGAGAACAGACTCAGAAGGGGCATTTCAGATAATAACATTCCTTGAGTCAGGTAAAAGGATGCTAATTTTATTGGTGTTATTTATGCTTTACTCATGTTTTACACATGTAAGTCTGATCACTATGTAGTATATCTTAAAACCAAATTAAAAGTAGGTAAACGTGAATTTAATAAACAGATTCTTTAAAAAACTAAAGAAGCATGTTTTATATTTATAACCAAGCTGAATATTTTTGTGTTTCTATAATACATTCTACCAATATGATTTTCTCTTTCTGACCCCTTATGAAGTGACCTCTGCTTCCCCATCTGTCTTCATCTTCCATTGCTTTGCCCTCAGCATCTCCAGAGTTTCTCAATGTGGTATACTTTATAGTGCCTCTATGTCTGTCACATGTTGTCCTTTTGTCTGAAATGCGTCCTTAAGCCTGCTACAGAGTTTTGACCTATTCTTCTATTTCATACCAAATGCTTGCATGAAGCTTTCTCCATCTTCCCATCACCCTTGCTACTTGAGTATACATTGTGTATCTCTGCATTAGAGCACTTGCATATTCTGATGATTTGAATACCCAGTTCCCATGGGACTGTAAATTCCTTGAAGATAGAGATTGAATCTTTGTGTTCAAAATACACCAAGACATATTCATTCATCTGCCAGTCTATTTATGTCTTATGTCTTATGTCTTATGTCTCTGACTGTACCTCATTTTCTCTCTCTTTTTTTCTCCATGCATACCTCAGATATTTTCAAAATATGGCTAGTAGCTGAAGCATCATAACAAATGCATATAGAATAAATGTATGAATATGCTGAATATTCATTGGTGCAGAGGGAAGGACAAGTCAAGCCATGGGTGGGAGGGGTGTTTCATAAGCAGAGGTGAAAGGATATTTGTTGATGGGAGCTGGGATTGAGCTTGATAATAGCAATGCTGAGGCTTGGGGGAGAGTGCGAGCAGCCAACACAATCTTGCTGTGTTTGGGGATGTCTGATGAAGATTCAGGAAGTTTCTAGAAGTTATGCTTTGTGTATTGATATTGGCTATAGCCCTTTCTTGACATATGTTTGTTGTTACTTTTTGATATATTGAGTTAAATATAGAGATAATTCATGAAGAAAATGTTTAAATCTAGAATTTTTGCCACCAGTAGTTACTATATAAATATTTTGCCTTGTGAAATCATTCTGGGATGATTCTTCAATTCAGGATTTTTTTGAAGACAGCAGTTGGAATAGTAAATGATGTGTAGTAAATGATTCTAGTCCCAAAAGAAAACTCAAACATAACAACAGAATAATTGCATGTATTCACAAATTAGTCTACATTCATTCCTCACTAAATGTACATTAATATATTTATGGTTAATATATATTCTATGTTCACTAAAGGACTCCTGAAAAACCCAGTCTGGTGAGTCTCAAAACATTATAATATTCCCAGTCTGTGGGCTTCCCACTTTGCATAGTCTTAAAATTTGCTGATTGTCCTGAATGAACCTCATGATTTTTTCCGTGATGTCCCTGGAACTGTGGAAAAATCTCTCTGCCTATACACTTACTCAAAGTTCCCTTCAAACAACTTCAGGCATCATCAGTTATATTGCAATGGAAATTTTACTGCTTTCAATGAACTGTGCAAAAAGCTTGTCTCCTATTACTTACTAGTAAGGAAGTACTTCTTGTCTTTGCTGTAGGATCCTGCACTTTTTTGGCTCTTAATCTGAGTACACTGTGTTCTCTGGCTGGCTTCTCCTGGGTTCTGCCCTCATGTGCTCCTGTGGAGAAGACAAGAGTTAAATTTTTCTCTGGTTAATCAAAAGCCTAACTTTCCAGTGAAATTGTATGGGAAAATGGGGTTTCTTTATTAATTGTCAACTTGACCTCTTCTTTGAGGTGACTGAACCCTGGTCGTGCCTATGCTATCACATCCCTTTTTGCATGTGCCTCATCCACAGACTAGTGTACAAAAGGCTGTGTTTACCTCACATTATACACCAGGACCTTGCTAAATAGGCTACAAATTTTTTTTTAGCTTTTTGTTGTTAAGCACTCATCAAATAGTTGAAATATCTCCTGAGCTATTTCTGCTCAGTTAGCATTTTATTAGTTTAATCATTTCATTTCCCTCTTATGGATCACAATTATCCCCCCCAAAAAATATTAAGCCCTGACTCAGTGCCAGGGATGAATTGAAATGTGCTTGCATCCTATCTCATGGAATGTTGTCAGTGAGCTGCATGCAGAAATTGTGATTTCATAATTCCAATTTGGGAACATGGTGTGACCATAAACCTTTTCTCAAATAGCAAATTTATTTCTATGAATAGACTTACAAGATATAAAGATTAATTCAGATCCAGATTTCACTTAGTGGCATAATTAAATACATTTAATGCCATTTGGGTTTATTTCAGTAAGAATGGACAAAATTAGGCAGTGATAAAAAAAATTTAAAATCCAAACCCAAAATCTTACTGGTTTTAAACAAGAGAGCTTATTTCTCCTTCATGAAACATGTCTACCTTGGGCTTCCAGAGCTTCTGTCCCATGTGTTCAGATAAGTCTGCAGGCTGGCAGACCCTCTATTATCTAGTGCACTGCTGATTGATGCAGAGGACAAGAGTGAACATGTGACACCTTTTAAAGGCTTCTACCACATTACTTAAGGCTCATTATGTCAGTTTATACTTTATTGATTAAAGCAGCCCATATAGTTATCTGAACTCCAAGGGGGTTAGGATAGTTCAATTCTTCCCTGTGCCCCATAGAGGAGAAATAACTTGGCATACAGAACTAAGGACTACCTCAGTCTGCATTCAGTGACCAAATATGTAGCTCCTATTCCTTCCCTCTGTCAAGTGACCTAATGATTCCAGTTCCAGAGAAAGGAAGACCAGACTTAGAAGTACACACGATTTCACAAGAGTGTGGAGGAACTGACTGCAGAAGTGGCCAGGAAAGGCTGAGAATCTAGTTTGGGAGAGTCTATTGTACACAAGAGAATGAATTCAAAAGAGGCAGCTTGGGTTTAAATCATTGAACTGGTTCCCTGGGTTCAGATGGGCCAGAGGTTGAACATAGGAACTCAGGCAAATCAAGTAAGCATCCATCCCTGACAAACATATTCATAAATCAGAACAGAATAAGAGTGTCAGGAACCTCTAAGCACTACCAAAAGAAAATTTTGGATCTTAGAACATGCTCATTTGCTCTCTTTTATGTCTTCAGCTGTGGACGGTATAAGAGACCTTATTATTGTTGGAAGGTGGATCATGAAAAAGACTCACAAAGGGGTTATGTTGCTGAAATAAAGTCTAGTTTCATGGAGTCATTTTTATGTAAAACAGTGATTAGACTTTTTGAGTCACATATCACATTTAAAATCTGATCATGTAATTTCATGGAGAAAGAAAAGTTTTCAATAAATGAACCTTGATCTCAATTTCATATTTTAAACAAAAATTGACTCAAAATGGATTGTGTAGTTACAAGTTAAAATGTAAACCTATGAAACTTTTAGAAAAAATGGTAAAAAATATTTAGAATCAATGTCTAGGCAAGGAATTTTTGGACTTGACACCAAAAGCATGGAGCTCATCAAAAGTTTAAAATTTTTTTCTACAAAATACACTGGTAAGAAAATGGAAATATAGGCTACAAATAGGAAGAACTTATTTGCTACCCACACATCTGACAAAGGACTAGTATCTAGACTACCTAAAGAACTCTCAAATTTTACCAGTAAAAAACCTACAAAAATATCTAATTAGAAAAGGAGAAAAAGATATAAAGAGTTATTTCAGAAAAGGCAATATGTATATGGAATATAAACACATCAAAAGATGCTCAATATAAGTAGTCATTTGAGAAATGCACATTACAACAATAAAGAGAAACCACTTATACATTTATCAGAATGACTAAAATAAAAATAGTGACGTCCAAGTGCTAGAGGAAAGGCAGAAGAATGAATTATTCACATATTGCTGGTAGGAATGTAATAGAGCACCACAACTTTGTAAACCAGTTTGATAGTTTATGATAAACTAACCAAGGGTATTAGTTTGCTTATAGTACTATAACAAAATACCACAAACTATTTATTTTTTAACAGTTCTGGAAACTGTAAGTGCAACACTAAGGTATCAACATGCTTAGTTTCTTCTGCGGCCTCTCCCCCGGCTTATAGATGGCTGCCTTCTGTCCTGTTATTCACATGGTACCCCACCCCATCAGTGTGTATGTTGTCTGTGTCCTAATATCTTCTTATACGGATTTCAGTCACATAAGATTGGGACCACCAGTTAGATATGACCTAATCTTACTTAATTACCACTTTAAAGGCCTCATCTCCAAACAACGCTGCATTCTAAGGTACTGGGGATTATTTAAATGTCATGAATTTGGGAGAGACACAATTCAGCCCATAACACTATGCAACTACCATATAATCTAGGAATTGTACTCTTTAGCATTTATTCCAGAAAAAAGTAAGACATGTTTAAAAAAGAAAAAAGATCTGTGCATGATTGTTTACAGCAGTTGTATTCCTAATAGCCCCGAACTAGAAACAACTCAGATGTCCTTCAATGGATAGATGTTAAATGAACAACTATATCCATTCCATGGAAAAATACTCACCAATAAAAAGGAATGGACTATTGATTTCTACAACAAATTAAATGAGTCCCAGAGAATGACATTTAGTGAGAAAAGTCCAATCGCAAAATCCAAACTTTATTGTTTATGATACAGCATTATTTAAAAGACAAAATTATACAACAGAGAAGAGGCCAGTGGTTTGCAGATTAGGGATGAGGATAAAGATAAAAGAGGCAATTGTGGCTATATAGGGAAAAGTGAGTCTTGTGGAAATGGAAATGTGTTGTATCTTGATGGTGTCAAACAAACAATTTTTGTTGACTGTTTTTTCCTTTCCTTTTTTAAAATGAGTCTTCCTAAGTATTGATTAATACTTTATCTTTCAAAGAACCAACTTTGAGTTTTGTTGATGTTTTATATTTTAGATTTAACTTTCTCATTGATTTCTGTCCTTAATTTTATTATTTTGTTGAAAAATTGCCTCTGAAAACAAACCACTCCACCCCATGGTGTTTGGCATACAGGGTGTTTATTAGAGATTAACTCCTGGGGAGGGGAGGGCTGAACCCCCATTGATCAGAGGGAGGAGTCTGACTATGACTGAGACCTGAAAAAGCCTAGACAGCTCCTATAGGGAGCTCTAGGGGTATATTAGCTATCTGGGTTGTCCTGCACTGGTCTGGAATGCTTGGAACATTATACCTGTACCTTATTCAGTCAGTGCTTGTGGGCTTCCCAAGAAGGGCATGCCCTTAGGTCAGGAGGCAACTCCCAAAGGAGCTGAACAGCTAGAGGCTATCTGCTGTTAAGACCATTTGTCTTCATTGATAGTGATGGGGAATCTGAGTGGCACAATTCTGAGGTGACCACAACTTTTTTTTCCCTAGACACAGGAGATAGTCACTTTGATCATTCTTTTATGCCTTTAATCTTTACTGACATAAGTATTTAAAGCAAGTACATTTCCCTCAAATTACTGCTTTAGCATCACTTTACACATTTCCATATGTTGTATTTTAATGATTGTTTTACTTCAAATATTTTCTAATCCCATTATGATTTCTTCCATGACTCCCAGGATACTCAACAGTAAGTTCCTTATGTATTTTGGGTTCCTCATGTATTTTGGACATCAACCCCTTATCACAGATATGGTTTGCAAATATTTTCTCCTAACTTGTGGCTTGTCTCTACTTTGTTCATTTCCTTTGTTGTGCAGAAACTTTTTAGTTTGATATAAACCATTTGTCTATTTTTGCTTTTGGTGCTTGTGCTTTTAGGGTCATATTCAAAAAACTGTTACTCAGACCAATGTTGTAGAGCTTTCTCCTGAGTTTTCTTCTAGGAGTTTTGCAGTTTCATATCTTTTATTGTTTAATCCATTTTGAGTTGATTTTTATATAAGGTATAAAAAGGGGTCCAATTACATTCTTCTGCATGTGACTATTCAGATTTCCTATCATCATTTTTTATTTATATGTATATATTATCATGTTATTATTATATCCTATCACCATTTGTTGAAGAAACTTTTGAGAAATCTTTTTGAAGGATTTTTGGCTGGGTATAAAATAGCTATGTGACAATATTTCCCCTATCAACACCATAAAACTATCATTCCATTGTCATATGCTTTCCATTATTTATGCTAAAGCATCAGTCACAATCCATATTGTCTCCCTTGAAGATAATAAGTCTTTATTTCCAGCTATCCTGTGAAGGAGGTGGTCATGGATGTGAAAGGCAGGTGAATTTATGGATCAAATTTATACACTCTTGGTGAAAAAATATTACTCAAGAGAGCACTGAATAGTTGCAATAGTATCTGTTATTTCAATGCAATAAGGAAGTCTCCAGAAAGGAGATGGTCTATGGGTGTAAAGTGAGGTTATTTGGGGGAATTCCCATGAGTACCAAGAGAAACCTGGATCAGCTGCTGCACTGAGCCCATTGGTCTTGCCGACATGGTGAAGACAGTAGTGATCTGTCTATGTGACTGTAGGAATCATACAAGTTTTCTGTAGTGTTGTTCCAGAAAGGAAATCAGGTAAGGATATGGATATGAGATAGCTTAATCTGGAACAATCTATTAGGATATTTCCCCTTTTCTAAAATAAGGACTGAAAGTGTGTTCTCCCCACACCTGCTACTCAGATTTTTATGACCCTACTATATATGACATTGCTCAGACCACTGTGTAGCACACTTCTCAGGAAAGATTCTTTGAAGGACAACTATACATAAATAGTGTGTATAAAGAGTTGAAACTAAACTTGAGGCAAACATTGTGTCCAAAATATTGTCCTACAAGTGAGGAATTATACTTATTTTGTGTAGATTCATAAATCAGAACCAGGACATATGGAAAAAACCTCCAGTTAGAAAGTTTTAGCTTAAGAGAAGGGGGACATTTCCATATTTCAAAGTAGTGGGTTCTCTATAGTGGAAGCAAAAAACTACAGACTGGATGATCAAATGTGAGCTGTCCAAGAAGGGCATGCCTCATCTATTGGGGATATTTTGGGGGAGTGATTGCCTTTCAGGATTGAGTGGGGAGTTCTATTACATAGTCTCTATTGTCTTTTCCTGGTGTCAAATTCTGTGATGGGAAACTGTTGGGGTTAGTCATGAAAGGCTCCCTTTGAGGTAATATGGATACAAAAAAGACAATGGTAGCTGTAGAGATAGAAAATACTTCTTTAGGCTATAGATTAAGGAAAGACAAGAGATGTCATTACTTGAGTGCAACCCATGCTGTATTGATTTAGACTTTATTCCCAGTAATAAGAAATAACTTTGAGTCATAGAATGTTGAGATGTCAATATCTCTAACTATTATCTAATCAAGCTCCCTCATTTTATAGCAATGAACATGATCTCCAGAGGATTGGATTTGGCTAAGGCAATGATTGTCAAGGGACAATCAGCCAGAAGAATATTTGTTTTAGTTCCTGGAAAGCTTGCTTAATATGCAGATTGCTGGTCTTCATCCTAGAGCTACTCTAGAAACAGGGTCCAATAATCTATGTTTTAACATGTATCACAAATGATACATATCAAAAAAATCACTGGCCCAGACTGGCATGGTGGTGCACACACTTGTAATCCCAGCTACTTAGGAGGCAGAGGCAGAAGGATCACAAGTCCAATGCTAGCCCAGACAAAGTTAGCAAGATCTTATCTCAAAAACAAAACAAACAGAAACGCCTGTGGATATATAGCTCAAATAGTAGATCTTTTGCCTAGCATGTGCAAGGCCCTGGTTTGATTTCCAGAATCACCACAAAAACATCATTGGCTTACATCACAATGTTGATTCTTATAGAGCCTTGAGGGAGACACAGGACTCTCACCTCCCAATTTGCTATTCCCTATTATTTTAAATTACCTGTCCAAAAATAAAATCTGGTTCTATTTCCCCACAAACTAACTTCAAAACTTGGAAACCCAGCCCTAAAAATAAAATTGTGTTACCATTATAAAATCGTGTTACTATATATAAAATGCGATGATACCATGTGAAAAGATTTTAAAAGTCAGTAAAGCTGGGCACTGGTGGCTCATGCCTGTAATCCTAATTACTGAGGAGGCAGAGATCAGGAGGATTGCAGTTTGAAGCCAGCCTGGGCAAATAGTTCCTGAGACCCTGTCTCGAAAATACCCTTCACAAAAAAGGGCTGGTGGAGTGGCTCAAGATGTAGGCCCTGAGTTCAAACCCTAGTATAGCAAAAAAAGAAAAAATAAGTCAGTAAAATCAGGGCAAATGCTAGAGTCAGAGGCTGTGAATATTTCCTTGATTGTAAATCTAGAAAACAGTGCAGCAATCCTTTCCACCCTTGGTAATGAGACACAGTGCTCTTGTCCTTTGATTTAATCTAATCAGAGGCTGGATGGACCCAAAGTGCAAAACCACATGCTTTGTGTATATTTGCATGCTGGACATTTTTCAGCATTTTATAGTACAAATAACATAATTGACCTAAAGGGCTTTGGTTAATTAAAACCAAATCTTTTTATTTATGCAAAAGTATGTGTTCTTAACTTTTAACAGCTTGTCTGGTATACGGTATCATGTCATGGGAACTAAAGACAAAATGAAGAAAAATCAGATTTCACACTTGATATGTTAGGAAGAAGTAGAGGATCAAAGCAAAACAGAACATGGAGAAAGATGAATTGTATTTGAACATGGGCTTTGAAATACTAATGTGGTCCAAATATGTGCAGCTTGACCTAGCAGTCACAGGACTGCATAGGAAAGAAAGCTGCATGAAGCTTATTACTAACATCAAATCTGGTGATGACATATTTGCCAGAAAAAACAAAACATTTGAGCAAATCAAGTTTCACCTTTATTACCATGACGCATAGTCTAATCAAGCCTGTAATTAATTGCAGCTCTTGGACCTACAGGTATCATATACGAAGTCTTTAAGAGTCTTAGGCTTCTGTTATGGTGGAATTCTAAAGGTTTCCTGTCCTGCCAGATTTTTACTCCTTGAAAGATGCTTCTGAATTCAGAATTCCAGTGAGTAATGTAAAGCTATTTTAAGTATGATCTAGTTAAAAAAATAAAAAGAATGCTTTAGAAATATACTTCAAGTGGCAGAGTAGCTATTTTTTGGAGGGAGAGGACTTTGAGAGTAGGAGAAGATGATAAATATCTAAAATAGGATGACATTATCCAGAACATGATTTTATTAAAATTTATGAATGCTTTTATATAAAGGAGAGAGAAAGAGGAGCTGAAGGTGAATTTAAAATGTCAAGGTTAGTGACTGGTATACCAGTACCCTTGGTAGATATTAAAAAATGAATGGGAGCTGGTTTGGGGATGAGAATGAGTTGACTTTTAAATTGTTGACTAGACTAATGACTGTCTAGAATGCAATTTAAGATATGACAATGAGAATTTAAAAGAAATCAGGGCTGGGATGTGGATAGGAAAAATCACCAATATCTGAAAAGCAAACCACACATTTTTAAACAACTACTTGGTCAAAAATGAAATAAAAAGGAAAATTACAAAATGATTAGACAAAGGAAAATGAAAATACAACTAAATAAAACTTATAGAATATAGCAAAAGCAATACTAAGAATATTATAGTGATCAATGTCAACATTTAAAAAAATAAAAGATCTCAAATAAACTAACTTTACACTTCAAGAAACTAGACAAAAGAATAAACTAAGCCCAAAGTTAGCAGAAAAAAGTATATAAGAAAGATTAGAGAATAAATAAATGTAACAGAGAATACAAAAACAATAGAAAATTCAAAGAAATTATGATTTGAATTTTGAAAGGATAAACAAATCTGACACCCCTTAATTAAAATAACTAGCAAGAGATGACTCAAATAAATAAAATTATGATTAAAAGAGGATATTTATAACTGATTCCACATATCTTAAAATGATCATAAGGGGCTATCATGAATAATTATATCCAATAAATTAGATAACCTAAAAGAAATAGATAAATTCCTAGAAAACTGCAACTGAGCGTGACTGTATCAAAAAGAAATTGCAAGTATGAAAGCCCAATCATAAGTAAGGATACCGAATTAGTAATCAAAAACCACCCAACAAGGACAGGCTCAGGACCAGATGATTTCACAGGCTAATTCTACCAAGTAATTAATGACTTAATACCCATCCTATTACAGTCTCCCAAAAAAAGAAGAGCGAATACTTCCAAATTCATTTTACAGTGCCAGTGTTACCATATCAAAGTCACACAAGACACAAAAGTTGGGAAAAACTATAATCAAATACATAGAGGAGATACATAGATACAAAAATCCTCAACAAAGTATTAGTGATTGAATAGAACATTAAAAGAATCATACACCATGATCCAGTGGGATTTACCTCTAGAGTAAGTCACACAATGTAATACATTAGCAAGATGAGGATTAAAAGTCACATGACCACCTATGCAAACTCAGAAAAAAATCATTGGCAAAATTTGGTATTCTTATTAGGTATAGAAGAAACTATTTCAACACAGTGAAAGCTATAAATAAAAAGCCCAGTGCAAACAGCATCATCAATGGTGAAAAACTCAAAACTTCTTGTCTTAAGATTTGGAAAAAATCAAGGATTCTCATTTTCACCACTACTACTCAACATAGTACTAGTAGTCCTACCCAGAGCATCTAGTCAGGAGAAAGAAATAAATGACATTTGAATTAGAAATGAAGAAATAAAATGATCTCTGTTTGCAAATGACACGATCTTATATGTAGAAAACCTTCAAGACTGCACACACACACACACACACATTGTTGGACCTAATAAATGGTAAATTAACATAAAAAATATGTTGCATTTGTATACACTAATGATGAACTTATACATAGGAATTTACGAAAAACAATCCCATTTATAATATCATATAGAATAAAGTATTTAGGAATAAACGTAGCCTAGGAAGCGAAAGATTTATACACCAAAAATTATAAGGCACTGATGATAGAAATTAAGACTTTCCATGTTCATAGATTGGAGGTTTTAATAAGGTTAAAATGTTCAAACTACCTGAGCAATCTACAGACTCAATTCACTCCATATCAAAATTTATATGGCACTTTTTGTGAAAACAGAAAAACAATCTTAAAATTCATATAGAATCATAAAAGATCCCAAGGCAATTTTGACCTGGAATCACAGAACTGGAGGAAGCAACACTTTCTGATTTCAAAATATGTTACAAAGCTACATTCATCAAAAGAGTACAGTACTGGCATAAAAGCGGAAATATAGACCAGTGAACCAGAACAGAGGGCCCAGAAATAAAGCCACATACATACAACCAATATAACCAAAGAATCTTTAACAAATGAATTAAGAAAACAAAATGGGAGAAAGGATAACCTGTTCATTAAATGATGTTGGAAAAGCTGTATATGTAGAGTCAAAAAGACTATTAAACTACAATATCATAGTTAAACTACATTATTAAACTACAATAAGAATCAAATCAAAATGTATTAAAGACTTATTCATAAGATCTGAAACCATAAAACTCCTAGAAGACAGCAGATTAAGTTTGACATTGGCTTTGATTTTATTTCTTGGATATGAAACAAAAAGCAAAGGCAAAAAAAAAGCAAAAAATAGATAAAGACACTTACATCAAAATAAAATGTTTATGCACAGCAAAACAAATCAATAAAATGAAAAGTCAACATATAAATGGGAAAAATATTTGAAAACCATGTATCTAATAACTAAAGCAAAAAAGGACTGTGGTTTTTTCTCAAGTGGTGGAAACACCTACCTAGTAAGTGAGGCTCTGAGTTCAAACCTCAGTACCTCCAATAAAATAAGTAAGCAAGTAAGTAAGTAAATAGATAGATAGATAAATCAGAATCTTGGTGAGATTCTGATATTCCCACATCACTGAAGCATTATTCACAATCACCAAAAACATAAAATCGATGTAGATGCTCACTGATGGATGAGTTGATAAGGAAAATGTGCAATATACATACAATGGAATATGATCAGTATTTTGGAAAAAAAAATAAGGAAATTCTGTCATGTGTTACAGCATAAATGAGCCCTGAGAACCTTGTTCAGAGTAGACTAAACCTGAGACAGAGGTGCATTGGTCCACTTTCTGCTACTTGCCTTCTTAGCTCCAGGAAGCCACCATGATCCTCTTTCCTGTACTGCAGTCTGGAAATGTTCTCAGGATTGTAAGATGGGGCATTCATAAGACTCCCTTTCTTTCTTTTCTCCTTGTAAGTGTCACCACCCTGCAAGCCTATTGTTCAGTATTTAAAAACTAGTGTTTTCCAGTTACTTAACACACAAAAGTAAAGCTTTGGCTCATCATGGCTGTAATTAGATGTACTCCCCCACCTACACTATGCTTTGCAATGGCAATCCCTTCAAAATGGCATGCAATTGGTACATTCAGCTCAAAGCCCACCACCTCTGGGTGATGGAAAGTTATCTGTATTAGATATTTTTTTGGGACAAAGTACCACTATGTAACCCAGGTTAGCCATGAGCTTTCAATCCTCCTGCTAGAGCCTCCCAACTGCTGGCATTATGGATATGTATCACCATGCCCAGCTCCACAGCTCCACATCATCTCTTCACACGGTGTCTCATTGTCCGAAAACTTTCAAATTGAAATAAAACGTTTTGTTTCTTTCTGGTCTCCTGAGAATAAAGGAATAGTAAAAGAATTGGGCCTTTAGAAAACCAAAGAAGGTTTAAAGCAGCATCCATAGGGGGATATACTAGGGAATTAATGGAAAATTAATAATGACCCAGAAGTTATTATACAGCTATTCCATCAGCCCTAGAAAACTCTTTGATTGAAATACTTTTAGCTGGAAGAAAAGAGTGGATTTACTCAAGAGGATATTTTTGCTAGGATAGGAATTTCTCCCAACCTGGTTTTATATTTACATATGTTTCAACAACAACAACAAAACAGAACTTTAATTTCCAAATTCATCTTTCAGTGGAGTTGAATTTTGGCTTGTTTCTTAAAAGACCCATTATTGACTTCAAACTGTTACACCATGTGATTTATTGCAAATACCACGTAAGTGTCCGAAGGCAGATCACCTTTGCTCTTTAAAAGATGTAAATTGGCAATGACACTCAGTGGGTTCATAATAAATATGAACCCAACTGGTGTTGACTTGATCACCATCATTAGTTATAAATAGATTTTCTACCCTTTTCATACCCTTGATCCTGTGAGGCACTGAAATAACCCAGAGTTTGATGCAAAGTATAAGTGCGTTGAAGTGACTGGCTGATGAGTGGAGCACGTCTAAAGTACACAACCACTGTGAGTTAAAGATGAGTCACATGGGTAGAATTACAGAGGAATGCACACGCTTTCCATCTCACACCTCATCTAGGAAGTACAATGGTGCCTTTAATCACAGCATGATTTTCAAGCTAGCAGTTTTTCAAATAACTCACTCTTTCTCTCAAAGTGAATTGTTTTGAACTTTGAAGAGAAATAAGTTTGAAATCCAGGAGACTTAGTGCTGTAGATCTGAAGAGAGCTAAGGGTACATCCTTAGGCCAGGCCACTCTAGAAAAGTTGGGAAAATGAGGGACCTTAAAAAAGCATGAAACTGGATTGGAAGTAAAATTCATTGAATTTAACCCCCAGATCCACATGTTTGTATAATATGATCACTGCTCGCATTTATTTACTTAATATTAAAACTAAACTAACATTAGTAGATTGCAGCTGTTTAGATTTTGATAAATGACAAACAGCATTTTCTCTTTCCAAACAGTGCAAGACATCAGATCCGTACTTTCAGGAGGGGAAAAGGGAGATGGAGAGAGACTAACAGGAAGTGGATTCATTTGCTTTGGAATTCTACTTATAAACAGACCAAATCAGATGGACCCTGAGCCAGAGGGTGACCACATCTTGTTCCCATAAACACGCAAGTTCTAATCACCTTTTGACAACATCGTTTTGGGCCTTTGTTTGGCATATGCATAGTAAAGTGCATTGGCTATTTATATTCCTGCCAGTTGGAAATGATAGGCCAGGTTTGTGGGGCCTTTTATTTTTAACAAAAATGTTGAAGTCAATTTATCTCATCCTGATCCTGATGTCAAAAAGCTATAACTACTGGAAAGGCTGAGTGTATGAAGAAGCAACTTCCTTGAATTGTTGGTAAGCCAGTAACTATGCTGCCTAAAAATATAAAAAAGAAAATACTTTAATTCTTTTATTAAAGGTAGATTATAATAACACACAATTTGCCATGAAGTGAGGGTAGAATAATGCAGGTATCCAGAAGGAATTGTCTTTTTATGTTTGGGCTATTTGATTTTTGTTTGGATAAACTAATACAATTAATTTCTTTTTTTTTTTTTTTTCATTTGTTACTGGAGGTGATTTACACATACTTTTAGTCATCTTAGGATAATCTGTTCTTCTAACAGGGCCTCCTTTTTATATTACAATTAAGGGTTCAGGAGAGGCCTCCATTTTCTTATATGAGTATCTCTGACCTCAGTGCCTGAGGTTTAAGAGGTTAAGTTACTGCCCCAGTGCCCCTATCTGAAACTGACAGATAAATCAGACTTCATCAGGCTTTTTCCAACCTGAGAGTGAGCATGGGTCAACTCCTTTCAGGGGGTGGAGATTATAAACAATACAACTTGGGTATAGTTGGTGGCTATGTCTCCTGCCCCTTCGACAGACAGTGGGCTCTCATAAAAGAGATTGAAGTTAGCATCTAGTGACAGACTGAACCCAAACTTCATGTTTGAGAACAACTGTGTTTGGAATAGTGCAGGCCAAACTACATCATGTCTACATTTGGAGGCTACCTTAGTCCATTTTCTGTGTGATGATAGCAAGCCTAAGACAGAATCGTTTATAAACAAAGTTTATTTTAACTCCCAGTTTCAGACACTGAGAAATCCATGAACATGGTGCAGAAAATGGAAGGGGAAGAAAGCTCACGTGGAACAGGCAACAGGCATCTGTGCTTTACAACACCTGTTCTCAAAGGCCTTGATCTATGCCACAATAGTGAGAACTCACTCCTGGGAGAAACGCATTAATCTTAGTGATCTGCTCATCTCTTTACAGACCACCTCCCCGCCCTGCACAAGGGAAATCAAATTTCATGATGAGTTTCAGAGGGGATAAACACATTCCAATGATAGCAGGAACTAATATCTTACAGTATTTGAGGGCGCGTCAGATCCCTCAAATATATTTTAAAATCACTGCCACTTACTATTACTAACAAACTATCAGTTATAGAGTCATAAATTTGGAAAACTTTAAAAGGGCATTTTTCATTTAGCTAATATTTATTGACCAAGTATTAGTATGAAGACTGTGTAAATATTAAAGATGATTGAATAGAACAGTCTCTTCATTTAAGGAATTTGCAATTGACTAGGAGGTATAAAAAACTTCATATCAATCAAATATGTGTATATGGTTAATGACAATTTCTAGATGAATAAAATGATTTATTCCTTTGATAGGAATAAATTTTCCTTTGATAGGAAATATCAAAGGAATAAAACCCCTCAATCCCTAATCAAGATAGAACTGAATTCATAGTACAAAATATATGGTAAAACTCTCATCCGAAAATATTCACAGTGATGAATGGAGGTGGCTTACTGGACCAGGTGACTGTAATGATGGAGAGGAAATTGGGAAATTGTAAGTAGAACATGCACCAAGGTCTATCTTACAGAAGGGTTGCTAAATCTGTGCATTCACCTGGCAATTGTTTCTTGAGTTCCTAAGTATATAATCAGGACAGACATACTTAGCATCTGGCAGAGCCCACACATTTGTTGTTTGAGCTGTGGACAAGAGCAGGAAAGACCAAGGTTTTACCTAAAAGTCCCTGAGTACATTTCCCTCCCCAGCCAAGTTTGCAATTAAAAAAAGGACTGTATCATCAGTAAAATGAGAGAGTATATTGCAAATGAGAGAGTATATTGCAACTTCCAAAGACTTAAACTGGTACAGAGCTGTTGGGTCTCATTACATTCTCATTTAATTTGCCCATATTATCCCCACAAAAAGATAACAGTAGACTACAGCAAACCCAATTGAGAGTTAGCAACAATCATAACTGCTGTGCCAAATGCAGCATCTTTAATAGAATAGGTCAATACAGCCTCTGGCACATGGTATATGACCACTGAGCCGGTAAATGTATTCTAAAACCCATGAAGCAGCGCAATGGAAAATGATTATTAAATTGGAGATAAAGAAGTCTGGGGGAAAGGCATGTAATCAGATCTGTGAGAGTGTCTCCTCAAAGAATTAAGTTGATAATCATTAGAGAATATTTTCAGAATACTCACTAAACAAACATGTGCAAAGGGCATGACTAATCTAGTGGGCTGCAGCCATCCCTTGTCCTCCACCATCCTAGAGTAAGTGCAGGGGGACTATGGAAGGAATAGCCATGGTGCAGAAATGAAAATTACACATGAACCCCAGAGTGAGAGCCTCTTTGACCAAGAATAGCCTAGTTACTGTTATTGATGAGAACCATTGGCTGCTGATTATATGTCTCAACAAAATTAACCAGCCACTTGGTGACAAATTGATTGGACCAGACCTTTTTTTCCCCAGTGAAGGCTATGGATTATTCTACCTAGGATGCCTCTGTTTTCTAGTTATTGGGTTGCCTTTCCTGCCTATTGTACCCAGACCATCACCACAATCCATGAGCATACAGACTTTCTGATTTATTGACAGTGCCTTACCTCAAGAGAGTCATTTTAGTTATAGAAGATATTGCAAAGGACACATGACCAATGATCAAATTTTCTTGCCACATATTACATAACCCAGAAATTGTCAGCCTGAGAAAGTATTAGAATTGCCTTCTTGAAATCACAGCCAAAGTCCCAAGTTAGAGATCACACTCCATGAGATTAGTGCGCTGTCAAGAAACATACATGAATCAATAGCCATTGTATGGCACTGTGTTTCCAATTGGTAGAATATATGAGTCTACAGCAGTGTTGGCCAGTAGAAAATTCTGCCATGATGGAAATGTTCCTTTGAACATTCCAATATAATAAACGCTAACTGTGCATGGCTGTAGAGCACTTGAAATATGGCTAATGTGATTAAAGAACAAAATATGACTTAAAATACATTACTAGCAGTTTCCAAATTAGAGTGTAGGCCTAGCAAAGACATAGATTTTGTTTCCCGGGGGACAATGCTTCTACCAGGGGCCAAAATAACAATCTACTAACCATAAAACCATAAATGCTGACTGGCCAACCTTCCCTCCCAACTTGGACAATTTGTGATTGCCTATTCTGTTTGTTCTTAGGCAAAGAAAGGAATTGTGATACTGATACTGGCAGGAGTAGTTGATTCTAATCATAAAGAGGAGGTAAATTTTGTTGCTGCATTATGGGATGGATATGCCACTTTAGATTACAAGGACATTTATTGGATTATCAGTTTTAATATGTGAGTAGGAAATTTTGTCAACAATGGACTGGCAGTCATGGATACCAAGTTTCCCCTAAGGATGAAGTTGGAGGTCACTATCAGGCAAATCACTTAGACTAACATGTGCTAGACCAATTCTGGCAGTAAGACTATAGTTGCTTCACTATCTCTCCTCATGTAAGATTTTTCTTACAGGATATTGTGACCAGCCACCATTTGAAAAGAGTCATTATAGTGTGGAATAAATTTAATGTGATTACTAGTGGATTCCTAGTAATGTTCTAGTGTTTGATGTTAAGTACTTGTGACACTGGTGTGTTGACTTTATAAAACTTTATATATGTATTTAAGATATTTAAATTTTACTGCATATATATTATACTTCAATAAGATGTTTTTAAAATAGGAGAACTCACATAAACTTGCCACAGACACATCTAACAATGTATATGTGTCTGTCCTCATTTACTCTGCTTTCTTAAGCTCAAATAAATCACTCACTAAGGTAGATCACATTCCAGGCCCCAAAACACAGGAATATATAAGAATATAAACCATACCAAGTATTTCTCAAACTATAAATGTAATTCAACTAGAAATTAGCAACAGAAAAAGATAGCTGAGATACTTTCAAGTACTTGGAGATTAAACATTGAGATTAAACATGAGTATTATAAACATTTAATAACACACATATGAAAGAAGCCTTAAGAGAAATTTAAAAGTATTTTGAATTAAAATAAAATTAAAACATAACTTATTATAGTAAATATGACATTGAAAGTATTTAGAAGAAAAATTGCAGCTTTGAGTTTTAGTAAAGGAGAAAGACCTAAAATCAGTCATTTAAACTTCTAATTAGGAAACTAGAAAGAAAATATACAAAGCACCAAGCTCACTAAGATCACTAGTGAATTCTAACAAACATTTAAGGAAGATAGTATACCACTTCTCTACAAACTCCCAAAAAACTGAAGCAGAGGGACTACTCTCTGACTTATTCTATCATTAACCTGATACTAAAATCATACAACTATATTAAGAAACAGGAAAAGTATAAATAGTAATATATCATATGGACATAATGCAAAAATCCTTGACAAAATATTAGTCAACCAAATTCAACAAAGCATAAAATAATTATACACAATGACCATGTGGGATTTACTTTAGATGGCATATGACATGAAAAAATGCCAAGTAATTAGGAAAAAGTCTCCTAGAATTAATAAGTGATAATAGCAAGGTTGCCAGATAAAAGGCTAATATACAAAAGTCAATTACTTCCTCAGTGATTAAAAATATGGGAATTTGAAATAAAAATATAAACAATATCAATTATATTAACAAAATTAAATACTTAAATATATGTCTAACAAAATACGTACAGGATACATGTGACAAAAATTAAAAAACTGATGAAAGAAAACAAAAATCTGAACAAATGGAGAGATAATCAGTGTACATGAATAGGAACTAATATTATAAAGGTGTCAGTTTTTCTCAACTCAATCCATAAATGTGACAAAATGTCAATCAAGACCCCAGAATGCTATTTTGTGGACGTCATCAAATTTATTCTAAGGTTTATATTAAAAGATAATAGCCTGGGACAGCTAAAAGGAAAGAGAGGAACTAAATATAAATACTGACATTTGAGACTTACTATAAAGCTGCAGGAATGGGCACTGTGTGGTACTGGAGAAACTACTGACAAATATATAAGTACAGCAGAACCAAAACTCAGGAATGAACTCATACAAAGTCATCTGACCTTTGACAAAGAAGCAAAGCCAATTCAATAGAGAAATGAATCTGGAGTAACTGTATAACCATTTGTGAAGAAAACTGAATCTAAATATATAACTATACCTTTCACAAAAGTTCACTCAGGATAGATCATAGACCTAGATGTAAAACGCAAAACTAAAAATCCTGAGTTCAGCCTGGCATAGTGGCTCATTCTTGTAATCCCAGCTATTTGTGGGGGAGACATTAGGAGGATCTAATTTGAGACCAGCCCAAGCAAAGATCCTATCTCAACCAATGAAAAGCTGGGCATGGTGGTGGTGACGTATCATCCCAGATCTGTGGGAAGTATAAATAGGAAGATTGTGGTCCAGGCTGACCTGGGCATAAATGGGAGATCCTAGTTAAAAAACAACTAAAACAAATAAGGGATGGAGGATAGAGCCTTTGCCTAGCAAGCACAAAGCCCAGAGTTCAAATCCCAGTACAAATCATGAGTTTGGCAAGATAATAATCGTAGAAAATCTAGGTGACCTTGGGTTTGGTGAAGGCTATTTAGTGACCATACCAAAAACATAATCCATGAAAGAAAAACATTAGTAAGCTGGCCTTTATCAAAATTCAAACATTCTGGTGCACAAAAGACAGTGTTAATGAAAGAATGAAAAGTCATAGAATGGGAGAAAATTCCTTGCAACACATATATGATAAAAGAATAGTTTCCAAACAGAATTCTTAAAACTCAACAATAAAAAAAAAATAACCTAATCAAAAACGGAGGCTACAACTTAACAGTCACCATACCATAGCCACTATGGACATCACAGTATGGTTAAAATCTAAAACTCAGACATTACAAAATGCTGACCAGGATTAGGCAATAAAAACATTTTTTCGTTGCTGATGAGAGTTCAAAATTGTGTGGCTTTTTGGAAGACATTTTGGCATTTTCCTCCAAAACTTTTATGCTTTTACCATATGATCTAACATTCACTCCCTTCATTATTTACTCATACAAGCCAACAACCTGCACACCAATGTTTATGGCAGTTTTACTCATGATTGCTAAGACTTGGAAACAAGCAAGAAATCTTTTTTTTTTTTTTTTGGCACTAAGGTTTGAACTCAGGGCTTTGAACTTGCAAAGCAGGCACTCTATCCCTTGAGCCACATCCCTAGTCCATTTTGTTCTGATTATTTTGGAGCTGGGGTTTTGTGAACACTGCCTGGGCTGGCTTTGAACCATGATTCTCCTGATCTCAGCCTTCTAAATAGCTAGAATTACAGTCACCCACTGGCTCCTGGCTAAGAAATCTTTAGTAGCTGAATGAATAAGTAAATTGGGGCTATGCAAATGGAATACTATTCAGCAATAAAAAGAAATGAGCTATCAAGCCACAAAAATCCATGAAAAGGTATTTCTAAATGAAAGACACCAATCTGAAGAAAGCTACATACTGTATAATATCAACTATGTGATGTTCTGGACAAAAAAAAACTGTGGAGATAGTAGAAGAAAAAAAACTGTGTCAGAATTGTTGAGGGGTTGGAAGGAATGAATAGGTAGTGCATAGAAGGTGTTTGGGTCAGAGAAACTATTTTATATGGTTCTGTAATATTAGATATGTCATAATACATATGTAAAATTCTATAAAATGTACATCACAAAAAGTGAATCTTAATGTAAACCATGGACTTCAGTTAATATAATGTATCAATATTGACTACAAATTGTCACAAATGAACTAATATGAGATATCAATCAGGAGAAAACTGGGTGGTAGAGGTGGTTATGGATTGCCTGGGAACTCATTATAACTCATACTTAATTTTTCTATAAACATAAAACTGCTATAAAAAAGTCTCTTAAGAAAAGACACATTCCCCAATGAAAAATGAATAAAAAAAGGAAAGGTCAGCATTAACAAACATTTGTGATAGGCAAATTAAAATCACAATGAAGTATCACTATCTACACATCAGAATGGCTAAAATTTAAAGACTGAAAATACTGAATTCTGGCAAAGAGATTTCAAGAAATGAGCATTTCTAAGTTCTTGGTGGGAATGCAAAATGGTACAGCCACTCTGAAAATCAGTTTGCTTCTAATAAAGGTCAACAACACTTATGACTGCACCATCCGACTCCTAGGTGTTTACCCAAGACAAATGAAAATGGATGTACAAAAGTTCATGCAAAATGTTTATGGTAGCTCTGTGCATAATTGCTTCAAACCTGAAACACCCAAAGTGTGCATCAAATGGATAAAAAGCTATACAATCGATTAGTACTCATCAGTTTGAGGAAATGTTAATGGTACACTACCCTGAAAATTTGGCAGTTGCTCAAGAAGGTAACATAGAGTTACCATATGAGCCACAAATTCCACTCCTAGGTATTTACCCCAAAGAATTTTAAATATATGTTCATACAAAAGCTTATCTGTGAATATTGAGAGAAATATTACTTAAACCAAGGAGTAAAAGCCACCAAAATGTTCAACTGATGAATGGGTAAACAAAATGCTGTATTTCTCTGCAGTGGAATGCTATATAACCATTAAAAGGAATGAAGTCCTGATTAATGCTATGCCATGGGTGTACCTTGAAAACATTATACCAAGTAAAAGAAACCAGACACAAAAGACCACATATTGTATGATTCTATTTACATTAAATGTCTAGAGTAGGCAAATCCATGGCGATGGAAAAAGATCAGTGGTTTCTAGGGGAGTGACTTGATAGGCATAAAGTTTTTTTTTGAACTGGTGAAAATGTTCTAGACTTAGCTAGCTGTGGTAGCAAAGGTGCTAAGCATCACTGAACTGTATGTTTTCAAAGGTGACTTTTGTGGTATGTGAATACCTCAATGTTTTAAAGGCATATACTATATAATCACATTTATGTGATATGCTGGAAAAGACAAATCATAGGAACAGAAATCAAATCCCAGGGAATGAGGATGGGGGAGAGCGTTAACTAAAAAGGGGCTCTGGAGTGCTGACAAGTCCTATACTTTGATTGTAGTGGTGGCTACACAATTGGACAGATTTGTCAAACCTCTAAGACAGTACACATACTATGACTCAATTTTACTGCATGTGACATATTTCAAAAACCTTACCTAAAACAAAGAGGGAGGGAATAAAAGAAGGAGGGGAGGAAGTAGTAAGAGGAGAGGGAGAGAGAGAGAGAGAGAGAGAGGGAGAGAGAGAGAGAGAAACAAAGACAGAGAGAAATGAGGCAATATGAGAGTGAGACAAAGATGATTTGAATCTTATATCCATATATCACAGATAAGCTAAACTTTTGGCTGCACTTTTGGAAGCAGTTTGCCTGGTGGAAAGGATAGGAGTTCATGCATCACACTGCCTGAGTTTTGGCTGTCAGCCAATCCTTTTAGCTCTGTGGCAAGATTTTTAATCTCTATGAGTTTCAGCTCCTTCATCTGTGAATTGTAGGAGAGAAAGACAAGAAGAACATGGGTGTGACTAATGGTGAGGGGTATGTCCTTCATACAAGGGACTATGCTGAATAAATATGAATGTTATTATAATTCTAAATTCGTATAGATTTAGAGTACTGAATGTGCGAAACTCTTGCAAAATGTGAAGTTTAGGATAAGACAGAATTGCTAATAAATACACTTTACTTAACTGAAAATTTCACACAAAACCAGCTGTCTCAAGGGAACCTCGTTGGAAGTGACCAAGGTGTGTTTCCCAGAAAAACATTTTTTTCTGAATGCAAACATGACCCACACCAGGTTGTATGGGACTGTGAACAGTAAAATAGCCTGACTGTTGCTTGTTTCTGTTTTGAATTTTGTAAAGGGCAAGTAAAGCTCATGCCAGCTATAATCATTAGCATTCTAACACCAAGTATCCAGTGAATTAATGACAGGTGAGCTTGAATCAACTGCTGCCCAAGGGGAGCCACAAGCCCGCTGACTCTTACTCTTGGGGGGAGTTGCTGAGAGCAGCGTGGGCCAGCTCACAATGTGTGGAAGCCACACACTTGGTGAGAGCAAGTTAAGTTTTCCTTCCTGTGAGCAGCAGTGAAGGAAGGCTGGTGTTTAGTTCTGCAGCAACTGGTTGATATTTGGTGTGAAAATGCTATGCTTTCTTCTCAGTTTGTGGACATCACAATGAGTTTTGTAGGCTCTTCTCAGTTTCCTCTTCTTTCCTGAAATTGTAAGCATTTTTTGGCCCTCTTCACTGCTTTTTTTGTCTGCCACATGGTTTTGCACTTTATAGGCATACTATCTTTACTTGTTGGATTTCATTCCCTTTATTCCAGGCTAATCTTGTCTGGTAGGTGAAATGTATATTACTGGTGGCAGGAAGATGTCATTAAACACTTGTCCTTTATCCCTCTCAGCACCTGGGACAAGGGGGTTTAAACTTCTACCCTCACGAATTAACATGAGTAACTTGAACTCTTGAAATAAATAACCTAGTCTCTTCTCTCAGATATTTTCCCCTAGAATTCTTGGTAGGACTCATATGACCTTACTTTTTTGTTGTTGAGACAAAACTTTCCAGATAGGTGGCTCTCTTGAGGCTCAATTCCTCAAGACATGTATCAAAGAGGGCAGGGCTCCCTGAGTGCCGAAGAGGGGGGAGGGGCAATCCCTCACAGAACTGTAAATAAACAAGTCGGCCGGAGAAGGCAGCAGTGTGGCACCTGCCCAGCCAGGAGTGGGAAAGCTTGCAAAAGTGGCGGTGGGGGGAAAACTCCACAGGAGAGGGGGGAAGACTCACTTCCCATGTGAGCTGTAAATAAACACGCCGGCCTGAGAATGCTGGTGCAGTGTCACCTCCCCCAGTGTGCTTGGAATGGGGAAAGCTTGTAACAGTGGCCGTTGTGCCCAGGAGAACTCTAAGTAAACAAAGCCTGCGGGGCCAGGTGAGTGTTAAGCCCACTCCTGAGATCTGCATAAATAAAGCCTCCAGCAACAGCAGGCTGACAGCACTGGGCAGGTGAGCCACAGCCTCAGATAGCCATTCACAGAACTGTCTCCAGACTCTTTTTTTTTCTCCCTACCTTTGATGAGACAACAACCTAACTACACCTGCATGCTGAAAAACTTACTGAAACTGTATTGCATCTGAACTTGGGACAATTTGTTGTGCTTTGGGTTTTTTTGCTTTTTTTGTATTTTCCTTTTGATGAGACAATGACAGAACTACTGAGACACCATCTCCAGGAATGGAGACTGAGGGGCTAACACCAAATTATTAAGACTAAAACTTTATTGCATTTGAACTTGGACATTTTTTATTTCTACTTATTTTTACCTCTATCTCTGTAATGCCTGTTTAGCTTACTGTTGATTAGTACACTATCTCTCCCTGTTTATATCTTTGACACAGTTTTTTGTTTGCTTGTTTTGTTTTTTTACTTCCTTGTTTATTTGTTTTTCCCTTTTCTTTAACTTCTTTGCTTTCCCTCTCCTCTCACCCTTACATTCTAAAAATCACCATTGTTATTATTACAAGCTAGAAAACACTGAATTGCACACAGTGCAGGGACAGTAACAATACCAAGGGCAATGATGGGAAGACAGAAAAAACAAGAAAACCAGTTTCCCCACAGCAAAAAATTAGTACAGGAACTAGAGGGAAATGAAGAAAACAGATACTCAGATCCAGACTCCAACAAAACTAAGACAAACTATGCCAATGAACCCAATGAAGCCCACAAGAATATGAAAGATGAAATCCTCCAAGTAATCAATGAGAATTTTATAGAGATGATACTGGATATGGCCAACCAAAATGTACAGGAGACACTCAAGAAATTCCAAGACAATAAAAGTAGAGAATTTGAAAAAGCACAAGAAGAAATAGAAGAAACCATAGAAGCACTGTATAAACACCAAAGTGAAACAAAGAACACAATTAATAAAGAGATAAATGAACTCAGGCTGAAAATAGACAACATTAAAGAGGAAACCAGCCAGGATATGGAAAACCTCAGAAAAAAGAACGAAACAGAATTACAAAACAAAATGGAAAGCTAATCCAGCAGAATAGAACAAACAGAAGATAGAATCTCACAACTCAAAGATGAAATGTTAATTAAAGGAAAAACCGAAGAACTATTAGTTAAACAACTCAAGACCTGTGAAAAGAAAATGCAAAAACTTACTGAGTCCATCAAAAGACCAAACCTCAGAATCATGGGCATTGAAGAAGGAGAAGAGGTGCAAGCAAAGGGAATGCATAATATACTCAACAAAATAATTACAGAAAATTTCCCAAATCTAGAAAAATCTATGCCCATACAGATGCAAGAGGCCTCCAGAACACCAAACAGACCAGACCAAAATAAAACTACCCCATGGCATATTATCATTACAACAACACATACAGAGACTTGAGAAAGAATATTGAAGGCTGTAAGAGAGAAAAAACAAATAACATACAAAGGTAAACCCATCAAAATCACAGCAGACTTCTCAACAGAAACATTAAAAGCAAGAAGAGCTTGGGGTGAGATCTTCTGGGCACTGAATGAAAATAACTTCAACCCTAGGATACTCTACCCAGCAAAACCATCATTCAAAATAGATGGGGCAATAAAAGTCTTCCATGATAAGCAGAAACTAAAACAATATTTGACCACAAAGCCACCACTACAAAAGATTCTTGTAGGGATTCTGCACACAAAAAGTGAAACCCAACATAACCATGAAAGGGCAGGCAGCACCAAACTACAGGAAAAGAAAAAGCAAAAAAGTAGAGAGTAATCTTGATTTAGGTACACACAATCAAACCTTTAAACAACTAAGACAACTAAATGACAGGAATCACCACATATCTATCAGTACTAACACTTAATGTTAACGGACTTAATTCATCCATCAAAAGGCACCATTGACAAAATGGATTAAAAAGGAAGATCCAACAATTTGTTGCTTACAGGGGACACATCTCACCGACAGAAATAAACATAGGCTTAGGATGAAAGGCTGGAAGAAGATTTACCCCCCAAAATAGGCAGGAGTAGCAATACTTATCTCTGACAAAGTAGACTTCAAACCTACATTGATGAAATGAGATAAAGAAGGACATTCCATACTAATAAAAGGGGAAATAGACCAAAAGGAAATAACAGTTATCAACCTATGTGCACCCAATGTCAATGCACCCAATTTCATCAAACATACCCTGAAGGAACTAAAAGCATATATTAACTCCAACACAGTGGTGGTGGGAGACTTTAACACCCCATTATCATCAATAGATAGGTCATCCAAACAAAAAATCAATAAAGAAATCCTAGATCTAAAACATACCATAGATCAAATGGACCTAGTCAATGTCTACAGGACATTCCATCAACTTCTACACAATATGTATTCTTTTCAGCAGCGCACAGAAAATAGATCATATCCTAGGACACAAAGTGAATCTCAGCAAGTATAAGAAAATAGAAATTATACCATGCATTCTATCTGATCATAATGCAATAAAACTAGAACTCAACAACAAAAATAAAGACAAAAAACATGTAAACAGCTGGAAACTGAATAACTCATTGCTTTATGAACAATGGGTCATTGATGAAATAAAAGAGGAAATGAAAAAGTCCTGGAACTCAATGAAAATGAAAACACAACCTACCGGAACCTATAGGACACAGCAAAGGCAGTCCTGAGAGGAAAGTTTATAGCCATGAGTGCATGTATTAAAAAGACTGAAAGATCTCAAATCAATGACCTAATGATACATCTCAAACTCCAAGAAAAACAAGAAAAAGCAAATCCCAAAACAAATAAAAGGAGAGAAATAATAAAAATAAGAGCTGAAATCAATGAAATAGAAACCAAAAAAAAAAAAAAACATACAAAGAATTAATGAAACAAAAAGTTGGTTCTTTGAAAAAGTAAACAAGATCAACAGACCCCTGGCAAACCTGACTAAAATGAGGAGAGAAAAAACCCAAATTAGTAGAATCAGGAATGCAAAAGGGCAGATAACAACAAACACCATGGAAGTCCAGGAAATCATCAGAGACTACTTCAAGAATCTATATTCAAATAAATTTGAAAATCTTAAAGAAATGGACAGATTTCTAGATACATATGATCATCCAAAACTGAACCAAGAGGAAATTAATCACCTGAATAGATCTACAACACAAAATGAAATTGAAGCAGCAATCAAGAGTCTCCCCAAACAGAAAATTCCAGGACCTGATGGATTCTCTGCTGAATTCTATCAGACCTTTAAAGAAGAACTGACATCAACCCTCTTTAAACTGTTCCAAAGATAGAAAGGGAAGGAAAACTGCCTAACACATTTCACGAAGCCAGTATTACACTTATCCCAAAACTAGGCAAAGACACTTCCAAAAAGGAGAACTATAGGCCAATCTTCTTAAGGTACATTGATGCAAAAATCCTCCATAAAATAATGGCAAACCAAATTCAACAACACATCAAAAAGATCATTTACCAAGACCAAGTAGGCTTCATCCCAGGTATGCAGGGGTGGTTCAACATATGAAAAATCAAGAAACATAATAAATCACATTAACAGAAGCAAAGACAAAAACCACTTGATCATCTCAATAGATGCAGAAAAAGCCTTTGATAAGATCCAACACCATTTCATGATAAAAGCTCTAAGAAAACTAGGAATAGAAGGAAAGTACCTCAACATCATAAAAGCAATATATGACAAACCACAGCCAGCGTTATACTTCATGGTGAAAAACTGAAACCATTCCCTCTAAAATCAGGAACTAGACAAGGATGCCCACTATTTCCACTCCTAGTCAACATAGTACTGGAATTCTTAACCAGAATGATTAGGCAAGAAGAAGGAATAAAAGGAATAAAAATTAGTAAAGAAACTGTCAAAATATCCCTATTTGAGATGATATGATCCTAACCTTAAAGACCCAAAAAACTCTACTAAAAAGCTCCTAGATACTATCAACAGCTACAGCTAGGTAGCAGAATATAAAATCAACATAGAAAAACCATTAGCATTTCTATACACTAATAATGAACAAACTGAGAAAGAATATATGAAACAATTCCATTTACAGTAGCCTCAAAAAAAAATCAAATACCTAGGTGTAAATTTAACAAAGGATGTGAATGACCTCTATAAGGAAATCTATAAACTTCTGAAGAAAGAGATTGAGGAAGACTATAAAAAGTGGAGAGATCTCCCATGCTCATGGATTGGTAGAAGCAACATAGTAAAAATGTCTATACTCCCAAAAGTAATCTGCACGTTTAATGCAATTTCCATCAAAATCCCAATGACATTCATCAAAGAGATTGAAAAATCTACTGGTAAATTTATATGGAAACACATATAACAAACCATATTACAAAGCAATAACGATAAAAACAGCATGGTACTGGCACAAAAACAGACATGAAGACCAGTGGAACAGAACAGAGGACCCAGATATGAAGCCACACAACTATAACCAACTTGTCTTTGACAAAGGAGCTAAAAATATATGGTGGAGAAATAGCAGCCTCTTCAACAAAAACTGCTAGGAAAACTGGTTAGCAGTCTGCAAAAAACTGAAACTAGATCCATGTTTATCACCCTATACCAATATTAACTCAAAATGGATCAAGGATCTTAATATGAGACCCCAAACTCTAAAGTTGGTACAGGAAAGAGTAGGAAATACTCTGGAATTAATAGGTATATGCAAAGACTTTCTCAATGTAACACCAGCAGCTCAATAACTAAGAGATAGCATAGATAAATGGGACCTCATAAAACTAAAAAGCTTCTGTTCATCAAAAGAAATGGTCTCTAAACTGAAGAGAACACCCACAGAGTGGGAGAAAATATTTGCCAGCTATACATCAGACAAAGGACTGATAACCAGAATATATAGGGCACTTAGAAAACTAAATTCTCCCAAAATTAATGAACCAATAAAGAAATGGGAAAGTGAAATAAACAGAAATTTCTCAAAAGAAGAAATTCAAATGGCCAAAAAACACATGAAAAAATGCTCACCATCCCTAACAATAAGGAAATGCAAATTAAAACCACACTAAGATTCCACCTCACCCCTGTTAGAATAGCCATCATCAGCAACACCACCACCAACAGGTGTTGGTGAGGATGTGGGGGGAAAAGGAACCCTCTTACACTGTTGGTGGGAATGTAAACTAGTAGAACTACTCTGGAAAAATATTTGGAGGCTATTTAAATATCTAAACATTGATCTACCATTTGATCCAGCAATACCACTCTTGGGGATATACCCAAAAGACTGTGACACAGGTTACTCCAGAGGCAACTGCACACCCTGCAGCACTGTTCACAATAGCCAAGTTATGGAAACAGCCAAGATGCCCCACTACTGACAAATGGATTAAGAAAATGTGGTATTTATACACAATGGAATTCTATGCAGCCATGAAGAAGAACGAAATGTTATCATTCGCAGGTAAACGGATGGAATTGGAGAACATCATTCTGAGTGAGGTTAGCCTGGACCAAAGACCAAAAATCATATGTTCTCCCTCATATGCAGACATTAGATCAAGCGCAAACACAAGATGAGAATTGGACTTTGATCACATGATAAAGTGAGAACACACAAGGAAGGTATGAGGATAGGTAAGACACCCAAAAAACTAGATTGCATTTGTTACCCTCAATGCAGAGAAACTAAAGTAGATACTTTAAAGCAAGTGAGGCCACTAGGAGAAGGGGACCAGGAACCAGAGAAAAGGTTAGTTCGAGAACAATTAACTTAGAATTAACATATATACAGGAAATCAATGTTTGTCAACTCCCTGTGTAGCTATTCTTATCTCAACTAGCAAAAACCCTTGGTCCTTCCTATTATTTCTTATACTCTCTCTTCAACAAAATTAGAGATAAGGGAGGGTAAGAGAGGGAGTGGGGGAATAAGGGAGGGGGTGGGGGGAAGGGGGGAGAAATGACCCAAACAATGAATGCGCATATGAATAAAATAAAAATTAAAAAAAAAAGACAACTGTGTGAAGGAAAGAAAAAAGACAGTATAACTAAAAAAAAAAAAAAAAAGAAAAGGATAGATAATGTATTATGACCACATAATACATGGTCAATAGGTGTTAGCAGTTACTGACATGTCCTCCTCTAGTTACTCACACAGAATTGCTAAAACACAAAGGGCGGTGGGGAGGGGAGTAATCAGGAAAACCATTTTCCTCTTCTGTGGAGACACTGCCAGGATGATCTATAGGATGACCTCAGCACACACTGAAGGGAGCACACTGGAAGTCCTATCGAAGCATCACTGAGCAAGCAAGATGGCTTATTGAGTCAGGGATGGCACTCACACATGCAATATTTGAAGAAATCAATAGAGTTAGACGTGGAAAAGGGAACATTTCTCTTACTTGGGAACATCAGCCTCTCAATTTGTATTTGGTATTTCCCTGTAAGAAAATGAAGTATTTATTCTAAATAAATTATCGCAGTAAAGGAGATACTGATTAAAGACTTCAGTTTGTGAAGTTACTTTAAAAGTACAATCAGTTTCCAGAATTTTCTTTCCTTCATGCATTACTTAATTTGCTAGTTTCAGGTTGCTATGGCCCTTGAAGCAAAACCAGGTGCTTTGGGGAAGTGAAGGGAACTCATAACTAACGGCAAGCAGAGATCTATTTTGTATCTAAAACCTTTCTGTGTGTCTGTGCCACTGAAGTGCTAGAATCATAAAACACAGGATGAGGCAGAACAATAGTGTTTATTGCTTTTAACATCCTCAAAGAAGTTTTCAGAGAGCCATAAGTTGCTAATGAATGTCAGGAGGCAGGTGTAAGACATGGAATTACTTTTCCATTTTCATCCTCTTTTTTTTTTAAATCATTTGAGAGCACTTACAGAATTATTTACTAATTTCCACTGCAGACCCTTTTTGGGAGAAAGAAATATTGTATGAGAAAAATAGCTATTAGACATTATTCAAGATGGGAGGAAAATAATCAAAATGAGAAAGGATGATTTCTCAAATTTAAAGAAATTCAATATTAAAAAATGTAATGGTCACTTTCCTTCATTTTCCTAATATGCTTGGTTACCAGGTCTTACAATTCAGAATCCACATACTCTTTCTCTGAAGAAATCAGTCATGTGTTTATCCTCCTGGCCCATTTCAGTGAGTGTTGACCTTAGGTGCCATTGGATTGCTCACATCTGTCCTTATTTTTTGTGTCTTCCCCTTCCTGATCTTCCTGGATTCCAACTTTTTCATGCAAGTTTAGGTCTTCATGGCCAACCACAGACTAGGTTGGGAGAATAATCTTGAGCTCAGTCTGGGACTAGAAAGAGAATCTTATTTCATGTTGCAGTAGAGGGTACTTTTATGAAGGTGGGTATGGCCTCTCATAAAATTCTACCCTATCAACGTCCTGTCCACCATGGAAACTTTCTAAGGTCAAAGTAAAGACTGAAGGCACAAAAAATCGAATTTTCACAATCCAAAGGGCTGTCAGTGTTCAGAGCTGTCTCTTCACCATAAGAGACTTGTTAGGGCCAATCCAACAATCTTCCTCCTTCTTACCTGATAATTATAGCCAGAGGACCTGGAGGAGAGAGCATGATCGGTTACAGGAAACATAGTGTCCTTACAGGAAGCTGTATTCTATTTTTATGTAGTTGTGGTAAATCAGACTTGGGCCTCCCTGAATCCAATGCAGGGAACTCTCAGGGGACTCACCAGTCACGGCAGGATTCCCTGCCATGTCACTGCTCAGTTAGACAACTGCATACCTAGCAGAATTGCTTACCTGCCCCAGCCTACCTTCCATGGAGAAAGAGAAATAGAGAGTGACTGAGGAGCTGAGAGAAGAGGTAAAGATGAAGCACACCACTTAGCAAGCAGAAAAGGTGAGACTCTCCTTCAGATGCAATGGACCCAACCAAACATTGCAGGGTTTTCTGGTGTTCACCTCAAAGACAGCAACCTATATGGCATGAGTGGATCATCAGTGAGTGGGTTTAGGACCATCAAGGTGAAAGCTAAATGGAGGTCAGTGAGCAAGACTAAGTCACTACTGAATCTTCCCACCAGAAACCATGCATGGAGAAGACCCAGCTGTTTACTACATATGCATTTGGTTTAGGAGACAGGAAGCCCCTGGATGTCTACTCTTTAAAGACTGGTGATTGCTCAGTGCTGGTGAGACAAGCAGCAGCAACCAGCCAGCAGAAGACTGCAGCCTGACCAGAGCAGCTCCCTAATGAAAATCACCTCTCCTGTTCTCCTGACCCTGCATCTGAGGGAAAGAACTGGAAAGATGAAGGGAAGGTGTGAGAAGAGTACACCTTGTTTTCTTTCCCTCAGAAAGACCTCATCAGTGCTGATAGAGAAGAACTGGGTGCCTCTGTGTTGAGTCCAATATTTTTTATTTAAAATCAAGGGGGCTGAGTAGTAACTTTGAAAGCCATTCATTCATTCTATGGATACTCATTTCCCTGTCACTCCCCTAGCTGGGTAAATCACTGAGCCCTGTTGTTTCTATTTACTAAAATTCTCTTCAATCCATCTACCATTTTTCAGTATACTGCTTTCATATTAGGTCATGCACCATCACCTGATGTCCTATAGGGACCTTCTGTATAGGATCCTACATTGTACATACCCTGTGTGTGATGGCATCTTATAAAACACAGGTATGATTGTTTCACTGTCTAGGTTAAGGTGCTTTTTTTCCCTTGCTCTTGAGATAAAGCCCAAATCTGTAGCACAGTCTATATTGTGCTAGGTGACAGGGACCTTGCCTGTTCTTCCACACTTACTTCAGAGCATACCTCTCCCTGTCTCCACTCCCATCACACTGATACCCTGTCAGTTTTTCAAGCCTGTCTTTCTTTCTCTGGAATCCAGGCCTTTGACCCCTTTCCAGATTTCAAGTATCAGCTTAGACATTCCTTTCTCAAGGAAGTGTTAACTCACTTCTGTCCCTGGCAACTATGCTTCTCCTTCAATCCCCTAGTCACAATGAAATTAGTTACCTTATGTGTGTGGATTTCCACCTGGAATCTGGTGTCTCTGAGGAGAGTTTATTTGTCATGTATGACTCTCTTGTCCCAGTACTCAGCACTATTGCCCGTTATATAATACAATTCAACATTTGATGAATTATAGTCCTGATTTTATTGAAAACTGCAGAATACATTAGTAATTTTTCATATACTATTAGCTTTCTGCTATGGTAACAGTTCTGATTTTGTTCAAGTTTTTACCAAAAAAGTAGAAAGGCATAAGTGTACCTCTTTGAAGAGGTTCAGTGAGGAGATAGTTATTTATTTCAAGTACTGATGCAGAATCCAAAACAGAATAAAGGAAAAGAGAAAATAAACTAAAAAACTCACAAGCAACTGTTGACTCTTCAGTATGACAAAAATCCATCCATTTATTCATCCATTCATCCAATAAACATTGCTATATGCAAAACATCAAATTAAGCATCAGAAATCAATGGTGAGCAAAACAGAAATGATATTTTCCCTAATGGAACAAATAAGAGTTGCCCAGATGTATGTGTGTATGTGTGTGTGTATGTGTGTTATGTGTGTATTGTGTATTTGTTGGGGTGGGCAGTGGTGGTTAAAACCTAGAATTGAATGTCTTCATGACCTTTTGGAGGAAATGGAAAGTTCACCTTGGTCAGGACACAATAAGGTATAGAATGGTGAGTTGTATGGAATAAGGCATCCATAAAGGTAGATCATGAAGGGCTTTAACTAATATCAAGCCATTTTAGCCTAAGAACAACGGCCAGTTTTGGAAGGATTTGAACCAAGGCAGGGCATTTAGCAGGATCAATCTGCAGACAATGTAGAGATTAAATTGGAAGAGTGAGAAAGGAAGCAGTAAGAAATGGAGGACGCTGTGGAAGGCCACTTAATCAACTTTCTAAAGTTATATATTTCTTAAACTGGAAGGAATTTGAAGCATTGAATAGGCTTCCACCTTTTGGGAGGAACAGCCCTGGGAGCCAGATCTCCCAGGTCAATAGACTGCCCCAGGGGCAGGAGAGGGTCAATATTTAGGCATTTGCAACACTTGGAAGTCATTCTCTGCATACTTGTTGGAAAGCTTAAATTAATCCTGTCTCTGGGGCTCATGTTCCCTCTTTTAAAATATTAATGTGAATAAAAACAATGTCAACGATAAAAAGACATCTGGCTAAATTGCCACTGATCCCTCCCTCCCCTCTGTAACTTCCTCCCACCTCTCTCTCTCTCTCTCTCTCTCTCTCTGTGTGTGTGTGTGTGTGTGTGTCTGATCTTTTTCTGTGGCTTGTAGACCACTCAAGGCTTTCAGATAATTCTGACTTCTGGATCTTTCCCTACCACCTTCAGCTCTATAAACCCACCTCCTTGTTTGTTCCTCTACTCCAGGAAGACAATAGATAAACAATGATAAAACCAATTGTTCACTAATGTTTACATCAACACAGCCATGTTATTCCACAAAAATAATATCGCACCGCTTCGTGGTCTAGAATTCCATCCTGCTCTGCTGTAAAAATCATTAACTGATTATACACTTATAAAATTCCGAAGTGTTTTTTGAAACCAAGTTTTCTTGCCACATGGTGTTGATAACAACTCCCAGCATCTGATGTGTGAATAGTGAATTGGCAACAGGTTTTGGGTATCAGTAGAAATCTCATTCAGCAACATTGTTATAAATCACAAACTGCCATTCTGCCTTTGAGTCTCAGTTTCCTACTGTAAAATGCTGGGATGAAGGCTTCCTGTGGTTGCTTTCCTATCTTTGACAGCCATGCTCCTTCTTTTAGGATTGACTCCTCTTTCCCCTCAGGATTCTAATTTACAAGCATGACTTCAGCTACTTATATATGGATGAGTCTCTTATCCACACACCTAACTAAATCTCTTCTCTCAGAATCTATATTGTGAATTTGAGATTATGTTACCTGACTAAATATTTGGTGTGACCTTCACGGCTCTCTGAAGCAGGCATGGTCTGCCATTTGATTGCCTCCTGCTGAAGTTTAACTTCTTGGTTTTTGGAAAGTTCTCCAATCACTCAATGTCCTGCCATCAGAAGCATCTTCCATGTCTCCTTGAGCCTGTGCTATTCCAGGTTCTCTCAGAACACCTCTGTCCCCTTGCAGACTACGTAGTCCCTTCATGGGCTCCTTCCCACCCATGTGAGCTGTAATGATTGAGACATTCCCACATCACCTTTCTTGCTGCTGATTCTCCAACCCTGTCACTTCTGTGTTATGTTTGTGATGATACCAAACTACAGTTAGGGTTCCTCTAAAGGACACAGGTCTCATCACTGTGACTAGAAAGGTAAGGTCAGTACTTGCCAGTGATACTCAGCCAATGTCCCCACCACACACACAGACACAGACACACACACCCCTTCCTGTTGTGTCCACCTTTCCCCAAGGTCAGGGCACTGATTGGGGATAGGGAAGATGAAATAGGAACATCTGATTTAATTCCTGTTTTCATTCTGTCCTTTTGCCCACCATCCCTCAGGTCAGAAGAAATGAGGTTTCTTTGTGCCGTGCCCAACTTAATACAGAGTAAGTGCAACACTCTTCACACTGCCTTGAGCGTGGCTTGATTCAAGCTATTACAGCTTTTGGAGATAGTACTTTCTTTTTGGAATGCCTGTAATATTTCTGGTCTGTAGCATCCAAAGATAATACATCATTCTATTATTAATTACATTAATATGCCTACATCCTACCTCTAAGACTTAGTTGCAAGACCTGCACAGCCTGTAGACCCTGTCTGTGGTATCATAGAAAGATATTTGATCTTTGTCCTCAATTCCTGGCCCAGAACTCCTAAACCCTTGGAATTTCCTAAGTGATAAGAATGATGGGATTATCTTTTCCTTTAATGATGTGACTCTTGGGAGACCTCTAGTTTCAGGATGAGGGCTGGTTGCCAGAAAGATCAAGTGATGATTAGTGGGTTGGAACTTTCAACCCCATCTTCAGCCTCCAGGGAGTAGAAAGGGACTGGAGAGTGAGTTAATCACCAGTAGCCAGTGATTTAATCAGTCATGACTATGTGTTGAAACTTCCTTTTCCCCCCAACAAACCTTAAGTGATGGGATTTCAAGAGCTCTCAACTTTTAGAACACATTGCTCTTCTGAAGGGTTGTGAGCATGGAGAGAGTATGGAGGGTCCATGCATCCTACCCCATACTTTGCCTTATGCATTTCATCCAATTGGCTGCTACTGTGCTACATTCTTTATAATGGACTGTCAAGTGCAAGTAAGGTATGTTTCTCAGGTCTGGGAGCTTTTCTTGAAAATTATTGACTCTGAGGAGGGGGGTCAGAGATACCACTGATTTATAGTCATTCATTCAGGGACTTATGATTGGCAACTGAAGGGGGACGGGTAGTCTTGTGGGACTGAGTTGTTAGTTAAACTGTGAGGTCTGCACTAACTCCAGATAGTCAGTGTCAGAATTGAATGAATTATTGAACAAACACCCAGTTGGCATCCAGAGAACCAGAGAATTGGTTACTATTAGACAAAACGTCCTCTCTCGTTCAGTGTCAGCGGTATTGTGAGCTCACCACCACATACATCTTTGTGTTGCTAAGGTCCAGGAGTATAACATGCATCTCAGAAGTTTTGGTGGACTCTATGCTGGTATCGAGAAAATGCTTTGAGTCCCTGGTGCAAGTTAGGAGAAGACATTGTGATTATTTTGAGTTGAAAGTCCAGAAAAGAATCAGAAATTACTACTCAAACTTTCTTTTACATAATGTCCTTTTCTCTCTATTATTGGAAGTGTTTGCATTTTGTTTTTGTTCAAGTATATACTATCTCAATTTTTCATGAACAGAAGTATGGAGTCTTAGATCATGATAGTATGTCAGGTCATTTGGCTTAGACCCCATCCATGGGTGAGAAGTTGGAATTCCATCTGGAGAATATGATGTGATGAAGAAATGGGGAAAATGAGAGGGTAGTAGGTATCCAAGTGTAAATAACGATCTCAAACTGTGACTGAGTCAGACTCTGACTGACATGTAATTTACAATGAATCACCTCATTTGAAAATTATTATTGCCTAATACCAATTCTGTTTTCCTAGTTTATGATAAAACTCTTTTTAAAAAGCTGTTGGCCGGTGGTACATTTAAGAGTTTTCCATCCAGAAGGCATTGCAATGAAGACATAATACCCAATATCTGATGTGTGTCCAATGAATTAGCAGTAAGCCTGAAGTCACTCAAAGTTTTTTCCCATGGGAACCACATTAGCCACAGAGTGTTCACCTCTGCCATTCGTCTATCATTCCAATGCTTTGTCCTAATTTTCCAAGGAGTAAAATGTGGAGATAAACTTTCTCATCTATTAAATATAGAAGACTAATGTCTTCTTTTTGCTTCTCCCTTTTTTTTGCCAGCTAGTTATACAGTCTTGGGTTGGAGGTGTGGCTCAAGTGATACAGCACATGCTTTGCAAGTGCAAAGCCCTGAGTTGAAACCCTAGTCCCACCAAGGGGGAAAAAAAAAAGATACGTTCCTGAGTTTCCCTTGACCCACAAGTAATTAATTCATGGATAGAAGGAAAATAGATAAAGGTAACTGAGTATGGTGTAAATAATTACATCCCACTTTCTCTTCTGAGTCCCCTCAATTTGTTGGATCCAGTTTCTTTGAATTCATCAGAAATGCCATATGGTTGGCACCTGTTGCAGATACAGGAATGAGCTTACTCAACTCCATTCCAATCCCCTTGTAGCGGATTGTGCATCAGTGGTGCTGTGGTTTCCAGAATAGCAGCTTCAGCATTACCTACAAACTTGTGAGAAATTAAAATTCTCAGCCTCCACCCTATATGTACTAAATCAGAAATTGTGACAAACCCACTAGTGATTTGATGCCCAATTGCATTTCTCTAAGTGCAGTCAGCATTCAACCTCAGCACCATCTGAGGTCTTGTTAGAAATGTAAAATCTTCCCCTAACCCACACCAACTGAATTAGAGTCTGCATTTTACAAAATGCCCAGATTATCCATTTGTACACTAAATTATGACTTGCATCTCTGGTTAAGCACTGGGTGCACACTGGATTTACCTGCAGTGGTAAGCAAATGCTAAAGCAAGACATGCTGAATCCTAAGAGATTTAAAATTATACGTTATTTCCAACTTAATGAATTACTTGATTCAGGATTTTTTTGATTCTACATTGGTGGGAAGTAGACACTATCCACTGAGTTTCAAACTTGGATCTTTCTGTGGGCTAGCAATATGCAGTATAATACTCTCTCAAGATTTTGAGCATTGAGTTGCAACTCTCAGTTAGCCCTACAATCATTAGGGAAACAATCCATACTCTGTATGGTCCTGTGTTGCTAAACTATGAAGTTTGGTAGAGTAGGTGGATTGAATGCATTTTTCACTTAGGATATTTTCAACTTACAATGGGTTTTTTAATTTGTCATAAGCCAAGAACATCTGTGCTTACTACAAGGTATAGCTTGGGTGTTTGGATTCTAAAAGTGGCCAGCTAATTCTAATACATAGTAAAGTTTGAGAACCATTCCTTCATGTTATGCTAGAGCCTGGAAACAAAATACTATGCTTTCCAGCTAGCTTTTGTCTTTACATGGTCTAACTTCCTCCAAGTAGATAAAGCTGAGTATGATCTTAAAGGCATACATGAAGTAGAATATGGCCCTGGGTTGGTACCTACTTGTGGTGCACTAGTTCTGGGGTCCCAGTGCTCATCTCTAGTTCTTCCACTGTCATCAAGAAATAGGGTGACCACTGAGTTGGGATGGATCTCAACAAAGTACAGAGGAACCAAAGCCTATAGCAGTGACAGAAGTTATCTCATTTCCTCTGTACCTGAGTACATGCTGATGGGGAGATGGGGTCCGCTGTGTTGTTCAAGTCATCCATGCACTGTCTGCCCATTCTACCCATTCTGTTAACATTTGATCCTTTTAAATCCTTTCCTCTTAAAACATCTAGAGTGGCTTTGTTATCTGCTATGGAATTCTGATTAATCCATGTATTTTAGATATAAATTCATGTCCTTGACAGTCATTGATTATTCATGAAATAACTGCACTGACCTGTCTTTTGCATTATAAGCCCCTTTCCTTCCATTTAAGAATTGGAATTTTATCATTAGAAACAAAAATTAGTCATACGAAATCTCCTACATCATCCAAACTCATGATCCTACTTAAGAACAACTCTAAGTGTGATCCCCACCCTTCCCGTCAGAACACATCCCTCCCAGCCACATTTGTGATGATTATAAAATGCTGTGTGCTGACACTTGCCCTATCCAAGTCTTAAAGGCCCTGCCCATTTGGAAAAGCCACTGCCTGGCTAAGAAATATCAAAAAATGATTTTCCCCATTCATTCTTAGGGTCACAACCAAACATAAGTTTTGTCTTGTAATTTCACATATCCACCTCATATCCACCATAAAAGAAAACCAAACAATTTAAAATACAACTTTATTTTTAAATGATTCTTTTTGATAACAAAAGCCTTAGATGTCTCTGACCTTTCAAAAGTATTTTCTACACACATGCTTTTGGTGTCTATAGCAATGGTGTGGTAAGGGAACCTATAAGAAGATAGATAGCAGGGAAAAGGAAAGGGTGAGAGGGAGACCAAGAAAAAAGATCAAATATAGCCACAAATTTCTTGGACATTTGAGACAAAACTTACTTACAGGCACCTATCCCTGCATTTTAAATACAGTTTTTAAATTTTCAATTTTTTGGATGTTCCCTTCCATGTCAGTGGTTGGAAGTTACTAAAACATAGCCCAAAAGTTGTTCAGGTGGAATCTCCTTCACAGGCACTAGTGCCTACTCTATACAGGATTTCCACATAATGATTCAGTTTAAAGAACCAATGGGCCACGCTTTGAAGACAATGCTGAGTGCACTTTGTAGATTACCGCATTGCCTTTCCCAAACTGTGCTCCATTTACTAGCAAAGGAGGCAGAGGAGGTGGCTGGGGACAGTTTTTTACTTGGGGTCTCCCATATAAGGATGCTCTTGTCCAAATTACCTTTACTTCCCTTGAAATCATCTTGAAGAATAGCCCCATCATATAGCAACTGTAATCCTGGGTGGAGCTGTGGTCACGTGCACTCAGACTTACTTACAAGTGAGGTACAAGAAGGGACTTGGCAGCCTAAGTTGGACTGAGCCAATGCAATGTTTTTGAAGCCAAGGTTCTCCTGGATATAAGCGTTAAAGATTGTCTTTGTGTACACCGAATCAGAGCTAAATATCTCAGGAAGGTTGATACATACTTAGAACCATGTAGCTCCACTCTCCTGTGGCATCAGTGTTTATCATAGTTAACTTGCATTTTTTTCTTGCACTGGTTGTGGAGGTTTCTTTTTAATTATTCAAAACTTTAGTACAAAGGAAATTCTAGAATGCCCAAACATTTTCCAAATGATTTCAAAATGAACTGTATCCCCAACTAATTTGATTTGTAGGAAATAAAGAACAAAGGCTTGTTAACAGAGAGCTTTAAAATGTAATCACTCACACGTGCAAACATGTCAGAGCGTGGGTTCTCGGTAAAGCCACATCATGCAATGCTTTTATACTAACTGTTGCCCATTGAAAAATAAATCCCACACCATATGCAGGCGTGATTATACAGCCAACTGCCAATCCCGGCTCAAGGATCCTTTCAAAAATGTCCAGATGGACATGAATGTCGAATTTGGCAGTTAAACTACAGAGCCCAATCTATCCCTTTTAAGTATGAAGGCACTGCACAGGAATATTGATATCACCCCCACACACGCTTCCAAAAAGATTTCAAAAGAACAATTTGGTTTTTAAATTGGAATTAGAGCTTTTCATTTGCTTTCACTATCGAGTAAACTTTGTTCTGACTTTTAGCAATTTTCTTATATCAAAACACATCAAAAATATTTTTTTTAAATTTTGGTGGATAAGCAAAAAAGTGAGTAAGAAATCAGATTTTGAAATAATGTGGTATCTTTAAGCAAATGTACAGTGAGGAGAAGAAAAAGTAACAGCATTGTTGCTGCCCTGTGCAGCTCCACAGAGCCTGCCATCTGCCCTCCAGAGAGATAGTTTACAAAAGAAGGACATTTAAACACAACAGAGAGACAGGAAGGCATCTCCTTGATCCCTGATGTTTTGAGTCAACAGACACACACATCTGCCACCCCCAAAAACTGAGGCTCAGCAGCAACTTGCCATCAGGACTGTGTGGAAAAGTACTGTGATATCAGTGGCATTATTCCTGCTTTCTGGGACTTAAAGGCCTCGGTGGTATTCATGATTCATCAGATCATTGGTCATCTTTTCATAACTCATATGGAAGATAGAGCATAAGTTTGCTGTGTCTAATGTATTGTATGGGGCTTCCTGCTTGAAGACAGGAGCATCTGTCGCACATATCTAAGAACATCACACAGGGCAGGCCTCCCAAGAAGACAACAGCCTCATTGAAGGGAAGGAACTAGCCTTGCTGCTTGATAGACCTTGGGAAGAGGCAAAGAAAGGAGGCAGTGCTTTGAAATGAACTATAGAGATATGGTCAGGAAGACACCAAGGAAATCTCTCACTATTTCTATTCAACATTGTACTGGAGGTATTGCCCAGGGTAATAAGATAAAAACTGAATCAATGAATGAATAAATGACGGAACATAAAAGGCATCCAGATTGAAAAGGAAGAAGCAAAACAGTCCTTATTCACAAAATTCACAGATGATCCACTATGTACAAAATCTCATAGAATTCACACATATGTAACACACACACACACACACACACACACACACAGAGTCTACTGGAACTAACAAACAACTTTATAGACTAGACAGGAACAATCAAAAATTGGAAAAAATATCTACTTAAAGTAGCATAAAAACATGAAACACAGGTAAGCCTGATAAAAGATGAAAAAGCTCTGCATACTGAAAGAAATTAAAGCACATCTCAGTAAAAGGAGATACATACACCACATTTATGACAATATTCAGTTTTGTAAAGCTGTCAGTTCTTTCCAACCTGATCTATATTCAATTTAATCTCAATTATCAAAACAGCAATTAGCAATTAACAAGCAGTTTCTTAAATTCATGCATAAATGCAAACTACATGATAGATAAAACAGCTTTGACAAAAGGAACAAAGCTGAAGATTAATATGACCTAATTTCAAGACATTATAGTTGTAGTAACCAAGGCCTTGTGGTATTGATATAAAGATTGACAAATATTGAGGGGGTTGGGGGGAGATAGAGGGGGTGGAGTGGGTGGTAAGGGAGAGGGTGGGGGCAGGGGGAGAAATGACCCAAGCATTGTATGCACATATGAATAATAAAAAAATAAAATTTAAAAAAAAAATAAAAAATAAAGATTAACAAATAAATCAATGGGACAGAATACAGAGTCTAGAAAAAGACCTGCACAAATATGGACAACTGCGTTTTGATGAAGTATAATGGCAATTTAATGTAGAAACTCTAGCTTTCAACAAACGGCACTAGATTTTTTAACATTTATATGCACGAACAAACTTCAATCCACAACTCATAGAAACTTTAACTTAAAATGGATTGGGGGCTTAAATATAAACCCCGCAACTTCTAAAAGAGAATGTAACTGGAAAACCTTTGTGACTTTGACTTAGGCAAAGATTTGTTAGTCAAAACAGCAAAACTCAATCCATAAAAGAATAAATATATAAGCTGAACTTGATTATATTAAAAACTCAGGTTCTTGGAAAACATTGTTAAATGACTGACAAAAAAGTCAGAGACTGAGATATAATATGTACAAATTATGTATCTGATAAAAGGTTTTTATGTAGAATATATAAAGAACCCACAAAACTCAGAAATAAGAAAACTAATAACTCAGTTAAACAAAATGGACAAATGATCCAAAGGAATATTTCATCAAAGAAATTATGAAGAGGGAAAATAAACACACGAAAAGATCATTTGTTATAAGGTAAATGCAAATTTTAAAAACACAAAGAAATGCCATTGCACACCTGTTAAAATGACTATAAAAAAAAAGACTAACCATACCAAGAGTTGGTAAGGACTTGGAGGAACCAGAATCTTCATACAATACCATACTGGTGAGAATTTAAAATGGCATAACTACTTTGGAAAATAATTTGTTTTTTAAAAATTCAATATACAAGTACATTCACCTGGCTTCTTGGTGTTTACTTAGGAGAAATGACAGCTGTCAAAAATACAAACTATAACAAACTGTGTTTAATGAGAAAATTGGCTTTAACATCATCAATTCATAAATCAGGCAGCATTCCATGTTTGAAGTGGAAAGGCTCTCTGCTGAGTTTTCAGAGGAGCTGGACTTGACAGGTAGAAGAAGGCTGAAGAAAGCAGTAACAAGGAACAAAAAGTTCATTGGCTGTTTCAAAGTTACTTTCCTTATAGGGTTAACTCAGAGAGAGTACCTGACCATGACAGCTCAGGTAGATTGGGCCCCTTTCTATTAATTGCTATGAATTTCCTGGGTTCTTTTTTTATAACTGGCCAAGTTTTTAAGTTCAGTTTGATTATATGGCATCTAGCTTGATCTAGTTTGTTAACCTTGTGCAGGAATTGAGGTCAAAAATAATGGTCTCCAGTAAGTTTATTTAACAGGTATATGTCCTAGAAAGACTTTAGCATGTGTGATCATAGCCAATCCCTAAACATGACCCAGACATCCATTCATATGGAATATTATGTGTCAATACAAAGGAATGAGACTACATTATGAGGTACTGTATAGATGAATCCAAAATAATTGTGCTTAGTAAAAGAAACCAGATATAAACTGTCCATTTATATAAAATTCTAGAAAATGCAAACTAACCTGCATGACAGATCAATACTTGACAGATCATAGGACTGGGGAGTATTGGGAGGGAGAGATTACAAAGTGACATGATTAAACTTTTGATGGTGATAAATGTTCATTATCTTGATTATGGTTTGGGTTCACAAATGGTCACACATGCCAGAACTTATCAAACTATAAGCCTTAAATGTCTAGTTAATGGTATGCCAATGCTTCAATAAATCTGTTTAAAAAAGACATTGGGGGAAAGTCCCTTTCTAACTTTGGTCTAGCTATACCTCTTTTTTTGTCTTTTTGTTTTTGTTTTTGAGCAAGGGTCTTGCTATGTAGTTCAGGCTGGCCTCAAACTCATGATCCTCATGCCTTGGCCTCATGAGTATTCATGGGGATTCAGACATGCACCCCCACACAAAGCATCTATACCTCTTTTTAATGTCTGGTCAGAGTAACAATGGATGGTCTTATTGTCCTTGTATGACAGTAGCTTCCTCTGAGAAGTCATTTCTGTTTCTGCAGGCTTCACCTTTCTTCTACCTTTCCTATTTCTACCATCTTGTTCTAAATCTCCTACGTTGTTTACACTGTTAAGGATAACAGTTTGGTTTGCTGTCTTTGTAATCATTCTGTTCCCAATGGCTCCTTCAGGAAGACAGTTGAATCTTGAGACCTTTTTGTAAACATTACATTGTGTTTACAAAAATTGTAGAATTGTAGAATTGCCTTTTTATAGAATCATGACATTTTCCATGGGAATTCACAAAGAAACAAAATGAAACAGATTGTCTTCACCACAGAGCAAGTCAAGGACATTCTCTAGGTTTATCCTTTGTTTATCTCCATAGAACTTGCTGGCTCCAAGGCCCTTAGGTGGTTGTCTTTGGGGAATCACACTGTCCATCACACAATACTGGTTTGCCTGAGGACCCTCACTTCAGTGGCAACTTCTTAGGACACATCTATTGTGTCCCTTAGGACATATCTATTGTGATACTGGATGAAAAGAAATTTCTCTCATATACCACTTCAGCAACATTTACTTGTTACCTCTGTACTGTAATTCAATCACAATAGCTGTATTGTGATTGTACTAGGTATGAAGTTTAGCAAAATCACTCCTAATTCAATGTCAGTTGACAAGGTCTTTTCTCATTTATTAAAATATAAAGCATGTTGGAGTGTCTTTTTCCTTTGACATGTATGTGCCTAAAGGGTTCCACTGGTATTAGTTCATTGGAGTTTTGGTTTTCTGTACGTCACATCAGGATAGCAAAGGATATTCTGGTGGAAACAGTCTAAAACATTTTCAGAATCTGATTAGGCACTGTTTTTTTGTTCTGCTCAGTTCATTGTGGAAATGGTCAGAGATGCATCCTTCTTAAAAGAACAAAAAAACACTTATTACAAAAATCTAAATTCAAGGCTTTTGAAAATACTTTTTAAATTTTGAAAAGTTTACCCTAGTTTTTTCATTCCTCAAGCAAAATGACTGCTATTGCTGGATAATGAAGGAAATAAAAAGTGGCGTTTGTCTGTTAATAACATTGGGGATATTAATCGGTCCCTTTGTGCCTTGGTTTCTCATGTTTAAGTTAGGTATGAATGGTTTCTTGATACATTGTTTCATGTTGAAGAAATTTGTCTCCTCCTCTGAGTCTTCAACTACTCACTGTATAGTAGGGCAAAGTATAGCGAAGTTTCTAGATATAAAACACTTTCAAAACAAAATGGATTCCAGTAATAAGATGTTAATGTCATGTAATAATTTGATTCATTCGGAAGATAACATTGAACATACATGAATGTCAAAATCATAACAAAAAGTGTGGACCTGAAAATCTACCACAAACTGTTGAAGATGTGGGTATCCTCCAGTCCTGTCCTTCTATCCATCCCACTATTTAATTCTCTTGCCTTTTTTGTCAAAAATTTTTACCATAAGTGTTTAGATTGCTCAACTACATCTTATTTAGCTGGGCTTCTCTGGAGGCTTAAGAAAAATTCTTAAGCATTATCTTCTGCAACTCGCTTATTTCATTTTTATTTTGTTTCTGAGATTCCTCCCACACTGTTGTGTGTATCTATAGTTAATTTGCTTTCCGTGTTACATAATATTTATCATATGACTAGATCATACTTCAGTTATTCACTCCCAGCTGATACAGATGTCTATGTTTTTTTCTGTTACAAACATTATAGTTATGAACTTTCTTGTCCATGACTTTTGTTATACCTGTGCAAGAATTTCTCTCTTAATGAATTTCTAGGTGTTATAGTATATATTAAAGTACAACTAGGCATAATTTTGTGCCAAATTATTTTCTAAAGATATTGTACAAAAGAAATTCTTTATAAAACATATGTTGTGTGGATCCTGCTTTATCTGAAGTATTTACACTGTATTCCAGAAGTTGGGCAAGTGGAAAACTGTGTTTTTTTGGTAGAAAATTCTCTGTATCTAGCTTCTACTGGTTCACCTGCTGTAGAAACCAAACATCTCTGATCATGATGCTGGCAAGGCCTTTGTGTCCCCGAATTGCCCTTCCAACTGGCCTTAGGCTCTAGGTATCTTTTGTTCTTAGTCCCTTTGAACTTGTAATTGTTTATTTACCCTTTTGTTCATAGCTTCCTGTCATATTTTACCTGCTGGCTGTGAGCAGTGAAGGACCATGTGTCCCTTCTACTTGGCTTCTGCAAGGAGATGTACACATTCTTCAACAAAACTTTGGTCCACCTGTCCTTTGTCCCTTTCTTTCTTGCTTAAACTTTTCTTTTCTTCTAATACATGTGGATGCATGTTATGTTTTCTGAATCTTTGGGTGATATTTAAATTAATATTCAATGTTAATTTAATTTAAATAATTGTAAGTAATATTTCATTTAATATTTAGTTTTCTAAAGTAACTCATAAGCCTGTGTTCTGATTAGTCATAAAGACCTTCTGAATTTTTATCTTGCCCTTGGCAGGTACTGGACTGGCTTCTGTGGCTACAAAGATACATACAGCAATGAGTGGGCAGATAATCATTACATATGGTGCAATGAGTCTTACCTGGAAATTGTAGGCACACCAAATGTGAGAAATTAACACACTCTGGTTGGGAGAATCAGAAAAGAATCCATATAGGTGGTGAGTCTGCCCTGTGAGAAATGGAAGAAAGACAGGCAAAGAGGGTAAATTGAGAGTCCCAATGGGGACTTCGTGAGAGTGTTCTGGGCTGCTTGGAACATTCCCCTTTGAAGCTGCTCGCCACCTAGTGCACTGTGAAGAAGGACAATTGTATTGAGAACAGTAGAATCAACAACCCTCACTCCTCCATTGGTCTTTGCAGGAGGAATTTCCTGAAAGGAGTAAAAGCAGCTGCCCAGGGTTATTCTGACCCTGAGACGTGTAATGTGACCTGAAAGATTTGAGTGTGTCCTGTTAGAACCAATGTGCTTGGCCCTCATATCATGAGTGAATAATGAGTGGAGGCCAGCAGCTGTCCTCAAGGAAGCCTTTACAGGATAGAAATGCCAGACTAATCATTTGTGCTGAATGGACAAACAGAATTCATAGGAAACAGAATTCTCCCAAGGTAATCTCTGGTTGATACTCACACTGCTATCCCCACTAAATAATAAACATTTCCACTAAGTTGTTCTGATTCCTTAGATTTTTATCCTTTTCCCTCTACTGGAGGGGAGAGTGTGGGTGAAAATTAACAAGAACAGATAGCACATTCACTGCCTGGATGCTAGGAGGGCTTCATACCCTAATATTAGCTTTGTGGAGTAAAGGCTCTTGTTTCTACTTCCACCATTTGCCTGGGAGGATTGCTGCTTTATCACTCATTATTTCTTCCCTTCCATCCTGAGTGATTGACTAAGACGCATGGACATTTTATTTTGACTACCCAAATTCTAACTTGTCTCAAGAATAAACATATTTATACTCCTTTTTTTATACTTCCCAATGCCAAATAGCCTTTCTTGGATTGAGTCAACAATTAAGACTCTTTCTTGGAAACATTTGGTACGAATTCAGCCAGCCCACCACCTTTTTCTGGTCTCTGCTTTTAAATTTTCATGCTTTGATATTGTCAGTAGAGAGCACCTGGGGCACACATAGTCATAAGAAAAACAAAACCATGCTGACTATGACGAATTAAGAAGGATTTTTATGTATAGACCCAAGAATTCTTAAAAGAAAGATCTTCAATTATGTAAGAAAATTTCCTATGATAAATAAAACATTACTACATGCCTAAGCTTAAAGAACAGATATGAGAGACCCTATCTCAACCAACAGCTGGACATAGTGGCATGCACCTATCATCCTAGCTACACAGGAGGCTGAGATCAGGGGGATTGAACGTGGAGGAGATTTAATGACGGTCGATAAAGGTTACCAACTCCTGAATACTCAGGTGAGGCAGAAGGAGCTGGTGAGCACTGGCAATTTCTTCCATAAAAATACCTGTTTCAGCTGATTGGGCATTAATGGAATTAAGAAGAAAAGATCGTGAAAGAGAAGTGAACATTTAAAACAAGAGCCATGCTGAAAGCAAATGAGAAGTTAGGTTTTTATTTCAAGAACACTTCCCATTCTTCCTACTTGTCTAGCCTGGGAAGGAGCTCTCAAGTTCATACAGGTGGCCCCTGAATACACTAAGGGAGCATATCATATCAAAGGCTTTACTGTGTGCTTTATTGTGGAAACTGTACATTGAAAACTAATTCCAGTTTTGCTAATGAAATTGTGTGTGTGTGCGTGCATGTGTATGTGTGCATGTGTGTGTGCATGTGTGTGTGTGTGTGTGTGGGTGGGTGGATGGTACTGGGGCTTGAACTCAGGCCCTCACATTTGCTAGTCAGCCGTTCTACCACTTGAGCCACTCCCCAAGCCTTCTTTGCTGTAGTTTGTTTTTCAGATTTTTTTTCTTGTTTTGCCTAGGACAGGCCTCAGAACTTGTTCTTCCTACCACTATCACCTACCTAGCCTAGTAGGCATTACGAGAATGAGTCACATACCCAGCCCTGGGGTAGGTATTGTTTTTTTTTAAAATGACTTGTTTTATAATTTGCTGCAGCACTAAATCAGAAGTTGATGGAAAATGATAACTTACAGTGCAGTGTTTACACAGCTTAGGAATTCCAGCAGTTGCTATGTCTTCTGTCTTTTTACCTAAAGCTCAGCTATTCACATTTCATCTTTCTGCTTATAGTGTGCTGTGCTGCTTACACAGTATGCCTTGGAGGAAGTTGGGATCTTACCCTTCAGGTTCTGATTAGGGTTAGCGAATATTTCCTATAAAAAGATAAATGTCAAATATTTTAGGTGCTGCAGGAAAAGAAAACACCAACTGTGATCTTAGTTGCAGCCACTCATTTTCACCATTATAACACAAAATCAGTCATAGGGAATACATAACTAAATGGGTGTGGCTGTGTTCCAATAAGACTATTTACCAAATCAAGCCACTGGCTGGATCTGACCCAGAGGCTGATATAGATAAGCATATCTACTGTTTGGTGTTGTCATAAAGACTCCATGTTATAATATGTCAACTGTTTAGGGTAGTACTGAGCATAAGGACAGCTCCCTTGCCCCACGCCTCTGTGTGCCTCTGTGATTACCACTTGGAACACGGGGAAGAGGGTGTGTTTGTCAGCAGGGCATCAGACTGCTCTGGACACGGTTTATCTTTGCATCCTTCTTATTACATGTGAAAATGCTTTTAAGGCTCTGAGCACAGTATGAATGCCAGTTGTTATTTTTTCCTTCCTGATGTCAGGGCAAAGAGAGGGAACAGCCTTTCTGAAGGAAGTGACCCCTTGGCCCAGGCAGTCTCTTATTAAATCTTTCTGGAGAGCTTTGAGAAAAAGCAGAACTGATTGGACAGTGTCTTCTCTCCCCTTGGGGTAAGTTTTCTGGCTTTGTTTCTTTTGATAAAGAGTTTTTCTTCATCTAGTTGGATAAATAAGGTTATGGGACATATAATATTTCAGTTTGAGAAAAATGTGGCATAAACAAACAATTTTTGAGCCTCATCTCAAGATGTAGATGGTTTGTGGGAAAATATCTGTTGGTATCTATTGATACCAACCTAAAAATAACATTTGTTGAGAGTCTTATTTTTTAGAAAGTAATACATTTCTATTCTAAAATATTTGGAAAAAATAGGAAAGAATAAAAGAAAGCATAAAAAAAATACAACCGTCAAGAAAGCCTTTTTCCTCTCTCTATCAAATGTTGACATTAGACTTTCTACAATAAATGGAAACTGTCCTTTTTAGTTCAGAAAATTGGCATTATTCCCTCTGTTCATCAGGTATCATTTTTAAGTTGCTCTTTGCACAATGATAGCATGAAGCAAACACACTCCCATGTCTTCTGAAACTTTTTATGACATCATTTTTAATGGCTGCAGAAGCTTCCAGAAGTTGAGATAATACATTTGGAGGTTCATCCTTCAAAACTGCCTTTAGAAACTTTCACTTCTCAGAATCTTTCTCTGAATGAGAAAAAAGAAAAAAAAATGTAAAAAGAAGTTGAGACCCAAGTCATTTTATTCAACTCCTTCATAAAGTGATGAAAGGTTTGATGAAGAAGAATCATAAGACAACAGAATTGTCCTAAAGTGAGGCGACTGAGCATTGGGGAGTGCAGCAACCTGTTCCTGGGGCACTGGCTCAGTCTCAGGGCTGCATGGTGACAAGTCAGGAGTGGGCAGCATCTGGTCCTGCTGCATTGGCAACACATGAGTGCCCCATCTTGATTAATTGGGCTATTTTACGGTAGACATTCTTCTGTCACAGAACATTCTGTGCTTGTACCACTGATAATAAGTTACCCCAGGGATAACCTCTTCAGAACTAATAAATCGGTACCTCTTCCAGCACTGACTACATCAGCAGCCTCTAAAGATACAAAGTGATGCAGCAGTGCATTAATAACGTTTAACAGGATTGCATTTGTGTTCACATGGATAGGACGGTTAGACGTTAGCAATTAACCCTTTTGTTTGTGGCATTAATGAATGGGCTTACAGTTGGATTTCAGGATTTGTTAAATGACACAGCCTAGCATCCTTAATTACTCTGCTGCTCTTGCTAATGTTACCTGACCTGTAAGAATGAAATGGTTTTCCAGCACAAGAAATGTAAAGATAGATTCTGTACAATGTGTAAGCTGCTGGTCAGATCCATAACATAAACAAGACAAAAAGAGGATGAAAATAATGGAATATAGACTAATGTCTGTACAAATCTCTAAAAACAGAATTAAAGGTACCTCAAGTCTGGACTATATAACATCTCCTCATTCTTTTCTAATTATTAAATCAAAATTACTCTCTTGTCTCGTCTTCCTATTATTATAATTTTACCCACCCATTGTAAAAACTGCAGAGCATATAGAAATTAACAAAGACAAAAAGAAAAACCACCCAACTCTGAATCTGACCACACAGATGTAACCAATATTCACATTTTTATTGATATGCTTCTGGGAATTTTTATGTGAATATACATAGAAATATTGGTATTTTACTAATATATAGAAATGGGATCATGTTATTCATAGTGGTTAATACCAAGCCCTTTCCCATCACTTTTCATGCTAACCATATATCCTGGATTGATACTGTCCTTCTTCCTCCTTTTAGACCACAAGAGCTGAATTCCTTTTGTTCCTCTTCTGAGCAGCCACCACTTCCCCAGCCTCCTTAGTTTTCTCCCCAAAATTCCCTGCAGAAGGCCCCTCACCTCCCAGACTCTACTCTGCCGGCTCTGATGCACTGACCATTGTTAGGGATGTTACTGCTAATTGAGTAGGAAAAAGAAACATGAGTTCAGGAACCATGGCACATTAGATATAGACTCCCCTGGTTCTCGGCTGCGTTGTACCTTGGTGGCCTGGCAGCCAATTGTTTGTCATCTTTAATCCTGGGCAGAAAGCTCACCAAACTGACCATCTCTTTGATCTTTTTCTATCTTCAGCCTCTTAAGAATAGCAATTCTCAAATGATCGGTGGGAAATAACAATAGCCAGCTGTTTTGTATGTGGGGAGGGGTCTTTTCTGTTTCTTGTTTCTTTCTTTCTTGTGTGTGTGTGTGTGTGTGTGTGTGCTGAGGATCCTCTACTGCTGTTATATCCCTAACCCTGGGGGTTTGTGTGTGTGTGTGTTTGTATTCTTTTTTGTGGTAAAATACACATGCAATAAAATTGACTATTTTTACCCATAATAGTTCAGTGGCATGAGATACATTTCCAGTGTTATGCAACTGTCACTATTGTGCATTTTCAAGACAGTTTTTATCTTCCCAAACTGAAACTCTGTGCCCATCAAACACTAACTACCCATTTCCCTCTCCTGCCAATCCCTTTCACCACCATTCTCCTTTCTAAGTCTGTGAATTTGACTTAGAAACTTACATAAATGGAACCATACAGTATTTGTCCTCTTGTGACTGGCTTATTTCACTCAACATAATATCCTTAAGGCTGACCCATGTTGTAGCATGTGTTAGAATTTCCTCTTTTGTTCTCTTTGCTGCAATCAAACCCAGGGCCTTCCACATGCTAGGCAGTCACTCTACTATTGAACTATAACTACAGCTAGAGAATTTCCTTCCTTTTTAAAGCTGAATAATATTCAGTTTACATTTTACTCAGCCATTCTTCCATTGATGGACACTTGGACTGTTTTCACAGATTGACTACTGTGAATAATTCATCTTTGAATATGTGCATATAAATGTCTGTTTGAGTCCTGCTTTGGGGTCTTATAAATGCATATCCAGAAGTGGAATTGCTGGATCACATAGTAATCCTCTTTCTCCGTTTCTGAGGAACCATCACACTGTTTTCCATAGTGGGTACACCTGTTTATAGCCCCACCAGTCATGCATAAAGGTTCCAGTTTTTCCACTTATTATTTCCTGCATTTTTTGATTGGTTAGTTAGTTGGTTTTTATAATAATCATCATAATTGTTGTGAGGTGGTATCCCATTGTGGATTTGATTTGCATTTCATTAGTTATTGGGAATGACATCTTCTCATGTGCTTATTAACCATTTGTATAACTTCTTTGGATAAATTTCTATTCAAGTCTTTGAATTATTTGTTTTTGCTATTTTTTGCTGGATTTTGTTTGTTAACTTTTCTTCCATGCAGATTGACACTTGTATTAAATATAATAAAATCATTACCAGTGAATTACTAAATACTTCTAGCTATAATGAAGTAAAAGGGGTTGCTTCATTCTTCTACATTAAATAATTAGGAAACCAGAAAAAGATATGAAATTATGTTTTTCAGATATGGAACAAAAAAAAATCCTTCAGAAGTGTGATCTCTTCAGAGTTGGTGCTATGGCCAGAATGTATATGTTCCTCCAAAATTTCAATGTTGGAACTTAAACCTCCATGAGATGGGAAATCAGAGGTGGAGCCCTGAGTAGGTGTTTAAATCATGAGAGCAGAGCCGTAATGAATGGGAGGATTTTATAAATGGGCTGTTGGGAACTAGCTAAGCCATTTTTGCCTTCTATCTCTTCTGCCTTGTGAGGACATAGCATTCATCCCTCTGCCATGTGAGACTGTGGGAAGAAGGCCTTGCCAAACACAGAAAGACTTTGATTTTGAATTTCCCAGCCTTCAGAACTGCAAGAAAGAAATTTTATTCTTAACTCTTACCCAGTGTGTGATATTTTTGTGGTAGTAGCACAAGCAGACTAAGACAGATGGGGAATAAACAATGTGAGCCCTAGTATCCTCTACTATCCCCTCAGCTTCATACTTTGAGGTGTCCTTAAAACCCACTTACCTCCAGGTGATCAAATTAATGCCTAGCAATCCAACAGACTGCCAGAATGAAAACTACCACTATATAAAGGAATATAGCAAAATCCAACACCCAACAATGAAAACTCATGCTCTCCAGAATCCAATAAAAAATTACTGGGTGTACAAAGAATGAGGAAATAGAATTCAAATTAGGGGAAAAACAGGTAATATAAAAATGAAATGGAAAAGGCAACACAAAACATGTCTCCCTTTTGTTTCAATTATTAGATTTAATGAATACTTCTAAATTACTGTCAAATTCCTATAAAAGTTTCTAAGTGTTTACTCACAAGGTTTTGTCTTACATCTTCATGGACTGAAAGCAATTCGAGACTGTCACCTGGTCACTGGACCACATTGGTGTAGCCCTGTTTCGACCAATTCCATCACCCCACAGACTGACTTGCATATATGGTTAAGACAAAATATTGTGTTTGAATACACAGCCTTCCTAGAGGGTTGTATCCTTGAGTGAAGCACTGTATATCCAGGAGTCCAGACCCAGTGACTCCTATCTCAGTGGGTTTCCAGGACCATTCCCCATTTCTGGGAATACACAAGATAGAGACCCAAGTTTTTAGAGTGAAGAATGTCAGAGAAACTTAGAAAAGTCCTAATTAGCACAATCACCTTGTAGAGACTTAGGTTTCAAATAAAACCCTCTGAGCCTAATTATTTCCTTTTTCAGCATGGACTTCAGAAGAAACTGTACTAAAGCATTGGAAATAGGTCCTCAGTTCACAAAATGCTGAGAACTAGCTATTTAACGAATTGAATCCTGTGCCTGTTATACCTGTTATACACCACAAAGCTTTCACTGCCTACCTCTTCCTCCTAAACATATGTCTGTGGATTCATCATTCCAGAAAAGAATGGAGTACAGCTAGCTTTCACTTGCAGTCCTGAAGATGGCTGTTCAGTCTGTCTTGGTTTAGAATTGTTTTGTATGATGAAAGTGGGAAGAGAAAGAGGAAAAAGACAAAAGTAGATAAAACAGAGATGTGCAAATGTCATTAATCACATTCCATTAGTTACTTTCATTTTGGAACCTATTACAACCCACCAATCTATGTCTTTTTCTGTTCGTTTTGTTATTCATGTATAAAAAGGATACAATGATAATAGTAAGGTTTAAAGGAGTTAATGTATGTAAATAAATAGGCACATACTAATTGCTCACAATAAGTATTAACTCTTTATTAGAATACCTATATGTGTTTACTTAAACTTTATTTCAATAAAACCCACTCAAGAAACATATAGTATCTAGGCATCAATTACTGTTGAATTAAGTTAGATAGTTTTCATTATTTTCTGAGGTAAAAGCACATCTCACCAAGGTCAAGGAGTCGAGCCCTAAAGTGTGGGGAGAATAGTCTGTCTACAAGGGCAGATTTCCTGATGTGTACTTTATCTTCTAAGCAAGTGTTCATTACCTTATTCTGCTTCTCTACAGAAGAATCAGTAGTACCATGTCCTGTGACCAGGTCGTTTTGGTCTGTTGGTAAGAAAAATTACATGACAGAGCATTGAGTGCTGCCTGCATTGACTGGGTACAGACGCATGAACCTTGTAAATGCAAGACAGGATGAGAAAAGCGATAGACTCAGTCAAAAGCTAAAGACAGTAGTGTCTTTATTTAAATTTTAAGTCTGTATTTCTTTATCCTGCTGTGAAAAATAGAATCTCATGGCATTTACCATGAGGTCAGAAAAGGTTCCCTGTCAGGGCATGTGAAGAGCAGCACCTGACTTAGACTGACTTAGACATTCATATTTGAAACTGGCCTGATTACAAACAATTGCAGAAAGTTTGCAGACAGCATCTTCCCTGCTTTCAGTGTGGGCTAGATCTGTGGGTTGCTGAGTTTCTTGATGGATTTCTGTAAGTGCTTCCTTTGTGAATGTGGGAACACTTCATAAGATGACAGTGGGTCATGAGGAATGAATACTCTAGTTACTTTTGGTGATGGTAAATAAAATTATTTTGAAATGGGTGAGAATTCTCATCTATAGAGAAAGGATTCTTGGTTGTCTTTATGCTTGACTAAATAGTTTCTGAAATGAGAATGTAATATTCCTGGGTGACAGTGGTCATACTGAATTATTTTGTTTTGTTTTGGCTTCCAGATTTTCCTCTTTGACATTCTTCAATTACAATTTGACTTTTTTTTTCTTCTTGTTTCAGCACACTTAGTCAACCTCTTAACTTTGTGAAAGACAACCAAACCTCTCTTTCCAGCTATGGGACTGCTTGTTATATGAAATACTAAATCTTTATTTTCTAAGATGTTTTGGCTCAGTACTCTGTTGTTTGTATCTGAAAGCATCTTGATTCGTTTCCCTCTAGTTAATAATGGGAAAGAGTCATTCTAAAGACATACCATGGTCATGTTACTCCCATGCTCAGAAATTTTAGTAGTTCCAGAATGATCCACATTTATTATAATATAACACTTAAGGCTTTCACAAAGTTTTCCCCAATTTTTCCTGCCAAAATTCTTTCCCATATGCTTCTTTTACAGGGAAACTTCCACTGGCTAAAACACTTTAAGAGCTATAGCAGGGGTGAGGGGAGAAGACCACCAGCTAAGCAATTGGCTCTGACTAAGGACCAACGTCTCTCCCTTCATTTCCCTTCTTAGTCCCACCTGGTCTCTAAGGACTGAATGTGGAACTAGCTGATGTCAGCTTGATTTTGACTTAAAAATGCACTTCTGTTTTGGAGGCAGACATAGTCTTTGGAGCATTCTGCTGTGTCTCTGTTTAGATAAAATAGCAAATTCAATGTCCTGAAAGGGGAGAGCTGCTTCAAGTGTTCCAAGATAAGCACTGCAGTATGGAAGTCCTTATGGTATGTGTGCCCTAGAGATGAGAAATTTTTATTTGGTGGCAGAGAATGCTGATGGTCCAATACTAATTTCTACAGCAGAGAAATACCAGGAATACAATTGGTCAGCATTAAAAATATACATCCAGCAGGCAGTGACCAATGCCACTGCCTCAGCAACTGATTCTACTACAGTCTGAAAACTCAGAGAGCCTGTCCTGGCTTTTGAGGCAAGCTCAAGAGTTTAATCCTGCACTCCAGTTACATTACAGTAAGGGGCTCTCCTTCAAGAAGGAAAGTCAAAGCCAAAGTTGATGGGTTAACATCCCTACAGCGATGTCCTCATCTGATAAATCTAACCTGGCTTCCAAATTCTCCAGTCAGACTGCATATGGGAACTGACTAGTCAGTTGTAGACATCCCCTTATGACAAGAAAGTGGCAGCCATATGCCAAAAGCACTCCTTGTCCCAGGTAGGAGCATGGTCATGAAGGAAGACATAGACTAGAAATGGTGACAAGGGAGGTATTTCTACCCACTCCATTGGTTGAAGAGCTCCTAGAACTAAAGAATGTAATTCTGCTAACCACATAAAGTCCCAGGATTTTCAGCACACAACATACTTGATGACCTCATCAAATGCTAGAGCTCACAGACCTTCAATAATTTTCCATAGCCAGATTACTGCTCAGAATCCAAACATGCGTGGAAGATTGAATGGTGCATGTGTTTTCAACCTATAGAAGCTGTATTGAAAGGTTAGGTTGAGTCTTCTGACTCTTTCCACATCCAGAACATCTCTAGAAGCAAGACAGAAAGAAGCAAAGCTCCTCTGAACACATAGATGTCTGCCTTTGAAATGATCTGAAGCCTTTCCCACAACAGGCTCGGCTCCAGGCAACGAGATCCAAATGTGCCTCATGATTTTAGGAATGCTGACTTCTGAAATGGAAGATCCACATGTCCCCAGTTCTGGAGATGGTTGGTCAGATAATATATCTGCTACCCCAGATGACTGAATCTTCTCTCCTGGCAACAGGGTCATCAATGGTCTCTAAAAGCACTTTTTAAATCCACAAAGATTATCTGCAGAGGTGTTTCAACAACAATTGGCAGAGAAATGGTGAAGCCTTCCTCCTGGGATGAGCATGCCAGGTATCAGGCCTACAGTGGAAATGTCTGGGATGATCCCAGGTTCACAGTATATAATCCTATTTTCTCTCTGCCAATTGAGAGCTTACAAGGTAAGATTTTTCGAAGGCAATGTCCCATAGATGGGCCCTAGTTGGGAGTTAGAGTTTAGGATTGTCCTTAGTTAATGCCCTAAGGGAGATGTTGATATTTATGTCAACATGGAATCCAACATTTTTATGATACCTCAAAGAATTAGAGGTTCTCCAAGGAAAGGATGAATTATAGTCAGGTGACTCAGAGATGCTGTCCGCCCTGCCCACAGAAAATGGTGGCGCTGATATTTGTGACCTGGAATGTGGCATAAGCTTCAGGCCATTCTTTCCCACATCCAGCCAGCAACAGGGACTGACAGAAGCTTATACAACCATTCAGACCCAACAAAAGGACTAACAGCTCAATTAGTCATAGCAACCACTCTCTCTTAACCCTTTCAGAAATGCAACTAACCTCAATGCCACAGCTCCTACAGTTTAACCTGTCCAGTGGCAGAGCACTTGAACAAACCTATGGGTACTTTCTCCTGGTAAAAATCTTTTGAAAATTCCCACCATGTGCAGTCAAGTCACCAATGTGGGCTTGCCCTTGGGGAACCCCAAGTTCCTTTGTATCTTGTGGGATTAGTGGCAGGCCCAAGTGCTACTGCTTTCATTGACTTGTACCATCTTGGGGAGCACAGGTTTGGGAAAGGGTAGGCTTGGAGGCAAGCTGTACTAGAAAGACTTTTGGGGATTCTTTGATGTATGATGAATGTATTTTATGATTTCTTGAATGCCCAACTTTTCACTGTCCAATTCTACATGGATATGCCAAGATTCCACAAGACTGTATTTAACCCAGAAGACAACTCTCCTCCAGCATGAATAACATGCTGGGAACAGGCATTAACAATTCATAAACCCTTCAAATTTTAGGTCTAAACCCTGTGGTTCCAGTGCCAACCCTCTAACCTAACGAGAATGAACCAGATGTTTCTCATTCCAACTGAGAAATTAGATCTCCCTCATGAATGCCGAGGGACCCAATATCCTTCCTCATAATGTTCCAATGAAGCATGATTTGTTGTCACCTAACCCCATGATGGTTCATGAGTTCTGGGAACCTTCTGTGGCACTATAGGACTGGTGGGTTTCCCTAGAAGTTCCCTCCAGCATAGGTTTTCTACACAGCAGAAACTATTTTCTCACAATAATCCAGAAGAGACAGCAACTTCTCAGGGGTTACCGGGGCTTGTGGAAGGCCCCCTTGGCCATCTCAGCAACCAACCTCCCAACCTGCTAATTCAGCAAATGCAACACTTACAAGTCTGGAGGGCCAGGGGTTCCTGACTCCTTCTCTGTGCTAGGGAGAGCACAGTGTTAATGAACTCAGGGAGGTCCACACCTGAGTGTGATCTCCCTTCCATGCTTCTATCTGAGAAACCCAGCCAGACCCTGAAATACTTCCCTTGAGAAGAAGTCACAGGCCACAGAAAACCTGAGGTCCAAGATCTGGGTTCTGCAAGAGATGGTGGGGGATGGGAAGCAATCAAATTCCCTAAATGGCCCTCATCATTGCTTGGCATTAGAGGTCTAGCTGGCCTTTGTCAAGAAACAGCAGAATGTGACTGATATGCACCAAAAAACAAAACAAAACAAAACACTAAGTTCAGCCTAGGGTAATCTTTCTTTTTTAAAATAGCAAAGCTTAGGACATTTATTTCCAGTTGAAAAATACTGTTTGTGTCTCCTGTGTACCAATCCAACTTCATGCTTATTTCTTGCCTTGTTCTTCATCCTCTTGTTTCATCACCTCTAAGTGTGTTTTCTTCCCTCATGCCCCCTTCCTGTTCATCCCTTTTCTCTCCTCTCTTTTCCCCTTGCACATTGTCGTCCATCATGTTATCTAGGGGAGATAAAATGATTGAGGCCTCAGCTGCATCTCCAGGCTGAACATTCTCCTGGTTTGGGGAGGCTGAGGGCTTGTCCTCAGGATCTTTCTAGTTTTTTCTCCCTTTTGTCTTTTTCTTCACCAACAAGCTCTTCTCTGCCCCTCTTGCTTCCTGCCCTTTTATTTGGAATTCCCAGGTGAAGTTTATTAACATGGGAGTGAAACAGATGCTAAAAGTTACCAGAATTTTTGTTTTTTGTTTTATTAAATGTTGTGGTTACTCCCTTTTCTTTCTTCTCCCACACAGAAAGTATTCTATGAAACTGCTATTAAATTTGGTACAAAACCACTCAATGGAGTTGTGATGTCAGAAGAAGAAGATATATTGTTTCTTAGAAAATTTTTTTAAAAATCAGAAAGCATATTTTAAGGCTCAAGACAAAATGACTTCCACAAGACTTGTCCTGATCTCAGGAGAAATAAATGTCATTTTCTTTGGAACTTGCCAGTGACAGCTAACATTTTTTTCCCTTCTTTCTTTCTTTACAATACATATGCTTTTATATATTATTTTTCCCACAAATTGTAACTGCATGAGAGTTGGGACTGAGTGTAATTCAGCTGTAGATATTCTGCAGTGGTTTGCATACAAAAGTGCATTGAATGCTATACATGAAATTTTCTTTTAACTACTTTAAATTATATCTAAATGTGGGGAATAGCGGAAAGGAGCAAGTAGGTCAAGCCTCACAAGTTGGAGCATGGTGCTCAACTGATGAAACTGAAGAAAAAAAGAATGTGAGGAGAGGGATATTACCAGAGGTATAAATAGCCTCAGGGAGCTGAAAAAAGTGGATGATAAAGAGTTGGTGAGGTTGAAGTTCCCGAGGGTCAATAGCTAGGGCTCTCCAAAAGGAAAAGACCAGCTCTTCAAACCATCCAGATAACATGACAAGTCCTGTTGCTGACTCCCTACTGCCCACTGTGCCTGTGAAGCCTGTACACACTGTAAATTTTAATGAAAAATTTCCTCAGTCTTCCCCAGGAAAAGTTGGAGATTAAAATTTCATCAAATTAATTATCCTTACAAGGTGGCACCCCAAAGTTTGTTTCTTATGCAGAGCAGCTTATTTCAGCTGTGGCCATTCCCTGCTTTGGCTCTGAGGTACAGAAGAGAAGAGGATTTCTGTGTCTACTTTGGAAAATATTCTGAGTACATGCCTAAATCTTAATTTCTTACAATCATCCCTTGTTTAAGTTACCATCTTCTATATTTTATTTTATTTACCTCCAAGAATGATTTAAAAGATGAAACATAAGAGCTAGGGAGAACTTGGAGAAAGAGAGTCCTTGCTGTTAGGATGCAAATTAATATAGTTATAGTATAAATAGTATGAAGAGTCCTCAAAAAATTAAAAAAGGAAGTACCATAGGATACAACAATACTACTTCTGGATATGGATCCAAAGAAAATGAAATCAGTATATCAAAGAGATTTTCCTGTACTCCTATGTTTATTGTAGCATTGCTCAAAAGATGCTGCATAAAACTATTCATCAACAGATGAATATATAGGGCAAAAATATAGTATATATACATATGGGGGCACTATTCAACTTTAAAAAATAGAAGGAAATTCTGTACTTGGGACAACACAAACATAATCTAGAGGACACTATGTTAAGTGATAAGCCAGGCACAGAAATGCAAATACTGCATGATTTCTCTTATATGTTGTATCTAAACACACTAAACTCATAGAACTAGAGAGTAGTATAGTGGTCACTGGATGGAGGGGCAGGAGATGGGAGATGGATGGGAAAGGGAAGAAGTGAGTACATCAGAAGAAGTAAGTTCTAGTGAACTTACAGCAGCACAGTGATGGTAGCTAATAAAAATACATATTTCAAAGTTGCTAACAGAGTAGATTGCAGATGTTCTTATCACAAAGAAATCATAAGCATGTGAGGCGATGGATATGCTAACTAGCCTTATTTAATCTTTCCACAATGTATACATGTATCATACCATCACATTGTACCCCATAACTGTATACAATTATTTGTCAATTAAAATTAAATTCATTTTAAAAATGTTTCTATTAAGCTTGCTGACTTGCCACAATGAAGAAACTCTGGAAGCAACATAGGTGCATACACAGATGCAAGAAATAGGTATTTATAGGATTTCTAGCTTTTGAACTCAATGCTCATGAGAAACCTTTATGGCCTTGCTGCTGTGGGCACCAAAACTGAGCCAAAGATGGTTTATCAGGAATTTTGCCTCTATCTTCAGTGTAATGGTCTCTGTATAATCACAGGTATACTCTGCTCTAAATGAATCCAATCTAGGAAAACTTAGACTTGCCAAATAGAAAACCTAGTAGATTGATTATCTTCTAAAGAGACAGATCCTTTGCTGTATTGATACCTTAAGCAACAAGTCACTTTAGTATATTTTAAAGTTTGAAAATACTTGCTGAAAATGCAGTTCACCTGTATTCTCTTCATTGCTGTATCTATCTGAGCAATTTCCAAGGCCAATTAGAAGTAGGATGGAAAGCAAACCATCTGGGTCATGTACTGTTTGGCTTCTGAGTCCACAGGAAGGAGCCAAAGAATAAAATAACCAAATTCTTGTCCTAACATTGACTTTCTGAGTTGATTTTGAACCTCAAAAAAAAAACCCCCATCTTATTTTGCTCTCAAGGAAATCATATTAAGCAGCCTATTCCAGAAAAAGTAGTTTGGGCTTCTCCAAAGAAAGAAAATATGATTGAGTTTGGCAGAAGAGTGGATTACATCTGGGGAAAATCAGGTCATCAGAGAACATTGGAACTTAAGTGGTCCTTAGCATTCTCTTAGCCCAAGTCCTCCATGATGTAGAGGCAGAAGCCACAGGGGGCATCTGTGTCTTCCAGCATTTCTTTCCCTCATCCCCAATCAACCTTAAAAGATGAGTCTGTTTCCAAGGAAGGACGCCAAAGGGTGACAGCATTGTTGGCATTGTTAATACAAGGTGGCCTGTGAGTCCTCTGCAGGTTCTCACTTAGTGTAACACTAGGTATGAGCTCATTTTTCACATATGTGGGTACAAGGGAAAAGCCAGGTATCAGGCAAGTCAAAAGTTCTGCATTTATTATTTATTCTATTCATCAACTAAGGACTATTTGGGTGCTGTTTTTGTTTGTGTTTTGATTTGTTTTGCTTTGTCCCAGGGTAGAGTACAACAGAGAATGGGACTGCAAATGAGGAAGCATGGTCACTTATTGACAGACTATTTAAACGGAGCCTTGAGTTTGAATTAGTCTGCACAATGACCAAACTGTGCAGTTCTTCCTTCCTTCTGCAGTATGACTTTTGAAAGGCAAGGCTGGGTCCAGGCTAAGACCTTGTTGCCTTCTTTGTCTTACACTCTGATCTTTGAGGATTTAAAATTTTCTGCAGTGGCATATTTTGGTGACATGTTCTCCCTTGAAAATAAATATGATATTTGTGTTAAAAATAGGTGCAGAGATTAGTGGTGAATAAATCTCATTATGTTTGGAATCCGGGTTGAGTTCGTATGAGGTTTCTAAGAGTTCTGAGCCTTAATGACAAATCACAGAAGTATTTGGGAATTAAAGAACTCACCCAATCCAGGAAATATATATGGACTTTAAGAACTTTTCAGAAATAATTTTTGTGTGTGTGTGTGTTTATATATATATATATATATATATATATATATGTACTATTTTTAACTCAGGAGGGAAAAATGAATAACTCCAGGCTATAAATCTTCAGAGGTTTATGTGTTCAATTTCCATATGGGAGAAGAGGATGCTATCCTGACTCATGTCTGTTGTAGCAAACAGCATAAATAGGAAGGCACACAATGATTTCTCAATGGCCATACTAAAAACTGGGCTCCTTCATGGATTAAAAAAGAGACAACCTAACCTTAGTTCAAATTCTGCTTCTCTCCCTTAGTGGGTGTGACCCATTCCCATTATTCTGTCTCATTAGGCTTCCATTCCTTCAACTCACTTAAAAGAGGGGGTTAATAATTTAGGGATAGAGTTCTTATACAAAATTAATTTTATAAATCATGTTTAATTAAAAAATAATTTGAAGAAATTTAAAATGCAAAAAAGAAAGTGGAAATTTATCTTCATGTTGACAGTGTGAAGGGCCTTTTCTGTGCTGGAGGTCCTACCCAATCTGTACTTCTGAGGGAGAGCTGCTTCAGTGGGAAGGTCATGCAGTCCCAAGTTTTAATGGAGAGGGAGAGCAGTGGTCCTTAACACTTTCCACTGTGAAAAGCACTGGGCTTGTAATCTACTTCTCCACTATCATTGTCCTTGAAAAAAATTCCTTAAATGTCCCTGAGTTTTGATTTCTCATCTGTAAAATAGTGTGATGGACTAATTGTCTCTTCCAAAAATTCACATGTCGAAGCCCTATTTCCCAATGTTATGGTATTTGGAGATGGTGCTTTGGGGAGACTACAGGGAGACTACAGATGAAGGTGGTGCCTCCAGGATGGGATTAGTGCCCTTATAAAAAAGAGGAAGAAAAAGCAGAGCTGTCTCTCTCCATCATGTGAGAGAACACACAGCAACAAGGCAGTTGTGGGCGAGTTAGGAAGTGGTCCTTCCTGGGAATGAGTTGGCAGAAATGAATGGAAGGATTTGGTCTTGTCAAAGAAAGAATTCAGGGGTAGATACACAGAAGTTTGAACACAGCGAGGCTTATTTGTGTGAAAGCAAAAGCAATGGTATACCCTCAAGATAAGCTAAGTGCCCCTTGCTCTCAAGTCTTAGGCATTTTTCTGTACCGCAGGAGTTTAGACATGGTAATGTAATGCACTAAATTGTGGAGTTTTCTTAGAAATGGAAGATCTTTTCCAAGAACCAGGGGATGGGAAGTGGTTTTACCAAATAAGGTACCCTCAGAGCCAAGATGGTGATTTGAAGGGAGGTGCGCACACAAAACCACAGCTATAATGACATGTAGATGAGACCTCTGGATAACCTTTAGGTTTGGGAGAGTCCCTGCTGGAGAATGTTAGCTGCTCTATCAACAGGAAGATCAACCATGTTAAGAAGTGGGTCAACTATAACATGAGGATTGTTTGTGAAGCAGAAGTTTTGGCAAAGTGTACCCAGATGTGGTATGGCTTCTGTTCTTGGCTCCTTTTCTTTATTTTTCCCTTTTTGACTGCCTGCCTCATCTCAGCTGCCATTCTTGGCTATCCCATATTCCAGATCTGTGAGAAATAAATGTCTATTGTTTAAGCCACCCAGTCTATAGTATTGCAATATCATATTCAAACTAAACTGGCAAATTCAGGAATAAAAATACCAATCTGTTTGTGATGGTTAATTTTGTCAACTTGATTGGATTGACAAATGTCTAGGAGATTCACAAAACACACCTCTGGGTGTATCTGTGAGGACATTTCCAGATATGATTAGATTATAAGGACTCTAACATAACGAATGGTTTCATCATTGATAGATTCCAGTGAATAGGCTATTGGGAAGTGGTGGAACGGGAAGGTGGGGCCTGGTTGGAAGAAGTGGGTCATTGGAGATATCGCTTTGGGGGCTACATTTTGTGTTAGGCCCTTCCTGATGCTGCTTTTCTTTGTTTCCTATCTACTTTGAGGAGATTACCCTCTCTGTGACATGTCCCTTTCCACCTCACCATGGGCTCAGAGTCAATGAGCCAAGAACAACAGACTGAAATCTCTTACACTGGGAGCCAAAATAAATTCTTCCTTCCTTAAGTGGTTAATATCAGGAATGTTTGTCACAGCAACAAGAAAGTTGACTATAACACATTTTATAGTATTGCCAGGTCACACATGAGATATTATATCAAATCTCTAAATGTTCAATTACCAACCAAATTGCAAGCACTATTTGAGGACCAAAAGAGATATAAACATGAATCAGAATGAATCAGAGCTTACAGATCTTACTCTCAGGAAGTTTGTAGTTTCTGAGGTGAGACTATGGATAACCAACTGTGATACAGAGAATTAATGGTCACATTCATCCATCCCACAAGTGTGCACTGTGCATCTACTGTGTGCCAGGTGCTACTCTGTATTTGGGAGAGATAGGAAGAAACAAAGTAAATCCCCCCTATTCTTTTTTTTTTTTTTGGTGGTACTGGGGCTTGAACTCAGGGCTTTACTGCTTGCTAGTCAGATGCTCTACCACTTGAGTGATTCCACCAGCCCTAAATCCCTATTCTTATAGTGCTTATCTCTGGGTCAAGGAAGGAAGCAGTCAGTTAACAGGTACATGCACAGGGTTAGTACAGTGCAGTAGGAGAGTACTTGCTTAGCATATGTGAGCCTTAATTCTTAGCACTGTATGATATAAAGCAAACAAACAAGAAAAACAAATAAGTATTAAATAATACTCTGGCAGTGAGAACTGCTCTGAAGAAAACTAAAGTAACGATAGATAAAGAGTGATGAGGAGTATATGGTTGTCTTATGCAGTGTGAGGAGGAAAGGCCTAGTCAGGTCTGTCTGATTAGGGACATTTGACAGACAGTTCCTAAAAGTGAGCAAATCTTCTAAGCATGTTTGGGGAGGAATATTGTTCCAGGCAGAGGGAGCAGCAAGGGTAAAAGCCTTGAAACACAAGTGTTGATCATGAAAAGCCTTCTTCTAAAGGGCTCTGGGAATTCAGAGCTTCCAGCAAAGGGTGATGATACAAGCCCTCGGGGCCAGTTCAGGGAGAACAGAGGCCCTGATAGAGAAGAGGCTTGTAAAAGGGCCATATTTACATGGAACTTTATATTTTTCACTTGGTCTTTTGCTTAGATCATATCTCATGAATTCCTATCTACAGTACATTTTTATAATTTTTTTTATCCAGCCCTCAAAGAAAAGTATGATCTATTGCATTTCTGTTTTCTATAAACATAATGAGTGTACATTGCTCTTGACTATCCCTTGCCCATTCAGATCATCAGTATTGTCATCATATTCAACACAGTGGATCAGAGTCAAGAACCTGTACTTTGCAGTTAAGCAGAGAGTAGTGCATGTCCTAATTCAACTGTCTACTAGATTCTGACTTTAGCAACATTGCATAGGCTCACAGAATCATACTTTCACTCATCCCTTTTTGCCTATGGCCCCATATGGACTTAGAAATTAAAAAAAATTGTTCTCCGCCGCTGTCCTTTTTCACCCTTCTTTTTTTGAAACATTTATAAACAACAAACTATAAAGCAAGGCATTTAAAATATAAAAATCACTATGCAAAATTCATCTAAAATGAGTGGAAGTGAAAGTAGGAGGATTAACATGAATACTTGCAAGTCTTTTTCTGCACAAAAAAGGGTTTTCGGATATATTAATCTATTCATTCTTTGATAACAAACATCTAACTTGAATATTATTAATCTTCTCCATTTTACAGATAAAATACATGACTTAGATGAGTTGAGAGGTTTTAGCTAAGATCACACATCTTGTAAGAGGCAAAGCCAGAGCTCTTATTCAGCTTTTCTGAATGCAATTCCTTCAAGGGAGTTATTGGTACAAGTCGTGCCCATAATATCCTTGTAAGACTCAAAAAGCCTCCAAATGACTAACCAAGCTGTTGGATTATGGGCCTCCCTCCTGCTTCTGGATTTTGCTTTCTTACTAAGGATTATTAAGGAAAGTTACCTAAGGCTCCTTACAAAGCTTCAGAAATCCCTGGTTATGGGTTAGCTAATGACATGTGCAAGGCTTCCTTCTGGATGGAGTCTAGAAGGTCTAGAATTTAACGGCTATGCACAGCAGGCTCTCGGTGTTTTCTAGGCTAATTGCATTACTTACCTGGAAGCTCAGAAAGAACAGGAACCATGTCTGACTCATCTTTGCATGCCATGGCCAGCACAGAGCAGTGGGAAGCACCTAGGTGGGTGTTTTAAGCATCAAGCTGACAGTCACTGTGTCCATCAGTATCACCAGTTAAGCTCCACTTTAGTTGCAGAGAATAGAAGACACCTCAGCCATCATGAGGAAACATAGCACATGGCAGCTTTGTACATTTTTGTTTTGAAAATAAGCCATTGACCTGATGAGACAGCAGAGCCCTGCAGTTCTGCATCTCCCATGAGTCTTCTCTTTTCTTCCTGTTCTTTTTCAGAGACAGCTTCTTTTGCAGCAGCCAGAGCCTCAGGCCTTGTTTGCCTCAAGAGGAAAAATGCTTTTAAAACAAGGATGTGAAATCACCTTCTGCTTTGAGTCTCTTCGTGTTGAATTTAACTCCTTAGAGAGAGGGTAGCATTAGTGTGGCATTAGCACCCACCAAGAAAGGAGCCGTGCTCTGTTTCAGTCTCTGCAACATGACTTCACCAATGGCTAAATTTCGCAACTACTTACAGTACTGATCACGTCACACACAACACTCTGTGAACCCTCTGTGAAAGATTCCTCCTCTTATTCTCATTTTGCAATGGAGGAAATTGGAGCAGAAAGGTGAAGTGACTTGCCCAAGGTCCCAGAAAGCAAGTGGCAGGTCTGAGATGAATTGAAGCTGTTGGACTTCACAGCTGCACTCAATTATGTGACCTTGGGCACGTGAAGGACTCTCAGCACCTCAACTTCCTTGTCAGAAAAACGAGGAGGAACAACTACTTCATTGGGCTGTGAGGAAAAGGAATTGGGATAATGCACGAAGACACCTGATACCTAGAGAACTTGTCAGTTCCTTCCTGTCCCTCATAGAACCTGGGTTCCAAGAGCATCACCTCTTGAGCAATCCTTTAGAAATAACTGAAATCAATACAAACCATGCCAGAGCCAATGATAATAAGGCTGATTTGTTCAGACTTACTATTTTGTTTCAATAAAAGACCTGTCTCCAGTTTCCTCTGCAGTCCCACAGAGCCAACCCAAACTGAAAACTCACACAGCAATTACAAACTCATTGTTGAAACACGACAGACATATCAAGAACCAGGAAATTCCTTCTTAAAATGACTTGCTTCTTAGCCAAAGCAGACATCAGTTTAAACCCGCAGTGCAGCTGTGGCCTGCAAGGCGCACAGTGGGGCTTCATGCTCCTGGGGGGAATGGAAACCTGGGGTTCTGCTTGCCAGCTGGCACCAATGCTCAATGGACAAGATACGCATGGCCTGGCCTTCCAAGTTGGAGCAATTGTTGGCAGAACACTGTGAGCATCAAGTTAAGGGAATACTTTTTTAAAGACCCATCACTGTTTTTCTTTCTTTCAATGGTAGCCACTGAAAAGTTATGCAAACACTTCAGCTGTAGAATACTTAATCTGACATTTGGCATGGCTCCCTTGTCGACCCAAGACATGAACTATGTAGTATATGCTAGCAGTTGTTTTGTTGCTCACTCAAAAAAAGAGAACCAGATCCTACAATTTAATTTTCTTTCTCCTCACTTTTAACCAGATCTCTACCTGGGGGTATCCTTGATTCCCCAGGCATGGAATTGAGGCAGACTAGAAGTTGGAAAAGTTTGGGGCTCATGTAGGTTGACCAGGGATGGCCCAGACCACCTCACCTGGCCGGAAACCACCCATGCCCCTTCCCACTCATTCATTATTGGGTGGGAATCACCTGGGTCTGCCCTCCCCATGGGCTAGTGTAGGTTTTAAAAGCACTTGAAAAAGAAAAGTATGCCATTTCTGATGGCAGATTCCACCTGTGCCCACCATGCTCCCTTTGTGTTTCCTGTCCTAACTTTTAATAAACCCCATTTACACCCACATGTTCTGCTTGGATTCTTCCACTTGGGAATGTAAGGACCCGAGTCTTCTGTAAACACCATTTGCAGTTAGCTGAATGATAATTATGGACCACAGGGCAAAAGGGAATAGCTCATTTAACCATGTGGGCGGACTAGTGGACTTGGATGATAAAAGCTTTGGGAGCCCCTGTGGCTCTGGTTTTCTCACAGGCGTGGCAGCTTTTCTCTAGGGTCTGGTGTTTCAGGACTTTGAATACTCTCATGAAAACATCACCAGAACAGTTCCCTCAATTCTCCCTTGTCATTGGTTTTTTAGTGAGAAGAAAACAAGCATCTTGTGGGAATCTTGCACTCATTTGCTGGACATGCATGCCGGCTGACTGATTCATAGGGAGAAGTTCACTCACCTGCTCCTTTTCTGTAACTATCTCACTGACAGATCTGTCTCCCTAAAAGAATCCACCTCCTGTGGATTCTCTTTGATTATCAGTCATAGGGTTTCTGTCCCCACACAGAATAGGAGAACATTGCCCACTTGTCAGGCACTGGGATCCTAAAAAAGCAAGGTAGCAGGAAGTTCTTATTTCTCACTAGCCAACATGCTAAGGAAAGGAGAACCTTTCTAAGTGCTTCTGCGCTGAAGAGTGAGAACAGTTGCTTAATGTAAGCAGACACAACTCCTAAAGTCCCATCCTTTCTGCAGGTGGCCATTAATAATGCTGCAACCACAGACCAGTGATGGTGACTTTTCATTCTCTTCCACGACAATTTAAACATCAGATTGCTTTCGCTTGGCTTCATGTAATGGCATAATTCTGCTTTAGAAAAATCCTGAAACAATAATTGTTCTTTATAAAATGGTGGATGGGGTGTTGAGGAAGCAAAGAAGATAATCAAATAGAAATGTTCAACAGCACCAACAAAAATAAAAAATAAAAAAACCCCAATGATCATGAATTGCTAAGATTGTGAACTAGAGACCAACGAATCTGGACATTTTGTTAGTTCTGATTCAATTTTCCAGATCCATTCCAAATAAAAATATATCCTTGTTTACCATGGAAAATTCAATGAACACAACTGTGAATTTTAAAAGTCATGTCCCAGTTTACTCTTTTATGGTTTTTAGAGCTTGAGAAACTCAGTTCCATGAGAAAGAAACTCCACTCAAAAAACTCCACTCAAAAAGCTTTTGTTGATAGGCAAAAACGGGCTTGAGGGCAGGAAAATGCTATAAGAATGGGTCTTTCAAGCAGGTTTAATTTCTGTTAAAATATCTACATTTCAATACTATTAATAGCAATTTCTCAAAGGTAGTGGAACAACAGTTGATTTTTTCTCTTTCTCAGATTTTTACATTGAATATCAGTTTAACATGTACATGGGAGTGGTAGTCAAAAACACATTCTTCCAACCTTCCCCCAGTTACGTAGGAGAAATTAATGCCAGTATTCTATAGCCATAGGGTAACATATTCTGCAGCAATTTATTCGGATTTCAAAATAACTAGAAGAATGGAAAGCTCTTAACATAGAAATGATAAATGTTTAAGATGAAAACACTAATTATCCTGACTTGATCATTACCCATTATTATTTTTAATGTTACCCATTATTTAATTCCTTTTCTAGAATTTGCCTTCAGATTCAGTTTATAATTATAATAGCAATAACACCTACAATTGCATTTACCCTATCCCAGGTATAGTGCTGAATGACTACAAACAGTATCTTATTGACTTCCATTTTCCATCTTTTATCAAAAAGCCAAAATTTATTGTCTGTATTATCTACCTGATTCACCAAATTTGACTTCTAATGCCTTTTAACTTTTTCCACAAATTAAATTCACCCTTCAGGGTGGCTATGGGCCACCAAGAAAACTATGCAAATGAATTGCAATAGGCCATGAAAATGGTATACACTTATTTTGATTGTTACCCATTATTATATACATGTATCAAACTATCACTCCATACCTTGTAATTATATGCAAATATTATATTATATTATAATGTCAATTAAAACTCGTTTTCAAAAGAACTAGTAGTGAGTTTTTTCTGGGGAAGTGCTAGTATGTACTGAAATGAGGAGATGCTGAGTGTCCTCACTGTTACAAGATCCTCCAGGTCAGGAAAATTCTATGGAGAATTCCCAGTAGCCCTTCTTCAAAGGAATTCAAGAAACTTTGCACCTATTTCTTCCAAGCCTTACCCATGTAATAAGGCCAGTCTTAATATCATGGTGCTCTTAAAATGAATCAATTATAGTTAAAATTAAAGTAGTGATAAATTCCATAATAAGATTTCATAGAAATAGATTCCTGAAGTTTCTCAGAGTGTTAGTACTGACCCAGTGTCTCAAGGAAGATGGCAGGGCACTTCTCAATAAATAATTGGGAAGCATGTAGGACTTAGAATGTCCCCTTAGGTTTCATTAAAGTATAATTACTGTAGATATTGAGTAACTCTTTAGGGTGTAGGATGCCAGACTAGTGACATCTTACAGGCTAACTCTATTTGGAAGGGGGATTAGTTTCTGGAATGTTCTGTTGAGAGGTAACAAAGGGAATGAGCTCGAATTAATTAGCAATGTCTACCACATGGGCAAGTAGCCATAATGGTAGAACATTTGTTCTACCAATTTAACATATTGATAGATTTTTATGTTCTATCTATATATAAGATACCATAGTATGTTGTTATATTACTTTTTCTCTTTTAAGGTTGATTTCATTATGACATTTTCAAAAATGCATGCACTATACTTTGATCATACACCCCCATTCACAATTGGTTTCTAGAATTTGACTAAATTAATTTCTAGTGGTTTATATCATAATCAAAGTATCTTTTCCCACAAATGCTTAGTCTGAGAATTTCTATGCATCATCTAAGGACACCTGAAACTATTTCTAACTTCTTTTTTTTTGTGTGTGTGGGACTGGAGTTTGAACTCAGGGCTTTGCACCTGTAAAGCAGGTGCTCTACCGCTTGAGCCATGCCCCCAGTCTATTTTGCTTTGATTATTTTGGAGATGGAAGGGTCTCACAAACTATTTGCCCAGGCTGACCTTGAATGTCAATCTTCCCAATCTCAGCATCCCAAGTAGCTAGGATTTCAGTGTGATCCACCAGCACCTGGTCTATTTCTATTCTCCTTACCACTTGACTGCCTTTGTTGATACCTAAGACCACCTAAGGCCAAGGCTGTTTGAAGACTTTAATCAGCACTGATGGCTGCCATGTATCAATTATGTTCTTATGAGTACTATCAAACACGTCCCACTCACCCCCCAAAGCCAGCAGTGAGAACCATTGTTTATATTTGATCTTTTAAAAAGTGAAAGGGGTAGAAACAAGAATGTTTCTTTTAATGACTTATCTTTGGGGGCAGTACTGGCTTTGAACTTAGGCCTTGGACTTGCTAGGAAGGCACTTTACCACATGAGCCATGCCTCCAGGCTTTTGGCTCTTTTGAATAGGATCTTGCTTTTGCCAAGGCTGGGCTAAACCATGGTCCTCCTATTTTGTGATTTCTGCCATGGCTGGATTAACAAGCACATGCCACTGCGGCCAGCTATTGGTTGAGATGGGGTCACATGAACTATTTGCCTGGGTTGGTCTCAAACCTCAGTCCTTTTAGTCCTACCCAAACAGGTGGGATTATAGGCATAAGCTACCAGCTTATGACTTATCTTTACATTTATTTTTTCCCCCAACCCCATACCACTCCACCATGAAAAGGAAGTCTTAAAGCAAGATGACATAGTATGAAAGCAGTTTTAAACTATCTCTCTGCATCATCTTTGCCATTAGATTTCAACAGCTTTCTTATTTATACATAGATTGTACTATATTCAATATATGCAGTGAAACTATATAGCAATGATCTAAAGCTGAATTCCTACAGAAAAATAATACTTAAATTACTTCCTGCCATATTGCTGCAACAGAAATGTTATTGGCAAAGTAAGTTGCAATATTACTCCCAGCAGAAAATTTCTGCATATGTGTAAAAGAGTATAATTGCCTCATTCAACACAAAAAAGGAGAGGAAAAATGTGAGCCAGTTGAGAAGTGTGTTGCTATAACCATAATTAAGCTCTGTATTTATTAAATCTAACTTATGAAAAGTCACATTTATTAAGCATATAAAGTAAGTGGTGAATCATCTCAATATACTGCAACCTATAATGTTTGGTCCATAGAGTATCCATTAAGAGAAACATAAAAATAAGTCAGTACTTCTAAGAACAAAAATAAAAGGATTTAGCAGATGGAAGTGACAGCAATTTTAAGTCCTTCTCTATTAACCATCAAACCAGCTAACAAAGACTACAGAGAGGGAACAATATCTAAGAAAGTTATTCCAGCTCTGGGTCTTGATGATAACATCAATCTGTAGCATAAAACTTCTGATATTTCTATCAAAAAAATCTTTGAATCAAAGCAAAGAATGATCTAGCATACCACTGCACAGCTGAGAGAATGATGGCACAGCAAAAATTATGAGAAGAAAGTACATTCTGGAAAATTCTCCCAAATATACCTAAATTCAAAAGGACAAGGATTGAAAGACTGGAATCCAGCTCCGTGCTATATTTCAGTATCATAAATCCCTTGAAGAAATCCAGTAATCTTTTCCCCAAACAGTATCTGGCTCAGGAAGGCTCTTGACAATGACAGTGTGGAGAAACAATGTCTAGAAGGTGACTTCGGGAACACATGGATGCAGCTCACATGGAGTGACTTTTGCAACTACATGTGATAGCCGTGAATGCATTGTCATGTGTGAAGGGGAGAAGCTAGTGGCAGAGAAAAATTCATGTCTTCTCACCCAGTAGAAAGGGAATATAGTAATGGGAGGTTTTTGATATTGAATTTGTACCAGTAGGAGAGCTCACCAGAGTCTGTGGAATGAAACAGAATACTCTCTCAACCCACTATAACTATGTGAATACTTTCAAAAATATATAGGAAAAGCTCACAATTATAAAGTTCTTTGATTTTAATAGCTATAATGAGATAGTATTCCCAAATATGTCCTAGACCAAAGCCTCTTGAGTGGCTTGAGTGACAGAGCAGATTACATCAGCTTATACTAATCAGGCTTTCAGTATAGATTTTACAGAAATAGGAAACTCGCCCAAGTAAAGGGAGAGAAAATGCAAGAGGAATACATCCATACTATTTGTTTGTTAGAATAGGGCATTTATAAGTTGGATGGATGAATTTGTCTGCTTTTTAACTCAAGTAAAAAGAAAATGAGATTTCTGAAAAAAAATCTGTAATAAAAAAGAGTAAAATAAGTACTACGTTGCAAAAAACCCAGAAGTTTTAGAAAACATTTATTCTCAGACAATGAAAAGAGTAAATAATGCTTTCATTTTAGAGGGATAATAGAAAAAAGAGAAGCATGAATTTTTTTTAAAAGATGAAATAAGACAAATGATCAGAAGTAAATAAAAAATAATCTATCTTCTAGAAACAGGGAATAGAATGGTGGTTACCAGAGAAAGCAGGTGGGGATAAAGGGGAAATACTTGTCTACAGGTACAAGTTGCAGTCAGACAACTTTGTCGTTAGGAGGAATAAAATGATAAGTGTTTAAATGATGGATGCGTTAATGAGTTTGAGTCAGTCATTCCACACTGCATACACACATTGTAACACTATTTTGTACCTCATAATTATAAACAATTATAATTTGTCAAAAAGATGAAATGGTAAGTAAATGAGCTGAAATTAAAAAGTGTCAGCTGGAAAATAGTAAGTTATTCAAAATACAAAATGATATTATAATTTAAGAGAGAGAGAGGATGAAAGTACAAATCAGTACCATAGAGGAACATCAGGAGGAGACTCTGAAGAGCAGGAAAGAATCAGAGAGAAGGTAATAAATATGTAATGAAAAAACAAATCTTGTATATGAATAATGATCTGAGTAATGTATTGAAAAAGGAGTTAAAAGATAAAAGAAAAAACTGTGATCAAATAAAAGAACCTTGTGCAGAGTGAAAAGAATACTCCACTGTAAAATTATTAGAAAACAATTTCTTATGACATTTTGAAATAAAAAGATAGAGTTCTGTAAAAATTGACACAGCAGAAACAGATCACCTAAACTGAGAAGAAATTTTGCTGGCTTCAGACTTTTATGTATCCAAAAAAACAGCAGGAATAGCCCCTAAACTCAAAACTATTCAAATGCCTATTAATAGCACAGTGTGTAAGTTTTATACACAGCGAGGGAAATGAGACACCTACAACTGCAGAAATGTACACTAATCTCATACAATAATGCTAAATGACAGAAGTAAAAAAATGAAGGCATATGCCAAGAAGCGGGGATTTGTGGGACCTTACTTCTCTGTCTGGGTGCTATTAATGCTCTGTGCATATCTTATAGGGTGCCTTTATTCACTTGTGAAATGACCAAACTCTACACTTACAAATCGAACCAAACATTTTTTTAAATGTTGGCATACAGTTAGGGAGCATAATCATTGATGATGATAGGATGATGCTTTATTTAGGAGAAGGCTAGAAATAGTGAACAACATTGGACTTTGCTAGGAAAAGAAAACTTTCAAGTGTTTGAATTAGAAATGTAATGGTAATAATTAAATATGTAATCCATCACAGCTTCAAATTCAGCAGCAGCAAAATAAATACTTAAAAATTTTTTTATCAAGTTAACAGAAGTTGGAAAGGATGGAAAGCATTGAACGAAAAAGCATAGAAAACACAATAAAGTGAAGAAACTTACTCCAAATGTGTCATTCTCTATAATAAAATATAAATAGATTAAACTTGCTTGAAAAAATAGATATTATAAAATATAAGATTAAAACATACCATAGCCCAGATGTGTCACAGTACCATTCTCCCATGAAAGTCATCAGTGCTCCTTGAAGAAGTGGTTGGTTTCAGAGCTAGAGAAAGGCAATTAAATATTTGTGATGTCATAATGATATAAATAAATAACAACCAATGCATTATGAAAAATTATAAAGCAAAATTTAAAAATAAGGAAAGATACCCAACTTAATTGTAGTAGTATAGCTGTAATGCTAAACTTAGATGAAAAAATATGAGAATGCATCTAGTCCCACCACTGTTTCAGAGATAGATGAAAAATACTAAATAAACATTAGTCGATTGAATTCAGAGTGTGCATTTGGGCACGAGTCCACATTTCTGCAAACAAATTGACAAAAATAGAAAAGATTGAGCCAAGCAATGGGGTGTGAGTATAGAATATTATTCTCAAGCATAATTTAGCAAAATAGATTAGAATTTAAATGTTCACAGTTTTACCTAAAAAAATCACTTCTAAGATGTCTTAAGTAAGCACTTGGGAAACATACAAGTATCATCTACAAAGGTATTTACTTTTGAAATGGAATTTACAACTAAAGGAATATTGGTTTTTATTTCCCATCAATCCCAACTCTGGATGTGACATCTGAGTTACGACACTAAATTGTTAAGGTTAGGGCTTGATATAGCTCCTTGGATTAAGAGACAGCTTATTATGACTACCTCCCCCTGTTTTTGTGCATTTGAGTCAGCATCACTAATCTACCCACAAAATAGACGATTATGGAATATTAATCATTCACAGATGAGCCTGTGATTCAAACTTGAATGTGCATCCTAGTCACCTGAAGGGTTGCTTAGATCCATCCCCAGAGTTCCTGATTCAGTAGAACTGAGAATTTGCATTTCTGACAAATTCCCAAGTGTTCCTGATGTTGCTGGCCCAAGGACCACAGTTTGTGAAATTTTCTTGGAGAAATTTTGTGAAAATCTCCAACAGAAATATGTTCTGGTTCTGTTCCTGTATTCTTATAGTAATTGACCAGGGAGAAAATAGAAAGAGAACCTAGGGCATAAAACATTCTTATCTCTCCCTCTCCTCCTACATCCTACCTCTAGTTTACTTTCAGAAAGACATCTATAGCTTTAGTTGCATATACATCCTCTGAAACCTCATGATAGCACTACCCTCTTTCCTTATAAAAACAAAAAGTGAAAAATAAAACAAACAGAAAACCTTGGGCATGGTAAGTTCTTTCTACAGTTCCTAATAAGATCTAGTTTCTAAAGTGTCAGGATCTTTGTAAAAGAAACAAGAGCACATTTCATAAACAAGTGTCTACTCTGCAGACACTAAAGACTGTCTTTAAATTCTTGGGCTAAATTTGTCAAGCAACCTTTCCACACAAGAATTTTGCTATGGTTTGGGCGTGGTCTGAGTATTCCTAAAGGGGCCACTGTGATTAAAGGCTTTGTTCCCAGATTGGGAGGAGGTGAAGTCTTTGGGAGCTGGGGTCTGGTAGGAGGTCCTTTGATCACTGAGGTCATACCCCTCGCAGAGATTGTGCAATACCAGCCTCTATCTCTGACTCCATTTGACACTACATGCTCTTCTATACACATGCACTCCTTCCATGATGTACCACCTTCTGCTGCCCTCACCAGAAGCCACACCCATAGCGTTCACCTGATCCTGGACTTCGAACCTCTAAGAATATGGACCAAAAAAACCTTTTCTTTTTACAAGTTAGCTGTTTGGTTGTCTTATTATAATAATGCAAAGCTATTGAATACAAGCTTCTTATCAAAAGCAAAAGAGAAAAATGATAAAAATAAAATAAAAACATAAACATAACTTGTATGTTCTATGTATGACACCTTTGAGAAAGGTGTAGCAAAAGAAGCACTTGGCTCATTGGTGAAAACGAGGCTGGGCATGATCTAATCACCTCCATCTGAAGATCGGGAACTGTGTCTGACTCTGCCAGGGAACACATCAGCACTTTGAGCTGATGTCTGCACCGCATGGTCTAACTTCACATGTCATTAAATTAGAAAATGTAATTCAATATGACTGAGGTAATGAGGCTTAATGTGTTGGCTTGGTACATGTTAAAAGATGCAAATGGTTGGCAATCATGATTTGTCTATGTGATGTTTAATTCACCATCTTAGCCAGAGCCTACATGACTTAAAAATCTTTTTGTTCTCCCTAAAATTCTGTGACCATTACTTTATAAACTCTGATATTTCCTAGAACAATTTATAATTTTAAAAACTAGCCAACTATTTTTTCATACTCAGACTTTTTTTTTCTCTTTTCCTTATCAAATACCTTGGTAATAGGAACATAGTATCTGGAACCTTATTGCAAGGGTTCAGGTTCTGGCCTTGCCATGTTAGCTGTGTGACCTTGGACAAATCATTTACCTATTGGGTGAGTTCTGTTTTCCTCAACAGCAAAATTTTCTCTTTGGATTAAATTAATCAATACATGCAAATAGTTTAGAACAGTATCGGAAGCTGGGTATGTGCTTAATAGATCTTAACTCTAATTACATATTAATTCATTTATTTGGTGTTTTTGTAGCAGACTAGGACAATCATGTTTAGAGGTCTGGTCCTCCCTCAACAGATATAACCCTGTGTCCTAAATAAACAGAAACCTGCATACCTTAAATATAAGCTGGCTGAAACAAGTTGATTATAATACAGGAACTTAAATTTAGCTTCCAGAGTTATTTTTGTTATGGTATACAGATGAAAAAATTTTAGCACTATTTTAAAATGATTTATCACTTACTTACGTCTCAACAGCTCAGTCTGTGGATAGTTGATCCAAACGGTGCCACTGGGGTGTGCTCACTGAGACCTGCCTGTAAGGTCAGCAGCCCCAGCCCTTTCCTGAAGAGGGAAAAGATGCTCTGAGTGAAGAGTGATCATGTAGATAGAGAAAAGAAGGATGTTATGAGACAGAAAATAATGTTTTATTGAACTGACAAATCTGGAAATTGATTCACTCAGATAAGATTAGATATTTCATTGGCAAGTTCTGTATTAGTTCAATGATGGGCAGCAAGATATGGTAGGTTTTCAGTGATAAATATGAGAAAATTCCTAATAAAATGGAACTTTTAATATAAAAAAAGAAGATAAGAGCTTGCCATAGTTAATTCCCATTCTTTATTATTATACAAAAATCTTTTCTTTCAGAAAATTTATGGCCAACCAATAAATAAAGTTTTATATTATATAATATTATATTGCATATTGTATAACTTCCACTCTTGCTAAGTATATTCATTGCTTTGCTAAGGAAAAAGAGTACCTCTGTTTTAATTTTCATTCTTTAATTACTAATGAGTTGTCCATTGGTGGTTCTTCTTTCATCAACTGCTTTGTTTAGAATATTTAGAGAATTTATTTTTGCAATTTGTTATCATATATTAAACTGAGCAGAATAAGTGGTTTCATTATGATATTTCTGTACATGAATATAGCATGCTTTTACCATACTCACCCTGTATTGCTGTTTTTTATGCCCCCTTCCTCCCTCACTCCTTTACCTTCCTCTTTCACCTCCTGAGTAGTATCCCCTTTATCTTCATGATGCTAGGGATTTCTTGTTTTGCTGTGTTTGTTTCCTGCTAGCATCCATAAATGAAAGAACACATTCAATACTTATCTTTGAGGGACTGGCTCATTTCACCAAACATGATGACCTCCAGTTTCATCTATTTTTCAGCAAATGACAGAATCTCATTCCTCTCAATGACTGAGTAAAATTCCGTTGTGTATAAACACCACATTTTCTTTCTCAATTCATTGGTTGATGGGCACCTGAGCTGATTCCATAACTTAACTATCGTGGTAAATTAGCCAATTTTTTATTTGTGTTAATTATGCCGTTTATTTATTCATTTATTCATATGTGCATGTATGTTTGGGCCATCTCTCCCCCTTTCCCTCTCCTCCCTCTCACCCCACCCTCCTCGCTTCCAGGCAGAAGCTATTCTGTCCTTTTCTTCAATTTTGTTGAAGAGAAGACATAAGCAATAATAAGAAAGCCATAGCATTTTTGCTAGTTTGAGATAAGGATAGCTATACAGAGAGATTCCTAGTGTTGCTTACATGCATATGTGTATTACAACCGGAATTGATTCATCTCTACCAGACCTCTTCACTATTTCCCGGTCACCTTCCCATAGTGGCTTCTGTCAGTTTAAGGTTACTGTATTAGCTCCTCTGCAGTGGGCACATCAAACACTTTCAAGTTTTGGATTTCCTACCTTTCCCTATTCCTCCTGTATGTATTCTCCCCTTAGCGTGTGACCCATGTCCAATAATATTACTGCATTTGTTTTAGGTCTAAAGTCTGCATATAAAGAAGAACATACTATTTTTGGCCTTTTGAGCCTGGCTAACTTTGATTAAGATGATGTTCTCCAGTTCCATCCATTTACTTGCGAGTGACAAGATTTCATTCTTCTTTGTGGCTGAGTAAAATTCCATTGTGTATAAATACCACATTTTCTTGATCCATTCTTCAGTGGTGGGGCATCTTGGCTGTTTCCATAACTTGGCTATTGTGAATAGTGCCGCAATAAACATGGGTGTGCAAGTGCCTCTGGAGTAACCTGTGTCACATTTACTTCTGATTACTGTTACACCTTATATTTTCTATTCTGAGTCTGTGTCTCTCTTCTGTCACACTTAATAGCAGTTATTTTCAGATACAGTTTATATACCATAAAACTCACGAATACAATAGTTGTTGCCAAGCAGTATTTTTTACTGTAGAGTCACAGAGTCACATTTTAGAACATTTTCATCATCCCACAAGAAACTTCACCCCAATTAGCAGTCCTTTCCCATTTCCACTCATTCCTAGTCCCAGTGCTAGGCAACCACTACTCTACTTTCTATCAATTATCATGCTAGTCAATTCAGTTTGTTTTATTTAAATGGGATCAGGAAATAAGAGGCCTTTTATCTTTCACTGAATATAATGTGTTCAAGGATCATCCATGTTTTAGGAAATATCATTATTTTTATTGCCAAGTGATATTCCATTGTTTGGATATATTATTTTTAAAAATCCATTTATTAACTGATAAACATTTGGGTTATTTCTACCTTTTTGGTGATTTTGAATAATGTTACCATAAGTATTAACATACAAGTTTTGTGGTCATCTATTTTCATTTTGCATGGGTCTATACCTAAGATTAAAATTACTGAATTGTATACTATATCTAGGTAAGTCTGTGTTTAATCTTTTGAAAAACTCTCAGATTGTTTGCAAAGTGGCTGAATTGTTTTAAAATAGCAGTAGTTTATAAAGATTCCTATTTCTCTACATCTTCACCAACATCTGTTATTACCTACTTAAAAAAAAAAAAGTGTTAGCCAGGGCTGAAGGCATGATGCAAGTGCTAGAGTGCCTGCCTAACAAATGCAAAGCCCTGAACTCAAACCACAGTACCACAAAATAATAATAATAATAATAATAATAATAATCCTTTCTAAGTAATACTAGCCATCCTAATGGGTCTAATATAATGTTTCATCATTGACTTATATTTCTTTGGTGGTTAATCTATTATTTTTTAATTTTGCTAAAGTATATCCCAAAGTAAAGGCTTCAAAGTGCCTTTTTTTCATTTTTATTCTCATCTGAATCATGTATTTTTAAGTCACATAACATATGCCTTCTTTATTATCTAACACACTTCTTGTGGAATCAGTATTTCCTAATTAACTTGGTTTTTGCTCTTCTTGTTCCCCTATAGAATTTTAGTCATAAAGGAAATATCTGATGGATTTAGAGGAGGAGCATAAAGTATACAAAATTATCATTAGATCACTATAATTTCTTTTTTTATTTTCATATTTTTGGCCAAGATAAAGACATACTTACCAAGGGGTGATTGACAATTGCAAAACAAGTGTAAGTCCTGGATTCTAGAAGCACAAAAAAAGAAACTAAAGGGGGTGGTTGGGGAGTTGCCTCTTATATAACCATCTATATTGATGGAAGCTATATTAAAAAGGGTAGAACTACTGGAGGTAATGGCTCAAGTGGTAGAGCTAATGCCTGGCAAGCCTCAGGCCCTGAGTTCAAACCCCAGTATTACCAAAACAACAACAACAACAAAAAACCAGGATAGAACTTTGCAATGGAATGAGAGATTAAATGCATTTTACCAAAGCTTCTCCATTTGGTTGTGATTAAGGAACGGCAATTTCCAGAACAGTCAGCTTATCAGTGCTGCCGCACCATTGTCAAAATCTGGGTGCACATGTGCAGGCATCATGGGTGCTCCTGTTAGAGCTGGAGAACTGTAAAGAGCCCCTGATCCAGTCTTACTCCTTACTTTATAGAGGAAAAACTCCAGATCCAAAAAGACTCATCTTAAAGCTTGCTGGTAGCAGAGATGAGGTTAGAATGCAGATTTCATACATAGCTTTAGTACAGGGCTCTCTGACTGTCCAATGTGCTCTAGGCTGAATGCTGTGTCTCGTCACAATTCATATGCTGACATCCTGACCCCAGTGTGATGGGAGCACTAGGTGGGGCCTTTAGGAACTAATTAGGTCATGAAGACTGTGAATGGGGTTGGTGCCCTTATAAAACAGATCCCTGTACCATGTGTGGGCACAGCAAGAATATAATTATTTATGAACCAGGGAAAAGGCCCTAACCAAGCACTGAATCAGAACTCCGAGAAGTAAATGTGTGTGGTTTTTTTTACAAGCCACTCTTTCTATGGTGCTCTGTCATAACAACCAGAAAGGCATTGAGACACAATACTTGTTAGCTTAGTGATACATTTCCCATTTAATGTGTGCACATATGAACATGTACTGATCTTCACAAAAATCTCCCTTGAAATGCTCAGGCCCATATATTGACCTCAAGTTAAGACATCCTCTGCATCACAGCATACTGATGCTTATATGTCCAGAACAACGTAAGATTTCAATGTTACCTGATATGGCTTTGCTGTCCCATTTTTCCTTTTGGTTATGTATATTTTTAAAAAATGATCTCAAATGAAAAAATTGTTTGCGCTTTCATCCTCTATCTGACTCAGCCAGTTAATTTTACCCAATAATGTGTTCTACTGGGACAATTCCCATTATCTATTATTTCCCAATGAATACATCTTTGCTGGCATTTATTCTCTGTTTAGAGCCATGGCAGGTATCTTTCTGGGTGGAGGCTCTCTAGTGAGTATTAAGAGACAAAATAAAGATCTTCATTTTTTATGATCACTCCCAAAAAGGCCCATCCCAGTGCAGTTTTTCCATACCTTCTTCATCTTTGTCTTTCAATATTATTCCTTCCAGACTCCTTAACAGTCAGTGAGACCACTCTTCACTTCCCAAGAATCTGTATCTATTTTTACCTCTGCTATTTCTCCAATACAAAGTGGTTGTCAGACACATTGCCCCAAATTCTGCCTATCATTAGGATTTTTCTCACTGCCTATATAATAAAAGTCTATTTCTAGTTTGTAGCCACAGTTGTGAATAATCTCAATCTTTTCTATCCTCCTTCAGTTGGTGTTAAGGACTCATACAATCATAGGTGGGAGTGAAAAGAATGAAGCTAGAAAAAAGGTAATTGATGACATGGTGGTCTTGATTGTACACTTGACTGTACAGCTTACTTGTGTCTCTGGTTTTGTGCATTTCTGACCCAGAATACACTTTCAAGTTATGATGAGTTGCTATTGATACTACTTGAAATATGGCTTGGTACACAGACAAATGGACATATGTTTAGGTCAGAAGGACTATCTCTATCAGGGCCTACTAGCATAGCAGGAGCTGTGTTTGAATAATATATAAAGTTCTAGATTCAGATGGTATGGTCTCTATCTGGAATTGGAGAAGTCCATCTTGTGATTTTCCAATGAGGACTTACTACAAGTGCCACAGATGTCTTTTGTTGCCATAGATACCTCTAGTACCACAGAATTTGCTGGATTTTATAGTCTAAGGTATAAAGCTAATGTTATTATTGTCTGCCTTGCAGTTTTGGAATCCACCCAAATCTCTCAATCTTTATGCCACTCAGGAAATGGTTAGGAACAGTATTTCCAGGTGTAAAATATGCTGCCTTTAGCACCATGCTTCCTTCATTATGGTAGAAGAAAGGTTGGTAATCCAACCTATCTAAGTGTGCCCTGGATCTCTGGACTCTTAAAAACTTCACTGATATGGGGGGAACTTAAGCCTGTATGTGTTTATCACTCACACTCGGAAACAAAAGTGTTTCACAATGTTCTTCAAATCCAATCTATAAGCTATCCATATGGTGGAGTCATGTGATATTCTGTAGAATATCCTAACTATGTTATGGCAGAATATTGGAAAATTGGAATGTCCCAAAGGAAAGATTGTACATGTTGTCCTTCCTACATTAATGGGAGTTGTTTCTGCTCCTTCTTCTTGTTAGAAATGGAAAAAAAATATATTTACCAGTTTACATTCCTAAGGCTACGTTGATATGGTATGCTTACAAAAATATATCCCATCTAGTTGTGTTTCCAACTAGGGCTAATGCTTGATTGAATGGTAGTCTACTATCATCTGCCAGACTGATGTGTTATATGAGGATAGAAGGTGATCACCACTCTAGGTTAATAAAGATAGTACTGACATTTTACCTAGGACACAAAATCTTTTTGATTCACTTTCTTGGATTGAGAAATGGGCAGTTTCATAAACTACTTTGTCTTCTCCACTACAATAGCTATTTCAACATGGGTCACATAATTTCTGCCAAGGACTAAGCATATCTATCCAAAATATACATTTACTGAATGGAGAAATGACCACCAACTGACCCCTATGTTAGCCAGGCATGAGACATGACTCTATTTACTACCTGATACTCACATACCACCATTACAACAGAGCTATTATGATGCTTTAGTCCTCAGCTATCAATGTTAACACAGATCCTTTGCCAAAGAATCCTCAAAATGTTTGGTTGCACCTCTTTCCCTACTACATTGTTACCCAAGGAGATAGGTGTTGTTTCCTTCTGACTGGAGACGCATACACACTTTCTGTGTGATTCAGGGTCCCTTGTTTTGCAACATGGATTTCCTTTTCATTAATGAGTTTAAATCTGAACTACAGATCAAAATTTAGAAATGATTTTTGTGAAGGAGAGTGGTTTGGTTGAGAATTCAACCCTCTAGGGAGTTCTGCTCCTTTATTATTGAGTACTGGGTTTGATTCTGCCCTTTAGTTGCTGGAGATAAGTCAGCTTATATATTTGCAATAAGACCCTCTAACTTTCACACTTTTTGTCTTATATTTTAATCTTCCTCAATATTTTGCTGTCCTTCTCTAATACATCAAGACTATCAAAGCAGCCATTCAAATTCATAATCTTTATGATTATTACTTCCCCTTTACTTCTAAACTGAGGTCCTGAGATAATACACCAATGAGGGCATCTCATTGCCGCTTACCATTGGTATCAGCATTAATAATTGCAATATTATAACACACTAGATGCTATTAGTATGTTAACCTACCACTAGGAGCAGAGTCCTCACTGCTGGTTAGTGGGCAGGTAACTGAAGCTCCAAAATTCCAGTTTAGAGTCTGCTTCCTGGTATCACTCTCAGTGTCAACTTCTTTTTTGTCAATTCTCCAGAAAAATACCCTGAGGTGGAGATTTGTATGGAAGAGTTTGCAGGGGAATGAGAAGGAAAAATTGAACTACAATGTGGTTGCAATAGAGGCCTTAGCTTGTATCATCCATGACACATTGATGACATTTTTGAAGTGTCCCAGACTGAGGCAAAGAGGACACTTGAACCAGTCATGGATGCAGGCTGCCTCAAGTGAAGATGTGTAAAGTGAGTAAACAGCTCACTTTTCTACATATACTCAATAGAGGCTCAACCACGAGCCCTCAGCAGCCAATAATCCTGGTAGCTGAGGAAGTGAGTACCTTTGTTGCCATCTGTGAAGGGCTGGGAGGTTCTCATAGAAATAGACCACATAGCGTGTCTCTACCCAGTTTTTCCAGGTTCTTGTCACTAACAGAGAAAGAATTCAGAGTAGAGACAAAGTAAGGGATTGGGAGTTTTTATTACAGAGAGAATACTCACTCAAAGGGTGAGCATGCTTATCCTCAGAGTGAAGTGTGCCAAGGTTTTGTGGGAGCATTTTTCATGGATAAATTTAATGAAGAGGAGGATTTTTCAAGAGCTAAGGTTGGGGGAAAAGGAGATAATATTCAGGATGAGTTGGGAAATTCCCAGGGGAGGGTCTAGTCCCATTTTCTGTCATTATATGCAGTTTTCAGATGTGTCATGGCATCAGATACATCATGGGAACAGACAAAACTACCATGTTACTAATATGGAAATGCCATTATAATACAGTAAAGAACAGTTAATGGTCATCAGGATAAGTCATAGTTGTTCCAGCCAATTTTGTAAGGTCTAATTTTGGGGGGTTTGACTATTTGGGTGACTATTTAAGTCACATGATGTCTTGCTATAATACAGTGGTGCTATTGCATCAGCTTTTAGCCACTGAGCAGTCTGTCTCATCTTGTCCCTGAAGGAGGCATCTAAGTGTACATGGCAGTATCTACCACATGGAGATTCCAAGTATAAAGACCCCATTCTATTGATTTTAAAACCAGATAATTCATTGTGAAAATAGACAGAAGACAAGGAACCTAAAACTTATTGAATAAGAAAATATCCTGCTGGGTAAAATAAGCAAAATCTCTGCTCAGTGATAGATCATATTTCTTCTGGTCAATCTAAGAATTAGCACTTGCTGGTGCAAAGGAAAATATGTTTCTCAATTTAAATAAGTAATCAGCAGGCTCCAAGAGTAAAGGCTGGTAGGAAAGGCTAGAGCTTTCTCTGGTAAGCACACACTTTTCCAACTGCTCTCTCTAGCAGAACTGTGTTTGTCAAAGATGTCATAAGGTTTCTGTTATGGAATAAATCTTCATTTTACTTTATTTCTGTTTCTACCTTCACTTTTCCTTCCCTTGTAAGCACTTATCCCTGTATTAGCCTGTATGATCTCAGGGTCCCTGGAAGACTTTTATCCACTAGAGATTGGGGGTAGTCCATAATGGCCATGTTTTTTTCTTTCTTTCTTTTTTTTAAAGAGTCGACCTTGCCATTACCCCACCCACCCACACACAAAACCCCAGCATGTCAGAAGACTGAAGAAACAGATGATGATGCATATAGAAAATGCATATTCTAGTAAAATTTAACACTCTACAAAGGTCAGGGGAACATGATATAACAAACCTGTGGCTCTCTCAACCAAAATGTCAGTAAGACATTTCTTCCTCCAAAACTTTGAAGATTGGAGAGAAAAATCTGAATTACGTGAACTTCATTGCTTTAATAACTATGGGAGAAGAGCCTCTGGGATATCATGATGAATGTTGAAATACTTCAAGTCCTATAAATGCATATACATTATACTAACAAGAAAGTGACTGGAGACCATCATTTATTTTCACACACACACACACACACACACACACACAAACACACATTCTCCAGAAGCTAGTGAAAGATTGATCAGCCAACTTAAAAATCTAAACATTGATCTACCATTTGATCCAGCAATACCACTCTTGGGGATATACCCAAAAGACTGTGACACAGGTTACTCCAGAAGCACCTGCACACTCATGTTTATTGCGGCACTATTCACAATAGCCAAGTTATGGAAGCAGCCAAGATGCCCCACTACTGATGAATGGATTAAGAAAATGTGGTATTTATACACAATGGAATTTTATGCAGCCACAAAGAACAACGAAATGTTATCATTCGCAGGTAAATGGATGGAATTGGAGAACATCATTCTGAGTAAGGTTAGCCTGGCCCAAAAGACCAAAAATCATATGTTCTCCCTCATATGCAGACATTAGATCAAGGGCAAACACAACAAGGGGATTGGACTTTGATCACATGATAAAGCGAGAGCACCTAAGACACCTAAAAAACTAGATAGCATTTGTTGCCCTCAATGCAGAGAAACTAAAGCAGATACTTTAAAGCAACTGAGGCCAATAGGAGAAGGGGACCAGGAACTAGAGAAGTGGTTAGTTCGAGAAGAATTAACTTAGAAGGTAACACACATGTACAGGAAATCAATGCATGTCAACTCCCTGTATAGCTATCCTTATCTCAACCAGCAAAAACCCTTATACTCTCTCTTCAACAAAATTAGAGATAAGGGAAGAATAGTTTCTGCCTGGTAGTGAGGGATAAGGGAGGTAAGGCAGGGAGTGGCGGGGGGGAAGGGGGCAGAAATGACCCAAACATTGTATGCACATATGAATAAAAAAAAGTTGATCAGCCAATGGCACTCTCAAATGTATCTGAATTCATAAAATAAAATTATCATTCTTTACATAAGGACATGCACTCGGCCTCTAATAACACAGATCTCAGTGTTACAGTGTCATGGTCTTTATTAATTAAACAGCACTCATGGAAAGAAAAACCCCAATGCAGTAAATCAGGAATCATAAACTGCCATCCCATGAATGCAGCTCATTGATAGTGTTTTGGCCTCGAGTATTTATTTGATTATTATTTCAAGAAATCATAACTCTGGCAACACTGGGCTTTCCTGCTTATGAGGGCCATGGAGGTATCAGTTCTTTTCAGTCTTCTTCCTTTTGTTGACCCCTTTCCATACCACTTAGGGATTTGAATTTACAACTCTAGGAAAAAATATCAAACTAACCAATGAGACAACCAACAAATGATGGTTATGAGAAGTTAGAATGTCATGGCACCTTCCTCTAATCTCAACTCTCAGGAAGCTGAGGCAGGAGGATCAGTTTGAAGCAGACCTGGAATAACACCTAGTCCCAAAGAGAGAAAAGAAGTTAGGGATGAATTATATTGTTGCTTACTAAGTTGAAAAATGTTACCAAGAAAAAAAAACTAAATAAAAACCTTGCTGTACATAGGCTCTTATGAAAAGCAAATAACTTGATCAATCATTCATATGTGTACTTAATAAGTTAGGCAATATATTCAGCCAAGAAAAAGAATGTCTACTAGACATTCTTATTATAGAAGCTGTCAATGACATAAACAAGTTGTACACCAACCAAAATACGCTAATCAATAATATTAAGTAAAAAAAAGAGTCAAACCACTCATAAACAAATAAACAAATATAGATAAGTCTCTTCAAGTTGTGAGATTATAAACTAAGCTTATTAACCACAAATACTAAAAGAACAAGTTGCTCACTTGGTAATTACACTAGGAACACACTTCTTACTTAGAATAAGTTCTAAGAGCTAACGGTAAGAGACCAACATGATTAATATAAAACTGGAGAACTGTCCTTTAGGGGATGAAACTGGGAAACCCAAGCCCCGTTGGATTGTGGAGACAGAGAATTTGTGGGGTTGGAACTTTCAAAGTGGTTGCTTTTGAAGGCTTGAGTACAGTTAAGCCATTGGTGTTGTGTGTTACGGAGGTGGCATCAGGTTCCTGGTGAGCTGGCCTGGAATGAAGGAAGCAATTACCTCATGACATTTGCTACACCATATGGCAGGTGGAGGTTCCTCAGAATGCTACCTAATGTCAACTCAGTGCAGGAGCTCTTCTAGTGAGAGCCACTTGAAACATGAAGCCTGTGAAGGAGTTCAAATTCCCATGGATGGTTATAGTATCTTGAAAAAAAGACATAACTACAACCTCAGAATTCTGCAAGAGCCTAGCCAAGAAAGAAATGCAATATGCAGTGAGAATGATCTAGAAATTAGAGGCCCAATAAGTCAATGGACTAATATTTACTAAGCTGAGAACGGTCTGACTGCTGTTTAAAGTTCCTTTTGTCTCTGTTATTCTTTTCACTAAGAAACTGTAATTACTATCTGTCATGTACTTACAATGTGCTGGGAAGCATGCTTTCAGCTTTTCTTTTCAACTTCAGAAAGCTTAATGAACATTTACTAAGTAAAAGGATGAGTTAACTCTTCCAGTCATCCTATAGATGCGAAATTAGGCACCAGGCTCAAGCTCCCACTTTTAAGAAGCAGAAGAGCTAAAATCAAAATCCAGGTCTGTCTCACTCCAAATATATGAGTTTTACACTTTGTTGTTTTGAATATGAAGCTGATGAAAAATTAAAGCTGTAAGTTAACCACTAATCATTCACTCAGTAGAACCGAAATGTGGTGGGGAGGGACTGGAAGAGACTCAAAAAGAGAAATCTGAACAATGGCTGCAGACATTGTATGTCACAGGGACTGTGGCTGACAACTGGAAGCTCAATGAAGTGGACAGGCTAGACTTGATTTAGACACTTGCCCTCTGATCTTGAACATTAAGAACCTGCCTATCACAAGGCATGGTTCATCTTAAGATGCAGGTTCCATACTCCTGGCTACTATTCTCCATAACACTCCACTGTTGGGGCTGAGAAGTTCAGAGGAAATGGATGAGTGGCTTTTTCAATATGCTTTTGGTTCCAGGCACAGGGCTTCCCTCACACTGGATGTGCACATGATTGTGGATTTCAACATCTCAGATCCAGATAAAGTATTCTTTTACTTTATGCACAGAATGAGTTCACAGGAAAAAGTGATAAATGTCTCCCACTAACCCTATGGACATTTATCTGTAGCCAATTGTGGTGATTATGAGCTGGGGTGGTGTGGACCCATCTGACATCATGCTTGCAACTTCTCAATACCTCCTACCCTTTGCTTGAAGAATTTTCAAACAGCTCTTTCAGCAACCCACAAATGTGTATGCTCTCCAGACAGGCAAACCTACTTGTTCCAACAATTTGCCTTGCCCCCATGCCAGCTTATATTATACCTCACTGCAGAGGATATAAATTACCACCTTAAGCAGGTAGACCATTAGGTTTTGGATATAAAAGTACATCTGCCACCAGTGCCATCTTGCTAATGTTATCCACTGCAGGATAGATGTAAGAAGAACTTGAAGCTCAGCCAGTGGACTTTGTTTTACAAATCCAGCTGGTTCTCAATTATTCTGACTAATGAGGCATAGAAACCTCCTGAGAACAATGACAAATAAGTCCCAAGCTGTTTCCAGCATATGTAAGCTACAGTAAGAAAGTCTGTCTCCCTCCATGTAAAAGAGGGATACCTAGACTTCATTTTGAGCCAAAATCACTTTGACTGTGTCAAAGTGATGTTAAAAGGTTGAGTTGCAACCAGAAAGATGGACTTAACTCCAGAAAACCAAGGATACTGAAAAAGGGCCCAAGCTAACAGATTGCTATAGGTGAAGTGGAGCCATATGCAAGCTTCAGGGAAAACTAAGACAGATAGATGAATGGGTAAGTAGGCAGGTTAGGCAGTGGATAGGAAGGTAGGTAGATAGATAGACACATAGATCAATCTGAGATATGTAGGTATATATAGATACAGATAGATCTAGGATATAAGGCTCTGAAAAACATCATATAGATATCTGTCTCTCTATTTATCTATCCATCTACTTACCTGTCTAGAGTAGGAAACGATGAGCGACATCTAGACAAATTACCCTACTCAACTGCACATGGTTTTCCAGAAGGTCTTCTAGTTGGATTTTCAGCACTTTTTGGATTTTCAGCACTTTCACTTTTATAATGCAAGTCTAAGTTTTGAAGACTGTCTATAGATAGACAGATAGATGATAGAAAGATGACAGATAAATAGATGTGTGCATACATAGATAAATATTTGTGCATACATGTACAAACAAGCAGAAAGTATCATTTCTACATTCAAGTCTTGCTCCTCAGGAACCATTATTATGTAATGTTGTGTTATGGATAAGGCTGTGTATAACAAGATCCTTCTTATATTTACAGTAACTAAATCTCTTTGGTAGAAGTCTAAATTAGCTGCCACAATCCCGAATTCCACACAAGTGTTACTAGGGTTGTAGAAAAACTATTATTTTGACTCCAGAGTATAAGCAAAGTAAAAGGCAACATGTTAAAACAATTCCAGATAAAATTCCAAGCATGGGAGCACTTCACCTACTTCATCATGGAAATGTGTTGCAATTATTACCAGCAAAATCAAGTGTCTTCTATTAATGAAGTCTGTTCCTAAGGAACATACATTGTTTCCAAATTACTATGGCTTCTTCCACTCTTGTAGCCTACTGTAATTTTTTCCACAAGGATAATTTTGTTTGTCTAAAAGCTGCCCAGAAAGTGTCCCTTCCAAATACTATTCTTTTCAATTTTTATTCAGAGAAGATCATGTTGTATGATGCCTCATTGTTAGGCCAACTTTTTAATCCATTAAATAATGCAATAACAAGGGATGGTTGGGGTGTATGAAAAGGAATTCTAGATACTTAGGAGGGAGATCATTATGACTTTTCTAAGATGTTGATTTCTGCCTTGGAATCATCCAAACTAACATCTGTGCCCTGCAGCTTGTCACAAGGTTTGTGTCCATGTCTTTCCCCTAGTCCCCAGAGAAGCTCAAGCAGGTCCAGGTCTCATTTCAAAGCTTTAGTACTTAACCTCCAGATGTCATTGAAAGAACATCTTTATCCACAAAGACTGGCCAGCATAAAGCCCCAACAAGTCTCTCATTCTAACATTCCCTCTCCCATTTTCCCTACTTTCTTCTAAACTTGGACTTACGATATGAAAGTGGAAGTAGGATGTCTTGTCCAGTGGTTGCCCATCATTTCCTACTTTGGAGCTTTTTTAAAGTTCAAAGTAGTCAAGCATCTGGAGAGTTGGCGGTGAGGACAAGAATTATGATATTTCTCCTCAACATCTGGGAGGTGAGGTGGAAAGAAATGTGTCTTATTGTTCTTCATGATGAGCTTTCATTATTTAATGAGCAACTGAAAATTTTAGCATTTAGTTTATTCTTTTCTTTGGCTTCTGAAGCAGTAAGTTTGTGTTCATTAACTAGAGATTATGGCCTTATGTCATGAAATAAATTTATTGTACTAAAACCAGTATCTTTAGAAGTAAGGACATGTTCTTTTATGTACACATATATTGAATATGCATATTGGAAAAAGATGAAGAATGTGTTTTTTCACTATGGGTTGAGGCTAAAAGGAATTAAAATAAAAACCAAGGGTCAAGGTTTCACATCAAGATTCACATATTCAGAGACCTGCAGAAGCCAGGCAAGTAGCATGAATTTGCACTCAGGCCAGGCACCAGGGAGAACAGGCTTTGGGTGCCATGGATGACAGGAGAGAGCATGACCCATCTAAAGGCATGAATGATTTGATGTTTTAAACACAAATCCCACTGTGAAGATCTCAGAGAACACATTGGCAGCATAGTCCCTGACCCTTGCTTCGTCCAGTTTGACATCATTTCAAAGACTAGATCAGGAAGGACACTCTGATGTGTGCTATTCTCACACCACATACTTCCCATTGATCCATTTGTTACAGATGTATCTAATGCTATGTATTAGATCTGTCTGTGATGACACTATCTATAGAATTAGGACTTGAGCTTGCCCAGGTCACTTCTGTGGCCCCAACCCCATATGTGGTTGGTGCCTGACACAGAATAAATATATAGTGAATATTTGGAACATTTGAGTGGTTGTTTAGGAGAAATATGAAGGGACACAAGCATAGTGATACATAGTAAAATGTTACTTCCGGAAGTCACTTCGTGTTTTATGAACTCACATGGCATACCCATTTCGAGCACCTACCGTGTTCTAACTTGTACCAGAGACATTGCAGATAGAAAACAGATTATGTGGCAAACACTGTCCTCATAGAGTTCACATCCTAACTATTCCACTTTTTATATTTTACTCTCAGTGCTTAAATGTTACTGAATAAGACAATCACAGTAGCCTTTAAAAAACGAAAAAAAGGTTTCCAAAAAATGTATAATATGGCAATAGTTTATTCTGATTCTGGTTACCATCTTCACACACACTATTCTCATTATGATTTTATTTTTCTTTGACATAATCTGATGGAATCTTGGATAAAATAAAAGGAACACAATTAGAACCATGCTTGTGCCATACCAGCCAAGTCAAAAGAAAATAAAATGCTAATTTAGAATTCCAAAAGCATCAGTGCATTTGCAATGAGTGTAATGGGCTCTAAATTGCTTTCGCCAATTGGTAAATTCACTTGGGAAGGAGCCAATAAGCATTTTGCCCAATTATGAGATTCCTTCTGGAACAAGAGAAAGGTAAAAGTAGACGTGGGAAATGGAGTTTATGGTTATCAAAAATATTCTGATTCTTCGTGATCCTAAAAGAGCAAAGAGAGAAGAGGGAAAACCATGGACTCAGGTCATTTTTCCTTGGACTTAGGAAAAGAGTAAGATGGTAGAAATAGGTTTGGGACTTAATCCTAATTGTTTATCTTGTATATAATGTTGAACAAGTTAGTTAAATAATCTGACACTGTTTTTTCTCTGTAAAATGATAAAAATAATACCTATTTTATATTTTAATTTTTTTGATGGTAGTGGTATTTTGAACTCAGGGGACTGTGATTTCAGGCAGGCACTTTACCACTTGAGCCAGACCTCCAGCCCTTTGTACCCTGGTGGTTTTTGAGATTGGGTCTCACTTTGCTATGCCCAGGGCTGGCTGGAACCATGATCCTCCTATATACTTCCTGCATTAGCTGGAATGACAGGCAAGTGCCACTATGCCCAGCTTTTTCTGTTGGGATGGAGTATGGCAAACTTTTTGCCCAGGCTGACTTCAAACTGTGATCCTCTCAATTTCTGCCTCTCAGGTAGCTAGGAGTACAGGACTGAGCCACTGTGCTTAGCCTATTTCAACTAATTTTTAAGAATTAAGCAAATGCATTCAGAAAGCAAGTTAGACATTTAATCTTGGTTTTCTAAAAACCCTATGATATCTTAAACAATATTAAAATGGGAAGATATGAAGTAGTTTTGGAGAACTATTTGACAATATCTATCAAAAAATCTTTTAAGAACATGTATACATTTGCAAAATTAAAATTATACAAAATGTATTCCCCAAATACAATACAATAAAATCAAAAATTAAAAAAAGGAAAAGAACTCAAGAAATTAATTAATATGTGGAAATTAAAAAAACATATTCTTAAATAACCAAGTTATTTAAGATAATCAAATCACAAGTTAATAGAAAATAAAATATGTGAATTAAAATGAAGGCATAAAACACCAAAACTTACAGGAGGTATCCAAAAATTATTTATATGCAAGTTGATAGCTGTAAACATATTTTTAAAATCCCAATTAATAAAATAATTTGCCTTAGGACACTTGGGGATAAAAGCAAACTGAAGCAAAGAGCAGAAATGAACTAATAAGGATTAGAGTGGAAATTAATGAAATAAGGAATACGCATACACAAATAATAGAGAAAAACACCAAAATGAAAAGTTAGTACTTTGAAAAACTGAACAAATTTAACAAACTTTTAACCAGATAGACCAAGAAAAACAGAGAGAAGGCTCAAATTAATAAAACCAGAAATGAAAGAGTTGGAGCCAGGTATTGTGGTACATACGTATAATTCCAGAACTCTAGAGGCTGAGGCAGGAGGATTGCAACTTCAAGGCCAAGCTGGGCTATATAGTGAGACCCTGCATAAAAAAATGAATGGAAGAGTTGATACTATTACCACTTTTACAGAATTAAAGAGGATTATCAAAGACTACTATAAACAATTACATTCTTAAAAAATTAAAAAGTGACATATGAATAATAAAAGAAAAATGAAAAAAAAAATTAAAAAGTGAAATGGGACAAATTCCTAGAAAAACAGAGCTACATAAGTTGGCTCAAGAAGAAGGAGACAATCTGAATAGATCTATAAGGAAAGAGAAGAGTAATAAAAGAAAAACCTACAAAGAAAACCTAAATCCAGATGGCTTCACTGGTGAATTCTATCAATTATTTTAATATATAGTGATTTTTTTCACCAACTCTTCTAAAAAACAGAGGAGGAACACATCCAAATTAAAATGTAACTCAGTATTATACAGATACCAAAACCAGATAAAGATGTCAAAAAAAAAAAAAGAGAAAGAAGAGAAGAGAAGCATATGTCTTTTGTAAGTGTATGCACAATCATCTTAAAAAAAAATACTAGCAATCTGAATCCAAAAATATATCTACCCCTCCCCACCCTCCATGGCCAAGTCAGATTTGTCCTAGGAATTCAGGCAAGTTTAATATCATAAAATCAATTAATGTAATATGCCATATCACTAGAATATAGAGCAAAACCTCATGACCATCTCTATAGAGTCAGAAAAAGCACTGGAGAAAATCCATTAATGCTTCATAATATAAACATTCAATAAACAAGGAAAGTAAGAACCTTACACCAATAAAGCTTATCTGTCAACAACTCCCGACTAACATTATACTTATTTGCAAATGACACAATCTTGTGTATAGAAAACCCTAAAGAATTCACACAAAAAAATTAGTGTTCATAAATGAGTTCATTAAGGATGAAGGCTACAAGATCAATATGTACAAAATAATTGTATTTCTACACATTTCCCATACAAAAATAAAATCAAGAAAAGTATCACACTGACAATAGCATCGGAAAGAATAAAATACCTGGGAATAAAGTCAACAAAAGAAATAAAAACTTGTGCATTGAAAACTTCAAATCACTTTTGGACTAGGCTACCGTCAAATTGTAGGAGGGGACTTGCAGAGTAAACAGACCACAGAATTAGTGCAGGGTGCACATGTTGGCTAGCCTTGTTAGAGCAGAATTTTCGTCTAGGTGACATTCGTCTTCATAAGAGAAGGGAGGTGGCAGCTTTGACACCGTCTGGCACATGTGTCCGCCTTTGTATTTGCTGTTCCTTCTGTTTGGGATAGTCCTCTGCAAATATCCGCATCCAACTCTTCTCCCTCCCTCAGGTCTTTCCTCACATAGCTTTTTTCTCAGTCAAGTCTCACCTGCTGAACTTCACTATTCATCCCCCTTACTCCTCATGAAACATTTCTGTTAACTTTTCTCCAAAACACTTTCAGTCATCTGACGCCCTATGGTGTGTGTCCACTGCCTTGTTAGCAATCCATCTCCTCTCAGTATAAGTGAAGTCACGTATATACAGCTGTATCTCTGGACCTAGAATGTTATTCAGCACATAGTGTGTGCTCAATAAACTTCTGTTGGACTAAGAAAAGAATTACTTAAGAATGGTGTTTGAAACAAGAGCTATTGAGACAGCGGGGATGGAAAATGTTATCTCTGAGTTCTCATCATGAAATCTTTTTTAATGAATGGAATGATTGTGAAACTAATCTGAGATAGAGAAAGAAGAACTCCAAATTTTCTTCAATTGGCCAAAATCATTTCCCCTAATTCACCTGCATTAGTCATATAGGCACATAAAAGGAGAAACAAGGGGATAGAAATGCATTTTTCCTTTTTTCTTGCTTTTAGTCAAGCTAAATCAATAAAAAAAAAACCATGAATTTTAACTTAGGGCCTCACACTTGCATGACATGCACTTTACCCCTTGATTCATGCTGCAGACCACCTTGGTTTGTTTGGTTGGTTTGGGGAGTTTTTCTTTTCCTTTTTTTTTTTTGCTTTAGTTATTTTTTTCAGATAGGGCGTCGTGTTTTTGCCCAGGGCTGACCTTAAACTTCAGTCCTCCTACCTATACCTCCTATATAACTTAGAATTACAGGTCTGAACAACATGCCTGGCTTGTTCTTTGAGATGGGGTCTTGTTATTTTTGCCCTGGCTGGCCTTGAACCATGATCCTCCTATCTCTACCTCCCAAGTAAATGAGATTATAGAGTCAGTCATCACACCTGGCATCATTTTGGAATTTAATTGGGATCAGGGAAGCTCAGGGATTTAAAAACTTAATTTGGTAGTCCATTAGAGCATTGTATCTCCCTCTGAGCTCTGAGCTTGGGCTTAAAGTCAACATAGCTTTGCCTCTACTAAGCTGATTTTTCCCACCCATTAATGTTTCCTCCTTAGACTGTGAGCCCTCATTTAAATGCATGTTTCTTTTTTTCCTCACTGTTTCTGGATATGTCTGAACATAAAAATGCTGCCTTCAGTTGAACAAGTCAAGATAAAAGTACAGCAGTGGGTGAGTTCTTGGATCTTTCTTTTCATATGAGCAAACTGAGCTTGAAGGTAGAAAGTGCTTAGCTGTATTTGGAAGCATACAGTTTCATTTTCCTTGATTCTATTTTACTTTGTTTAATGGCAAAAAATTATATTTAGGATTGCTCAGCTGGATTCAGTGTAGATGATCCCAATTTTGTTGGCAACATCCAAAGAATCGCAGTCAGGAACTAAGTGAACATATGCCTTCTGTTCTCCAACAGGCCTAGTCTGGGTGTTGACATTGGCCACATCACTGTCATAGAGCTTCTTCACAGCTTGTTTGATCTGGTGCTTGTTGGCCTTGACTTCCACAATGAACTCAAGTATTTTGTTGTCTTTTATCTTCTTCCTAGTAGTACTTGAGGAATGTGATGACGGATGACATAGTGGTGGCCAAGCTTACTTCTGGGAGGTGGTTACCATCAGAGCTGACGTTTTGGGGGCCACCAGAAGGTGTGTGAAGGGAGGCTCTTTCTTGTGGCTGTGGACAACTTTCAGCACTGCCTTCTTAACCAAACCTTTTGCTTTGTCTTTGCCTTTGGAAGGGACAGGGACTTTCTTCTTAATTTTTGGGACTCTTTTTATGAAAAGCTATATTAAATTTTTTATTTTAGTCTTTTGCTAACAAGAGGACTTTCTGAATACAACCTGCAGAACCAGTTTGGAATGCCAAACACAAAGAAGGAAGAGCAGGTTAGAGGATTGACAACATAAACAACTAAAGGAAGGGTATCCCTGGGTGAGATGTCAACTGTGCATTGATTAAAAACTGGAAAAACCTCGCCAATAAGCCACAGGGATTTCATAACAACAGAGCACAGGAATAGCATCCCTAAACCAACAAGGCACCATTTTAGTCTTTCACATTTCTTCTACATCTTTAAACATGCACCAGAATGTGGAATGATTCATCTCATCGTTATTTAAAATTCCCCAAAGACACTCTGAATTTTGTTAGAAAAACAAACCATTCTTTTTCGTTTGGAGCCTTGAACTCTTCAAATCTCACTAAATGTGTTTGTTTCAATTTAAAGGAGATGCCTTGCCAGCAGTGCTCAGAGTAAAGAGAGAAAATGACCCTTCTTTTTTATTTTTGCAGTATTGGGACTTGAACTCAGGACCTTCACCTTCAGCCACTCCACCAGCCCTATTTTTGGGAAGGTTTTTTTTTTTAAATAGGGTCTCACAGAACTATTTGCCTAGGCTGGCTTTGAACCTTGATCCTCCTGATCTCTGCCTCCTGAGTAGCTATGATTACAGGCGTGAGCCACCAGCACCTGGCGAGAATGACCCTTCTTGGGAAAACTGAAATTTCTCACTGAGCAATTCCACTATGGATGGGGTACTGCTGCACAGAGTGTGCTTCATCCTGCAGTACAAAACACTGTGCTCTGTAAACATTTCTAAGAACTACTATAAAGTACTGAGGCCGCTCTGCCAGTTAGATCCTAGGTGAGCTGAACACTCCTCACATTATCATAACAGAATACATGTTGCCTGCAGGTCTGCCTATTAAAAGGACAGAGCAATGTCCCTAAACAGGTTGGGTGGCAAGCAGAGGCCCCATGATTCAGCCTTCAATTAGTTTTACTGACAGGTTTTGGAAGCAAGGCTGCCTAGGTTCTGGCTAGGTAGATCCCACATGCTGCTCTGTTCTGTCTGAGAGCTCAGAAGTCTACAACCCTGGCTCTGGGTGGGGTGGGGGTGGGGCAAGTCAAGAATCCATAGTCAGAACAGAAGCAGGGATTTCCAAACTCCTTGGGCATCTGTCTGGAACCCAATGCCTCACTCAGTGTACATTTCTCAAAGTCAAATAACCAGTCCACTTGGAAAGCGTGACAGTTGTTTGGGCTATCTTGTCTGTTGGGTTTTGTATAAATTTCAAAACATCAAGCTAGAATTTGGTGTTTTACTTTTATCCCAGTCTTATTTCACTCCTTATTTCATCCACTGTGTCAGCTTAATGGAAGAAATATACTGTCTGTGACCCATATTTCCATAAGCACATATTCTTACTCATATTACAAAGAAGTAATTATTCCAGTAAAACAATGATGTAACATCAATAAAGATGAAATTATGAGATTGACACTACCAATGGCCATATAAACGTTATTATTTCTATTACCAAAGTGGTTTATATTGTACTCCTTGTCTAAAGCCTTGGGGATAATTAAAATTCAATGATTACACAAGTGTCTCATGAAATGTGCTAACGAGATTGTTTTCTGATATGCAAAAATGTTCTGACATGGTTTGTAAATGCATGCTGCACACCCCCAACCAATTATACAAAATGCAACTATTTCTCTTCGTCTATCACTAGAGGCTTCAGAGACAGCAGTCAATGGAACTGCATAATTCTGACTTAATTTTCATGTCTGATACTACAGTAATGTCGTGAGGCATTGACTTAACAACAGGGGTAAATGTTTGTTTTAACCATGATTTCCTTTCTTCAGCCTCTTTGGAAATATGCCTGCATGAAGAAACATTCCTTCAGCATCTTTGGAAAAGTGAGCATGTGTTGTGGACACAGTCACACACCCCTCTGGTTGTTTTCTCTTTTTCCTGGTGATGATTTTGATGGGGTAAGAGTTTGTGCTGGCAAAATTCCAAAGCACGGACAAATTGGGCTGCACTCTTACTAATACAAAACTGAAAACATGACTAAATTATTGTAGAGAATGTAATTTGTGTCTGCTCAAACCTTGAGTTAGAGCAGTCAGTTTGCTAGGGCTACTGTAAGAAAGGACCACAAATTAGGTGCTTAAATAACACAACTGCATTGTCTCACACTTCTGAGGCCAGAAGTCCAAGATCAAGGCATCAGCAGGTTTGGTTCTTTCTGAAGACTGTGAGGGAGAATCTGTTCATGCCTTTCATCTAGTTTCTGTTCTTGCACACAATGTTCAACAGTCCTAAACTTGTAGACCTCTGCCTTTGTCTTTCACATGGAGTTCCCCTGTGTGTGTATGTATCCACATTTTCCCTTTTCAAAGGGCCATCATACTGGCTTAGGGGCCCATCCTTCTTCTGTGTGACTGCATATTAACTTAATTAATTACATCTGTAAGGACTCAATTTCCAAATGAGAGACCATTCTGAGATACTTGGGATTAGGATTTCAACTTATGAATTTCTGGAGGAAACAATTCAACCCATAACAAGCTTTAAATAAATAACAGACTGTGTAACTCAATGAATATACGTTCAAAAATAATAAAGTTTGGTTTTTAGGATTCCCATGACATTTTCATTTCAGCTTCTAGTAACTCCCTCCACAGTACTCTTGTATTGTGCTTTGCCAAGCACTAGGAAGAGGAGTTATTTATAACTAATGGAGTGAGTCTTACTGTCCACAGATCTTTGTTCCAGTCTTTCCTAGTACAACATAGGAAAAAAGACCTTATTACTGAGTTCTCAGTGACCTCGGTCACTGCTTTATTAATTGCTTCTATTAATGCTGATAAATAGACCAGAGCATGTGCTTAAGTATAGGGTAATTATAGAGCACGCTTTTACTGGGGTCTGAGTTGGCTTAATCATGAGGTATGTATTAAACCAGGTATAGGAACCATTCAAGGTTTGCTAGTTCTTATAGAGATTGCCTTGAAGATATAAAGCTCAGTGTTTATAAGCTATTTTCTAGATCCTAAAAAATCCACTTTATCAGGATAATGAGTTGGATAGTAAGCTTCATATTGGAAGGTATACCTGACTCGAACTTTGTTCGTTATTACATGATGCCCAGACTAGAGAATCTGGAAATTAGGACTTCACAAGAGATGGTAGGAAAAGAAACATATCTGTTTTAGGTACAGAAGAGAGGTTCAATCTAACATGCAGAATATAGTCTGAAAAGCCTGGCAAAAGCTAGCAGGTGGCAAGCCCAAGCTAGTGCAGCCCTGGGAGGCCCACCTTGAAGTGGTAAAGGTCTGTACCAGAGCTTGGTCTTGAGAACACAGAAGGAGATAATGGTCAGAAACCCAGGCAAACAGTTGTAAGGTCAGAAGCCAGACTTAAGCCTCAAGATTTTCTCTCACATATGGTGTAGACCCAACTCAGCACTGCCTTTTCATACCATGACGTTGGAGCAATTGACATTGCTACACTTCTCTCTTCTATTGCTTGTTCTTGGCCTAAATCCATTCCCTGTGCTTCAAGGAAGTAACATGATCATAAGAGGGACAGATTCAGTAGAGTGGTAACAATGGACATCCGATTGGAGTGGGTGAAGGACATAATGCAAATAAAACCTGGAGTCTTTCCAGAAAGAGAAACAGATAAATGAGTGGCCTTTGGAACGCAGCAGAACAATGCACAAGGCCCAGACTCTACCTCCCTCTTTCACCCCGGAAGTCATTTCACAGCCCTCCTTCTCTCAGTATCATCCACAGCCCAATGACATCTTAGTTTGCATCTTCAAGACCAGCTTCTCTCCTGAGTTCCAGATTCATATTTCCAACTGTCTGCTTGAGCTCTCTATTCTAACGAGCCAGTCCTTTGCAAAGTATTCAGAGAGATTTTCTAAAAATATAACGTAGATCTCAGTTACAACATCTCCATACTTAAAGCTCTCCAAAGACTTTCTAAAATACTTAGAATAAAGTCTAAATTTCTTTTTAAAAGTCTTCAGGCTTTATGTAGTCTGAATTCTACTTCTTTCTAGTTCTTTCACTATTCTCTAGCCACTTGTAGCAACAATAAATTTGGCCATAGATTTATGGTTGGGAAAGCTGAGCCAGCAGGTGCACCTCTGACTGTGAAGCTGCAGTTCATTCCCCCTGGAGCAATCATCTACCAGATCTTCGCTTGGCTGCTTTCTTCTCATCATTCACATTGAAGTCAACAAGTCACTTTCATCTCTGAGTGGCCTTTACTGAATACACAATCTAAAGCAGCAAAGTAGTGTCCATCTGCCTACCTGGCTACTCTTTCACATTAAACTGGTTCATTTGTTTCACAGTATGTACTCCTCTCTGAAATTAATCTTGCCTATTTGTTTACATTCATGCTGCCTGTGTGTATCCCCAACTTTCCATCTTCAAAAAGACATAACCCAAGGAAAAATGGACCATGGTTGGTGGAGCGGGGTGGGGGGGGGCTCTTTTTAATTTGTGTCCATCATGAATATCTAGTACTCAAGATGGCAACAGGTACATAGCAGCAACTCAGTAAACACTTATTGAGTGAGTGAAAACAAGTCCAGAATATGAACATTTCTTGCTACCTTCACTGCTACTATTCTTATATAAACAATCATCTTCTTTTGCCCAAATAACTGAAATAATCTCCTACTTGTTTTCCCTTCTGCTTTTGTCTATTATCAACACAGCATCCAGAGTGAACTATCAGAAGGAAGTTAGCATTCCTTTGTTCAAAATCCTCCAGTGACTTCTCATCTCAGAAAGAAAGCTGGTGTCCTCATTGTTTTGCCCCATTTGCTATCTTCCTCACTCACTACTCCTCCCACTTACTCACTGTACTCCTACACTGACCTCCTCCATGTTCCTTGAGAACACCAGGCATGGTCAGGCTTCAGAAAGGATGCATTTGCTTCTCCTTTACTTCATTCAAGTCTTATTTAAAACATCACCTTACCAGAAAGAAGTTCATAAGCCATAATATAAATAGTCAACAGAAGCTCTGATCTCACAGAAAGTAATAAAGTATCAGAAGGGATTCAAATGCGTAGCTCAATTTGGTCTTCATCAGAACTTCTGATACAATTTAGTCAGCTTTAAATTTTATGCTATTTCAGCCCTCAAGTAATGAGTTCAGTCTATTCAAGATATTGACTACATTATGAAGTATTGCCCTGAAGCAAACCCTTCGAAACCACTGACATGATCCTTATTGACCTTATCAGTTATTTAACAAAAAGAAGATTATTTAGCTCACAGTTTTGGAGGCTGGAAGTCTAAGATCAAGTGACTCCATGCATTTGGCCTCTGGTGAGGGCCTCATGGCAGATGGCCTCATGGTGGAAGCAAGAGCAAGAGAAAAAGAAAGATCACATGATGAGACAGGAAGCCAGAGAGAAGGTAGAGGCCAGGTTTGCTGTCTTATAATCTGATCCACTAATGAGAATCACAGTCCCATCCCACAGGAACCACATCAAATTTTTCCTTCCCAGGGTAGTACCTCTAATGACCCAACAATCCTGCACTAGGCTCTACTTCTTAAAGGTTCCACCACACCAGTATCAACACGCTGAGGACCAAGCTTCTAACACATGAGCCCCAAACTATAGCCAAACCACAGCATTCACATTCCCAGGGCAAAAAAGTAACAAATTCAAATTAAAGTATAATATAGTGAGTAAATATAAAATATACTTAATTAATGCATTCCACATCTTCATTTGAGCCCCTAGTTGAGGTATGGTTTCTATATCTTCAAGGAAACTTTTGAAGTGAATACTCGGGCAGTGATTCAAGCCATTAATAGTATTGAATATAGGACAACCCTTCCTACAAGACACACTAGACAAACAAGAGTCCTGCTCTGTAATCATTACAACTCACACTGCTTTTCCTTGTGCGTCACCAGGTGGATTAAATAAGAAAGTAACTCACATCAAATAATTCACCAGACTCTTCAAAGTTTGAGACATTTTAAAGAAGCAAATTCAGTACTTTCAGTGCAGGCAGGTGCTGGCAGCTCACGTCTGTAATCCCAGCTACTCAGGAGGGAAAGATCAGGAAGATGGAGGTTCAAGGACAGCCCAGGAGAGAAGTTTGAGAGGCTCTATTCTTGAAAATGCCCAATACAAAAAAAGGTGGGGGCTGGGGGAGTGGTTCAAGTCATAGAGTGTCTGCTTAGCAAGTGTGAGAACCTGAGTTCAAGCCCTGCCACTGCCAAAAAAAAAAAAAATTGAATTAGAAAGTAGATCTGAGGAAATTAAGTAAATGTAGTAGACAAAGATAAAGAACTTGAAAGCACAAGAGATTCAGTGACATTAAGGAGATAATTAAATCTCATATAAGTGAACTATGTGTTCCAGAAGGAAGAGATAAAAGATGATGAAGAGTCAGACAGAAACAAAATGGTGGCTGAGAGTTTCACAGAATTAGTGCAAGACATGAATCCTTAGATCCAAGTTTTAAGTAAGATAAATCAAGGAAAAACTATTGACAATAGATTTCTTATGGTAAGAATAGAGGCCAGAGTACAAATAAATAGTATCTTCACAATGCTAAGAAAAAATAACTGTCAACCTAAAATCATGTTCCAAACAAATCATCAACAAAAATAAAAGTATAATAAGAACGATTTTAGACAAAAAAAGAGATACAGACTTTGCCACCCACATATACTTGCTAAAGCAATTATTAAAGGATTGATCTCAGAAAGAAAAAAATTGAACACAAGAAAAAAAAAAAAGGATTTCCAAAAGCAATTTGAACAAAAACAATTGTCAAGCATAGGGTAAACCTAAACACATGTTAATACAAAAAATAAAAATAATTATGAACAATGTGGGGTTCATAAAAGCAAACTTGAAATAAAAATTTAGAAAAATGGCCTAAACGAAGGTATAATGAGAGTTAAATTTTCTAAAGTCTTTGTAATGTTTGAAAATATGGTAAAAATTGTTAGTTCACTTTGAACTTTGTTCAGATAGTCATGAATTTCTAGAATGAAAGAGTAAACTACAAAAGCATCAAGATTAAATGCATGATTTCCAAACCAAGGGAGGAGATAGAATTATGGAAGATAGAACAGTTTAATACCTGTTTCAAAAGGAGGGAGGGAAAAAGAAAAATATGTATGATAGAAAAAGCATAAAATAAAGTAATAGAAAGAAAAACTAACTTGAATAGAATAAATTTCATTGAATAAATTTCTGTTAAAGACAAAGATTACCAGATTGGATTAAGAAAACATAATCTAGCTATTTGATATTTACAAAAGTTTATACTTCGTTTTATTCTGATGGCTTGATTTTCTTAGGTTGCCATAACAAAATACCATAGACCAAGTGGCCTAACAGAAAGTAATTTTTTGACAGGCCTGGAGGCTAAAAGTCCAATATCAAGACAGATACTCTCAGTGTTGGTTCCCGGTGAGGACTCTCTTCCCAGACTATAGATAGCCACCTTCTTGCTATATCCTCATATTACCTTTCAGAGAAAGACAATGAGGCAGCAAGACTGAGCACTCTCTGTTGCCTATTCTTTCAAGCTCACTAATCCTATTGGATCAGGGCCCCACCATGGTGACCTCATGTAATCTTAATTACTTTCATAGAGACCCCATCTCCAATCTCAACCACAGTCAGGACTTCAACATATTTTGACAAGACACAAAAATTTAGTCCATAAACCTGGTCTTCCGTAAAGCAGAACATGGGGCGATGATTACTAGCCTATCATCTTTTTGGTAAATGCAGGTGTGGCGCAGAAGGGTTAGTAGAAAACAAAAGGGAAATCAGGCCCTGAAGAAAAAGAACAAACCCAAAGTGCTCATGGTACCTGGTTTTAAACTTCTTATAGAGTAACAGTTATTGAGACGGTGTGGCATGATGAAAGAACAAACAGATTAATGCAATAGGATGGAAGGACCGAATGAGACCATCATAAATTTAGAAAGGAACAAAGGCAATTTAGTGGAGAAAGGAAATTCTGCTCAGAAGGTGTTACTGGGCATCAACAACTGGACATCTAATTGGACAAAAGGAACCTAGATGCAGACTTCAGACCTTCCACAAGAACTAACTCAGAATGGATCACAGAGCTAAATGCAAAATGAAAAACAATAAAGCTTATAGAAGAAAAGATGAGAAAAAAATCTGATTTGGGGTTTGGTGATGAATGGTTAGCTACAAAATTAAAAAGCATGACCAGTGAAAGAAAAAAATGGTAATTAAAGTAGAACTTTATTAAAATTTTTTAAAACTTCTGCTTTGTAAATGGCAGTATTAAGAGAATAAAAAGATAAATCACAAACTAGAAGACAACATTTGATATATATAGGGACTTGTATCCAAAATGTACAAAGAACACTTTAAGGCTCCACAATAAGAAAACAAACAACCCAACTTAAAGAGGCAAAAGATCTAAGCAAATACCTCACCAAAGAAGCTATACAGATTTTAATATATATTAAAATGCTCAATGCCATTGAGGCAAGGAAATGCAAATTAAAACAACGACATACTAATACACATCTAACAGAATGACTAAAAGAAAAAAATGGCAATAGTAATTGTTGGAGATACTCAGCAACAGACGCTCTCATTCATGACGTCCCTTAATGGGATAAAATAGTACATACACACAATGGGATGTTATTCAGAAAACACAGAAAGATTCAGAGAGAGAGAAAAAGGAGAGAGGCCAACAAAAGGAGCTTTAAAAGCATATTACTAAACGAAAGAAGCCAATCTTACAAGGATGCATAGTGGATAATTACAACTATATGACACTCTTAAAGTGGTAAAACTGCACAGACAATAAAATGGTCCATGGTTGCCAGGAATTCAATGGCTGAGAGTGAGTAATTGACCAGTGAGGCATAGGAGATACTTTTTGGATAGTCAAACAATTCTGCATAATACTTAGTAGTACTTACATGTACTATACATTTGTCTAAATCCATAGACCTCCACACACAAGAGCAAATTATGTGTGCAATTTAAAAAAATCATAAGGAGCTTAAGGATTCCCTGGACATAATTCAGGATGTGACAGTACAATATGTGTTAGAATTGTACACAGCAACTTTGCTGAAGGGTATGGAACATAAGGAGCAAAATTAAGTAATTTTGAAAATGAAGAGAAACTAAATGAAGAGAAGACTAAAAGCGAAAGAACTGTACATAAACAATGTATTCTAGTTGATAAAGTTGTTCCCCCACGAAGTTATGGGTTAGTGATTCTGACACCATTGTACATACATCCTGCATGGAAGATAAAGGGAGCCAGGTTTCTCATCGTTATGCTGGAGGGTTATAGACAAGCAAGGGAAGAAGTCAGTGGTACACGTGATGACGGATGAGAGCTGGATACGTCAGTGTGACTCTTTTACAGCGTGGTAGACGTGAGGTGGTTATCCTGAGAAGTATTTATGGATACGTGAACATACTGACCTACTTATGTATGATCTATCTACTGTGTATATTATAAACAGCTGCATACGTGTATATACTTTATCTACTATTCAGTGTGCCAGAGAGCACTAGAACAGACCTCCTTCCTATTCTAATGAACTCTGTCACTTAATTGCATACTTCAAATGGTTAAAATAATGCATTATATTGTGTATATATGTACACACACATATATATCCTATATGTTGCAAAAAATCTTATAATTGAACATATTTAGGTAGTATATATTACAGAGGTACTATACATTATAATTTTTGAGGGGTGGGTATGTAGCTCAATGGTAAAGTATATGCTTAGCAGATGCAAGGCCCTGGGTTCTACCCACCAACAAACAGACAAACAAACAAAAAGATTTTGAGATCAGGGAAATTCATAGTCCTAAGCAAACATGCTAGAAAATAAAAACATATTGAAAATTAATGAGTCAAACATAGAACTTGGATGATTAAACAATAACTGAATAATTCGTATGACTACAAAAAAAAGAAACAGCGCATGGTAGAAAAATAGACAACCCTAATTTGATTGCCCAAGAGCAAAGGAGACAGTGCAAATTCTAATAATGAAAACAAAAAATGAGGCAGAAATTGAGATGAAATAAAAATTTAAAAATTCATGCATAGAAAGCTCTAGTCCTATCTATAAGTAAGACCATAATCATCTTACTTCTGTAAATACCTATAATGCCAAATAAATGAAGACACTCTTCTCAGACACTGGGAGATGCAGGACTCTGATCCCCGAGAGAAAGGATGTCCATGAGGTGGGTCTTGCATTTACCCAGCTCTGCCTGAGGGCACTTTTTAAGCCAGCACATAGGGAAGTAGGAGTAGTCGGAAAGAAGCTGTTTGCCTGGATGGAGGAAGCAGAGGTTGAAACTGGGGGCAGCTGATGTGGCTGAGTCTGTGTAAGCCTAGTACCAGGAAGAGAGAGAGCTATGCAGACGGTCCTGCACATCTCCAGAAGGGTCCTCTAGATTTTCTGACTAAATAACTATTGAGCTGTGCATGCCCAAAGCAAGACTCAGGGTGTGTGTGTGGGGGGGGGGGGCGATGGTCTGACAAAGAATAGCTTCTGAGGCATGAGCAAAATAGATTCCAAATCATGACACAAAACTGGAAAATAAAACAGAGTGAGAAAGCATGCAGACAGGCCAAGCACTCATCTGAATTCCAGAAATACTACACCTTAGGAGTAGAGTTACTCTTGCCCTAGAGTAAGAGCTGTTCTAGAGTCAGTTCCAAGTGCCTAAAATCCAGCCGGACACGGCAGACATGCCTGCAATCCCAGTTCTCCGTATCCTCCAGCAGAAGGATTGCAAGTTCTAGGCAAGGCTGTGATACACAGTGAGACCATGATAAGAAAGACTGTAGGACACAAACAAGCCAAATGCTCAGCAACACAGCATTGGTGAAGTTGGCCAGACAATAAAAAACTGCTGTATCAATAAAGAAGCAAGAAAGTATAACCCAAACCAGGAGAGAAAACAGCAAGAGATATGAGACAGATGGGATTAGCACACAAAAACTTGCAAACACATTCTCTCTCTCTCTCTCTCGCTGCATATATATATATATATATATATATATATGCTCAACAGAAAGAAATTACAAAAATGATTTTACACAAAAATTCTAAAACTAAAATAATAAAACATCAATTTTTAAAATGTCACTTAAAAGCAGTCTGGAAACTACAAAAGAAATTATTAATGAGTCCAAAAACAGGTAAAATGTATTCAAATTTACACACATAAAGGAGGGAAATAAGATTCAGTAAATAGAGCCTTTGGAACACAGAGCAAGTGTGTATCATCGGATGGCTTGCTAACATATGTGTCATTGGAGAGCCAGATGGAAAACGACAGCGATTAGGGCAAATAAAAACATTTGAAGAAATATTGACAAGACATTTTCTAAATTTGGTGAAAAATATAAACCCAAATTTCCAGAAGGCTTTAAAACCCCAAGCACAATAAACACAATAAAAACCACACCTAAGCACATCATTAGCAAGTGGCTAAAAAGCATAGTTGAATAAAAATCTTGAAGAAAACTTGGGGGAAAAATAAGGGAAAAATTTCTTTAACTAAATCCACTAACATTAGAAACAATGTATCCAGAAGGTAACAGAACAACATTTTAAAGTGCTGAAAGAAAAACAATAATGTCAACCTAGAAATCTACATCCAGTGACTATTTCAGGTTTTTCTCACATTCTCCAGGTGCTCCAGAGACTTTTTGCTGACTTGTTTTCTCTCTGATACCTTCAAATGCTAAAAATAATTAATGGTCTTCTCTAATTGTTCCTTCCAATTACTACAGTTACCTTCCCCACCTAAAACACTTTGTACATATGCACACTCAGATCGCAAATCCAATAATGCAAGCCTCTACAGGACACTGTTTAGTGAGGTTTGTGTGTCATGCTCAATGTTACAATAAGCAGAAATGATATGATATGAAATCTTACCCTAATGCCACAGATGTCCACCAGACAGGAATTAAGAAGGTAGGACAGAAAGCAGGAGCTAGAATAGCTATTTTAGAACACAAATGGAGGGCATGGGTATATATAGCCCAGTGGTAGAGCACTTGCTTAGCATGTGCAAGGCCCTAGGTTTGATCCAAAGCACCAAGGGAAAAAAAAATCATAGATGACAGTTGGAGATGACGATGGCAGAGCAAAAAAGCCAGGAGACTGTGTTCCAGAAACCATGCCACTATAGTCATACTACTACATCAAAGAGAAGTTCACTCTAGCTGTTTATTTAGGATCCTTGTTACAAAATCCAAGCTTGTAAGTTAATTCATACACCATCCAAATCATCTACACTTCTATGCTAAAATAAGGAAAACTTATGAAGATGAATATCCAATAAAATTAGAGACAAGGAACAAATACCTCCTAGGGGAAGAATCCCTTACCCATTAACAAGCTCCTTAGGTACCTGGCATGTCATGCTAGGCTCTGAGGATTTTGTCTCTGTGGCCTAGAAAACAGTGCTTATTTTTGTTGATGGTGTATTTCCCTTTTAATGATAAAGATATTGATAACTGCTTTTAAATCTTTTTCTAAGTCTAACTTTTTTTTCCTAGTCACAGTGCAATGACAAAACTCAAATCTATTTCTTCCAAGATACGGGATATTATGGCTTTGCTTTGGATTAGTTTGATGGCATTTTTATCTTTTTTTCTCTCATAAACATTTCTCATAGTCATCAGAAAATCAGCACTGATTTTACTTGTTTTTCTTTACAACTGATAGTGCAACTATGTGTCTGATGAGGGATTTAACTCCAGTTTGGAAAGCCCATCATTTGGCATTGTCTCCTGTTTTCTGTTTTTCACTTTATGCATATTAAGCAAAAGATAATGATGCCTTTTTTTGCTAACAGTCCTGGATTATCTCCACCAGTTGGCTGAGGAGTTGAAGAGGTAGAAAGTACTATCTAACTAGAACCTGGCTAGAGTCTGCAACTCGCAAAAGTATGAAACAGTCAGTCTCAGTGCAAAGAGCACATATCGTCATGAATAATGTGGATACCTAGTCTAATCCAGATCCTTCCAAAGGGTCATTACATAGCAATTCTCAAAATCCTTGTCAACTTTATCTGGGTTGAGGATACAGGTTCACCAAATGTTTGAAGTTTTTCAGACTGGAGTATTCTTGCAACATGGTGCTTTCTTCTAAACTATTTTCAAGCCAAGAACTACATTCCTCTTACAAGCAAATTGAAAGAAACCATAAGAAATCTGAGAAAATCTTTAGGCATAAAAACCACTGCCCTTCACTCATTTGTGATTCCTTTTTAAATCTTTTTCAAAGTGCATGTCATACAACCTTGATTAGAATAGTGCTCCATTCTAATTGCTTTATTACTGCAGAGAAATCACCCATGATATACATGTGGTTTCTTTCCAGGAAAGAACTCTAGAGTTCAAGAATATAAAATTCTGTGAAGAACGATTTGTGGTAAAAAGCAACTATGCTTGAGTTCAGATTATATAAACCCTCATCAATTCATTTCTAACTAGCACTGCCAGATCTGGGGGTAAAGAAACAAAGTCTTCTTCTCTCATCAGGATGGTCTTCACTGTTTGTTTAATAATGTCCTCTTTTATTTTTTTTTTCATTATCTTTTACTTCTTTTCATAAAAGATGCTAGAGTGTATTGGAATTTAGTATGAAATCCAATCAAAATTTTTGTTTCATTTTTCAATATGAAGATTCTAATGTAAGAAAAATCACTTCCTCAGTTTGGAATTTTACCACCAGCACCTTTGGAACAAAGGTTTTCATTGCAGAAATGAAGACATATGCTGTAGTAAAAAATATTCTCTTTGCTTCAGTGGTGAGCAAAAATTTGCTAAGGCAGCTATGAGCTGAGATGCAGCTTTGAAAAGGGAAAGAACATTCAAGAGTTCAAACATTCTTGAATCTTAGTCTCCCTTAGTTAAATAGCAAAATTCTCTAACGGCTTAGTTAGACATTTCCATGGACTTTACTTATCATTTATACCCTGAGGAAGGATGAGAAGGGCACATGTGTTTGCAGTTGTACACATTTTCTTTTACTGGCCACAGAACATCAAAACCACGGCATAAGGCTAAGATGGCCTCTTTTTAAGACAAGAAGGGTGTATGTGCAAAAGCACCATCTATGTAAAGAATATCAGAGACTCCAAAATAGCATAGTGCCTTAACATCAATCAAGCTATCAGTGGGAATTTACTATGAACCTTAAGCCACACTCATCTCTGTAGAAGAAAACACAATCCTTTGTCTACGAAGGAAGTGAAGAGGAAATATGACATGTATTATAAATAAAAGAATAATGACAAGTCAAAGAGTCAAAGACCACTACACCCAGACAACATTGTTTTGACCCAACTTACTTTTCTTCAATTAGAATTTGGACTGATGCCATCAGTCTGCTTTGAGGGATTTTCTAAGAAACAATTTGAATGAAATTCACTAGACTATGTATTATGAAGTTGTTGAAAACTCATCTACTTTCAAGAAATAAGTAATCTAAAAATCAAAGATATAACAAGGAGATATGAGATACAGACAAAAGTATCAAAGTGATCAGAAGAAAAAAGTGGGGATATTCAAGAAAATCTCTTGGAAGAAGTTGAAACTTAAGTTGTACCTTGAAAAAAAGTAGTCAAGTTATGAAGGCATTAGGGGAGTTAAGTCAAGGTCATTAGCTATCAGGGAAATGCAGGTGAAAGCTATAATGAAAAACCATCTCATCGGATAACCAAAAGACAAATCTGTCTCTAACTTGAGAGTTAGCACTCTTCTTAGCTGCCTACGTTCCCTTGCAAGGTTCTCTTGCATATCTTCAATAATCCTCAAATCAGAGTCTACTTCTGGGGATCTCAATGTAATACCTTAAGTAAATTGTTTATACAAATGAAGTGTTCCTGATGCATAGGAGTCTTTATTTAATTACTATGTCCTCCAAGACTTGTAAAAAATAAAGGCATAGGATCGAAGATTGCATTTTGTTTGTTCAACCAGATACCATATATCAGCCAGAGATTCATCAATGGAATGGAGATACCACAATAGCTCTTTCTATGGGTAACAAATGACTTTGTGCAATAAGAGCAGAGGAAAATGGAAAGATGATAGGGGGGTTGGAGGTCAAAAAGTGAAACTCTATCAAGAGCATCTTCAATTGGCTGATACACAGCACACTTGAGAGCATGAATTCATTGGTAAATGGAGCTTTTAAAAGCTTTGGCCTTTAGCCAAGTAATGAAAAGAAATGCATATTTTTCCTAGGTGTGTCTAAGCCATTCTTTAAAATCTTTTGAAAAGCTGAGCTACATAAACATGAGAGGAAATAGCCAAAGAAATTTCAGCTTTGTAACTGTGAGGGCTGCATGAAAAGGAGAACAGGGATATTTGCAAGCTGTCAGGAAAGGCCCAGGGTGTGCATGAGTGTGATTATAAGTGTGAAAGTTCGCAGAGGATTATGGCCATGGTAAACCAGTTTATTTTTGACAGCAAAAAGAAAACACAGAACTTCTTTAATATGAAGACATTTCAAATAAAACCATGGAAGATTTCAGAAGGATTATACATGAACTAAATCAGAATAGTACTTACTCCCATTACCAGGACAAGAATAAAAAATAAGACCCTTTTATATAATTAATAGGTAGATAGATAGATATAATCATTCATTAAAATGAAAACTCTAAGTGTAACTCACTCATTTAGGCAGTTTGAAGTTGTCTCAAAGTTCACTGATGCTCTATTCATTTTTTTGGACTATTTTTTATTTCTGTGTTTAATTTTGCATATGTTCCATTACTGTGTATTCAAGTTCACTACACTTTTCTTCTGGTATATCTAATTTGGTGTTTATCCCACCTAGCTTGTTTTTCCCTACCAGACATTTTAACTTAACTGTCGAACACATGCAACACAGTATAACAACCACTCAAAAGTCTTTTGTCTGCTAATTCTAACATCTCTATGAGTTATGGTCACTTTTCATTGATGACTTTTCTTATTATTATAGGTCATAGTTTTCATACCTGGCATTTTAAATGATGTGCCACAGATTATGAATTTTACTTTTACCAGGCATTGGATATTTATATATTTCTGTAAATACTCTTGTGCTTTTTTCACAGTTATTTGGACACTATTGCTTTCAGGTCTTAATTTTAAGATTTGTTTTGCAACACCAAGAGCCATGTTTGATTTAGGGCCTTTCAGACCTTCTGTGAGCAATGAATAGATACTGTTCCCTTTCCTCCCGATAGTGTGCTCCCTGCCTCAGCTCCTTTCTTCACATGTGTGCTGATCAGCATACTGCTGAACTCCAGAGGGGACCCACTGCCAACCTCCTAGGCTCTCTTTCTAGAAAGAGAATCTATTTTCCTCAGTACTGGTCTTGTGACTCTAGCTGCCTTGGTCTCCCTGGCCTTCAGCTCTGTCTTTTCCACTCATTCCTGCATTCTGCTGGATTACATATGGCTCTCCTTCTCTGCTCCATGACCAGCAACCACCTGGGCAGTCCCCTGGAGCAGTCACGTCTTGCCTTGTTCACTCTTAGATCCTGGGAATTATTGTCCTTCATTGTCTAATATTCAATATCTTAAAAACCTACACTGTATTTATTTTGTCAGTGTTCCATTTGCAAAAGAGCAAATCCAGTCTCTGAAACTATTTTCAGTAGAAGTGAAAGACCTGGCATGGTATTACCTCCATTTTCCAGATGTAAAAACTAAAGCTTAGAGAGGCTACCTAACACTTAACGTCACATAAGTGGTAAGAGCTGCGGCCAGGATCTGGAATCAGGTTGTCTGAAAGAAACTTTGTGTTTCTTCACTACTTTATCTTAATTCCTGGATAGTTCAGAGCTAGATGTGATTTGAAAGATCATGATGGCGGCTGATCTGCCATATTTTATTAGCCAGAGGACCTTATTTTTTAACTATGCAAGTTAACAGAGCATTTACTGTAGGTCTTAGGGGGGATTTCCCAATACTGCGACCCCCTGCAGGAGTTCATGACTCTAACTAATTTTCATATGTATTACACCACAATGCAATGACACCCTTTCCTAACTGACCTTTCAAAAATAAATGGCTTACTGTGTCTGTATCAAAAGCATTGTTCCATCAGATTATTTCACACTCCTCCTTGCCTTCCCAGTACACAATGAGTGAATGTGACCAGAGGAAGCTGACCATCTGCAACCTAACACATGGCTCCTTTTTCTACAGAGACTGGGAGCCTACAGTTCTTTCTCTAGATTTCAGAGCAAACAATACTTCTATGCAGACATCCAGAGTCATGTGCTCAAACATAACTGCTTGCTAATCTTGATCGTTTAGCCCTTGCCAGCAAAGGCAAAAGTGATGTTTCACCAAGTACTCTCACTTCTGCTTTCTAGTCCTATGCTTTCATTGTTTAACTGAAATCTATAAAAATTTATATTTTTCCTGAAAATCCTAGTATTGTACTTAACCCATGTTTATTCATTCAAAAGTTTGAACTGTGTAGGAGCCTTTTTGAAATATACTCCACATAAATTATCTGTTAATGCCTTGACTGGATTACAGTGAATTAGCGAGTAAGCCAGGGGCCTTTCTGCTCGTGGCTATTGCATTTGACAGGCTTTGGGATCTGTGAGAAATGAGGAAGACTGGGGAGGACAGATTAAGGTGGAGGCTGCAGAGAACTAATAGAGTTGTGCACTCTGAGGATATTTATGAGGTCACCATAGATGTGACCTCTTTTTATAAAGGCAGCATTGAATGCAATCCTTCTTCTTAGGAAAAGAATCAAATGTATATTGCATACTGCTTGGAGGAGGATCTGAAACCTGATTTGGAAAATAAGTTCCTTTTTTGCTGTGAGATTTCTCAAACATCTTAATTCCTATCTGCAAAGGGGTTGAGGGTTTGCTGTTTGGGAGATCTGCCTGGAAAGCTCTTTCATCTCATTGACAGGCTGAGAAATTTCATCTTAGTTTGGATTGATATGTATTTTTATTTTGTTTTGTGTGTGTGTGTGTGTGTGTGTGTGTGTGTTTTATAAGTTGTTAACATTTTCAAAGACACTGAGCTGCTCTTGGATGCATTGATCAGAAGATTCATTTAAGTAATTTCCTAAAAGAGAGATACATGTGTCTGCTAGATAGGGAAGATAAATACCTCAATTTTGAATTTACTGGAGTAAAGCCAGTGGCTCTCTTCAGATCTAGGAGCCTTCTTTTAGATGACTGTGTGTTACTTGGGATAGTTTGTGAGCTGAATTAATTACAGAGATTTTCAGTAAACACAGAAACTCTTTTAGCTCCAGTCACATTCATGGTATATTTTATTTACATATAGTGCTATAATTTTGAAAATGTAAGACCACATTCTTTTTTTTTTTTGACCACATTCTTAAAGGAGTTTATAATCCTGAGAACTAAGACAAAAGTGTATAGAACAATGAAATGTTGAATTATATAGTTAACTACTTACACAGCCAAAAAGAAAACAAAGAAAGATCTCTATAAGTTAGAGTAGTTGACAGTTTTGTGAATAAGATAACAATTGTTGTGAGAGAGTGGTTTTCACAAATAATGAAAAACAGTCTGGACAAAGACAAAGATTTGGAAATAAGAGTAAAATCCATGAAACAAAGTGATTGGTGAAGAGGTTCTGCCGGGGGTTTCTGGGAAATAAATGAATAACCTGATGAAAAAATGAACAAAAAGCATGAATAGACATTTCTCCAAATATGACATACAAATGGCCAACAAACTTACTACAAGATGCTCATCATCACCAATTATCAGGTAAATGCAAATGCAAGCCACCATGAAATACCACCCACCTCACACACTCATTAGGATAGGTATATAAACATGAAAACAAACCCCGAATAACGAGTGTTGTTGAAGATGATGGAGGAATTAGAACTCTGTGCATTGCTGATGTGAATGTAAAATGGTACAATTTCTCTGCAATTCTTCAAAGAGTTAAAAATAGGATTTCCCAGTAATTCCACTCTGTGTATAAACTCAAATCGTTTTTGAAAGCAGGGTCTTGAAGAGAAATCTGCACATCTCTGTTTATAATAACGCTATTCACAATGGTCAAGTAGTAGAAGCAACTGAGGGGCCCCTGAAGGTTAGATGACTAGGTAAACAAAATGTGGTACAGAGATGAGGTACAGAGAGAGAGAAAAAGAGAAGGGGAGGTGAGGAATATTATAAAGGCTTATAAAGGAAGGAAATTTTGATGAATACTCAATAATAATGAAGATATTACTCAAAGGAAAATAAGCCAGTTACAAAAAGATAAATACTGAATATACCACTTATATGAAGTATCTACATTAGACAAATTCACATGAAGATAAGGTAGAATGTTGACTCTCAGGGACTCAGGAATTGCCAAATGGGACATTGTAATGTGTATGAGTCTTGGTTTTATAAAATGAAAAAGTTCTGGAGGTGTACGCACTACAATGTAACTATTCTTAACATAACTGAGCAGTAAGTGCACTCAGAAATGGTTAAGATGGTACATTGTATGGTTTTGTTCCTGCAATTAACATTTTAAAAATGAAAAGAGAAAGTATTCAATGCTACCATCTATTCATGTTATTTATACTTCCTCTCCAGAAATGTTTATGCTTTTAATATACTTGAGAAATTAACCCATTTCTTGATATGAATACATATTTGACCTATTCATGAGTAGACAACTATATGGCTCATTTGCATGCAGAGATAAATAACAATCTCATTTTTATATTAATTTATTTTCCTAATTAGATTTTTTATTAAAAGTTTTAAATTGGCTTTAAAGTAAAAAGCTTATATACATGTATAAAAACAGAATGATATCGGTAATGGTAGCTAAATTATGCATATAGTTATTGAAATATACTAAGGCATAATCAAGAGAGTCTAAAGGGCACACATATTTTTAAAGTAATAAACAAAAATAGAATTAGGACTATTTATAATCAGAAAAAAAATTAGAGAATTGAAGCAATTTTCTAGGTAATTTGATTTAAAAAATGACGGCTACGAATCAGTATTCTTTGGATTGAATAATCCATATTGATTATCTACACTGATTAAATCTACAGGATCACTGTCCACCCTAACTGCACATCCAGAGACAGAGTTTGAACCTTTATATCCAACAAATGTATTTGAGAGTTCTAACTTCTGTTTATTAGTCTCCTGTTACAATGAGATGCTGTCTGACCACAGATTCCTCTTTATGTCTTTATAGCATGGTCCTACCATGTACTAAGACTAAAGATGCTTTTCTCAGAGATGCTTGGACATGATTCTTAACTAATAAAACCTGGTGTCTTTGTGGGACAGGGACCAAAGGCATCCTGTAATATTTTCTCCAGCCCATAAGCAACATCCCTTCTCACCAGGATGTGAACCAGGAAAAAATAAACTGCCTCTTACAAAGACCACAGAAAGCACTGTTCATTTATTCAAAATATGGAAGGTGGCTGACACCAAAGCATCAAAAAAGGAATAGGATTTCTACTTTCATGGAACTTACAGTCCAGACAGACAGGATACACCACAATTACCTATGATCCAAACATGGCATATCTCACAATAATCTTAGACAAGAACTATATAAGACCTAGTCCTATACAGAAGTCCAACATGAAAAAAATACAGAAACATGTATTTATAGATTGCTCCATCTATGTGCAAATGTGTATATAACACACATCCTTTATATTTGTTGTTATATTGTTGATTTTTAATACAACAGGGAATAACCAAATCAAGTTGACAAAATTATTCTAAATTCACCTGAAGTGAAAAAAGAAATATTCAATAAAAATAACAAAAAAGCTTCTTTAAAAGCATTCAAATTTAAGTGAAAACATGTTCTATCAGGCACTTCAGAATCAAGATTCTGTGTATATACATATATATGTATATACATGTATATATGTATATATATATGATCATATACACATTTATTTATCTTTTAGGTCTAGCTTTCACATATGAAGAAAAATTTGCAGTCTTTGTTCTTCTGAGCCTGGCTTACTTTACTTAACATGATGATCTCCAGTTACATCCATTTATCTAAAAATAACATCATCTCATTCTTCTTTATAGCTAAATAATACTCCATTATGTGTATATACCACATCTTCTTAATCCATAAATGAGTTGTGGGGCATCTGTGTTGTTTCCAAAGCTTGGCTATTGTGAATAGTATGTTTATTGCAAATAAATATGGGAATGCAAGTGACTCTTTCAGGTATATGCCCAACCATGGTATTACTGGATTGTATGGTAGTTCTATTTTTTAAGGTGCCTCCTTAAAAAAAGCATTTTTTATATATTTATTGGTCTCTTGCACTTCTTCTGAGAATTTTCTGTTCAGTTCATTTCTTCATCTATTCAATGGGTTGTTGATTCTTTGCAGGGTTAGTTTTTTGAGCTCTCTGTATATTCTGGTTATTAATCCCTTGTTAGATGTGTAGCTGGCAAATATTTTCTCCCATTCTGTAGGCTTGTCTCTTCAGTCAAGTGACAGTTTCCTTTACTGTGCACAAGCTTTTTAGTTTGATGCAGTCCTGTTTGTCAATCCTCTCTCTTAATTGTTGAGCTATTGATGTTCTATTCAGGAAGTTAACCCCTATACTTACTTGTTCCATTGTTTTCCCTATTCTTTCTTGTTGTAGTTTCAGTTTCAGATCTTACACTTTGATTTTTGATCCACTTAGAATTGATGCTTAGAATTGAAATTGGATTTCATTTCCTTTCAGAATCCTTCTAGGTTAGCATCTGGTCAGCACCAATGGCTGTGCCCTTTGTGCAGCAGATACCTGGCATGCAAGTGTGCCCTTCTGTCATTCACACTTGCAATGTCAAGTGCAAGAACAAATACCTGGTAACACAAGCAAGTGTTAGGGAAGTTTTGTGGCACAGTATGAACAGGATGCCTTTGAGGAAAGTCTCATTTCTGAATATGTTCAGTGGCATATGAGCAATATATTTTACCTTTAACAGACCCTCTCCACCTGGGGTCACGGCATGTCTTGAATTGATGTGATTCACATTCATTATTTGGTAAGATCACCAAAGAATGATGTGAGAAACTAGATTCAGTCACAATCACCTTTCCCACAGTCTAAAAGAGAGTAAGATTCACTCAGTTTAGCATTTGACAATATAACTCAGGGTTGTCAGACTTTCTTCTCTTCTTAGGTCCTCACCATCCCTTTCTACTGTGCTATTAGCCTTGACCTCATTGCTCTTTCTCCTGTCACTGCTGCTCTGCCTACCTTGTCCTACTGGGCCAGCTCATGCTGCACTTTCCTGGGGCAAAATCTTTGCCCAGAAATGTGAAAAAGGGAAAAGCTGCTGGGCTCATTGTCTCTGTCTTGGTGCAGAAGCACCTGCCTGTCCACAGGTCCACAGGCCTCCAGGCACCACAGTCCCAGAACACAGACTCTTCCATAAGCCTCTGGCTCGCAGAAGTGCATGTGAAATCTGTGCCAAGTGGACTTGAAAGCTTTTCAAATATGCTTTCCTGTTGCTAATCTTCACATTCATCTGTATATCTGGCTTGAAAAACCTGGTCACAAGACCGGTTTTTCTTAGGATGACTGGTTTGGTGCTGCAACAAAGTCAAATCCAAGCAATGTGGCCTTAGAGGCAAGTCCACCCTGTACTGACTCCCTTCTGGGTCAGAAGTCTTCATGATGGGAATTTGGTGAGTTTAGTCACTTAGATAATGTTTAAGAATGTATCTCAATGAAGTGAGAAGTTTAATGACAGTTACTTCAAACCCACACTGCATAGTATATGCACCTGAATGTAAAGGAAAGCCAACCTTGTCACAGGGCAAAGCCCATCCAGGCAAATTCCTATAGTGTTGAGCCAGAAATAAAGGCTGCCAATTCAATCTCCCAAGTCCCACTGAATCCTGGAGAGGAATTAGAGAGCTCTCACACTGTGGCCACCAGAGTGGAGTTGCTCTCTGGGGAAGTCATAAGAAAACATTCTTAAAATAGTCATGGGGTAAATCGTTTGCATTTAAGGAGCAGAATGCCTTCAGCTCCTTGATTTCTTCATACTGAGAGTTGATGGGTTGGTTTCGTCAGCACTGGTCCTTAAATCTACTAGGTCTTGTTTTAATCATGAACCTAATAAAATTTGTTTAAACTTTAGAAAATTATAATTCCTCAATTTACAATTGTTTTGCTCATGTAAAATCTGATTTAAAGCAAAAACAAAAAAAACAAGTTTTAAGGGTATAATTAAAAGTTCAGAAAAGCAATATTCTAATAAGGTCACGTGCTTCCTGAGGGAGGGGAGTACAAGAATGAGGCTTTCATTTTCAGGCAGCTAGTGTGGGGCTCCTCATGTAGTCACAGATTATGCAAATCCCTCTGTGGAGAATTTTTTTTTTTTATCAATAGCTGCGTCTACTTTCTCCCTTGTTCTCATTCTGTCATCTTTGGCAATGCTTTCTTGCAATTTCCATTGCTTGGTATATAGTGAGACAACCAACACTGTCTTTACAGATATAAAGGCCTCTAACCCCAATCTATTTAGAAATTTCCCTTTGTTCAATTCATTTCAACAAACATTTACCCAAAAGTCAGCTGATATTAGCAGGACTACAAAGGTGAATATATTTTGTTATCTACATTCATGAGCCTTGGGGTCTAGTGGAAGAGACAGACACTTGGCAGACAATTTTAACACAGCACATTGTTATTGAACTAGAAATCTTCTTCATGTACTAGAGAAATGCAAAGTAGATTGACCAGAGCTCAGCTTGGAAGTTTGGCGAATTCCTGTGACAGACTATAACTAAATTAGGTCTTGAAGAAGAAGTAACATTAAAATAAGTGGGAAAGATGTTCCAGATGGAAGAATCAGCATAAGTAAAAGCAGAGAGTCCTAGCACAGGGCATACAGCAAATCATAAAAAGTTGGTGTTATTTAAGCCCGGAGTATGTGTCAAGAAGTGGCAAGGAATGAAGTTCTACAGGTTGAAGGGGGAGTACCAGGTATTAAGGGCCTTGCAGGCCTGGCAAAAGAATTCATTCCGTAGCTGATGTATAGCCTATATAGCCTTTGAATGTATTTAAATAGAGAATGATGTAGTCAGATATAAATTTTAGGTGGATCATTTTTTTAAACATTTTCTATGGATTCCAAGGGAATAATGCCATGACTTGAAGATGTGTTGTAAGGATACAAGATCCCAGTGTAGAGAGGATGATGGTGATGAGGAGAAGGCAGAATGAGGGATGCCAGAATGCATAGGTATCCAGAAGTCGTTTGCAGGGATGGCGTTAGAGATTTCAAGGGTAGAGGAATGTTTTTTAAAGTACAAAAGCAACTTATCCTGGAGCCAAGCTAACTCTTCTGAAGAGAAAACAAGTGAAAATGTTTAATTTCTAATTGAGAAATGTGAGTAGTGCTCTTCCTCCCACCCCTGCTCTTTCACTCCCATCCTTTGATGCGCTAAAGCTGCCCCTAGCATGTGTCTCCTGTAAGTCCAAAACTCCATTTATGATTCCTTGAGCATTCATTGTTAGAGCATCTCTCCTGCATCCATGTTTTCCCATGTAGTACCACAGGAACTGGCCAGGGTGCAATTTCCCTTTCTACTTGTTGTGACCTCCATTTCTTTAATTCTCTCTGTGATTCTACCAGTGACTCAATACATATTTTACTCAAGAATTAGAGCTGCCATTTTTGGGAGGGACTGTACTTGCTAGGCAGGTAGGTGGTCAATGGCTTAAGCCTCACACCCGCCCTTTTTTCTTTAGTTTATTTTTCAGATAGGATCTCTCGCTTTGTGCTCAGGGCGAGATTCAGACTGTGATCCTCCCATCTTCACCTCCTGTATAACCAGGATTATAGGCATGTATCACAGTGCCCAACAGTTATATTTGATAAAGTTTTCAAAGTCCAAAATGAAGCCATGCATTTGTTTGCTCAAGGAGAAAGTTCATTGGCAAAAGCCTTTTATCTCTTTTGAATTCTCTTCCCAGCCTCAACTTCCCTTCAGAGATCTAGGGTAACTGTATAAGAAAACAAAAAGCACACCTGACAAACAAATATTAAGATTTATTGCCATACAGATGCTTAGATAGGTGGGTAAGCCACAATAGCTTGATTTAAGTCAAAACCTACTTTTGGACTAGTGCTGTCAAAGAAAAAATAAAATATGAGCTATACATATGTGACTCAGATTTTTTTCTAGTCATGTTTAAAATAAAGCAAAAATAAAGAGGTGAAATTAATTTTAACAGTAAATTTTATTCAACTCATCATATTCAAAATATTATTGTCTCCACACTTACAAATGTATATTATTATTAATATATATTAATAATATATTAATTAGGTTTTCATGTGCAGTATTCAGAATCTACTATATATTTTATACTTACAGCATATCTCAATTCAGACACTCAATTTCATCAGACTATTTCATCTGTACTTAGATTTCATGAAGTTCAAGTTGAAAAAGTACATTCATGTATTCAAATTGTTGCAAACATAAAATTTCTTCAGTTGCACTTACTGAGTTTTAAAACCATCTGTGGCTACTATCTCATTCAACAGAGCATCTGTAAACCTGTTCTTCTTCCTTTGACCCTAATCTTCCAAAGCTGCAAATGAACTTGGGGCAGCTGTATACTTTGGGAAGACATTTATGAAAGTTTGCTAATCACCTAAGCACTGAGATCTCACCTGTAAGCTTTAGTTAATGGAGCAATAAAACTAGATCAGTATGGCTTCTGTGGTTCTCTATGGGAAGAGATAAAGGTCATTCATGGTGAGATAACAGAACACAAAAGCATTTGTTCAAGGCAGGCAGAAAGGTATCTGGCAGGTGTTAATGTAGCTTGAAAGGTAAGTTTAGAACAAGAAGGTGGATTTTTGTTGTTGTTTGTTTGACTTTGTGTCTAAACAGATGATCTTGAAAAATTCACCAATGTAACTTTGTTACCTTCAGAAGTTAAGTATTAAGGTAAATTTGGCCCAAGGCTAGAGCTTGCTTTCACACCCCCAACACACAGACACATACAAAGACAGGCAGACCGAGACACACACACACACACACACACACACACAAAGGGTTTCAGAGAAAACACTTCCCTGTAACAAAGAATATGGCAGAAGTCTTTAATACTATGGTGTACAGTGCCAGAGGCTAGAGGTTAGCAGTCAGAAAGATTGTTTCCTTGCCGCGGAAGATTTTTAATTTCTGGTAGGGGTGGGGCTGTGAAAGGCAGAGAAGCAGGATGTCATTCCCTTCTTCCCCTTCTTGCCAGTGAACCTGGGTGGGCTGATCTTGGCAAAAGAGTTCAGCCTTACTCCTACAGAGTGCATGCAGCAAGTCTGTGCATGGGGTCTAGAATGTAAAGGAAGGCAGAGGAGATAATGGAGGGGAGAAATCCAGGTCACTCTCAGGCCACAGCCCCTCCTGCCCATCCTTTTGTGCCAAGGTTCAGTTCCTTTTCATGACTATTTAGCAGAACTCTTGTCTTTATTCCAGGAAGCACTTGCCTCTCATTCCTTTCATTTCTTAAAATGAAATGGTCTAGCTCTGAGTCTGATGTTTGTTGGCATAACTTCTCTTTCTCTAACTCATCATGTTTTAATTTCTCTTTTTTTAGCATAGACTCACAGTGTATTTAACATTAACATTTAGACAGTGAACAACATTTCGGCCTCTTGCCTGAGGTTATCCTGGCCTTGAAGACGAGTCGGTTAACCTCAGCAATCCTTTATGGAACGTCTTTTCCATGCTGGGGAGCTTGCTCTGTGCTTGGGGATCAGGTATCTACTATGCAACACTCAGGTGGGAACAAGTAAACCACACAATGCCGAGCTTTCTTCCACGCACAAACCAGGTGACATGAGTTCTTAACGTTTCAGAGATTCCTAAAAGCCATATTGGAAACCAAGTACATACAAAATTTTCTTTGTTTTCAAAACTTGTACAGGTAATCTAGTTATTTACATTCTGGTCTGATTAAACACCAAGTGGATGTTTTATAAAAATAAAGCCAAGTATGAATGGAAATCACAAAAATCTTGTGACTCTTTGCTTGGATCTGGGGCTGTTTTCAGTTTTTTAAACATATTCAGTAATTTACTTTCACCCAATAGAAGCATTGCTCCTAAGATTTAAAATAACTTAGTTATAGAGAATATCTTTCCATCAAATATCTATATATTACCTAGGGAGAGAAACGGAAACCACTACACAACATGAGCACTAGTTCACATTGTGTTAGGGATTGTTTTGAGTGAGTGGGTTGGGAGGTGGGTAGAGCTGGTGCAAACAGAATAAGAAGGAAGGAGAAAGAAGAAGACCCTCCTGATTACAGAAACCACCTCTGTGAAAGAAAGAGCTCTCAGGAGGAGTAGACACCCTGTGAAGAGCCTCTGTCTGCACCATCTCAAACACCCGCTTCTAAATCCTCCTCTCCAAAATATTCACACCTACTTCTGGTGTGAGACTTCTGTGAGGAGGTTATTTTTGCCTTCTTATTTTTACTCTCTGTGAGGAGGTTATTTTACCTTGTGTGACTCACACGACAGCTGTCAGTGCTTTATAGGGGCAGACGCCTTCCATGACAATGTAAGTGGCTACCTCTGCTCATCTAAGTCATAGTCCTTTCCTGACAAGAATGCAGCCCTGGTAGCTAATAAGGCAAAGGAGAGGTCACCTGAAAGTAAGAAAGAATTGGAGACAGTGATGATTGGGAAAGAGAATCTCTGGCAGTGGAGGGTAGAGACAGGGTGGATCTGACCAGGGCACTATCTGCTAGAGAGAAACACCCAGCTGAAAAGCATTTTAAGTGCTTGACTAGATGGCTCTGATGGTGGGGATCAGCCCTGAAAGGCAGCACTGAAAGAAGGAAAAGAATTGTAGTAACATTATGCAGAAAAAAATGGATTCCAAGTTTTAAATATGGGTATTAGGTTCTAATCTGGCTCTTTTTCTAGGTGTGTATACCTGCGTAAGTCACTTAGCCGCCCTGGGCATCGGTATCTTTCTCTATAAAATAAGAACACTAGCTGAGGGATAGTTTAAGTTCCCTCAACTATAAAGTTCTTTTCTTCCTCCTACATTTTTATGTTTCTAAAATGTTGAGGGGAAGACTTGGGAAAGTATTCACTGAACTCTAAGCTCAGAGGACTTGATCATTCCTATCACAGTGCAGGACACATGAAAGGGGTGGCTGTGTTGAAATGGTTTTGCTAAAGCAATAGACAATGATGGGAAACAACCCTTCCTTTGACGATTTCAAAAATTATAACAATATTGCCTTTTATTTCAAATCTTTATTACCCTTTATAAAAGTCTTGCAAATCTGGGCTGGGCGTGATGGTGCATGCCTGTAATCCCAGTTATGTGGGAGAAAAGGTAGGAGGATTGTGATCTGAGGCTGGCCCCAGTCAAAAGCACTAGACTTTACCTGAAAAGTAAAAAGGTTAGGGGCAGGGCTCATGTCATAGAGCACTTACCTTATTCAAGGCCCTGAGTTCAAATCCCAGTACCACCACCATCAGCAACAAGCACAACAAAACTCTTACAAATCCATTGCCTTGTTTGATATTTATAGCAAATAGGAGAAAGATAGAAAAGTTGTTAATTGTACCAGTGACAAACTCAGAGAGTTTTAAGGACTTTCTTAGAGTCAGAAACTGGTTAATGACCTGGCTGGAACAAGATTTCAGGTCTCTAACAGTAAATGTGAGCACCTGCTTTTGGGACCTTCCCATGATTTAACCATCAGTATCTAGATATGCAGGGAAGCTGCCTGATGGTCACAGCCCCAAGGGCTGTCAGCAGGAAAACGTACTCCAAGGGCTGTCAGCAGGAAAACGTACTCCTCAGGCTGGACTGCACAAGTCTTCAGTTAACTCACAACTGCCCTTCCGTCAGGACAGAAGCTTCTACCCTGGGAGTGCACAGCACCATGCAATAAATAGGGTGCTGAGGGAGCATATTATGGAAAATTCTATTCATATTTATTTGTGCCTCTCTTTAAATTTATATTTCTCTATGTTTTAAAAAGCATATAGTATAAAGCTTCAAAATAACTAGTATACGAATATAGTTTATAAATGAGTATAAATGTGGTAGTCATTTAATTCATGATTGAAGATATTTGGAGACTCTTTTAGAAAACTGAAAAAAAAAAAAAAGCCCGAAAGAGGAACTGTATGGTGTCCATGGAGTTCCTCTGGCTTTTATCCCTTAGGATGACTGGGTGAAGTGGAAGAGGTGTAGAAAACACTATTCAATAGAATCTCAAAGAAAATCGTGAAGAGTTGACTAGCAAAATGGAACTGCTCTGAGCGAACTGGGGCAGCTGGTCACATGCTCTCCCACACAAAGGTGGCTTTGTTTCCTGCACACACACTACAAGTCTCTGTCAGTCATAATCAGCAATTCCATTCAGCTGTTCTTGCCACTACTTCTCTCCTGTCCTTCTAGTCAGTTAGGCAATAAAAGCAAGGCAAAACTTCACAAGACCTCTAAAAGATAAGGTTGAAAGGGAGAAAAATGTGTCCTGGCCAAGAAACCTGTGGGTCCTTTCTAATGAGGTATAGTGGGAGGAAGTCAAAGCTATCCAGAGAAAATAACTGGAGAATTGGGACAGTATTCCTAACATAATTTAGAGTTAACTGATTTTTAGTGTTTTCCGAAGATTCTGGTCCTATTATGGAGACGTTTATAAACCAGAAAGGAAGTAATCCCAAGAAAGAGGAAGATAGTTGCCTCTTGTCTATGGGCTCCAGGACGAAGGTGAACCAAGATTATTGAATTATTAACACAGAGGCTAAAAACAAATAGCGTGAATAAATAAATAAATCCTCTTATATAATGGCAAGTAGGAAGTCCTCTCTCAAGAGTAACATTTGGGACTATTTTAGGAAAGGAAACAAGGACCAGTCAATTGATTATTGTCATGTTGCTTGGCTCTGATTATTGTCATGTGTTAGGTCTGTTTAGTTTCTGAGCTGGAGAAAAGACAAAATGTTTCTTTTACATAGAAAAATACTATGAGGAATCAACCTAAGGGTTATGCTCACAGCCTGCCTACATTGTTCACCTGCTTTCTTTTTTGTTTTGGTGTCTGGTGTTTGACATATAATTTATATACAGCTAAATTCTCCCTTTTAACATGTACAGTTGGATGAGTTTTCACAAATGTTCCCTCCACTCTCCTGATATAGACTGTCTCATGCCTCTCTGTGGTCTGTCCTCTCCCCACCCATAACTCCTGACAACCATTGACCTGGTTTCTATCTTTATTTAAACTGCTTTTTTTTTTTTTTAAATTTTTTTGCGGGGTAGGACTGGGGTTTGAACTCAGGGCTTTGTGCTTGCAACATAGGCACTCTACTGCTTGAGCCACACCTCCAGTCCTAAACTGCTTTCTGTATTTGCAATTGTTGGCAAATGTTAAAGCCACCAGATCACTGTTGTGGTATTATCTCACAGAGACCACAGGTACCATCTCATGGGATCTGGTGGGCACAGGGAACTGGCCAGGAAGGAGCCAGGTGTGTGTGGGGGATTGCTGAGATGAATGTGTTGTGTTTGGAAGGTGGGGGCTCTGGAGAGCACACTGAGTCTGGAGGGCAGAAGACATTGAGATCTTAGGTTTCTTGTTTTGTTCTGTTACAAAATTCCTTGTGCAGTCTTACAGTCATCTTGTAGAGAGTATTACGAGAAAATGCCTCTCATTTTTTTTCTCCAATTGTTGTTTTAGTTAAAAGAGTACTTAGCTTGATTAAAGAGATGAGATACATGAAGTTAACTTTCAATAAAAAGCAATATCGAACCAATATTAATCAGTGATAATTTTAGCACACACTATTATACTCCTTGTCTTGAAAAAGACAATAAAAGTGAAGTCATCATGGCTTCTCCCTGCATCCTTGTGCTCTCCCACTTTTGACTTGGCTGTCATCTTTCTGAGTCCCATTGGCATGGAAATGAGTGGGACAGAGTATACAGCCAAAACGTGGAGTTGTGACATCTCCTTTGCTGCCTATTCCAAAGCATGTGGCAAGGCATAATCACATAGAAAAGACTAAGATGCAGAGAAAAATGGAAAAGGACTATTAAGATGTGTTGGCAAATTGAACCACATACTGTCCATACAAATGGTAACTATGTTGTGTGTGTTGTCGAAATTAAAATAAAATGTGTTAACAAGTAACTATGCCTATCAGAGAGAAGACTACACAGTTCTTCCTTAATGAGTCAGCTATCTTATTAAGTGTGATTTAGAGTGGACTATTTAGAATTTCCTACTGTGCTTTTCCAGTGAAGAGGTTTAGTGATCTCATTTTAGCAATCAGTGTTCTAGCACTATTTTTGAACTAAAATATAATAGGTGGCCTGATAAGACCCCTTTTCACCTGATTATTGACTGTCTGCAATATCTTTTAAAGGCATAAAGATTAAAGTATACCTAATGAATCATGTAACTGAAATGTCCAAAACTTTCTGAAAATTATACTACCTAAAAGTCTGAGACATGTATCATTCCTATCACATATTGCATTTTTAATTAAATATTGCCTAAATCAATAGGATTCTGAGAATATGAAAAGAAATATGAGCCTGTCAATTCATTATTCATATATTACTTGGCTCTGATTTTATCCATCTAAAAAGTTTTCATTATACCCAGCTTCCCCTTTTTTCTCAATACTACATTGGAGTCCATTGATTGAACTTTTCTTTTCAATGGTTGTTTTCAATGGTTTAGCGTATACACTTAACTATAAAAAGTTATCAAAGTCTAAATTTATTAAATATCTTTAGTCTTCTCCCAAATCAAGCAAGAAATTTAGCTGTTAAACAACTTGTACATCCTACCTTCCTTTTTCCTTGTTTTGTTGTCAGTACCATTATCATTATTTTTTTAAGTCAATAGTAAAATATGCTAATTATGCTAAATATAGTACTATAAAAATTGCTCCTAAACTTGGTACAAAAAAATTATGAGTGGGACATGATGGTTCATGTCTAATTCTAGGTACTTAGGAGGTGAAGATTGGGAAGATCATGGTTTGAGACCAGCCTAGGCAAACAGTTAGGGAGAACTCATCTCAACCAATAAAACCCAGGCATGGTAGTGTGTGCCTATCACACACTTCCTATAAATAGGAAGATCATGGTCTAGGCTGACTGCAGGCATAAAATGAGACTGTCTCAAAAACAACCAAAGCAAAAAGGGCTGGGATCATGGTTCAAGTGGTAGAGCACTTGCCTAATAAGCACAAGATAAGTTCAAATCCCAGTACCTAAAAAAAAAAGAAAGAAAGAAAATCAGTATCAGGCTCATAGATTTTGTGGGTCAGGAATTCAAGCAAGGCAAATTTGGGGACAGCTGTCTCTCTTCCACATTGTATAAGGCATCTATTGAAACTTGACTGTTTGGCTGGAGCCTCAGTTTCCTTTCCATGTAGTTTTTTGTGTAGGCTATTTTGGGCTTCCTCGGAGCATGGTGGGTTCCCAGAGTAAAAGCTCCAAGAAAGAGACATCCAAACAGAAACCGTATTACCTTATCCCTGACAGTGCATTTTCCACTGTACCCTACTCATTAAGGCCCAAAGTTCAAGAAAGAAGATTCAATGTCTTGATGACTATGTAGCAAGATTTTCAACAGCATTATATTTTTAGAAAACACAATCTGTCCCACAGCTGCCCTTGTTCTCTGTGTCACATGCCTTTCTTCTGAGTTCTCTTTTCTTCATGAAGTGTTAATTGGTGGTTTATCAGTAATGGTTATGAATGACAAGATGTTTTGGACTAATATCTTACTATTGAATAATGGATTAGCCAATTACAAAATTTGCATTGGCAGTTAACTTCTACCAGCATTAAAAATATTATTCTATTGCTCTTTGACATGTACTGTTGTTAGCAGTTAGAAATATGCTTTCATTGCTGTCTATCTTCTCTACCTAGTTGCTTATGATGTGTTTATACTTGATGTATAAAATATCAAGTCAATTTCTAGGTCTGGATTTTTTAAACTCAGTTCTATGTATTTAAGCCTGAAAAATATGTATTTCTTTAATTTTGGACCATTTTGGGGTCATTTTTTCTTTGAATATTGGTTCTCATTCCCTCTTACATTTCCTCGAGGACTCCTACTCTGTGTGATCACCTCCTCCCAATTTACCCTCTACATCTTCCAACTGCTCTTTTATAGTTTTAAAATATGTCTTTCTTTCTTTTTATCTTTTTTTTTGGGGGGATGGTTTGTTTTTGTTTTCCCTGTGGTGCTTAAGGTTGAACCTATGGCCTCGTACATACTAGGCAAGTACTCTACTACTGTGATTTACCCTCAGCCCTAAAATCAATTTTTCTTTCTATACTAGGTCTTGGATAAACTCCTTACAACTGTCTTTTAGCTTAGTAATTCTCTGCTTAACAATTTTTGTTTAGTATTTTAGGGAGGAGGTGGTCTTTCTTTATCAATTTAAGCATTCTAAATATACTGACAATAAGCTTATTTTCAGATTGCTGTACTAGTTTTGTCTTCAGATAAATTTGTCAAGTATTTATTTTTGGCATTTATATTCCTCTTAGGTATGAAATTTTGGTTTAAAGGCTCATCTTGAGTGACAGCATTTGTCTTTGCCTTATTTTGTTTTGTTTCCTTATCTTCTGGAAGCCATCTCACCTTGCCTACCAATGTTATGGTTGTTGGTACCATTTTCATCTGAGCACAAAAATAAGATTCAGGCCTTCTATTGGAAGGGCATATGTACTGGAAAATATTGAAAATTCTACCTGTTTGTTTCTCAAAATGGTAAACAGTGTGGATAATACCTGTATTGATTATCTATTTCTCCTTCCTGTATCTATGCACATAGCTTTATTGACCAGTAACCCAAGACAACAGGAGCAAACAGTTCTAATTCAGCCTCATGTCTACTTGAGACCAAGTCACTCAAGCATCTGATCTGAGGAAGCAAATCAGCCTCTAGTCTTACATCAGGCAATTTTAGCTCTCCCCAGCATCATCAGAATCTTCAATATCCTCTACTGGTCTCCAAACCCAGAGTCTCTAGTATCCCCAGTTGAATGCTTCTCAACTTTAGCCCAGTCATTTTACTTCTGGCCCATAAAAACAAAAATGCCTATCTTGTATTTTTATCAGAACTGGGTTTTTGTATTTAGCTTTCTTTTTTGTAAATCTATCATTGTTATGTATTTGAAACAACTGGGATACCTAAAGTTGTAAATTATTTTTAAACTCACATCTATCCTGACTGGAATGAGTTTACCTCTAATGTTCTGTCTTCTTAATTCACTAAGTGATCACCAAAGATAACACAAGTAAATATTAAAGCAAAAGAGAAAAGATGAGAGGCATGAAAGCCATGTAAACTCAACATCTTAGTTATTTTTATTCTATCTCTATGCTGTCATAATAGCAAAAGTAGAAGCAAATTGCATTGCATTCTTTCCATTAATTTTAGAATTCTATAATTTATGTGTCATACACTAAGTTCCCAGGAAATCCCAATGACATGATGACAGTCCATGTCTAGTTAGTTCTCCCTCAGAGAAACACTGACTTTGGTGCTAAGTACTTTCTTATATTACAAATGCTTTTAATCCTTATAGTATAGTTAGGATATTCTATTTCTCAATTTTTCCTGTTACAAACCATATAAACACACTAGATTATATGGATGAGACTAAGGTCTTTAAGTAAAGACACATTTGGTTTTCTCAAAGTAAGAGATATTGAGTATTCAGATTTCTTTTAAACTCAACAGGAAACAACTACACACAATTTTCACCTAATATGAAAATGAGGGGGGATCCAAGATGGCGACTGGGGCACAGAGGCAGACAGTGTGAGCTCTGTGAATCAGGGACCTTCTGAGAAGCTGGAACCACACTTGATGGAGGTGAAGCACAAAGGAGAGTCAAAACTTTGACACCCTGAACCCCTAGCCTGTGGAAAGCTTCTCCACACCACATTATACTGAGAAAACACTTGGACTGCCCATGCCGCCAGCCACAGGCTCCAAACCTGCTTGGGAGATGGTCAGCAGACCAACAGGTGAACACCAAGCATCAACGGTATTCCCCCAGCTACCTCTGGGATAAACCAGCATAACCCCCTGGACAGAGTGACCCCCCCCCACAAAAAAAACTAAACAATAAACAAAGAACTGAAAACTAATGCACAGTAGAGGGGGCTGGGATACTGAAAATGCACCAGAGAAGGGGGAGGGGCAAAGCGCTGATCTCTGCATGAACTATCAGTAAACAAAGGGCTGGAAAGGCAGAAGGGCCAACAGTGGGTGTGTGATAGGTCACTGCCTGAAGTAGGGCAGGTGGCAGACCACAGGACTCATCTCCTGGGACAGCAAGCAACATCCAAAGTTAGATGGGTCACCAGCGTTGAGGAACAAACAGTGAACTATCACAACATGCTGACAGCGGGGGCTGGCTGATGAATCACTGACCTTGCCCCAGGGACAGGGGGCAAGACAAAGAAATAAGCCCCCAGTAAACAAGCACAGCAAAAAGCCAACTACAAAGCAAGACAGCTGGTGGTCTGCAGAGCTGATCTCCTGAACCTGAGGACAGCATGCAGGCTTAAGCTGGGGGAGGAGCTGACTAAGCAGCTGCCATTGAAAGACAGAAGAAAAACAAAATGCTACCACAGGCCAACCACCTGGCAAGACTACCACAGAACTTCTGCTTAAATACCAACACCAGGACTGGATGCTGGAGGAGTAACACCAGAACTTAAACTAAGACTGAAATTCTATTGTTCCTGAACCTGGAGTTTTTGTTTGTTTGTTTTGTTTCTTGTTTGATTTCTTTGGAGTTTTTTGTTGTTGTTGTTGTTTGTTAGTTTTATTATTGTGAATTAGTTAATACTAAATTACACCCAGAACAGGGACAGAAATAGCATACACACACTTAGCTAAAAACCCAATATGGCCATAAAACAAAATTAAATCAAGGGAAAAAAAACAGATGACTGAAACCACCAACTAGCCTATCAAGAACATAGTTGCACAGTACCAAGTGGAGCAATGGGAAGAAGAACAAGGGATGGAAACCATTCTCCCCCTCAAAATAATTTAATACAGGATTCAGAGGGAAATGAAGAAAACAGATACCCAGTTCCCAGACTCCAACAAAATAAAGATAAATGTTAGCCAAGGGACCCAATGATGTCCACAAGAACAGCCTCCAAAAAGAAATCTTGCAAGTAATCACTGAGAATTTCATGGAGATGTTACTAGACATAGTTAACCAAGATGTACAAGAGGCACTCAAGAAATTTCAAGACACCAAAAATAAAGAATACGCGAAGACACAGAAACAAATAAATGAACTCATAGGAGCTCTAAATAAACACCAAAGTGAAACAGAGAACACTATAATAGAGAGATAAATGAATTAAAGATGAAAATAGACAATATTAAACAGGAAGTGACCCATGATATGGAAAATCTCAGAAAAAGAATGAAACAGAAACAAAAAACAAAATGGAAAGCCACTCCAGCAGACTAGAACAAGCGGAAGACAGAATCTCAGAACTTGAAGATAAAATGGAAATTAAAGGAAAAACTGATGAGCTATTAGTCAAACAACTCAAGACCTGCAAAAGGAATATGGAAGAATTCACTGACTCCATCAAAAGACCAACCTGCGAATCATGGGCATTGAAGAAAAAGAAGAAGATGTGCAAGCAAAAGGGATTCGTAATGTATTCAATAAAATAATAACAGAAAATGTCCCAAATCTAGAGAAAGTTATGCCCATTCAGGTACAGGAAGCCTCCAGGACACCTAAGAGACTTGACAAAAATAGAACTACCCCACGACATACTATCATTAAAAAAACAAGCACAGAGAATAGAGAAAGAATATTGAAAGCTGTAAGAGAGAAAAAACAAATAACATACAAAGGTAAACCCATCAAAATCCCAGCAGATTTCTCAACAGAAACCTTAAAAGAAAGAAAGGCATGGACTGAGATATTCTGGGCACTGAATGAAAATGACTTCAACCCTAGGATACTCTACCTAGCAAAACTATCATTCAAAATAGATGGAGCAATAAAAGTCTTCCACAATAAACAGAAACCAAAACAATATATGACCACCAAGCCACCACTACAAAATATTCTTCAAGGAATTCTGCACACAGAAAATGAAAGCAAACAAAACCATGAGAGGACAGGCAACACCAAATCACAGAAGAAAAGACAAGGAATCAGACAGTAACATTGATTCAGCTACACACAATCAAACCCTCAATCAACAAAAACAACTAAATGACAGGAATCACCACATATCTATCAATATTAATACTGAATCTTAACGGACTTAGCTCCCACATCAAAAGACACCATCTGGCAAACTGGATTAAAAAGGAAAATCTAACAATCTGTTATTTATAGGAGACCCATATCATTGACAGAAACAAGCACTGGCTTAGGGTGAAAGGCTGGAAGAAGATTAACAAGCCAATGGTCTCCAAAAAATAGGCAGGAGTAGCAACTTATCTTGGACAAAGTAGACTTCAAACTTACATTGACCAAAAGAGATAAAGAAAGACACTCCATACTAATAAAAGGTGAAATACACCAAAAGGAAATATGCACCCAATGTCATTGTACCCAATTTCATCAAACATACACTGAAGGATATAAAAACATATAGACTCCAACACAGTAATAATGGGAGACTTTAATATCACCAATATATAGGTCATCCAAACAAAAAAATCAAAGAAATTCTAGAACTAAACCACACCATAGATCAAGTGGACCTAGCAGATGTCTACAGAATATTTTACCCAACTTGCTCACAATATACATTCTTCTTAGCAGCCCATGGATCTTTCTCCAAAATTGATCATATCTGAGGGCACAAAGCAAGCCTCAGCAAATATAAGAAAACAGAAATAATCCCATGCATTCTATCTGATCATAATGCATTAAAACTAGAACTCAACAAGAAAAACAATAACAGAAAACATGCAAACAATTGGAAGCTGAACAACACATTGCTCAATGATCATTGATGAAATAAAAGAGGAAATTAAAAGGTTCCTGGAAGCTAATGAAAATGAAAACACAACCTACCAGAACCTATGGGACACAGCAAAGGCAGTCCTAAGAGGAAAATTTATACCCACGAGTGCGTATATTAAAAAGACAGAAAGATCTCAAATCAATGACCTAATTCTACATCTCAAACTCCTAAAAAACAAGAACAAGCAAATCCCAAAACAAGCAGAAGGAGAGAGATAATAAAAATAAGGGCTGAAATTAATGAAGTAGAAACAAACAAACAAAGAACATACAAAGAATCAATGAAACAAAAAGCTGGTTCTTTGAAAAAATAAACAAGATTGACAGACCCCTGGCAAATCTGAATAAAATGAGGAGAAAAAAAAACCTCAAATCAGTAAAATCAGGAATGCAAAAGGGGAGATAACAACAAACACCACGGAAATCCAGGGACTCATCAGAGACTACTTTGAGAACATATATGCCAATAAATTTGAAAATCTTGAAGAAATGGACAAATTTCTAGATACTTATGACCATCCAAAATTAAACCAAGGGACATTAATCACCTGAATAGATCTATAACACAAAATGAAATTGAAGCAGCAATCAAGAGTCTCCCAAAAAAGAAAAGTCCAGGACCTGATGGATTCTCTGCTGAATTCTACCAGATCTTTAAAGAAGAACTAATACCAACCTTCCTTAAACTGTTCCACAAAATAGAAAGGGAAGGAACATTACCTAACTCATTCTATGAAGCCAGTATTATACTCATCCCAAAACCAGGCAAGGAGACCTCCAAAAAGGAGAACTATAGGCCAATCTCCTTAATGAACATCGATGCAAAAATCCTCAATAAAATAATGGCAAACTGAATCTAACAATATATCAAAAAGATCATTCACCATGACCAAGTTGGTTTCATCCCAGGGATGCAAGAATGGTTCAACATAAGCAAATCTATAAATGTAATACAGTACATTAATAGAAGCAAAGACAAAAATCACTTGATCATCTCAATAGATGCAGAAAAAGCCTTTGATAAGATCCAACACCACTTCATGATAAAAGCTCTAAGAAAACTAGGAATAGAAGGAATGTACCTCAACATTGTAAAGGCTATATATGACAAACCTACAGCCAATATCATACTTAATGGAGAAAAACTGAAACCATTCCCTCTAAAATCAGGAACTAGACAAGGATTCCCACTATTTCCACTTCTATTCAACATAGTCCTGGAATTCCTAGCCAGAGCAATTAGGCAAGAAGAAGAAATATTGCAGATGACATGATCCTATATCTTAAAGACCCAAAAAACTCTACCCCAAAACTCATAGACACCATAAACAGCTACAGCAAGGTGGCAGGATACAAAATCAACTTACAAAAATCATTAGCTTTTCTATACACCAATAACAAACAAATTGAGAAAGAATCTATGGAAATAATTCCATTTATAATAGCCTCAAAAAAAAAATCAAATGCCTAGGGGTAAACTTAACAAAGGATGTGAATGACCTCTACAAGGAGAAATATAAACTCCTGAAGAAAGAGATCGAAGAAGACTATAGAAGGTGGAAAGATCTCCTGTGCTCATGGATTGGTAGAATCAACATAGTAAAAATGGCTATACTCCCAAAAGTGATCTACATGTCTAATGCAATTTCCCTTAAAATCCCAATGGCAGAGATTGAAAACATCTACCCTAAAGTTCATGTAGAAACACAAGAGACTGGGAATAGCCAAGGCAATACTCAACAAAAGGAGCAATGCTAGAGGTATCACAATACCCGACTTCAAACTATATTACAAAGCAGTAGCAGTAAAAACAGCATGGTACTGGCACAAAAACAGACATGAAGACCAGTGGAACAGAATAGAGGACCTGAATATGAATCCACACACTATGCACACCTTATTTTTGACAAAAGCGCCAAAAATATACGATGGAGAAAAGACAGCCTCTTCAACAAATGTTGCTTGAAAAGTGGTTATCTGTCTGCAAAAAACTGAAACTAGATCCATGTTTATCACCCTGTACTAGCATCAACTCAAAATGGATCAAGGACCTTAATATCAAACCAGAAACTCTGAAGTCAGTATAGGAAAGAGCAGAGAATACTCTGGAAGCAAAAGGTTTAGGCAAGGACTTCCTCAATAGAACCCCAGCAGCTCAGCAACTAAGAGAAAGGATGGACAATTGGGACTACATGAAATTAATAAGCTTCTGCATGAGTTCCATAACAGTTTCTACTTTCCCACTCTCTGTCCTACTGGCTTAATTGTCTGTATCTTCTGTGTCCTATGGGAACAAAAGGAAGACAGGGCCCAGGTACATTTTGTTCACCACATTTGCAAATATTTGGTGTTGCAGAGTGAGTGAGTGAGTGAGTGAGTCCTCAGTAATCTTTGGTTAGTTCTTTTCTTGAACAACACAAGTTCTCTAACCTCTCTAACAAGTTTTCAGCCTTTGGTTCAAAATCTGGGTCTCTACATGTTGCATTTCCCAAATTTACTTAATCACAATACTTTTTCTCCACACATAATGGTTGAGGTCCACATGGGATGCTTATGAAAATCCTATGTTGAGATAGAGCATTTGTTCTTGGATACTTTTCAGGTAGGCAACCTAAATTCTAACAGCATTAATATATGTGAGTGAGAGAATGTACCACACTACTTGGCATGCTGTATAAAGCTCTATAAAGTTGTCTTTCCTCTTCAGAACTGATCTGAAGCCAATGTGCCTACTTGGAAACCTAGATATCATGTTCAAAAATGCTGAGCAATTTAGAGACAAGTATGGTGTATCATTTGAGTACTAAATATTGACCATTTCAATAACAAAAAAGTACAAAGAGTTCCATTTTTGTTTATTCTTTTATTGCAAATTGCCACAACCTGGTCAAGAAATTCCCTCTGTGGTGGCAGGCTATCTGCCAGTGAATGAGTCTGTTGAAAGGGCCACACCAAATCCAGCATCAAGTGACCGCCAATCCTGACCACAGCTGAGTGGTGTAAAGAGAGCTGACAGTGGCGTGGTCACCACCCAGGCTGAAGAGGAAAGCAGCAGGAGGTGCTAATGGAAAAACCCAACTTCCCTCTCCAAGGATGATTAGCAAAACCAATGGGGAGCTTTCCCTGGTAAGTTTAAAAAGATAACTCATTTTTCATAATGGAAATACTTACCAGGCTTTAGCCTCTTTAATACTGTGTTACATATTTGTTTCTGTGTAATAAATGCTTTTTTAAAAGCTCATCTTTGCTTTGCAATAATTATTTTCTTTTATTGTTTTATGTGTTTTAGTTACCATATTCACTTCCTAGGACTGCCATCACAATGTGTCACAAACTGGATGGCATAAACAACAAAACTGTATTGTCTCACAGGTCTGGAGGCTGGAAGTCTGAGACCAAGGTGGCAGCAAGGTTGGTTCCTCCTGAGGGCAGTGATGGAGAATCTGTTCCATGCCTCATGCCTAAATTCTGGTGTTTATTGGCAATCTGTGACATTTCTTGGCTTGTAGCAGCATCACCTAATCTTGGCCTTCATCGTCACATGGCATTTTACCTTTGTGTTTGTCCCTGGGTTCAAATTCCCTGTTCATAAGGTACCAGTTATATTGGTTTAGGACCTACCTGAATGACTTCATCTTAAGTAATCACATCTGCAATAACCTAATTCCAACTAAGATCATATTCAGAGGTCCTGGGGTTTAGAAATTTAACAAGTGAATTTTAGGGTGATAGAATTAATCTCATAATGGTCACCAAATACTACACTGTATCCTCCTGGAAGACTGCATCTGTGTCTTATCACCACCCAACCAAGTCATATGAACTTAAACTTAATAAATTATGGTAGAATGCCTTCGAAATGTGCCACAAAAATTACTCAAACAAATCCCTATGACCTAGAACCACAATGCACAAACCGGAGTTTGTTACAACCAGACTTCCTTTTTTTTTTTTAAAGGTCAAAAAGATTTTATTTGCAGAGAAGAGAAAGGAAAGGCCGCACGGGGTCATACAGCAGGACCCGGAAACTGGTGGTCCCCAAGGCTTCCTTTTTGAAGCTAAAGCCTTGTTACACAACTCTTGGTTGATTCTAAAGTCTTGGATTCTAAATAAGTCTTCATTTCTTAATGGAAGTAAAGTAGAACCAAAAAACTTCAAAAGAAAATGTAGGGAAAAATAAAAACAAGAAAAGAAGCTGGGCACTGGTGACTCATATTTGTAATCCTAGTTATTTTGGAAGCTGAGATTGCGAGGATTGTGGTTCTAGGCCAGCCAATGCAAAACAGCAACAACAACAAAACTTTCAGAAACCCCATCTCAATGGAAAAATGCTGGTCATGGTGGCGCGTTCCTGTCATCCCAGCAACAATGGGAAACTTAAAAGAGAAGAATGGTGGTTCAGCCTGGCTTGGGCAAAAAATAAGACCCTATCTCCCAAATAACCAGAGCAAAAAAGGGCTGGAAGCATAACTCCAGCAGGAAAGCACCTCCTAGTGAGTGTGAAGCCCTGAGTTCAAACTCCAGTAACATGAAAGAAAAAAAGGAAGGGAAGAAGTAAGGGAGAGAAGGGAGAAGAAGTGAAGGAGGGAGGGAAGGAAGGCAAAAAAACCAGGAAAAGATAGGTCATGATCAGAGGCTGAAATCTTTTGACAATTATAGGAGCCTAAGACTTTTCTACTTCCTACTAGCTTTAACTTGATAAAAGACACAAGAAATTGATAGATAAGAATTAAAAAGAAAATGAAACAAACTAGCAAGGTCAGCTTTGTTAATGAGAATCCAATGACCAGTAAGAATGGCTATAAAGAGCTTCCAAAGCAAGATGACAGATTGTTGACATCCCTACAACCCACAGCCACTAACTACTTTGAAGAAGGAGGATCGGGGACCCCAAAAGGTACCCATGGGGTGCCATAACCAGCAAGAAACAAAGCCCTCTCTGAATCCACAAATAGAAAAGCAACTAACCATGGGAAGAATGGGAAGAATGGCTCACAGCTCAACACTCCTGATCCCCTGCACCTGAAGTCTCTGCATGGCTCCCCCTGACGTTTGTACATGGCTCCAGGTCCATTTCTCAGCGCTCACTGGGTGGTAAATCCTGCTTCCTGGCACACACAGGAACTCACTGCTCCAAGCTCCCCTCAACTATAAGACCTACTTCCCTCACCCTGAAACATTAGGGAAGCCAGCACCCCTATATATGCAGGACCCAGGGCTCCTGCGACACCACTGGTAACAGAAGGAGCAAGTCAAAAAGCTTGGTTCCCCATGCTGGCAGCAGGTGCTGTACCATACTCCCAGCAGCCTGCCAGGCCCCAGAGCTCCCGCGCCCACAGGCTTTGTTGTCCTGTGACTACAGCAGCTCCTGTGGCTCCTGGACACTGGCACCTGGCAAGCAGGCCCCAGAACTGCCATTGCCCACAGGCTTGGATATCCCATGCCTGCAGCAGCTGATATGGCTCCTGGTAGCCCACACTTGTAAGCAGGCCTCAGGGCTGCTTTGTTCTCCCATGACTGCAGCGGTTCTTGTGGCTCCTGGAAGCTGGCACATGGCAAGCAGGCCCCAGAACTCCCTCTGCCCACAGGCTTGTACCCTCCATGCCTGCAGCTGCTGCTGTGGTTCCTGGTAGTCTGTGCCAGCAAGCAGGCCCCAGGGCTCCCGCTGCTTGAAGGCTTGTTTCCCCAATGCCTGTAGCAGCTGCCATGGCTCCTGGAAGCCCACATCCCAACACAAGTAGACTGCAGAGCCTCCACTGCATTGTGAACACCAGATAATTCAAGCTTGCCAGCTTTGCTGCCCCATGGGCACCCTCAACTTGCTACTCAGTGCCAGGAGCCCATTGCCACACCTGCAAGTAAGCCCCAGGCTTCACACTTTGCCATTTTGCTGGTGCCAGGAGGCTTCTCTCCCCACAGAGCACAAAGGCCCAGTGCTACCACCAAGTCCTCCCATGGGAGAGCCCCCACTGCCCTATGGAAGAGTGGGAACTCAGTTTTTCCACTGAGTGGTAATCTACCATTCTGTAGGTGCCAGGACACCAGTTTCCCTAAAGCACAAAAAGGCCCAGCATTTCCCACTGTGCCTGACCATGGGAGAGCCTCTGCTTCTCCATTAAGGACCAAAAATTTTAGATTTCCCACTGAGGAGAGGAAAGCTATAACCTATGCAGTGAGTGGCACCAGAAGACCTGCCTCCTGAGGTGCACGGGGCCCAGCACTCCCTACTGTGCCTGACAGATGATGAGCCCCCACCTCCCCTCAGGAGAGAGTCCCATTTCTCCTGTCCAAGAGTTAGAATCCCAGCTCCTCCACTGAGTGGCAATCTGCTACTGTGCAGGTGCTAGGAGGCCTCCTTCCACAATGCACAGAGACTCAGCACTTCCTACCATGACTGCAGGAGAGTCCCAGTACTTCCATCAAAGAGCAGGAACTCCAGCCCCCTTGCTGAGGGGAGAAAAGAGGTAATCTGCACCACAACAGCGCTGCAAGGGGTAACATTTCCTCTCTGAGGAAAACTGCTGGAGTTCCAAGAGAAAAAAAACCTCAAAACTCCAACTACAGGGCCACAAGGGATTAAAACCCTAACCCAAACCAATTCCAGATGCGTAAATTTCAATGCAAAATGAAACAGCAAGACAACAACTCTCCCTCAAAAGCCAATTTCACCACTAAGGATCTAAACACTTGAGTAGAGAAGGAGATATCAAATAATGAATTCCAAAAAACAACAGTAAAAATTATTAACAGCCTCAAGGAAGATACACAAAAGCTAGTATTTGACCTCAAAGAGGATGTAAATAAAGAACTAAATGAACTCAAAGAGTATACAAATAAACAAATGAAATTAACAAGACTATCCAGAATATGAAGGAGGAAATCAATAAAGGTACAGAAACCTTGAAAAATAATCAATCTGAAATAAACAACTCAATATCCCAAATAAAAATCTCAATCAAAAGCTTGGCAAACAGAGTGGAGCAAATTGAAAATACAGTATGAGGAATGGAAGACAAAGTAGAGGAATTGGATCAAACAGTAAAAGCTCATGAAAGAATGATAAGAAAATATGAATGGAACATACAAGATATCTGGGACACAATGAAAAGACCAAACCTATGAATCATGGGTGTAGAAGGAGAGGAGATACAAATGAAAGGCATTGACAATCTATTCAATAGAATAATAGCTGAAAAGTTCCCTAACCTCAAGAAAGAGAGAGTCACCCAGGTGCAGGAAGCTTACAGAACACTAAACCATCCAGACCAAAAAAAGAAACACTCCCAGACACATCATAATCAAAACACGTAGCACACAGAATAAAGAAAGAATTCTGAAAGCTGTAAAAGAAAAAAGACAAGTCACATATAAAGGCAAACCCATTAGAATAACAGCAGATTTCTCAACTCAAATTCTGAACACAAGAAGGTTATGCAAAGACATAATTCATACCCTGAAAGAAAGCAACTGTCAATCTAAACTAGTCTATCCAGCAAAACTATCCTTCTTATGTAAAGGAGAAATTAAAACCTTCCACAATGAGGAAAAACTAAAGGAATTCATGACTACAAAGCCAGCACTACAGAAAATACTTAAAGGACTTTTACATATAGAAGAAGAAACTAGAGTGAGACAGAAAGATTCAAGAAATAATAAACCTTTATGAGCAAGTAGACCAGAAAACAGGAATAGGTAAAACTAAACAACAGGGAAACAAAAATGACTAGAAAAAATAGGTACCTCTCAATATTATCACTGAATGTAAAAGGCCTCAATGTCCCAATCAAGAGATATAGAATAGCAAATTGAATTAAAAAATAAGACCCAATTGTATGTTCCTTATAAGAGACTCACTGAAAAAATAAACACTGGCTTAGAGTCAAAGGGTGGAAAAAATTTTTCCAAGCAAATGGACCTCATAAAATAGTCAGGAATAGCTTTACTCATATCTGACAAAGTAGACTTCAGATTAAAATCAATCAGAAGAGACAATGAAGGTCACTTCATATTAATTAAAGAAACAATTCATTAAGAGGTAATATCAATCCTTAACATATATGCACCAAACACAGGGGAAACCATCTACATTAAAAAACTCTAACAGTCCTAAGAGCACAGATAGACCCTAGCACAGTGACAGTGGGAGACCTGAACATCCCATTGTCATCAACAGATCAGTCATCCAGGCAAAAGATAAAAACAAAAACTTCAGAGCTACTCCACACATTAGACCAAATAGACATGGTTGATATCTACAGAGCATTTCACTCAACAACCCAGCAATATGCATTCTTTTCTGTAGCTCATGGAACATTCTCCAAGATAGTTAATATTTTAGGATACAAAACAAGTCTAACAATAGAAGAAAATCAAAATAACATCCTGCTTCACATCAGATCACAACGGGATAAAACTAGATTTCAACAACAAAAGAAACCCATTCTTTTGTTGAAAAGAAAATATTTAAACCCATGGAGACTGAACAACACACTGATGAAAAACTAATGGGTGACTGAAGAAATCAAAAGATTCCGAGAATACAAAGAAAATGAAAATACAACCTACCAGAACCTGTGGGACACAGCAAATACTATACTAAGGGGAAAGTTTATAGCTATAAGTACTTTATTAAAAACAGAGACCTCTCAAATAAACAACCTAATGATGCACCTTAAGCTCCTAGAAAAGCAAGAACAAACTAAACCCCAAACCAGCAGATGGAGAGAAATGATAAAGATCAGGGCCAAGATCAATGAGATTGAAACCAAACTACACAAAGAATCAATGAAACAAAAAGTTGATTTTTCAAAAAGATTAGCAAAATGGACAAACCCTTAGCCAACATGACAAAACTGAAGAGGGAAAAGACCCAAATTAATAAAATCAAAGATGAAAAAGTGAGATAACCACAAATACTAGCAAAATCCAGAGAATCATTAAAGAGTACTTTGAAAACTGATATTCAAGTAAATTGGAAAATCAGATGCAATGGATAAATTCCTAGATTCATATAACCAAACAAAATTGAACCAAAAAGATATTATTCATCAGAATAGTCCTATTACATGCAATGATATTAAAGCAGTAATAAAGAGTCTCCCTACAAAGAAGAGCCCAGGACCTAATGGATTCACAGATGAATTTTACCAAACCTTTAAAAAAGAACTAACATCTCAAGCTTTTCCAGGAAATAGAAAGGGAAGGAACACTACCAAACTTATTCTATGAAGCCAGCATTACACTCATTCCAAAATCCAATAAAGACATAACCAGAAAAGAGTATTATAGACAATATTTTTAGTGAATACAGATGAAAAGATTCTCAACAAAACACTGGCAAACAGAATTCAGCAACATGTCAAAAAAAATCATACATCATGACCAAGTCAGTTTTATTCCAGGGATACAAGGATGGTTCAACATACGTAAATTCATAAACATAATACAGCATATAAACAGAAGCAAGAAAAAAAACACATGATCCTCTCAATAGATGCAGAAAAAGCCTTTGACAAAATCTAACACCCTTTCATGGTAGAAGCTCTGAAGAAACTAGGAATAGAAGGAATGTTCCTCAACATAATAAAGGCTATATATGACAAACCTAGTGCCAACATCATACTAAATAGAAAACAACTGAAACCATTCCCATTAAAATAAAAAATGAGACAGGGCTGTCCTCTTTCTCCACTCCTATGTAACATAGTTTTGGAATTCCTAGCCAGAGCAATAAGACAAAAACAAGAAATAAAAGGGATAAAAATAGGGAAGGAAGAAGTCAAACTATCCCTATTTGAGATGATATGATCCTATACCTTAGAGACTCCAAAAACTACCAAAAAACTGCTAGAAATCATACACTCCTTTGGCAAAGTAGCAGGATACAAAACATACATAAATCAGTAACTTTTCTATAAACTAACAATGAATAGACTGAGAGAGAAATCAGGCTATTGGAAACAATCCAATTTAAAACAGCCTCAAGAATAATAAAGAACCTCAGGATAAATTTAACAAAAGAAACCAATGAAAACTATAAACCACTCAAGAGAGAACTGAAGAAGATATCAGAAGATGGAAGACCTTCCATGCTCATGGATTAGTAGAATCAACATTGTGAAAATGGCCATACTCTAAAAGCAATCTACATGTTCAATGCAATCCCTATCAAAATTCTAATGACATTCTGCACAGAAATAGACAAATCAATCGTGAAATACATAAGGAAACACAAAAAACCTCAGACTAGCCAAAGCGATTCTAAGCAAAAAGTCCAATGCTGGAGTCATCACAATACCTGACTTCAAACTGTACTACAGAGCCATAATAATAAAAACAGCATGGTATTGGCACAAAACAAACAAGAAGACCAATGGATCAGAACAGAAGATTCAGACATAAACTCACACATCCATAGCCAACTGATCTTTGACAAAGGAGCCTAAAACACATAATGGAGAAAAGATAGCCTCTTCAACAAACACTGTTGGGAAAACTGGATATCCACATGTAGAAGCCTGAAACTAGATCCCTGTCTTTCAACCTGCACCAAAATCAACTCAAAGGGGATCACAGACATTAATATAAGGCCTAAAACTTTGAAACAACTCCAGGAAGCAGTAGGAAATACACTGAAACAGATAAGTGTACAGAACAATTTCTTAAACAAAACTCAAAAGGCTCAGCATCTAAGAGAAACAATGAATAAATGGGACTGCATCAAACTAAAGAGCTTCTGCACAGCAAAAGAAACAGTCACTAGACTCAAGAGACTGCCTACAGAATGGGAGAAAATCTTTGCCAGCTACTCATCCAATAAGGTACTAATATCCAGAATCTACAGGAAACTGAAAAAACTCAGTTCCAAAAGAATCAACACCCCAATGAAGAAATGGGCACATGAATTAAACAGAGACTTCTCAAAGGAAGAGGTACAAATGACCAGTAAATACATGAAAAGTGTTCTACTTCCCTGGATATAAAAGAGATGCAAATCAAAACAACACTTAGATTTCATCTCACCACAGTTAGAATGGCCAGAATCAAGGGTAATAACAACAACAAATGCTGGTGAGGATGTGGTGAAACAAGAACAATTATATACTACTGATGGGAATGCAAATTAATACAACACTATAGAAAGCAGTATGGAGATTCCTCAAAAAACTAGAAATAGTAACTGTCATATGATCCAGTGATACTGCTCCTGGACATCTACCCAAAGGAAAGTAAGACAGGATACAGTAGAGACACCTGTACACCAATGTTCATCACAGCACTATTCACAATAGCCAAGCTTTGGAAACAATCCACATACCCTACAATTGATGAATGGATCAAGAAATTGTGGTATATATACACAATGGAGATTACTCAGCCGTAAGGAATAATGGCATGTAGTTTGGAGGTAAATGGATGCAATTGGAGGACATCATGTTAAGGGAAGTAAGCTAGGCTCAGAAACACAAAAGCCACATGTCTTCTCTCATAGGTGGTAGATAGATAAACATATGCACAAAAACAAGCATTATCATATACAAACTTAGAGGTAGAACATATTTGTAACAGTGGAACTGCTCCATGGAACTCGGAGAAAGAGAGAAAGGAAAAGAAAATGATAGAGCATCAGTAATATTGCATAACATGGTATGTGAAGGTTGAAGATATAAAGATGTGTATTGAAAGCTGTTGAAAAATGGGGTGTGGGAGATTACGGGTAAGGGAGAGTAATGGAAGGGATGGGACAGACCAAAATAAAGCACACTCACAGTGGGAATACATTGAGACACCCCTTTGAACATCAACTTAAATATTAATAATGAAAACCAGGACTGTAAAACAGGTGCAGTGTGTGTGTGTGGTGGGGGGTAACTAGTGGGAGGAGAGAGGGTGAAGAAAGTAGATTAAAATGACAGTATATGGCAGGTGAACTTCATACACCTATATGAAACAGAACTAAAAAGACTCTTGCAATTGCTTTAAGTGGGGTTGGGGGAGTTGAAGGGGAGAGACGATGGGTGCAATATAAAGAACGTACAATATAAGTCTAATCAGAATTGTCACTATGAATCCCCCTGTATAATGAATATATCCTAATAAAAAAACAAACAAGAAAAGAATGGCTAGAAAGAATTGAGTGGAAATGACACCCTGGGTTAAAATCAGGGTGGATGTCTCTTAATGTACTTTCTGACATGTTGTGTTTGGTGCTCCTGAGCAGACTGTCAAATGTGGAAGGCAGTTTGGCTTATGGCAGGTCTGTGGCAGAGAGGGGAGTAAGACAGCCTGGCCCCTGGCCACCTTGTAACCTTCCTGGGCCCTGGGTATTTTTGCTTTAAACCCCTTTCTTCTACATAAATAAGTTTGTTTATTGTATGACAGTGTTGGTATAAAGATCAGTATATATAAAACATTACTTTTGACCTAAAAAGTCATTCTTTTGCCTTATAATTTTAAAAACACTTTTGCAGGCCTCTAGGAGTATTTAGAACCCTAGGCACTGTGCCTAATGGATAAGTTGGCCCTGCCTGGCCAGACAAGACCTGCCTCTCTGGAAGGAAAACGTTGGACCCTATATTAGTCAGGTTCTGCAGAGAGACAGAGCCAATTGTGTGTGTGTGTGTGTGTGTGTGTGTGTGTGTGTGTCTCTGTGTGTCTGTGTGTCTGTGTGTCTTTGTTAGATGAACTGGTTCGCACAATTGTGGAGGTTAAGAAGTCCCACAGCCAATGTCTGTAAGCTGTAAAACCAAGAAAGCAAGTAGCACGACTCAGTATAGGTTTGAAAGCCTCAGACCCAGGACAGTAGATAGTATAACTCTCAGTCTGGTGCTGAGAACCCAGGGAGTGGATGGTTTAAGTCCTAGAATCCAAGGGTCAGGAAGCCTGGATTACTGGGGTCCACAAATATGAAAAAAAAATGTGTCCCAGCTCTGGGATGTTTTCACCCTTCCTGTATTCCTGTTCTCTCTGGATCCCCATCCATCGGATGGTACCCGCCCACACTGAGGACAGGTCTCCACCCAAGTCACTCAAAACACAAGCTTGTCTCCTCAGGAAACACCTTCACAGACACACCCCAAAACAATGCTCCACTGGGTTTTCTGGTAATCTTTAGTCCAGTTAATTTGACACCCCAAATTGACTATCACAGACCTCAATGCAGATATATGATTCACATGGTAATGGAAAAAGGGAGCGAGCCCATGGCAACTATATTCTTGTTCTCAAGGCAGCATACTCTATTTGGTGTTTGGGGCAAACAACTTCCATAGAAAGTGAGGCTCCAGGCAAGCCCTGTACTCAACCTAAATCCTCCAGAGCAGAACCAGGAGAGGCTACCCCATAAAATCCTGCAGATTACGTTCCCCACTTACATCATACCTGTGCTGCCATCTTCATTCCTCTTCCCACATGTACTTTAAATGACACAGCAGAGATGGTCAGGCCGAAGTGGTGGGGCTCAGCAGCAGGGAGAGAGCAGGGCAAGTGAAGAAGTGAGGAGTTTGAGGCAGGTCTCTGAGAATCCTTCAAAAGAGAGTCCAGCTAGGTGGATGCATAGTGGCAAGGAAAGGGATTCAAGCACCTTGATAGACATTTGCCATTCATTATCCTGTTTAATTCTCAGAACAAGACTATCCTGAAGGCAGACTCATTTCTCAAAGATGAAAGCAAAAGATGCTAAGTGGTGGGGTCTAGATTTGAGGTTAGGCTTCTCTAACTCTCATGTCCTGATGTGCGATTTTACTCTGGCCAGATTTTATTACCAGTTCAGTTCCAAAAAATGTACAATGGGGACAGGAGAGTCACAAGGGGCAGTGAAAATTGAAAGATGTGTCTTTATGTTTAACTCTCACTGTACACATCTCCCTAGATTCATTTTACCCACATATTTGACATGCCATGGTTACCCAGTAGAAGTTCAGTATTGCTGGCCATCCCAAGATTATGACCTTTGCTGAAGTATTAGCCAGAATAGAGAAAAGTCCTGGTTTTCTACTACTGGACTGCAACCCTCTTTAAATTTTATTTAAAAATCTTTGCTGCCAAAAAAATCTGCTCTGATACTTATCATTGCCTTACAGTGACAAACACTTAAGCATATTGCCTGGCTTTGTGAATTCATGAGGGGCTCCTGAGTACATTGCTGCCTTTGTTTAAAAAAAGAGAAAAGAAAAACAACTGACAAAACTTCTTTTCTCCAAGATTCTATTGCCTGTTATTTAGACCTCAGAAAACCAAGTGCTAGACAGGCTCCCCTAGGTACCATGATTAATTAGTTCCTAAACTCAGAGGTACTGCATATAATTTGGTTGGTTTTTCACTTGGTTTTCTTTGTAAATGGTTTACTACATTTTAAAAACAATTTCTTTCAAGCTCTTTGGGATAAAGGAGAGTGAATATGGTCGATGTATTTTATATACATGTATGAAATAGAGCAATGAAACCTCTTACAATTGTTTTAAGTATGGGAGAGAGGGATGAGAGAGAGAGATGGTAGGGGTGAGCCTAACCAGTGTACAATGTAAGCATATTCAGAAACGTCACAATGAATCCCTCCTGTATAACCAATATATGCTAATAAAAATACTTTGAGGAAAAAAACCAAACAAACATAAGTATAATGACTCCCCCTATGTCAGACATGGGTTGCTGTTGCTCTTTCTTTATCAGAAAACACAATGTACTTTGGTTTCAGGGGTGAAACACCTTTCATGGTTTCATGAGGTTGTTCATTTTCCTTAATAGTGAGATACTTCATGACTCGCAGATACTTGCAAACACAGATCTCAACAGGTAAGGATCACTCACTGACCTGTGAATACTTCCAGTATGTGACACATACCATGCAGAAAAGGAAGGGTTACCCCAGAATTTCCACAAGAAGTTTCTCTTCATTGTGACCTTTAGGGCCCACCATCTCGGCCATATTTCCTCCCCCCCCACCTTACTTCTATAACCTAACTTCCCTCTGCTTTTTTGGTAAGAACTTCCTGCCTTAACAAAAAGGTCAGGAACAGTGTATATATGCAACAGGGTACTCCATATCTCATAGTGGCTTCACATCCCACCAATAACATCCCAAGATGATGAGTATTCTTCTTGCTCCATCATCAGTGGGATGATTTGATGGAGTAAAACTCCATTGCATCCTCTTAGTTAGATAGAGGTATTTCTACAAAGGTTAACTGCCACCCAGTGAATCTTGGTGCGTTATACCAGTTAGGCTTAAAAGATTTTTTAAGCTGATTAACTGATAAATCTAACTTTTCCTCTAAAGCAGGCATTAAATATATAGAATAATATATTAACATAAATATTTGCTATATAAACTGCTATATATTTTTAAACTGTACCCTTGCTAAAGCCAGGTGAAAGGAACATATCAAATGATATGAGCATAGCTAAGTAGTCAGTTGAAATCTATAAATAGTCTTAATTAATACTTGATATGATTTTGATCTTCATGTACTGACTGGTCTTTATCTTGCCTGGGCATTCTTGGGACTTCAGGAGAGGTTGGACCAAAGCTGATTGCTGAAGCTTCCACAAGTAGATGCTCCATTGACTATAGTCATAGATGTAAGTTTGCAAAACAGGATTAGTGAATATATATTAGGTCAGTAATATTCATTCTGTTTAAAGTCCTTACTCAATTTAATTTGGTTTGAGTTTTTGACACTTTCCTCACTCCTCCCCTGAACCCATACACAGTATATGGTAGAACCTCTTTGAATTAAATTGAACTAACTTTTGTACTAAGAATTTCATGGATTCTCACTTAAGGATTTTGTTTGGTTTAGTTTGGTTTTTTGATGCCTACTGGAGCTTTAACTCAGAGCCTCATACTTGCTAAGCAAGTGCTCTACCACTTGAGCCATAACCCCAGTCTTTTTACTTTTAGTTAGGTTTTTTTCACCCCTCAGATAGGCTGTCACACTAACTTTGCCCAGGATGACCTACAACTGCAATCTTCCTATCTCTGCCTCCAGAGTAATTAACCGGGATTACAGGCATGTACTATCATGCTGGGCCCTCATTTGTGTTCTCTTAATGTCCATAAGGACTCCCTTTGCTAAGATGCATGTGGTGGTATGAGGATAAGTGTTAGATTCTCTATCAATGTAAGAGAGAAAACATTGTTGCTATCTGGGCACCATTAAAGGATGGCCCCCCATCTGCAATCTACTCTACACAGAGAGGAATGAAATGTAATTAACAAGAATGAAACTCATGAAAAACAGGATTTTGATGTTGCTGGAATATAAGAAAAGGTAGAGTCTAAAAAATATTTCTCACACCAAGACAGTATTAAGGAAACTCATTATTTTCCATCTGCTTTCTTCACACTTATTGTTAATGTGAAGTGAAAGCAAAGGTTTAAAAACTTTTCTCCACTGCAAAGAAAATATACTTCAGAAAACCCCTATGTAGAAAAGAAAGCAGTTAAGAACAGTCTGGGTGTGTGGCTCTGGCCCCAGCTCAACTTCAAGCAAGGACTTCATTTCTATGCACTGAGACATGCATGAGATCTGGCTGCTCTGGTCTGCAATATGGCGAGTGACTTGACATTCTAATAAACAAACAAATAAGCTGTTGTGTAGTATCCTTTGTGATTATAAACATGGGAAACCAGGAGCTGCAAGTGGGCATTAGGTGGTTCTGCAAAGCAAGAATTGAGCAGGTGATGTGCTTTGAAATAGAGAGACTTTGGGAAAATGGAAGCTACCAAAGGACCATGACCATTGATTTCAAAGGCTTTCTTAAAATTTCTTTAGATCCATAATTTGGAATTACAATTGAGGTTTAGACTCATTTCTATACAAGCAGCATGTGAAGACTGCTGTCTAATATTTTGGCAGCTTTAAAGTTTTGGTGACCAGAAACAACTGTTCAGAAAGTTTCACCTTTATTTCAAAAAGATGTGAAAGTTATTATGTGTATGCTAACGTATGGCACACAGGAAATTACTAACTTCCGGTTCACTAAATTTAAGTAGATATTGATTCAATAGTTATTATTTGCCTAGTTCTAGGCTGTGTACTATTAGAAAAACTAATATTATATATTGTTGCTCTATTTGTACTTTCTAGGGAGCAAAGTATTTGGAAATGATTTGGTATGAAAAGACTTTTTAAAAAACACTAAACTGTATATGTTGAAGTTTCAAATGGATTTTGATCACATACTGAAATGTGATCAAGATTATACAATTGAGAGATAGGAATGTTTATGTTGTCAAAAAAGATGGAGGGGGGTGATCTGGATGATTTATGGATATTTACAGTCCAGAAAATTGGTCAAATTTTGGCAGGTAACAAATATGGTTAAATCAGGGAGACAGAAAGTTCAAAATGGAAGTGCTACCTGTAAATAAATTAATTAATTATATTCATGATTATATTTTTAAAGCATGCATAAGTCATTCTTTTTCATTACTATCTTTCAATGATTTGTAAACAGCAAACTATTCCTTTCTTAATATGTATATTACCCTAGTTGTTGCCTTGACTTAGTACCCAGGGAACAGCACAAGTGAGTGCTGTGAGCTCCATTTCTTTCCACTACATCTCTCTATACTTTTGGCAGAATTAGTTTGATAATTTCTGGGGTCCAGTGAAAATGCAAATGGTGTCCTCTTGTTCAAAACTTACTTATAGTTCCAAAATGATGACAGCAGAGCACTACACCAAGTACGGGGCCATTCTAAGCAAAGGACTTTGTACATCTGTATAAGTTGCACACCCATGAAGCTAGTTCTGCCAATGTGGATGATCAAGTTATGTAAATGACCTGTGTTCAAGGCAAAACACTGATACCTAGGCACAGGCTACTACTGTCCTTATCATAGATAAGCATCCAGTTAATGTCATTAATCATAATGTACATGTGTATACATTTGTACAATGTTTACCTAGCATTATATTTGCAAAGAACACATATAAGATTAAAACATGTAACACAGAATTCTGAAAACCTTTGGTATGATAGTCTTTGCCAAATTAACTAGAAAAAGATCAATTGCCAAAATCCATAAATCATATTATACATCGTTACATATCATTGAACAAATATCCTCTGAGTGCTAGTCCACCTGGAGACTGTGCACGATGTGAAGAGAAAACAGGGAACAAAATAAACAGAGTTTATTTTGAGTTCTCCTCCCCGAGAACTTCCACACCTGCTGAATTTTCTAAAATTTCTACTAATTTGCTCTGCCTTTACTTGGTATTTTTATTTTCATGTTGAAATCCCTGGCTTCCTGGGTTTATTAAGACCAGAAAGAAAAGTATCAAAACTTAGCTGTTCTTGCCACTATTTAGAACTGAGTAGAACCAGGACTCTGGAAAAGAATGTGCTGGAAGTCTGTCCTTGAGAGATTTCCAAGCTGAAGACACTCCTAGGACTTCTTCCTATTGAAGCCAAAAAGCTCATCCGTGAACGGTGATTTGTGGAGAAGGAAGACAGCTCCTTCGTCTTTGGTCAGGAAACAGCTAGCATAACACTGAGTGACACAGGATTGCCCTGAAAGTCAACAGCATGTATCCTACAAAAATCAACAACTTTTGCTTTCCAGCCTTTCCAAAGAATTTACTGGTCTGGTTTGGCCTTTCTGTGCCACATTCCATCCCAGAACCCCAGCTAAAATGTTCTCAAGGGCTGACCAGAGACTCCTCCTTCTTTCTCTGGGCTGGTACAACTTGACCGCTGCTTGACATCAAGGTCAACTGGAGACTGGGAACAGTTATGTAACTGCGTTGTAAATTGAATTAGAGCTGTACATGCGCCCAGACCAAAGAACCAGGGCAGCTCCAGGCAAGAGCTGTCCCCCAGAGACGGCACTGGATGAACTGCTTCCTGGTGGAAGGAAAGAATGCACCACATGGAAAAAACCCTCACCTCTCCCCAGTCCCTCCAAAGTCGGGGAAGCCTGCTATTACATGGGAAATAAGAAGGAGGCAGGAAATGCAGAGGGACCTGGTATTGGTGCGTCAGGCAGCATTGAAGAAACAATTGCATCCATACACAGAGAATTAAAATGAAAATGTATTTTTGAAGTCAAAACAGACATCATCCATAGAAAGAAAATAGGAAGGTTTACTCATGGAGAAGAAAGAAGGTTCTGGTAGTAGTCTATAGGTTGTAAGATGGGCAAGAGAGAGAAATGACAACCCTCCTACCAGTGACCAATTGTTCTAGAGGGAACCCCTGCATACAGATCTTAAAAGACAGGGCAGAAAAAAAAATCTGTTGATGCATCTTATGACCCAGGACATTCTCCCCCAAAGTAGGATGTCATGCAAGGGAGAGGGAAAAATTGTGTGTTTTCTTCATAAGCAAATGAATATAACTTGAGATACCCTCTGGGGTAAAAAAAAATCCAGGCCATGCTACCATCTTTTGAAGCATATTAGGAGAGGCAGAATAATAAAAAGCCAGCTGAAAACTTGGGACTGCAGACACAGTGACAGGACTGACCAAAACTCCATCTCTTTCTAACTGCTTGACATGTGGTGCTTAGCTCCTGACAGGTTTTAGCTTCCTCAACTGTAAAAGGGGAGAAGGAAAGAATAATTACACTATCTACTACCAAAGACTTTGGCAAGATTCATCAGAGTCAAACAAGACAGTGTTTGAAAATGAGTAGCGTGATGAGTTGCCAATATTACCAATAATAATTAATACCTATCAAATGTTCCAAGTGGTTTCCATGTATTAAGCTATTTAATTTTTATGATAATTCTACTCTTTAATAGGATTTTTAAAAACACAGGTTCTGTCTAGGGGTTGGTACCAGTGGGAGGGGGAGGGATCTAAGGAAAGGGTTCAGGAGGGTGAATATGGTGAAAATATTATGGACTCATGTGTAAAAATGGAAAAATGAGACCTGTTGAAACTATGCCAGTAATGGGGGGAGAGAGGATAAGTAATGGAGGGGGTGAATCCAACCATGATATATTGTAAGACCTTTTGTAAATCTCACAATGTAACCCAAGCACAACAATAAAAAAAAATCCAGAAGAATTTTTTTAAAATAAAAAATAAAGACCTAGAGAGGTTCAGCAAATTGCTCAAAGTCACACACCTGGAAAGGTTAGATCAAAAAGAATTAACCTAGAGGATAACACCCACGCACAGGAAATCAATGTGAGTCAATGCCCTGTATAGCTATCCTTATCTCAACCAGCAAAAACCCTTGTTCCTTCCTATTATTGCTTATACTCTCTCTACAACAAGATTAGAAATAAGGGCAAAATAGTTTCTGCTGGGTATTGGGGTGGGGAGAGGGAGGGGGCAGAGTGGGTGGTAAGGGAGGGAGTGGGGGCGGGGGGAGAAATGAACCAAGCCTTGTATGCACATATAAATAATAAAAGAAAAATGAAAAAAAAAAAAAAGAAAGAAAGTGGCATAGCCAAAATTTGAGTTCAGGCAGTGGTTTTAGCATCTGTGCTCTACAGAAATTGTCTTAATGAAAGGATTGTGGTAAATGAAGGAGGAAAGCAGGCAAAGTGTGTCCAGAATAAGAGAAAGTACTAGTCTACTGTTCTCTATGAGCCAGAGTGTAAGGAATTCATGAAAATGATCACTGAAACAAATGAACACTATTTGGGTCAACCTTCTTTCCTGGTTATCCTTTTGTGGCTCTAATAAATGTTCAAGATCTTCATGGTTCCATCCTTATCCCCTTCTTTTCTCTATCTGTTTGCTTTGCCCGAGTGAGCTCATAAATACTTAGGTCTCAAATACACTGTCTGGGCCAGTGAGGAGCAAATGTATGTTTCCACCTTCAAAGTATTTTTAACAGCCTCTAAGCAATCTGGCTTCTCTTCTTCCCTCCTCAATTTACCCTTGTCTTGAACTCCTTTTCCCAAGGAACCTGGGTATCTTTGCAATCACATGGCAGTGTGATGAATTTCCCAACCAGCAATGGGGGAGTATTGCCATTTTTTCATATCCTTGCCAGCCTCCAAATATTTTGCCATGTGGCAGGTGGGAAATGAAGGTTCATTTCTTTACTTTCCATTTTCCTGGATACTCTATTATTTAGATTTCCTCTTCTGAGAATTACCTTTTCAGAACCCCTAGCCTTTACACCTATTACATCTTCATCTTTTCTTATCCTTTAGAATGTCTTTTCTGTACATTTGGGAAATAGTAATATTATTTCACAAATATTTTTACATAATAGGGATCTTAAGATACTTATATAATAAATATATTTCCCAACATATTTTTAACTTATTTATATCTTTCATAACATATTTAAATTTTCAGTATTCAAATAATTGTTTGTGTTAATTAATTCAACTTTTTTTGTTTTCTTCAAAAGTTGTCTCCAAACTAGGACTCTACCATTTCCCCCAAATTTTCTAGTAATACTTTTATTATTTTACTTTGAAAGCTTAGATATATAATCCATTCAGTTTTACATGGTATATTGTGATCTTTTTCTGGACAATTTATTAAATAAGCTTTCTTTTGGTGTGTATTAAAATGTCATATTTGCCATCTGCATTTGGATCTATTTTATCTTCCCTGTTCAGTTCTACTGCTGTATAATACTTTGGGTTCTATGATCATATTTCAGCAAGTTTTAATGTCTGGCAATGCAGGTGCCTCACAGGTGTTCAGTTGCCCAGGAATGTTTTCCACTAGAATCAGTGTTCTATAGCTATCACTCTCAAGGAGCCAAACTTCCTTGTTCTCATTTGTGGGCAGGAACATGGGATGCTGTCCCTTTGCCTTAACCCTAGAATAAAGCATAATGACTATCCATACATAGTATCCCAAGAGGCCATATGTCATAGTAGTTGAGTGCATGAACCATGGAGTCTTACTGCTCAGGTATGCATCCTAGCACCAGCACTTAATCAGTTCTGTGACCTCAGAAAATAACCACACTTATCTAGGTCTAGTTGTGCTTACTACAGAAAGGGAAAATATAATAGAACTTACTTCCTAAGATTGCATGAGTCAGTACATATATGTGCTTATCACGGTACTTGGCAAACACTATGTGCTCAATCCATGCTAACTGTACTATATTTATTATATCTATTACATGCTAAGCCCTGGTAAACAGCTATGATAAGCAAGGCTGCTGTTTTAGTGGCTCTTGTATGAAACAATAAAACAAGTAAATAAACAAGAAAAATGCAGACTGTCCAAGTATTAAAGTGCAATGAGGAAATAAACAGGACAATACAACAGAGACTAATTGAGAGGTGTCCTCTCTGAGGAAGTGACAGCTAAACTGAGACTGGAAAAATGAGCAATCAACAGAGCAGAGGGCACACAGAAGAGGAAATATAATTGCAAACTCCCCAAAGCAAAAAGAGCTGAAACAAAAGCATGGGGGTTAAGAATAGTACCAGGTCCTTGGCTAGGCTGGAGTTAGAGCCCACCTGGTTCTGGTGAGTAGAGGAAGTCAGCAAGAGTCCCACCTTCTGCAGATCTATCTTCCTCCATTGATGGACACTGGACCTGAGGATCATCCTGGAATTGATGTCTGTTTGACACTGGTTTGCAGTCATCAGCTGTGTCAGATACATTGAGTTGGCTCCACCAAGAGAAGAAAAATCTTTAAAAAGTAATCTAAATGAGAAAAAAGCATGTGCACTGTAGGAGATTAAAAGCCCAGGTAAAAGTGGCACAGGCAACCTCTTGTTGGGTTTGCTCAGCTGGAAGAAAGCTGTGTGTGTCTATGGACATTTAGCAGCATCCAATATTGTGGCACATTGGGACTCAAGCTTCCTTGGTGGGGACCCCTCTCTAGCACCCAACTTAAAATGGGAGTGCCCTGCCATGCTGCAGAAGCAGTGGCCCCAGCCCTGTGCCACAGCCAGCATGCTCCAGCTTTGCCACAATGGGCATCACAGATTGCCAGTTCTGAGAAAGTGGCTGTTATAATAAAAACACAGCTTTAAGAATAAACTCTTAACTTCAGAGACTTCAAGACACTGGTTTGGGTAGCCAGCAATAGAAAGAAATGGCAAAGACTGATTCAGGCACATATGTGTGTATTCGCATGAATTCCTGGAAATATTTAAAGAGGGGTCTGAAGACTGTCTTTTCACAGCTGAGCAAGTGAAGGTTTAAAATCACCATGCACATTGGTGTATTAGTGTTAATGGGTAGTCACTGGGAGACAATTTTAAATAATTCACATGCTTATATGTGACTGAGAATCATTGGATGGATGAAAATTGTTGGGTCATCTAATTCTTCTTTGAAAGTAAGTGATTTTCTGGTCTCACTTCCAGTTTGTTTTCTTTTTTTTTAATTTTTATTTTATTCATATATGCATACAATGTTTGGATCATTTCTCCCCCCTGCCCCAATTCCCTCCCTTACCTCCCCACTCCTTCTACCCCCCAACCCCCTCACTACCCGGCAGAAACTATTCTGCCCTTATCTCTAATTTTGTTGAAGAGAGAGTATAAGCAATAATAGGAAGGAACAAGGGTTTTTGCTAGTTGAGATAAGGATAGCTATACAGGGAGTTGACTCACATTAATTTCCTGTGCATGTGTGTTACCTTCTAGGTTAATTCTTTTTGATCTAACCTTTTCTCTAGTTCCTGGTCCCCTTCTCCTATTGGCCTCAGTTGCTTTAAAGTATATGCTTTAGTTTCTCTGCGTTGAGGGCAACAAATGCTAGCTAATTTTTTAGGTGTCTTACCTAGCCTCACCCCTCCCTTGTGTGCCCTCACTTTTATCATGTGCTCAAAGTCCAATCCCATTGTTGTGTTTGCCCTTGATCTAATGTCCACCACATATGAGGGAGAACATACGATTTTTGGTCTTTTGGGCCAGGCTAGCCTCACTCAGAATGATGTTCTCCAATTCCATCCATTTACCAGCGAATGATAACATTTCGTTCTTCTTCATGGCTGCATAAAATTTCATTGTGTATAGATACCACATTTTCTTAATCCATTCATCAGTGGTGGGGCATCTTGGCTATTTCCATAACTTGGCTATTGTGGTATAAGTAAGTATAATGCTGGCTGTAGGTTTGTCAAATATAGCTTTTATAATGTTGAAGTACTTTCCTTCTATTCCTAGTTTTCTTAGAGCTTTTATCATGAAATAGTGTTGGATCTTATCAAAGGCTTTTTCTGCATTTATTGAGATGATCCAGTTTGTTTTCTTATTGGACATCCTAGAAATGATAATGGAGAGAGCACTGATATTTAGAAAATAATTGAAATGCTCAAAGTTTGATCTGAGTTATAAAGGGATGAGCAGAATGGATACACTTTACTTTGATAGAAGCTCTTCCACTCCTCCACCCAACTCCTACCCATGTTGTGGGCAGCAAATCTAATATGGAAATGCTGGTTATTTCTATTGCTTTTCTTTTAACATTGCTTCTCTGAGAATCATTTACCAGTTAAATTAGGTCCCTCAATGAGTTTTCTTCTCTTAATAATCCAGCACATACGGATGATGCCATGATGAAGATATTAGGCCTCTTGGGAGTTGAAGTCTGTTATTGCAGACTTCAACACACACACACAATGGAATTCTATTCAACCATAAGGAAGAATGGCACCCCATGATTTGAAGGTAAATGGATGCAGTTGGAGGACATCATGTTATGTGAAGTAATCCAGGTTCAGAAAGACAAAGGCCTCATGTTTTCTCTCATATGCAGGAAATAGATCCAAAAGATAAACATATACACAAAAGCAATCATGATCATATATAAACTTACATGTAGAACATGGTTGTAATAGTGGAACTACTCTGTGGAATTCAGGGGAGGAGGGAAAAGAAAAGAGGAGAGCACCAACAATATGAAAATTTATTACATCTGTGCAGGTAGAGGATGAACAATGTGTGTTGAAAACTGCTGAATAAAGGGGAGTAGGTAAGGGAAAGTAATGAAAGGGGTTGAACTGACCAAAGTGAACTATACTCACACCTGGGATGCATGGAGAAAACACTTTGAACATTGACTTTGGAATTTATAATGAAAAACAGGACTGTAAATTAGGTAGAGTGTGAAGGGGGCATGCTTAAGGGAGGAGGAAAGATGAATGGAGGAGATGAAGGTGAGGGAATATGGTTGATGGACTTGATATACATATGTGAAATAGAATGATAAAACCTCTTGCAAGTGCTTTAACTGGGGCGGGGAGGGGGTTTGTGAAGGGGTAGGAGTGATCTAACTAATGTGCAATGTAAGCCTATTTGAAATTGTCACAAGGAATCCCCCTTGTACAATGACTATATCCTAATTTTAAAAGTTTTTAAAAAGAGCTGAAGACTGCTTAATTCATTTGGTGTCAAGAAATGTTTTCTGAAAGAAAAAAAGAAATATTTTCTAAATGTATGGATTTACCTTGTAGTTTACATTGTATTCACAAGTTCCTTTCATTATCTTTTCTTTACTTTCTCAAATATAAGATGAAACAGAAAAACAAGCAAATACTATTATCCTCATCTAACAGGTGAGTAAAATTCAATTCAGATAGGTCAAGGGAGATGCTCAAAATCTCACTACCAATAAATGGCAGAATCAGAGCTTCAATTCACATTTTCCCACTAAATTCTCTGTTTTTCCATGGTGTTCAGACACTTGTCATCAGTGGAAGTGACAACCATAATTCAACTGGGAGCAAACTGAGCTGCTCATCACAAATACTACTCAAAGAGATTTACATATGATTTTTTTATCATTTAACTTTTTTAATCAGCTGATTCTTGACTCTCCTTTTTCTTCCTTGTTCCAAACACCACTAGAAAAGACGTAACAAAAATAGCTGAGGGCTAGAAATAAGAAGATGTGGGTTTTTCTACAGGGTCTCACAATGCCAAATATAAAATACAGGGTATATAATTACTCATAAAGAAGCTTACAGTTGAGTCCTTTCATGGCTTGGAAAACTAATAAAAGCAAACTCCTTCTTTAGCTGGAATGTTGGCCAGGTTGGTGGTAGACTTTCCAGAGGCAAACAGCTGTCAACAGAGCCACACCACTTTCAGAGGATGCTTTTTCATCTGTGAACTCATCTGGTCCTAAACTGAACTGAATCAATGCATTTACAACCATTGCTTGCATTTTCTAACTACTGCTGTATAATGGTTAATTTCGCATCAACTTGCCTGGGCTACAGGATGCATACATAATTAATTAAACATTACTCTGGCTATGTCAGTGAAAGTATTCTAGATAAGATTAATATTTAAGAAGATAGACTGGGTAAAGCAGATTGACCTCCACCAATGTGGGGGTGGAATTTTATTAATCCACTGCAGGTTAAACAAGATAGGAAGGCTGAGTAAGGGAGAGAACACTCTCTTTTGCTCTTGCTCTCTCTCCCTGACTGCCTTTGAGCTTGGCCATAGGTACTGTCTTGCAGTCAGACTCAGATTTGGACTTGAATTTATACCATTAGTTCTCCCAGCTCTCAGGACTTCAGACTCACACTAGGTCTACACCCTTGACTTCCTGGGTCTCCAGCTTAGTGACCATAGGTCCTGGGAGTTCTTGACTCTACAACTGTGGGAACCATTCCCATATTATGCACACATGCAGACAGATTTTCCCCCAGTTTGTGGAGTCTTTCCCACTCCAGACAGACAGCATTCTATATGCTCCAAGATGTCCCATAAGGGCTCTGTCTACACCTTACACATTCCAACCCTGAAGTAAAGTAGAGAATGCCATGGGGACATGTTTGCTGCTTCACTGAGACCTTTTCTTCTTTAAGATCCTCCACAGCACAGGGGTTGAGTGTATACTCAGGCTTAATTGGACAATAGCTTTTCTCCTTCTCTGTGGGATCCTGCCAGTGCTTTAAGCAATGAGAAGCAGGTCAGTGCCAAGTTTGTGTGGTGAATTTGGGGGGAAGTGAAAGAAAGAAAGGAAAGTCCAAGTCTTATAAGGTGTGATTTAGTTTTGAAAATGCTTAGGCTGCTCTTTATAAGAATATCCATTTGACTGGGTTTCTTTCCTCCTGACAAAAGAGGCAATTGCTGTATATAAAATAAATCTGATTAGACCTCTTTCTCTGTTCCTGTCAAGGTAAAGGATGTAAACCACAGGAAAAGAGCACATTTGGATTCCCAGTGTGTGCAAATGATTGTTTATGTGACTTCTGGTGCCAAGACTCACAGAAGCCTCCAGTGCTGCTCTGTGAGAGGAAAGGGAGCGGGGAGATTTTCCTTAGGCATAAAAAGTTTATTTTATTTCTTATTCTCATTCACAGTGGAAGCTATTACTTTGTAATTTTCCTGGCATTTTATTGGCAACCAAAATGACAGAAATAATATCCCATGCTTACAATGTACAGTTCCAATTCATTTTGTTTAGCTCAAGTCACCTCAGATAATAAAGACAGCAGGTGCTAGACCTTATGCATAGGTCTACAGCAAATTCTTTTTTTTTTTTTTTTTTTTTTTGTTCTCTCCTACCTCACCCTCACAACACAGTTTCATGTTTTGTTTTGTTTTTTTATTTTTTTTTTATTTTTTTATTTTTTTTTTCATTTTTCTTTTATTATTCATATGTGCATACAAGGCTTGGTTTATTTCTCCCCCCTGCCCCCACCCCCTCTCTTACCACCCACTCCACCCCCTCCCGCTCCCCCCCTCAATACCCAGCAGAAACTATTTTGCCCTTATCTCTAATTTTGTTGTAGAGAGAGTATAAGCAATAATAGGAAGGAACAAGGGGTTTTGCTGGTTGAGATAAGGATAGCTATACAGGGCATTGACTCACATTGATTTCCTGTGCGTGGGTGTTACCTTCTAGGTTAATTCTTTTTAATCTAACCTTTTCTCTAGTTCCTGGTCCCCTTTTCCTATTGGCCTCAGTTGCTTTAAGGTATCTGCTTTAGTTTCTCTGCATTAAGGGCAACAAATGCTAGCTAGTTTTTTAGGTGTCTTATCTATCCTCACCCCTCCCTCGTGTGCTCTCGCTTTTATCATGTGCTCATAGTCCAATCCCCTTGTTGTGTTTGCCCTTGATCTAATGTCCACATATGAGGGAGAACATACGATTTTTGGTCTTTTGAGCCAGGCTAACCTCACTCAGAATGATGTTCTCCAATTCCATCCATTTACCAGCGAATGATAACATTTCGTTCTTCTTCATGGCTGCATAAAATTCCATTGTGTATAGATACCACATTTTCTTAATCCATTCGTCAGTGCTGGGGCATCTTGGCTGTTTCCATAACTTGGCTATTGTGAATAGTGCCGCAGTAAACATGGATGTGCAGGTGCCTCTGGAGTAACAGTCTTTTGGGTATATCCCCAAGAGTGGTATTGCTGGATCAAATGGTAGATCGATGTCCAGCTTTTTAAGTAGCCTCCAAATTTTTTTCCAGAGTGGTTGTACTAGTCTACATTCCCACCAACAGTGTAAGAGGGTTCCTTTTTCCCCGCATCCTCGCCAACACCTGTTGTTGGTGGTGTTGCTGATGATGGCTATTCTAACAGGGGTGAGGTGGAATCTTAGTGTGGTTTTAATTTGCATTTCCTTTATTGCTAGAGATGGTGAGCATTTTTTCATGTGTTTTCTGGCCATTTGAATTTCTTCTTTTGAGAAAGTTCTGTTTAGTTCACCTGCCCATTTCTTTATTGGTTCATTAGTTTTGGGAGAATTTAGTTTTTTAAGTTCCCTGTATATTCTGGTTATCAGTCCTTTGTCTGATGTATAGTTGGCAAATATTTTCTCCCACTCTGTGGGTGTTCTCTTCAGTTTAGAGACCATTTCTTTTGATGAACAGAAGCTTTTTAGTTTTATGAGGTCCCATTTATCTATGCTATCTCTTAGTTGCTGTGCTGCTGGGGTTTCATTGAGAAAGTACTTACCTATACCTACTAACTCCAGAGTATTTCCTACTTTTTCTTGTATCAACTTAAGAGTTTGGGGTCTGATATTAAGATCCTTGATCCATTTTGAGTTAATCTTGGTATAGGGTGATATACATGGATCTAGTTTCAGTTTTTTGCAGACTGCTAACCAGTTTTCCCAGCAGTTTTTGTTGAAGAGGCTGCTATTTCTCCATCGTATATTTTTAGCTCCTTTGTCAAAGATAAGTTGCTCATAGTTGTGTGGCTTCATATCTGGATCCTCTATTCTGTTCCACTGGTCTTCATGTCTGTTTTTGTGCCAGTACCATGCTGTTTTTATTATTATTGCTTTGTAATATAGTTTGAAGTCAGGTATTGTGATACCTCCTGCATTGTTCTTTTGACTGAGTATTGCCTTGGCTATTCGTGGCCTCTTGTGTTTCCATATAAATTTAACAGTAGATTTTTCAATCTCTTTGATGAATGTCATTGGAATTTTGATGGGAATTGCATTAAACATGTAGATTACTTTTGGGAGTATAGACATTTTTACTATGTTGATTCTACCAATCCATGAGCATGGGAGATCTCTCCACTTTCTATAGTCTTCCTCAATCTCTTTCTTCAGAAGTGTATAGTTTTCCTTGTAGAGGTCTTTCACATCTTTTGTTAGGTTTACACCTAGGTATTTGATTTTTTTTGAGGCTATTGTAAATGGAATTGTTTTCATACATTCTTTCTCAGTTTTTACATTATTAGTGTACAGAAATGCTAATGAGTTTTCTATGTTGATTTTATATCCTGCTACTGTGCTATAGCTGTTGATGGTGTCTAGGAGCTTTTGAGTAGAGTTTTTTGGGTCTTAAAGGTATAGGATCATATTGTCTGCAAATAGGGATATTTTGACAGTTTCTTTACCTATTTGTATTCCTTTTATTCCTTCTTCTTGCCTAATTGCTCTGGCTAGGAATTCCAGTACCATGTTGAATAGGAGTGGAGATAGTAGGCATCCTTGTCTCATTCCTGATTTTAGAAGGAATGGTTTCATTTGTTCACTGTTAAGTATAATGCTGGCTGTAGGTTTGTCATATATAGCTTTTATAATGTTGAGGAACTTTCCTTCTATTCCTACTTTTCTTTTAGCTTTTATCATGAAATGATGTTGGATCTTATCAAAGGCTTTTTGTGCATCTATTGAGATGATCAAGTGGTTTTTGTCTTTGCTTCTGTTAATGTGGTTTATTACGTTTATTGATTTTCGTATGTTGAACCACCCCTGCATCCCTGGGATGAAGCCTACCTGGTCGTGGTGAATAATCTTTTTGATGTGTTGCTGAATTCGATTTGCCATTATTTTGTTGAGGATTTTTGCATCAATGTTCATTAAGGAGATTGGCCTATAGTTCTCCTTTTTGGAGGTGTCTTTGCCTGGTTTTGGGATAAGTGTAAGACTGGCTTCATAAAATGTGTTTGGCAGTTTTCCTTCCCTTTCTATTTCATGGAACAGTTTAAGGAGGGTTGGTATCAGTTCTTCTTTAAAGGTCTGATAGAATTCAGCAGAGAATCCATCAGGTCCTGGACTTTTCTTTTTGGGGAGACTCTTGATTGCTGCTTCAATTTCATTTTGTGTTATAGGTCTATTCAGGTGATTAATTTCCTCTTGGTTCAGTTTTGGATGATCATATGTATCTAGAAATCTGTCCATTTCTTTTAGATTTTCAAATTTATTTGAATATAGGTTCTCAAAGTAGTCTCTGATGATTTCCTGGACTTCCATGGTGTTTGTTGTTATCTCCCCTTTTGCATTCCTGATTCTACTAATTTGGGTTTTTTCTCTCCTCATTTTAGTCAGGTTTGCCAGGGGTCTATCGATCTTGTTTATTTTTTCAAAGAACCAACTTTTTGTTTCATTAATTCTTTGTATGTTTTTTTTGGTTTCTATTTCGTTGATTTCAGCTCTTATTTTTATTATTTCTCTCCTTCTATTTGTTTTGGGATTTGCTTGTTCTTGTTTTTCTAGGAGTTTGAGATGTATCATTAGGTCATTGATTTGGGATCTTTCAGTCTTTTTAATATATGCACTCATGGCTATAAACTTTCCTCTCAAGACTGCCTTAGCTGTGTCCCATAGGTTCTGGTAGGTTGTGTTTTCATTTTCATTGACTTCTAGGAACTTTTTAATTTCCTCTTTTATTGCATCGATGATCCATTCTTCATTAAGTAATGAGTTATTTAGTTTCCAGCTGTTTGCATGTTTTTTGTCTTTACTTTTGTTGTTGAGTTCTACTTTTACTGCATTGTGGTCAGATAGTATGCATGGTATTATTTCTATTTTCTTATATTTGCTAAGGCTTGCTTTGTGCCCTAGGATATGATCTATTTTGGAGAAGGTTCCATGGGCTGCTGAGAAGAATGTATATTGTGTAGAGGTTGGATGAAATGTTCTGTAGACATCTACTAGGTCCACTTGATCTATTGCATATTTTAGATCTTGGATTTCTTTATTGAGTTTTTGTTTGGATGACCTATCTATTGATGATAATGGAGTGTTAAAGTCTCCCACAACCACTGTGTTGGCGTTTATATATGCTTTTAGGTCTTTCAGGGTATGTTTGATGAAATTGGGTGCGTTGACATTGGGTGCGTACAGATTGATGATTATTATTTCCTTTTGGTCTATTTCCCCTTTTATTAGTATGGAATGTCCTTCTTTATCTCGTTTGATCAATGTAGGTTTGAAGTCTACTTTGTCAGAGATAAGTATTGCTACTCCTGCTTGTTTTCGGGGGCCATTGGCTTGGTAAATCTTCTTCCAGCCTTTCATCCTAAGCATATGCTTATTTCTGTCGGTGAGATGAGTCTCCTGTAAGCAACAAATTGTTGGATCTTCTTTTTTAATCCATTTTGTCAAACGGTGTCTTTTGATGGGTGAATTAAGTCCATTAACATTAAGTGTTAGTACTGATAGGTATGTGGTGATTCCTGCCATTTAGTTATCTTAGTTGTTTGAAGGTTTGATTGTGTGTACCTAACTTGATGTTACTCTCTACTGTCTTGCTTTTTCTTATCCTGTGATTTGGTGCTGCCTGCCTTTTCATGGTTAAGTTGGGTGTCACTTTCTGTGTGCAGGATCCCTTGCAGAATCTTTTGTAATGGTGGCTTTGTGGTCACATATTGTTTTAGTTTCTGCTTATCATGGAAGACTTTTATTGCTCCATCTATTTTGAATGATAGCTTTGCTGGGTAGAGTATCCTGGGGTTGAAGTTATTTTCATTCAGTGCCCGGAAGATCTCACCCCACGCTCTTCTTGCTTTTAATGTTTCTGTTGAGAAGTCTGCTGTGATTTTGATGGGTTTACCTTTGTATGTTACTTGTTTTTTCTCTCTTGCAGCCTTCAATATTCTTTCCTTAGTTTCTGAACTTGTTGTTTTAATGATGATATGTCGTGGAGTAGTTCTATTTTGATCTGGTCTGTTTGGTGTCCTGGAGGCCTCTTGCATTTGTATGGGAATATCTTTCTCTAGATTTGGGAAATTTTCCGTTATTATTTTGTTGAATATATTACGCATTCCCTTCGCTTGCACCTCTTCTCCTTCTTCGATGCCCATGATTCTCAAGTTTGGTCTTTTGATGGAGTCAGTGAGTTCTTGCATTTTCTTTTCACAGGTCTTGAGTTGTTTAATTAGTAGTTCTTCAGTTTTTCCTTTAATTACCATTTCATCTTCAAGTTCTGAGATTCTGTCTTCTGTTTGTTCTATTCTGCTGGATTGGCCTTCCGTTTTGTTTTGCAGTTCTGTTTCATTCTTTTTTCTGAGGTTTTCCATATCCTGGCTGTTTTCTTCTTTATTGTTGTCTATTTTTGTCCTGAGTTCATTTATCCATTTATTCATTGTGTTCTCTCTTTCACTTTGGTGTTTATACAGTGCTTCTATGGTTTCCTTTATTTCTTCTTTTGCTTTTTCAAATTCTCTATTTTTATTGTCTTGGAATTTCTTGAGTGTCTCCTGTACATTTTGGTTGACCCTATCCAGTATCATCTCTATAAAATTCTCATTGAGTACTTGTAGTATGTCTTCTTTTAAATTATTCTTGTAGGCTTCATTGGGTCCTTTGGCATAGTTTATCTTCATTTTGTTGGAGTCTGGCTCTGAGTTTCTGTTCTCTTCATTCCCCTCTGGTTCCTGTACTAATTTTTTGCTGTGGGGAAACTGGTTTCCTTGTTTTTTCTGTCTTCCTGTCATTGTCCTTGGTGTTGTTACTGTCCCTGTACTGTGTGTAATTAAGTATTTTCTAGCTTGTAATAATAACAATGGTAATATTGAGAATGGAAGAGTGAGCTGAGATGGAAAGCAAGAAGTTAAAGAAAAGGGGAAAACAAATATACAGACAAGAGGGAGAAAGCAGAACAAGGTATCAGACAAGAGAGTTTCAAAGGTATAAACAGGGAGTGTTAGTGTACTAATCGACAGTAAGCTGAACAGACAATAGAGTGACAGAGAGAGGATTGAAAATCAAAGATAAAAAAAAAAAATAAGTATATGAAAGTAATATCTATTTATAAAAATGAATTAAAATAAAATGGAAAATAGAAAATTAAAAAAACAAAAAAAACAAAAAAACCAAAAAACTTCCAAGTTTATATGCAATGCAATTTCAGTCTTAATAATTTGGATGTCCGTCTCAATCTCCAGTCCTGGAGTTGGTGCCTCAGATGTTGTTCTGTAGTTGTCTCATCAAAGGGGATGCATAAAGTAGAACAAAACTACACTCACACACACACAGAAGAAAAAAAAAAAAGCCCCACCAAGTGTCCCCAGTTCAAATGCAATACAGTTTCAGTAAGTTTTTCGGCTTGCAGGTGTAATTCGGTTGTTCTCTCATCAAAGGTAGGGAGAAAAAGAAAAAAAAAGCGTCTGGAGGCAGTTCTGAGAGTGGTATCTGCAACTGTGGCTTGTCTGCCTGCTGCTCTCAGCCTGTAGCTGGTGGCGTTATTTATGCAGATCTCTGGGGTGAGCTTAGCACTCACCTGGTCCCACGGGCTTTGTTTGCTCAGAGTTCTCCTGTGCGGGGGGGGGGGCCTCTGCCACAGGCTTTTCCCTTTCCAAGCACTGGGAAAGGCGACACTGCCCCGCGTTGTCAGGCCTGCGTGTTTATTTACAGTTCACGTGGGAAGTGGGTCTTCCCTCCTCTCACAAGCGTCCCCGCTCCTGGTTGCTGGCGCGCCCCGCTCCCGCCAGAGCCTCTCCGGCCCGCCCGGCTCGTTTATTTACAGTCCCGGGAAGGATTCCCTTCCCCCAATCTTCAGCGCTCAGGGCGCCCCACCCTCTTTCCAGCGTGTTTTAACTGTTCTTATTGCTTAGTACTCAGTTTCTCTTTTTTTCCCGGGTGGAGGTCAGTCTGTCCAGGGGGCTATGCTGCTCTGGCCCAGGCTTGTCTGTGGGGGAACCGCGGTACCGCGAAGCTCACCTGGTCCGCGTCTTCCCAAGCCGTATGGGCGCCGGCCACTGGCGGCCCGGGGGGCCTCCTCGGTTCTCCGTTTAACGTGAAGTGGAGATTCTCTGCGCCGGCTGGAGATGTGGAGGAGTCAAAGTTGTGCCTTTTCTCGGTGATTATGCCTGCAAAGTGTATCTCCAGCGTCTCTCCAAGATTTCACTATAGGAGGGTCGCTTTCTGCTTCCTACCTCTAGCCGCCATCTTGGAATTCTTCTACAGCAAATTCTTAAAGCAAGTTCTTAACTGGAAAGGTGCCGCAAGTTTGAACTTTTCACACTTTTTTTCACAGTACAGTTTTTAGAACACCAAAAAACAGTAAGAAGTGAATACAGCTTTAGTAGTAAAGCCTCCAACTGAGTAAACAGCCTCCTTCACACCAGTCAAGCACCATGTTGCATAATCCTATCTCTAAGTTGTTATCTGGGCAAGGGGAGATCATGAGTCACGAACACAGGTCAAGGTGCTAGGCATAAACTCACTAACTGAGCGACAATGGATGCAAGCATCCAGGACCTAAGACAGGTGTGACGGACCACCTTGAGCCAGGACCACTAGTGGATGGTTTAGTCAAAGCCTTCAGTCAGAAATCTAAGCAGATACACTGTATGTTGCAGACACCAGTTATCATGAGAAGTGGAAAACTGAAAACATCAGGAGGTCCAAATTCCAAAAAGTAAGGCAGTTTGGGTAGTCATGAATCAGGGGGTCTATGGTAGTAACTGAGCACAAACGCCATGTGACCCAGACTTACCTTCTACACAGGAAACAATGTCTTTAGACCAAGGACTTTCATATGCTTAAACAAAGAAACAATAGACATGTGCAGCTCACCCAGAATTTTGAGATGCAGACAAGCAGCTTGGATCATAGGGGATATAGCAATGGGTGGGAAATACTTTCATGAAAATAGCAAATACTAATTCATGTCCACTTTACTTAGAGCAGTTGGTGAGTAACTAAATTATGAAGAAGACTAGACTAAAACACAAAGCAGAGGCCTTGCTATAAATGGTGCCAATTTTATAAGAGAACTGGGAGGCAAATACACATTGATTTACCTAAAGAGGCAGAGCCAGGAACAGAGCATAGACTTCTGATCCACTGATTATTCCATCGCTGGACACTGTTGGAGACATAGGGCTGGCTAGGTCGGTCCTGTGAAGTATCTGTGTCCAGAGTAGGTTCCACCTACAAAGCTCTGAGAGCTTTGGGTTTGTCAGTAAAGGGCTTATTTTCACTTGTTTTGAGAGGTAAGAAGACAGGGCAGGAGGATGCAATCATCACAAACAGCCCACACTCCCATTCCTATGGATCTGGGCTTCTTTTAAGGGTCTCCTTAGGCCTGGTGGGAAGCCTGGCCACATTCTGGAATCTGGAGAGCTGTACTCAAGACAGTTTGAGTCCCAGATGTCATGGTTACTGCCAATTCTAGAGAAGGTGGTAGACAGTGAACCAGACATCATGCATGCTGTCTGGACAGCAGATAGGAATAGCAGATAGCTTCCTAATTGGTTTCTGTGGTTATGATTTTGCAAGATACACAGCTATAAGCAGCTAATGAGATCTAGAGGTATTTTACAAGTGCTGCTGAGTAATAAAATAACATCAATGATGGTGGTAAGAATCACAGCAAAAACCACATTCTCAGCACCTTGCTTAGTACCCAGTCTTTCGTAGACAGGTAGTTAATATCGTAGAATTGAGTGAATTTAATTGGTGATCATAAATTCTATTTGTAACTCATGCCATGCTAGGGATGATGTGAGATTGCCGTGAATTTTGTTCCACTGGATGGGGACTAACACAGACTTGAGATAAACCACAGATTTGCATGCCTTCACTCTGGCTTTGTTTATTTTTTAAGGCGTGCAGGTTTTGCCTCATTGATTTCCACTGCTCATCAGGTTCCATTAGCCTACTTATTAGTGATGGCTTCATTCCCTCCCCACATTCTATCCCCTAAATGACACTTCTGTATGTTAATGCTGTATTTAACACTGGCCATGATTGGTGGGTATTTGCAGAATGCTGCATTACCAGCAGGGCCTAATGCTGGCAAGTGGCACCCTCCTCTGTCACACTGGTACCCACAGGAAGAAGACAGCAATTTCAATTACAAAAAACAAAGAACATCACATAGTCACCCTAACATTATAGGTCCTTCCTGTTACTCTTTGTCTCTCTCATATACTCACACACACTCATACATAGACACAAACACACACACACACACACACACACAAACCTTTACTCTCACTTGTCCCACATTTGTTTTTGCTCCTAAATTTATTTCCCCCTGGACCCACAGTCCACCAAACTACAAGTGCAGAATCCTCTTTGACTCTCAGTTTTGCTATTACCCATATCTGATCAAGCACAGGATCAACCCTGTTTCCTTAGAAACAACACTCAAATTCTCACCATTGCTCCTTTTCCACCTATATTATTCTAGTGGAATTACTTGTTATCTTTCACCTGGACTTAAACTCAGTGCTGTTCTGGGCTCCAGATAGATCTATCTTCCCACTTCCTCTTCTGCAGGATACAGTGAGGATGCAGAGAAAAGAGAAAGGGAAACAAAAGAATAACAAATATTCATTGAGAATATTTACTGAACACTTACTGTCTGCCAGGCACTGATTTCTTGTTATTTACATTTACCTTAGCTAATTCTCACAAAAACCCATTCTATGGGTAAGAGACCAATAGTAAGAGTTATTAAGTGCTAAGATCAAAAGAGAGAAAGTGGTGGATCCGGGGCTTAAAACCCAGTGCCTAACTCTTAAGATCAGTTCATTTTCATCACAGCATTCTTCCTTTCTAGGTAGAACAGAGGTTACCACCTTGGGCATTTGTTAAAATACTGGGCTTTGTTGCTGGGCCCCAGGCCCAGATATTCTGATTCCATAGGTCTGGAAGGAGGGCTGAGAATTTGAACATGTCTAACATCTCAGGTGATAGGAACACCCCTGACTCAGGGACCTTGGACAGCTATTGCTCCAGATAGCATTTGTTTGGGACACTTTCTCCACAGGCACAGTAGTCAGACCTCAGATGCAGATGTCAGGTGAGGAGTGAGCTGTGCAGAGAACTGGGGAACTAAATCCAAGTGTAAGTGCTATCAAATGCAGTGTATCTGAGGCAGTAAGAAAGACAGCAGAAAGGTGGAAATAAAAAAGAAATAAAAAATGTCAGATATTCACAAATTTATAACAGCTGAAATGTATCAGCTCAGAGAAACTTTGAGCCCAGACAAATGAGTGCCTCACCAAGCATTTACGCATTGTTTGTTGAATGGGTAGAATTTTTAGATACTGATTCAATTTCTGAAACAGGAATAGAACTTTTCAGATTTTCCATTTCTTCTATAATCAGTTTTTTTTGGGTGGAGGAGGGTTAAAGATAATTATCCATTTTGTTTCAATTTTCAAATTTCTTGGCATAAACAAATTTATTCATTCCATGATAGCAATAACTTCTTAATCTCTACCCTATTTTTTGTCTCTTGGTGTCTAATATTTTTGTACCTTCATTCCGTTTTTGTTGATCATTCTTGCCAAAGTTTTTCTGTTTAGTTAGGTTTCTGTTGTTGTTGTTGTTTAATTAGTTTTTAAAATAACCTCCTTTCCTGGTATGCTTGAACCTCTCTATCATATGTTTGTTTTCATTTATTTCTATGCTTTCATTTCTCCCTTCTGTTCTCCTCCTTCCCCTCCACTCCAATTCTTAAGTTAGATCTTTAATCATCACTTTCATTTCCTCTAGAGTCATTTACAATCATTCACACTCATTGGATAGTGCATATCTCACTCATGATGACTCTTCCTTATTTTTCTTTCAATATGTTGAGCTATTTGAGCAACTTAAACCTGTTGGAATTCAGAAGGGCCTCAGTTCAGGCTTAACACGGATTTTCTTTGGCTTTGTCCAGGTGTCCAACACTGCCAAACTGGGACCACTCTGGGCTTATTTCTAGGTTTAAGGTTTCCTGGCTCATGCAGGTGGTATAAATCTAAACCTCAAACCCACATAAGGGGAGAGATCATATTTTTTTCTTCCTCCAGACTTAAAACCAAGACAGAACTTGTTTCCTTGTTGTCTTCTTTAGGCGGTGAGAATAATGTTTTCTTGCCCAATCTTTCAATAAGGGGGCAGGTCTTCAGGGACCCCAAATGCACATGAGTGTTTAGGGCTCCATCTTTGTCTCCTCTACCTGGTCTTGCTATTAATACTCCTTATTAGAAGATGGCTTCAGGGGGATTTGGTGCTCAGTGTTACTCTAACTCATTGCTTGCTATATAATTTTGGCCCTTTAGGGTTCTCTTTATTTTCTTGCTAGTTTGACAATGAATTCAAAAACAGAAACAAAATACTCTACTATATATGAACTCTATGTTGAGGTATAAAAGAGGCTATTTTAAGAATAGTTTCCCATATTACTGGAAATTAAAATGACTCTAGAAACTCTTTAGCACATTAATTTCTTTAATCTTCTTTGTAGCACTCACCAATACCTGAAATTATCTTATTTATCTATATATTAGGTTCCTCATGTCCAGTTAAATGTGAACAACTTGATGAAAGGGAATCTTTTGTTCCCTGCTATATTTTCAGTAACTAGAACAGATATTGGCATAAATAAGATTCAATCAAAATTTGTTGACTGATTGATGAGTTGTGGAGTATTCATATAGTAAAGCTATTTAAATAACTATATTTTAGTCATTGATATGAAAAATATCTCTCTGAGTTATTAAAGTAGAAAATCATACAAGTAGTATGACATCCATTGTTATAAAACACATGTGTTTTATAATGTGTATATGTGTGTTTATGTGTGTGTATCTACTTAAAAGTATCTGATAGAAGACTATACTAAAAAATTAACTGTTAATACTAGTTAGTGAGATTTTTCCATAATTTTTCTTTCATCATAATACTCTGTACTGAAAACATATTACTGCAATTTTATGATCAGAGGAGGGAACAAAACACTTTATAAAGATCTGAAGTATTTACTGTTTTTATTTCAAGGAGCATATTAGAGATAAAGCTCTGTTTTTCCTTTCTTCCTAAGGACTCAGCCTTAAATAATGTGCATTTGTTTATACTTTTCTTGAATGTAAAAAGGAGTCATTTTCAGGGTCCATCTCTGCTTATTCTGTTTGGTATAGAGTGTTTTCTTTAACAGCATGAATATCTTTTAATTTATCACCACACACACTAGGTTTCTGTCAGATCTGCTGGAGTTCAGCTCAGGTCAGCTCTGGATTTGATAATTTTATCAACTATAGTTTTGTGACTCTTGTTTTATGGGAGGAAAGAGACACCAAAATTCATTCTATGGTGGCCTGGGGAGAGGAAAGGGATGTTGCAGAGCCTCTTTTCCCTCTACCATGACAAAGCTTGTCAGCACATATTGGAGGAGTGAACATGAAATGATAACCTACCTACTGGTTATTTTGCAGTCCTACCATCACTCTTACCACTTGTGTACTCTATTCCTTAGTTTTCCATAAACACCACACCATGTTTGATGCTCTTATTTATATTCTATCCTCTACCTGGAGTTTCCCTTGTCTCATATTCCAAACACACTCTTACTTATCCTTCACAATTGGAATCAGGTACCGGCTCCTTCAGGGAACTCTCCCTAACATCCTATCCCATGCATTTAATGCATGGAGTGATTCATTTTACTTTTTGAGCACCTATGATGTGTCACTGTAACTGGACCCTGAACTTCCTATGTAGAGAGACATCAATATAATTCGCCTTTGAGTCTCCACTGATTGGGATCTGACATATTACCTTGCTCAGCAGATGCTTTGATAAATGAATGACTAGGAAGGTGAATGGATGGATAAAGGAAGAGACAAAAAAGGAGTACAGAGATATTTCAGTGACTTCAGACAGGAAGAGATATTTAAATTGTTTCTTGAGGAAAGAAAATGATCTTTTTTTCTTTCAAAAGAATAAGTAAAAAAAAAGGCAACCCAAGCAGAAGCAAAAGAGTGCACAAAAGAAAAGAGAAGTGAAAATACATATTGAGTTTAGGAAATAACAGGTACTTATCTAATAAAAGTATTTGAGGAAGATGAGTGGTAGACTAAGGAAAATAAAGATATGCAAGAAGGTTAACCCTGTCAGGAATGGCCTGTCAGTTTATGGTACACAATGCTGAACCAACACCCAGCTGGAAAAACACATATATTATTTTATTTTCTTTGGAAGAGTACTTCAGCTTTATTTTTTTTTTCATTTTTTTTCTTTTATTCATATGTGCAGACAATGTTTGGGTCATTTTTCCCCCCTTCCCTCCACCTCCTCCCTTACCTCTTCCACCCCCTCCCTCTACCCCCACCCCCTCTCTACCAGGCAGAAACTGTTTTGCCCTTATCTCTAACTTTGTTGAAGAGAGAGTATAAGCAATAATAGGAAGAGTTTTTGCTAGTTGAGATATGGACAGCTATACAGGGAGTTGACTCACATTGCTTTCCTGTACTATGTGTTACATTCTAAATTAATTCTTCTAGAACTAACCTTTTCTCTAGTTCCTGGTCCCTTTCTCTGTCACTTTAAAGTATCTGCATTAGTTTCTCTGCATTGAGGGCAACAAATGCTATCTAGTCTTTTGGGTGTCTTACCTATCCTCATACCTCCCTTGAAACACATATATTATTTTGGCAATTGTCTTAGATAAGCTAACCCTACCAGCTAAATCCTAACATCTTAGCAGCTTTTGAGAATTGAAGTTCATTTCTGGCTGACATAACAATGGAGGTATTTAATAGATAATCTTTCAAGAAGTGATTCAGGTTCTTAGTGTCTTTCCATTTTGCAGTTTCTCCAATCTACAAGAATTCAGAGTCTTTAAATTCCATCCACATAATTGGGAGAGGGAGAAGTGGTGTTATTGGCCAGTTCTGAATAGGGCCACACTTCTGTCCATGTTGTATTGCCAATAATTCAACCTCAAGTTCACAGCTAGCTGCTTGGAAAGCTGGGGTTTATAAACTAAGATGTGTGTCCCAGACAGAAGAGGAAATGGGTTTGATGACTGCTAGCCAGTCTCTACCACATTTGTCAAAGGCAAAGTGTAGTCATCCTTGCTGTCATGTAAGAATAAAGTGAGCCTCTGAGCATGTGGCAGCTTCCTCGCAGCCATTGCAGGAGACTAGTGGTGTGGCTTTCTCCTTGTCAGCCTGAGGAGAGTCACACTACTTCAAGAAAACAGCCTTCTGTTTAACGTATATTTCCTGGAGAGAATTAAGAAATAACTTGATAGTATCACTCCTACATTGGGCCTATATAACCAGGTGGTTCCATGAATCCCAACAAACAGAAACTCTGAAGTACTGGCAATGACCACCAATAATTTAATCCTTACTGCAGGGGATTCTTTCTAAGGTATTGTCTAGAAAATGGATATGTTGTTTGTTTATCAGATAACTCTATTAGCTATATGTATTTGGTTATATTTAATTTAAACAATTTAGATTTTAAAAGAACCTTTACTTTCCTTTAGTAACCCAAGGGCTATACAAGAGAAGGAACTAGGGGAAAAATGCCAGATGGTAGTATATTCCCTGGACTTCTGATGTCTCAGTTTGAAGTCAAGTTTTCTCTACATCATAATTCTCATCATCATGGCATTGTGGTGTATATCCATTCTTGTGATGAAAATTCATAGCAAGGTAGAAAATGTATCTCTTATTCATGTTCACCTATCATGCCAAAACCCCCTCACGCATACTCTCTCTTATCACCATTCCTTCTGCTATAATCTCATCTTCTAACTCCACCATAAAATTTTTTAAAAAATTACATGGAGGAGGCAAAAGAACCAACAAAAAATAAAGTACGTCCTTAGTACCCTATTCCCATAAGTATCTCATATGTATCTGGTATGGGGAGGTACATGTATAACAGTAGAATCTAAATTAGGTGGCATTTCTCAGATTAGCTGGTGCATTAAATAATCAAATACCTTTTTGTGGAATGTTCTAAATTCAAAAGGCCATTTCATGGATCTCTAGAGAGCTTCTCTACAGGGAGGTGGACATCCATCCACCATGGGTCTGGAGGTGACAGGACTTGGTGTCAATGTTGCTTCCTAAACTGTTGCTTGCATAACTCAATAGGCATAAATGTCTTTCACTGTGATACAGAGCCTGGAGGAAGATCACTTTAATTGGGAATATTAGCAATAGAGTTCATAAGTTTAGGCTTATTCCTATTAAACTTGAGATGTCTCTAGGAAATCAAGATAGGATGGCAAGTAGGCAGATGGATATGGGTGATCTGAAATATCTAGCCAAGAAAGGTAAATTTGTGTTTCATCTACAAATGGATGATGTCTGAGAAGAAAATATGAAAGAATAAAGGAAGACCTAGTACCAACATAGAGAAAGTCTTACATCTGATAGCAGATAATACAGAATAAGCCTGGGAAGGAGACAAGGATTCATCCCAAGAAGTAGAAGAAAAGCCAGGAAAGTATTAGGTAACAGAAGCCAAGGAAGTAAATGTATTAAGAAATGTGTGGCCAAGTTCAAAAGCTGCTGAAAAGTTGGATAAGATAAGGGATAAAAAAAAAAATTCATTGAATCTAACAACAAAGGGGTCACTGGTGACCAACAGCAAAAAGATGAAAAAAAAAAGTGATAAGGCTGCAACTCATATTGAAGTAGATTAGGGTGAGTGCAAGGTGAGGAAAAGGAGCCGGTGAACTACTGAATGACTCTTTCTAGTACTCTGGCTGTGAAAGTGAATGAGAGAGAGGGAAGAAATGAATAGAGATGACAAATCCAGAAAGAGAGCTTTTTGGGTTATTTAGTTTTTGATTTTTCAATGTGAGAAACTCTAGGTGGTTTCTGAAAAAATGATCTGGTATTTTGAGAAAACGAGCTATCCATTCAGTACAGCAGCAGGCTTCACTTTTTACAACTTCTCACAATAATTTACAACTTGGACATTGCAGAAGTTAACGCAGAGATTTTTATCCAGTCGAGATGCAAATACTTTCAATCCAGAGTAAACAGATTACCAATGTGAATCATGTTTACAGGCCTGTTGTACATTAACCAGTATGGTATCTCATCCTGATATTTTGTGGTTATTAAGTTGGCCATATATGTGATGTTTCTAGTGATGTTTATACTAGTTTTAACATGTTAATGGTCCCTCCATTAATTAGTGAATTAAATGAAATCAAGTTGTGTGCACATTTTATACTTGCCTGAGAAGGAGAATTTTTACTTTAAAAAAAATTTCACTTGAGCAGTTGGGCACTGGTGGCTCACACCTATAATCCTAGCTACTTGGGAGGCTAAGATCAGGAGGATCATGATTTAAGGCCAGCCTGCACAACACCATGGGCACAGTGGCACACACTTATATCCCAAGCTATGTGGAAGGCCGAGATGAGGAAGATCTCAGCTCAAGGCCAGTAAGATCACATCTCAATGGATAAAAGCTGGCTATAGTGGCAGGTGCCTGTCATCCGGCAATGGTGGGGAACATGAAATGGGAATCATGGGCCTGGCAGGCCTGGGCAAAAAGCAAAACCCTATCTCCAAAATGGCCAGAGCAGAAAGAACTAGAGCTGTGACTCAAGTGGTACTGCCAAAATATATATGTATATATTTATTTGTATATGTGTGTGTGTGTAAAACCAATTTAAAGAGGAAAACTGAGAGAGCAGATCAAACACCAACTTTATGAAGAAAAGAGGAATATATTCAGAAATCTATTTCTGCCAAGCAATATAAGGAAATACATATAAATTGAGCCAAGAAAATTCTAGGAGGGACAAGATCTTCCCAAATAAGCTATAACTACTTAGAGAAAGTTGAGTTTAAAGCATGTCGAATTTGCATTATAAGTTCATTAGGAAATTCTGACTAATACTTATTTTAACTGAATGCAGCATAAAAGAAAGACTTTCACTTAGAAAACCAAAGCTGAGGATTGTAAAGAGCCTCCAGATGCATTTGGGAATGGGAATCGAGATGCAATGGACTGGTTTAACTGGCAGTGTCTTTAAATTTCTAAATCAATGTTTCTCTGGACAAAGTTCAACATGCCTCAGGGGAGCACCTCCCTAAATTTGGAGTCTTATCACCTCTTAGTAGCTGCTCACCCAGCACTAATGTAGTCCATGTTGCACACAGCCGGGAATGAAGCAGTCAACACAGAAATGGAGCAGATGTGGTTAAAGGCAGCAGCACACAATACCCCAGCTCCAAAAATAAATATGTTTATTTTTATTTGCATAACATGTAAAAACCTCCCAAGCTCTCCCTCAGGTTCTTTTGGCAGAACAACTGATTCCCACCAAGAGGAACTATTCCATTATCTAAGATTAAGGAGATCCACTTACTAACATTTTTATCACTCATGCAACAGCTCTATTTTTGAACTTTCATCAGAAAGGTATTCCTTTTGCACCCCAGAAATTGTAGTTGTGGGAATCAAACTGTTCAAAAAAAAAAAATCCACAGAAACTTTTTGGACCATAGGACATCTTATTCTAAGAAGTTCTTGTGGCATTGCTTATTTGAGCAATCTGCTTTATTTAGAGTTGCCCACCACTTGCTGTGATCTTCATTTTGAAAATTCGCTGGGGGCAGGAATCTGTTTATGAATTTTGCCTAGTGCAGGAAGAGTGAGGAGTATGAAGACAAGAAGGAACATAAGCATGTGGAGAATGTTATGATGCAACCCAGGGCAGGAAGACCATTCACAGCCACTGCTAGTAATGTGACAGGGTGGTGGAAGCAGCAGCAGGTACAGTTGATGACTCTTGGCACTGTTAATGTTGGAGGACTGGTGTTTCCTGACTGAATTCTATACATCACAAATGACTGGCTAGCTTAGAAATCAGCTTACAATGTCTGACTCATTAAAAAAGAGTGTATTTTCTCATTGATTTTCTTCTTTCTCTGTAAAAAATTCATACACTCTTACCATACTTTATCGTTTCTTCATCACATTTACAACAGACCTAAGACAACTAAACCATTGCTTGTGTTGCTACACTGTACAAAGGAGAAAACCGCTGGCCAACACCTTTTGTTGTGGACAAAACCACACGCTCATTACTGGCACTAACAGAGTAGTTAGAGGGAGGAAGAAGAATTAGTGCATCCATCCCTTCATGGTTCTACAAGACCACAGGAAGGAAATAAGGAAGCCCAAACATTTTGATTTGCTGCAGAGGAAATGGTTTGTGATCAGTCCATCATCTTTGTCAGGCAGAGCTCCAATCATCTATTCCTGTGGCCAAGCAGGTAGGGGAGGGATCCCAGAGAAGGAAGATAGAAGGAGATTGCCAGAGGGCTCATTTCCACTCACATCCCAGAGTCTCCTTGGTAATAAGAACAAGACCACAATTTATGAACGTTTAATATATGTCAGGCTCTCAGCTAAGTGCTTTCTGTACACTGGCTAATTTCACATCCTAAAACATTCCTCATAAGGTAGGGATAATTAACTCTTTTGCAACTTAGGAAACTTATAGAAGTTAAATATCTTGCCTCAATGCACACAGCTGTCAGATGCTGGAGTCCAGATGTGAATCCCAGGCCTATCTGCCTCTAATCTTGTCCTTAATCATTATGTCATGTTAGTCCCATAGACTATTAGAAGCCACTTAGCTTGCTCAAAGCCAACCTTTTGTTGAACGCCCAAATTTGCTTGATAACACACCCGACACATGGTCATCTATGACACTGTAACTCCCAGTAAGGAGCCGGCACTTAATATCCTGGCATGTCCCAAACTGATACCTGCCCACCCATGCAGATACATTTTTGGCAGCTGTTTGTACTCAGGAGCCTTTCAAAGCCATAGTCTAAACATGCATCCTCTTCTGATGGTCCATGCACACAAAGAGATGGAGGAGGAATAATATTTTTATTCCAAAGCAAAGAAATGTACCAAGGAATGAGTTGCAGCATTGTCATTCATTTGTAAGGTAAAGCATGAGACCCTCAAAATAAGTGCTTACATTGAACTACTGTATCCTCCAACAACAGGAACTGCAAATCACACTTGTCCTCCTCAGGCCCAACTGCCACCAGTACAGGGCTCAAAACTTCCTCTTCTGTCCTTAGAGGAACTGGCTTAGTGGACTAAGCATAGTCTTTGGAACCTGAGTTTGAGACTTATATCCCATTATTACTACCCATCTGCTATTAGCTTAATAACAGGCAGGTTACTGAGCCTTTCTGGGCCCCAATTTCCTTATCAATAAAATGAAAATGACATAGACAACTTCTCAAGGTTGGCAGGAAGATAAAATGTAACAAGTTTCTAGTGTCCAGCACAGTTCCTGGCATATTACTAATAGTCAAGATGATTTTCCCATCATTTCCTGAAAGCTATCACCATTAATTAGTACATCTCACAGAGTCAACTCTTCCAGCATCACAGGGAGACTCCTTCTACTTCTCACTGCAACCTTGTGAACTCGTGCTTATAGTGCCTTCGATGAGACCCAATTAATCAATCTCCCTAGAGAACAGTTAGTGTGAGGTTCAAGCCTTGTGTTTCCTCCCTCACCTCCACTTCCATCTAGATTTTCTCATTGGAGAACTGGTTTCCCTCCCATTTGTGACACTTGCATACTGTCTGTGCCCTACCAAGGCCATGTCTTCTCACCTATAATCCCAAAGGAAAGGGTATTTTAGGTACCCAAATAGGAATCTAAGAGGACCTAATTCTGCATGACAGTAGAGATTTCCCTAGAAAGCCGACCTTATTATCTCAGTGGCAATTTACAAATATGTACAACTCAGGAGAAAGAAATGACCCCTGGACCTCAGAAATGCTAGTCTTATCTAGGACTATTGCGAATTGTTCACTTTGGATTTTTTTTTTTCAGCCTGAGTGATCCGCTGATTATTTTTTCATATTTTTATTAGAACATTTTAATTGTATAAGGTTGGGGGTTTCATTGTAATGTTTCTATACATGCATACACTATACTTTGGTCATATTCCCTCACCCAGTATACTTTCTTATCCCCCCGTACCCCACCCCTGTTTTTGTTGAAGCTCCATTCCCGATTTGGCATTGGAGTACCCCTGAGTTGATGAAAGCAGTGTGGAAAAGGGATTTGCAAACCTCATCAACAAGTATCTCTGCTGGAAATTGCATCCAGGTGCTGTGAGCTCTGCTTACGCTGACACAAAAGTGGCAAGGGAACAAAGGGTCCAGGTGCCCCTATCTCATAGCTGAGACCTCATCTCTCAGAATCCCGGGAGATGGCTGTTTGGGATGCGGTTACTTGTTGGTGAGGTGTTTTGTGTGTGTGTGTGTGTGTGTGTGTGTGTGTGTGTGTGTGTGTGTGTGTGTGTTTAATACAGATTTTACCATGATAATGGAATGCTAAAGAAAGAACGTGAAGGGGAGGTGCCCCTTGGGAGTCACTCAACAGTGTTGTCACATGTGACACTTTCGAAAGCATTTCCTTTTTGCTCAGAAATAGCCAGTCACCCAGGTGGTGCCTGGGTAAGGTTTCTCAGACAGCACCTTTTGACCTGGTGAGGAAACCAATGGCAATTTAGGTGGGTCTTTTTTTATCTCCCCCCGACCCCCCAGCTCACAGGCCCTGGGCTAAGGATCTCTTCTTTTTGCTGTTTCCTGGAGTGACAGGGTCAGCACCCTCGGGACTCAGTTCCCTGGACAGGAAGGAAGGGGCCCAGCCAGGCTCTCATCCCAGCAGGCCATAGACTCAGGAGGTTGTTCCTTCTCCCATGAGGGAGAGGACAGGAGAGCTATGTTACATGAGAGGGTCTGTCTGCAAGAAGCAACTCAGCCTGTCACGCTTGATAGTCTCAACCACAGGCCTCTCTTGCCTAAATAATAAGTTAAACTGGGGAACAGGTTAGCTAGCCAAACCTCCTCTACAACAGGCTGGTGGTTCCTTCTCCAGTTTAAAACTCTGACACTTGTGATATTCATAACTGAAATACACAGTTGGAGTTGATACAACTTTTAAAATTCTCTTATGTGTATTTTTACTTCTTAGCACATTATAATCCCAGTAGGATGAACTTTTTAAAAGCATCTGCAGGTCCATTTACCCTGGGAAATAAAACCAAAGCTTCCAGACAAGCTGTGAGAGTAGCTGATCCTTAAAGTGTCAAGAGAGGAAGCTAGGCTAGAGGTCCTTGTGCCTCCCTTTGAACTTGGGTCTTGAACCTTCAATCTCAGAATAAGAGGGAGGGATTTACCCTTCCAACCTTTATCACTAAGCCAGCCACTCACTCCCTAAGGCAGGGGCTTCTTTTCATTCTACCTGAATCATCTCTTTCTTATACATCTGTTTATTAAATCCTACTTTAGAAGAGATGAGAAGCAAAGAGAGAGCTTAAGAAAATATTCCTATCATAAGTCATTAGGTCCTCACCACATGGAAGAAAAATAAAGAAAATTTAGACATCCTTTTTTTTCTCAGATGAGTTGAAAGAATGTCCCTGTATGGCTTGAATGGTAAGAGAAGGAAAATATTCCTCTTTCAATGAGTACTTCCTCTCTGCTTTCAGCTGGCAAGAATTGCTTCAATAACAGGTTGAACAGAGTGTTACTTCAAAGACTTCAGTTGGCACTTTGGATACTCTTACCATAAACTGTATCCAAAAATGATTTAACATCCCCCAGTCAGTGATGTGTCCACTAACCACACATGCACGCAATGTATGAATTCCCACATTCCTACTTTCTCATTCCAACTGGAGAATATTTTTTCCAGAGCTAAAACGAAATGAATCAAGTTTGTAAAAGGATATGTGTGAAAACGCCAAATGAAAAATGAAAATCAGATGCTTCTAAAAGCGGAGACTGAAGTGCTTTGCTGACATGGTCTGCATCCTAGGCCACTGAATGCCATGGACCGAGGGGTCACAGGGAGAAGAGAAGCTGGCAGTCTTTTAAAGTAGTTATGAAATAAATATCTAAATCTTTTGAAGCAACAACAGCATGGCAGACTAGCTCTGACAGGTACAACACAAGATATTTTTTCTCTATCATTGCTGTTGAACTTTTGCTGGTAGGATTCTCAAGACAGAAAGAAATCATTCCCATCACAATGAATCCTCTGATAGCATGACTAGGTCTACAAAAAAACATATTTTTCAGCCTAATACTTTAATAAACTTACAAAAAGATTTATTAGGAACACAGAGTGTTAGAAAGGTGATACTTTATATCATGGATTTTATTTTCATAAATCCCTAATGTGAATTCCTGTGTTCTAGGCCAACTTCTCATCCACAGAGTGAAAAGTTCTCTGCTGTTCCATGATATTGATCACAATGCACAGGAAACTTTCCCAGGAATCGCTACTCATGGGACCAAGTGTGTTTAGTGACAAGATAACTACCAGCTTTATGAATATTCTGTAAATGCTGACCAGACAGGTTTTATGTATGCCATTACCTATTAGTCCCCATATTGGATAAAATTTAGAAAATCTGTTATGGGTCAGTAGCATATCAAAAGCCTTGGAGAAAACATTCATCAGAAACATTATTTATGAATGTGTTACACACTACATGGTCTTCATCCTTTTTCCTAAATCTTGCCTTGATTGCTAAATATTTAGCTAGGAATATGTCTATACCATGTGGGGCTATAGTCATTTTTACTTGAATGGAACATTATGGTAATGTAAGGGAAAGACAAATTTGAATATTATTGTAGAATAGGAAGTGTGATGTGTAGCTAAAAATATGCTAGCCATATGGATACACAACTCTCTCCATTTTCTATAAGGAAAAGCATTATTGACAGATATTAAGTCATACTCCTTCCATGACACCCATGTCAATAATCTCTGCTTGACTGAGATTAATTAAAGCAGAAATCATGACTTACATAAAAATAGGAACACAAAATTGACAACAACTGATACTATATAAAGGACTCCATTTCTCTTATCCTGGTGTTCCCAGAATCACAATACCAAATATTGACAAGTCTAGTTCTGCTCAATAAAATACTCTTGTAGTATGAGTTTAGAAAGAAATACTGGATCTGCAATATGCCACCTCTTTAAGTTGCTTCAAATTGCTATTGGAGCTACCTTTACCCACATTTATTCTAATAAATACTGAGAGAGTCCTAAAAGAAACAATATTCTTCTTGCTTTTGAAATAACCACTTTTTCATTGCACCTGGCCCTGCGATCAGAGGCATTCTCTGAGATTTGACTTCAGACAGTATTAGTAGACAACCAAGAAGAAACAAGAAGCACCAATATTGGACTGAGCATTAAAAATTTAACCAATTTTTAAAATTTGCTTCATACAAAGAAATATTAACAGTCAAAAGGCTTAGATAAAACCTAAGCTCTGCCATTGAGCCAGGCTTAAGGAATTCACAGGAGGTTCCCTGAGTCATTAGGGTTGCTTCATTGCCTTGGATTTACAAGTGAGAGCTCAAGTTCAGACAAGTGAAATGACTTTCCCTCAGAGGAGAAGTTGTCTCACACACAGATGAATTTCTTTCAGCTTTTCTGCTTGTTCCTCACCAAAACTTGTTCTGAGTTTTCTTTGACATGACCCCTTCTTACCAAACAGGGAATTCTCATTGAGTGAATAGAAGGCAAAATAGTCAGCATACATTTTATCAGTAGAATTTAAGCACCAGGACGCACAAAATGCATTATCTACAAAGAAACAGAACTGAAAGTGTTTTACAATGTTACCTTACATAAATTATAATAATCCTCACACCTTTATTTGCAACATCACTCAAATGTAAACACATCACTGATTAACTTTTTAGGGCAAAAGGTAAACATCAAATATACATATCAATTCTATGATGCACTTGTAAGAAATATGAAAATATGTAGCTCATATATATTACAGACAATAGGAATTACCATTATGTAATCCTTAGTGAAACATCTGCTCTTCTCAAGATACTCAATTTTCACAGCAAAAATCTATCATCCTCTCTATAACTAACATTATTGCATCACTGAAAAAAAAATAATGGGAATGAAATATAAGAAGTGATGTCTGCTACTTAGCACTTCTCTGAGGGGCTGTCCTTATCTAGAAATGTGAAATTTAGTTCATCAACTTTCAGCAAATGGTGGAAGGGACAAAATTATGATTCTTTCCAACTCAAAATCATATTGTTGTATTAAAATTAAGGAGAAAGTAAATGTTGCAATTAACCTAACTATTCACACTAGTTTTCCTGAGGAAAAAAGAAATACACTTGTCAGTGATTAAATGAAACTGCAGGTTAGGATAGCTGATAGGAACTAAATCTGTTACAGTTAGTTCATTCATCTCACATTTCACCCGATCTATTTGATTTAAATCATTTTAAAATCATTAAATCATTTTATATAAGCCTCAGGCTTTCCTGATTAGTACCTGTTGAAGAATTTTAAGGGTTTGACAAGTCATCGTTAGCCTCCAGTGACCAGTTTCTGGGATGTGTTTAAAATACCAGAATTTTATTAATGCAAACTGCCCACAGTATTTGTAAAATCACATCCTGGCCTGACAAACAGAATTTAAAAAAAAATTTATCATAAAATACAAATCTGAGAAAAGATCTGGAAAGCAAACAAGTTGCTGAAGTGCTAGAGCAATCTGGAGCCAAGCTTGGGAAGAACACAGTGTACTATCACCTGAAAGGTTTGAGCCGGGTAATGAGGTAAGCAGGCTACTGCAAGCTGAGCTCTGAAGAGTGCATGCCCTCCCCGATCTAGCCTTTGGGAACTCAGGCCAGCTAAAGATGCCAGCTTTCCACCCTCCACTGAGATGTTAACTTTGAGCTCAGAATTATAAACCTGGGGTCCTCGCTTAAGAGTGGCCATGTTTCCTGAAAGAAAAGAAGGGTCTTTGCTTCAAGTATGGAGCTTAATAGCATACTGAAAATATTCAGATTATGTTGCTGTTGAGGAAGATTGTTATGGCTGGCCCCAGACAGAACTGAAAGGAAAAAGAGGGAATACAGCTTTGCACCATCTTAATGCAAATCTGATCTGTAACTCTATGCCAGGCGCCCTTACACTAGGGTGCTGAAAGGATGTTCTAATTACCTAATGTGAAGACCCTGCCATTGTCCCAGGCCTTTTTATCTGAAGCTCCCAGGTGCAAATCGGAGAGCTGTCCGGTAGCCTGAGTGTCTTGTGGAGCAGCAGAAGGCACTATGGAAATGAAGGTAACTTGGGCCTGACAGCTAAAATTAACTGCTGGGTACAACCAAGCATATGGAAAGCTTGAATTCTCACTAGTCAAAAAAGGAAAAGGAAAAAAAATATGATCCCATCAGAAGAGAACAAACTCATTCTTCTTATAACAATAACAATAATAGGTTCCTTTTGTGTGTGTATGCAGGTTTTTAGAAAAATCTGTTAAAGAGAGACCTTGCAAGCTTAGATTGGGGATCTTTGTTAAAAGTCTCGCTGGCCAGAGAAATCTTGGTTCCAATGATTGGTAACTTTGAGCTTACAATGTCTCTGGAAAAATCAGGTTTTGCCAGAGCTTCAGTGCAGAATGATTTAATGATCCAACGGACAGGGGAATGCAGAAGTTGGTCTGACTGACTCATCTCCTCCCAGCCGGGTACTTGAGCCAGTTTCTTAATCTTCTCAAGCCTGTGTTTGTTGATGTTTTTGTTTTTTCCTGGCCAGTTACTTCTATGGCTTATCAAGGGAAAAGTATATGAGAGACCAGGAGTCCTGAGGTCATTCCCCATTTCAGTCACCTCTAGGCAGGGTGGTGACACTTTCCAAGTCTCACAAGTCAAATGAGGAACTGAATTTACATCATTAATCTTCTTTGCTAATGCCCCAATTCTTTTCTCATTAACCCTTGCCTCAATTGCCTCCTCACTGACATCTTTATCCTCTTTACGGACTATGATATTAGGCTTTCTTCTTTTAACTCAAATTCTGTGTCCCTTCCCAGGGACTGTGTCCCTATCCTTTATGACTTTTGTGCTCCCTCTGCTCTTTTCCAGAGTTCTTTCTCAACAGTGGTGAGAAACGAATGAAGAGTGGGTAAATAAAAGCCTGACCAAAGCCAAGGTCGGACAGTGGTCCTGGGCACCCATCACCATGCTTGACCCACTGAAGCTTCTGACTCACACGCAGCTCTCTGCAGAGGGGAAGTGGAGAGAGTCCTGGCTTTGAACCTGCTCTTAGCCTGGCCCCACCACCAACCCCTCAGGATGCAGAGACTGAGCTCAACTTCTTCCTCACTAAAAGTGGGGACTACATCAGCTAGCTGAGCTCTTCCCTCTCCATGACAAATTATTCTGGCTATCACAACTTTTAGGGCCACACTTGCTGTGACAGTTTTCATATTTGAGCAGTTTGTTTTCTTTTCTTTAATAGATGACAAAGACTTCTCTCCTTTACAGTCTCTTATTGGGGTGTCCTGCTTCTTTTCAAAATGTTAACGTTGTGTTTAAGTCCTATTTGCCAGAGGAGAGCTACTAGCAGTTTGGGGGATTGAATTCAGGACTTCAAGCTTAGCTAGAACCACATGCCCAACTCTTGCTTTTAGTTTATTTTTCAGATAGGGAGTTCTACTTTTGCCCAGGCTGACCTCAGTCTATGATCCTCCTCTTCTACCTCTTGAGTAGCTGGGATTATGAGCAAGTACCACCATGCCCTTCCTGGCCTTGTTAGTCTTACTAACTTTTACCTGGGCTGGCCTCAAACCATGATTCTCCTATCTCTGCCTCTCAAATACACAGGAAAACTTCATTTGATTTGCTAATGGCTAAATTAAGAGGTAGCTAAGAAGTGCCAAGTCAAAAGACTCCCCAAATGATTTTTAATAAAAAAAGCTAATGCTGTAATGCTAGAATCTGAGCACTCACATACAGGAATGAAGAGAGCTGAGTGTGAGCCAATGGGGCGTGGAGGAGATGGTGGTGAACTGTAGAGTTCACACTCCAGCTCATCACTGTCTAGCTGGAATGTGGGCATGTTTTCCCTAAACCTGTAATATTTACTTCAATAAAATCCAGAAATCACAATATGTATGTGGTATAACTTCTTGTTACTAAAACTCTCGACAGGCCAAACAAAATCCATCTGAGAGATAGCTGTGCTCCCTGGCCCCCAGTTTATGACCTGTGTTCTCTGTTGTACGTTTGAACATGTCACATTCCTTGTCAGAAGCAATGTCCTACTGGTCTACAGCTGGAGATGCCAGCTTTGGAATGCCTCATGTGTGTGCTTAAGGGCCACCCTGGGCAGAACTCTGACTAGGGTCTCACTTCCCCTCTGTGAGGTTCCTCACCTCCAAGGCCACCAGAACCTTTGCTTATTAGCCAGCTCAGCTATCCCGCATTCTCTGAGAAGGTTATCCTTCTCCTCTGTTTCTCCCTTATTGCCCCATGGCCGACATTGACAGAGGGGTGACAGGCTGTCCGTGAAGACAGATTATTCATGCCTGGATGGCTTCCTGCCACTAAACGCCTTGGCCATCACTGCTGCTTATCAAGGACCTGCTAAGTGACCTCTCCATTTTCCAAAACTTCACTTTCAGAGCACACTTGCAGAAGACTGAACGCCATCTGACTTTTGTAAGGAACTATTACCCCTGTCCCTTCCCGACGACCCGGGATCCTCACTAAAGAACCAAGAATTCCCAGTTCCTCCTACTTGCAACTCTCCATTTAATTTCCCTCACTGCTTTTGAGACAGACAGGTCGAGGCAAGGTGAGTTGTGTCAGTCAAAAGGTGTTGGGAGAGCTGGCAGGGTGGCTCAAATGGTAGAGTACCTGCCTTGCAATCATGAGGCCTTGAGTTCAAACCCCAGTACCACTGAAAAAGAAGAGGAGAAGAAGAAAAGGTGTTGGAGAAGAAACTGGAGCGATACAGACCTATCTCTATGTGACTAGTGTCCAGTGTAATCTTGCCCCATACAACTATATTAAACTTGCAGGGTTGGGTCAGAAATACTGTGGTGTACATACCATCCCAATATCGGTGAGAGATAAATTAGATTTTTTTTTCTATTCACACATCCATCAAGAAGGATTGTGTAATCCTACTATTTCCTCAAATCCCATCCAGAGTCTATGAAACTTTTTTGAAGATTTGTGACTTATCTTCGAAATTTATGAGCATTTTCCCATGTGACTCCTTACTATATTTAAATTTGAAAATTTCTTAGATAACTTATACATAAAAAATTACTCCCCAAAATATAAGACATATTTATTCTGGGTTTCCCATATATATATATGCAACAAAATCAACAAAATGGGTTGAACTAAACAATTTTTTTTGTGGTAATAGGGTTTGGACTCAGGGCTTTGCACTTGCTAGGCAGGCACTCTACAGCTTTAGCCACACCCTCAGCCCCTTTGATTTTGTTAGTATGGAGATAGGGTCTCACTTTTTGTGCCTGAACTCTGATCCTTCTATTTTATGTCCCCCACTCCACCTGGGATAACAGATGTGTGCCACCAGGCCCAGTCTTATTCTATTGAGATGGGAGGGGGATCACAAACTTTTTTGCCCAGACTAACCTGAATCTGCAATCCTGATCTCAGCCTCCTGTGTAGCTTGGGATGACAGCTGCATGCTACTACTCCCAGTTACTGGTTGAGATGGGGTCTTGTGAACTTTTTGCCTCTGCTGGCCTCCAACCACAATCCTCCTGATCTCAGCCTCCCTAAGAGCTAGGATTACAGATGTGAGTCACTAGAACCCAGCTTAAATTAAACTTATAGACAGGCCTAAAAATCCAATAATTTCATGTATATTATTTCCATGGAATTATATTATGAGTTATAAATACAATTTGAGGCATGTCTTGTTCTAAGTTGGGGATTTTTTTGTAGTAGCCTATCTTCACCATGCATTCTTTCCATAAGCATTTTTTGAAAGGGAAAATGAAATCCATCTTTAGTGGGAACCAACGATATGTTGTATTCTTTAAATATTTTACCTCTTTCAAACTTCAAAATGACAATATAAGGTACTAAGATGTAAATCCTGTCTTTCTACTCACATATACCTCTTTTTCCACTCCAAATCTCTGCAGGCACCAACTGTATGTCCTAAAATTCAGTTCAGTTCTGACACTTCTTGAAGTTAACACAGACCCCCTCAGGTTAAGTACTCAGAACGCTCTAACCTCATTTAGATGCCAAGTAGTAGGCTGACCACACAATGACCTGACTTGGCTACAAACTAGGGATTCCTACAACCTTTCCTCAGGCTTGATAATTTGCTGTAATGGCTCACAGAACTGAGGGGAACCTGTGTTTTCCAGTTTATGATGAAGGATACAGAGGAGCAGCCAGGTGAGAAGGTACATACGGCAAGGTCTGGAAGGGTCCTGAGTGCAAAAGCTCTGTTCCCTTGGACTTGGGTTGCGCCACCCTCCCAAATCATAGATGTGTTCACCAACCTGTAAGTCCCTCATTGTTAAGGATTTTATGAGATATTCATTACAACAGAAATATTGATTAAATTATTGGTCATTGGTGATTAACCCATGCTCTAGTTCTCCTCTCCTCCATAAAGCTTGGAGTGCGGAGCTGAAAGTTCCCAAACCTTTATTGACAAGAAATGTTCCTCTGCAACCCCAGCTCCCGTCCTGAAGCTATTAGAGGCCCCTAGCCACCAGTCATCTCATTAGCATACAAAAGATGCTCCTATTATCAGGAGATTCTAAGCATCTTACAAGCACTAGTGCCAGGAATTGGGGACCAAGACCAAATATTACAACAAAATTTGCCTCTGTTACCTCTAGCACTCAGGAAATTATACAGCTTTAGGAGACTGCATGGATTGTAAGAATTTTGGGTCAGGGACTGAGGAAAGAGATCAACTCTATATTTCTTATGATGCCACAAATATATACACATCCATCATTTTACAAATGAGAACACTGAGGCACGGACTAGGACTGGTCAAATCGCAGACAAGGGCCACAGTCACAAAGGTGGTAGAATGAAGCAGGGAATCCTAAGAGAAGGGGTAAATCCCTGTCAGAATCAATGTTGTCCATAACCAAGGCAGGCATAATACAGAAGAGGAAAAAGTGGTCCCAGCCAAAAATATAAATTTCAATAAAATGAAAGCAGAGAGTTCTGAGAAACCATAGTTCAGAAATGCAAATAGACATTGTCAGAATGCATCAAGGAATTATGAATAAGAAGTGAAGTAAAAGAATGTCTTGCCTGACTAATGTATTTTCACTAGCTTTTTATTACACAGATAATAAGAAAAAAACAGGAGCATTCCAGAGTCTTTCCTTTAACAGCCTTCATTTTTGTAGTATGCTATGAAATCAAAAACATTTTCACTTAATTAAAAAAAATCTTTTCAAGCAAGGAAAAGGAAATTTTTAGTTTGTAAAATGATTGAACAATTATTAAAAGGTATGAGTTGGTTTTCAACAGCACTTATTAAATTGGAACTGTCTTTAGCATAGCGTGCCCACTGTCTCTTTATTCCAGGCAAGGCTCTCGGGTGGGAAGAACATGAACGTTTTTCAGCTCTGTAACAAGCTACACAAAGAATGTACGTCATCCCCAGGGCTTGAAATGCACTGGTGGATCTCTTCAATATGTACAGGAATTTTTAAAACAACTTTATTGAATTATAACTTACATGCCATAAAATTCACCCATTACACATGTATAATTCAAAAATTCTTAGTAAGTTTATGCAGAGTTGGTTAACATACTTCACAATTCAGTTTTAGAACATTTCCAGAAAACCAAAAAATTCCCTCACACCCTTTTGCAGTTGGTTCCAGCTCACACACTCAGCCCAAGGCGACCACTGCTTTCTTTCTCTATAGTTTGTATTTTCTAGAGATTTCATCTGAATGTAATAACACAATATGAAGTCTTTTGAGTTTGGTTTCTTTTACTTTGCATAATATTTTGGGGTTCCTCAATGCACAAAGTATCAGTACATTATTTCTTTTTGTTTATACACATGTTATTTTGTTCATTGATCCGAATTGCTCTGGATATAGTTTTTGGTTTCTATAAATAAAGTTCAATAAGTATTTACATGCATATTTTCTGGGGGAGATCTTTTTTTGCTTTTGGTGGTACTGGGGTTTGAACTCTGCAGGTGCTCCACAGTTTGGGCATGCCTCCAGCCCTGGAAATTCATTTTTATGTCTCATTAGTAATGACCTAGAAGTAGAATTGCTGGCCATGTGGTAAATGTACACTTGAACTTTAAGAAGCTACCAACGTTTATAAAAGCGGCTATAAAACTTTGCATTCCCACTAGGACTCCAAGGGCTCAAATCCCTCCACTGGCTCTCTACCAATTACTGTTGTCAAACTCTTTTATTCTAGCTATTCTGGGAAGTGCACATTGGTGTCTTACTGAGATTTTAATTTGCATCCCTCTCCTAGCTAATGATATTGACCATGTTTTTTATGTTTTATTTAACTATGCAGAACCTTAAATCATAATAATCCTATAATTTTATAATCAGGGTGTTTGTCTTGCTATTAAAGAGTAGTAATAGTGTTTTTCAATGTTAGAAATAGGTCCTTTTATCAGCTATATGGGTTATACATTTTTTTCCTACAGTGTGGCTTTACCTTTCATTTTTCTCAGTGATGTTTTTGGTGAAAAGCAAAAGGTTTTAATTTTGAAGAAGTTAAATTTATTAAATTTTTTCCTTTAGGATCTTGCTTTTGGTGTCATATTTGTGTCCATGGCAAACATTTCTTCCTTCAATTTTATAAATTTTGCTTTTTCATCAAACTCAGTGTTCAATTGTGAGCTAATTTTTGTATGTGATATGAAGAAGAATCTAAGTTTTTGGTGTTTTAGTTTCACGTCTTTTTTGCATATGAATATTCTGTTCTCTCATTATCAGTGTTAAAAAGACTATCCTTTCCCCATGACTCACCTTGGCACTACTTATTGATAATTAAGACTATAAATGTAAACTTTGATTTCTAGACTTTCTATTCTGACCCACTGATCTATTTTTATTCTGATATCATACCATCTTGATTACTGTTACTTTACATTTAAGGTTTGAAGTTAGGAGGTGAACATTATCCAAATGATCATTTCAAATCTGCTGTTTATCTTCCTTATTAACTTTTTATTTAATTTATGCTTTAAAATCTAGAATTTCATTTGTTATAGTTTTTGCATCCCTGTTTAGGTCCCCATTTTTTAATATCCTTTTAATTTTAGGATAGTTTTATATTTACAGAAAAGTTGAAAGGGGATGGTATAGTATATTCCCATATAAACTGCACGCAGTTTTCCCTGTTGTTAACCTACTATATTCATCACAATTATGAACAAATACTATTGACCAAAGACCATAACACTCAGACTTCTCCAGTTTTTACTAATGTCCTTTCCGTGCTCCAGGGCCCTGTCCATGGTGGCACATTACATCTAGTCATTATGTCTCCTGATGCTCCTCTGGACTATGACAAAATCTTGGACTTTTTAAAATTACCTCAACAGTTTTTTGAAGTAATGATTGTATATTTTATAGATTGTCCTTCAATTTGAACTTGTCTGATGCTCATGGTTAGACTGAATTAGTGGGCTTTTATTTTAGAGGTAAAATACTGTTCTCATCACATCACATCAAGGACAAGTACTATTAAAGTGGTTGATGAGATAAGCATGATCATTTCACTTTGGAAGCGTGTGTGGTTTCTTCACTGAGAAGTTATTCTTGTTCCAACTTCCCATACTATGCTCTTTGTAAGGACAAAGCTATGCACATCCCAAACTCAGTGTAGAGTGTTTTCCCTCCTTGAGCTGGGAGTTAACTACAAAAAGTATTTGACATTCTTAAGTATGGAAGATTTATCTACTTTATCTTATTTATTCAATAATTATTTATATCAGTATGGAAATTAATATATATTTTATACTTTGGGCTATAATACAATACTTCATTATTTGTTTTATTGTTCAAATAATTTAAGCTCTGTCCATTAGGAGCTTATTCATTTGTCTCTTCTACCATATCTCTGTTGTTTTGGCTTTTCAGCACTTTCTTACTCTCTGGCACTACTAGTTACTCCAGGCTCATCTTGTATATTTCTTGCCCCAGCCATTTTTTTCAAGGCTTCCTGTTCATTTTGATGAAGAATTACCATTCTACATGCTGGCCATCCCTATTTGTTTTTGCCCTTATATTTTCACTTAATTCTTTTTATTGATAATAATTGTATGAAATCTTGGCAAATGACAACATTTGACTCTATTATAGTTTGTTTCTAGTGGTTGCTTTTGCTCTGAATAAGGCTCACATGTCTCTGTTTCTTTAAATAACTCCAATTGTGTTGAAAACTATATTTTTAATAATATATTGTAGCAAGTATGAATTCTTATCCCCCAATGGAGATTATTTGTAGCTCACACAATTTAATTTGTAGACTCTGTCTCTCCAGTGGTTGATAGCCACTGATGTCTTTACTCAAATTTGTTGCTCTTATTTTTATTTTTTCACCTGCTTTGTTTGGGGTTGTTCCTGAGTCTGCATAACACTTGCTTATTGAACAAGCAGTGATAAGGAAAATACCCTAAAAAACTTAGGGATGTCCATCCTTAAGACATCCAGCCTTTCCCAGTGGATCTGTGTGCAGACTGGAAAATGCCTTCAAAATTTAGACTTTTGTGAAACCTGTCTCAGCTTCCACCTTTGGCCAGGATCTCCCAGGTTTCCCTTGTTTGTGTCAGCAATTTCTTAACTAGGCAGAGATCTATGAAGAGCTTATGTATCCCTTCTATAACTTGCTGTAGGATCTCCCTGCTAACCTTATGACTGGCCTACAATTCTCGTTAACTGGACTATATGCAACACCTAGCAGAGCTGTAGATTTTCTCTTTTGTTTCTTACAAGTGTGTTACTTATCGATAACACCACCAGATGTAGATTTTCCTTACTTTCTCCAAACCAAGTTAACCTCCAGTGACAAAGGAGCTTCTGGTTTTCAAGATGGTACCAACCAGATAACACCACAGCACCATGAGAGCTGGGTTAGAGAAGGCACAGCCCAGCCAAGAAGGGCCATTCTCACTGTTTTTATCTAAAGGTCTGTGTTATTTTTTCCTTTAATAAATACCTTTAAATTTACCATTTGCCACTACTTCAGTAAGTTTTCAGAGCACTGAAATGGTTGTGTTTTTGAGATTTTCTTTCCAGTTTTCTGCTTTTCCGGAGGACAGAATATTAGCTTACCTCTTCACTAGATCCAGAAATTTATCTCCTCTGGTTTGTCAATAATTCTTTTTTTTAAGAAAATAATTGGGTGGCTCAACATACGAAAATCAATAAAAGTAATAAACCACATTAACAGAAGCAAAGACAAAAACCACTTGATCATCTCAATACATGCAGAAAAAGCCTTTGATAAGATCCAACATCATTTCATGATAAAAGCTCTAAGAAAACTAGGAATAGAAGGAAAGTTCCTCAACATTATAAAAGCTATATATGACAAACCTACAGCCAGCATTATACTTAACGGAGAAAAACTGAAACCATCCCCTCTAAAATCAGGAACCAGTCAAGGATGCCCACTATCTCCACTCCTATTCAACATAGTACTGGAATTCCTAGCCAGAGCAATTAGGCAAGAAGAAGGAATAAAAGGAATACAAATAGGTAAAGAAACTGTCAAAATATCCCTATTTGCAGATGACATGATCCTATACCTTAAAGACCCAAAAAACTCTGCTCAGAAGCTTCTAGACATCATCAATAGCTATAGCAAGGTAGCAGGATATAAAATCAACATAGAAAAATCATTAGCATTTCTGTACACTAACAATGAGCAAACTGAAAAAGAATGTATGAAAACAATTCCATTTACAATAGCCTCAAAAAAAATCAAATACCTAGGTGTAAACCTAACAAAAGATGTGAAAGACCTCTACAAGGAAAACTATACACTTCTGAAGAAAGAGATTGAGGAAGACTATAGAAAGTGGAGAGATCTCCCATGCTCATGGATTGGTAGAATCAACATAGTAAAAATGTCTATACACCTAAAAGTAATCTACATGTTTAATGCAATTCCCATCAAAATTTCAATGACATTCATTAAAGAGATAGAAAAATCTACCGTGAAATTTATATGGAAACACAGGAAGCCACGAATAGCCAAGGCAATATTCAGTCAAAAGAACAATGCAGGAGGTATCACAATACCTGACTTCAAACTATATTACAAAGCAATAACAATAAAAACAGAATGGTACTGGCACAAAAACAGACATGAAGACCAGTGGACCAGAATAGAGGACCCAGATATGAAGCCACACAACTATAACCAACTTGTCTTTGACAAAGGAGCTAAAAATATACGATGGAGAAATAGCAGCCTCTTCAACAAAAACTGCTGGGAAAACTGCTTAGCAGTCTGCAAAAAACTGAAACTGGATCCATGTTTATCACCCTATACCAAGATTAACTCAAAATGGATCAAGGATCTTAATATCAGACCTCAAACTCTAAAGATGATACAGGAAAGAGTAGGAAATACTCTGAAGTTAGTAGGTATAGGTAAGAACTTTCTCAATGAAACCCCAGCAGCATAGCAACTAAGAGATAGCATAGATAAATGGGACCTCATAAAACTAAAAAGCTTCTGTTCATCAAAAGAAATGGTCTCTAAACTGAAGAGACCACCCACAGAGTGGGAGAAAATATTTGCTAGCTACACATCAGACAAAGGACTGATAACCAGAATATATAGGGAACTTAAAAAACTAAATTCTCCCAAAATTAATGAACCAATAAAGAAATGGGCAAGTGAATTGAGAATTTTCTTCTCAAAAGAAGAAATTCAAATGGCCAAAAAACACATGAAAAAATGCTCACCATCTCTAGCAATAAAAGAAATGCAAATGAAAACCACACTAAGATTCCACCTCACCCCTGTTAGAATAGCCATCATCAACAACACCACCAACAACAGGTGTTGGCGAGGATGCAGGGAAAAAGGAACTCTCTTACACTGCTGGTGGGAATGTAAACTAGTACAACCACTCTGGAAAAAAATTTGGAGTCTACTTAAAAAGCTAGACATTGATCTACCATTTGATCCAGCAATACCACTCTTGGGGATATACCCAAAAGAATGTGACACAGGTTACTCCAGAGGCACCTGCACACCCATGTTTACTGCGGCACTATTCACAATAGCCAAGTTATGGAAACAGCCAAGATGCCCTACCATTGACGAATGGATTAAGAAAATGTGGTATCTATATACAATGGAATTTTATGCAGCCATGAAGAACGAAATGTTATCATTCGCTGGTAAATGGATGGAATTGGAGAACATCATTCTGAGTGAGGTCAGCCTGGCCCAAAAGACCAAAAATCATATGTTCTCCCTCATATGTGGACATTAGATCAAGGGCAAACACAACAAGGGGATTGGACTTTGAGCACATGATAAAAGCGAGAGCACACAAGGGAGGGGTGAGGATAGGTAAGACACCTAAAAAATTAGTTAGCATTTATTGCCCTTAACACAGAGAAACTAAAGCAGATACCTTAAAAGCAACTGAGGCCAATAGGAAAAGGGGACCAGGAACTTGAGAAAAGGTGAGATCAAAAAGAATTAACCTAGAAGTTAACATACACGCACAGGAAATTAATATGAGTTAACTCCCTGTATAGCTATCCTTATCTCAACCAGCAAAAACCCTTGTTCCTTCCTATTATTGCTTATACTCTCTCTACAACAAAATTAGAGATAAGGGCAAAATAGTTTCTGCTGGGTATTGAGGGGGTAGAGGGGAGGGGGAGGGGCGGAGTGGGTGGTAAGGGAGGGAGTGGGGGCAGGGGGGAGAAATAACCCAAGCCTTGTATGCACATATGAATAATAAAAAAAAAAGAAAATAAGTGATAGTCTCATGTAGCAGAGGGTCTCTATAAGACAATGACTTAATAACTGTACTGCCCTAATAACATTAAACATGGGCAGCCTGATTATCTGATCTCTTATGGTGTGAGTGACTCTCTACCTAGGAAATTTAGGAAAAGAGGAAGTGGCTATGTAAGAAATGCCTTCTTTGATTTTTTTCAGTCTTAATTTAGTTTGTGATTTCCCTGTTGTATCCCAGATGAGCATCTCACAAGATAAATCTATACTCCTCCCGTCATTCAGCAACAGTTCCCAAGTCCCTAATTAATTTCTCCCTTTCATAGCCATGGAAAAGGGCAGCCTCAGTGGTCTTATATCTGACTCCAGGTAAAGCCGCAGAATAGATACACAGGGATGCTAGCTAATGGGAAAATTCACTGCTTCCAAAACTTTGAGCTTCATAAACACTTGTCTATTTTAAATCAGAATATTTATGTTATCAAATAAATCCATTTTAAAAGTAACCACACTGGCCATCAACCATCACCATTATTACACAATAGCAAAAAGACATAATTGCCACCTTCAAAACAGGAAGACATTGGTGACTAATTATGCTTGTGTGAATTTTTTCCTATATGACAGTCTTGTAGTTGAAAACACATCTTTAAAAGGGAGGTAACCATATATTTGGAGGGTATATGGCCAGGAACAATGTCACATATTCTGTCAGATGGCTCCATCAGAGCCCACTATGCCCTGGATGTGGCACAGGGATTGGGGTTCACATTGCAGACAGCGGACATGGGGTGCCACTGCCATGAACTGTTGCTCCCTTTAACAACAGAATTTCTCTAACTCACTTCTGTTTATCCCAGGTCCTGGAAAACAGCCTAAGGCAAAGCTTACATGCTAATGTTTTAGGGTCTGGTGCAATCCCAGAGAAGCAAGAATAAGGGCAAAAGAGAAGAAAAACCGGAAAATGGTATGTCACTGATCTTGCTACAATTTCACAAAACCTCAGCTTGGTTATCCTCCACAGAAGGTGTAAACAATCACTGTATCCTGCAAAATCCCTTGGCAACAGGAAAAATGGTTGACTTATCTGCTATTACTTCTTTGGTTATGTGTCATCCCATGAACCACAGGGTTTTGCTGCCAGGACCCTCATGTAACCACTGGAGAGCCAGAGTTTTCATGGATCTGGGACTGCTGCAGCATTTACAAAGGTGGGGGCAACCAAGGACATGCTGGACTGCCTGTGGAGTCAGGTATACCACCCTCCAGGAACTAACCAGCAAGACCTCTGAGCCTCATTGTTCAGAGCTTTTATCTAGGTCATCATAATTGATGGAATCATTGACCAGGTTATTGAACCCAATCTTCAGCCACCTTCTCAAGAGAGGTCATGGGGCAGGGATGAAAGTTTCAACCTTCTGTCATGCCAAGAGTTTTTCTGATAATCAGTTCCCATCCTTAAGCAATCTAGTTCTTCTTCTTCCATGAATCAGAAGCGTTTTCAGAAACTCAAGTGTGGTGCTTGGGGATTCACTATGAATTAGACATGACTCTCTAATCTCTCAGTAACTTCCAAGAGTAATGAAGTTCTATGCCAGGAGCTGGGAGCAAAGACTAATATCTTTTTTTTTTTTTTTAGCATGGTATAGCACAGAAGAGTGAATCTGCGGATATGAATTACCTGTGTCCAGCACAGTGGCCAAAAGGTTCTCCAGGACTTCTGCTACTTCGTGTTACCAGCCTCTATGCATATGGGCATCATACTCAAAAACAAAAAAAATCACCAAACACAGAATACATGTATCAATTGCATAAAGTACTTAGAACACTGAATTTTTATTACAGAGTGATCCAATATTGATATTTCAAAAGGTAATTGGACTATATATTTTTTCTATAAAACACTTTTCTATTTCTATTATGAGATTCAGTCTTTTCTTTATGATTAACTGTATTCATGCCTTTGGTCAGGACTGTACTGTAGTGGGCATTTCTTTAGACCCAAGGTTCAAATTTAGATCATTTGCAGGAATAGAAAATACTACTACTAATCTGTTCATCTAGATGTAGACCAACCATGTCTGTATTTATAGATAAAAGGAGTACAAAGTAAGAACAAAATAATGGAGCTTGTAGCTATATACTAAGTCCATATTCACTGAATTTAGTCAGCATCTACTAGGCACCAGTCAGCCTCTCAGAGTTATCACAACAAATATTCACAGCAATTCTAGGAGATAGGGATTTATATTGCTTTATAGGTAAAAGAACTAAAACCCTGAGGTTAACAGGTTGATGCCTTCTGTTGATGCACCACAGAAAAACAAAGCTTAGATGCAGAATGGTTGACCTCAATTTTGTTGCCCTTTCGTTCTCTCTCTGTTGCTTTTAAAAATATAAAGTAACTTTTTAGATTGTCTGGAAACCTACTTCCTTTTTTTCTTTAGGTTTTATGGAATCAAGGAAATACTCTTACGAGGAAAATAATCTTCTCAAATGTTGCGGCTGCTTTAGGAAGCTAAAGAACTTCTTGCATTTGGAGTAGTGTGGTTTGAAAAACCACTTTCCTTCTGATTTGTTTTGACACACTGTTGTCCCTTCTGTTCTCATCAACATTAATATGGAGACATTTATGGACCTTAGCCATATTCTAAATTCTAACCTTGTGCCAAATAGTAAAGAGTCACGAAATCTCTCTTTTCCAATTCATTGTGTCCCTTGCTCGATTCTACCTTATAGTAAGGCTGAATTGTTTGGGATCTGTGGATTCATTTCCTCACATGGGTGGTGTGGTCATTGAACAAAGGGACTTACTTTGTTGTCACCAGAGTTAGCCAATGGCTTATAGCTAATCAATATTTTTTAAATGGACCTTTGGGTCATCTAATTAAAGCCAAGAACCACTGGCCTCATGCAGCAGTTATCTGTTTATTGCTTTCTTCCCCAGTACCGCTTTTTCTCGTGCCATGTCTCTAAACTGAAGATGGAATCGCTCGTTAATAATGCTAGGAAGGAACTGGTTAGTAGAGAAGGGGAAACTGGGTCACAAGTAAGCACTTCTGATTTAGAATCAGTAAACAATTTGGGCTGCAGTCATAAAAGAATGGTTTGGCATTAGAAAAACAGTTAAGTATAACAGCTCCTCTTACAAAGGGATAGAGCATCTATTATAGTTAAAGAGCTCTTTCAGTGAAAACAAACAAATGTAAGAACTTGTATAAAGTCAGGACGCCTTAATGCTGTCGGTGGTTGCATCTGTGAATAACAGGGAACAGGAATGACCCCTGAAAGTTGCTTTCACTTTGCTGCTGACTTTCTTTAGAACAATGTTAATCTCACCCACTTTCGTTCTTGAACGCACACCATAATAACAGTCTCTAACTCTTGCAAGAGTCTTATCATCAAAATGACTATGTTTCCTGAAAGTGAAATGAGGGCTGCTCCCAAGTGATGTGAATTGGTGGTTTCTAGCTTAGAATTGGCCAGCTCTAATGTGGAAGGGAGAATAGTGTGTGATACATTCAGGGGTACCATTCAACCAAACCAAGACTTTTGGGCTAAACACACGGGAAGACACCCGAAAAGGGGAAAAAAATTGTATCAGATCTCCATGGAACTAGATCTCAGGTCCACTTGTTCAGCAGCCCCCTTTAAAAAGCAAAGATGTCAGTAAAGCAAGACCAGTAGTTTGCATCAGTATAATATGAAAATTTAAAAAAATCTGCTTGAGGGACCAAACCACTTCAAGAAGAAAAGAATAGTCTTTATAATAAATGATGAAGGGATACCAGATATCTACATGAAAAACAGTAAAGGCCAAACTTCTCCTTAGAAGAAGCATAAGCGTCAAAATAGAGAAGAAAACTTTTAGAACCAGGGGTTAGACAAAGCCTTTTGAAAATATGGTATGAAAAGCACAAGAAACAAACATACAAAAAATGAATTAGACTGCATCAAAATAAAAACAGCTTTCGTGTTTCAAAATACACCATCAAGAAATAAAAACAACAGCCTAAGGAACAGGAGAAAATCTTTGTAAATCATATCTGAGAAGGGATTTGTATTTAGACTACACATGCATCTAGGTATATAAATAACTAGTATAACTCAGTCATAGAGTTGTAATTTTTCTTGTCAGTACAAGGGTTTGAACTTAGGACCTCATGCTTGCCAAGTAGGTACTCTACTACTTGAGCTATGCTCACAGCCCTACAACTCACTAATAAAGACAACCTGTCCTACTCTGTTTTCTGTTGCTATCACTGAATACCAAAGACTAGATAATTTAGAAAGAATAGAGGCAGTATAAGGCTTGAACTCAGGGCCTAACGTTTGCTAGGCAAGTGCTCTGCCACTTGCACTACACCCCAGTTTGCTTTTGGTGTTTTTCGTATAGGGACTCACACTTTTGCACAACCAGTCTTGGACTGTGATCCTCCTACTTTTGCCTCCCAAATAGCTGGAATTACAAGCACACATCACCACACCTGGCCCCGGGTGCAGACCTTTTTGCTGCATATAACATGGTAGAGGAGATCAAATGCAAGACAGAGAAAATGTGCTAGTTCAGATCTCTCTCCCTTTTCTTATAGGACCACTAATATCATCGTGGGGCCCCACTCTGGTAATATCTAATCTAAATGGCCTCTCTAAGACCTCACACCCAAACATCAGTGACAGTTGATTTGGGGGATTAGGTTTTCAACACATGAATTGGAGTTGGGGACACATCCAAACCACAACATAACCTAATTTTTAAAAATGGGTAAAGGATCTCAAGAGATATTTCTCAAAAAGGATATACAAATGGCCAGTAAGCAAATGAAAAGATGTTCAACATCATTAGTCAAAAGAAAAATTCACATCAAAATCACAATGAGAAACTCTTCCATATCCATTAGGGTAGCTATAATGAGAAAGTTGGGCAATAACAGATGTTGGTAGTGATGTGGAAAAATTAGAGCTCTCTACATTGCTGATGGGAATGCAAGGTGGTACAGCTGCTTTGGGAAGTATCATTGCAGTGCCTTAAAAGATTAAACAGAGCGTTACCTTAACCAGAAATTTCTCCCAGGTACATCCAAGAAACAGGAAAATAAATAAATGTGAAAAAATATGTACACCAATGTTTATAGTAATGTTACACAGAATAGGCAAAAAAAGTGGAAATAACCCAAATGTTCATAAATGGATAAATAAAATGTTGTATATCCACACAACGGAACACTATTCAGCAACATGGATGCTAAAATATTATGCTATTGAAGAAACCAGTCAAAACAGACCACATATATGACTCAGTTTATTTGAAATGTTCAATACAGGTAAATCTGTAGAGACCAAAAAGTAGGTTAGTGGTTGCTTAGGGCTCAGGGGAGGGTGGAAAGACCATAAGGCTGCTAATGTGTATGGGATTTGGAGGAGTTGACAAAATGTTTTAAAATTAGATTGTGGGGACAAATGCATGATGGTAAGGGCTGCACAACTCTGTGACTATACTAACAACCATTTTCTTGTACACTTTAAATAGGTCCATCATATAGAATACAAATTATCCCACAATAAAAGTATTAAAGATTTTATTTAAGCCAGACACTGGTGGCTCTCACCTGTAATCCTAGCTACTCAGGAGGCAGAGATCAGGAGGATCATGGCTCAAAGCCAGCCCAGGGAAATAGTTCCTCAAGACCCTATCTCTAAAAAACCCATGACAAAAAAGGGCTGGTGGAGTGGCTCAAGGTGAAGGCCCTGAGTTCAAACCCAAATACCATAAAAAAAGAAAAACAAAGGATTTTGTTTAAATGCATTAGGAAAATCCATAGCAAAAACTAATCATCAACTTAAACAGGAAGGTTTATTTGTTCTATTTTTCCAGAAATCTGGAATGTGGGAATTTGGAAAAGGTAAATTCTAAAATCAGTGACAAAAGGGCTGGCAGAGTGGCTCAAATGATAAGAACCTGCCTAAGAAGTGTGAGCCCTGAGTTCAACTACCAGTATTACCAAGAAAGAAAAAACTTTAAAAATCAGTGATAAAAAGGGATAAATTAGTTCATTAATATCACAAGTTAATATCACTACTCTGAACATTTGAAATCTGAAATGTTCTGAAATCTAAAACTTTATAAACACTGACAATATACTGGAAAAAATTTGATTTGGGGTATTCTAGATTTTAAAAATTCAAATTAGTGAAATTTATGTGAAGTCTATGCACATATTGCAAAACCTAAAAAACTTCAAAATGTGAAGCACTTCTCATCCCAAGCTTATTGGATAAAGGATTTTAAACCTGTTTTGAAAAAAGATACTTAGCTTTTTGTGAACAAAAATCAAATCAAGTCTGCATTTAATAGCCTATACCAAAACAAAATCCAGGTACATTAAATATTTAAAGGTTAAGAAAAGTATTTAAGTACAGTAAGAAAAAAGGGGAGTTTAAATGTTTGAAATTGCAGAAGGTTTTAATCATAAGTCCAAGTACAAACCATGAAAGGGAAGATTAATAGATTTTTTTCTACATAAACATTTAAAAAGTATGTGTCAAATAAAATTGAAAGGAAAATAAGCTGAACAATTATTTCAAAAATTATAATAGGCAAAGGTTAATATCTTTAAAAAACTATGAAACCCTGAAGAGAAAAAATATTTTAAAAACACATGGGAAGATCATGAAAGGAAAAGAAAATCCAACAAACAAAAAAAAGATTTAAATCTTCCAGCTCCAATCATGATAGGGTACAAAACTGGTATCAAAAGCACCCTCCAGCTGTAAAGAATTATAAAACTGATTAAATATATATTAGCAACTATTTCCAGGCATCAGATAACAAGTGATACAGAACTATAATACCCAAGAGAAAGGAATCACAGGGTGACCTCAATGTTCACTCCAGGTTCTTGCCCGAAGGCCTTTTCAAACAAGGAAGTACAGCTTAAACCCAGAGCAATGATCTCATTCAGACTGAGATCATCAGTCGGCAAAGGAAAAGAGAGAGATTAAAGTTTGGACATTCAATGGACCTGCAATTTCTGGGACAAGTCATTGGAGGTGGGGGAGCTATCCAGGTAAGCAAAGTACCCGCAGGGATGCTTTTGTGTCTCTGGATGAAGATGCTCACAAGGATGAGATTCCGGCAGTCCTGGAGAGAAACCGCTGGATTAAACTGAGACTCTGAAGGTCACATTCTCTTGGGAAATGTGGAAATTTCAATCAGCTAGAGTAGGAAGACTCTACTTGGCCACCCAATAGTCATGCCTGAGAAGTAAGGCTTCTCAAGCTTTAAAGTGAATGCTATTCTAGACCCAGTCTAATGAGAACTAAAAAATATACTTTACTAGGATAAAAATGACCTGCCAATAAATTAACTGCCTACCAGAAAAATGTTCAGAATTAATTAGAGAACGATGTCAAAACCTAGACTCTCAACAACATCCACAATGTCTAGCATATAGTCAAAAAAGTTACTAAGAATAAAAGCAGGAAAGTGTGATTACAAGTGGGATGAAAAGCAACCAAGAGGAACAGACTCAGAGATAGCACCCATCTCTATATGAATGTGGAGCTGTACAGAAGGAAAATTTCAGCAAGAAAGAAAAAAGAAAAGAAACTACTAATGCAAATTGAAATTATATTGATTAAAAACAGAATAACTGAAAGGACAAATTCCTTGGATAGGTATAATAGCAGATTGCACACTGCTGAAAATGAAATGAGTGAAGTTCCAGAGCTGGCAGAGTGGCTCAAGTGGCAGAGAGCCTGTGAGGCTCTGAGTTCAAATACCAGTGCTGCAAATGAATACATAAATAATTCTCCAAATGATCTAAATACAAGCACAGAAAATAAAGCTGAGGGGTTATTAGGGATTGTTCTACAATGAAGGACACGCATACAGTTAGATCTCCCAAGCACAGAAGAGAGACACTAGGGCAGGAAAAATATTGGAGAAAAATCACAGGCAAATTCGTCACAAATAAGATGAAGATCTATGCCTTCACATCTGAAGTGCTCACTGAACTGCAAGAAAATGCACTCGGTGAAGTTACACTTAGAGGTATCATAGTCAAAAAGTTAAAAAATAAAAGAAAGAAATACTATTAGCAGCCAAAGGCAGAAATATTGCATACATTGACTACAACGTCATGTATAGGTACATAGCAGTAATGATGACCATTGACTTTTCATCAGAACAAAGCAAGCCAGAAGAACATAGAATCCCATCTAAAAATGCTGGAAGGAAAAAGTCAACATGGATTCAATATTAAGTGGAAAGTATTCTGCAAGTTTGCAGAATAGCTCAGTGGTAGCGGACTTGGCTAGCACGCAGAGGCTCTGTACACACACACACAGTCTACAAAACTGAAGGACATAAGAGACATTTAAAAACATTCAGAGAAAAAAACCTAAGAGAATTTCTCAAAAGTAGAATCACTTTATAGAAAATAATAAAAGAAGTCCTTTGAGAAATGATACCAACCAAAAACTCAGAAATACATAGAGAAAAATAAAGAGCACATAAATGACAAATATGTAAATATACAAGACTTTTTCCACATTTTAAAAATTCCTCAAAAAATTATCTAAAGCAAGGAATAACATATTATGAGACTTACAGACTCTGAAAAATTAAAATATATAACTGTAAGACTAAAGATAAAAGGAAGTCAAAAGATAAAGTTATAAAGTTCGTATACTGAATGAGATGGTATAATTTGACTGTGAGCATTTAAGTTGTATTCCTAGAGCAAACAAACACATATACCCACAAAAAATTGTATGACTAAAAATACAATAGAGGAGATAAATTAAAATATTAGAAATAATTGCTCATTTAAAGAAAGAAGAGGAATGAATTTTAAGACAGACTGAACAATTAACAAACAGCAAAAAAATACATAAACACAGCCCCATTAATAATCACACTGAGCAAAAATTGATGAAATTTTTCAACCAGAAGGGAAAGATTCTCAGATTGAATAAAATATGTCCAACCTGCTTAATGTTTATTACAGGTACACTTTAACTACAAAAAGTAGGTTAAAAGTAAAAGATTTGAAAAGATACAGCACACCATGCAAACACTAATCATAAGAAACCAGGATGGACACTACTTTAGTATCAGTTAATAGGTATTTCCAGACATGAGTAGCCTTAGAAACAAAGAGGAAGGGTAAAAGAAGGAAGTTAAGAAGGTGAGTATGGTTGATGTACCTCCTATACATGAATGAATATAGAATTTTTAAACCTGTTAAAAACATCATAAGAAGGGGACTAAGGCAGAAAAGAGAAAAATGAAGGAGATGAACCAATTCAGATTATAATGCATATATACATGGAAATATCACAAGGAAACTCCCTGTCTGGGGTGTTGGTACCAGTAGGAGGAGAGAGGACATGGGGAAAAGGCATAGGAAGATGAATATGTTGCCAATATTGTGTACACATGTATGTAAATGGAAAAGTGAGACCTGTTGAAACTATTCCAGAAATGAGGGGGAAGAGAGGGGATAAAGGAGAATGATGGAGAAGGTGAATTCAACTACGATATATCATAAGAACTTTTGCAAATCTCACAATATACCCCCAGCACAATAATAATTTTAGAAAGGAAAAAATTAATTAATTAAAATAAAAAAATTCATAATTCCAAATATGCACGCACCTATTAGCAAAGCTTCAAAATATGTGAAGCAAAAACTGATAGAATTATGTGAAGAAATAGACACATCCACAAATGTTTTGGAGATTTTTATACTCCTTTCTCAGTGATTGATAAAACAAATAAACATCAAGTAAGCAAACAACACCATCAAATAAATCAACCTGATATTTAAAATGTATTACGTTAGCCTGGTGCAGGTGGCTCATGCCTGTAATCCTAACTACTAGGGAGACTGGTATCGGGATGATAGTGGTTCAAGGCCAGTAGGGCAAGTAGTTCAGGAGATCCCCATCTCCAAAATAACCAGAGCAAAGTGGACTGGAGGTGCTAGCATGAAGCCCAAAGGTCAAAGCCCAGACTCATCAAAAATAAATAAGGTACTACTCTAAGCAATTGCATGATATATGTTCTTTTCATGAACATATTCTTTTCAAGAAAATATATTTCTTTAGAGATATTCACAGAACATTCACAGATACACCAAATTCTTGAACATAAAATAACATTTGATAGATTGCAAAAGATTAAAACCATCCAGAATATGTATTCTTATCTCAATGTAACTCAACTGGAAATCCACACAAAATACCTGAAAAATCTCCAAACATATGAAAATTAAATAACATAATCCATGGGTCAAGAGCAAATCGCAATGTAAATTGGAAAATGTGTTGGGATGAATAATAATAAAACACAACTTCACAAAGTGACCACATGGAAATTTACACCACCAGTGCGTATATTAGAAAAGATTGTAAATCAATAATTTGAGCTTTTATATTAATCAAAAAGAAAAATTCAAACAAATTGGCAATTATGCAATCTAAATAATTGATTTGAGGGAAATAGTAAAGATAAAAAAATAACAAATGACACAGGAAATATGAAAAAAACTAAAACACCAATACCCAAGTCAAACACAAACTCAGATAACTCAAAATCAAGATTGATGGCCTGAAGACGTCTGTCTTTTCCTGTACATAAGTAAGATCACAATAGCCAAGCTCTGGAAACAACCCAGATGCCCTACAACCGATGAATGGATCAAGAAATTGTGGTGTATATAAATACAGTGTTGGCTGTATAATAGAACCATCCAGGGAACTTTTTAAGATGTATGGATCCCAAGACCCCACTCCAGACCAAATGAATGTGGATTTTTGAGAACTTAAGGTATCCATATTTTAATGGACGGCCAGGACGGAGAATCATTGCCTTGGAGCAGCAGCTCTCAAACAAAAGCACACACCCTGATCACACAGGGAGTCTGTAGAAACACCAGCTGCTGGACTCCACCCCCAGGGTTTCTGATTCAGTATATCTGAGAGAGTTCCAAAGGTCCTGCCCTTAATGACTTAAGAAACCAGACTTACATTGCAGTGAGGGAGAACACACACCATGAGTGAACACACACCGTGGGGAATCCAGGTATCTTATTTAAGAAGGTGTTAATAAGATTCAGTATAGGATTTGGGCTTTGGCTGGGTAATTTGAGAAAAGGTTTAAGAAGGTGTTTGCTTGAGATTGGGTGGTATTGGAAAGTGGGGTCAATTTTGTGACTGGATGTCTCAGTAAATTTTATCTACAGGGAGGGGAGACTGGTAAAAAGATAAGCTGTACTCCATAAAAAAGCAGCAGTCACTTATTTGGCAAAAAAAGAGGCAGTTCTGTAATTTGTGTTCTGAACAGGGACCTTGTTTTTATCTGTATTTAGATAAAAAATTATGAAGTGGCCTTGTTCTGTATCATTTATCACGGTCTTAGAGTAAGCTTGGGGTTGGGGTTCTGTGAGATGATTGTTTCGTAGTAGAATACCATGGCCTACCATGTGGCACGTGCTTTGGGATGTTAGAAGTACCCTCCTCCTTCCTTTTTTCCTTCCTCCCAAGTTCCAGGTGATGATGATACTTCTCATTCGGCACTGAGATCGCTGTCTGTGAAGATCCATCCATCTGAGACTAGGTTTGGAAAGGTGCAAAACAGAAAAACAGAACACATAAAGGCAATCTTAAAAATCAGGCAGGCTGGCAGAGTGACTCAAGCAGTAAGAACACCTGCCTAGCAAGCGTGAGGCCCTGAGTTCAATCCCCAGTACCCCACCTCCAAAAAGGCAAGGGCATGAGCTTCAAGGGGAAAACAAAATCAGAATAACCGACCCTAGCAGATAATTTAGTCTGAGGAAACTGAGTCTGACACAGGTTAACACAACATACCAGCTTTAGTTGGATGGATAAAGCCAGCATCATCTGTTAAAACCCTTATGCCCAGTTATCTTTTTTGACCCGCTTCGGATTCCAGCCTTTGTACTAATTCTTTCCGACCCATTTTTTTTTAACCTCATTGTTACTCATTATTCCTGTATCCTTTTAAAATATTCTTTCTTCACAAAACTCTTTCCCAGGCTCCTCACATGAAATTACCTCCCCTTTCATCACTGTCATGTCACCTTCTTTTTCTAAAATGCACCAAACAAGATGTATATTCCGAATTTATCTTATGATGCTTAATTTAAACTGCCTGGCCCCCCCCCTAAACTGTGCTCCCTGTGAACAGGGACCACATCCATCTTCATGATCTCTGTCTCTTTCACTGTTAGGACAATACTGGAAGGGAAGGGCCCACCCCCTTCCTCAGCAGGTGCTGAATCACAGTTGAGTACCTTTCCCCTCTTATCCAGTCTAATCCACACTGTATCTTTTGAAAAATCATTATTGCCTTGGCTTGACAATGATACCCTTCTCTATTTTTCCTTACTTATATAGAACCCCCAAATCCTTATAATTTTTTCCTACTATTTCAATGAAAATTGTTAAGTGGTGGAATCTATATGAGTAATGAAACTTGAGTTTCATATCGTAATGAATCACAATTAGTGTTCAAGCCTACCTTGTCTTGACTTCAATTTGATGATTGCTCTTTCAGTTGCTATTTTATGTTCCACATTGGTCAAGCTAGGGGAGATTAACTTTACAATGAAATTTTTCCTTTGGGCATTTCATGTGTTTGAGATGTATTTCTTGAGTTTATTGTTTCAATGAAGTGTTCTGACATACTTCCCTAACCCTTCTTCTGGGACAGGACTTGATACAGCAGACTTCTTGGCTGTGGGTTGGCGATGGGAGAAGATATTTGGGCAACAATGATGTCCAACTGAGCCTCAGGGTTTTGAATTTCAAGCCAAGTCCTGTTCAAATCTGGTTTAGCTGACTCCCATATTCTGAATGCAAATGCCTCAAAATGCTCATAAAATGGTAACAGCAGATTCTGTGGACATGAAACAGCTCTCACTAAACATCACTTTAATGAATTAAGTATAAATGAAACAGGAACATATGGATTCTATTGTCCTAAAAACATACAGGCGTTTAAAAGAAAGGCAAACAAAGAAGTTCCTTGGTGACATGTGTTTTGGAGTTTGCTGAACCAAAGATGTTGGAACACTCCCTAAGACATTTATCAAGAATAAAATGTGGCTGGCTTCACCCACTTCCTCATGTGTGGTCGGTGACTTCAGTGTGCCTACTGTGCTCTTCCACTCAAAAACCAACTGCTGTTTCCCTGAGAGGGGATCAGCTCGCTGTCTTTAGTGTGTGCAGATGTGAGCAAGCTCCTGCTCCCTGAGCCTCAGGGAACATGTGTTCCCCAAGCAAAGTGAAAAGAGGCACTTCCTGTCCCCTCCAGTCCTAACGCACATCCTTTCCTATACCCTTGCTTCTGTGCTCTTGGTGTCAGAGGTCAATTAGCTGGCACTTAGGGTAGAGCTGGGCTCCAGCACAGTCCTAACCATCTCAAAAGCCTTCCCTGCATCGACTGCTGATTCTGGCAGGCCACAGTAGAGTTTTCTTTGACTTCAGACCCTGGTGCCCAAGTTGCAATACTCCTCTTGCCTCCTCCTCCTACTGTCTGCTCCTGGGCCGCCCACTACCCATACTTAAAATAGAAAAAGACCTTCCTTTATAAGCTTCCTAGGTAGGAGAACAAGCAGACTATCATTTCGCTTCTAATCCTGCTCTTCTTTTAGAATTTTTGTGTGGCCTGAGCTTTATTTTCCTGTAGTTTGTAAAAAATATACTTTACCACAATTAAAAAACAAAACAAAACAGTGCTGCTACCTTTGTGTTAGACACCCATCAGAAAGAACCTTTGACTATATTCTGTAGTCTGTCAAAATCACTGGCCCCAAAAGCTTTAGGAAAATCATAGCCGCCCCTTTTGAAAGGGTCAAAGTGGACATTTGAGAATCCCTAGAGACTTCTAAGCACCTGTGTACTCCTTGCTCTTGGGTTGCTCATGACTCCATCAAGCAACTTTAACCCAGGTTAAACCAGGGAGTCAAGGAGCTCTGGGTACCGTGTGTCCTCTGGAGAAGCCTTTGGTAGAGGGTCACTAACTGCTCTCTTCCAGGAGAATGACTCAGTACAAGCAAGGTCTTCCCCCAGCTAATGGAGTGACTCTTTAGAGACTTTAAACACATGTGGGAACATGCATGTATGATTTTTTTTTTCTTGTAGAGCTGGGCCAGTTGTTTCATGTGAGAGAAGTGGCTTAAGTTTATGTCGATTCCCGCCACCCCCCAACCCCGCCCCACTCTAATCTTTTCTCTTTCTGCTCAACTATTTCTTGTCCCCTAGTACTTTGTGGCTTGCTTTCAAAAATGTATCTAGATTTTTCTTGGGTCAAGCAGATGAGGCATAGAGGAAAGAGTGTTAGTGTGTGGGACAAGGAATAAAACATTAGTTCTGATGGAGGAGAAGAGGCCGGTTGTCATTTGAGGGGAATCTAGAATGACAGGGGGCCCTCAGGTACTGACTAAATGGTGTAATTAGACCCATTTTAATTTTTGTCTGAAATCTAAAAGGGATCAAGAATTTATAAAAATGCAGGATACACTTCCTTTACTGTGTTCCCTGGAGCATCCTTGATCCAGTTTCTGTCATAACTGAGCAAATAAAAATGAGGTGTGTATGCTGGGAACAAAGGGAAGCCTGTTTCTATCTGTGGGCTAATTTTATGTGTGAATTTGACTGGGCCATGGGGCACCCAGATATTTTGCTAAACATTATTTTTCAGAGTATTTGTGAAGCCTTTTTCCAATTTAAGTTAGCAGAGTGAGCACAGCAGATGGCCCTCCCCAGGGTGAGTGGACATCATCCACTCTGTTGAGAGTCTGGATAGAACAAAAAGGTAGCAGAAGGGAGAATTTGCCTTCTCTGCCTGATTGAGCTGGGGCACTGGTCTCCTGCTCTTGAACTCCTGGTTCAACATCAGTGCTTCTGGTTCTCAGGACTTTACATTTGGACGTGAACGTACATCATTATAACACCAGTGATTTTCCTGGGTCTGAAACTTGCAGATAGTGGATCATAGGCATCCTTACCCTGCATAATTGCACAAGCCAATACTTTGCAATGACTCTCTTCTCTCTATATAGACAGTCCCAGACTTACAATGTCTGGCTTATGATTTTTTTGATTTTGCAATTGTGCTCAAGTGATATAGACTCAGTAGAAACCAAACATTGGATTTTCACTTTTGTTCTTTTCCCAAGCTAGTGGTATACAGTACAATACTCTCTTGCAGAGAAGGTTTTGATCAAAGTACATTATATACATTTATGAAAATAATGTAATAAAACCCATTATTTTGTACAATTTAAAAATACTCTCTAGTGATACTGGACAGTGATGGTAAGGTACAATTTCCACTCAGCCACAAGATCATGAGAGTAAATAGGCCTCCACAAGCTATGAAGCACAGTAGATTAAGGGTATTAAATGCATTTTCAATGCATGATATTTTGAACTTATAATGAGTTTATCTGGAGGACTTTATAAGTCAAAGAATACATCCCTATATCTGTTTATCTATCTATCTATCTATCTATCTATCTATCTATCTATCTATCTATCTGCCTATCTATCTTTCTATTTATCTATCCACCTATCTCTCTATCTCCTATTCCTTATTCTATTTTTCTGGAAATCCCTGACTAGCACACTGTCTATCTAATATATTGGAGTAAAGAGTTAGAAACATTTATTCTTAGCATAACATGGTCCTTGTTAGCAAGGCAGTCTGGAGTGAATGCCTGTCACACATAAAAAATAACTCGAGGGGCTCTCTCTGTTATCTCCAGGCATTCTCACGCTTGCCAAGGTCTCTAAAGATTTTCAGAGGGTCATTTGCATAACCTGCTCTTTCTCCCTGCTTTCAGTCATTTGCTGATATGCAGGGCTGCAGCAATTTCTTCTCCCTCACCCTCATTCTCCAGTGTTGTATTATGTTCATGGCCAATAACAATTTCAATTACCATAAAAATGAAAAAATGAAATTCAATTTAACCAAGCAAATGGTTGGACTCAAGACCACAAAACAAGCAATCTTGTACAGAGCCCCGAATACAATTTGAAAAAAGCCTTACAATGTTCTTTTTATTTCTTTTCCAAGGATGACTAGATGAGATTCACCAGGGCACATTCTGGGGAGGATTCTTTCTTGTAGGCAGAGAGAAGAGAGGATGACCTCATAAACTTGTTCAACACTAATTTTTACATCTCTTTATGAGAATTTTGGCTTTGTAGGCTTTTACTCCAGGGTATGCTGGTGTTCTTGGTGGAGAAATAGTTTACATAGCCATGTAGCACTGTGATACACTTGACTCAGCTAGGTTACATATATAGCAAGTGCAAAAATGGAGCCATTTTCTCAGTAGACACAGCTTGCCTTAATACCATGGCATTTTGAAAAACTGATCTGCAATCGTTAAAGTTAGGGGTAAGAGGGTACTCTTCCTCTTTTGTTTCTCAGTGTCATCTCTCACCCTTCCTTCAATAAGATGAATAAATCAGATTTCACTGGCTGAAATCTATGAAATCTATCTCTCGTACCCAGCTACACCATTGACTATCTTGCTGAGTTTTGTTGGTTCAAAACAATAACATAAGTATCGTAAGAACATAAACTGTCTGATTGAGGCAACGATGTTATAAAACCGATATTACAATTTTGCCTTGATGTACTTATTGTTAGAATTTATCAAGCCTTTTCTAGAATGTTCTCTCCATGGTTTATCCATAAATGAGGCATAATTTCTTCTTGTTTTGTGTACTTTGTCTATCTCTTATAATTTTTTTAACTATCTTATTTCTCATTAGTAAATGCTTAGGTTTTATCTGAACAACCTAACTCACTCTGCTCTGATTTCTGGGAACTGTTGTTGCTTCTTCAGTGCCACATTCACATTCTTACAATGGGTACAGCTGATGACCTCATTCCAACCCCACTCCATCCTGTATACCCATGCTCAGACACAGTTAATTGGTCAACACTGAGCACTTGTTTCCTCCTGAGCCAATCAAATACGGTCTCATGAGAGTTTGGATTCTAATTTTTGCTGGTATACTAGGGAAAGGAGATAAAAAGATTGTCAACTGTTGGCTGGTAGCTTTGTGAGAGGGAATAGAATTGTCTACTATATTGGGAAGAAGACAGAACTCTGTACTGTAGACAGGAGAGAGAGAGAGAGAGGCATACAGGAGAGGAGAAGAGAAGAGATCTTTGGAGAAATATAAATGAATTGGAGAGAGAGTGCTTCCTATGTCACTCCTGGTCTCAGCCTCAGGTTCTAGTCCCCTCTGAAGCCTGACTGTATGATTGCCCTGGAATCCAATGTGTTGAACATATAACACGAATCTTTCCCCTTTTGATTAAGTTTGTCAGTATTAGTTTCTGTTATTTACAACTCAGAATCTTAATAATCCATCCTTCTGAATATCCTTTTCAGAACATAACATTGAGCTGTTTTACATGACCTGACATTGCTGCAATGCCCACCTTCTCTTCTTGGACTAGATATTGCTCAGCATCCTCTATGATGCACTTGTCATTCGACAAACCTGACAGCTCCTAAGTGCAGTTTAGGGGTCTCTACTGCAGTCCTAGTGCAGTAGGTTTTCCCATAGGAGCACACCAAGATAGTGACTTAGTGGATGTTGCTGCCTAGCCTTCAACAAGAATGACTCACCCTCCTTTTGTGTGAGCTTCCTGTCTTCTTATTCCTGTTCAAGCCCAGCCACTTTTCCAAAGCCAAGAAATATCGACATAGAAAACCTGTGGCTTTCATTATCCATCACACTCTCTTCCGTCCTCATCTTTAAATATTATTTTGGCTCAATTCAAGCTCTTTCCTTGGCTGCCTCTTCAGGCCAATCATTAATTTGTGGTTTTCTAAGCAATGCCCTGCTGCTCCTTTCACTGTACTAACGTGTTCTTGTCCTTGGAGTCACCTGTCTCTGCAGCTCAGGAAGAAGGAACACATAAACCTCTTGTAGATGCCTAAACACACACGGGCATGCAGAGGCACATAAATAAATGTCTTTGCACAAAAAAAATATTAATTTCAGTATTGAGACCCAATGAGAGTTCACCCAAAGAGCTTGCAGTGAGTGTGAGTCACGGGTTATCAGTCTTTGTGATATAACATGTGAGTTAGAGAGTTCTTACTAGCCTCCATGAAAAGTCTTCTTTGTCCATGTGGTTACTATGGGCTCATGAATCCACACAATAAGGTAAAAGGAAGCCCTAAAACTTTATTTCCCCACCTCAATGCAAAGCTCCTATCCCATACCATCGTTCAAGACTGGATCTAGGCTTGAAGACCTGGGCGCCTATGTCCACAAGAAACTTACTTTATAAGGGGCCACTTACTTTATCTAGCCACCAACCACTTGTCATGAAATTGAAATGCTTGGTGATACAAAAGACAAAACAATGCAGGCTCTACTCCTATTTATGAGGTCATATGAGGCTGTGAGAATATGATTTTTAAACATGTGCTCTAATTTTCTCTGGCTACAAAGTGACATTCAGTGTGTGAGATTCCATTCTCAATGGTGAGTTCATCTTTTACTGCCTTTTATCAGTGCAAATTATGGTGCACCGGGTGCTTACTTCTCTGTAACAGGAGGGGTCAAGTAGATAATTAATGAGAATTAATCTGTAAAAAGGAATAAAACCTCCAATTCGAATCCTGGTTTACGACTTGGTTTGTTATGCAAGCATGAAACTTCAAAGAGAACTAGCTCAACGAGGCACTTTAATTACATTTTATTATATTTAAGAACTCTATGGAAATTTTGCCTGCTACAAAGAATGTTTCTTGAGAACACTTTCTGCCACAGCAGGGCCCCTGTTCCCAGAGCAACTACAGAGGGCAGCTGCTGGCACTGTCTCCTACCTGGGAAAGAAGGCGCAAGCAGCTACTGGCAGAGGGAGTAGCCAGGGACAATTTCTCTTATGCAGACAAATCAATGGAACCCAGTGATTCTACCTTTCAAGGCTTTTCAAATTCATACATTCCCAGTGGCAAACTGGAAGGCTTGTGGTTCCAGACAAGTTTTTTGAGACCCAAATATGGGATATCGGTCTGTGCTAATCTCAGAAATGACCACTTCCATAACTTGGAAACAAAGCAAAACAAAAAGAAGAGAGAGCACCTGCATCTCCGTGCATTGTAGCTTAACTCTAGAGAACTTTCTTCTCTTTCTCTTTTCTTTCTTTTTCTTTTGGTAGTACTGGAATTTGAACTCAGGGCCTCACTCTTGCCAGGCAGCCATTCTACCACTTGAGTAACAGTCCTAGCCCTTTTTGGCTTTAGTTATTTTTCAGATAGGGTCTCACATATTCAACCTGGACTGGCCTTGAACTGACATCTTCCTACCTGTGGCCTCCCAGGTAGCTGAAATTACAGAGGTGAACCACCATGCCCAGCTTATTGGTTGAGCTAGAAGTCTTGCTAACTTTCCCCTCAGGCTGGCCTGAAACCGTGATACTCCTGATCTATGCCTCCCAAAGAGCTGAGATTACAGGCACGAGACTCGGCCCCTACACTTTTTCTTTTTCACTTTTCTTTTTGAGGCAGGATCTCACTCTCTAGCACAGGCTGTTCTCAAACTCTTGAGCCTCATGCTTCCATTTCCTGAGTGCTGGGATTACAGATATGCACCACCATGCCAGCCCCAGAACTTTCTTAGGTTACATTTAACAGTGAGGGAAGAGACCCTTTAATTGCTATAGGATTTTCCCACTCTCTTCTATTCCATAGATCAGGAAACTAAAGAAAAATGATTCTTAGGTTAACATGACCTAGTGTCTGATTCCAGGGCGAAGGGCCAGGGTTCCTCCCTTGGATTCCAGCTCAGGCACCAACTTGTCTAATGGCCTTGGGCAAAGCCACTCAGGCTATGCTGGGTTTGCCCACTGCCAAAATGGAATGACAGGGCTGATGCCATCCTTGCTGACCTCACTGGGACATTGTGCAGGGAAGTTGAAAGGGCCATTTTTTTTTTTTTGGTAAAAAACTAATTTGGGCTTATATTATTAGATTTGAACAATAAGTTTCTGATGGGGATAAGATGAAGGAAAGTTCAGAATGGGAAAGACGAAAGAGAGTTGCTTGATTTATTCGGCAGGGTTAAAAGACAGAACAATGTATCCAAAGGTGTTCCTCTAAAAAGTAAATAAGGCAATGTAATATTTAAAAGTGACTTTGTTGTGGCAGGAAATTGCCCTCTGGCTTGAATAGTTTGGCAGGTTCTCCTACCCTTGACAATGGGTTAACCCCATCATTTTATAACTGGTAAAATCTAAGGGTCATAATTTACTTCACTTGGAATGAAGAAAAGAAAACACACACACACACACACACACACACACACACACAGTTTCCTCAAAAGTGTAATTTTTTGTGGAAGAGATAAAATTTAGAGGTTGGATATTGGAAATTGAAGGGGATATTGGAATCTTCTAATGTTGTTAACTTTTTTATTTACAGTATTTCAAGTCAAGGGAAGAGAGACAATTTCTTACTCAGTCCTGGGAGAGTATGGCTAAGATTGATTACTCACTTAATAAACAGGCATTGAGCACACTTCTTGGGGCATAGTTCTTGCCCACAATGAGCTTAGAGTTTATTAGAAGAGACACAGATCTGAGAAGCTGCTGCAAGGTCCTGTGAGGAGTGCCATAGAAGAAACACATCACAGAACTAGGCCAGAAGGGAGAAATGAGGGACCATATTGAAAAGCTGTTGGGAGGTCAAGCTCTACTCCACCTAGTGAGATAATGGAAGAAACATGGAGTGCTTCTAAGGCAAAGAGAGGAGGAAGTATTTGCTAGAACTCAGAGGAGATGGCAGCAAGCATGAACAGAGCACATGTGTATACAGATGTTGCGGACTGAAAGAGTATGTTGGGTCCAGAAAGGAGTCTCTTGGAGACAGCTTTTGGTGAGAAGAAACTAGTGGAAGATGAAGTCAGAAAAGTTAACCAAGGGCCTTTGAGGAGCAAGAATATTCTTCATCCACTGTGTACTGGCCACTATGTCTTAAGTAAAATGGGAGTGACAATAGTACCTACATCAAGGAACTTTCTACTATGTGGTAGAAAGTGAGATGATATGTGATAATGCATGTGGAACAATTCGAGCAGAGACTGGCATGAAATCACTTCTTGGTGAATATACACTTAATGATATTTATATAGCAGATAAAGACTTTGATCTCCATTCCATAGGCAGAAGGAAGCCATAAGGTATCTGAAGAAAGACAATATCATGATCAGAGTTGCATGAAGAATAGAGAAGACAGTGGGTGTGAGTGCAGTAGGGTGAAGGAAGAGCTAGGGAGAGGAATTTACAGACTCAAGTGAAAGGTGATGAGTGGTCTCAGTGGCCCCTCAAGTGTGGGACTTGAGTCACTGAGACAGATGGTAATATCAACCTAAGAAAATAGCTAAGATCCAGGGAGAACACTAGGGAAGTGATAAATTCAGTTTCCAGAAGGTGGATGGTCTACTGAGCAGGCAAGTAGACTCATGCCTGGATTTCTGGAGAGAAGTCAGAGCCTACAATATAATTTTATTCTGGGAGTAGAGATGGAAACTCAGGAGTTTTAGGGTTGGCTGAGATTATGCAGGCAGAAAGGCTAGAATGCCAGTCTGAGAAAGACTAGAAAGAGGAGTGTGAGAGAACCAAGAGGAAACAAGGTGGCAGAAATCAAGAAAGTCTTCATTAAATTTGGAGCTATTTGCTGGCACCCAGACCCTCTTTCCTATTTCGCCATCCTCTACTGTCATCTTCTAGGTCTCCCATCAGGTTTCTAGACTTCATTAATCACCTTTTGTGGAATACAACTTCTTCTGTAACTCTTTTTTGTTGTTGTTTTGTTTTTGGCAGTATTACAGTTTGACCTCAGGACCTCCTGCTTACTCTACCACTTGAGTCATGCCTCCAGTCCATTTTTCTTTAGTCATTTTTCAAATAAGGTCTCATACTTTGCCAGGGCCAGCCTTAGACTGTGATCCTCCTACCTTTGCCTCCTGAGTAGCTGGGCTTATAGGAAGATGCCACCATACCTGGCCCTACAGGGTTATTTTTGCACAAGGCTTTCTTTTAAAACACAACAAAAGGTATGAAGTAAAACTGATGATAAAGGTGAGGCAACAAATAAACATGAAACATCCTCTTTTCCTATATTTTATTAATACAGATTGGAATTATAATCAAATACATTTTTGTGACTTTAAGAGTAATAAAAATACAGAATCACTTAAAGCAAGAAAAAGAAGTTACTGTAAATTTAACTACATACTTTTTAAAATTCATCAGCAAACACCATAAGCAAGGTCAAAGCTCAGAGAGGCATTTTTAATACTTCTCCACAAACAAAGGACTAATCTCCCTAAGACACAAAAAACAACTAGAAATCAAGGTAAAAATTTCTATCTGTGATAGAAATATATAGGCCTGTTTGTATACAGCTGTACAAGACAAAAGAAGAGATATGAGTATCCCTAAACAAAAGAGAAGATGATAAACCTCATTTACCATGAGAGGAATGGGTTGCACTGAGCTAGCATTTTATACCTAACAGCTTGGGGGCCGGGGGACTAGAATATAGCATGTTTTTGATGAGACTGTTGGGAAATTGACACTCTCATACACTGCAGTCACCATTTTGAAATTGATACAGCCTGAATGACCTTGACGAAGGAGGATTTAGTGAGATTTATCAAAATTACAGATGCCTTTACCCCTTGCCTCAGAAATCTGATTGCTAAGAGCCTTGCCTACAGATACCCTATACAAGTACAAAATGATACATAAAGAAGGTTATTCACTGCGACACTGCTTGTAATAGCCAAAGGTTGGAAGCCACCTAAGTGACAGCAAGTGGGTATTTGGTTGAGTAAAGTATTGTACCATTGCAGAGTGCACTAACATGCAGTCATATAAGAAAATTAAAAATAAAGACTGAGTTGAAATAGAGTGTTGTGTACTAAAATGGAGACTGAAGCCATCTCTAGGACACAGTACTTAAAAAATACAAGTGGCAGAGCAGTCATGTGACATAATAGCGATTGTGTAAGAATGTATGTATATGCATGTGGATATACACACATACACATATGTACATATGTTTGCTTGTAATAACAAAATCAAATATTTTGAACATAACTCTCTGGTGAGTCCTTTATTCTTTGGCAGTATAAACAAATATTTCATAAAACATGGAACCTGTCAAGGGTGGAGGAAAACAAGATAGAGAGTATACTTTTAAGGATGCTTTTCTCTATACAAAAACTACACATAGATTTTAGTATTAATACTAATATTACCATTTTGAGATAAATTCCTTTAGATTTCTTTATATAAAACAAATAATGTCAAAATTAAAGATTAAAAAAAATTCCAGCTATAAAGCAAAAGAAGTGAAGAAAGCAATTTTGTGCATATGTGGGGGTGGGGCATGGTACCAGGGCTTGAACCCAGGGCCTCAGGCTTGCTAGGCAGGCGCTCTACCAGCCTGAAGACCATAATATTTTAAATGAACTGGAACTATTAACATGAAGTAGTAGTTTAAAAAACATGTTATTTGTTAGCTAGTACTGAAATTGCCCAGAAAAAAGGCCACCATGAAAACATCCACACTCCTTATGCCCTGAGGGCTTTTGAGGGGATTTGTTTTTGTTTGTTTGCTTATTTATGTTTTGGTGTTTTGAGATAGGAGCTTACTATGCAACCTAAACTGGACTTGAACTCCTTATGTAGGCTCACAACCCTATCTCAGCCTCTGGAGTACTGGGATTATATACATGCACCATTCCAGCTGACCTAAAGTTTATGGGATCTCTTTTGTTTGTTTTGTGTTCTTTTAAAATTTTATTTCCATATTACTGTTGTACTGGGGGTATGTTGTGACATTTACAAAAGTCCTTACAATTTATCTTAATTAAATTCATCCCTTCTATCATTCTCCTTTATCCCCTGTCCCCCATTCTTAGAATACTTTCAACAGGTCTCCTTTTTCATTTTCATGTATGAGAACATATGTTTCCACCACACGCACTCTCCTACACCCTTTCCTTATATCTTCATCCTCCCACTGATACCAACCCCCAGACAGGACTTGTTTTTTGATGGTATGGGGTTTGAAGTCAGGGCCTCACACTTTCCAGTCAAGTGCTAAGCCATGCCCTAGCCTTTTCTGCTTCAGTTTATTTTTCAGATAGGTTCTCATGCTTTTTCCTGGGGCTGATTCTCCTATCTCTGCCTTTTGAGTAGCTGGGATTATTAGTGTGCACCAACATACCCAGCCTTAGAGTTTATCATTTAACATAATTGCCCCCTAAAAGAAGCAGAATTCTTTTAAACATATCTTATTTCTGGCTTGGGATGTGGAAGACACAGAAAGATGAACAAAGAAGAGCTCAAAGATCAATGGGATCAAATCAAATGGTATAGAATCTAGTTTGAAGGTTCCAACTGGCCATAAACGGTCATTTTGGGAATAAAATAATATGTCTGTAATTGATGCTGAATCTATGAATATCTGAGTCTACAAAAATACTCAGAGCCAGAAAGAAAGACATTGGTTACCTTTTGAAGATACTATTGAACCAAATCAACTTTGATCATTGGTAATTTAAAAGACGAAAATTAAACATGCATCCTGTCTTTCCAGGAAGAATTGTACAAGTTTACCAAACAGCCCCATGTTGGAAAGGGAAGGTTTTACTTTATAGAAGAATAGAATTGATGGACAATAAATGAATAATAGATTTAGAATTTGCACAACTACAAATGATTTTAGACATATCAACACTTTGTGAATACAGATGAATTATTTTATCTTGATATTAAACTCATCAGATGAAAGGTTGATGATGAGCTAGACATTAATATAGTGCCCCAAAGATGCCCCACACCACTCAAAAGGGAAAACTTTGTAAGAATCAGATTGTCACCAGTGCTCAATCTAGAACCATTAGTGGTGGGAAAAACCATTTTAAAAAAAAATATGAATATATTATGTATACATGGAAGGTATTATGTCCTAACATATTTAACTCAAATCTAATAAAGCTTTTCCTATTTATATGAAGTGTGTCAGAGAAATGAATAAACTGAATGATGCCTTCAAAAAGTGATCAAACAAATAATGGAGAAGGAATGGACAACTGGTTAGAGGAGGACAGAAACAGAACAGAGAAATTCCTGTCTATCTTTTCATAGAGCTATGCGACTTATTGTCTACTAAAAATGGAATAAATGAGTCAAGTACTTTAAAAAGAGTGATTAGACATTTCATCATGTCTTATTAAATGTGAACTCTAGGTAATTGAAATGGGAGAAAAATTACTGCAACTGCAGCAGCTAACTGGCACTATTCTGCTATTAGTGAAAAGAGGATTGCTAACCAGTGAGAATGTGGTTTTCAACCTTCCACGCTGTGTCCACATTCTGCTTATGTAATTCAGTTCTAGTCCCAGACTACTGGGTGAAGACTGGCCTTCTGCATAAATCAAAATCATTAGTCTTGTTCCTCCTTCTCCCCCAACTCACTCTACCACTAAGGACTTAACCCTAGCAGTTAGACAGGCAAAAAAGAAAGGGGTGTGGGGAATCCACTCTGGATAATTAAGAATATCAGAGGGGGTGGGGATTGGGTACTGGTGCTTCAGTTTCAGCTTATCATAAGGACACAAAGTCGTTCCCCACAGCAATTCAGGTTGCCCAGATTTGGACCAAAACCAAAAAAGGCCAGCAAATCTGCTTTTCTTTTGCTGCTTATTAACATAAGACAGCTATCTTTAAGAAGCCCCACAGGAAGGCAAATTGTCCAAATATAGAACTTAAGGCAAAGGGAAGATTCACCTGCAGATCAGATGGCTGCAGGCTCCTCTTGTAGGCTACACAGGACAATGTGCTGAGTGGCAATTCTTCATGCTTACTCCAGTGGAATGGGTGGATCCAACCTTTTGTCCCTCTACTTCTTGTACATGGCACAGGTCTAATTTTTAATTCATTACATAGAAGTGACACACTCTTGCTTACATGCCAGCTAAGGCCCACCGAGGGAGTAAGATGACTCTCTTTGTAATATAGCTCGCTATCTCTCTTTCACTTTTTTTTAAAAAAATAATAATGACTCTTTTGATAATAATCTCTCTTAGCCATATGAAGGATAATAGTGATCCCAAAGACAACTCACACCAGACAAAGAAATGGAAGGATTTAAAAGTGGCTTCCTCAGAAAGAGGGTATTGTGGTTCACTTCTTAAGTGTCTCCCAAAAACTCATGCATTAGGGATTTGGTGGTCAGCTGATGGTGCTATTGGAAGTGATGGACACTTCAGGAGGTGAGGTCTAGTTGAAGAAGTAGGTCACCGCCGAGTGAGCTCTTAAAGGCTAATATTGGGACCCCTGTCCCTTCCTCTCTCTTTTGCTTTTTCCCAGCCACCATGAGATAAGCAGCTTTTGCCACATTACTGCCATGGTACTCTGCCTCATGACAGGCCCAAAGTAATGGGACCAAGCCACTATGCACTGAAACCATGAGCTAAAATAAATCTTTCTTCTTTATAAGTTGATTACCTCAAGTATTTTGTCATAGTGATGAAAAGTCAACTAACACAGAGGGTTATTCTAAGGCCAGAAGGCTGGTGAGAAAGGAGAAAGAATGACTAACATTTGCAGCACTCTAAATGAAATTCAATGTCTCAATGATATTTGACCTGGCCAGTCTCTACTAGCTAAGACAAATGTTTTCTTGAGCAAAGGAGAGATTATCCTTTTGATAGATATAAGGAAGACAGGAAGATAGAGAGCACTTGAGCAAAGAACTTTGAAAAAAATCTTTGTAAGAGTTCATAGTAGTGACCACTTACAAAGAAGAGAAATTAGAAAATAAAACCTGGGGACATTTTCAGGGGCACCAGGGCCACACTAAATTTCTGGGTTTATGGAAATCCTGCTTAAGCCATGCATTCTAGAATTCTCCAAGCAGTTTCTGAGAGTTAGGCACTATGCTAGTGGCTAGAGGTACAATGGTAAGGTAAAGCAGACAGAATCCCAGCCCTGATTGAGTGGTTAGAAGAGATAATGGACATGTTCTAAATAAGTAACAGTCCAAATATCAAAATCACAACTGTGCTAAGTGTTACTAAAAAGTGCCCAGTGGTATAGGAGGGTGCAATGGAGATATTTGTTTGGAGGTCAGAGAAGGTTTCTCAAGGAACTATCACTTAACTTGAGTCTTGAAGTGGAGGAGGGATAAAATTCAAGGTAGCCAGAATAAGATAACACCAGGGGTAGAAAGAAGCAATGTTGATTCAAGGGAGAGAAAGAAGGCCAGAGTGTGAGGGGGCCTGTCCCAAGATAAGAGTGGTCTTTACGATGAACAATAGTTCTTTATTTGGCAATGAAACTTGCCATATTCCAAACATTTCTTACCTATACCTCACTCAGGGACTGCTTTAAGTGGCTCCTATCAGACTAAGGTGCTTACCATCCATAACTAACAAAATCTGAGGCTGTGTTTGTCAGTCATTCTACAAAAAATTAATCAAATATTACTTTGTGCTAGATTCTGAGCTGGAATCTATTGCTATAAGCTATTCATATATTTTTAAAATCAGCTCATGTTATTGAAATATATTATTTACTTTTATATTCTGAATAGGCACTTCATTTTTAGGTAGAACCCACCTGAAAAAGGAACATTTATTTATTTACTTATTTGGTTATTTATTTACTCATTTACTTATTGGCAATGCTGGGGATTGAACTCAGGGCTTTGCCCTTGCTAGGCAAGCCATCTATGACTTGAGCCACACCTCCAGGCCTTTTTACTTTGGTTTGTTTCCCAGACAGGGTCTTGCACTTTTTGCCCAGGGCTAGCCTCAAACTGCAATCCTCCTACCTCTGCCTTTTACATAGCTGGGATTGCAGGCATGAACCATCACACCCAGCCTAAGGAAGTGCTTCTGAAATCAGAATTATTATATGTTATCATGAATCATTGCATCCAATCTTGCCATGGTATTTTCTCAAGTTTCTTCTGATTCTTTAACAACCCTACTGAAAAAGATAAAGCTTCTATTTTTGCCTTATGTTACTCATCCATTAATCTTTAGGATGTCCCTTCAACTCTCGAGGCCAGCTTCACAAATGGTGACACTGGACTTTTAAATCTAGAATCTACAGTAGGAATAAATAGGCTTTTTAAGCCAAAACATTTCTCTATTGATTAAAGCCCTACTTTAATTCAACCTACTGAGAACATTGTTAAGAAAAAGACCATCAGTGGTTTTGTAGTTCTCTAGTCAACCTTTTACCTTTTATCCAAAGTAGAAATCACTGGGAACCCAAAATATTCAATTTGGGGAGAATTCCAACTTGGTAATGGTTTACCAATATCACAACCAATACTCGAATGAGTAAAACAGGCTCATGACAGATGTAAGTGACAAACCATATACTCTATTTCTATTTTGCCTTACAATTAACTAATTTCTTAGATGCATTGATTGGGTATTGCTCCTGGCCTTCACAAATAAGAAGACAATTATCCTTCAGATAGCTTGGCTCTGTCATACAATTATCACACATGTATCTGCCAGCCTCTCCTTTTGGTCTATATCCATTGAGTGCTGACATAGGGTTTTTAGTTTTCAGAAAATTCCATAGTGTTTAGAACTTTCACCCAAATCATTTAAAAGTGACTTGTGTGAATGGCAAAATCAGCCCATGTTTCCTGTGTCTTAATCTTGGGTTATATTTTGTCAAATCAATGCTTGACAATAGACTATGTATTAAGATGCTTTCTTGTTATGAAAGCTTTGTCTCCAGTCATATAGTGTAGTGATCTGATATAATACCATTAAACCCCTGTTTCCAATTGTACAGTCTAATTCAACAAGGACTAGAGGACATGACTGTGTGCTAAGTCACTACACAGGAACAGACAAAATATACAATGACTATTTAGCATATATTGGGGAAGAAAAATTAAGGCACACAAGGTAATTAGAGGGTCACCTCTTGCTGGTTAATACATTACTATTCTTAGAGATTTCACTGTTTTGCCTTAAGGCTCTCAAATGAAGATTATTTCCTCATCTTCCTTCTGTCTCTGCATTCCTATAGTTTTGGTTCTGTCCCTGTACCATCATGGACCTAAATCTTTTTCCCTTCAAAGTCAGAAATTGATGCACATCTAAGTATTTCTTGAATTTAGGAACACACGCAAGATTTCAGGAGTCGTGGAGGAGGAATTGCACAATGAGATCCTCTGTTTTGCTCTCTACTGCTATGCCCTCTCACTTCCCCTTTTCTTCTCTTTTCCTCAGTCTCTGGAGTAAAAAAATGAGTATTACCCCCCCCCTTCGCCCTCTCACCCCTTTCACACTAAATGCTTCACAGAACACTGTAGTTATTCCAGGAAAACAGGATAGGAGGTAATTGGTCCATTACTTTTGGAATGCAGAGAGTGGGGCTTCTTTATTGTGTTGCTCCCCCACTGAAGCAGAGACCATGAAGCAAATCAACTTTTTACTTGGGAGCTAATCCCAGGAAACATGGGGAAGTGAGAGGGGAAGAAAAGAAAGCCAACAGGATCTCAGGGAGCTCTGGAACTTCTAATTGGGTGTTCCGCCCATTTCAAGATTGTCTTATTCTGTTTGGTCTACTCTAGCAAAACACCTTTGACTGGTTAACTTATAAACAAGAGAAATTTATTACACACAGTCTGGAGGCTGTGAAGTCCAAGATCAAAGTGCCAGTAGAGTTGGTTTCTGGTGAGAATGCATAGACAATGCAATCTATGTGTCCTCACTTAGTGAAAGGGGCAAACAGGCTTCTATGAACTTTATTTTTATAAGGACACTTATCCTATTCTTAAGAGCAGGTGATCATGACCTGATTACCTCCTAAACACCCCACCTTTTATTAATATCATCTTGAGGGCCAGTTTTCAACTTATAAATTTTGGAAGAATGCAAGCATTCAGACCCTAACAAAAGTCACTGATAATTTTCCTAACAACACCATAGAACATATCTCAGAGATGTCTCATCTAAATGGAAAGGAAGTTGGGATATTTATTAATTGATTCCAGTCCACCACTGATTGAGAAACTTTAACACCATGGCCCTTCCAGAATTCTTGGCACATGGGCTAAGCACACTCTTCTGATAATAAAAGAAGTCCTTGGGTTGAGAATTACAAGCATTGGCAATAAGTAGTCCTTTGTGCATAGAGATGAATGCCTTGGAGTTGGGAGAGGAGCACAAAAAAAAAAAAAAAAGACAATGACATGATCTGCTATGTTTATCATATTCATTTGTTGATTTGACATTTTGTCCGTTTCATATTTCCCACCACAATACAAGTTCCCCAAAGGTCTTACATCTTAGTTGCCATTATCTCCCCAATACTTAGCCTATTGTCCAATACATAGTAGGCAATTGATGACTATCTGATGGATATTGTTGAATAAATATGAGCCTCAAACTGGGCCTTTAAGACAGGTTGCAGTCCATATTTAAAGGAAAGGGAATTTGCAGGAAACTCAAAGAGGCCATGCAGTCAGAATTTGTGTTGTGTCCTTGGATATCAAGAGCATATTTGGTTGCCAATTACTCCGTAGTCAACTTCCACCCACCCAAAGTCATGTTCATATTAAAAACAGAAGAACACAAAGTACAGACTCTACTTTCAACATACTTGAAAATGACTAGTAACACAACATTATACTTTTTACTCACTCTTTAATTGCCACACATTGCACTATGTGTTTATTTTACACACTTTAAGGTCCTTATAGATATCTTCCAAGATTTGGAACAAAGAAAGTATAAAATAGCAGCAGGATGTTTTCTGTGGCGCATGCAATATGCCTGTCCAAGACAGAGCTTAGGAAAGTTTGAAAAAACTAAATTGCATGTAGGCATCACTGAACAGCCTCAAGAGATATACTGGTTTTATTAAGTAGCCAGATGGCCTTCCAGAGTAGCCAGGAGAGCAGACAGGCCCCAGATGACAAATGATGAGGGGCCCTCCTTCTGGGCATTTTTTTGAGACAATGTGTTGACACTAGGTATGGAATAAATCCATAACTGCACTGTTCATGCAAATTCTCAAAGAAGAGCAGGTGCTATTCACTGACCTTACTCAAATGAAAGTTTGCCTTTTAATTCAATTTCAGCAGTCTCTACCCATACAAAAACATAATACTTGAAAACAAAATTCTGAACAGAAAAAAAAAGTAGGAGAAAATTAACTTGAAAAATTGTCCTTCATTTGAAATGGTTGACAGATGTCTTGCAGAAATTTGGAGTATAATCTGGCTACTTAGAATCTATGCATTTTAAATGGAATACTCATGAAAACACCACCATGGTCAGATCTTAAAGAAATAGAATATATAAATATGATGAATGCATGCATTTTTATTGGCATCAATTCCATGTGTCTGTGTCATTAGATGATTTATAAACTCAAGGAGACCATTGTAGATAGCTCAGGTTTTGATCCTCAGAAGAAAGGCTAAGATTTGTCTACGATAATGGAAATGCTTTCCCATGTATGTATATGTTTATGTTGGTTGCATTATAATAGCCAACCCTGGATTCTCCAGGAAGAGATGGCTCTCTAATGGCAGAATCTAAATTCTGCCTCCGTCTAAGTAACCCATAAAACCCCACAAGATACCTATAGAAAAAAAGGGCAATAGATAAGCTTCCCACTCTTCTATTACTACTCAAAAGTGTACACTTTGGGATGGCTTAGAAATTATACAACCATTCACTCAAAAGAATTCTTTAATTACCAATGTGTAGCAGACACTAGTTATTTTGGTGTCAAAAAGAAGTACTTTGCCTTCATAGAATTTATTCATTGTTGTGGAGAATAGGAGCAGAGAAATGAAGGACATATTTTACAAAAATCTAAGTAATAAATGTACAAACCTTCAGAGATATTTTTAGTGGAGAACATATGTTAAGTAAATAGATAAATATATAAAGTAACTACAAAATAGAAGCGGGGGATTTAATGAAAGAGCCTGAGAAAATTATGGAAATTTTATGGAAGCTAGCAACCAATGACTTTTCAACAAGAAAAGTGAAGCACCTGACAACTGTCCAGAACTCTATAAGAAGTTTTAAGTATAATTTATCCCCTGTGAGACCTCAGATTGAAGTGCAGATGCAACAGTGCATAAGTGGTAAAATTAGTGAACAACTCAAAATAGTATGTAATTAAGAAGAAAAATATCAAGAAGAAAGATTGCATAGAGAAGTGTTTTGGGGGGAGCTGTTATTAGGGAACGAGGAGCTAGGTTTTGCTCTGACCATGTCTACCACAGAGATTATATTATTCAGGTGCAAATTCAGTTCAGAGTGCCTCAGATTCTTGCCTGTTCTAAAAACCAAGCATCTGTAATATTGATGGGAATGATATGGAACTGGAACCAGCCACATTTAGTGTGAAAAATAGAAATGTATATGGGAGATAGAAAATGCTGTCGGAATGCTGAATAATGATCCCCACTCCAGGAAGAGAGTCACAATACAGAATTCTGTCACCATGGCTTCTTTCTGAATTATCACTGCTTGTCAGCAGAGGTGAGGAATCTCTTCCTTAAAGCCCTGCTTAGCTGTAAGATCAATTCTCTGCTCTTTGCCCTTGACGTAATGAAATATGCACCAACTGCACCTGTTTAGGGCCCAAATGTCCAGAAGGCAGCTCTTTTCCTTCTCTAGAGGTCTCTAGGTCAGCAAAGGCCTCACCTGGCAGTGAGGAGCAAGGTCTGCCCCAATTGTTCTAGTGGCAGAACATCTGCCCTGACAAAAACCACCCTGGAACAGGTGGCAAATGCAAAGCACATGTGAGACTCCTACAACATGCAGAAGGGAGAAAGGAGACATGCCAGACATATTGCAAAGCTTTCTACTACACAAAGGAATCCAACATGGCAGAGTGAGTGCTCATTCACACATAGCTTCCAGTCTCATCAGCTTCAGAATCCTTAGGAGCTCGTGGACCTGTGTCATCTAGGAGCACAGGAACGACAGTGCTAAAATGAGAGACAAACACCTGGCTTCTATTTCTGTCTCTGCCACAGACACTCTGGCAATTTCTCCAGAAGCTGCGAAGCTGTGGTTTTAAATTGTTGGGAAAATGTAGCCTTGTGGTTTTCTTCACCCGTGGGAACAAATATAACTTTGCTTCTTTTTTTTTCTTCTTTCTGAAATTGTCATCATCTTCTCTTCTTTGGAATTTGACAAAGTGCTTTGGGGATAATCTGGAACTTGGAGAAGAGGACCATGGCTTTGACTTTGTGACCTCAAACTCTTTCCTCTGTGCTCAAAGTGAGGGCAGACTGATGGATGTAAAGCAGCTTGCAGTGCAGACATTGGTCAAGCAAAAAAACATTCCTTTGAGGACAAATATCCTGTCCACTGATAACAGCTGATTAGGATCAAGGCTGATTTAATTCTATAGAGAATGAATAGGGCTCTAGAAAGGCAGATGATTCATATTTAATGTACCAAGTATCAGTCATTCAAGATGTATAGATTCACAGGAGAAAATTCTAGCACTAATAAAAATATTAAACTGTACAACTCTTCCTTTCAGAAAAGCTAAAATCAAGAACTTTGTTTAGCATATATATTTTCAGAAAACAATACAGTTGGAATCAAGCCCTAGCTATTTTTAAGGACCCTTACTGGTTTAAGTAAATTATTCAGATTTACAATAAAGTCCACAAGCCTTCCCATATCTGGCAAGAAGATCTTATCTACAGAAGTCACCAGTAGAAAAGAGAGAAAAGCTGACCAAATGAACTCCTTCTAGACTTATCACTGAAATCTATAGGGAGTGACTGGGATTAGGTTGGGAGGGCAATCAGTAGGGAAGAAGAAGCATCAAACTAGAAGAAAGAAACCTTGGCCCTGACTGACTGAAAGCTTCAGAGTCTCATTTGTCTCACTTATAAATTGGGATTGATACAATTCCTCTTTGCACACACATCTCACAAGGATGCTATATGGAATAAGCAAACTCAAGAACTTCAATACTTAGAATGACATTAAATGCTATCCAAATATACAACTGTCCCTCAGTTTGCATGAAGGATTGGTTCCAGGACCACCTGTGGATTCCAAAATCTGGGGATGATCAAGTCCCTTACATAAAATGGCATAGTATTGCACAGAACTTACTGCTTCCCAACACTTTAGCTCATCTCTACATTACTTACACCCAATAAAATGCAAATGCTATGTAAATAATTATTATGCTACATTATATAGTGAATAATGACAAGAAAGAAGACTAGATGTTCAGTACAGATGCATTATTCCCAAGTATTTTTGATCTGTCATTGATTGAATCCACAGGTGTAGAACCCATAGACATGGGAGGGGAAAGAGGTGACTTTATAGTAATCTTATAGGAGAAAAAAAATACTGTGAAATAACTGGCTACAAAAACTGAGAAAAGCTTAAATACCCAGGAAAAGGATCCAGTGTTTCTGTGGGACATTGATCCATTAAAAACATTGCAGTAGAAGCGCTTAGCATCTGCCTGGAGAGTCGGCTACCTCATTCAAATGCTCAGTGGCCTGCTTTACCACTCTTGGCACAGTGTGATTTGGATTCTCTAGATGTTGACATTTCCTATTTGCTGGCTCCAACAATCTTACCCTTCATAGTCACCATGTACATCTTTTTACCTCTCCTCTCTGCTCCTGTCCCTTCTGGGTTCATGACAACAAATGGGGGTAAAATGACACAGTTGCTATCCCATGCACACAGAGGGGTCACCCGATTATCATCGCCACCACTGAGCTGCTCCGAACTTTGCTGCACTTGGCAGCATTCTGTGGTACTAAACCTGAAGAGAGCGTGAGGAAGAACAGCTCAGGAGGGGAAACCGAAAAGAAGATCAAATCTCAAAATCAAGTCCACCCTTCTACTCTCTGCTTCATAACCCTGCTGTTCTGTGAACCACGTGTACCTTTGTTACCTGGCTCCATGTTACGCTCTGTACTAGGGGTCTAGAGGAAAGCTGCCAGGCATGGAGGAAGAGACGGAAGAGACCTACCCTTTCTCCTCTCTCGTTCTTTTCTATGTCTGTGTCATTGCAACATCTCTTCTTTACCCAGTAACAGCAGGTAACCAGCCTCATGACAACTCTTTAGAAGTCTGTATCCTGTACCTGGGGGCCCCAACTTCAAGCCTCTAAACTTTAAAAGTCCCCATTTTCCCCTTTCTCCCTGGTGCCTACATGTAATAGGTACCCCTGAAGTCACTGCCTATGTGATACCTCAGTAGTCTTTTCTTGCCTCTTCACCTCTTTAATACAAGCCGTTCTCACTTTGCACAGTTCTTAACACTTGCAGGAATTTAACACTTAACTAAATAATGTCAGGCTCCCCAACAATGAAAATTTTAGTTACCATGGTATATGAGTTGTGAGCAATCACATAAAGTACAAAAGTCATTGCTATCTCTTCAGTCTACAGATCTCTATGCAAATAACAGATGTGCATCACAATCGTGAGCAATCACATGACTTCTCTCTAAACCCATTTGATTGATCCCTGTGCCCCTGTTGTTTACATACAGACAGCAAAGCCTTTGGGCTTTCTAGTCTCCTTGTCTCCCAGTGATAAACCCATATGCAACTTTATAAAGATGATTAATCAAAGGAGGGAACTGAGGGGTGAGTTCAAGTATGATATATTTGACACATTGTAAGAACCTTTGTAAATACTCCAATATACCCCCACCCAGCACAACAATAATAGTAATAATAAAAAAGGAGAGAATTGGCCAGCAAAGATGAAAATGCAGCAAAGAAATAAAAATAAAGAGTGGCAGCACTGGAAGTGAAATTCAAATAGAATGCAAATGAAACTGGAGAAGAACTAGACCACAGGAACACCAGAACTTCCTAGTCCCATCTTTCAAAAGACTGGGGCTCTGTAGCCCAGGAAGCTTATGAATGCAAGCTTAACAGCATAAATGAGCAAAGTGGGTTTTCCAGAAAAGATGAGATGTCCCAGAGGAAAGTATACTGGCAAGAAACTTCATAATAAAGAAACTCAAGGAGCTATTTCATGACATTGAAGTCAAGAAAGATAAACTGTTGAAAACCTATCCAAACTTAGAAATGAAGATGACAGTTTGCCGGCACAGAATGCATGTTTGCTCAGGATCTCAAGTTCCAAGACAACCAGGCCAGCACTATTCAAATTATTCTTGAACGGGTTTTTTCAGAAATATATTAAAAATTTTAAATCTCCATGTGGTGAATGTTTTAAATGATAATGTACTAGATCAATGTTAGTTTTATTGTTTTGTATTTCCTTGTACTTTTGTAACTAACAATAAGAAACTGTTACATTTGTTTTGATAAAAAATTTCTAAAGGTCATAATGGTAATTTTCCTATTGATTAATAAGATTTGTTTGTGTGGGTGCAGTTTGTCAAATTGTTTTTGCAGGCCCATGCTACCAGAGAAAGCAATATCTGCCTGCATCTGGTTTGCAGTTCTTTATAGGAAGTGCTCTTGGCTGAAGGGATAGATTCAGAGCCCTTACTGAACCTTAGTCAATATGCCAACTTTTTGGAAATCTCTACCTCTTATTACATTTTCCTGTATTTTTGCTTTTATTAGTAGATAATGAAGAGGCAGAAGACTTAAGTTTAATTTAAGTCCTATGAGTTTTCTGAACACAATAATTTCCTTACCTGAAAATTAAATCAATTACCATAAAAGTTTGTGGGAACCAAGTGACACATACATGTGAATGGGCAGGCTAAACAATGGTCCCAAAGATAGCCACAAGCCAACCCTCAGAACCTGTGAATAGTACCTAACATGGCAAAGGAGTTTTCACATACATGGTTATAATGAAGACATTTAGACTATTGAGACAAGAACATTATCCTGACTTGTCTTGGTGGTCCCTCAATATAATTACACGTATACTTATAAGAAGTAATAGAAAATTTGACCACAGAAAAGGAGAAGGCAGTACGATGATGGAAGAAACAATAGGGACTGCATCAAACTAAAAAGCTCTTGCACAGCAAAAGAACAGTTAATACTGAGGAGACCACCTAATTCAGAGCAGGAGAAAGTAAGGGCAAGGCATACCTCTGATAATGGATTCAAGATATATAAGGAACTTAACTCAATAATGAAAAAGCAAATAAACAGATTTTTAAAAAGCAAAGGACTTGTTGCAGACCAGTGCCAAAGTTCCTTTCCTTCACTAGCCAAAGAATTGGCTTGTGAGGCAGTGAATTGACTCCTGGAATGGCACGGTCAGCACACAGTAGGATTTACTAGAGAGAAAGGAAAAACTGCCCTGAGAGTCTAACAGGGAGCCCAGAAAATCCACAGCTCACTGTTGCTTACATAGAGGGGCTTTTTATTTGGTCCTTTTTGTTGGGGAGGGGAGTTAGAGTCAGGGGTGGAGTGGCCTTTTGACATTTGTTTGTAAGAACACACTCTGTTGGGGAGGGGAGTTAGGAGTCAGGGAAGTGGAGTGGTCTCTTGACATACATTTGTAGGAACATACTCTGTTGAGGAGGGAAGGTGCAGGAGTCAGGAGTGGAGTAGTGTCTTAACATATCTCTGCAGGAACATATACACAGTCCTATGAAAGCCTCTTGCTTATCAGCCTTGTGGCATTTTGAGTCATCCCCAGGGGGCCATGACTTGTGAAACCACATGTCCCTTTATGGGATGTAGGATTCACAGTGCTACATCCACTCACAGTGGGGGATGAGAGCACTGGCTCATTTTTGTCTTCTGATCCCCCAGACCCAACAGACTTGAGCAGATATTGATTTAAATAAGACATAAAAATGGCCAATAGATATATGAAAATGTATGCAACATCACTAATCATTAGAAGGTCCAAATAAAAGCCACAATGATAGTCACCTCACACCTGTTAGGAAGGCAATTATTAAAAATGGATAACAAGTGTTTGAAAGGGTGTGTACAAAAGGAAACCTTTGCTTGCTATTGACAAGAATGTAAATGGGTAAAACCTTTATGGAAAATGGTACGAGATTTCTCAAAAAATGATAAATACAACTACCATATGATCTTGCAATCCTACTATTGGGTTTATGCCCAAATGACGTGACATCAGTGTGTTGAAGAGATATCTGGTCTTCCATGTTCATTGGAGCATTATTCATAACACCCAAGATATTGAATCAACCTAAACATCAACAGATGAATGTATATACATATACATACAAGTGACTGTTATTTATCCTGAAAAAAAGGACATTTTGATGTTTTGTCTACACGGAAAAACCTAAGGACAATCTGCTAAGGTGAAATAAGCCAGGCACAGAAAGGCAGATACAACACAATCTCACTTATATGTGAAATCTATAAAAGTCAAACTCATGGAAGCAAAGAGTAGATGGTGGTTGCCAGGGTCTGGGGGTGGGAGCAGGAGAAATAGGGAGATGTCAGTCAAAGGGCACAAAGTTTCAATTTGTCAGGATGAATAAGTTCTGGAGACGTAATACACAGCATGGTGACTATAGCTAAAAATACTGTACATTTTGCTTGAAGTTTGCTAAGAGAATAGATTTTTCTCTTTTTTTGGTAGTACTAGGGTTTGAACTCAGGGTCTCATCTTTGTTAGGCAGGTGCTCTACCACTTGAGTCACTCTGCCAGACTTTTTTTCTGTTGGGTATTTTTGAAAAGGGTCTCAAGGACTATTTGCCCAGGCTGGTTTTGAACCTCAATCCCCCTGATTTCTGCTTCCTGAGTAGCTAGGACTATAGACGTGAGCCACTGGTACCCAGCAAGAGAGTACATCTTAAATGTTCAACACACACAAACATAACCCACAAAGATAACTGTGAAGTGATAGATTTGTAAATTAACTAGTTTGTGTTCTAAAGTGTACATCTAACAAAAGATCATGTTGTACTCTAAATATATATATATATATATATATATATAAATATATATATATATATATAAAATATTGGTTGGACTGGAGTTTGAACTCAGGACTTTGCACTTACCAAACAGGAGGTATACCACTTGAGCCATATCTCCAGTCCATTTTGATCTGATCACTTTGGAGATGAGGTCTTATGAACTATTTGTCTGGGCTGTCCTTGAACTGCGATCCTCCAATCTCATCCTCTCAAGTAGCTAGAAGTACAGGCATAAGCCACTGGTGCCCGGCTTGTATAAAATTTTTATTTGTGAATTATACCTCAATAAAACTATAGTGGGTAGGAGACAAAATGAAACACTTAAAAGCTAAATAGTAGCAAATGCCATAGTGGACAAGTGAGTACTTCTATTAACCTTGTTTAAAAGTTAATCCTTCTGGAGAAATTGATATAAAGATAGGACAATGTCAAACTTCAAAAATTATATAAATGTAGACTGGACATGGTGGAGCACATCTGTTATTTCAGCTTTTGGGAGGCAGAAGATGGATCAAGAGTTTAAGGACAGATTGGGCTCCATAGCCAGACTTGTGATTCAAAAAAAAAAAAAAACCCAAAAAATCATTGTTACCCTTAAGATACTAGTTGTCATTATCGTTGTTTTTACTATGGGTGGAGTGGCTATGTGCTGAACTAGTGCCGATGCCTCTGGCCTCTGCAAAGGAAGCACAGGCAGCCTGGCCTTGAGCTCTAAGTAGCTTCCCTTGTGCACAGGAAAGAGCACAGATTGCGAATCAGGAGTCACTCCCCAGCTTTCTCACATACCTAGGGCACTTTGTCAGTCTGGGTCTCAACTTCTTAACTGGAAAATGGGAATAATAAATCCTGTTATACGGGGTTTTTATGAGAAATGAATCAACTCCTATTTGTGGCAGTGCTTTGTGCTGTAAGGTTTTATAGGCCCAGGGACTTGTTTATCTCCTAGTCCTCCTGGATTGTATCTGACCTGCTAAAGAACTAGACAGAAAAATACAAAGTAATGGCCAAGCTAGAATTCTGAAGTGATGTGACTATAGAGTCAATGTCATATAAGGTAGTGTGAACCAATGTCTTTAAAAGCACGTGGTGCATAATAGATGCTTAGCACTTGTTTTTGAAATCTGAACCAATTTTGGCTCGCTTTCCTCGATGTCTCCTTATGTCAGATATTCAGGTCTCCTGTGAATGTTAGGGAAACTTTAGCCACGTCCACTGAATTGTGTGAATGGTGCATGTGAAGTCTCTTGTACATTCACATGGACATCGAACAGATAAGACAATCATAAGTATGTCTGTCACTGCTCACCTAGTCATGCACAGAACTGGCACCAGCGGGGATATGGCCTGCCATTTGTGCGGGAAGAATTCAGAGCTGTGGGGAATGAGTCTTGCCAGATGTGACTCTCAGGAGGATGCCAGTCAAACTGGTGACAACAAAGGGAAGTTTTTCCAGTGTGGCCCTTCCTGGTTATTTTTTGATGGCCCAATCTGGTCACCAGGGTTGTCATCTGACACATGTCACAGTGGAAGAGCGTGTGCTAAGGAGAATGGCTAATAGACTGGGTGCCAAGGTGCCCTAAGATCAGCACAATCCAATCTTACAGCTATCATGGTTGCAAATGGAGGGACAGGCTGGCATCTTGTGACCCTTCGTGAACACTAAAACACACACGATGTTTCCTATGTGGTATCTTTTCCAAGAATCTTTAAAAGTAATGTAATTATGACAAGTAAGTCAAATAAATCCATAGCATACCACATTCTATAAGATAGCTCCCGGGCTCTTCAAAAAAGTCAATGTCATGAAAAGCAAAGAGGGCAGGAGTGAAAGGAAATATTATTCTAAGTTTAAAAAGAGTAAAGAAGTGTAACAACCAAATAGAGTATGTTAATTGGTTGGATTGTGGATTTTTTTAAATAGCTATAAAATATATCTTGGAGATATTTAAATGTGGACAGCATACTAGATAATATGGAATAAATGTCAATTTCCCTGGGTACGTTCACTTACTTTAAATAGCTAAATATAAATAATAAAAGAAGAGATAGCACAAATGTGGTAAAATGCAAACAATTACAGAATTTTAGTGGTGGATAAAATGGTGCTCATTGTACTATTTTTCAGTTTTTCTACAGGTATGATATTTTTTAAAATAAACAATTGATACATTTGAATTTATCAAAAATACTCAGAGCATTGTAATAATTTCACCCCTTCATGTTGAGAGCATCTAGACACAACTCTTAAATGATATTGTAAATTCTCCAGTTCTCAATAAAGTAATATGTCAATAATTAAAATAGTCTTCATAGTCCCTTACACAATACAGTTTCCTAGTGAAAAAAGTAAGTTAATGTAACCATATTATTAGACATGCCTTGGTCACTGAACACTGTGGTCTTTAATACTGATGAAAATAGTTGCCCAGCAAATCCAGTTCTCCTCCAGGCTCTTAACTTTGTATGGTTGGTGTCTGGTTTTCTTCCATAATTAGCACCCACACAGGAGCCTGGCCCTAAATCAATACATGTCCTGGACACTTTATTCTGCCCTTCTCACCAAACCCCAGGACTCCCTTTCCGCAGTTCTTCAGTGAATCATATCTGATTGGGGAGAGGTTAGCTCGTAGGTGCCTACGGAAGACTCCTATCCTAAACCAATTAACAGTGGGTACGTTTTCCGTAACAATCAGCCACAAACAATTGGTGGCCCTATAATAATTGCAAAATTGTTGATCTTCATGGATCTGAAAAGGCAGGAAAGGGGAAATTTTTTTAAAAAGAAAAGAAAGAAAGAAAGTCATGAGCATTTTTAGGACTTTTTTTCTTTCCATTATTAGAGAAATTCAAGTTTCAGGACTATGAGATTTTACAGTGTACAGAACTCCCTTAAGGTCAGAGAGAATTTCATTTGATTTTACTGAATATTTGCACAGCTTGGAGAGACACAACTGAAGGTCAGTACAAAGGAAAGTTTTGTATGCCTAGGGTTGAGTGGTGACTACAGGGCTTGCTGACTGGCAGCAACCCTCATGGGACACAATAGTGGAATTGTTTTAACCAAGAACAACAAAAAGGCACTGGATCTTCCAGCTTTCTATCAAGAGGCTTAAGTGAATTTGTGTGGAGAAATTCTGGCCCATGTAAATATTAGCTTAAAAGCCAATTAAAAAAGAAAACAGTTCACTAAATTGTTAATTAGGTAATAATTATCCAAGGCAAGACGTAGAACCCAGAAATCTCTGGGTCAGTCTAAAAGTCCTATAATTCCACAGAATAATAAATTGTGGACTCTGACCCAAGATCTGAAACAAAGATATCAAATTTGGTGTCATATTAGAACAATGACATTGTTTTAAATACTGTACCACTTTCTCTGGAACTTGCTGCCACCATGGGAATTTCCTGTTCAGCTTCTTGCCCTCCATACTGTAGCCAATTAATGTCAACAGACTTACCCACGCTCAGAGAAAGGTTTGGCTACTATCAAAGGCTGGGGCAGAAGATAACTGGCCATTGTGCTTGGAGAGCCCTGCAGTTGTACTTAGCAGCAAGCACCTGAGGAGGCTGGGCAACCATTAAAGGCAATATTTATTGAATGCTTACTATGCACCAGGCCTTACGCTAGGAGATTTATATCCAGACCGCCTCTAAGGCTGTACAGCCCAATGAAACAGGAATTACTATCTGATCTTTTTGCAAGGAAAAGGCTGAAATTTCAAGAAGTCGTCCACTTGCTCACACAGAGAAAAAGGAGTAAAGCCAGGATTTGAACCTACTTTATGTGATTCCAGAGCTTGCACTCAAACATTCATGCTTACTCTTCCAAGCAGGACACAGAAACATACCAATTCTGTTGTTGATAATAACCCCTTTGATATAAGTCTTCAAACTTTACTAAGCTCTTTGAAAATATCATTTTAATTGGCCATAAGAACATAGTGGTATTGACTTCAGTGGTCATGTCCCTCTTTTCCCCACCCACCCTTTGGTGCCTACTACTTTTGCACATTCTTGAAAATGTTCAGATTTCTCCTTAGCCTGTTCCTCAGGAATACAACTAAAGAAAATATAGGGCAGGCTCTCTCTCTTGAAGTTGTCTCATTTGCCATCATCTCAGATATGACTCAACCCTGATGGTCTTTGTCACACTGGTTTTCTGGTCATCTTCCTTCTTGCAGTTGAGCTCAGTGATATCAGTCCAGTGAAAGTATTTAGGAATATCTCATCACTTCAGCACTGAAGCTCCTATTTCTTGATTAAAAGAGTGTAACCAGTAAAAACATCCACAAAGCCTGGAGTACAATACCAATTATCTACAGCTTTCAGATGTTTTACTAATTATCTGCCAAAAATATGACTTTTTTTCTCCCTGATGGAAGGTTTTTGACACCTCTTTTGCAGATGAAATTGCTTGATAAGGTTAGTAGATGTCAGCTAACCAGGGAGAAAACCTTTTCCAAAGTTGCATGATTTGGGGATAGCTGCAGCAGAAGTCAAACCAAGTACTCAGGGGAAGGTACCCAATGAGGTCATACCCAAGAAAAAAAGAGAATCAGAGTTTATGACAGTGCTCAGGAGCTATAGGGAAATTTGGAAAGGACATAAGAATTCTCATCCAAATTCTAGGTATGTACCCAAAGGCAGTGATAGCAATATATCAGAAAGATCCCTATATGGCCATGTTTTATTGCTGCTCTACTCACCGTAGCCAAGATACAGAATCAATATAGTTACCTTTCAACAGATGGATAAATAAAGAAAATATGGTATGTATACAATGGAATACCGTTCAGCCCTAAAAACATTATCACTTGCCACAAAATGGGTGGAACTGGAGGACATTATGTTAAGTAAAATAACTCACACACACAAAAACAAATACCACATGCTCTCTCTCATGTGTGGATGCTAAAAAAGTCAATTAGAGGCTGTTAGATTGTTAGAAGCTGGAAAGGGTGTGTGGGGAGGGAAATAGGAGGTTGGGTAACAGGTACCAAGACACAGTAAAACAGGAGTAAGTTCTATATCACAGTGAGATGACTATGGTTCACAATAACCTGTTATATATTTTATGAATTATTTGAAACCAGGAGTTTGAAGGCTCCAAACATAAAGTAATAATAAGGAGATGGAAACATTAATTACCCTGATTTGACCAGTACAAATTATATACACATATCATAAAAATATCACATTGCATCTCATAAATATGTATAATTATTACTTGTTGATCAAAAATTTTTAAATGTTTAAGGATGTGAAAATGCTAACTACCCTGACTTGATCATTCAATACTATATACATGTACTGAATTAGCACATTGTGCTCCACAAATTTGTACAATTAAAATAATAATGAATGAAAGAGGAATCTATAGAATTAAGTCAGATGGACCAGGTGGTAACTGAATTGTGTTTATAAGTTACCAGGTGGATAGAAATGAGTGAATGAGCAAATGAACAAATGCAGGAACATGTATTAGCTAAGCTCTACCACCAGTGGGTGTTTCCACATGTGTAAGTCCTCCCGATGGCCCCATGATATAAAAACTATTACTACACTTTTATAAATGAAAATACCAAAGTTCCAAATGGTTGAACCAAGATAATCCATCCAAGAACTGGAGACTTCTGAGTTGTCTTCAAATGTCCCCACAATTTTTGTTTTTTCTCTGATATGGTGAGGTCAACAGAACAGGAGATGATTACTATAAGGAAGATGGCTTGGTGGATGTATTTTGTATTCATGTATGAAAATGAAGCAATGAAACCTGCTGAAATTATTCTATGAAGGGGAGAAAGGGCGATGAGGGAGATGATGGAGGGATGAATCTAATTAAGATATATCACAAGCACATATGTAAATGTCACAATGTATCCCCCCATACGAGTATAACAGGCTAATGAGAAAGTGTTTTAAAAGTAATAAAAAAGATGACTTGTAATGCACAGTGCCCAAAAGGAGGGCACACACTAGGCCATGCAGGGCATAAGAAGAGCCCCAGGGTCAATGGGGAAGAAGAGGGAGGAGAATGCACAGATACAGCCTCGATTGTGGTGTTTGCAAGGAGGAGGGCAAGTGGCAAGCTAAGCAGCTGAAATGAGCTGAGCTGAAGATTAGAGTTTGAATAACTTTGTCGAGGCTCTGGGCTATCAGAGTAGAGGGGTGTCTAGTGGTCCAGGACCTAACTCTAGAGGGATTTAGGACAAAGGATAGTGGCCTGGACTGCAAGTCTGATAAAATGAGGTGCATAGAGAGATAATTCAGCATTGACTGGTTTGCATACCAAAGCTGTTGCTTGGTTTCCCTTGGGATTAGCTGACCCAGAGAGGAACAGTAAGTCCTTCCCCAGAGAGGGCTGGTTAGTCCTTCCAGAGGTTCCTAAGGCCCACAGATGTGGAAGCATCATAAAATATAGAACAAGAGAACGTGGCAACTACATGGGTAGAATTTATAATATCTATCGATGGAATTAGAAGTGCCTAATGAAATGACAGACAGGCCTTTTCTAACACCTCCATCATCTGCTCTTCCCTCTGGGCTTGGGATTCCTTCCTGGCTCTGGTCTCGCCATCTTCTCCATCACCAAAGAAAGGTCTTCCCTGGTTTAGAGGTGGTCACTATAGAAACCATGTGCCAATCAAGCTTCCAATTCTTTTCTCACACTTCTTCACAGGCTTATGATTTAGGAATATAAACTGCATATCCCTTTGCCTTCTACATTTTTGGATAAGTTGAGGTTTATAGGCAGAAGTGTCCTCTTTTGTACATCCTGCCTATTATTAGATAACCATCATGCTAACATTAACAAAAATAATTGATTTTTTTCTGGAATATTTACTCTATTTCTGGCATTCTGGTAATTACTTTACATTCATTTTCTGATTTAATCCTTTCAGTAAGCCTATGAGATAAGTACTGTTAGTCTTGTTTCTGAGATGAGGAAATCAGAGCATAGGTAAGGTAAATAAATCACCAAAAATTCAATGGTGGTACCAAGTTCAACCCCAGGTCTATCTGGTATCAATGCTAATGATTTTTACCATTACTTATGCTGACTTTTCAATTTCAATGTATATTTTCTTTTGAGAACAAGATACCTTGTTTGCATCTTCCAGGCCCACAGTTCCAATGGCACTGGTGACTCAACAAATCACCAAACCACATGTGCATTATATTGGAAGGGTAAAATTCAAGGACAGACCACAGAATCTAAGGGAATAGGAAGGGGGAAGGGTTGGACTAGTTGGAGGAAAGTGAGATGACGCCCATAGAGGAAGTGGAAAATCCAAACTGGGAGAATCTGAGTTCATTAGGGAGATAACAAACAGCGATTCATTTACTGTAAGTGAGGGGTAGCCTAGAGCTTGGTGATAAACAAAGAAAAAGACCAGCACCACAAGATGGCATTAGGCCATTCCAGAGCCAGCCACTAGACCAGAGGGATACAGAGTCTGAGAGCAACTTAGGAAATTTGCCCACATTGGGCCTGCTAGGAACCATGACTGTTCCTAGGTTACTGGATGGGGAAGAAAAGAACCCCCTAGTTAGTCTAAGAATTCCAGTTTCATGGGTGTAGGGCAAGCAGAGGCCTAGAAGAAGGGGAACCTCTAGACTATGCATTGCAAACACCTGGTCACCAGTTCCACAATTCTACCACTCAGTCACCACACATTAGAGCACCAAGACCAAAGCCCAGCCCTGTGTGTGGAAGTAGAAAGGAGACAGTTGTGTATGTGATATGAATAGTAGATACTGAAAGAAGATCCCCCACCACCTACATACGTTTTCCCAAAGGAAGTTCCTGTTTTGCCTAAACCCCACCCCCTCGCTCTATCCTATCACAGGCATTCCTTTGGATTAAGACACTATTTTTCTGAAGGTTCTAAGTAAAATGTTACACGTAGGTGGGAGGAAAAGATGCTGACCCCTCAGTGACATTTGGATGATCTGTGGGCTGAGCGTAAGGATGGGGGAATTGAGCATTTTGTCAACCTACTAAGAAGACTGGAATCTGAGGACACAACTAAGCCAAAGTGTAAATAAATTTTAGTGGGACATTCCACTTAAAATGCAGCTAAGTGAGGCCTAGGAAGCCTTCCGTGAGTGGAGATCTGAGTAGCTGGTGAAGGGTAGGGGGGAAAAGACAGAGGAAAGAAATTACCACTCATTGTGTACCTTTCATGGGTCAGTGATGATATATAACTTGTATTTTATTTAACACAAACACTACAACGTATCATAGGTATCATAATTCCTTTGCTGGTAATGCTGAAGAAATTGAAGTCTGTGGGGTTAAAATGATTGTTCAAGTCACTCAGCTATTCAATGGTGGAACTAGAATGAAGATTCTGCTCTCTCTGAGCCTCACACTCATTTCCACTGTGCCACCGGGCAGGAAATGCCAAGGGTAAATTAGTCTTCTCCAGTTTTCCCCAGGGTCCACTCCAATGATGGCCAGAATTAGCACATCTGCAGAGTGGGTCTTTTAACATGTGCTGTGCTTTTCCTCTGCCTCCTCAGTCCTACTGGAATGAGGTTATTTGAGAGAACTCCATGGGGGCCAACACTCAGGGTCACTATTTCGGAATGCCAAATGCTTTTCTTTATTTTCAAATTGCTCTTCTGTTTAAAATACAACATGAAAAGCTTTTTGAGCTTCAAAACTGACCGCGGGAAGACGTGTACATGCCATTTTGAACTGTGACTGTTGAGAAACAAATGTCTGTTTTTATTTTTAAATGTTCCTTCAGCACAAGAAGGCATTTAAGAAACAAGAATGAGGCTTTTTAAAACATCCTACTTATCCCTGGGGTGATCTGTTCTCTGCAGAGCAAAAGCCAAATGGCAGTCAGAGAGAACTGTTTGGATTGGGTTCTGCAGCCCAACAGGTGGTCTCAGAATTATGAGGGAATTTTTGGTGTCTTCCATTGTCATGAATTCACTTAAATGAATCCACTTAAATGACCCTAAAGTGAAAGGTCAGCTACAGTACTAGTGCAGGTAGTCTACATCCATAGGCTTCATTGAGGGCCTAAGATTTAGTTCATCCCCCCATTGTTCCATACCCCGCCATGTAAGTATTAAAGGTGTAAAATTTGATCATGTCTAGATTTTGAGATAATATGAATATTCTATTCACTTTTCACCTGTGTTTTATTTAGGGAGTCCAAAATAAGTTTTGATAGTAAATTAATTTAGAAAACATTGACAATACAAGTTATGACTGAAAGGTTGAGGGTGACCAAGCTCTATGTGAAGTTTCAGTAAGAAAACTGCTCATGGTCTGAACATTGATTCTAAATTAGGAAAAATTTTGAGTCAGAAAGATTTCCAAATGAAGCCTTTAAGCCAGTTGCTAACAAATATTTGGTAAACCCAATAGGAGAGCTGTTTTTGTTTTGTTTCACAGTTTCACTGAAATCCTTTCAGCTATGTTTGAGCAAGCAAGATGGAAGGGATAACATTTCCTTTGTTTGCCATTAGGGCAAAATAGAACCAATGCTTACTTTCCAGAGTAACTCAGGAAAAAAGAACCTTTACACCCGAAATAGTTTTTAAAAGGTGCATTCTTTGATGGTGAGATTGCAGACTCAAAAAAGAGTTGACTACTTCAAAAATTATATAAATGTTGAAAGGCAAGAATTCATTTTTATAAACTAAGATTCATTGAGTGTTCCAAACTCAGGCTGTCTGCCACTTTCATTTATGTCTCATTGAATTTATGTCTCATGAATACATTACTGCCTCTATTTTTCTTTCTACAAATACTTGTATAGCAGCTAACCTTCAGATTGAAAGATTTGACTATTTCAGTGAATACTGTCACTGTATAAAACTGCTCAAATAAAGAATGCCAGACAGGTAGAAAACAAATAAGGCCCAAGTTGGTCTGGATATTTATTTTTCATATCTCACTCTTCTCATCCATTTAACTAATTTTTCCTTCTCTGCTCACCTCTTGTAGACTCAAAGTAGATTCAGTCAGGCAGAAAGAGATTGGCTTAGTAACAACAGAGAAAGGGAACGAGGAAAGACTTCTAAGCAAATGGAGCCAGCCAAAAAAATGTCTTGGAATTTCATGTAAACTACTACAACTACTACTACTAATAATAGTTTTCTCAAAGGATGAATATAACAGCCAGCAGTGACTGCAGCCCTCAGGGACATGGTGACAAATGAATGTTACCTCTACTGCCTACTCTGTTCAGCTGGTGGAGCTGCCCAGAATGCTAGCTTGAGAATTCTGAGCTTGCTTCAGGAATAGTGGGAAAGTGTGAAGTGACTTATTGGTAATATCCATTACTAAATGTATATTCTTGAACCAACATTGTTAACTAAATGTCATGATACACATTTAGAAGATGAAATAAGACTTAAGGAACTTAAAATTTCCAAAGGAAACTAGAGTTCTAGGGATTTGAACTTAAGTCTGCTTCTTTCCAATACCCTTATATCTTCTACTATGCTGCACAGCCCACCTCACAACTAGTGTGAAAGAGATGAAATACCCATCATCTCTAGGACTCAGGGTTTGCACAAACAGATGATAGTCTCAGCAATACCCATGTCACAGGATTACAAAAATATTTTATTAGGTAGCTGTATAGTTTAATTCACAAAATCTCATAAATATAGATAGTATGTGTACAGCACTAGCATAGAATGCAAAGGATGGTCATCTTTCTACCTCTTTCCCATGAGAATACTTTGCAGTAGATTCATTTAGGAAACTAAAGCTAAATTACTATAAGTCAATCAATTCTGCATATTTGATTGCCTTCGAAGAGTGCTGTAAAGTCACTTTATAAAATTTCTCCTATGAAATGCTTTTCTGAGTTAAGTCTGTAACAGAGCAAGCTTTCCCCATCACAACCCTCCAATGTGCTAGAGTTCTCTGTGTAACGAATGTTCCTCGAGGGGCCTTAACAGCTTGCTGAAGTTCTGAACTTAATATTGTAATAATATTGGTTTTGCCTCAATATACTGTAAAAAGAGTTTTATAAAAATAAGCAACAATTTCTAAGCATGTTTTCACAGCCACATTATTTGTGTATATGTGGTTTTCTGTAAGCTTTTTTCCATCATTGGAATCACAAAAACACTCAAGCTAAGGCAAAAATATGGAACCAATTTCTCCAGAGATCATTACTAGAATGATCCCGCTTCATACATTTGTGAATTAAATATGTTTTCAGAAGTGCCCGTGGACTACACTGTGAAGATTATTAACTCAAGGGAAATTGTCGAATGTCAGATCATGAAAATATTGTTGTCTTTTCCCCCTAATTCCTAATTCTATATTATATCTTCACTATTTTCAAAATTATACCTAGCTGAGGACAGTTTTATCAATAAAAGTGAATTTCTACTTTTTCATAATTTAAGTATAGCAATTTATCTCTCAAATTTCATTCTCAAAGTTAAAATATAAATATAACCTGGACCTAAAACTCCATGCCATGAAAAGCCATTAGGATGGCTATCAGAATGGAAAATAATAAGTGTTGGTGAAGGTGTGGAGAAGTGAAACACTTGTGCATTGCTAGTGGGAATGTAGAATGTTATAGCCACTGTGGAAAATAATTTGATGGTTTCTCAAAAAGTTAAACAGAATTAACAATTCTACTCTCAGGTATACATCCAAAATAACTGAATGCAGAGACTCAAGCAGATAAGAGCTTGGACATCTGTCCTCACTGCAGCATTATTCTTAGCAGCCGCAAGGTAAAAACAACCCAATGTCCATCACCAGATGAATAAACAATATGTATCACATTTTGTTTATATCTATCACATTTTGTCTGTGTATATTATATATATATATATATACATCAGATAGATGATAAATAGATAGATAGATAGATAGATAGATAGATAGAATGGAATATGATCCAGCCTTAAAAAGGAATGAAATTCTGATACATGTAACAGCATGTGTAAATACTGAAAACATTATGCAAAAGAAGCCAGGCACAAAAAAACAAATATCATATGATTCCACTTGTATAAAACTTACAAAAAGTACTTAGTCACAATCATAAGAACAGAAAATAGAATGGTGGTTTCGGAAAGCTGGGAGCAGTGGTAAGTGGGAATTTTGTTTAATGTGGGCATAGTATTTCCATTTGGGATGATGGAAATTTTCTGGAAATGGGGAATGCCGACTATTGTGAATACTTCAAGCCACTGAACTGTATTCTTAAAAGTGTTTGAAATTGTAAATTTTATGTTATGCATACTTTACCACAATAAAAAATAAAGTCTATTGGCTCATGGAAATAGACTGTGTGCCTTGTAGTATTTAATAGACGAAGCTTGCAATTATCATCAGTTCTTTTACAACACCATGATTTGCAAATCAAAATAAACATTTGGTTAAAAAAATTTAAATGGCACTAATTACACAGTCTCTTTTCAGTGTTCTTATCCTCAAATATTCATCAAGCTTTGAATTTTGCACCAAACACACTGTATAGGGGACACAAAGTAACAAAGCCACAGGACCCAACTGCTGAAGTCTAAATGTTTTTGTCTCCCCAAGTCATGGGTTGAAACTGAATCACCAAGGTGATGCTAATCAGAAGTAGAAACTTTGGGAAATGAATCACAACATGAGCAGGAGTCCTCATGAACAGGCTCAGAGCCCTTGGAAACAAGGCCCCCTGAGTGCTTACCCCTTATCCTTTACCACATGGGAACACAGTGAGAAGTCAGAAAGCCCACACTGGAGCTTAACCGTGCTGGCACCCTGATGGCTTCCCAGCCCCTAGAACTGTTAGAAATCACTTTCTCCTGATTATAAGCCACTCAGTCTGTGAAGGGCTAACATAGTAACCTAGAGGTTGTTGCAGGGAACACAATCACAGAGAGCACATGCAAACCCATATCTGGATCCATTATTAACTCGTTGATAGAGGCATTGACGTAACATTGTGCACTAAAGTAAATAACTCATATTTTGGTAAGTCTGAGACAGCTTCCCAGAAAGAAGTGATATTCTTTCTGATCCTCAAAAAACTCAGAGAGTTGGCCAAGGGAAGATGGGAGCCAGGGAAGAAGAGTGCCCTGGATAGAGAGGAGGCACCAGCAAGAACAATGACAGTACTGGGGTAGAAGATGCTCACCTGTGATAGGCAAGCCTGGAGACATAGAAGGTATCAAATCACCGAGATCCTTGAATAGTTCACTATAGAAGAAGGACTTTATCCCGTACTGTGTGCATCCTTTGAAAAGTTTGAAAAACAAGAGTTATTATTAAGATTCATGTTTTAGAAAGATACTCTATTTTCAGAGATTAGGGTAGGTTGGATACAGTAGGATGGAAGGGGAATGATTAGATGGTGTTGTAAAAGCCTAATTCATTATTTCAACACTGATTTTACTGGATGTCAATTGTGTGTCAGGTAATACTTCTATACCCTGGGAAGACAGCAGCAAACAAAACAATAAACACAAACAAAAAATTCCCACTGAACAACAGACACCTCAACAATGAAGGACAGGAATGCAAAACAGGTCACGTTAAGGAGAAGGCACTAGCAAGAGGGGGAGGGTAAATGAAGAAAGTAAAGAAGGTGAATACAGTTCATGTACTAGCATTAAAACCTGTTGAGGTCACCACAAAAAGAGGAAGAGGGTAGGAGGGAGAATAATGGAGGGGGTGAACCAATTCAGGTATAATACTTATATATGGAAATGTCAAAACAAAACTTCCTGTATAAATATCATAAGCTAACAAAGATCTTCTTTTTAATTAAAAAAGAAAGAAAACAAGCAAAATACCCTCCCCTCAAGAAGTTAGAGGAAAGAGATAAAAAATAGGCAATGAGATCTTTACTTAACTACAAATGCAAGTAAGTAAGAGATAAAATAAGAATTTGTAGAAAATATTGATGTTATTTTTTCTTCTTCATGACAGGAAGCTCATCTCAAAGACAAGTGTTACAACTGTTCATTCATTACTGTTCCCTAACTCCATATAATCCCATACTGCCCTGTGTTGGAAAGGATTTCAGATAACAGGAACTACTATCTTCATATTGTAAGTTATCTCCAATAAAATGAGTTCCTTTGGGGACCTGAGCTTTTACCCTTCTTGGGTATCTTTCCAAAAAGTAAGCTCTTTAGTTTGGGCACTCAGGTTTGGTTCACCTGAGTCCTAAAGAATGTTCATTGATGATGGTTCCTAAATTCTCCTAGCCAGGATTCTAGGTTGAAGTATCCAGCCTAGGGACCTCTGTTTGCCATTTTTTGTGTGTGTCTGTGTAGGTCTATACAGACGTAGAAAAACAAAAATAGTTCTTATCTGCAAGCTTATATTGTCTATGCCCCACATTTTTACAGCCTTCTCTTTTATTATTCTACTGGTAGACACTACCACCAGTCAACCCCCCAGCTCCCCTTACCTTAGTGTATATTGTATCCATAGCCTCCTTGTAACTATTATTATTATTCATTTATTCATAGACCCTCCAGGGTCTGTGCCCTTGCCCTAGTGGTTTTAATTGTTATTCATCTACACTCTGCAAGATTACTTTAGCCTTAAGGGATTTTTAAAAACATATTCAGGATTTGTGTATTAACATGTGCTTGTTTGAAGTGTTTCTGTAAGTACAAAGAACTATTAAGAAGGCATAAAGGGAGGTTGCAGATTCTCCTTTGAGACCCTTTCATTCCTTTGGCTTTCAATGCTTGCTAAGTTTCATTTCTTGCTTGACTAAGACTCAGATCCATGAAGAGATACAGTGGGGACGCTGTAAGAGTGCAGAAGCAAAGCAAGGAAACTTGCCTTCAGAAATACCCGCCCACTCTGCACACCTCTATTTTTCTTCCTTCTGGAAACTCAGTGCTTCCTGCTGAGAGGTGACTAGCACCTCAGTGCTGAAGTGGTCTGCCCAACTTGTCCCTCCTCCCCTTCAAGTCCTTCTCTCAGCCTTCCCAAACAAACCTCCTGGCTATTGTGTCACATTGTCAGAACTTTCCTCTTATCCTGCAAAATACTTCCATCCAAGTTGTTTAATTGCTGCCTGTGGACTATTGAATCACCACTCCTAGATAAGCTTTGTAATCTATGAGTCATTAGTATCATAATATGAAAGGGTCCAGTTATAGCCAAATTTGATAAATTATTGCAGAAGCAAGAACTGCCAAAGAAAGGTTATTTCTTGCTAGGCTGACCTTTTTGTTTCTCACTGTCAGCTGATTGGAAGCCTCTTTCTCTGCCTCTGGAAAAGGCCAGCACAGACAGGCAGGACCCAGGAAAAATGTGTACAGAGATTACCTAACATATCCATGATTCCTTGCTCAAGTTCAAATAAAAGATGTCTGGATTCACAAAGTTTTTTATTCAAATATGAGGCTCAAAATCGATGGAAAAATAATTACAGAGAAGTCAGGAAGATTATGATTGGATGACATAAAGCAGAAGTTGTAAGAGAACCACAGTGCAGGGTTCAGATCAAAAGGTCCAAGACTGTGACCTCCCAGGCACTGGCAGCCTGGTGTAGGTGAGAGAGCATAAGCTTTGTTATCAGGCAGATCTAGTTCAATTTCATGCTCTTCCTCTGATTGGTTGTGTAGTCTTGGGTAAATTCCTTAATCTTGGGTCTCTGTTTCACAAAATGGACACCATAATGCTCACTTTAAGGCATAGTTTGAAGATTACAAACAATGTTTACAAAGTGCTCAACCAGAGCCTCGAACCTAAGAATGTGTGAGCAAATCATAACTATTATGATTCCAAGTATGGGGCTTTTTGCAGATTCTAAATAGGCTGTAAATAGATTTACATTACTTGGATTTCACTGAAACTGTAAATTTCTGTGAGGAGCAGCACTGTACCTGTGCTTATTACATTCTGCAAATGTTTTTGTAGTTCTAACATATAGAGCCTGGGAGTCTAAGAGGAGATACCTTAGCAGCAGCTAAATTAAATGGACTGGAGACAAAACTAATCACATTTATGCTACAATATATAGCTCCTCACACCTCTATTCTAATTGTGGTTGGTGTCACCATGTTGCCCTTTTCTTCAAGAAGGAAAACCTAAGTGCCCTATTTCCTTCCCTCCTCTAGTCTAAGCATTATAAAATTGTTCACACACTTTAACCCCATCCTACCACTCTGTAGTCACCCAAGTCTCAAGTTCTATTCCTTCTCCATCACTTGCCACCTCATAATCATGAGCCCTCATTCATACCACCATTTCTCATCTTTTGTGAATGCTAACATTGACCTGCCTTATACTCTGTCAACATGTTACCTTCTTTAACAATAAGAATCATTTGGTGACTTCAGGGTGTAATCTTCACTAAGATTATACAAATCTGTCTCTAATCCAGAGGAACTTGAGAGTCTATGTGAAATAGGATAAAAAAACTTTTGAGTAGTGAAATCATAAAGCAACATCAGTTGGATGCTCCAAAAGCATCTTTCTGTCTCCAAAGTCCTTGCTCTTAATTGGGCTGAGCTGCCTCCCAGAGGATCACCTCCCCTGCACCTTTCATCTCTATACATGCTTTTTCTTACCTGGATAAATACCAGACATGTTTCCTGCTCTTAGATTTCTAGTCTTCTGCCTTTCTTTGGAGCTCTTAGAAAATTCCACTTTTTGCTAGTTGTCCTAACTAAAGGGAGCTTCCCTAACCCCCAAACTCATTGCCCTTTCTACTCTTCACCATTCAGTCATTAAATATTATATACTCTCTTTTCTATAAATCACTCCCATCAACAGTATAATTAAATTTTGGTCATTATCTTAGTACATTTTATGCTGTTAAAACAGAATACTAATTACTGGGTAACTTATTAAAAAAAGAAGAAATCTATTGGCTTCTGTTTCTGGAGGCTGAAAAATCCAATAGCATAGTGCTGGAATCTGGAAGTCCTTCTTACTGCATCTTCCCAAAGCAGAAGATGTAATGCAAGGGGGGCGGGGGGCGTGGAGAGTCAATCTAAACTCATCCTTTTCTGAGGAACCCATTATTGTGATAATGGCACCGATCCATTCATGAGGGTGGAGTCCTCATGACCAAATCACTTCTTAAAGGTAAGTTTCTCAACACTGTTGCATTGGGGATTAAGTTTACAACACATGGACTTTGGAGACATATACAAACCACACTAGTCATTGACTGGGTACATGTGGATCTTGCCTTGGTGTGTGTTTGTGTGTGTGTCCTCCTTATTCTTGTCCATTGTTTTATTTGTCTAACTCTGTGTCAATGTAACATTGACTTAATTACTATTGTGCTAAGATAAATCTTAATGAATAGAAGGGCAAATTTCTCTTTCCTATTACTTATTTGTAGAAGTGAATAAATTATCCTTCTACATTAAAATAATTTTGTTATTTTAATTGAAATTGCCTGAAGATTACAAAAGAATTTGGGCAGAGTCACATTGCCAGAACGTTGAGTCTTTCCAAACCTCAGTATGGTATATCTCTTCAATAATGGAAGTTTTTCTACCATCCTTAAATTTTACAGTTTTCTACATAAAACTCTTACCAACAATTAAGAAGTTTATTCCTTGGCACTTTATACTTTTTCTCATTCTTATGACTATTTTCTTCTTTTCTACTACATTTTCTATCTGGTTATTTCAGGTGTACCAGAAAGCTATTTCATCTTTATATGTTGAAGTTATTTTCTACAAACTTTTTAAGGTCTCTCATTAGTTCTAATAATTTGTTGACTCATATTGATATTTTATGATCACATATTGCCTGAAAATATGGCAGTGCTCAATTCTTTTCTTTAAACCTCTATCCCTCATTCCTTTCTTGCATTTTATTGAATTTTCTAGAGCCTCCAGCACAATATTGAACAATAAAGATGACAGCAAACACCCTTATCCTGTTCTTGAAAGAGAATGCTTCTGAAGTTTTGCCATTAAGTGTGAACTTGACCATTGATTTTTGGTTTAACTTAAGCGTATTCCATTCTCTTCCCAATTAGCATAAAATTATTCTCATCACAAATGTATACTAAATTTTATTAAAGACATTTTAGTGGCAGTTAAGTTGATTATAAGATTTTCTATTAATATTTCAATGTGTTGAATTAGATTTTTCCATGCTATCCCTACTTGGTTGTGATAAAATATTTCTTTAAAAACAATTTATTTTACTATTATTTCATATAGAATCTTGACCTTTGCGTATAAGATTCATCTATATATTTTTTTTCTTGCTCTACCATTTGAGATAATAAAAGTCACAAAATCTGCTTTCTTTGTTTTTCTGCTCTTTAGAAAAAAGCAATTGAAAAGAGGAATAATCTCTTCCTTAAATTTTTAGCAAAGGAAGTTATCCTTAAAACAATTTGGATGACCCAAACATTGTATTGGGGGCCGGAGGTAAAGATTTTGTATTAATACCTGCATGTTTTTAATAATTACTGATCTTGTGAAGTTCTGTATTAACATTAAGTGAATTTGATTATACATATTTTTCTACAAAACCATCTGCTCAATGTGCTTTCAAATGTATTATAAAACTGTTGATATTATTTACCTTTTTAATAATTTCTAGCACTTCCTATCATTACACATATTAATTTCTGTTTCTAACACATTCTTTATTTGATTCTAATTGTTTCATGATCAGTTTGCTAGAAGTTTACCTATTTTATTATTTCCAGATCTTTAACCAGTTTTTGTTGGCATAGTATTTTTTAACTGACTCATTTAACAACCTGCATATATTTAAAGTGTGCAAGTTGATAAGTTTCATCATATTTATACCCACAGGAAACTACCCTTACAACCAAGAAAATGAAAACATGTCCTACTTCCAACTACTACTGGGAAGTGAATAATAGACATTTGTAGATACCTTTGAAATGTTGACTTCCACTTCTCCTCATCTTCTGCTTCTACTCCTGAATAACCAGTGATCTGCTTTCTGTTACCATGAGTTCATTTGCATTTTCTAAAATTTTATACAATTTTATTCATCAGTAAGTAAGTAACCTAATGACTATTCACCCATGAAAATTATTTTGGCATTTATGAATGTTACAGGAGTATCAATAGTTCATTTTTTATTGTTGTTGCTAAAAAGTAGTCCATTACATAGATATACCACAGTTTATCAATTCACTTATTGATCAACATTTGGGTTATTTTTTGTTTGGGGCTCTTGCGAATAAAGTCATTCTGAACTTTCAGGTAATTCTTCATAGGGATTTACACTTCCTCTTCTCTTAGGTAAAAATCTAGGCATGAAGTGGCTGGATCATATAGCAGGTATTTAACATTTTAGGAAACTGTAAAATTATATTGCCAATTGATTATACACTCATACTCCCATTAGTTCCACATGAGAGCTCCATTTCTTCCTCATCCTTGCCAATGTGTAGAGCAACCAGATTTAGGAATTTTGGCCGTCCTAGTAGGTATATAGTGGTATCTCACTGTGGTTTTCATTTATATTTCCCTAATTACTACTTATGCTGAACAGTATTTCATGTGCATACTTGTTCTCTGTAAACTCTCTTTGGTAAAGTGCACTTTTAAATGTCTTGCCCACTGTTTAATTGGGTTATTTGGTTTTTAATTTTGAGTTTTGAGAGTTTTTTTTAAAGTATTTTGGATTTGTCTTTTATAAATATTGGAAATACCTTTTCCTAGACTATGGCTTGTCTTTTCATTCTCTTAGCAGTGTAGAAGAACAGTAGAAGTTTTTAATTTTGATGAATTTTGGTTTAACAATTTGTTCCATACTGATTGCTCTGCTAATGTTGTATCTAAGAGATATTTACTTCACCTAAAGTCACAAAAGTTTTTTCTTAATGTATTCTAGACATTTTGTAGAAGTCTTACATTTAGTTTTATGACACATGTTGAGTTAATTTTTATATAAAGTATGAGATATGGATCAAAATTTAATATTTTCCCATATGGATATCTAGTTGTTTTAGCACAATAGCTTGAAAACACAATCCTTTCTCCCCTGAATTGTCTTTGTACTTTTGTATAACACCAGTTTTCCACATATGCCTGGGCTTATTATGATGTTCTACATTTAATTCTATTGATCTATTTATCTATCATTATTTTGATATCACATTTGACTAATGGGTATAATAAGCCTTGAAAGCAAATCCAACTTTTTTATCATCATTGCTTTGGCTAGTGTAGGTTCTCTGCATTTCCATATGAATTTTGGAATCAGCTTGCCCTACTCCTGAATAAAACCTGCTTCAATTTTAATTGGAATTGCACAGAATCCATATAACAACTTGGGTAGAAGTGATATCTTGACAATTTTGAATCTTCTGACCTAGGAACATAAAATATCTCTTTATTTAACTTATGAAATATCTATTTAGTTTTTCTTAGGATATATTACAGGTTTTAGAATCTGGATCCTGTCTTTTGCCAGCTTTATCTCTATATATTTCATATTTTGGAAGTTATTACAAATTTTTCATTTTTATTTCTGAGTTTTGCTATTACATAGAAATACAATTTTTTCCTATTGGCTTTGTATTTTCAACCTTCCTAAAGTTGCTAACTAGTTCTAGTAGTTTTGTGTGTGTGTGTGTGTGTACATGTGTGTGTGTATGCATGGATTCCATCAGACTATCTACATAGAAAATCATGTTTTTTCAAAATGAAGACAGCACTACTTCTTCCTTTCTAATCAGATGTCTTTTATTTCTTTTCCTTGCCATTTTGTGTTGTATAGGACACAAGTACAATATTCAATCAAAATGGAGAGGTTTTAAAAAAGTAAGTAAATAAATGAAAACATCAAAGTAGACATTTTTCCCATGTTTCTGACCGTAGAAGGGTTTTCAGAGGAAAGTAGGTGAGGAACCATTCAAGACTTTAAATTCAAAGGAAAGTCCAGCATAGTCACGCATATCTATAATTCCAGTACTCAGGAGACTGAGATGAGAGGAGTGAGAATTTGAGGTCAGCCTGGGCTAAATAGCCAGACTCTGTCTCAAAAAAATTTTTTTAATGAAACAAAATAAATAAATTCAAAGGAATTTGAATTTTAAGTTATTTTAATTGGCTAAATATTTTAATCTTTATTTTGGTTAGGATTCAAATAAAGAGCTACATGGAAGATTGAAGCTTATTTTAGATTTATCTTAATTTGATTTAGTTTCTAAGGTAGATCCTTGATTAAGGCTTTAATGTGTGAGACATTTTAGGAGAAGATGAAATGAGGAAGGATTTTGGAGCCATCACATCTGCCCATAAAATGTCACAAATAGCAAGGGAGGAGATGTCAGTGAGGACAAACATTGCACCTCTGTAGCCCCCAACTTTCTCGTCCTTTGCATGAAAGCACTGTCAGGAACTGTAATGAGAAATGCAACTTACAGAGCTATCGAGCACCCTTGGTTTGACATCTAAGAAAAGCACACTCACACACACCTGCCATACCTGGCTTCTCATGAAGACACCAACAAAAGTTACTCCAAATCAGAGTGACAATTTGAGATTCATAATTCCACTGCTATCGTTATTACTCAGAATACCATTAATAGGGGATGCCCCAAAAGTACCTGACCTCAGTGTTCTAAGTGTCGCTTATCTTTTAGGGATGGTTCATAGAGTTTTTCATTTTAAACAGGTCTTAATGGTACTCACTCTGGTTTGCACACCAAGATTTAGACACATGCCTGAAAGGACATTCCTAGGATTGCTCAGAGCAGGAGAGAGATCATGAAACATACCCAACCAAAATGATCACTACTCAGATCATCAAGGTGGCAACTGTCCAGGGAAGGTTACAAAAGCACCCAGCAGTGGGGGTCAGGATCACCTAGTTATAGGGTATTGGAACTAGAAGGATTTCTAGAGGTTAACTGAATCCAATCCTCCCATTTTACTGAGGCTTGAAGTAAGGCAACCTATCCAAAATTCCCAGTTGATTATTACAAAACCAGAACCACAACTCAGATCTTCTGACTTCTAGTCAAATGCTCTTTCTACAAAAGTATATTCTTTCCTACAATTTGAGAGCTGCCACCACCTGCCTTGTCATACATTGAAGTAAGTAAAGAAAAAACATGAGTTAACCTAAATTGCTTGCATAATTGTGACTTCCCCTCTGGGCATGGCCACATACAGCATCTGATAGTCCACCAAGCGATACATTTGAACCCTTCTTAATTATGAATCCCTGTGAAAATGAGTAAAGGGAATAGCAAACAAATAATTTCCCCTCAGGGAATCCAGCTTGCTTTACCATTTCTTCTATGTATTTTCTAATTCCCTGTACCTGTTGTCACTACAGTGCTCAACTAGTTGCTATTGTCATGGGAAAACACATTCTCCATTTGGGAAAAAAAATAGGTGTATAAGTTAGTGATCTCTGATACAGTTTTTTTGGATTCATACTAGAAAATAACCAATAGCAAGCTTCATAAGCCTACAAGCATCAGTCTGGGATATTAAATCTGATTGGGGTATTAAATCTTACAGAAATGAGTTCAAGGAACAAACTTTTTGCTATGGCATTTATGGTCTGAATTTCTGTAACCCACCAAAATCCCTGTGATGAATCCTTCACTCTTTTGGGATAGCCTTAGGATATAGGGTCTTTGGGAGGTTATTAGGTCATAGGTGCACAACTCTCATGAATAGAACTAGTGCATTTATAAAAGAAGTGCTGAGATACCTCACAAGGACACAGAGATAAGGCAATACCTATAAAGCAGAAACTGTGCCCTCTTCAGACACCTAATTTGTGAGTAACTTAATCTTTAACTTCCCAAGCCTCCAGAAGTAAGAAATAAATTTCTGTTGTTTGTAAGCTGCCTAGCTTAATGCTTTCAATAGTGATCTGTGTTATGCCATGTTTCAAAATTTCGTTCCTTTTTTAAGGTTGAATCATATTCCATCATATGTATATATCACATTTTGTTTATTTATTGGTGGATAGATACTTGAGTTGTTTCTATCTTTTAGCTACTGTGAATAAAGCTGCTACAAAGATTAATGTACAAGTATTTTTGAGTCTCTGCTTTCAGTTTTTGGGGGATATATATTATGAGTAGAATTTCTGAATAATATGGTAATTCTATATTTAACTTTTTGAGAAACCATCAAGCTACTTTCTACAATAGTGATAACATTGTACATTCTCACTAGTAATGCACAAGAGTTCCAATTTCTCACATCCTCACCAACACTTGCAGTTCTCCATTTTTAATAATAGCCATCCTAAGAGGTTTGAATCAGTAGAATTTTGATGGCATGGAAATTTAGGTGTGGGCTATAATTATATTTCCAACTTTGAGAATTAAATTTGGGCCAAATACTTTCATCCCAATTCAGTTTACTTATGAAGAAACTGAGGCTTAGCTGGGTTAAGAAACTTGTGTCAGCTTATGCAACTAGTAATCAGCAAGGCTGAGCTCAATATTGGACTGATTCCAAAGCACAAGCACAAAGCCACTCTACTCACTCTTCTGAAAGTTTGAAAAGCCAGGGGAAAAAAAGGCAGCAATCTCAGTGGCCATTTAAAACACAGTGAGGTCAACTTGATCCTCACTCAGACACAGTCAACATTAATTGCTGCATTAATTCACCAGCTCAGCTCTCATACATCTATTTTGTCCACTGTAAGTGAGAAATTATGAGTACTTATCCTCACTTTTTCTAAAGAAAAAAAACACTAATAATCAATTTTCCAAGCACTTTGAAGCTGGAAGCTTTTTCTAAAGTGTTAGAAAAACTGATGGGCCCATGTACTGTTACCAAGACCATGTCTCCAAATTCCACAGCAGAAAGAGGTTGTCTAATAGGTCAGAAATTTTGCCTTTATCTTCTGTGGCTAACCCCCAAGTCTCCTAAGCTTCCATACCTTGGATCCCATTTTCTGAAGGTCAATCTATGAATAACTTTCTGAAGCCCCTCTGCAAGTAGGAGACAGGGTACAAAGAAAAGAGAGGTTTCACCTCCTACCCACAGAACATGATGATCAATATCAGGAAATTGACACACTCACAATGGAAATGTAAGATCACTTAAACTCAAATGCATTTGGGTCAACATGACCACAAAAGGAAGAAAAGTCAGGTAAACTGTACCTGAACACTGACTGGGGTGGGAGATGAACTGAGAAAGTGCTAGTGTTGGTTTCGCTGTAACTGACAGTATGAACTTGAGCTTGCCACTGAATGATTGCGGAATTCTATTTGTCTTGTAAAATGAATCATTTGGTCAAGATTAGTCATCTTCAAACTCTTCAAGACCAAGAACCACTTTTTCTCCTCCTCCCAAATGAACCTCAACTAACTTTGAATCTAAGATTTTCTCTAAGTTTCCTAAGAAGCCCCTTAGGCTGTGCATGGAATCCTAGAGTTCTAAAGCACACAATCTGAAACCTCTTCTCAACATTTTCTAACATACCTTGTTCCATTAAAATGTGAATAGCAGAACATGGGCAGTTTATTGTGGGAAACAGATCTGAACGCAACTCAATTTATAAATCGATAGTAAAAGTGTAGAAGTGGAAACTTCTTCTATTGGATAAGAGGTGAAACCAGTGATTCATTAAACAAGCAATCAGGGTCATTCTTAACCCATGTTTATAATATTCATAAGCATTTGTTTAGCATCTTCTATGTGCAGAGCTCTCTGTATCTTGGGAGCTGGATTTGAAATCCCTCCAAGAGTATTCAGTCTAAGAGATTCTTAGAACAAAAAATATTGTTCATTTTGAGAAGCTCCAAAGAAAGCAACATAAAAAGAACACAGTGTGTTCTCAATTAGAGCTTTTAAACCCTGAATTACTTATTTCATCTAAATGTAAGTACATTGAATAGATTTAACATGCACAATGTAGACAAGCTGGTAGAGTTCTACTCCAAGCCTGGGGCACCATGACATCATCAGCACTTTATCAATTAGGGATTAGAAGGCAAATGGAAAATGAGCAACTTTCACTGGATATGTTTTATTCTGAGACAGAGCTCAGAAGGGGTTGCACACCATTCCCTCCACCTTCACCACACCTTTCTCCTTACTCCAGAACTGTGTGATGCCTACACATTATTATACTGAAAGGTAAAAAAGAAAAAAGCCACGAAATACCAGTCTAGTGGAACACCACTAGCTCAGACACATTTTGCAAGAGTTTTTGGGCTGAAGATGTGGTTCAAGTGGTAGAGACCCTGCCTAGCAAGTGTGAGGCCCTGAATTCAAACCCCAGAACTGCCAATGTGTCAATGTATGTATGTATGTATGTATGTATACATATATGTAGGGAGATTAATATATATTTTATATATACATATATATTCATACACAGCTCAAATTTCTCTTACTTCTTAATGATTAACTGGAATCTAGCTACAGTTCAAGACATAAGGAAACATGGCTGCTAACCCATTGAGAAGTTTACGAGACAGAACAAATTCTAACACTTTCATAACAAGAAAAGAAAATGGATATAGCCATATAATCTATGCAAAAGTTATTACATTCTCTTTCTTGTATTGTCTTGAAATTGGTGCACATCACAGAAGCACTGTAATAAAAAGAATTTTGAAAGAATTTATATGACAAGAATGTAAAGGGGGGACTGTTTGGGGGAAGGAACAAAGGGAGGTGGGAGAGGGAGGGGAGAAGATGACGAGGGCTGAGTATAATCAAAGTGCATTGTATGCATGTATGGAAATAGCATAATGAAGCACATTAAAATTATTTAAAGATTTTGAAAGAAGATTAGAAAGAAATTCCTAATACAAAAGGAAGTTCCATTAAGAATGATGAAATCCTATAATTTGCTAAAAAATGGATGGAAGTAGAGATCATCATGTTAAGTGAAAACAGCCAGTCCCACCAAGACAAGTGTCACATGTTTCCTCCTGGTTGTGGAAGCTAGGGGAAACAAAACAAATCAAAACAACCAAGGACATAAAAGTAAAAGGGGAATTGTGACGGAGGTAGAAGGCAAAGGTAAGGGGAAGGAGGGAAGGAGGGGTAAGAAAGAGTAATAGAGAGGGGTGAATCTGATCAAAGCACACTCTATGCATGTGTGGAAATGTCATGAAAACCTTCCTATGTACAATTTAATATACGTCAATAAAATAAAAAAGTAATAGGCATATATTTATATATAATGTATTTATGTTTATTATAAATATATTTATTTAGACATAATTTTATTTATAAGCCTAAATGATAGATAATGTTATGAACACATAAATATGCTTGAAATATGAATATTCTCAAATTATTTATACATCATATAATAATAAATTTATATGTTATATATAATACAATTTCATTACATATTTACAATATAAAAGGAGCTCTTTGAATGCCTGTCTTTGGATGCTACAAAAATCTCTTTGGAACTGAACACTCAATTTTTTTCTCGTAACTAAATCGTGTTGACTCCTCAAGGCAAGGAGGACTCACTCATGTCTATACTGTGTACATATCTACCAAACCAAAACCACATCAGGTATCATTGCTAAGAGGCAATAAAGAAAGATAGATGATAGATGATAGATAGATAGAGACAAATAATGTATATGTTATGTAATATATGTGTGTGTGTGTGTGTGTGTGTGTGTATATATAAATTGTATATATAGTCCATAGGTTATCACTAGACACTGGCAAAAGTTTACTTATTTTGATAAATTGTTTTTTATTATAGAAAATTCCAAATATATACAAAAGTAGAGAAAATACAGTAATAAATCCATCCCCAGGTATCATTACCTGACATCTCCAATTGCCATGTAAAAGCCATGTTAACCTAATTTATATGCCTAACCACCTTTTCCCCACCTCATGCCTTTTGAAGAAAATCCATGATATAATATTAGTTCATGCTTAAATATTTGGGTGTATATGTCTAAAAGATAAGGATTCTTAAAAAAAAACAAACATAACCTTGAAACCATAATTACATCTAAAAATATTTAGCAATAATTTCTACTTCAAATACTTAGGCAGGGTCCAAATTTTCCTCGTTGCCTCATTATTTGTTCATAACTTTTGTTCCAGTTAGCTTGGAATAAAGCCAATGCATAGCAACCGACTGATAGATCTCTTATGTTGCCTTTCCTCTATGGTAAAAATGTCCAATAAGAATATAATATGAGCCATAGACAATTTAAATGTAAAAACAATAAAATTCCTAATATTTTTATTTAACTCAACATTGCAAAATATTATTTCAACATGTAATCTACGCAAAAGTTATTACATTCTCTTTCTTTGTTGTCTTGAAATTGGTGCACATTTTGCATTTGTACCATGTCTCAGTTCGTGCTAGTCACATCTCAAGAGTTCAGTATCCACACATACCCACTGGCTACCTATTGAACAGTATGGATCATACAGTCTCTCTCCAAGGCTTACATTTTGGATAATTAGAAAACAAACTAAGGGAGCAGACATGGTGGAGCATGCCTGTAATCCCAGCTACTTGGGAGCCAGAAGTAGGAGGATCACAATTTGAGGCCAGCACTGGCAAAGTTAGCAGGAGATCCTAACTGAAAAATAAACTAAAAACGAAAAGAATGGTAGAGCACTTGCCTAGCCAGCACAAGGCCCTGTGTTCAATCCCCAGTACTGCAAGACAAGTAACAAAAACAACAAGGTAGCATAGAAAAGATTTTTTTAAAGATACCCGACGATTTGATATATGCAGGTTTTAGCCTGTATCACCCAAAGACAGAGTGATCCTCTAAAACAGGAGCACATGACAAGGGAGGAAAACAAAAAAGGAGGGAAAACCTGTGCAAAAACTGTGCTGTAGAATTGGCTTCTGCTGCAGGCAGCTGGTGGTCCATTCTGCTGGAGCCTTCTGATTATATGCAGAATGAACAAGAAAGCATGTGTGCTCTAGCACCCATCTCCCAATGCTGAAGGATGACCCCTAAGGCATTATAGATGCCATACTTCTAGATGTGATTTCTGAGTTAGCATGCTTTGATTTTGCAGAATAGATCTATCCAGGAGAAACGAACAGCAAGAGGCATCTGACTGAGGCAGAGACAAAATGCTGGAAGGTTCTGACCCCTCATACCTGTGCTGATGTGACCAAAGCCTGTGGATCAGCTGTACCTAGAGTAAAAAGTAAAGCCACAGGGCTTCTGTAGTGGAACACCACAGGGGTCCATTAGAATATCCATGTAACTTGACAGTAAATGCAAACTGTGCCCATGGAGATCTGCTGCCAAGACAGGGGATGGAGAACACAGGTAAGGGGGCCTCAGAAGGGACGAGGACAAAGAATATTGGAAATATTATTTCAGCCAAACTCTTTGTTTTTTACCCAGCAGAATTGTTCAAATACAACCAACAGTATCTGAAATTCTAGCCAGAATATGTCATTTTCTGGTTTCTGTGCGTTTATCTTTATTGAATTATTTTATTGTTCTCAAATTAATCAAAATTTTACAATATGCACAATAACCAGTCAGTTCCTAGAAATCATGTGTGTTCAATAAACAACACATTTTCACTATATATAGTTGAGGTAATTTTTAAAAAATTATTTAACCAGAACTAGAAGAAACCTAAGAAGGTAATATGTCAAATTAATGCCACTAAGTGATATAAAAACTCTCCTGAAATCCTTCACTAGAGGTAGTCATCAACAGGTGCTGCTACCAGGAAATAAATGTGACATGCCCAGCTCAGCTTTGAGTATCTCCTTTCGCCTGAGTACTTACTGTTAGCCCAAAGCAAGACAGCTGCCCCATCTCCACCAGAAAGTGCTGCATCTAAAGCATGATGGACATTAGCTGAGCATGGTTAAGTTCAAAGATATCTGGTTGTTAAAAGGGCCTTTTACCAATTATGCATTGTAAAATTTTATGATCCTATTTATCTACCTACCTACCAAGCTACAGCAGACAGGTCAACTCTAGGAGTGAGCTTTTCTGTCCCACCAAATGTCTGAGAAAGCTGTAAAAGCAATTGTGTTTATAAATACTGCACATATTAAAGGATCTCATTCTCTTTACATATTACTCTGATTCTTGTTAAGTAACTGACTTAAGATAGGACTGTTCTGGGACAGAAATGATTAATCTGGAAATATGTACGGACAGCCACTCATCTGGGGTGCCAATTGACCATACTGCACCTTAGAGCCCCATTTCCCTTCTCTGCACCCTTCTCGAAGGGAATAGATCATTCTTATTGGGAGAAAAACTGAATTTATCTATATAATAAAAAGTTGACAGAAATCCTGTACAGTAGGAGAAGAAAAAAGCCCCATGTGGTAGGGGTAGAAGAGCGATATTGACTTGGGAGTTGGGGCCAAAGGAGATAGAAGGGAGTGTACTTGATTGCTGGATCACATAAAAGAAGCAGAGAGAAGGGAAAATGTCAACACTGCTATGGACTAGGGAGTGAGCTTCCCTTCATGTTCTTTATGTTCTTTACAGGAAACATAAATTTCTTTTAAATTAATGTCTGTCGTTGACCTGTTCTTCTTAACTGTTTTGTGAGTCTTTGCAGTTGTCAGATAAGCACTACTTTCCTCCAGTGAAGCCCAAGTTCAGTGAGTATGAGCTAAGTACATGAAGGGAGATCAAATGCTGATTTACTTGGCTTTGTGTCTTTATTTTCATATTTGTATTAGATGTTTTTTTTTTCAGAGCTATATATAAAAAATTTCTCTTAGCATAAATTAGAAGTATTTCTTTTGAGTGTGAAAGCTATTGTGGTTAAATTTCCACTGCATTCTTAGTTGCTTCATTTGGTTCACCAGACACATATTGAGTGCCAACTGCATAACAGGCTTGACTGATGATCAATAGTCAGTCCTTACACTGAAAGTTCAGTAGCTCCCACTAATGGTACTGGAGAACACTCCAGAGCACCTGAGCAGTAGTGTTTAACAATACACATACAGTAATATTGGCATTCACAGTGTTAGAAGCCATAATCTCAGGAAGCTAAATACGCCTATTATTGTCAAGTCAGAGCACCCACCAAGACAATGTCAGCTCTTTGGATTGTTATACACAGGATGGACGAAAAGTTAAAAATTTGGCCAGTCATCTAGATATATTGCCAATACTTAGAAGTTTCTGGGCAGCTGTCTGATTTCTTTCACTTTCATCTTGAAGTTGGGCCTCATGTAGCCATATGTTGCATGTTAGCACTTTCAGAAATGCATATCCTCAGCTTCCAGGGCATTTTCATTTGATTGGAGGTGATAGCACAACTGGAATTGAGTCATGGCATTTGCTATATCCCTCCCATTCCAGTAAAAATGGTTGGAGGATGTTCAACACCTGAAATTAGCCAGAACTTCAAGTTATACATCTCTTTATTAAATTTATCACTTCAGAACCTGAATTTTCTTGACATGGAAAGCTTTTTTAAATAAATACTTGGAGCTGGGAAGATGCCCAGCACATTAATCCTTGAACCATACAAAGGGAATCATTTTGTAAATGGAAATAAGTCCTTTAATATAAACTGGGCAATCATTCAATCACTAAGCCTTGCTTTGCAGTATCCTATTTAATCCACCAAGTGTTCTGTTCTTTTCCATTCATCCAGTTTGAGTCACAAATATGTTGCTTCTCGTTTTGCTTTGTGCAGATATTTCTTTTCTTATCATGACTTGGAGGCAGCCAGAAGAATATTATCAGAGCCTGGAAATGAATTATGGATCATTCAGTAGTTTCAGGATCCAAAGGGATCAGAAAAGCAATAATCCCAAATATGCCAGTCATTTTTTCTTACTTTACCTTGTACAAGAAAAAAATGATATAGCTTGTAAACTTGCCATTGACATTTCTTGATGAAGTCAGAGGAACAGATATCCTGAAGAGAATAGGTAAGAATGCAAAAGTGAGGCAGATGAGCAGGAAAACGTGCTTAAATGCATGTTTACAGAACTCTTACAGCCAGTGTATGGGCAAGGATGTAAAGAGGAGGAAATATGGATATTGTAGCTTGATCTTTAAAATGTAGCTCACTGCTTTCCACCAAGTGAAATGTAAATAGAAAGGTAGGGTGTTCTTTCTCTGCTGTGAGTCAGAACAACCTGAATGTCTAAAGGTCTATTCAAAAAGGCTGTTCTACTCAAAGATGATCTTGTGATCTGATAGAAAAGTGCTTCTGTATTTGTGGAGCTCAGCCTAAGCCAAAAATAAAAACAGAGGTCTCTGGGAGCTCCCCTCATGCTCCAAAATAAATTTAATAAATTAAAGAAATGGTAAATCTGAATTAGCATTAAAAATCTGTGACAGGTAACAGGGGATCATTCAGAAAGCAACATGGTTATACTTTGTGTCTGATTTAAAGACAACCTGCAACCCTGTATAAGTAAGATTCTGTGTCTTTCTGCCTACAGGGCTGTGTTTACAAAGATACTGAATCTTCCTATTCAGTATGTGGAAAATGACACAAAGTACTCTACTTAACAAATACTGGATTTGAAAGGTTAAGTTTTTGGGTAATGTTCCCAACCATAGGCTAATACAATATTAAGTCTACACTAATATTTGTTAGTATAGATTTATTAGCAAAGTTAGTAAAAACAATTTCAGAAGGTTTAGTTAGTCTCAGTTTTTCTATTTGCGGTGGTAGGGATCAAACCCAGGACCTCATGCATGCTAGGCAAGCACTCAACCACTCAGCTATATTCCCAGCCCTCAAAATTAATTTTTTTTAAAACCCCACAAGTGGATAGAAATTAGTTGTGTCAGCTCCTTTCAAGTAACTATGCCAGAGACTATGGTTTACCCACCCGGAAACTATTTGCCTCTTTCCTTTAATGATTGAACACTAATTTCTAACTAAGACTGCCAAATTTATCAAATATAAATACAAGATAACTTAAATGAGTCTATTTTCAATATAAGTATGTCTCAAATATTACACACAAGTTGCATACTTAAATTTGAATTTCAGAGCAGCAACAAATAACATTTAGTATGAGTATGTCTCAAATATTGTTTACCTATATGAAAAAAATTCCAGAAAATCAAATTTAATTAGGCATTTTTTGTTTAATTATGTAATTCCATCAACTGTTTATGTTTTTTACTCAGCTAAAACTGCATTCTCAAGGCTCAGGCCATAATGTGAACATGGGACCAAGCTCCACCAATGAGGTGGAAGCTTATGTTGAATGGTATTCCCAGAAAGTCACCTTTTAAGAAAGGTGGCATACTCTTATTTCTTCACTCCACCCTGAACATTATTGTCTGAAAGGATGTGATGAAGAAAGGCAAGGACAGTCTTTGGTAGCAAAGACAGGGTCATAGCTCTGCTAGAAAGGAGGGAGCTTGGGTCCCTGGCAACATCATGTTGTGATATACCAGCCCTCAGCCCCCCCTCAAATTTCCCAAGAGAGAGAGAGAGAGAGAGAGAGAGAGAGAGTGAGAGGAGAGAGAGAGACAGAGAGAGAGTGGAGAGAGAGAGGTGAATGTCTGTCTTATTTAAACCATAATTTCTTCTGTTACATGCAATCGTACCCAATCCTGATTGAAATAGAAGCCTATGTCTTTAGAGATTTGTGAGTATACCCAAACAAAAATCTATGGAACAGGAAAATCTATGGAAAGCAGAGAGTTTAAAAGGCTCTGTGAGTGCTCACTCTCTTTGACTTTCTCACACACACATACAAGCAGACTCCCTTACTTGTAAAACCCTGGGTTTTCTAACTTCCTGCTCTATCTTCCTGATAGTACTCAAAAGTTAGCTCTAGCAATTCAGAAAAGAAAATGGCCGTGCCTAGAGGACCTGAACAGAAAGCTAAATTGTGCTTAGCAATTTCATTGAAGAGGTTCAATGGCCATGTCACAGAAGTATTTTGTTGATACTTTTTAACAGGCTGTCAGGTGGCAAGAAGAAGGGCAACACATTAAAGTAATTTAATGTTTTGGAGCATCTTTGGTTTTAGGAAAAGAAATGTAAAAATGAATTTCTGTTGACAACAAAACCTTGTATAAAAGGAAAGAACAATATATAATCCCTTGAAGTTTTCTGAGGTTGGAATATGTTTCATGTAAAAATCTTTGCCCGAAAGGAAAACGTTGATTTTTTTTTTTCAGTATTTGAGATTTTCCAACTTCAACATTTTTCTTGATACCACAAAACATGTGGCCACTGCAGGCATTCCAAGCAAGAAGGAAGGTAAAAATAGTGTTAAATTGTAGAATTATGAGAACAAGAGTGTTTAAATATTTATCAATGTATTTTTCAAAATCTTTGATTAGGAGATCTAGTTTTCATTCAATAAGAAGGGTAGAAAGGGGACAAACAAAAGAAATAAGATCTTTGAATGTAATGAGTAAAAGTAAATTAAGACAAGGGCATGATATCAGTTTTTTATAATAAAAACATATCACTGATAGACTTTTGCAAAGGTTAAAATCTTTCACTGTGGTTAGAATCTACAATGGGTTGACTAATGTTCCTCCAAATTCATGGGCATTTGGAACTTCAGATTTGACCTATTTTGAAATATGTTCTTTGCAGATGGAATGAGTTAAGTTCACAGTGGTTCTGGTGTGCCCTAAATGCAATCGCTGGTATTTTTATAAGAAGACAAGTAGACCCATAGAAAGACGTGCCAGAAAGTAGGTCAGATACGGGAGTGATGCAGCTATAAGCCAAGGAATGTCAAGTACTGCTGGCAACCACAGAAGCTAGGAAAGAGGTGGGGAACAGTACCTCAGGGCCTCCAGAAGGAACCAGTCCCGCTGACATCTTACTTTTGGACTTCGAGCTTGCAGAACAGTGACAGAATAAATTTCTGTTAGATTAAGCCACCCAGTCTGTGGAACTTTGTTCCAGCAATCATGCAACGCTCCTCACCTCTGAAGGCCACCATTTTCCAGGTTCCACTAGATCATGGGGCCACTCAGAAAACTCCAATGCTTGTTTTTCACCTTGTCTAGATCCTGTCCCATGGATGCTATTGACAAGCAATTCTTTTTATTTTGTAAAATCTTTGTTTATTCGAAGATCTTTTATCTTGCCTGCCAAGTTGGGAAGACTGCTAAACTATGTCTTTTGTTGAAAGCTTAGCTGTTTGTGCTTGTATTTCATGGCTTCATTTTCTATTTTATTTTTTTAAAAGAAAAGAAAGCAAAGACAAAGGAAATGAACCAAAGCAGAATTTTATCACCATTTCAAGGTCTCTGAGCCTCTCCAAACACAACAGCATGATCAGTGTGTCTTACAGCCTAAGCATGTGGGATCAGACACACAATGCAGAAAGTATGCAAATGCTCTGCTGTTACCTGTAACAGTGCGTTTACTGTTATTTCTTCCTCGCTTTGAGAGTACACTGAAACCAAAATAGGCCTGTCGTACTTTCCCTGACTAAAACCTGTGAACCTATGCTTCTGATAAACACCGAGGGTCTTTGAAAAATGTTATTCAATCTTTTCTCAAATCAGCACTCATTAAGAAAACAGTCACTGTCACTCAGTTAAGCTGGTAGAACAAAGAGATACAGAGTTGTATTTGGGAATTCATGAAAAGACATATCACATTTTGTGCATTACATAAAATTATAAAAACTAAAATTCAAAACGGTAGGGATAGTATTCTGAATATTCTTTCAAACTACTGAATTCAGAAAGTTTCCAAGAGAAAGTCATGTAATCACGAAACTCAGATACTGAGCTCACAGTTCCACAAATCAGAGGTCTGAGTGGACAAGGCCGGGTTCTCTATCAGAGTATGACAAGGTTGAAATCAAGGTGTTAGCCAGTCCACACAAGGCTCTTATTGGATGCTTTGGAGAAAAATCTACCTTTGAACTCCTTTAGGTTATTGGCAAAAATCAGTTCCCATGGTTATAGGATTGAAGTCTCTGTTTTCTTGTTATTAGCTAGCCAGAGGTCACTCTTGACCTCCCAAAAGCCTCATGCAATTCTTTTTTGTTTGTTTATTTTGTTTTGAAACAGAGTCTCCCTTCCATTCACTTGCCTCAGACTCCCAAGTTCTGGAATGGTGGCAGTGGCAGCAAGGTTTTAAAATCTTTTTGAATACTCACATAAAACCAGACAGACAACCATACAGCAAAACCAATAACCTATGGTTGACCTTTACCATAAACATTACCATAAGCTTCACAATGCAAGTGGATGAGACAATACAAGCTGACACATGTTGGCAACTCTAAACTCCCTTCTTCCTGTCCCATTCTGCCCCACCTCTGGGCAAGCCAAGATACTAAGAAATCCGCTCCTCTTTATCTGTTGACATCAGCAGGAAGGTCAAATGTGCTAGGAAATCTGCCCTTCTCCTCCTAGAAAGCTCCATTATGACTAAGGAATCTTCATGCATCCACTTTGTGCATGGTGGGGGCCATCAGTCTCCACATCTAAACCACGTGGGCAGAGGGGCCTATCTTACCTCTGCAGAATTACCACAATTAGGCTTTTAAGTTGACTGGCAGGGTCTATTTTTTGTCCTTTTTCCTTTATCAAATCCATCCTTCACAAAATACAGCTAGATGTCAAAAGGTAATCAAGAAAGCTTCCATAGGCACCCAGAGAACAAAATGAATTGTTGGTTTGAATGTTTATTACCATTTTGGAATTTTCTGGATCCAAATAAGTTAGTTAACAGAGAACAATCCAGTTTATGTAAGAGGTTGGTAGAGGTTTCTAGCTCCCCATATGTTTTCTAATCCCATTTTTCTCCTGTCCTTTGGTCAGTTTCTTTCATCTCTATCTAGTTGGGTAGGGAGTCAATCACAAAGTGCCAAAAACCCCTCAAGTTTCAGAGAACGCTGTAGATTTGCCCAATCAACTGTTTTCTCTCTCTTGACACAGTGGTTGGTCTACAGATGTAACCCAAGAAGAACTAATAGTCTTTCTATGTAGCCCTAATGCTATGTTATTCAAAAGCCTAATTTTTTTCTTTTTTGAAAGTATGGATTAATCAGTATTTATGGTGATAATTCTGTATAACAAACAGCCCTTGTACCTTGATGGTTTACAACAGAAACATTTAGTTCCACTCCAAGGTTTTAAGGTCAGCTTGGGTCCAAGTTGTGGCCTGAGTTTAGATTTTTCCATGTTTTTTTTTTTTTTTCTCTACTCTTTTAAGGATCCAAGTAAAAGGAATATGGTGTTCTCACAGAATAGGTCAGAAGAACTTGCAAGTGATGACTCTAAAGTCTCCACCACAAAGTGGCACAAGTCATGAGACTACACTCCACATAAATGGTGCAAGAAAGTATACATACTCTTCCCATAGACAAGAAGAACCATAATAGCACCTAACAAAGCCATGCACAGTTTTGTTATTGTATTCTAGTTTTATTGCATTGTAAGTAGCATATACAGATATATATTTAAATTATATCATCTAGCTATATGCTGTTGATGAAGGAAATTTTATCTTATACCCAATAGTTTTACTGAAGTTTTATTAATTCCAGTTAATTATAAATTTTAGAGTTATTTTTTGTGTACCCACATTCTAAACTTTGCTTATCTACTTGAAAAACTTAAAATAGATTTGGATAACACTGCACTTAAATCATCTATATAGGTTCTGAAAGAGTCGGTTGCTTTTTATTTCAAATTTTTACCTTTATAATCCCCAATAAAATCAGCGTGTCATTTTACATTTTTGTATTGTCAAATTTTGGTGTTATACAGGCTAGAATAAGTGATACTAACTTCTGAAATACAGAAATTCCAAACCTTAATAATTAAATAAAAGTTTGTTTCTCACCCATACAAAGTCTAATCTATTTATTTGTAATATTTCTCCTTTCCTTGATCAAAGAATAAGTTTGGGCATTTACTAATCTTGAAGGTGATATCAGTTTTTTCTCATTAATTTCTGCACAAGTCTTTATGCTTCCTTACTGTGACACTTGGGTTTGATACACTATATCTTACCCAGTTTTAGAGTTAGACATTTAACTCAGTATCTTAACAAGGCACTCTATCATGTGAGCTATGCCTCCAGCCTATGATTGTAGGATTCTCTGTAGCTCTATTAGATCAAACATGTCATTGAAATCTATACACTTAATTTATATACTTAAAAACCTAAGGTATTTTTTAGCTGTTAAATCAATTAATAAAAAAGGTATGTTAAAAATTTTTGTATTTTGATATTGGATTTATTCATCCCTCTTTATAATCCTGTCAAACTTTTCTCATACCTTTTGAAGCTATGTTATTAGGTAGAGTTTAGGAATTATTGTATCTTCCTGGTGAATTAAACCTTTTATTATAATGCCTTCCAATGTTTTGGTTATGAAGAATTTCATGAATTTTCAAGAAGTTAAGCCAGTTGTCACTACGTTTTATCTGGAGATAGTTACCAGAATATTTTAGTATATTTTAATTGTGCAAAGGGGTTTCTTTATGATATTCACAATCATGCATGTAATGTACATTGATCATAGTTATCACCTCTATTACTTTCTCTACCCCCCCCCCCATTTTTAAACAATTTTTATGGGCTTTATTACTCTGTATCTATCATATATATAAATATATATATATATTTTTTAACTCAGGCCTTTGTACTTGCAAAGCAGGCACTCTACCACTTGAATCATACCTCCAGTCCATTTTTACTCTTGTTATTTGGGAGATAGGGGTCTCACCTACTATTTGCCCAGGAGTCCTCAAACTGTGATCCTCTCAATCTCGGCCTTCCGAGTAGCTTGTATTACAGGTATGAACCACAGTTGCCTGGCTCCTTACTCTGTATTCATACATTCATGTAAGGTACCTCAATCAATCATACTCACCCCTCCATCACCCTATGCTTTTGCCCTTCCCTTCCTGTTAATCCTCCTACCCCCAGTAAGTCTACTTTTAAAATTTATGACATATTTTTTGAGGTCTAAGATTCCAGTACGAGAGAGTCTGGCTTATTTTGCTCAAGGTGATAATCTCCATCTCCATCCACTTTCCTGCAAATGACATAATGTCATTCTTCTTTATAGTTGAATATAACTCCATTGTTGGCTTTTGGAATGTTAACTTTAAAATGTAAATTAAAGTAAAATGTAAAACTATTTACATTTACATTTAATTAAAATGTAAAACTATTCACTTTTTTTGAACTTTGTTTTTGATTAATGCAAAAACCTTAGGACACTTTAACCCTAGTGTCCCCATGGTAGATATGGATGAATGACTCTCAACATCTATATTGAGTCTTCCTATGTATGAAACATAGAAACCAAAAATGACCCTTCCTTCTTACAGCTAGCATTCTGGATATCATTTAGGTTCTGTCAATCAAATGCAGATCATAGTTGCAGTGCAGAAAGGAGCTAGGTGGCAGACCTTGGCTATTTCTACTGTCAGGTTTGCAGCTTCTCAAGTAGTGCTGTCTGAGGCCTAGCATCCATTCATTTGCTTCATGAATGTCGTCAGAAAATATGTGGGACTTCCATTGTAATGAGTTGTGTTTTTTATATTATATTTAAAAAATTAACACCATACCAAGGCTCATCTAGATTTTTTCCTCTGTTATCTCCAAGGAATTTTATAGATTTGCGTTTTATTGTCAGGCCTATTATACATTTTGAATTAATTTTTGTGAAGGATGTAAATTTGTGTCTAAATTTATTTGTGTAACTATTTATTTATTTATTTCGCTTGTGGAAGTACAGTTGTTTCAGCTCCATTTGTTGAAAATGCTATTTTCAAGGTAGCACTGCCTTTGCTCCTTTGTCAGATCAGTTGGTTATATTTATGTGAGTATAGTTTTGTGCTCTTTATTCCAATACATTGATCTATTTGACTACTATTTTGAAAATACTACACTGTCTTGATTACTGTAGTTTTTCTGTACGTCTTGACATTGAATAGAATAAGTTTTCTGACTTTCTCTTTTAACACAGAGTTAGGCATTTATATAAACTTTATGATTGGTTTGGGATATCTTCATAATAACTTGCTGGGATATTGATTGAGAATCTATAAACAAAGTTGAGAATAACTGATATATTGAAAATGTTAACTCTTGCTACCCATGAACTTGGTATATCTCTTCACTTATTTAGTTCTTTTTTATTTCTTCCATCAAAGTTTTGGGGAGTTTTTTACTTTTTTTATTATTGTTGTACTGAGGGTACATTGTGACATATACAAAAGTTCTCACAATATGTCATAGTCAAATTCACTCCTTTATAAAATTTTGTAGTTTTTCTTATATAGATCTTGTACATATTTTGTTAACTTAAACCTCAGTATTCAGTTTGAAGAGAACTACTATGAATTGTGATGCATTTCTAATCTCAAATTCCACCCACTTATTGCTGGTATATAGAAAAGTGATTGATTTTTATGTTTATCTTATATCTTACAACTTTGGAATAATCACTCATTAGGTCTCAGAGTTTTTTGGTTTGCAGATTTTCTATGTAGATAATGATGTCATATGTGAGTAAATTCTTCCTTCTCAATCTATATGCCTTTTATTCTACCTCCATTTTGAGTGTTTATCCCTATATAGACTTCACAGTGGCAGTTACCTTTTTTTATCTGTTTGAAGATATTATTTGTCAATTTGCAGTTTCTGTTGAGGTGTGCTACCAATTTAGTTTGTGGTTTTTGTATAGATAAACTCTGCTTTCTCTTAGTGCTTTTAAGAGTTCTTTGTTTTCAATGGTATGCAGGTATATTACAATGTGTTTAGTCTTGTCATCAACCCAACCTCAAATAAACATTTATTTTGATTATTTGGCCATTCAGAAGTATATATTCTAATTTCTTGCTTGGGGTACCATTGTGATTTTTCCACTCCCTCCATCTTCTCTTATCTTGCTCTCTACCCTCTGTGCCAGAGTCAGGTGGGAACAAATCAGGATCCTGTGTGAGTGGTGAATGTGGTCTCTCCACCACACAGGCTATTGGAAGTCCAGTCTCTGCTTCAAGCAATCTGTGGGGGAAAAGATGAGTTTCTTCCTCCAGTTCTGGCCTCAGCAGCAAGTTCTATGCCTAGTAGGCAGTAAGTAATATTGCCTCAGTCACAAACTGTCTGCACTTGAGGAGGGTGAGAAGCTTTGTTCTTTCTTGCTACAAGGAGGTGGTAAGCAGCAGAGCTACAAATGTCACATTTGTTGGCAGCCCAACTTGTCCTCACCCTCACCCTACCATGCCCTAGGCCATGAAACTTTCTAGGCCCACTGCACCTGTTGACAGGCCATGATGACAGGCCACAGTGAGTTGTTGTCCTTCCAGCAGAAGCATCAGGGCATTGCTAGACTCCCACTCTGCAACCTCAACCCCATGGGTGGGGCAGGAGGAGGCAGAAGGTCTTCCAGAGAAATTCAAATGCCTGCTGTAAACGAACATCAGGCCATAGAAACTTTCCATGGGGGAAAGCAAAGAACTGTAGAGACTTCCTTCCTCTCTCAGAACATTTAACACACTACCCTGAAGAGTATTTAGCTAGGCAGCTGGTCAGGAAAACAGGTGCCAGGCTTATAGCAAAATCTGGATGTGTGTGTCATGGTCTTCCTCTCTCCTCTCTTGGGTGTCTTTGTTCCAAGCTTTTATCCTGAACTGTCTTTTCAAAAAAACAAAAGTAGTCATTTTTTTAATTTAGAAGTATGTATATAATATAGTCTAGTGATATGCCCTCTATAATTAGTATACAATCTAGAAGTATATTTCCTATAGTTTTAAATTTTAGATCATGATTTTCGTTTACAAAACCTTCTAGTTAGTGCTAGCCATAGTTGGTAACTTCCCCAGTCAACAAATGAAGACCACAATGAATTCATTCACTCATCTGACAAATACTGTTAAGCGTGTACTATTGCCTACAGACTAGGTGCAAAGTACAGAGAATGAAAACATTAGACAATGCCCCTTCCCATGTAAGGGTGATATTTTAATTATTAAGACAGAGCAAAGTAGCCACACAAATAAAATAAATATAAGCTTGTATAGGAGCTATGAAAGAAACATACAAGAAGTGGAGCTAGAGACTAAAGAATCTCTATTATATTCTTATCATAATGTGTCATAATTATCTTTCTGTTCTTCTGCCTTCTCATTAGACTGCAAGAGCCTCCAAGGCAAAAATAGAGGGATGAACCAATTTGGGTTATGATATATATACAGGTGAAAATGTCACAAGGAAACTCCCTGTATAGCTATCTTAAACAAACAAGAATGTCATTTTCTTTTTTTACAAAATCAGAGGACAGGAGAGCAGAATAGGTCCTTTCTAGGGGTTTGGTACCAGTGGGAGACAGTTCTAAGTTTTCCTCCTCTATCAATCCAACCCATAAGTATAGTTTCATGGGAGAAGAGAGAACCCAGTTTTCCTAACTATCTTCTGGTCAGACACAACTACAGCACAGAAGACAAGCACTGAAAGTGTTAATCTGTGTAATCAGGACACTGATGTGTCCCTAGAAGCATTAGTGAGAATTAAGTTCCCTGTACTCAGGTTTCTTGTCACCTTCCTCTTAGCTGCTGGAACAGCATGTTTTGGTCATGACTGCTGAAGGACTGAATGGGCAGCCATGCTTTGTACCCATCCCTTCCCCTCTGGGCCCCTGCCCAACTCTCAGTTGCTTCCTTGAATTTCCTGTTGCTCTGGAACTCCCCCAAAGGGTACCAGGTTGAACAGTGGTGGTATCTCTAAGCACATCCGATGACCTCCACAGGTGACATGCACCCTTCATGACTGTGTGGCTTATGGATTCTGAAAGGAGAGAGAACAAAATTTTCAAAAACTAGAAAATTGTGCTGTGTGGGGAAAATCGAAATGATAGTAATTATCTGGCTGGCTTTACAATACAGAGGCTGAGGCTAGAGAGGTAAAGTAATTAAGAGAGCAAGGCAAGACATGACAGGTGCAAGGCAAGAAGCCAGGCCACTCAGCTCTGGCCACAGGTATCCTGTCTCACTTCATACATACTAATAGTACCTGTCCTCCAAATAATCTTACAGCACAAAGTGAACCAAGCTTTCCTTCAAACTGACACTCAGAAATTCATTCTAGGTAGTAACAATCATAATAATACAAACGTGTATGGCTCACCTGTCAAATGCATGCAACTATCATAAAATCAATAAAAACCATGACCTCTGCTCTGGAAACCCTCACAATTAGAAAAGCAATAGTAACATTTTAAAGCTGGAGTCCTAGTATTTAACAAGAGACAAGAATTCTATGGGAGGGAATGTGACTTACTCCAGATTGAGTAGCTAATTGGTGGACGAGTAGGACTTCACCCCAGGTCTCCTGACTGCTAGGTTGGTATGTATTTCACAGTATCCAAGGCACTGTGTAACCATAAGAAGAACAATGAGGGACCAGCTGCAGGAGATGTGTGCTGCTGCACAGTGGCTACACTGAAAAGGAAAGGGGCTAAAAGTGCAGCAAGGATCAGTGCAGACCCTGGGAAGAGGTGAGTTCTGAACAAAGATTTACGGGAGGTTTGCATTTAGAGATAAGAGAGAGGGAGGAGAGGGAAACAGAAAGAGAGAGAGGAGAGATAAACCAGGAAAAGGTGAAGGAGGGTGAATATGGTGAAAATAGTATATACTCATGTATAAAAATTGAAAAATGAGACCTGTTGAAACTATACTTAGAAGCGGGGAAGAAGAATAAAAGAGAACGATGGAGGAGGTGAATTCAACTATAATATCTTGTAAGAGCTCTTGCAAATGTCACGACGTACCCCTAGTACATTAATAATAAGATAATAAAAAGGGGAATGCAGAAAAGGAAGGGACCAATTCTGGTAACCAAATTCGGAATAATGAGAAGGGATGGGATCTGACACAACTTGGAAGGCTGGTTTAGATGGACCAAGGAGATTTCTTCCATCCTGTCAGTAGGAAAGACAAAGTGGATAGGTAGGATGAGACTAGGTTAGAAAAGTTGTTGATAGCAAAATGGAGATATTTTATTATGTTGGCTTATAGTTTTCTTGTAAAATAGAAGTCAAAGTCATTATCCCAGGGTGAGGGTCAGAAGGAGAGAATGTCAAGAGTTTGAGATGAGGGGAAAAGATGTAAAACACATTTTAGGGAGAGATGGAGAATGAATTCACCATGGAAACATGTAAGGATGCTGGTGGTGATGAAGTCTTAAAAATTGTGGTTGTGTTAGCTAATTTCCTGTTGCTACAATAAAATACTCAAGAAAACTTATAAATAAATTAATTAAATTAAATATAAAAAAAAGAAAGGAGAAACCAGATTCGCTTTAGTGACTGCTAAGACACCAATACATGCTGAGTGGTGGTGTTTCTGGAGCACAGAGGAGAAGTTGTGTAGAACAAGCTTAGACATGACTGAGCACCCCATGTTTGCCAAACACTGTGCTAGGCACCAGGAACAGATAGATGAACAAGAAATAATGTCCTATGGTAGTGGTTTTCTCACTCTGCTCACTAGAATCTTGACTCTAAAAGCCAAGTAAATTTTGTTCATTGTATTTACAGAAAACAAAACCAATAAGGACCTTCAGGAAAATTGTATAAGAGGTGACAGCAGTGTGTGATGAAAATGGTTGAAAACATAATTGGTGAAATATCAGACTCTTCTTGATTCATATAAGGGACAGTGACCACTAAGAGGCAGACACTGATGCTGATGTCACATTCCAGGACCTCTTCACCTAAACGGACAGTCATCCTCTGGTGGAATTTGGAGAGTGTTTTCCGAGCTGGCCTGGTCTTGCTTCAACCTGGTCCCCTTGGCTTTGATCACATCTGATGGAGATGTTTATCCCTTGCTTCAGATGGCTTCTTTCTCCAGTATGCCCTTGTTATTTTAATGTGTGTACTACTCAGCATTGATTTATTTCTCTTCAGGACACTCTGTAAACTCTGGTGGCGAGTGTGTGCTTACGGAGTTCAATAGCATGTACATTCCCTTCCCCCGGCTACATGTTTCCTCTTCTAGCTGCCATGAATCTTATGAAAGATTGTCCTTATTCTGTATGCTGTGTGGGTGGGAGGTTTTGTCTTTAATTTTTCTTTGGGAAAACATCATTTCCTGTATAGAGGATGAGATGAAAATAAATGTCACGACAGCCTTTTGGCAACCCCATTTAGCATCCACTCAATAATATGTGGTTGACATTAGAAAAATTAGAATTCAGTGATGTGTTGGGTATGAGTCAAAAAGAAACAGCAACTGAAGTGATGGAAGGACTTAAAACAGATCTAGCTCCCTTTGCTGGATTAGTGTGACTTTTCTCTCCATTGCAAATTCCACACTCAGAAGCACTGGACATGTGCTAATCTAGAATCTGTCTGCTGCCACCCCACACACCCTTGGGAAGTGAAAAACGTGGCTGCCTTTGAGTTTTTCTGAAAGTGCCCTCCTCAGGGAGTCAAAGACAATGTGGGGAATAATTAATTGAGCTCTCTATTTGCATGTCATAAAACTAAAGATGTACCACAAGAGAATGCAGAAGGAACAGAAAAAGAAAATGCTAACTTTTAATCTTTTTCTTCCCACTTCTTTTTATTACAGAAATGTTTAAACATACAAAAAAAGCAACAGACTGAAAAAATAAACCCCATGTGCTCAAAGATATTTATTTTTATTTCACCCAATTTTCTATTTCATGCATTACTTATCATAAGTAATACACAGAGTAGTCCATCATGTAATTTACATACATGTTTTTGGGAAGCATGACCCAAAATGTTGTACAAATAGGTGTATTGCCTCAAAGTGTTTGGAGACACTTGGTTTAACAATAGCAAAAAGGCATTCATAGGAGGAGTGATAAGAATGACAATTAACACTTGTTGGTGCTTTACTGTGCCAGGCACAGTGCAAATGGTCATCCTGTTGGGAGTTCCACAGGGCCCAGATTGTGTGCTTTTCCTGAAACATCGATAACGGGTGTCAAAATTTAAGCTGATGGACCTCAACTCAACTATAATCCTACCTCTGAAAAAAGATCTTTTTAAATGCAAGCCCTAGGTTTCCCAATATATTTTTAAATCTCAGTTTATATAATGTTCATATGAAATAAATAAATATGATCTTGGGGAAGTCATTATATTTTTAGCACCTGTTTTAGCATCTATAAATAAAGGAGTTGAAGGTAAGGTGCCTATGTATCTAATATTCCTCCTAGCCCTAACATTTTATGAGCCATATCTGTGAAACTATAAATTGCTAACACCAAACACTCTATCTAATACATTATTAAATATTATGTCTGATTTTATTTCAGGGGCAGGGGCATTCTGCATGCAGCAAGCTGTTATGTAAATCTTTATCACAATCATCAACATTTATTGAAGACCTCTGCTCTGTGGCAAATGTCACCAAACACTACCATGGGAGGAACGTAAGGAGGACCACATTTTATGGATTCCATTCATTACTATGTGGCAATCTCAGATCACACACAGACTCTCAGTGCCTGATCATGTCTTTTGTCTTTTGTCACCCTCTCCCCTTAGGGGGAATTGCTTTGGTGTCCGATGGTTGGCACCCTGCTCAGCTGGCTACAGAGAGCCATATAGCACGTAGAGGCATGGGTGTGTGGGAAAGATTGTTTTCAGGAAAGTGATAGGCACACCACACACTGGTGTTCAGGCTCTGACATGCCACAGATTAGCAGGCATGTTTCAGTTCAAGGAGTATGACAAACCTTTTGGTTCACGTCCTGAAACCCTCAAATCCTCCCTGACCTTCTGTACAAGCTATTTCCATACAGTTAGAGCCTATCTCACTGTTTTTCTTGTAACAATTCAAGTGCAAAAAATGAAAGTGCATGATAGGGATTATAATTCTCTTACTTTTGGATACTGTATTTCAATTTTTCTGTCAGACACAACTTAGAGAAGAGAAATTGCTGAGACTGGTTGCTGTGATCCAAATGAATGTTGCTCATTGTAGAAGATACGAGAACACAGTAGCTTTTGAAAATGGGCTTTGGTGTCAGACAGAAATTACCTTGATTCTCATCACCATCACTCACTGGTCATAAGACCCTGAGAAGGCTTATTTCTCAGAAAATAAGAATAAACACATTTTTAGGGTTGATATTAGATTTTAAAAAATACATGTAAATTGCTGACAGAATACCTGATATCTGATAATGCCTTTATTTAGTTATAAAGCCAACTATTCCCTGGGGTTTTGCAGTGGAAATATATCTTAAAAACTAATTGATATAGTTAAGAATTGCAAAACAAATAATTGGGGGCTAAATACCTATGACTTGTCCTGAATATGTCAGCAAACAGGGACCACAGTACTCACTGCCAAGAAGGCCAGAGAGGGGATAAACTTGAGGTCCAATTGCCACACAATTCCCCCAGGTAATTGTGTTATACCCAATTGGCACCCAGGTATAACACAATTACCTCCTTCCTGCTAAAGATGTAGTGTAGTGTAGAGATGGGATTGTTGCAGAAAGCTCTAGACTCAACAGCTTAAACACATGTTCAGACTTGAGAGAAGAAACAGAACAAATTGCCTTTGCAACATTTCCAGATGAAGGCTACATTTTTATTGGTGACCTAAGTTCTCTTGGTTGATCATGAACTCATGTCTGTAGCCTTTTTATCTTCCTGCCCTGTTTAGATCAAAGGGATTTTTAATTAACAGATAAGGAAAATTATCATATGACCCAGATAGGTAATTCCATCTGCCAATCTTTATTAAATACTCTTCTATCAATTTCATCTCTTGAGAGCTTATTGCATATACATGGGGCTGATCATGGAAGTGGTGTGGTATATACCTCATCAGATTATTAAGAACAGTTTGTAGAAAAAGAGGAGCCCAATGTCCTTTGATTTACATGAGTCATAAGGATCTGGGGAAACTTCTAGCAAGGTAAGGGCATAGTGTTATCCCACTACACTTTTACTTGGGAAAAAGAGACAGAGATGATCACGGGAAACTAGTCAAGGTATAAATCATATCACTTCAACAGGTTGCTAACAAAATCATATGAGTGAAGGTTGCATAGGGAGTGGTTTCTAGTCTTTTTCCATTTGTAGAAAATATGTCAAGAAACCAAACTATATAGCATACAGGCATAGGGATGAGCCTGATCCTGGTTGAGGTGGCCATCCTGGGAGTTCTGGGCTTCTCGACATTGAACTCAACTCTAAGGAATTGTGTGATAAAGATATTGGATACTTAACAATTCATGAAGTTTAGCATGATGGCTCACACCTGTAATCCCAGAAATTTAGAAAGCAGAGATCAGGAGGATCACTGCTTGAGGACAGCACAGGCAAAAAGTTAGTAAAACCCCATTTCAACTAATAAGCCAGGCATGGTAGCATGCACCAGTCATCCCAGCTACAAGAGAGTCATAAATAGGAGGATCAAGGTCCAGGGTGGCCCAGGCAAAAATGCAAAACCCTATTAGAGAGTTAACTAAAGCAAAAGGGGCAAAGTGTTTAAGTGGTAAAGTACCTGCCTAGTAAATATGAGGGCCTGAGTTCAAAATATAGAACCACCAAAAAGAAAATAATCCATCAGAGGTAGTTTGGATGGGCAGTTTTGGGGCTTGACTTAACACGAAATCAAAACCCCAGGAATGAAGAATTGTGTCATTTGGCGGCATATTAGAAATAATTTTTTTAAAAGAGAAGCAAAAAAAAAAAAAATTTTTTCTCCAAAGTGTCTTAAAGACAAATGACAGGAGGTATACTTTATAGCTAAAAGTTTTGATCAAAGTCAGATGTGAATTCTATCTGTTAGGACACCCACTACCTTTAAGATCTTATGCAAATTCCCAGATCTCACTACACTTCAGTTTCCTCCTCACTAAAGAGGCTTTAGCCACTCAGAGAAACGAGGAGAGAATTCAGATAGTGCATACACAGTACTTAGCTTTGCGGGCAAAGTCAATAAAGGTCCACTTTGTTGTTCCGAGCATGATTGTATGAGCCTTCACTTTACATGGAGATAGCAGAGGTAGAGGGGGAGGAAAGCAAAAACACAGAGTCACTGATTCTGCTCCCCTTAGCCCAACCAAGAAGTAAAAGTATAGTGTTAGTTACCCTTCAAAGTGTGACGGTGTTTTCCTGCTCCATGATTTCCAGTTCTAGGGTGACACATAAATGATCAATCTTAGTTAGCAAAGGTAAATCAGGTTTGTAATCAAACCCCAGAAGGCTAATTCCAGAACCAAAGCCAAAGGGATTTTCTGGTTTGAGGTTCTGAAACCTTTCTTCAGAAGGCTGTGTCAAAGTGAACTTTTCTCTCTGACTTAAGTACTTAATGACTCTTCACTTCAAAACTGCATGGAGGCTTGTCCAGGCTTCCAAGGGGAAGCCAGTCTGCTCCCAATTGCTTGAAAGCAGGAGGTTGTCCTCCTCAGGTTGCAACACCCAGTGCAGAGTACTTGGCAGCCCAAGTCCCTCAGGTGGGGCCTGGGTTAGAACAAGGTCTGACCCAATATCTTCCTTTACAGTGAAAAGTAGATGAACAGGTTTTTGAACTTCCTGTTCCCTCTATCTATAAGGTGTTTTACTTTTGAAACCACAGTACAGTTTTCCCTGTTTTCGTCAGGTTTCTGAAACAGCCACATCAGTACATCTTTGGTCACCTTTATATATTTCTAGTTTCATTGAACGTTGTTATCTTTATGGAGAAAATTCTCTCTCCCACTGTAACGGGATAGGTCTGGTCACCTCTTACGAGCCGAGCCTTCTCACTGCAAGAATACCAGAGAAGAAATTTAGTTAGTAAGAAATACAGCAGATTTGACACAGTCTGGAAAACTCAGGTGTTTGGGATTATCACATTTGGTTTCTTATTTCAGTCAAATTAAACCCTACTCTCTATCTCTTTCCAGGCTAAGGAGAATTGGAAAGTCAATCATCACCAAGGATCCATTCTCCTCTCCCACTCCCCTTCCCTAAAGAGTCTTAATATCTTCAGGGAAATCTCTTTGGTCTTTAATTCACTCCACAGATTTCAAAGATGCAAATTCATTCAGCCTGACTCTGAGTTCCAGTGGCCTTAGTTAAGGTTGGTGGAGTCAGAGGTCTCAGGCTGAAAGTTTCCCTAGGTGCCCACATTCCTTTCCCACCCAAACAATGAGCAGGAGCAGAGCTTTGATTCCACAATACATGGGATCCACAGAGCCCTGTCTCCTGCCTGGTAGTCTCCGCTGTACTGCTCCTGAGTCTGTCTCACTTGTCTCCTCCTTGCCTTAACTACTTCAGTATGAACACCCTTTCCAGAAAAGTCAAGGAGGACAGTTCTCAGGTGTAACTTCTGCTTCAAGGAAGAAGCAGAACACATACCTTCCTGAAGGCTTCTTTAAGCCTGCTCATTTTCTTGGAAAACAAGGTGATAACACATGAGGAAAATAAAACAAAGTATGTCAGTGAATTACCTGCTGCAATATAGATATAATTTAAGCTGCTTCCAGATTTTTTTTTACTGTAAATAAGGAAGTGATGCAGAATGGGAGAAAATGTTTGCCAGCTGTACATCTGACAAGGGATTAATAACCAGAATATACAGGGATCTCAAAAACCTAAACTCCCCCCAAAAAATCAATAATCCAACAAAGAAATGGGCAAATGGACTGAACAGAGCTTTTTCAAGGAAAGAAGTCTAAATGGTCAAAAAACACATGAAGAAATGCTCAACATTCCTGGCTGTAAAGGAAATGCAAATCATGTTACTCTTGTTAGAATGGCTATCATCAAGAACAGAAACAACAACAAATGTTGGTGAGGATGTGGGGAAAAAGGAACCCTTACACACTGTTGTTGGGAGTGTAAATTAATACAACCACTATGGAAAATATGGAGGCTCTTCAAAAAACTAAAAATAGAACTGCCATATGATCCAGCAATACCACTCCTAGGGTTATATATGAAGGAATGTAAGTCAGGATACAATGAAGACACCTGCATACCCATGTTTATTGCAGCACTATTCACAATAGCCAAGCTATGGAAATAGCCAAGATGCCCCACAACTGATTAATGGATCAAGAAAATGTGGTATCTCAAACAGCCAAGGCAATACTGAGCAAAAAGAGCAATGCTGGAGGTATCACAATACCTGACTTCAAACTATAGTACAGAATTATAACAATAAAAACAGCATGGTACTGGCACAAAAACAGATACAAAGACCAATGGAACAGAAAAAGAAGACCTTGATATGAATCCACGCAGCTGTACTCACCTAATTTTTGACAAAGGTACTGAAAACATACAATAAAGAAAAGACAGTCTCTTCAACATATATTGCTGGGAAAACTAGATATCTACCTGCAAAAAACTGAAACTAAATCCATATTTATCACTCTGTACAAGTATCAGCTCAAAGTGGATTAAGGACCTTAATATCATACCTGAAACCTTGAAGTTAGTACAGGAAAGAGCAGGGAATACACTGGAAGCAGTAAGTACAGGCAAGGACTTCCTCAGTAGAACTAAAGCAGCTCAGCAACTAAGAGAAAGGATTGACAAATGGGACTTCATGAAATTAAAACGCTTCTGCACAACAAAAGAAAAGGTCTCTAAATTGAAGAGGCCATCCACAGAATGGGAGAAAATCTTTGCCATCTACATATCTGACAAGGGACTGACAGCCAAAATAAACAGGGAGCTCAAAAAACTAAACTCCCAAAAAATCAATGACCCAGTTAATAACGGGCAAATGGCCATTTTTGGCCAAGTAGAAAGATGTGGCCAGAGCAGCTCAAGAATGGATCCAGGAATCTCCCTAGGTGCAGTGTCTGGTTGTAGCTATACTCCTTTCAACTCCAAAAGATGCTGCTTTGAAAAAAATCAAGGCTAGGTCCTCGTGAAATACCCATTACATACCAACCACTCCCAAGTTCAGGGTTGCTGCTCCATTTAAATATTGCATTTTGCCTAGAGATGACTTGGTGACTTTTTCAAAGGAAGAAGTTCAAATGGATAAAAAAACACATGAAAAATTGCTCACCATCCCTGGCAACAAAGGAAATGCAAATCAAAACCACATTAAGATTCCCTCTCACTCCTGTTAGAATAGCTACCATCAAAAACACCACCAACAACAAATGTTAGTGAGAATGCGGGGGGAAAAGGGACCCTCATATGCTGCTGGTGGGAATGTAAACTAGTACAACCACTCTGGAAAACAATATGGAGGCTACTTAAAAACCTAAACATAGATCTGCCATATGATCCAGCAATGCCACTCCTAGGGATATATCTGAAGGAATGTGAGTCAGATTATAACAAAAGCACCTGCACACCCATGTTTATTGCAGCACTATTCACAATAGCTAAGCTATGGAAACAGTCAACATGCCCCACGACTGATGAATGGATTAAGAAAATGTGGTATTTATACACAATGGAATTTTATTCAGCCACAAAGAAGAATGAAATTTTGTTGTTTGCAGGTAAGTGGATGGAACTGGGAAACATCACCTTATTGAAGTTAGCCAGGCTCAGAAGGCCAAAAGCCACGTTTTTGCTCATTTGTGGAGTAGAGACATAACACAGATGTAGCAATATTACAAAACAGTGGTCACACTAAGGGGAAGTCACTCAGGAGAGGGATAGGGAAACTAAGAACTTGAATAGGGTTGATACACTCACTACACAAGAATGAACATAAAAATCTTAAACTGACTAAAAGAACCATAGGAAAGAGACTAAGGTAGAATAAAGAAAATTACAGCAGATAAGCCAATTGGGGTTGTAATACATACATACATGGAAATATCACAAAGAAATTCCCTGTGTAGCTACCTTTATCTCAAGCTAAAATGTCATGTGTTTCACTTTATCTATTCTCTTTTTTTCTCCTACAATATCACAGAATAGGAGGGCAGAACTAGTTCTGGGGGTGGGTGGCTGGCACCAGCGGGAGGGGGCAGATGTTGGGGAAAGGGGTAGGAGGGTAAATATGGTGCAATAAAATGTGTACACATGCAAGAAAATGTAAAAATGATACCTGTTGAAACTACTCCAGGAATTGGGGGAGGGGGGATAAAGGAGAATGGTTGAAGAGGTGAATTTATGTATGGTATATTTGATACATTGTAAGAACCTGTGTAAAACGCCACCATCTACCCCCAATCATCACAATAAAAAAAAAAAAAGAAAATGTGGTATGTATAAACAATGGAATTTTATTCTGCCATAAAGAAGAATGAAATTTTGTTATTCACAGGTAAATGGATGGGACTGGAGAACATCTTAAGTGAAGTTAGCCAGGTTCAGAAAGCCAGAGGCTGCATGTTTTCTCTCATATGTGAAATATAGGCCTGATTCTCATATATACATAGAAATATATACAGAACATGTACCCAAAAATGGGACTGGTAGAGGAGACCAAGGGAGGAGGAAAAGAAGGAAAGAAAGATACAAATAATAATGAAATACATCACATCTGTGTAGGAACAAGGCACAAGGCAACACTCTGAAAACTATTAAGTAACACAGAAGTAGGGAAAGGTCAAGAAAGTGCAGTGGAGGGGAGTTATATCTGCTTAAGCACAATGCATGTACAGGTACAATGGCAAGGCAAAAACCCCACTCAACAATGAACAGACACCTAGACAACAAAGGACAAGAATGAAAAACAGGTCACACTAAAGGGAGGGCATGAACAGGAGTGGGAGGGTAAAAGAAGGAAGTAAAAAAGGTGAATATGGTTGGTGTACTTTCTATGGGTGGGGGGAGGGAGGAGGTGGAGGGTAGGGGGAGAAATGGCCCTAACAATGTATGCGCATATGAATAAACGAATAAAAAAAAAAGAATGGATATAGAATATTTAAACCTGTTGAAATTACCATAAGAAGGAGACTAAGGTAGAAAGGACAAAAATGGAGGGGATGAACCAATTCAGGGATAAAATACATATATACATGGAAATGTCATAATGAAACTCCCTGTATGGCTATCCTAAACAAACAAAAATGCCTGTTTTTTTAAAAATGAAGCTCAAGAAGATAAAAGAGGTCCTGTCTGGAGGTTGGTACCAGTGGGAGTAGGGAGCATATTTGGAAAGGTGGAGAGTGAACATAGTGGATGTATTATATACTCACGCATGAAAATGGAAAAATGAGACCTGTTGAAACTATTCTAAGAAGGGGGAGGGGAGATAAAGGAGAATGATGGAGGAGATGAATTTAACTAAGATATATTGTAAGCACCTTTGTAAATGTTACAATGTACCCCAGTGTAACAACATGATAATAAAACTTAGAAAATCTTAAAAAAAGAAAAATGATTTTAGTACAAATATTCATTTACATATTTGTGATGTATTCCTTAGGATAAATTTGTAGTGATAAGATTGTTGGGTCAGAAAAGTATGCATAAGTAACATTTTCAATAAATTTCGTTAAGCTAGGCTGTGGGCACAGCTGAATAGAAGAGCGTTTGAATAACATGCTCAAGCAGGGCCTGGGTTTGATCCCCAGTAATGCAAGAAAAAAACAAATATTATTAAGCTAATCTTTCATAGTGTAGTGATTTATATTTCCACAAACAAGACATGACTGATTTGTCTTCCACATCTTTTTCAAACTGAATTTTGTCCATTTTTTAAAACTGTTTTGTCAAATTGATAGGCAGTTAAAATTTTTGCTTTCTCTTGCATTTCTTTGACTATTAATGAAGCCAAACCCTTTTTCTCATATATTATTTAGTTATACTAATTGTCTATTTATGTTTTGTCTGGTTTTCTTCCTGATTTATAAGATGTTTGGTACATGAAGGCTACCCTAAGGGATAAGAGAGCCCCCCCAAAAGTCCCATAACATTAGGCATTTTCGTCCTCAACTAAAAGGGAACAGTCACTGAACAAAATAGCCACACTAATGAACTGCAGATGGGCCTTTATTCCTGGGACTTGGACCTACCAAGCCCAAAGGAGACTGTCAGCCTGATTCCAGGCCCACACCTGGAATCCTCTCTAGCTGCTGGGCTCACCTCTGGAGGGCAGAAGGTTCTGTGTTCTGTGTTGTGTGTGATGCCAAAACCTTCCACACCCACCTACAGACTCTGTCTGGCACCTAGAGTGAGGGGTGCCAGTAATAATTAGTATATATGTATGACAACTGTCTTTCTTATATAAGTCACCACATTAAGACAGAGTTTGCAACTTTTTCTATGATATAGATAGAACCCTTGAGCCATCTTTTGAAGCCTTTTCCAAAAGTGTTTTAAATGTATAAAAGACAAAAGAAGCCAATCACACTCAAATATGCTTGCCAAAAGATTTTTAAAAATAAATTTGTGGCTGTAATATAATACAAACTTCTTTATTACAATATCAAATAATAAGGTCTAACCATGAGTTTAATAACTATAAACTTGGAATTAGTGCTGAGTGAGAGTAAATGACATCAACAATTACTATAAGACAATATAAAATCCAATTTCTTTAAGTGGCAAAGTTGCAGGCAACACTAATACTAATGTAGTTTGCTGTATACTTTCATAATGGAAAGAGATGCCAAGTTTTAGATGGAAGTGTTAGAAGCTGGAGAAAATAAGATATAATTTTTTCCTGTGCAAGTTCATGGGCAATCTGAATTCTGGGTGTAGGTTAAGAGCCTTTTTACAAGAGGAAGAACTACTAGTGGAACTACATAATTCTTCAGAGGAGAATTATGCTTCAAAGCTTCCCTTCAGAAGGCCCTAGAACATGTGTTTATAATGCTTTTGCTATAAAGAAGGTTTACATTTTTATAGAGTCCAATTTTAACTTTGTGGTTTCTCATTTTCTGCATGTCCCTGCTTTATTGGCAGATGGCATATACACCAAGGAAAACAAGAGCAAGGATGTGGTAGAACCCAATGAGTTTCTTGCCCATGAAGTCAACCCTCCACTTTGGGGCCTACAACGCTGTGGTTGGTACTAGGCAATCTTCTGGGAGAGTAGAACATCACAGCCAAGCAAGTCTGGAGAAAGGCATAAACTGGGCCTGACATTTGGCAAGGCCTTTCCCAACCAAGGATTATAAAGTTCTGCACCCATGTTTCCTTCTAGAATTTTATAAGATAAAATATATTCAAATTTTTCCTCCATCTGTAATTTATTTTGATGTAAAGAAAGAATGAGAAATCTGGCGTTATTTGTTTAATTGTTTTGCAAATGGATGATCATCTGTCACAGTGTAATCTCTTCTCCACTGATTTGAAATGTCACCCTTATGACATACCGAATTTTTACACTTATTTGAGTCTGTTTCTGAACTTCCAATCTGTTTCATTAACCTACATATTCCACAGAGTTTAATTAATTGACTTTATAATTCATTTAAGACTTAATTCTTGTGGATTACTTGGAAATACAATAATCATCTCATAGCTCTAATACAGGGAAAAGGAGACAAATGGTTACCTTTTAGTGTGCCATCTTTTCCTTCTGTGCAAGTCAGCATCTTCTCTCTGTGTGTTGCTCCCTGTTGGGCAGAGTCACTTCTGGCTTCCTTGGAGCCTTTTCAAAATCATCCCAAGGGCATTACTAACTTTACGTTTCTATCATCATAAGACATCATGTCCTCCCTCAATCTTGTGACTAAGCAACTAGTTCCCTAATAAAATATGGTCTAGTTATGACCATCTTGTCATATAAGTAAATTCAGATTTTATCTATTCTTTAAAGGAAATATTATTGGCAGAAATTATGTTTTAAATGTGTTCACTGTATATTCATTAGAATAATGAAAATCATTAGCTTTTTGTCTTTGACAAATGTTCCAGCCCTCTGACCTCTTCTGCTACCCCTGCCTTCATCTTGCCATCTCATACTATTTCTAGTCTCACCTCAAATGTCACTTAGCTAGGGAGTGAATGGGTATCCTGTTACATGCACTCATCATGTATAATGGTTTTTAATAATGTAAAATTTTCTTTAATTATTATCCTCATGTTGAGCTCTTGCTACATTCTGAGTTCCATGAGAACAGTCATTATGTTTCCTTTGTTTGCTTCAATATCCCCAGTGCCCAATTCAGAACCAGGCACATACATTAGAGCTCCAACAAGAGGGGTAGCATAACATCGTTACAAGCTTAGCTTAAAGCCAGAATGCCAGGGTCGAAATCTGATGTCTATACCGCTTATTAACTTTATGACTTTGGGCATGTTGCTGAACTTCAGTGCCTTGGCTTACTTACCTATAAAATGGAGATAACAGTATGTATCACATCAGGTTTTATGAGGATTAAACATGCAAAACAGCCAAGTCAGCAAATAACATCATGGTTATCATTGAGGAGGAGGTTGTTGGAAAGAAAATAAATACAGGGAATGGAAAAACATTAAAAAATATCACTTTACATCAGGTTCTCTCTTGGATTCTTTCAGATGAAGACAAAAAATGAAACCATAACACCAATTTTTTTAAAAAAATCAAACAAAAAGAAAGCTTCAAGGAAGTCATGATTGTAAGCATCAACTCTCAGTAGGTGAAAACTAGACACAGTCTCCTTTTGAAACACATGAACTCTTTATTGCTTTACCCGAAAATGCTTCTGTTGAAAAAAATGGTGCACAGTCACAAATGAACTTCTAACAATGCTAGCAAATTTTCTGACATAGTAGCTCATTTATGGCAAAGACTTACAGCTAGGTAGTGTAGGAGAATTATGGGGACAATGGCTAGCAGTTGCCTTGCATCTGCATGCAAACTGTTGGCCAGCAATATCAGTCATCAGCACCGCATCCATGCCAAGTACCTTGAAGTGATAAGTACTGTCATCTTTGTCAACATCATCACATCTTTCCTACTCATGCATAACAGTAATTGAACACTTGCCATGAAGAGTTTATGCCTTGACCTGTGAAGGATTTCTCTACCATAGGCATGCTAGTGCTTAGTACAGCAACATTTCTGTGGGAAAACAAAAATAGCCCAAAACACTACTAACTCAACCATAAAAAAAAAAAAATAGTAGTTCATGACCACCAGAATAAACAACATTAGATAGAAAGAAAAAATAGTTATAATTGGATTAAAAACTCCTTTTTGCTACTTATCTTTCTGTTACATCAAAATGCTTCAAAAAAATAAGAAACCTCTCACTAAGCCAGGCACACTTATAATCCTAGCTACTTGCAAGGCTGAGATCTAGAGAGCTGCTGTTCAAGGCCAATTTGGGCAAATAGTTCATGTGACCCCCATCTCCAAAATAACCACAGAAAAGTGGATGTGGAGTTTGGCTCAAGTGTAGAGTGACTGCTTTGCAAGCACAAAGCCCTGAGTTCAAACCCAAGTCCCACTGAAATAAAACAAAAAACCTTTCAATATCTACCTGAGAGCCACACCTCTTCCTACCTGCAAATTCTTTTGAGGTGCTTCCAGAACACTGACCTGATCCTGGAAGGATACCAGAGCAACTCAAACATAGAGCTCAGAAGACCCAGTGCTCCCCAGTGGCCTTTGATGCCTCAGACATTCCTTGTAATACCCAGCCTCCAGGTTTTCAAGTGGATAGAAGCCAGGCCTGAAGCACCATTCTGTAATCAGGAAGAGTGGGTACAACAGGCATAGACACAAGTTCAATACCAGGTGTGATGGAGTTCATCTGAAATCAGGGAGCTGAGTCAGTAGAATCATGAGTTCAAGGCCAACCTGGGCTACATAATGAGACCCTGTCTCAAAAAAAACAAAACAAAAACATTCCAGGACCACAAAAGGAAGGAAAAAAAGATGCTGAAGGCACTGGAAAATACATCAGGCAAAACAGACTCTACTTCAGAATCTATTGACTTTTCTTATAAATAAAGGGAAAGCAGCAAAGGAATAGGATGAACCATCTCACTGTTGTGGAATTAGCCCTTTCTCTTTTGTGCTTGTACTTCAGCAAAATTCAAAATAGTGAAATGGCTGGCAAGGCTGAGGTGGCTTCCAGAAAGATGAAGATAAAGACAGCTCCCTGTGCAGGGAACCATCTTGCACGTCCCCGTATGAAGTACTCATTTATCCTTGGATCCCATGGACATGGAGGGTGACTTCACTCAACACAGACCAGACATCCTTGAGTAACATCAAACAAGAAGCACCTGAACTGGCAGCAACTGGATCAAAATATATCAAGGTGACAAGCATCATCTTCCTCATCTGTCACTTGCCATTTCTAGAAATACAGACTTGGAGTCCTTAAGGCAACAATTGCTGCAGGCAGTTTCTTGGGCCCAACTGACCCAAATTCCCCCTGAGAATAGCCCAATATCCATTTAGCAAATGATATTTTTAGATCCAGAACACATTCAGTCAGTGGACAGTGCAATGAAGATTTATTTGTACCACCTGCTACAAAACAAACAATGACAAAAAAAAATGTAAGGAGATTCACTCTGTGATGGGGGAAGAATGGATAACATAAAGAAAGAAGATGCCTGGATTTCTTGTTAATTCAGAACTGTAAATATTTACGTGACTCTCCAGTATCATTGATGCCAGTGGATTGCATCACTATGAAGAACATAATTTTGCCTTTCTTTCATTTTATTTGAACAACTCAGAAATTTAATAGCTTCTTCACACACTGATTTCTACATTTGGTGTTGATTTTATGTAGGTGTTAATGCAGCATTGGAGGAGCTATTGATGATGAAGAAGTGGGTTATAATTAATTTTACTCTTTTCTCAAGCAGAAGTTTTAGCACCAAACATGCACTTTTGAACAGATTTATTTCACTTTAGTGAATAAAAAACTCACGTCCAAAGCAAGGTACTGTGGTTCATGCCTGTAATCCCAGCACTCAGGAAGCCAAGACAGGAGGATGGAGAGTTTCCAGCCTGGGCTAAATATCAAGATCTTGTCCCAAAAAAAAAAAAAAAGAAAGAAAACCAAACCAAAACAAAAAGAAGCTTATGTGTAAAACTTTAAAAAAGAGATGAGGAGGAAGAAGGGGAGGAGGAGGAAGGGTAGGTAGAAGAGAAGTACAGAGACAAGGAAGAAGAGGAGGCTGCCTTTTGAGGTAAAGGAAGTGATGTTGAGAAAACAGACAGACATAGTTTCCAAGCAGGACAGTATACCATGAGGGTGCTAGAGGAACAGTGGACAGGTTGGTATGAGTTTACTCCTGGTGGTCCTAAACATTAGGAGGAATCTTCCTTCAGTCCTCTGTGCATGGAGGAGCTTTTGTGAGCTGGAAGTTGGTGATAAGAAGAAATGTGTGAGAAATCCCTCACCATACTGGGCCTGACCCAATGGAGCACAGACTCAGTCAAGATGGCGGCATCTCTGAGTAAGGAGGCTTGCTTAATGTCTCTGAACATCACCGACACTCACTAAATGTTAAAGAACACAAATACTGGAATCACTAAAAATATCTCCATGTTTCTCTTCAAATTTGTGTTGAATTTCCTTTCGCAATATGAACTATGTTCCTGCCAACTTTAAAGTTTACAGCTCCAGCTGTTGGGGAGTTATGTAAGAGCACAAGTGATCAAAGGGCCTCAAGAGTGGAAAATGCATTCTCCCCCCACTTGGTTGCATAACACCTCGAATGGAATGGGCAATGCAAAATGCAATCAAAATATCATCTGCCCACTCCTCCTCACCACCCGCCAATGCTACCTCTCCAAGAAAAAAAATCACCTTGGAGATAAATAAAATAGAAAGAACATGAGAAATGTGGGACTCAAATTTTAGTTTGCAAGCACTTTTCAAAAGAAACTTACAAGAAACTAAAATAGGTAAAAGCAGAAACCAAGCTCTTCTTAACTATACGGAACCTGAACTTGCCTTAAAAAAGAAGAACTCACTACTTTAAAGAATAGAGTTCATGCTAGGCAGCATGGTACTCTGTCATTATTTTATCTCTCTTCACCAATTTTTTTTTTTAGCCCTAATTGGGCAAGGAACTTATCTTTTTGTCTTTGCCTCCTGAGTTCCTGGCATATAACAAGACCCAATAAATAGCAAACATATAAGGATTATAGATAACATGACATTTGCCATCTATTTGACTATCGCAGAAGCCTAGACGTGATGCAATGACAACTTTTGGAAGAGTCAGAGGATTGGCAACAAGTGTTACCTTCCCCAATTCACCTTTTCCCCCATGACTGATTTTAAAAAGGACAATATTGAAAGCTGTTGAGTAATGGGGATAGGAAGGAAGGGATAAGGAAGACTAATGGAAGGGTTGAACAGAACAAAGTAAAGTATACTCACAGAAGGGATCCATTGAGAAACCCCTTGAAGACTGACTTTGGAATTAATAATGAAAAACAGGATATAAAATAGGTACAGTGTGGGGGGCGGAACTTGTGGGAGGGAGACAGGGGAATGGAGGAGTTGAAGGTGAGGGAATATGATTGATGGACTTCATATACATATGTGAAATAGAACCATGAAACCTCTTGCAATTGCTTTAAGAGGGGTGGGGGGACAAGGCGGGGAGATGATGGGGCAAACTAACCAGTGCAAAATGTACGCCTATTCAGAATTGTCACAATGAATCTCCCTGTACAATGAATGTATCCTAATAACAATGGGGAAAAAAGAGCGTTAATAAAGGTAGTCATGTGATAAAGCAGACAAAGTTAGAAGCCCATCACATTCCTTAGCAACCACTCCAGAATGCATTCAGGGCTTCAGAGTCCAGGCATCTGCCCCTCCAGTTCCGGAAATGTCAGCCTCAAGACTGGAGCAATCCCTGCCCACAGCCCAAATGGACAATGATTGTGAGAAGTCTGGGCTCAGCTGATGATCAACAACCCTAAGGATGGCCAACAACCACTTAGCAAATGATTCTCAGATCTGGGAGACAGTCAATGGACAGTGCAATGCAGATTCTTAACACCTGCCACAAAACAAATAAACAAAACAAGGGAGAGCCCTCCTCAATGAAGAGAGGGCTTCCACTCCAGTTGGAAGAACAGAGAGCATCCCAAAGAGCTAACAAAGGACTCTGAGAGCAAGGTGAGCAGACAGGAGCCCTTGCCAACTTGAAGATGTCTTTCTGTGGTACGATTTACAACTACACTCTTCCTATTTCCATCCTATTAGCCTTATTTGAGCCTTCTGTTTTTCTGGTCCTTATCATTTATCAAAGTAAGTAATGGAGAATGTATACACTGGAAAAAATGTTGAATTAGAGGACCACTAAGACCAAAGAAGAGATAGAAAATAGTAGGGAGAAATGAAATTTGAACTTGAACATGGTCTTCAAAATAAATCTCTATACTTAATATTCAAAATAATGAAGATAATTTCTTTACCTTACATGTAATATATTTTAGATCATTATCGTGGCTATATCCTAAATTGTTGGACAATGAGTGAATAAAATATTGGGGATTTTGTGCATATTTTATCTAGCAAATGGTATCATAGCATAATACAATTAATTTACCTCACATTTGTGTTTCTCAGCTCTCAGAAAGAGGATTATCTTTGTGAATGCATTAGAAGAGTCATCCATTTTTCCCAAGGGTGGCTTTCTTTTTAGAAGCCCCACTATGTCTTTGCCTTTGTCAATTTTTTTTTTAATTAGAAGCAGTATTTTTATTAGCATGTATTAGTTGTAGGGGGGGCAGGGTCTCATTGTGAAATTTACATACTTGCTTACAGTGTACCTTGACTAGATTACTCCCTTCATCATTCTCTCTCATCCCTCCCCCACCACTTCTCAGAACAATTTCATCAGGTTTCATTGCTCAATTTTTATACACGTGTTCAATGTACATCAACCATGTCCACTCTCCTTCACATCTCCATTTGCCCTGCTCCTTCCCATTGGCACCCTCCCTTGACAGGACCTGTTTTACCTTCCTGTCCTTCATGTTTTAAGTGAATATTGACTGTTCAAGGGGGTTCCTTTCAGTATTTCACACATATACATATCATACTTGACTCAGGTTAACCCTCTCTATTACTTATTCTTCTCTATCTCCCTGCTCTCCTATTACTCAACAGCTTACAGCTCATTGTGTTATATCAGCTTCATACACAGATGCAATTATTTCAATATTATTCACTCTCTATCATTCTCCTTTCCTCACTGTGTCCAGTTCTTCAATAATTGGCTGATAAAACTGCCAGGTTTTAATCTGCCAATAGCTTTTTTTTTTCGGTGGGACTAGGGTTTGAATTCATGGCTTCAGGCTTGCAAAGCAGGCACTGTACTATCATACTGCTTGAGCCACACCTCCAGCCCATTTTGCTATGGTTATTTTGGAGATAGGGGTCTTGTGAATAATTTGCATGGGCTGGCCTCAAACTGTCATCCTCCTGATCTCAGTCTCCCAAGTAGTTAAGATTATAGGAATGAGTCACCAGCACCCAGTTTTTTAAATCTAATTGGTTATATCTCCAGTATCAATGTCATTGATGTTACAAAATTCTGTGGCCAGGTGCTGGGGACTCATGCCTATATTCCTAGCAACTCAGGAGGCAGAGATCAGGAGGATCACAATTTGAAGCCAGCCTGGGCAAATAGTTTGCAAGACCCTATCTTGAAAAAACCCATCACAAAAAAGGAACTGGTGGAGTGGGTCTAGATGAAGCCCTGAGTTCAATCTCCAGTACTGAAAAAAAAATTGGAATATTCTCTTTTGTTTTCATTTCCCTATTTGAAATGAAATGTTTTCATTTCAGCTGTTTACAATATCAATCAATCTTTTAAAAACTATCCCACAAAGATATTAATATTAACAATGAAATTAAAAATTGTAGCTAAACAAAGAGAAATGTTGAAATGGCTCAATGCATTTTACAAATGGTCAGTCTATCAGTTTTTGTGTTATGATGACTTGCTTCCCTTAAAACTTTGTACCTGTCAGGTACAAATAAAGAATTCTTTGGAATAAGGCTTCAGCCTACATTTTTATTTCTAACATTTACTACATTGCTTTATGAGATAGATACTCAATTATCTTTGACTGAATAAGCAATTGAGTGAATGTGTGTCTCAGGGCAAAGTTTTACTTAATGATTTGGGAAGAAGAATTTTCATACTATAAAATCTTAAAAACAAATATATTTTAGTAGACTAGAAACCAGCCATACATTTTTATAATAATACTCCAATTTTCTAAGACATTTTCCTTTTGTAGAAGATCTTGAAGTTTTGCCTGAGTGAGCATCCCACCATCCATCTTTTTGATGCCCCAGAGTACAGTCTTCTTAGCTCTGGGAACCCCTTGGTGGGAAATTTTGGAACATTCCATTAGGTCATGTCTCCCTCTCAATAACCCTGTGACACACACATTATGACCATGGTTTTGCATATGAAGAAACCAAGTCTTAAAAAGGTTATCAGTTCAAGCCTGCAAATTTGTGTCAGAATCCTGCTTTTCCCTAAACTAAACTGTCTGGTAGGCAAGTCGGTCCTTCCTGCCTCATCACGTTCTCTTTTCTGTACTTTTCCTTCCCTTTGCCTGAACCTCCTCTTATGCTGTCTCATTATCTTGAATCTTAGAGGAAAACTGTTTGATGTTTGTCTTTATACTTTGGGGTTCTAAAGAGGTTGTGCAATTTTGCTTTTTAATAGAGAAGTGCTGGGATCAAACAGTGCTTACCCAGAAGACTGGATTGCTTAGTGGAATTTCCAGCTTCTCTCAGACCAATTGGGATAATACATAGGGTGTTGGCACATTTCCTGGGCTCTTCAAAAATACTGTGAAAAATTACAGAATGTTGAGCCAGTTGTTTTCTTAGAGGGTTGGCCAGTAAAGGTATACCTGAAATATTGCACTGCCTACTTTCCCACCTTTCCAGGTGAGGGTGAGTATAGAGTAGCAGCATGTAAAGAGGCTACTTGCAGCTGAGTGTGGAAGTTTCCTGTTGTCTCAATGGACCAATTCATCCAGAGGACCATTTAGTATACAGACACTCTTCTGATCGCCAATGTAGAAAAAAAAGTGAATACACAAAAAAGATGAATGATATACTTACAAGGCTCCAAAGAAGGTCTTTGCCTTCTTTGGAGTGGAACAGAGATCCACTTCAGGAACTTATGGCAGTTGGTCATCACATCCTAAGAAAGAGAGAAATAACCCTGTTCCAACATCTCTCTGACATACCTTAAGTCTGTCTGTCTATCATTTGACTCTTCTAAAACACAGGAATTTATGAGTTGAAAACAGTCTTAGAATTTCCCAGATTGGCCCAGCACTATAACTTGTGGATAGACCACAAAAGGACATAATATTCTTTCCCACTAAACTCCTATATAATTCTGGTTTGAATATGTCCATATTTGTGGTTTCTATTCCTGCCCTAGTTTGCTTCCTAAACTTCAGAAAATCTGGTTCTTCCTCCCTCCCTCCCCTGCCCCCTCTCTCTCTTCACACACACAACACACACAGTATTTCTTTTATTGGAATTTCTTTTTACATGGAAATTAAAGGACTGCAGAAACTTGAGAACAGAAGCCTTATCTGAACAGTTAATTAAGACTTTTTAAGGAAAAACAATAATATTTCATTGTCTGGAGTTTTGTCGATATAATCAAATATGCAAGAGACGAGACAGAGGCAACGAGATGAAGAACACATTATAATCTGATAAATAACAAGCATTATGTGTTTCTGATTACATGACAGGTTATCTCATATATGTTTTGAAAAATGCTTCCAGCACACTCAGAGGATAGGAGCTGCTATTATCCCCAATTACAGAGAAGAAAGTTGAGGGACACCAAAGTTAAGTAATTTGCTAAACAGACAGCTAATTAATAGTAGAGGCAGAATTTGAACCCAAGCATTTAGCCTGCTAAGTTCATGGTTTTGATCATTGTGTAGGGTTGCATTTCTAAATGATAATGAGACTCCCCCATCACAGTCTAAGTCTTCTTTCTCTCTCTCTCTCTCTCTCTCTCTCTCTTCAGTGTCGGAGTTTGAACTCAGGGCATTATGATTAGAGGACTGAGCCACCAGTGCCCAGCCTCAATTCTCTTCTTTCTTCCCTTTCCCTTATTCTTTTCTCTCTTTTTGCCTTTTTCTTTCTCTGCATACCACTAGATTTACTCCAGCAAGAAACAAGTCCTTTCAAAACATATTTTTGTAATTAAAGCTGTAAGTTGTTCCTCATTTATTAAGCAGACAGAATATAATTCCTTTGGTGAATACTTGGAAATAGAAAAAGGATAGGGTGAAAAGGATTGAAGTACATCATGTGTGTGTGAGTGCATGTGTGCATGTGTGTGTGCGTGTGTGTGTGTATATGTGTGTGTGAAGACAGCATAATGAATGCTACCAAACAAGTGTTTGCAAAATGGGCAGAGGAGGGAGGAGGCTAAGAGAAGACAATAGAAGGGGGTGAACTTGTTCAGAGTACACAGTACATTTCTAATGAATCATCACAATGAAACTTCCTTCTACCACTAATATATGCTAATTAAAAATAAAAATAAATAATAGGACTTGTTTACTTAAAGTACACATAGAAAATGAGCATTTACTTTTCTGTCTCAGAAGAGTATTTCTTTAGAAGGTTGGTTGAAGAAAAAAGAAAAAAACTCTCTCCTCCACTCTCTGCTCTCTGCTCTCACTCTTTGGGTTGAAACAATTCTCATTATCAGGTCTCCTGGACATTTTAGGAACTTAAATCCAACCCACATAGGTTGTTTATGGCTGGACTCAGTTGAGCAGAAATTCTGAAACCTGCACATCTATCATTCACTGAATTAGAGCCACTGTTGCTTCTTTATTCTATCTACTGATAGAGTTTCTACCGTTGTTCCTATGGTCGTTTTCGTATTACTATGGTATTCTTTTTATGAGTTTTTTGGAATTTCTCTTCAAACACAAAACAGATCTATCTTTTCCATTCCAGCCCATTCTGTTCCTTTAAGGAGGAGGTCAGCTACGAGATGGAGCTAGTTTTCATGTCCTACTTGACTGTCCTGGTCTCAAAGACTAGCACATTTTGGTATAGTACCTAACACCCAACGTGTACTAGGTGATTAGCAATGTCAGTTAAATGAATCAAATATTAAACAAATGAATCTCTCACCTATCTTTGTCATTTTCCTATCTCAATCTTTGAAGTCAACATCTCCCCTCCAATTTGCTTGACAATTTCTTACTGGTGTATCATCATTAAATAAAATCTTAGACTGAGATGGGGTAGATGCTGTAAGACACATGACTTCCCTTTACTTTAAGAGCTTTTCAATCAAAAATCTGCCCTGGGATGTTGCTGACTTCTGAAGCATGGCAGTAAGTACACAGAAGTTGATTATTTTCTAAACTTTGCTGTGCATTTGAAGTTTTATATAATTTTTTAAAAAAAATCTACCTGCACTGATTGTTGCAATTTAAATAGAATAATAGTGACTTTAAAGGAAGCAGTAATATTAAAGAGTATATTCAAATTTTGGGGGTGTAATTTCAACAGAAGATAATTATATTTGTCTCACACATATTGGAGTGCTGATTTAAATGCAATTTAGTTGAGAGTTTGCGAAATCAAACTAGCAATATTTATTTTTGATCCTAATGTCTGTCTTACCACACAATGACCTACGAGTTTCAAGATGCTAAGGGAGTCTACGCTGTAATGCTGACATTTTCCGAGGACTCAAATATAAAACGATACTAGTGAGAAAATAAATAAGAAACCTTAACCATGTAGGATGACTGTGGGTATGCATGTGTGTGGATATGTATGTGGACAAAGATTCAAAGCAAGAGATTATTCCACTTAAGAGAAATGGGAAAATATTGGCTGTAGCTATTAAAATACCTAACCATTGAAGTTTCTGAAATGCTGAAACAGCAGATTCCTGTTTTTAACCCTGCAATTAGACTTTTCTACTATACAATTGTGGTAATTAAGTAAACACATTGAGATATCTATGGTATCAGGTATATTGCAAACAAATTACACTGTGGCTGATAATGGAAGTATTCATTTTCGGCATGTTGGAATTTTTTAATGAAAGGAATTACACTTGAGCCAGAATTATTTGGTGCTTTTAGTTTTTAGAAGGTAAGATCCAAGCTGAATACATTAGGTTAGCACTGCTTGCTTCTGCTATACACATATTCTGAGTTCTCTGATGTCTCACTTTCCTACTTAGTTTAATACACAGATATCATTCTCATCAAATTGAATTCCTGTGGGCTGGACATAATGGCACTTGCCTGTAATTCCAGCTACTCAGGAGGTACAGGTAGGAGAATCACATTAGGAGGTTGGCCCTGGGCAAAAGTTACCAGACCCTATCTGAAAAGCAAACTAAAACCAAAGGACTGTGGGTGTGGCTCAAGTGGTATAGCTGTTGCTTAGCAATCTTGAGGACTTGAATTCAATTCTCATTGCCTAAAGAAAGAAAGAAGAAAGAGAGAGAGAGAGAGAGAAAGAAAGAAAAAGAAAAGAGAAGAAAGGAGGGAAAAAGGGAAGGAGAAAGAAAGAGGGAGAGAGAGGGGAAGAGGAAAAAGAAGAGGAGAGGAGAGGACTGCCAAGAGTATTCATAACATTTCTGTCTGGGAGTCTTCCTCAAATATGCAATATCTGAAGAACTAGTCTGAGTTCCTTAAGGCTGCAACAAAATACACCTCTCCTTGAAAGTCAGTTCCTTCTGTTTTGTTGGGAAGGCTGGTATGTGTTTTACAGCTACCTTACTATAGGTGTTTCTCTCTTACTGAAGTTGAAAAAACTCCCAAAAGTCAGTAATAGCAAGGGTGCATATATACCTACGTAAATACAAAAACAGTGGCATCAAAGATGGGAAGACACCTGCAAATTAATAAGGTAGTGACTGACAGTAATGTTGGTTAGATGAACCCTGCATCCAAGATCTGGGTTCCTAACAGAAATTGCACATTACAGCGGAATGGCTATGGCCAGATTAAAAGACGAAGGCTTCAATTCTCTCCAAAATAAGACATTGGCAGAGTTTCGGACCAGTCATCCAACAATACAAATAGCTCATTTTTGGACACTGTATATATTTCATCTGACTTGAATTGACTCAGTATGGTTTCTCCAGAAGAGGTTAAAAACTGAGTAAATATTAAGTTGATCTCATCATGTGAGCCAAACTCAATTAATTTTGGTCTGCATAATCCTAACAAACAAAATGCTGCAAATGGAACATTCTGAGTTCCGCTGACCCACTTCAAATGAAAGTAAATGCGATTGGAGCCAATGCATGACGAGCTGGGCACAGTTAGAATTGTTTGTTTTAATGTTACTTTACTACATGTCTCCATGTTAAGTGTATCCCAACTGTCTCTGGCCAACTGATCTGAGACTATTCTATACTAAAGTACATCATTCAATCATTTTTCCCTGGAGCAGTACAATCTTTGATCACAAATCCCTTTGGCCATTCACTCTATGTTACCAGATCAAAACTATGGATGTTTATTTCATTTGGCATGGATTGGAAAATTAAATCAACACACCACCAAACCCTAGCTTTCCAAAAGATGTGGCTCAGGCAAGGATCTGAGCAGTGTCCCAGAGAAACAATTTTTTATGGCACATAAAGTTTTTATTATGCATAAACTCTAAATTTATTTTTAATTTTTTTCAAGGCTGTCAGTGGGAGGATTGCTGGCCTATAGCAAATTGCAGATTGTAAAAATCTTTCCACAATGAGGCAACAGCTTTTTTCCACAGTGACTGTGGTCCAGGTTCGCACAGCAATGTTCTTACCACACTGGGTCATGGCCAGGTACCTTGGAGGTCAGACAAATACAGCCAGCTAAGGAAATCCTAAATGATAGTCCAGTCACAATGTCTCTTCCCATATCCCTCCAGACACCAAACCATGGCTTTTTTGCCATGGAACCAGTACACATTCTTCCATCCTGTCCCACTTTTTCACACAATGGCCAGTGCTCTATGTTGCTTTTGGACCATGGTTTAGCCCATGCTCCCAGAGCCTTGGAATCCATTTAGAAGTGAAGATCTTATAACCCCAACTTCCTGTGTAGACTTCAAATACACACAAGGACCAGGAACAGCTCTCTTGGAGTGAGAAAACAAAATACACAAACCTGCTTCTCGAGCCTGCCAACAACATACTAATAAATCCTCCCTTGTTGCCCTGAATGGAAGAAACCCTTCTGGGATCACTTCTTCTCTACTTGAAGGATAAAGTGTCCTCTAACCCCCAAAAAATGTAGCCTAGCTTCTTCGTTGGCAGTCTCTTTAGCAAGTTCCAGATAGTTTCTGAAATAAAAGATAACTTTCTGACAATCTAAGGAAGATTATCTCTTGGTTTTTTTAAGCACTTGACTTTATTTCCCCTAAAATTTATTTGCTCTCTGTAAAAGAATACACTCTTTAGAAGAAATAGAAGTCTAATGCTGAGTGTTCTTTGCATTAGAAAATGAGTACATGAGACTTAAGTCCCTTCCAGAAAAGACTTTAAACAATTAAATTTTCTGTTCAAGGCACAGAAAAGATTCTTTGAAGAAGTGAGATTTGGACTCAGTCCTAAAAGAAGGAAGGATTCGGTCATGATAGCCCTACACAAAAGCTTTTTCTCCTCCTACCAAATCTTCCAAGGAGAAGGTACAAATAGTACAAAAATTATAGGGGTTGGGACCTGAAAGTCAACCACTTGGAGGAGGAGGATCAGCTAAGATGCAGCTAGTCTACACTGTGCGAAGTAAGTGTCTGTGTGACACCACTGGGCTGCACTTACTCGTTTGCCTTCTTACTCATAGACTTTCTAGCAACAGCTTTGAAATCCATAGGCAGCCATTCTGCTAAGTAGACCTCCTTCAAACTAGAGAAAAGGTTAGATTAAAAAGAATTAACCTAGAAGGTAACACCCACGCACAGGAAATCAATGTGAGTCAATGCCCTGTATAGCTATCCTTATCTCAACCAGCAAAACCCCTTGTTCCTTCCTATTATTGCTTATACTCTCTCTACAACAAAATTAGAGATAAGGGCAAAATAGTTTCTGCTGGGTATTGAGGGGGGGAGCGGGAGGGGGTGGAGTGGGTGGTAAGGGAGGGGGTGGGGGCAGGGGGGAGAAATAAACCAAGCCTTGTATGCACATATGAATAATAAAAGAAAAATGAAAAAAAAAAAAAAAGTAGACCTCCTTCAGGCTTCAGGCAAAAGAAGCCAAGCAGAAGTTTTCATCTGCACATGATGTATTCATGGCCTCTCTTCAGGTGACTAGAATAGCAAGTCAGTGGAAATATTATTTCTCCTTTCCCCCTAACCCAAAGTCAAGAGATTCTTTCAATTCCCCCCACAAGGGGGGAAGCTGTAATGAAAAACACTCAAAGATTCATCCAATTCTGAATGTGTCTTCTAGTTTTCATGGCATTCTTCTTCTTTCTCTAGAATTAAAACTTATGATAAATTTAAAGATAAATTATCTCTGGCAAAAGTAAAAAGACATTAGAATCCAAGTGTTCCTAAGAAAATTAAGATCCCCAGGCAACAGGACGTCAGAACTACATAATATAGAGGAAACCAGTATGAATCATACTTTCCATCAATAAAAGGTCTTAAAACTCATGAATCCAGTAATTGAACAAAAGATCATACAGCTCCAGACAATTAAAAGAATGCTGGCTCCTAGATGCAAAGAATAACTGAAATACAACGAATACATCTGAAGAAGTTTCTTAAAACTGTGTTTAACCAAGCATCGTTTGCACCTGGGTGACATCTTTAGGGCAATACAGAGCAAGTAGTTTTTTGCTCAGGACCAGATAATTCTCACTAGTCTTCCTAGGATGATTTGAGGGGAGACTGAATACAAATCCCTTTAACTCTTCTACCAAGATGGATAAAATTCATGCCAACAGATATTCCTTATTTAGCACTGGGATTCTGACTATACATTATAAAATGCAAACACCTATGAAAAGTGGTATGACATTAACATGTTAGCAATCAGATGAAACAGCAAATTAGTAACTTCCCTAGACAGCAAAAGAATGAGATATAAAGGTAGTGGACAGTTATTTTTCTCTGCATCAGAAAAGCACAGCAAATAGGAACATATAGAAGTATTTTAAGAGGAATTACAGATAGCAAGAATTTGAACACAAGGTCATAAATGTCATCTGTCCTTCAAATTAAAATACCTAGACTCAGGTGTCCTCCAATTAGGCCTTTAAGTAATTGTGATTGGTTTACTATATTGTAAATTATATATATATATATATATATATATATATACACACACATAATACACATCCATATAAATACATATAATTTTGTGACATGTAAGCCATTTGTCTCCCCTTAAACAGGCTGTTTTCATCTCACCCATGCCCAACCAAAGGTTAAGATAACCACCTGTGCTGGAGGTACCTCAAACATTGCAGTGGAAACTGCTTAATTTCCACCCAAACCTGACTCCAGCTTCTTGTTTCTGCTTCCTTCTAGTTCTGCTCAGCCCTAACCCTCCGGCCATGTGTTTACTCTTTCCTCTGGATGTTGAAAATAAATTTTGTTTCTCTGCATGTTTCTGATTTGGTTTAAGTTTACCGTCTGACAGTTTTGCTTCTTGAGCACTGGGTAAAATCTCTGCATAATACATATTGGCTTCAATGCTGCCCCAGGGGAATCTGGGAAGGCAGGATTTGAGGTGTCCTGAAAGATGTGTCTCTGCTGCTGACAGGTACCTATATTGTATTCTCATTACTTCTATTGACTTAATTTTAAATATAAAATTCATTTCAGGTGCTGGCGGCTCACACCAATAATCCTAGGTACTACTCAGGAGGCAGAGATCATGAGGATCTCAATTTGAGGTCAGCCTGGGCAAATAGTTGATGAGACCTCATCTCAAAAGTACCCCTATTTCAAAAGTACCCAATACAAAAAAAAGGGCTGATATAGTGATTCAAGTGGTAGAGTACCTGCCTAGCAATTGTGAGGCCCTGAGTTCAAACCACAAATACAAAATTCATTATCTGATAGATTAAAATAGACTTTTATTACAAAGTAGATTTTAGCAAATGATTTTTAGAAAAGACTCCCTCTCAATCACATCAAATTCTAGTCATGATTACAAATTTTGCAGGATGGGGGGAGTCTAGAAAACTATAATACATGTAGCAATGAGAGTTCTGTGCTGCTGTGCTCCTCACAGATCTGAAGTGGCATTTTGTATCGTATCTCACACATTGAAACAAACACATTTATGGTAACCAATCACCTGTGCTGCTATGTTTCCTATGTGTTCAATTGGAGTCCTGATTCTCAACCAGATGGCAGGCCCAATGAGGGCCTTACCCTCATTGGGTAATACCTTAGTCCACTCTGCAGCCACATGACTTCCCATAACAGGAGGAACTCCTTAAAACCAATTGATCGAAAATACACAAGAACTATTAGAACTCAATAGTAGAACAAATAGCCCAATTTAAAAATTACCTGCTACAGTTTGGATCTGAAATGCTTTCAATAGGTCCACGTACTGATGATTCGGACCCCAGTCTGTGGCACTACTGGAAGATGATAGAATGTTTAGGAGCTGGTGACTAGTGGAAGAAAGTTGTCATTGGGGGTGTGCCCTTGGAGGGGATATTGGGACACCAGCCCTTTCCTGTCCCTGGCCTGCCTCTCAGCAGCTATGAGGTGAACAAACCTTCTCCACCACACCCTCTTACCCTGAGGTACTGGGAAGCCACAGGCCCAAAGCAGTAAGACCAAGTAACCATGGACTGAAATCTCTAAAACCAAGAGCCAAAGTGAACCTTTCCTCCTTTTTAAATTGCTTATCTCAGGTATTTTGTCACAGCAATGGAAAGCTAACTAGCATATCACCAAAAAGAAATAGAGATGGCAAATAAGCATATGAAAAGATTTTCAACATCATTAGGAAAGCAAATGAAGGGAGATCCCACCATACATCTATTGCCATGGCCAAATGCAAACTACTGACATCAAAGGCTGGGAAGGATTTAGAGTAATAGGGACTGTCATTCATGGCTTGTGGGAAAATGATACAGCCATTTGGAAAGACAATTTGGCAGTTTCTTATGAAACTAAACATATTCTTCTCATTGATCCAACAAACACTCTCTTTGGTATTTACTCAAAAGAGCTGAAAACTTAGTTTCACATAAAACTCACACATGGATGTTTATGGCAGCTCTATTCATTCTTGCCAAAATTTAGAAGCAATCAAGATGTCTTTCAATAGGTACAGTTAAACAAATGGAGGTAAATTCATACAATTGGACATTATTTGAAGGAGAAATGACCTATCAATTCATGAAAAACCTGAAGGAACTTTAAATGCATATTGCTAAGTGAAAAAAAACCAGTTTGAAAAAGCTACATACTGTATGATTCCAACTAAATGGCATTCTTATTGATAAAGGCAATTCTTTATACAAAAATGACCAGTTGTTGCCAGGGCTAAGGAGGAAGGAGAGAAGAATGAAAAGGCAAAGCATGGGAGAATTTTGGGCAGTGAAGCTCTTTTGCATAATAAGCACAGGGCATTACACAATTGTCAAAACCCAGAGAACTACACAATGCAAAAGTGATCCTAAATGTAAATCATGGGCTTTAGTTAATAACAGTGTGCCAATATTCATTTATCAATTATAATGGCATTTCATATTAATGCAAGGTACACATAATAGGAACTCTTCATACTTCATGCTCAATTTTTCTGTACACTTAAAATTGTTCTAAAAAGTAAAGTCTATTAATGAACAATCTTTTATATCCCCTACTGATTGACTGGGTTTTCTTAAATAATGAGGAATGGAGGGTGTAGCTACATTTCTGGAAAAGAAATGCTACTGGAAATTCTTTGAGAAAAATGAGAACTGTGAAAAGTCTTCCTGCTGAATACTAAATGCAAAGACAATATGCAATATGAATTTATGAGGCTGCCAGCCAATTGAGACTCCTTCTTCAAAGCCTTGATCTTTTCTGAAACAAAATCTGCCGGAAATTTCACACGCATGGAAGCAAAATGGCTCCTCCTGGCAATCCCATGAGAGAAGTGCTCTGTGGTCTTGAGCATAAACAGAGACAGGGAAAGGCAGCTTCGAATGATCCCTGGCTCTTCTCCTGGGAGTCTCTGAGTTGTGCAGAATCATGAGCAACTTCCTGGCCAGCTGGGAGGACCTTTCTACTGAACCAAGAATTTTTTTTATTTATTTGTTTTGAGTCAAGTGTTGCTATATAACACAGGCTGGCCTAGAACCTCCTGCCTCTACTTCTACCCAGAGTGCTGGAATTATAGGCATGCACCACCAGGCTCAGCTCAAGCTAAGGACATTTTAATGCACTTGTCTTTTAATCTTTGAATTTTCATTAAATAAGATATGTATTAACTGGATCTGAGATGTAGGAGCAGAGAAGAATATTTTGGGCTATATAAGATCACCCTGAAAGAGAATAAATGAGAAAATGAGGGAAGAGTGGACAGAGAGAGAGAGATGGGGTAGAGAGAAAAAGATTGAAGTAGGGTAAAATATAAATATATTTTTCAAAATCTTAAAGCATAGATGTTTAAGTAAACCCATTATTACTTGAATTCTGAGTTTCTATGTGGAAAGTATATGCACTGATGTGTACATAGGGAAAGGATAGCTTCATGGGAGTAGCCATCTTCCTCCACCATTTTCATATTCACTTTTACTTTTACCCATTTTCTCAATAATCTCCATAAACTTGTGTACTTTTCTGATATATTTTCCCATGATCACTGCCAAATTCTAATTAATTATCTAATTAAGAATCACATTCCTTCAAATGTTTTCTCAGAGTCCACATTATCCATAAGCAAGATGGGCAAATACCTATGTGATTCGTAGTAATATTTAAAGTGTCCAGATTATCTGGCTAGTTGGCACTAAGCATCATAAAAAGACAGAGAATCAGAAATGAGTAAGAACATTAAAGCTAAAAGGAACTTAAAGATCCTGGAAATTAATTTCATTAAAACAAAACAAAACAAAAAACAAGGATAGAAACGGGGAAAAGCACAATAACTTCCTCAGTGTTCTGTCATGGTGGATCTGGGACTAGAGGCCAACCAGTATCCTTTAAGTTGAATACAAATATTGTTTCAGTGCTTTTTTTAATTAAAAAAACATGCTTTATTACAAAGCAGCATTCACTTGTTAATTCATTTGCCCTACAAAATACCTTAGAAGGCATGTTCTATTCCCACACTGGCAGCTCCAGCAATACAGAGGTCAGCAGGGCAGAAGTGGACCTGCTCTGACCAGCACATGACATCTCCAGCGTGATCATTGTGAAAAGAAAAAGAGGGGGAAAGGGTAGGCAAAAACATAAGGTGCACTCAGAACATGTTCTCATAGACTTTAGGGTTCATCAGAGGATTTGTGAAAGGAAACAGAAAAGTATAATTCAAGTTGGAAAGAGGTTAATTTCTGTGTTCACAAGAGCAAGTTTTACTCTGTCCATAGTAAGAAATCATTGGAGGGACTTAAGCAGAGAAGTCATGGGCTATAATCTGTGTTTTAGAGAGAGCTCCACAGTGCAGGAAATGATAAAGAGACTAGCTCAGCGCGGTGGGCATCCTGCCTTCCAACAGCCAGAGCAGTGCACAGCTGGGCAGTTATAAAGAGGAAGGCACAAGTTCCCCGGCTCCAAACCCCTCTAACCTAAATGTCCCCATCTGCCACCATTCCAGAAAAGAAGACTCTATTGAGTGGAGTCACATAAAACTCTACTCAACAGAGGTAGTAGAAATCACAATGCTGATTACATGGCTGCACCTATTAAAACATAGGATCAAGATCCAGCTCCCCTCTGAGCTCTCAATAGAAGGGAGCTTCCAAAAGCTTTCCAAATTCTTATATTAAGACTGGAGCTAGAAGAATGCTAATTAAGAGAACTCACTTTGATTTTCTACAGCAGGTGTTGGCAAATGTTTTCTGTAAAGAGCCAAAGAGTAAATATTTTGGGCGTTGAGGGCCATATAGTCTCTTTTGCAACCATTTGGCTCTGTTGTTATAGACAAAATGTAAATGTAAACGAGTGTGGCCAGGTTCCAATAAACTACTGTTACCAAACAGGCAGGGGGCCAATTTAACCTGTCAGGCAGAGTTGGGCCCCATCCACCTGTCTTACAAGAAAACAACTTTTGCCTCAGACATATTTGCATTGCATTGCCCCATTCACCCTCAACAAGTTAGATATGTGTTTCAGCAGAGTAGTTGTTCCCTTTTTTTGTGAAGCTAGTAATCATTTCTCAGAAAATGTCAAATTTGATTTGATTTGAAACTTCTCTGAGCAGTAGCAAATAATGTCATCTTTAAAAATTAAGTAAATAAAAGAAAAGAAAGTACATGGTTGAATAATTTTTAAAAACAAAATAAAAAGTCTGCACAATGTTCCAAAGGCACCTACCTCAACAGCATCCCATACAGGCTGGCAAATCATCCAATCTGAGTGATGCCATTGGCCAGGCACACCCAATGTGTGCTCAGGATCCCGAGCCCATCCCTGAGGTTCCAGTTCTGGAAGGTGGGCAGCCAGTCTGGGATATGCAGAAGTAACAGATCTGTGTTACTATGATCAGGAGCATCCATTCTTAACTATTAATTTAAAATCTGATTCCTCATAAAGGACTTCCAATGACCTCTGAGCCAGCTTCAGTCTTATGTTTATGGTAGAAATGCCCATAAATGCCAGGTGTGTTGGTACAACCCTGCAATCCCAGCTACTCAGGAGGCAGAGTAGGAGAATCACGGCCAGGGCAAAAGTGCAAGACTTTATCTGAAAAACAAACTAAAAGAAAAAAGGACTGGGGGTGTAACTCAAGAGGTAAAGTGCTTGCCTAACAAATGTAAGGCCATGAATTCAAACCCCAATAGCACCAAAAAAAAAAAAAAAAAAAGCCCATAAGTTGTCCAGGGAACTATAAGCCACTGTCTTTCCATTGATGCTATTTTCTTCCTTCTACTTCCATCCTCTCCCCAGGATTCTCACTTTTCAGCAAGGCCTGGGGGATGCAGGTGGGAATGCCATATACTAGTGTTGATTTAGAAGTGCAACATGGAACATTTAGCCCCACAATGAACATTTCCCTGAATGTAAGTCATAAAAATAAATTATCCAATGTCCATGACGGACTCATCCAACAATGCATCCCAGAGAGAGGTCAGGTTAACTATTCATTCTCTTAATGCCCTTCCCACTCAAAATTGTGTCCACTCGGCATCTTTGTATTTGAAATATTCTGAAATCTTTTTCAAGTACATTCTGTTCTATCACACAAAAAATCATAAACTGTCACTTGATATTGCCATTAATTTCTGATTTTCTTTGTATTTTCCTTTCCCTTCCCTTACTAGAACTAATTCAGCATATCCAGCCAACCTAGATAGTGTTGACTCTGACCCAGTATACCTGAGCCATTCAAAAGCACAAGGTCTCCTCTGGGCTAGAGTTGGATGGACTCAAGGACTTCCAAACTCAGTAAGGACCCTGAGTTCCTACCTCCTAATTTTGCTTGCAATGTGCTTGGATCATCACCTTTGATCTTTCCACAGCCCTGTGGAGTAAGTATATAATTAGCTCCATTTTTTTTAGAAAGATGTATTAAGGTTTAGTGAGAGTGAAGATGTTGCCCGAGTTCACAAAACTTGCGAGGGAGCACTGATTCTACCCCATTTTGTCAGCCAACCAAATCCACATTCTTAAAAACCATAAAAACCCTTCTAATTTACTAAATGATGCTGGAATACCTTTTCCTAAAATGCAAATCAACTCATATCACTCTTCTACGTTCAAAACTTCCACAGCTTTTCATGTAGTTTTCAAAGAATAATGATTCAAGGCCTCACCCTCTTCCTTTTTCCTGCTTACATTTCCCCATCCATTCTTCCTCTGACTTGCATTCCGTCTACCAAGCTGCTAGCTTCTAAATATGATGGACCATTTCTCTCTTCCCTGCTTTGCTCACACTTCTCTGTCTGCCTGGAGAACCCTGCTTCCTGTCTGCCTGGGAGATACCCAGCCATTAGCTTTTGATTCACAGCCATCTATTCCTAAAGTCTTTTACAAACTTCCTCAACTTCCTTCCTTCAGCCCTTTTTCCTGTTCAGACTTCTGTAATGGCAACTAGGAGACACTATTAAACTATCTGATCTATAACTATTTCTGAATGCCTCTCTAAGGCAGGATCCAGGCCTTATTTGTCTCCGCATCCTTTATTGCTTACTGCAGACGCATAGTAAGTGCTTAATCTTAGTAAGAACGAGAGCCACCATTTCTGAGCATCTGCTATGAGCCTAGGCTGTGTATGTTCCTTAATTATGTATGTACGTCTATGCATAATGCATGGAGTAAAGTATTAGGACACCTTACAGACTGTGACCTGGAGCGGTTATACAATTTGTCTAAGGACATAAAACAAGAAAGTAACTGAGCGAGAGCATGAATCCAAGTTAGACTGAATTCAAGGAGAAAAGGAAGGAAGGAACGAGAGGAGGGAGGCAGGCAGGGAGGAAAGGATGGAGGGAGGGGGAAGGGAGGAAGGGAAGAATGACATAATCTCAAATGGAATGAATTGTAAGAAATATTTATATCAGATAGAGTACTCAAATAGCCCCCATCAAGAGATAAGCAGCGTATTTTGCAATTGAGGCTACCAGGATTGGAGGCCCTCTCTTAGAGATAACTTTCAGAGAAAATTCAAATAAAAAAGAACTTCTCTCCCACACCTCTTGTGCAATTACACTGTCAGGAAGCACAAAGAAAAGAAAAGAGAGAAGAGCTTTAAAATCATAATCCTGCTGGGTATGGTGGTGCCCACCTATAGTCTTAGCATTCAGAAGGATGATCGTGAGGATCTAGAACTGATTCTCCCCCAACAAATAGAAAAGCATCCCCTTCACAGAAAACTAGAGTAGAAAAAAAATCTTCAGCCCTAAAACACAATTTGTCCTTTACTTGGTAAAGAGTACCCCTCAAGTTATTCTAAATTGTGTGTGTGTGTGTCTTCTGTCTCTTCCTAGGACCGTCACTGATACAGAGAGAAAGGGAAACCAGTGATACTGAAAAGAAAAATAATCTAATGCACAAAAACTAAAAATGAATGTGTAAATGTACGTGAAAACAACAGTGGAGGGCTGGAGCATAGCTTGTGGTTGAGCACTTTCCTAGCAAGCATGAGGCCTAGAATTCAAAATCTAGTATTGCCAAAACAAAAACAACAACAACAATGGAAAGAAAGGAAGGAAGAAGGAAGGAAGAAAGGGAAGAAAGGAAGCAAGAAAGGAAGAACCAGTGGGATAGCATGCCTATCATACTGGAAACAATTTCCAAGTTTTAACAAATTTGACAAGAATCTGGGGAGATGGGAAGCTGGCGACTCTGGGGAACATTCCTAGGTGCGCGTGTGGGGAAGAACAATTTGGCAGTACACAGTGAAGCTGAAGACGTTCCTCCACTTTATCCTAGAAATTCCATCTCTTACGTGCTTGAGGGAAATTCCTGCACAGGTGCACAAGGAAACATGCACAAAGCGTTCAAAGCATCGTTTGTTATAATTAAAAAGTAGAAATAGGACTATGACGTGGCTTAAGTGGTAGAAGGTCTGCCTAGAAAGTGTGAGGTAACTCCCAGTACCATCAAAAAAAAAGTGCAGAAATAACTTAAAAGGAAATGACCAAGCCTGTAAATAACTAAATAAATTCTAGTATACAAATACTATGAAATTCTGATAATTTTAAACTGAATCTATGAAATTGCCATTTTGTACTTAAAAATTTGTTAAATGTCAATTTCATATGATTCAGTCTTCATAAATTTCTTACAGGGCTATGGTCATGTGAACTCTTTTAGTGGAAAACACGGTGACTTTCTCAAGTTGTTGGTAATAAACTCTCTGGGGTGCTTCCTCTCCTCCATCATAAAGTAGAGATAATAATCCACACTACTCACCCTTAAGTGGGATTGATTTCCAATATAATAATGATAATAATAATTAAACCTTGAAAGAGAACATAGGGCCAAGATACTATTGTGTTACTATTAGACGTTGAATATTATAGTAACACTTGTGGGTATCCTCATAATTAATATTAGTGTTAATGGAAGTAAGCCACCAACATCATATCACTCCATCCCCTTACCTAGTTGGTCACTACCTGAGTATCCAGGTTGGCCTCCTGCCAGGTGCATACCACCATTTTGGAACAGAGGTTATTCAAAACCTGGCTCTCTCTCTAGTTTCCTCCTGGACATGATATGTGTAGCTATCCTGGGCATTTTTCTGCCTAATCTCACCTTCCTATATCAGAGAACATTCATATCAAAGGGCAATGGGTAAGATCTAAGAAGCAACCCCTAGAGCAGAACCAATCTCCCTTCCTTATCTTCTTTGTTCCCTGCTTAGGCATGTCCTGGAACCCCAGAAAGGCACTTAGGGCCTGCGGCCTTGTGTGGTTGGTTCCCATTTCATTATTCAACAAAGGATTGCAAGCAAGCAGAGGAGAGAGAACAGGCAAGACAGTATGCCACTCAGACAACCACCTTCCCTGACCCTTGTCTTTTCCACTTTCCACTTTCCTGAGACCAGTGCCATTTTAAGGCTGCTGTAAACTTCAGGTAAGGGGCAGTCCAGTTACAATTATAGCAAAGCTACATTTCCCAGTGGCAACCACATTGTGTGGGAATTTCCTTAGGTCTTCTAGGACCAGTTGGGGCATCATGCTCAGACCCAGCTGGAGTCACAGCAGGAAGTGACCAAGCACATGCTCAGAAGCCCGCCTCCCACCTGTGAATCATGAGTTACAGCCATGCACAGAGCAGGGAGCTATGTCCAGCCTGGATAGAAAGGTAGTATCTCAGAAAAGAGGAACAGGAAGATGTTTAGATAAAGAAGAGGACTTGGTTCACAATAGCCCCTCCCCATGCACACACAGATTCATACTCGTACTTGTCATCTGTCCTCAGTGTAGTGCAATTAAAGATATTCCCAGACTCAAACAAGTAAGGAAGGAAAGGGATTGCAATTATTCTAGAACAGAATTCCAATCTTTGTCCTTAGTACCTATAAAGCAATTCCACATTTCCTGATACAGCATCAACTTTCTTTTCCCTGTACCCATACCCCTACTCTTCTGTTGTATACACTATCTCTTGTGTACATGGGGCTTGGAATACATCAGCCCCATTCCTTTATCTGTACCTTTACTTTTGTATTCCTCCCAACTTTCTAGAGAATATCTGGCCTCTCTATGCAAACCTATTCTGAATTCATACAATGAGCATTTATTAATTACATTGAGTAGCTCTTGCATGCCAGGCACTGTTCTAAGTTCTGGGAACACAACAATATGCAAAAGAAGCCAGAGTCCTAACTCCATAGAGTCTATGAGCTTAGAGAAAATTCCTATTTCTTCTGTGACCTCATGTATTTCTTAACTCATAGAAAAATGCCCATACTATTTATTTGTCATTTAATGCTCTGTTTTATTTTTGTTCAGTTCTATTGTATAACACTACATTTTATTTTATTTAACATTTTATGGACATCTACACAGTCTCAGTAAATGAGACTGTGGGACCAGAGATCTCATTTAAATCTTCCATTATGTTTAAAATGTATTTTGAGAACTTGGTAAAAATGAAAACATGTAACAAGATCACAAGGGAGAATGGAGATCTTATCATACATATCATATTTTACAATCCAAGGCCTAACCCAGGATTTCTCAACTTCAACATGATTGCTATTTTTGGCCTGATCATTCTTTGTGGAAGAGACCTCTCCTACACTTAATGCAATGTTTAGCAGTCTCTGGCCTTCTATCTAAGCCAAATGCCCTCTGGGGAAAGGGGATAAAAATTGAACCACTGGCTAACCCTAACCCTGAAATGTCTTCAGCTTGCTTTCTTCTATGTCACCAAATTCATGCATATATATGATACTGACATTAAAACAAACTCATATTTAATTTCATGGGGAACCCATTTTTCCAAGGAATTAAGAAGTGATTAAGAAACCCATAAAACTTAAAGCCAACTCCCAGGGCCTAAGCATGAAGAAAGCAGATATAAATGAGCAACATTTGTTCCCAAAGTCGATGTGTTTTTAAAGACTCAAATATTCCAAAAAGTCTCAAATATTCCAACAGCTTTAAGTCAATAAAGCCCTCAAGACAGTCTCCTGGGATGGTCGGTGGAGCCTATCTAAGTAGAGCTATCTGAAACTCATGGTCAAATTCCCGTCATCCTCAACATCCTTGGAACTAGCAGTTCTGTGCCTGCAGTAGTGTGGTCTCCTCCTCACATGATCTTCAGTAGCCTAGGATCAAGAAGTCAGAGGGAATTAATTCCACCTTTTCCTTTGGTGTGGGCACCAAAGAAGCAAAATCCCCAATCATGCTGAGATTGAAATCTCTGCCTTGCAATAATGGTGTGAGGAATGTGACTTAGGAATCACTCTTAAGATTTAAATATGCAGAGCATATCTGCCCTTGGCATCCATCATTTAACAAAAGTAGGTGACACTTAAATGGAATCCAGCTACAAATACATACAGTTTTGTTGGAAACTCCTGGGTAGGTTTTATAAGGAAGCACTGAAGGAGGAATTCCACATGATTGCTAGCCCTGTGGAAGACCGGAAGCAACCAAGTCCTACTCCTCTCAGCACTTAGCATTGTGGTTAATGTCCAGTCAATGTCTATTGATTGAATTACTTTAATAAAGCATGTTTCCTTCCTTTTTGGTTCTATTTTCAGAAGTGATTTGATTCATTTTATTATGGATTTTATATTCATAATACAAAAATAGCACATATTTTACATCTATGATACATGAATGTTTATATCATATAAAATAAATGTGTTATAAATATTGAAATAAATTATTTATATTTAATTGCATAATTTAATATAAAGAAAAGAATATCTAAACTGAACATTATCACATCTCTATTAGCTCCTTATTTAGAGTTGAGGATCCAAGAAAGACTAAGATAAACCCTGTACTCTCAAGAAGCTTACAGCCCAGTGTAAAGGTAGAAACCTAAACTGGTAATTACAATGCAGTGTGCTAATCAATAAGGATATGTGCAAGGCATATTGGGTGGCCAGAGCAGGAGTACCTAAATGAGCCAGGATTAGGACAGAAGATGGCAGGACAGGTTGCTGGTAGAAGAGACAACTGAATTGAGTCTTTAGATGCAATGGAAATTAACCAAGAAGAGGGGATGGGAGTGAGAAAGGTATATGAATTCCAGATGGAGTAACTGCTAAAAATGAAGGCAGAGACTTAAAAAAATATGTGCAGAAAATGGTAAAACATTTGGAACTTCTGAGATGTCAGCCTTCTGTTAGGACGTGAGGATGAAGAAGCTGAACATGGGAGCACCATAGCTTCATCTTGTGAGGAGAGAACCGAAGCAGGGATGGAAGCAGAGGCATAACATGCTAAGCTGCTGTGTTTGCCACTGGAGCGATGGAGCCCACATAGGGCTTCATCAGTGAGGAGGCTATGCTAAGAGTCAAGTTAGGAGGTGAGTAAGGCTGTCATAGGACAGCTTTTGGCCAGGTCTTTTGGCATTAGGGACTATTTAACATTGATCTTCAAAGACCAGTGAAATGGCTTCTGGGAACCCAGGAACCCCAGAACACTGAAGCATGTGTGCATGTTTTAGTGGAAAGGAGATCATCATGTCAACAGATTCTCAAAATTTATGAGCAGATTCTGAAATGGAATTTTACCTCATATGCCAAGCTCCTGATCCTACTCATCAAAATGGAATCATAATTCTAACTAGCCACTATAGTGTCTGCTGGTTGCTAGCGGTTAAGATTCAGCTAGTTCCAGAAATGTGATTTTAATTTTGTCAAGGAAAATAACCCTCTTTGGTAGTACAGTGGAGCCCAATAATTGGGATCAGGATTAATGAGCTAAATACTTTCATTGTGTTTGGGCTTGCTTCTTACAATGGAATGCGTTATCTTCATTAGAGGAAAATTGTCTGGTCATGGGTGTTATCAACCTCACCTGCATTGTCAGACCTGAAGGAAACAGCATTACTCATTCTTTGTTCTCAAAATGATCATCTGCTTAATTTAAATGTCAATTTTGGTGAGTTCTAGTCAACTAATAGAGTCATTCAGGGGTGTGGCCCAGTCCATTAGCTCTGCCTTTGATGATCTTCATCATGGCTGATAACAAGAAAAAAGGCTGTGAAGTATTTGAAAAGGAGTTTGGGGAGAAATATTAGAGCTTAATTGTTAGCTAATCTGGACAAGAAAAATCGAAAAATCTGATTTCTTTTCTAAGAAGAAAATATATATTGCTCTTTCTACTGTTTTTCTACACTTCCCTAAAAGTGTTCTCTGCCCAGCTATACTGATAAATGCTAACATTGTGATAATGCACCCAGATCGATACAGAGACAGACATGGGAAATTAGGTCATTCTAATGGACACAGCCCACCACAGTTGAAAAAACACTCTTCCAGTTGAGTCAGAACTGCAGAGTTTTCTTCAGCAATCTCCATTTGAGGGAAGAGGGAGAGTCACAAAGCAAACAATGCTCCAATCCATGAACATAATGGTACATTGGTGTGTCCCTCTCACCTGTTTTTAGTGAGAAATATATACACCCTACAGAAGTGTACTTACAGAAAAATTAGGGATAGAAAACACAGATGAGCTAAAAGATTTTTACTAACCATTTCACACGTAATCTCTTATGGACTCTTACACGTCACAGGAAGGAAATATGAACCAAGGGATACAGTTTGTTATTGTTGGCCACATCGTGCTTACATCACCTTTGGCAAGGGTATGATGAGGATGGGACCACTTGTTTAAAAAGCAACTTCGTGTCTTACATTCTTTATAGCACAAATTATGCTGGATTCAGTCTTACTCTAAATATTTGTTCAGGTTATTCCATACTTGGCTTTTCCTGTTGACCTCGTCTGCAAAAAATAATGAGAATGGCTGATGTTTACATATGGTTACAAGTGTCTTACAAATCCTAAGTGATAAAGACAGATTTTGTGGACACACTTCATCTTATCGGAGAACGCTCTTTAGTTCCCCCACATTACTTCTAATGACTGCCTCCAGAATAGGAGTGCTACAAAAATACTTGTTTGTGTAGTTATTGTTATAAAGTAAGAAATTTTTATGATATTGAAAATACTGTGTGTGAGTAGTATACATATACACCATAAGTTCCTGTCTATCAAACTTCTTCAAAAAGCAAATTATTCAAAGTGTTAAATGTAAGTTTAGGGCTGAGGTGGTACCCGGGACACACACACACACACACACACACACGCACACAGGCAAATATATATATACATAATACATGTATATATGTAGGCATGCATATATACATGCATGCCTACTTCTCACACACACTATCCATTGTGCACATGCCATTTTAGCAGTTGTCCTACTGCATTTCACCAATGTTCCTCATTGACTCTGTCCCAGCGCTGACCCAAAGAGAAAATCTGAATCTCCTCCCATGTGCTTAAGGGCTTGCTTGAGAGCAAATTAATAACTCAGTTGCATTACCTTTTCAGAAAGCAATGATCTAAAATGTGACCCTAGTGTCTTAAAAGAGTAGGAATGGATTTTCAAGCACCATATTCATTCTTTGGAATGTAAATCCAGGGTGCAAATTAAGTACATACACCCAGTACTGCCAGAGATATAAAAAATTTCCTTTGGAATTTGTGATCACTGGGCTAAATTATAGTTTGCTCTTGTATATTATTAGCAAAACAAAGATATATTTCACCAATTAATAATACAAATGAAAGTTTAGGGGTGTTGTGATAGACAGGATTTATTCTCACTAGACATAATTGGAATACCAGCTCTACTGCTTATTGTGGGTACAAAGGCCTCTAATTTACTTTCAAGAGTGGATCTGAAGTGAGACAAGATGATGAAGAAACACTTACTATTATGGGGCTGAATTATGGCCCAGTAGAATCAAAGGAGTGGGGAGGTAGCCCCACCCTCTGAAGTGTATATGTTGAAATCCTAACACCTTAGTTCCTCAGAATGTACTGTATTGGGGATAAAGTCCTCAAAGAGGTAATTAAGGTAAAGTAAGGTCAATCCAATATATATTGGATTATGTGATAGCAAAAGGAGGAGACAGCTATCTTTGAGCCATGAGGAGAGGGCTCTAGAAGAAACAAATCCTGGCAACACCTTAATCTCAGACCTCTAGCCTCCAGAATTATGAGAAAACAGATTTCTTTTGTTTAAATTTCCCAGTCTGAGGGACTTTGCTACGGCTATACTAGCAAACTATACCTGCTAAGAGTAAAGCACCATAGAAACCTAATCATTAATATCCTGCCTTTAACAAAAATTTGCTTTTATACAAATACATGTATCTAAATTTTCAATGATAAATAATTCATATCTGTTCATTTTCAAAAGCAGTTCTGACTGAAAAGATTATTAGCTATTACTTTTTCTTTAAATTTTAAAATAATGACATTTAATTCAATTTAGCCCTTTTGGTGATTAACTCCATTATTTCATCTACCTAAATTAATTTTTAGTTTGTATGTATCTTATATATTAGAGACAATGGGAATTGTGAACTTATAAGAATGCCATGTCAATGCCCAAGGCTGTGGTTGCTGTGAGTCTCAAGTTCTTAGTTGTTTGTTTTATTTCATTGTATTTGGAACCCATTGTTTGTTAGATTGATAGACAAGTCAAATTTGCTATATGTCACTATCCTTAAGACACTAATGTTTGGGGTTAATCAAATAGACCTGTTTAGATTTTGACACAAAGAAAGGAATATATAATAATATGGTTAGGAAAGGGAGGAGGGTCATCCGTCTCAAGTACAGAGGGCAGCAATGAACTGAAAGTGGAGGTGAAAGTCAGAATGTACCTCGTTAGTCTGTTTGCACTGCCATAACAAAGCAGCACAGCTTGAGCTGTTTAAATAATAGAAATTTATTCTCTCAATGTTCAACAGGCTAGAATTCTAAGACGAAGGTGTGAGCAGGGTTGGTTTGTTCCTAGCTTGCCCTCTCACTATGTCTCCACACAGCCTTTTCTCTGTACAGGCCCAAAGAGGGATTTCCGGTGTCTTTTCCTCTTCTTATAAGGACATCATTCCTTTTGGAATAAGACCCCACCCTGAAAACCCCACATAGACTTTATTACCTCCTTATAGGCCCTTTCTCCAAATGTAGTCACAGTGGGAGTCAGGACTTCAATATATAAGTGGGGAGGGGATACAGTTCAGTTTATAATATTCTGCTCCCAAATTTCGTATCACATGCAAAATATTTTCACCCAATCCCCAGAGCCCCTCAAATCTTAACACATTCCAGCATCAATTCCAAGTCCAAAGTGCCACTAAATATCACTTAAATATCATATAAGTCAGGTATGGGTGACTCCTCCTGAGGCAAAATTCCTCTCCAGCTGTACACTGTGAAATGAGACAAGCTGTGTACTTCTGAAATACAGGTACAAGACAGTCAGGCTCATCCCAAAAGGTATAAATTGGAAAGAAAGGGGTGATAGTTCCCAAACAAGACCAAGATTTCTTGAGCTTTAAGAAAGCTTAAAGCTCAAGGATAGTCCTCTTTGCCCAAATACTCTGCCTTCCAGCCCAATAGGGTGGTAGCAGTCATCCCAGTGGCACCAGGTAGCAACTTCCTACCCTCAGCTCTGCACAGCTGCTCCACCCCTGCAGCTCTGGGCAGCCCAGCCCACTGCAATCAAGGATGTGGGAAGAGGGTCCTACTCTGTGAAACCAAGAAAGAAACAGCCTTGTCCCCAGGGCGTGTATACTCTGGTCATAGGTGGGAATGGCAGCCATGATGATCTCTGAATCACCTTCAGAGTTGCTCTCCACTTCTCTTCAATAATAAAGCATATTTGCAACCACATAGCTCTACTTTGCCTTGCTGTGGAATATCACATGTCTCAAAGCCTTTCTTTATTTCATCCTGCTGGTATAATCTCTTCCTAGCTTCTGCCCAGATGGCTGATTAAAGTCATAGGTCATCTCTTCATGAAGCAATTGTACAGCCTTGGTATTCTTGCCAGAATATTCTTTCTTCTTCCTTCTTCTTCTTCTTTCTTCTTCTTCTTCTTCTTCATCTTCTTCTTCTTCTTCTTCTTCTTCTTCTTCTTCTTCCTCTTCTTCTTCTTCCTCTTCTTCTTCTTCTTCTTCCTCTTCTTCCTCCTCCTCCTCCTTCTCCTCCTCCTCCTCCTTCTTCCTTTTTTTTTCCAATATGGGTACTGTGTATATTACTTTCCATTGTTGTGACAACATACCTGAGATAAACAACTTAAAAGAAGGAAAGATTTATTTTGGCTCATGGTTTTAGAGGTTTCAGTCCAGGTCCCTGGGCTCCATCACTTTGGACCCATGACAGAACATCATGGCAGAGAGCATATAATGGAGCAAAGCTGCTCAAATCATGTTGATCAGGAAAGAGAGTGAAAGAGAGAGGAAAGGAAGGGGATGTGATCCCTATATGCCCTTCAAGGGCCTGCATTAATGACTTATGTCCTCTAACTAGGCCCCACCTCCTGAACAGTCCATCGCTTCCCAATAGCACCATCAACTGGGGACCAAGCCCTATCTCTTATACAGTTAAGGCTTCAGCATATGATTTGGTAGAAACACAATTCTCTTCATATCAAAACCTAAGGGTTTCATTTAAGAGCTTTTCTTAGGTATAAGGAGAGATGAAAGACAGGCCAGAAGTAGGACTAGAATCAACCTCCGAATCTAGAGAGAACTTCAAGAAGTCATGTCTTACCATTTGGCTTCAGAAAGTAAACACCCAAATAATTCAGAACAGGTGATTTTCTATTTCTAAAATAACAAACATCTTTATTTTAGTAAATAAAATAAATGTGGGAACTCTATAGCCATATTTGATGGCTTTTCTAAAGTCAAGAATTTATTGATGATGAACAAAACCTTTCTTCTTTTCAGCCCCCACAATCACTGAAACTGATCTCCACATCGCACATGCAATAGAAATACTTATTACTTGGTTCACAGAATTAAGGATGATATAGCAGGGAAAGCTATGTTCCTGCCCTAAAGAAACCAAGGCAGTAGTTGATGGGATAGAAAGAGTTACATGGACCAATTCATCTGTCATCAAATCACCCCTTTTGCCTAATAGAAACTGTATCAGATGGAAGTCAGGAGACTTGGGCTCTGGTCCCACCTTGACCACTCTTTGGCCATGTAGACATGATAATTCAACTTCCCCATAGCTCTGACTCTTTACATATAAAATAGAAGTGGCAGGAATAAGTGATGCCAAAATGCAAAAATCTCTTTCTACCCTTTGAGTCCTCATAAATTTCTAAGCTTCCACAATTGTCTACTTAGTGTATTTTTTTTAATTACCCAACATAGTCTTATGGGCTCAATTGTCCAGCATATGGATTAATTTTTGTTCATTTCACCACACAGTGCAATATCTAAAACTGAAAACAGTATTTTAATGAAGTGTTGACTAATGTTGGTTGTAGCAAAAGAATTATTCCTGACCTTGGATATCATTCTGCTTTTATGATTTCTCAATGTCACATCTCTCTTTTCCCACAAGGGATGTTAGGCTGAGAATGTGACGACTCAAAATAAGGTTGAACATGATATGCCATGAAAGCATGAATAAACCAGTACAGGATGCATAAGGTTTTCAACTAATCAAAAAAAAGAAGTATTTATTCTTACATGAAGCACGCTAATTGAATATACAACCACAAATACCCTTTTTCCCTTGTTTTCTATGGAGGCAATGTTTTATCTAGGAAGAATTATATACTTGGCTGCATTTGGGAGAGAAATGAGACCATGGTGTAAATTATGACACATGACATTGATCCTAATCTTTTCTTCCATTGACTCTGAGAAGCTCCAGTGGGAGGCCTGTCATTTCAAAGTGACTTGTACATTCCTGCATGTCTGAGGTCAAACCTGTTTGACATGGTACTTGAGCCCATAGTGCCTTGAAACTTGATTCCAAAAGTTTGTATACTAAGTAATATTATTTTTAAGGTAAGGATTGTCTTTTCATAAAAATAGTAGTTCCCTATTTGAGACATCTCCAATGATGTAATTGCCATATATTGCATTGCAATTTAAGAGGATCAGGTTCAAGTCTCAAATTCTCAGACACTGGGTAAAGAGATGCTAAGAATGTTACTGAAATGATAAGCTTGGTCCCCTGGCAAAAGAGCTTGCCCATCTTACTTTTCCTCACCTTTTGTTGTGGGTTTTATTCCCTTAATGTGAGAATCAAAAAAGCTGTCTACCTCTCAAAAACTGAACATGGTAAAGAAAACCAAAACTATTTGGGAATGATAATGAGCTGAGATATAAACACCAATGTGTAATTCCTTTTAAGAAGTAAATGTGCATTTTTCTCTTTGCATTAAATGTATGCAAGAAAAATCAAGTGAAATGGTTAAAGAATTCAGAAATAGATTACTCAAAGTCTTGGGAAAGATGTCCATTAGTCTCAAGTGCAATATTTCAGAATGCAAATAAGATAGTAGGAAAGTGAGGTGTGACAGATGGGGCAAGAGGTTCCAGAAGAGTACTTTGGAACGCTTGACAGGAGAAACTACCAATTTCTTTTTTTTTTTTATCCCCTTGAAACAGAATTCCTCACAAGGTCTCCACATTCCTCAGGCTCAGACATGATTAAACACTATACCTTTTAAAATGTTTTACTCTTCCAAGTTGAGGAATATATAAATAACCCCTTTCCAGCTACCACTCCTCGGCCTGGAATTTCAGCTGAGTGCCTTCTAGGCTTCAGTCTGCTTTTACCAGACTCCACACAAGAGCAAAAAAACAAAGTTGCCTGGTTAGGAGCCGGGGAATCTGGATGCTGGAGAAACGAGGTGAACTTGAACAGCACATGAAGGTAGTGGAGAGGAGCAGTCAGCAAAATGGAGGCCACACATCTTCTGCAGTGGCCTGTTTCAAGAAGCAAGGAAGAAATTGTAGTCATGTGGTGAAATGAAGGGAATTTGAAGCAACTCAGATCTGGAACAAAAACTGTAATCTCTCCTAGTGGCTATATTGCTAGTGACACTGAGCTTTTGTAAGCAAGAAGATAGGAAGATGCCTGTGACATTGAAGTGCTTCTGAATTAGCATGTAAAAATTACATAATAAATGAGCCCAGATATAATTTTTGCAGAGTTCATGTGCCAAGGGTCCCTGACTGGGAAGGAAAGACTGAAACTTTCCTTGCTTGATCCAGTCTTGACCTGCCTCCCAGTCTTGCCACCCACTCCTACCCTGCACATCAGCCAGGCTGATTGTTTAATCCTAAGTGTCAGCAGAATCCTACTTCTGTGCTTTTTCTCACACCATGAAAGTCTTTTACCTCTTCACTCTCTTCTTTTCCCTCTTATTTCTCCTTTTTTAACCTTCCCACCTTTCCTTCCTTCCTCCTTTCCTTCCTTTCTCCCTCCCCACTTCTCCTTTCCTTCTTCCCTTCTCCCTCCCTTCCTCTTTTCTTCCTCCTTCCTTCCTTTCTTCTTTCCTTTCTCTCTCATTTTAGTATTGCTTTCCTTCAAACTTCAGTTCATGTCACTTCTTCCTAAGACAATTCCCTGAAAACCATGGGCCGATATTTTTAAACTATGGTCCTCAAAGTGCAAAGCTAGTTTCTGAGCCCCCACCCCAGACTCACAGAACAAGAATTCCTGGTAGGGAGAGTCAGGAACCTGCATTTAAACAAACTCCCAGGTGATTCCAACGCTCACTAAACTTTGAGAATCCCTTTCACAGCTTCATTGCATACCCTGTAGCAGATACTACCAGCCAACCCTGTGACAATATCACACAGCAACAGTTCCTTTTCAGTGGTTCTCAAACATCGACATGTATCAGAGCTAACAGAAAATACTGAGGCCCAACTTCATGAACGGGATCTTTGAAATTTTGCCAAGTCCCCAGGTGATTCTGATTTACACTAAAACTTGAGGACCACTGCCTTCCATTATTTGTTATTGTCTAACTGTGGCTGGGTCCTCCACTGAGTGATCTAGGACCATCACACCATTTATACTTTCTGGATACTCAGTGCAGAACACCCAAAACAGACAATGCATAACAGCAAGAATGGTTTTGATAACAGTGTTTCTGTAATGATGGAGAAAGTGATATGATGCATTTGACTTACTCTATGTCCTTAAATTTCTGAGATTTTAATTCTCCACTGTGCTCTGTGACTGGCTCTTTCCAGTCTTCATGGGCATCTACCCTGGACCTGTGCTAAGAACCCTACTTGTTTACACCCTGCCGTGTCTTCTAATTGAAATCCTTACTAATTTTTGAACATGGATCTATTGATCCATGTTATTTTCCACTGGGCCTCACAAATTTTAATGTATTACTTCATATAAAATTAACAGTGATTCTTCAGTATTCCTCACCTTCTCTGTATTTGTCTTGCTGTCACTCTGCCTCCAGATGTTTTCATTTCACACCCAGACAACAGCATTATTTTCTTCCCTTCCTTTCATCTCTCCTTCCTGCAGCGTGTTCAGCATCCTAGCTGGTTGCCCTGAAACAAATAATCAATTTTTGCTGATATGAAAAAAATAGAGCACATGGGTAGGAATAGTATAAATCAAGACACACACTGGCATTTTTTAATCAAAATTTTAAGTTCACATATCCTACAAGCCAGCAATTCCATCTCTGGGAATTTATCCCGTAGGAGCAAATTACTTCATGTTATGCTCGCAAAGTTGGTTTTTGCATTGTCCTTAATGTTCATTGCAAAAGACTGCAAGCAAAATAAATGTCCATGAATAGAAAACAGTCAAGTACATAAATGCATGTATATTTGTTTGCATATGCATAGCACACTTTCAGAAGTATATACCAAAAACTGGAACAGCTGCTGCCTCTGAGGAGTACAGACTAGTATTGGATGAAGAGCCACTTTTTATTTTACATTTTTGGGCATAATTTGATTTTTTAAAATTTTGCTTCTTAGCTATTTTTCAATCACAAAATTAAATTTTAAAAAACGTAGAAGGGCAGCAAGGTACAATGGTTCATGCCTGTAATCCCAGAAAAAAGGTTGAGGCAGGAGAATTAGTGGAGTACATAGTGAGAATATGTTTCAAAATCAAATGAAACATAGTAGGGCTTGATTAAACTCTCTTATAGCAGCCTGAAGAACAGGCCCCAAATGTTTTAGGTAGAACCCCCTGAGACCTGCCTATGCTACTTCTTGTAGAAACAATGTCTTCGTAGACATGATCAAGTTAAGGATCTTGGGACTTAAACCCAAGACGATTTTCCTGGGTTATGGGAGGAATGGGTGCTAAATGACCTCACATGTATCCTTAAAAGACAGTGACAGAGGAGCTCTGGATACACACAAGGAGAAGATGGTGTGAAGTCAGAGCTTGGGGAAAAGTGAAAAGGATCCTGCCTTGAAGGCTGGAGTGATACAGACACAAAGGGTGAAGGGGCAAGAACTGATTCTCCCCAAGAGCTTCTGGGGGAAGGGTGGCTCTGGGAAAACCTTGATTTAGGTTCATTGATACTGATTTCAGACTTTTGGCCTCCAGAACAAGGACTAGATAAATGTCTGTTTTCTTAAGCCAATAGTTTGTGATAATTTGTTACAGCAGCCACAGAAAATTAATAGCTCAATTAATTGAATGTGATGCAAATATAGTTTAGGATAATTAGTCTAGAAATTAAGAAGGGAATAGACATGAGAATGGTGAGATCTTGGAAACAGAGATGACAGGATATTTGTGGTAAAGGTCTAAGATAAAAGAGTCATAGTAACTGCACATGTGAAAATTAAGAAGAAAACATTCCAAGAGCCACCTTGAATAAAAAAAATTAAAAGAATAGTTAACAAAAGATTTTCAGGCTTACAAAAGACATAGATGAGGAAAGATGGTCTTTTAAATAAATAATGTGACATACTCAATTTTAAAAAAATGAACTTTGAGCCTTACCTCATATCATAGACAAAAATCACTTCCAGCAAACTTTAACATGAAAGGCAAAACAATAAAACTTTAGTAAAAAGTACAAAAGAGCATCTTTGTGACCTTGCAATAATCAATGTTTTCTAAAATAGTTTACAGGAAAATATGGTCATAGAAAGACATTAAAAGGAAATTCACATAGTAGGAGAAGAGGTTCACAGCACACACATGTGATGAAGGACTCAGACCCCAAACATACACGGAACTCCTACTCACCAATAAGAAATGAGCAGAAGATTGAATTGGCACTTCACGATGGAATTCATGATTTTCATGTTCTTTTATTTGGTACACAAATGACCAGGAAAACAAGTGACAAGGTCTTCATCTTCATTGGTCATCATAAAATACAGATTTAACCACAATGAGATAATTCTCTATAGCTATAGAATAATTAAAAAGTAGTAAAGATGGAATTTTTAAGGTGTTTCTGAGGGTGTAGACAAACCATACTTTTATACATTCCTGGTGTATAAAACCATTGGAGAAACTAATAGGATTTGTCCATATCTACTAAAGTTGGATATATGCATAAGCCATGACCTAGTATTTTACTCCTAAAACCCTCAAAATGCATACATGTGTTTATCAGCAGATATATACTAGAATATTCACAGCATCTCTAATCATAACAGTCCCTAACTAGAAATTGCCCAAACATCCAACAATAATAAAATGATAAAAATATCATGGTGTATCCACATGATAAAGTACTATACACCAATGAGAATGAATGATGTAGCACTAAATTGCACAAATATCTAATTGTTTTATTTTATATCATGTGGCATTATTTTACTTTTTACCACATATATTATTTCTACATCACAAAATTAAATTAGAAATGTAAATGTACCAGAGATAGTTTGTTCTCAGAAACATGAGAGAAACCAGACATACAAGAATATACACTGTATAATTCCATTTATAGAAAATGAAAAAGGAAAGTCAAAATGTATACATGCTGTCAGAAGACTGAGCAGTGGTTGCCCTAGAAGGGGTGGTTAGCTTGTAGGAAAATGTGAGGGAATTCTGGGGATGTTAATGGCTTTCCCCTTTGTTTGGATACTAATTTCATAGCTGTGTTCAGACTGTGCAAATTCAAGGTGTAGTCTTATACAACCTAAAGGTCTAATAAAAGGCACAGATGTGCACACAAGGATGTGCATATGTGTCTCTATGTACCACATATATGCAGAGGTCATTATTGCTATGGCAGGCCCAAGAAGCTTCACAAAAATAACTTTAAAATGAGTCTTGAAATTCCTTGTTCCCTTCGCTATCTTGCCCTTTCTCATAATTTTATTTGAAGTCACACAAAGTTTGGCATTTTGGTTTTTCAGCACATTTCTTTTCTCCCAGTGGAGGAAAGAAAGGAAATGTCACATGAAGACTTATACTTCATATGCAATTCTGCAAATGGTTCTTAATCATCCCTTCTTCCTCTCATCTGGGCTGAGAGCACTTATTTTGAGATAGCTGTGCAGTTGATAATTTGGAAGCCAGCCAGTCCACCCACCTCCTCCCCTTTCTTTGCCAGATCCTGTTCAGTTGGGAATTTACATTTCAACTGTCCCGTGAGGGTTATAATGATGTTGGGAACGAGCTGCTTTGGAAAGTGCAACCCTGGAATTGGAAGAAAAAAGAACTGATGTTTGCAATAGAACATTCAAAAGTGAAAATAATGACCATTTAACTTAAAGCCAAGATTTTCAAGAATAAGAAGTGAGCTATAAAATTGTCGCTTTGAAGTCACTGGGCTGAATTACAATCCTAAACCAGAAGAAATAATATCCCTCAAATTAAATATCAGTTTTTAAAAACTGAAGCACCCAATCATATATAATATACATCAATGGTTCTCTGAGTGTGGCTCCCCAAACTAGCCACACTGCATGCCCTGGGGACCTGTTAAAATGCAAACTTTTTCTCAGGACTTCCCTACAACTACTGAATCAGAAACTCCGAGAATGGGCTTCTACAATCTGTGTTTTAAGGAGCCCTTGAGATGATTAAGATGCATACTAAAGTTTGAGAGCCACTGCTATAAAAATAAATGATCTTCCATAAAGAGTTAAAACATGACCATTGTGCATTTTCCATGTATTTGAATTTGTGTAATCGAAATTCACTCATAATTTCCCCCTTAATCTCCTGATACACCACTAATAGTAAAGGAATGTCTGGCAACACAAATTGCCTTTATACAGAGCTGTGTCTGTGTGTGCGTGCACACAAACATGAGAGTGACCTATATTAAACCATCGGGGCCACAGCAGCCTGCCTTGGTACATGCTGCTGTCCACAGCAGCCTGCAATTATTTCATTTGCTTGGGCTTGAAAATTTTCTTCGTTTTCAAAACTATTTTGAGGAATACCCAAAAATAGATCTGTAAGCCCATAAATACAATCCAGATAAATTTAAGGCAGCAGGTGAAAATTTAAGGGTTTTTCTTTTTTCAGGGGAAATTATGAATGCTGGAAAAAATCTCCCAGATAAGGTTTTGGAGAGAACTCAGAATAATATCATTGAAGAGAAATGACTTGAGCTGAAGGATTAGGACATTTGGATTCAATTCTCAGGGGAAATGCTCTGTCATTTAAGCCTTAATTTAAACATGTGTTGAGCATCCATGGCAGTTATGGATCCATCGCAGAATGTGCAACATGAAACTCAGAGTCCTCTGTTGGGGTGATATATCCCTACCTCTCTGCAAACATAATCCACTTGTGAAAGGAGGGCTGTTAGGATAAGTGATCAAAAGCTAACTTGAAATAGCTTAAGAAAAACAAAAAAGGGAAAGAAAAAGAGGAAAAGGAAAGCTAGGATTTTAGTGGCTCATCAAGCCAAACTTTGGGGAAAGCAAGTTTTCATATTTTCATAACAAAACTTTACAGCTATTGACTCAAACTCTTGTCTGCTTCTGTTTTTGTTATTCTCTCTCTCTCCCTTCCTCTCTCTCTCTCTCTCTTTGCTTTAATGAAATATAATTTCCACACCAGGTAATTGAGCCCCTTTAAAAATGTGAAATTCAGTGACTTCAGTATACTCACAGAGCTGTGCCTCAAGATAACAAAGTTTAGAGTATGTCTGTTACCCCAGTAAGAAACTTTGCACCTCTTTTCCATCAACTCCTGCCAGTCTTACCTCACCTCCAATACTAAGCAGCAGCTAATCTGTGTTCTGTCTCCAAAGATTTGCCTTTTTTGGATATTTCATATAAATAGCATCATGCAATATATGATCCTTTATGACAAGTTTATTTCACAAGCATAATAATTTTACAGTTCTTCTGTGTTGTAGCATGTGTCCATGTGTCAGCAGTTAGTTCCTTTCATGACTAAACAATATTCCATTATGTATGTGTATACCACATCTTATTTATCCATTCATCGGTGGGCAGAAGTTTGGGTTATTCCTGCTTTGGGAACTATTATGAAAATGACTAGCAGCATTCTTGAAACCAGTTTCTCTGGGTGGTGAGAATGTAGCCATGAAAAAATCATAAATAACTTCACAAGCAGAAAGGTGTAAACCGAGACATTTCAGATTTAAAAAGAAATAAAGGAGGGTACTATAGTTTAGATCATGGGTGGCCCCCTAAGTGCCGGGGGCTTGATCCTCAGAGGGGTAGTATTGGGAAGTGGGGGAACCTTTAAGAGGTAGAGTCTAGTGGGAGATCTTATGTTACTTGGGAGGTCTTAACTCAAAGGGGCTACTGGGAATCCAACCTCTTTTTTCCTCCCTTTGCTTCTTGGCCATCATTAAGTGAACAGCTTGCTCCACCATGTTCTCCTCACCATGATTTACTGCCTTACCACAGACCCAACTGATCATAGACTGAAACTTCCAAAACTGTGAGTAAAAATAAGACAATATACTAAAAGAAGAAACTCCTTTTAAGTTGATTGATTCAGATGTTTTGATATAGTAATGGAAAACTATCTGATACAGAAGAATATGACTGGTGCAATTCAATCAACTCTCAATCAACCTAGAGGCCAGAGAAATGGGAGGGAGAAAAGTTGGTTTGTATAGTTAGTGAGCACAGCTGCCTTCCAGAGAGATGGAAGGCACCCTACAAGTCAGTCACTCCTATTCAGATGCCTCATCTAGAGAAGATGAATGCCACGCTTCCGGAAAAGCAGTAGGGTCGTATAGACATAGTACCGTGGGTGCTTTTAGTTGAGTAGCCTCTCCTGTTTTTGTCTACTTTAGCTCTTTCCAGCATGTTCTCTGAATGTCAGGCATATGAAGTCATGTGACTTGGTACCTTTAAATGTGAAACCATAAAACTATCAGCTCCACAGTCCTTCAAAAAAAATCTAGAATTCTTGACAACAAAGTAGCATAGAACAGACCAGATTTAAAAGCCTGGAGATGACACAATGTGTATACTGGATAGAAAGGTAATAATGAGTCACAAAATGACTGGGGACTATGGTGATCTTCCTAAGCCTTTCTTTGTTTTCTTGCTCTTTCTTCTGTTTCTCTTTTTAACTTATGGTGGCCTGTGAATGTATACAGGCTTGACACCATGTGCCCTAGGGTTACAAAATTGTAGATTTGTTCCACTGTCAATCATCCAAGTTTACTGTGTTCCATGGCATCAAAATGCAACAAGCTCTTCCAGACCAGGCTTCCAGACCAAAGAGATAGAACAAAGAACTTTCAAATCTCGAACAAATCCATTCTGAGCACCATGAAAAGGTTACTAGGCATTAGGATTTTTATTTTGTTTTGTTTTGCTTTTAGCAAAGGTAAAGACCAAACCTAGTAAGGAAGAATTCCAAGGAGAACCAGATCCTGCTGTTACGTGGGCATGACTCCATTCAGTTGCATTTCACTTTTCCTTTGGACCTCCGTCATCATCCTCTACCACCATTGTCCTGAGAAACTGTTTCCTTTAGAAGTCTGGTTAATCTCAAGTAAAATCTATAACAAAGCTGACACAGGCTAAAGTTGGCAAACCTTACTGGAGAACCCTATGGAAATAAGTAAATGTATCAAAAGTAGTATCAACTCTGAAGCTCATAAAAACTGTTCCTATATTACCTATCTGTGAGACTCTAGAACATCCATTCCCCTTCTAGAAAATTAACTTAATCGTATCTATGTCATAGGTTTATGATGAGAGCTAAATAAGTTTATTCACTTGACAAATATATAGGTATCAAACATTGTTTTAGATATAACACTCACACATGCACACACACAATTCATATACATTTGGAGCGTACATTCTAGTACAGAAAGAAAGACAATAAGCAGTTCCCTAGGTATGATATGATATGGTGTGAGTATACACACACACATACACACACATTAAATAATGATATAATAGTTCATTTGAACCTGCTATAACAAAATATCTGAGCCTGGGTAATATATAAAGAATAGAAATTTACTTCTCACAGAAAGCTTGTAAGTTGAAGATCAAGGTGCCAGCATCTGAGAAGGGCTTTCTTCTTACGTGCTAACATGACAGAACAGAAGAGAGAGAACCACCCCACAAACCCTTTTTATAGTATCATTAATCCCCTCATGAGGGCAGATTTCTCATGACTTTCCCCATAAATCCCACCTCCCAACTTGTTACACCAGGAATTAACTTCTAAAACATAAATTTTGTGTATAGCCACGTCAAAAAAGAAACAGAAATAAAGTTACCATCTGAAAGCTACTTGCAGTTTTTGCTTGTTGCTCAAGAATATATTTTTGGTGAAACCCATTAATCTGTACAGTTAATATGTGTTAATAATTTAGTAATAATAAAAAGATGTACTTTTGGAGGAAATTAGCTCTTTTGTCTAGGAAGAACATTTCAAGTTGTGATTTAGCTATCCAAGTCCCCTTGTCCAACTGAAATATTTGGGAGAATCAGATTTTTATGGATAATAAATGTAAAAGACTTATCTGGGACATTAAGATAGGTTGAGGGAAACTTGGCTTAAGTCAACTAAATACAGAGTTGAGAGAGGTGGGTTGGCGCCAATTGGGATAGTAGACTAGGGACTCACAGAAGCAGCCAAAAGCTGGTTCCCTGTGAAGGACATGGTTCATGGATTCCAAGAGCAGGAATGTCTGATAAACAGTCTGGATTTTCCATCTTGGCATTGCAATTGCCTTGCATTATTCTCAAGCCATTTGTAAAGCTTTATCAGATACTAAAAATAAGTAGTAGTTATGCCATCTATTTTTTGGGATAAAGAGAAGGGCCTTTGTTCACACTGAGAATGCCTTGAGGTGGGGAGAAGCCAGAGTAGACAGAAGGCCAGAAATGTGGAAAAAAATAGAGTGTGGAAAAATCCAAGGTGACAGACAATGAAGACGAAATTAGTGGGCTGAGGGTGCATTTTCTGGCAAGTCTTGGAATTACTGACAAAGGAGAAACTCCTGAAGATGAGACCCTATGGAACAAGGCTTTCGATTACATTTCTTGAGCATTTTAGAAAAACCCCAAAGGGAGAAGAATTTAGGAACTTTATGATCCCAAATGTAACATTTTAGACACATAGTAGACACAAATAAGTGTTTGTTCCCTTCTTCCTTCTCTTTTATTTCCAAAATAATGATAAGAAAAAAAATCAAAGATGTGGGAAATTGTTGACCCAACATGGTAACCAGTAGTTACCAATGGTAATTTGCCTGCAAAACTTTGCAGGGCTCATTACTTCCTAGTTTCTGGTCTTGTTGAGACTTGACAGATTCCATCTTTTTTTAAAAAATTATATCAGAGTTGATGTCCAGGGGCTGAGGGTATGGCTCAAGTGGTAGAGCATTTGCCTAGCAGGTGTGAGGTCCTGAGTTCAAAACTCAATAGCAAAAAAAAGTTGATATCCAAATGACCTTGTCTTCATCCCTCTCTAGACTTAGGGGAATTCTCACCTGGCAACCACTTTAACATCTCAGCTCAGTCCTGGTTCCGGTTGTAAACATCTTCCCCTACATAGTTGAGAGAAACATTGTATTTGATGACATACATCCTTGCTAAGACTAGTCCTGCTTTCTAATACAGAATGGCCTGACTGCATGACCTCTGTCAAAGAATACTTCAGTAAGCAAAACCATACAGCTAATTTGCCCCAAACACCACTATTAGGGTGACTTTTTCTGACACAGCATAGCTATATTTTCATTCCCACCATTTCTCTTCACTTTTTTTCTTCATTTAAATGTTTCCCATTGAAGCAGGTTGTGCTTTCGTTTTTCTCTCCTCTGCATTATTTCTTCTTCCTATGTCTTTAATGGAGAGTTACTTTTTACTGGTAAGCTTGGAGATGAAGCTTGGCTTTGGCTACACAATTTCATCTGCTTAGCCTCATCATGAGGCCTGCTGGCAAGATCTGAAATCTGGTGCGCACTTTGCAGGCTAGAAAATGCCTTGTGGGCACTTTAATTTACTTTACAGCTTTTTTCCAAGGCTGGTGCATGTCAGCAATGGAAGAGTCAGCTCTTCCTTTAAGTGACCGGAAGGAAGCCATCCTCCAGTAGAAGGAATGCATTTTTGAATTTATGAGAGCTGAGCTTGGCTGCAATAGCCACATTCTTGTTCTACTTTGAGCTTGGCAGGTCACACTAATATTTGTGCTTGGTCTGTAGACTAGAGAACTCTATTTTCCCTTGGTTGAGATCTTATAAAGCTTGCGAATAGGTTTCAATTGAGACTTTGATAAACTATACAAAGATTACATGAGCAGACAAGCTCTACCCAGTCTGACAAACCACCAAAGAGAACATATTTGCAGTATGTTTATGCTTCATTCTTATGATACTGCAATGTCTGGTCAGCCACTTTCTGTATACTGAGATAGATTTACAGTCAAACCCTGATGGCAAATTATTTTATTCTAAGCTACTTGTTCCATTGGCTCAGCATGGAAGTCTGAATTCAACCAAGATAATATTTTTGAAACTATATGGACTCATGGTATAAATGGTCTAGTATAAAATCTAGAACTATTGCTTCTTTTTTTTTTGTTTCACGTCAACCAAATATCCTGAATCCTGAACCAAACTTTTCTTCCACCCACCTCCACATACTCAAGCATAAGCCTGATTATGTTGTCACAATGTAGCAGAAGGAAATTATATTAAAGAAATACACAAGTCATTGGTATTTTGCATCATCCCAAGAGATATTATTTTTCTGACAAAACTTCATTTAACAAGTCATCACTGAACACCTGGTATATGCCAGATTCTGGCAATATATGTAGCAGTAAACCAAAAGGCAAAATTCCCATAGTCACAGAGCATTGTAATGGAGGGGAGAGAGGTTGATGTGAAGGGAAGAAACAATAATCAGATGACTATAATTAAGGTTACCTAGTGGTAAAGACTGGGGAAAAAAGTTAATGTCCCTAAGAATCAGAAGACAGATTCCTGAATGCTGAACTAGAGTGTTCTCTCTAAAGCCTTCCCTTACAGCCAGGGGAGAGTGTCCAGTGCCATATCCAGATGTGAGGAAAGCCTGATTCATCCATAGGTCTGTCTTGTCCCCCTTAGTCCTGGCAAGACAAAGTCAATTACTCTTCATGACAGCCTGCCTTCTGCATAACCATCCATGCCTGCCAGACTTCCTACCAGACCAGGTAGCTACAGAAAACTGGCCATGCTGAGTCCTGTCATAAGGCTGGGGTCAGCAGAGGTCACTTTAAAGAGAAGAAAACAGAAGACACTAGAGAGTGGCACTCAGTATTTAGGGAAGTGGGGAGGCCAGAGACATCCTCTTCCTAACCACACATGACCAAGATGTTACAGATGTCAGACCTTTCCCACTCAAATGACTGAGTTTCTTCAGAGGTGAATTAAATGGACTATTCCGTAGTGAGAACCTCAAGTTGTGGGGAGGAGTTAGAGAGAGAATAAAACTACAGAACCTGTTTAAGAAGGGGCAGCTTGTTTCCCTAGAAGGACACTGGGGTGAGAAAAATTAAGAATTAGAAGCCAGAAATGGTGACACATGCCTGTAATCCCAGGAAAAGGCAGCAGAATTATAAAGCCAGCCTGGGTTCATAGTAAGTTCCTGGTCATCCTGGGCTATATGACCAGACTCTGTCTCAAAATGAACGAAGGGGAGTATGATGGGGGGAGGAGACAGAGGATGGGGGTGGGAGGAGGAAAGGAGGGAGGGAGGAGAACAACAACAACTGTGAAGAAATGAACATGGTATCTGTGGTTGCATAGACGATTAGTCCTGGAGGGACTCTCTAGAGATAGTCATCCGGTTTATAAGCAAGGGAGGTGAGGACTAGAGAGAGGAATGATGTCTGCAAGGGCTCATGGGAAGCTGGAGGAAATGGTGTTTGACCAGGTGGTGTCCTGGAACTAGTTCATTGTCATACACTGAAGATAAAAGTTTTAATAAAGCATACCCGTTATTACTCTGTGAACTTGTCTTGTCTTTGAACCAGAAGTCACTGAATTGGATAAACCCTACTAACAACAGTTTAATAAAAGGACACCTCAAAGAAGCCGAAACTGAGGTTGACCCACTGTAACTAGTGAGCTGAGTGAGGATTCTCCAAACACAAGTTGAAGTTCTGGGTGTTTTATCGATTTTCAACTGTCTTTTGCTGAGAGAGACTTACAGGAAAAATGGAACTTTGGAAGCACAAAGGGATGTTCAGAGAACTATGAGGAAGGCTTACAGCTCTCCTCTCTGAAACCAGCTCAGGGGCTTAGGAAACAAAGGAAGGAGGTAGCAGCAGATGTGATCTACAACCTGCCTCAGGGATGAGATGGGACATGCCATCCAGAGGTACAGAGACCCTTCTCGGTTGGGTCACCTTGAGGGGCTAAAGACCAATGTGTGGGAAGTTTGATTAAAAAGAAAGAAATTTTTCTGGTAAAAAGAGTCTCAGTTGAGAATGTAAATAAATACCTTAAACAAGGACACCACAGTCCCCCTCATAAATGCTACTGTGCTGTGACAATTTAATGAGTCAGCTGTAAAGTGCCTAGCATAAATCCTGACACAACAATAATTGTTAGTTCTTATTTCCACTATCAATAAATATTAAATATATCCCAAGTTGTTAGACATTTTATAAGGAAATGATTCTCTTAGAAGTCTAATTTAAAACCTTGACATTTATTCTCTCCTGAAAAAATACACACACACAAAATGTTTGCATATAATTTCAAGAGACCCACAGAAGTCCTGGCACCATTCTTTCACCTCAGCGGAGGCCATCCTTGCATGCAGTATGCATCAGTCTCCAGCAGCAGGATATGATTTTCAAGGGCTGAAATCATGTCTTCAACTTTTCTGCTCCCCACAGCATTGAAAAAGCTCCTAGCCCATGAAAAACACACAATAGGAATTTGAAGATTTGTAGTTGCCAAATTTTAATTCTATGTTGAATGCTGGAATTAGGCTCTTCAATTGGGAAATAATGCTCTTTATTAAAAGAGGAAAAAATGAATTTTGCCGTCATATTTTTTTAGAAGTCTTGATGTTAGACCTACTGTTTGCCCAGAATTGAGTTATCAGTTCCAAAGGACATTTAATTTCCAAAGTCCTGTGACCAGTTCCCAGGAAGGACACTCAGACTACTAAGCCAAGTCACACTAGCCAGGAAGAGTGCCTGTTCTCAGCCAGCGCCTGAACCAAAAGTTCTTCACGTCCATATTGACAGCTAGACGTTATGGTGCCCTACTACAATTGGTCACATTAGGTCAGTTTATGGCATGTCAATTTATGCCAAGCCAAACTTTTGGTAAATAGGCTAAAATTTGAGCCAAAACTTCAGTAAGAACTCTAACAATAATTAACTCATATTACCAAACAGCTTTGTTCATGTAAATGCACTAAAAACAGACGTTTCTTTATCCAAAAGAATCATTTTAAAAGGGTGTTTGTCAAGGTGTGAATGTCGTTATATGACTCAAGTTCTTTGCGTCCCTCCTTCTCTCTTGCCCTTCCTTTCAGGATTTGGCTATTGTTCCTTCCTCTCTACTTACCTCCTACTTAGAGTTTTAACACATTTGGGGAGGAACAGATAATGACTAGAAATAGCATAGCCTTCTTGTTCTATTAATAAAATAAGTTTCTATCTTTGTTGAAGTAATCTATTAATTTATCCTACACTCAAACACTTAATAGTGATGTGAATTGAAAATGCAATAATAGCTAAAGAAAAGAAAAATTAAAGTCTCTTTTTAAAGATCTTTGCAGCATGAAAGCTCAGGCTTTAACATTTTGTTCTCTTTTCTTTTCCCTGTCACCTACATGACAGATTCTAAGTGGATTCTTTTTCCTGAGCTTTTGTGTTCTTCAAACTGAATAGCTCTGGTACCCTGAGAACAAGAATGCACAGTGGCTGGTGAGCGAGCGTTGACTTGTTTAAAACACTGCTCAGAGCATTAGGACAGGATATGCCAGGAATTGGGAGCAGATTGTGGTAATTCTGACATTCTGGGCTGCACTCTCTTCTAGCTTAGGGGCAAGTAAGTCTAAAGTTATGATTATAGGCTTGCATTGCAAGCCAGGAAATAAGTAGCTAACAGCTCTTCAGAATGGACTTCCTAAGTTGACCTTAACAGGCAGAAATGAGCACAAAGTAAACGCGCAGTCCCCACAGGGCTTGTGTGTACACATGCACAGTCACACACACACACTCTCTCTCTGTCTCTCTCTCTGTCTCTCTCTCTCTCTTTCTCTCTTCACTGCCTAAAGTAAAACTTCTACATAGATGGTGTGTACAAATAATATTTTTTAAAAATTCTTGAGCCCCAGCACTTGGTCTGTTAACTCCCCTCTATCCTCGCTCTCTAGCACTCCTGTCTATGCGTAGTACTTGGGAGAGCTTCTTAGGATACAGCTTTTTACTTGAACAAGAGAAGAGTTTAGACACAGCTTAGTGGCCCTGAGTCTTTCTTCCTGAGCTTCTCTGCACACACTTTCTACGAGTGCCAGCAAGACTAGTGCTTCCTCTCATTTATCCCTTTCCACCTGACTTTAAGTGACCCCAGAGGCCTGCTCTGGTCACCAGTGGGTTAGATTTTCTGCCTTCTCACCCTACCCCACCCCTTAATAATCTTGCTAATGTATAACTTAACTTTAGAGACAGAGATAAAAAGACCCAATCTGTTTAACAACCTTTATTTAGAACAAAGCTTTGGCTTAATACCTAGGACCAGGAGCAAGTTAGATGAAGTAGGGATCTGGACTTAGGCCAAAGTCTAGAGCCCAGGTTGGGGCCAAGGGGATGGGTTGTATGGTGGGTTCAGAGTATGTAAGTGGAGAATAGCAGCCCTCCTCTGATTGCTGTTAAGAGAGACACTCTACATTGCCTTCCCTAAAGAACTCTAACCAGCAACCTGAAGCTTGGCCACAAGCCAACAAGACTTGAGGTGCCCAGCAATCAAGATACCATTTTTTCCTGGTTCATAGTATCTCCAGGTTTCTAAATGAATTTCTCTTCTTCCAAACCAAGAGAATTTAATTTTCTAAGTAACAAAGTCTTTTCAGAGAGCAGGGTGCACAATTTCACCCTCCAATTTGGTTCTATCTATTTTGGTACTGGGTCCCCTTCCCACCATGCTGTCCATGCAGAGCACAAGGATCCTGTGTTAGGTCACCCTGAAGTAAGCTTAGGCTGGATTTAGGTAGCCAGATCTCTGCTGCCTATCTAGCAGTTCAAGTGACCAAACTAAGTGGCAATGAAAAGTCATTCTCTTTCCTGCTTATTTCAAGTCTCTAGTAGGAGGCAGGAATTTTTTTTTGCTTAGAAAACAGAATAATTTTATTTTTGCCAATTACCAACATTCAAAAAGCCTTATCTGAAAGCAAAATACAACGTGAATGGAACTGGTAAGATACAGTCATCAGATTTTATACACCCAAAAGTGTGTTGCCCTCTTTGACATAGTGTCTTCAACTGGTCAGCTGTTTAATACTTTAAGGGACCATTACAGTTTTGTTTTTTAATATCTCCAATGATGGTACATCTTTACCCTTTGAGGGTAGGCTCATGTTTTGATTTAAATCATTTAGACTTAAATCTGAATGCTACCACTGATGATCAAGTTGGCAGCTTTTAAAATGGCCCCAGTAATTCATGCCTCCTGGTATGCCTGCCCTTAGGTAACCACTTCCCCTTGAGTGTGTGTTGGATTCACTTTCTTTTTTTCAGTGCTGGATATCAAACCCAGGCTCTTGTGCGTACTGTGTATGCTCTACCACTGACCCACATCTCCCGTCTCAGAATTCACTTTTAAGAAGTAGAATACAGCAAAAGTGACAAAGTGTCTGTGGCTTACATCTTTCTGGCCCACTCTTCCCATCTCTCTCCCCTTTGTTGAGCCTCAGAGAAGTCCATAGCCAGGTTGTGAGCTGCCTGTGAGAGGTAAGGAACAGGTGTCTCCAGCCAGCAGTCAGAAAGGAGTCTCAGAGGTCTGCTACAGCCACCTGAATGAGTTTGGAGCAGATTTCACTCACTCAAGCTTTAAGAAACCCACAGCCCAGCTGGCACATGACTGCAGCCTATTACAAACCCTTAACCAAAGGAGTCTCAGAACACATACCCAGATTCCTGACGCACAGAAATTATGCTGTAATAATAAATGTTGCTCTTAAACTGCTATGGTCAGTGGGGAGGGGGACAATTTGTAAAAGAGCAATAGATAATTAATACAGACAATGTTAGGGTCAAATAAGGGCCAGGCCATTGAGCAAGGAGAATGGGTTTTCCTTTGTCCTTCAGATTGACAACTCCAAATTTACTTGAATCCTGTCTTAACATGCATATTACTTCTGGAAGCAGTTTTCTTCAGGCCTGCCCTCCCAGTGTGCCTAAGGTCTCCCCTCAGGAGATGTGTGCCCTTTTCACTGTTTGATCGCTATTTAACCATGTGCTCAGGGAATAGACCAATGCACCAAGGCTGATGGAAAGAGAAAGCTACCTAGCAAGGTACTCAAGGAATGTCTCTTGAACTTCCTATTCTTTTCCCTCCTATCCTTCCCAAGTTACTACCCCATCCTTCTGCCCTGGCTCAGATGGGGAAATAAAATTTAAGCAGAATTTTAGGTATCACAGAGATAATTCTCTCCAAGTATTGACCAGATCAATTTAGTGAGCGATGAAGTTCTGGGGTTGGTGAGGCTCCTCCTATTCACCCCCAACATCTAAGTGAACACCACCCCAAACCATGTTGTAACCAAACCTTTATCATCTCCACTCCTTAAAACCAAACTTTTCTATAGTCAGCCTTCTCCATAACAAAACAAAAATTGTTCAATAGGAACCTCTTGACACATTTAACCTTCTTTCCCTGGTCTCTTGGGAAAATGCTGTGGGGACATAATAACTGCTACCTGATGGCTGGAGGGAGAGGGAAAGTGAAAGGGGGACAGAGAAAAATGGAAAGTGAAGAAGAGAAGGAAGTGAAAGCAAGGAGATGGAAGAGATCGGTTGAGTGGAGAATAGCTACTTGCCTGCCCTGCCCCTGGCATGGTACCTGGGGTACCATGGTTTCTCAAGAGGAAACCAGGTCACTTCTTTTCCTGATAATGGACTGGCAGATGTGCACCTGACTTACTTGGCTCCCCACTGGATATTACATATTGTGTCATTTAGTGCAGAAAGCTTAAACTGCTCATAGATGTGACCAATATAGTCAGTGGTCCATGTCCTTAGGTTCAGCATCTGTGAATTCAAGCAACTTCAAATGGAAAATACTTGGGGAAAAATTGCATCTGTACTGAACATGTGTAGACTTTTCCCTTGTCATTATACCCTAAACAATACAGTATCACAACTATTCAATATTTCAATTGTATTTCATATTGTAAATATCAAGTCATCAAGAGATGAGTTACAGCATCCAGGAGGATATGCATACAGTATGTGCAAATACCTCTCTATTTTCCATAGCATCCACAGATGGTCCTAGAGCCGATCCCCCATGGATACCCAGGGCCTCTGACTATCTTTATTCCTACTTTTATCAACAAGCTTTTCTATAGAACTGATTGACCTACTTTTAAGTGACTGCTTTTCTTTGAGTGGGAGAATTAAAGACCTTTTAAAAATCTGGAATCATTCTATCAGCTGAAAAAAAACTTTAAAAAACACAGATTGTGATTCCCATGGTAACTCCCAATCAAGGGACAATTCTAACTGCTAAGTTGATATTGCTGGTCTTTTAATGATAATATGGATGGCTTCTGAGATCAAAATTTTATGGGAATAGATTGAGTTTGTGTTCTTTTTGATGGTAGTTGAGTAACTATAGAAAAAAAGCATAAAATATTTTAATGTGTATTTCTATTTGTCTAATTTTAAGACTATTTCCTCTTCTTGCTCTAGTGTTCACTTTCCTTTGATACCACCAGCTGCTTCTTACCCATAACCTTCCTTTGCATACTGGCATCAGGAAGCTTATGAGCCTTTGCTAAGCTGTCAAGAGAACTGGGAGACCCAACAAGCTGTCCTCCCTGGACCATGGGAGGCAGTTCTCTAGAACCTGAGAAAGCCAAAGGGGACCTGAGGAAGAGCGGTTTTCTTCTCCTGGTCTCAGGGACTGCATCATTCTTTTCAAAGGGAACCAGGAAGGTGATGTGTGCCTGTTTCTTTCCCCATTGCCATGACTAAATTCTAAATGGAGAAGAAGATTTTCTGATTTCATCCTTCTTCTTTATCGCTCTTCTGAAGAACAAGAAATCACATAGCTAAGATTCCTTTGGGATTTGTGAAGAGTAGTTTTTGGAGACTCTCTCAGGTGTCTGCCTGGAGAGAGACTACCTGAGAAGAACAGTAATGGCTTTTTTAGACACTGAATCTAGCCTGTATATTTAACAGAAAACATCCTTCAATTCTCTCACCTTTCTACCCATAGCATATTCAGCAGCACTTCTCATCCACATTTCTTCTGGCATCATGGGATGGGTGATTCTTGCACAACCCTCTGACATGGGATCCCAAAAAGCACATGCAAGTGATGATTCCCAGTTGTTATCCCTCTCCATCAAGAAAGCGTAATATGCCAGGCATAGTGGCACTTGCCTGTAATTCCAACACTCAGGAGACTGAGGCAGGAGGATCATGGGTTCTAGGCCCATCCAGGGCTACAATGTAAGACCCTGTTTCAAAAATAGTCAGAAAAAAGTAAGGAAGAAAGAAAGAAAGCACAACACCAGTGCCTAAGGAAGATATTACTGTAAGGCTGATATTGAATCTACCATTACTTACATTAAAAATAAACCATAATGTCAGTATTTGCAAATAATACCAATAGTTAATTCCATTCCACACACTCTATAACATTTTTCAATGTAGTCCCATGGTGAGCAGAGTCTCTGTCTGTCAATCACTTTATAATATGACTTGGCAAAGTTGCTTAACCTCTGAATTCTTGAAGTTGATGGGATTGTAAAATCCACTAAGTACATATAAAGCTCTGGCATAAAAATAACTAGGTCAGAGTAAGAGTAAGCAGTAGTTCAGTTATGGGAAAAAATATGAAAGTGTTTCATGCATGCTAAAAATATGAAAGGGTAGTAGAATATTGTCCACCCCATCTATTTATGTCTTGGACAATCTTGTTAAATTAAGATCAAGAATATTTGTCTAGTACAGAGTTCAACAAACCAAAGCCCATAAGCCAAATTCAGCCCCCTTGTTTTTGTAAATAAAGTTTACAAAACTCACTACCATATGTATTATCTAGAACCGCTGCTTGTGTGTATGTGGAAGTGTGTTGGGGATGGAACCCCAGGCCTTGCATATATTAGGCAAGTTCACTACCACTGAGCTATATCCCTGGCCCTTAGTTGTTTTTAAGCTGTAACGGCAGAGTTCAAAAGACAAGTGACCGTGACTCACAAAACCCAGAATATTGATTCTGCAGCCATTTACGGACTAAGTTTGCCAACTATTGAAATGCTAACCAGTCCACTGAGGCACTAATCACAACCTGCAATGATAGAAGAACCATAAATTAAGAAGAACCATAATGTCGAGGCCATTACAAAATGAAAATGTGGAGGAACTTGTTCCAACCACATCAGAAATCTCAAGACAGCAGCAACAGCTCATTACGCCGAGCATGGGGACTTCTTGAACTGGTGCCTAGTGTGACTGACAAAAGAGATGACACATCATGAAGTCAGCCCTAACCTTATGCTTTCTAGAGATTTCCCCTAGTATAAACTATATTTTCATTACCATACCCAAGTACTTTTGAAGCAAAATCTAGAACAAAAAAGGGAAGCATTACTGAAGTTATGTCATAAAATAATTCTAGGTAAACGAGGTTTGGAGTTACCTAACAAAGGAAAAACTGTTCATACAAAACACCCTCCCTTCACACCCTCCCTTCACATAGCATGATGTTCTCCTTCTGCTTCTTTGTGTAAAATGACTGCTCTGGGCTTCCTCTAGTTTCATATTGTTGTTTATCTGACCATAATACTTACTCTATCAATATTGGTTCACTGACCCAGTCAGAGTCATCGTACTTGATATTTGGAATCTGACAACTTTAATGAATTTTTTCCTTGAACAATACAGAGAGGTTTGGTATTTTAAATCCTACAAAATAGAAAATATGTCCTAAAGGTCAAAACAGTAACTCCAAGCTTAAGCAAGCAAGAGTTGAGACTGAGTAAAAATAATTCTCCACTTACCTTTTTCTTGTCTTTTCTATAAGATGCACCACCAACTCAGGTTCCTAATTTACAGTGTCCCTCACCCCCGAGGCTGGGGATTGAACCCAGAGCCTTGTGCAGGCACATACACTACCACTGAGCTGTAGATTTCTTATTTTGTTTGTTGATGTTCTGAGACTCAAACCCAAGGCCTTACATATGCTAAGCAAGGGTTCTACCACTGAGCTACACTGAGCCCTTGGTTTTCTGAAACAAAGTCTCACTAGTAGCTCAGGACGGCCTTGAGCTCATTATGTAGCCTAGATTGGCCCTAAACTCACAGTCCACCTGCTTCTGCCTGCTGAGGGCTGGGATTATAGGCATGGACCACCATGCCCAGCCAGTCATTTTTTTAAAAACAATAGAATATTTATAGCTTGGTTACATATTTCTAATATATTTAAGTATTTCTGTCCCACCAAAGTCAGGATTTTTAAAAGTTTAAGAATCCAAGATCAGCTAAGAAATAATTGTACTTCCTTTTTTTGTTATTGTTGTATATACTGACAATTGAGCAAATTAAACCACCTTCCTCCATTTTGGGTCATTTATGCTACAATAACAAGTGGGATAAGGCACAGGAAAATTAAAAAGAAAATAAGGCTGAATAGATCCCATTAGGTCAGTATTTTCCAGACTCATGTTTTGTCTCTGGGATGACCACATGACAAAGTTAATGGAATTCAAGACTGGGTTTCTTTTTTTGGCAACCCTTCTGCTACAGTTTGGATTTTAAATGTCTCCTACAGGACTGTATCTTAGTGGTAGAGCATTTGCCTCAGCCTGGGTTAAGCTATGTACAAGGCACTGGATTACCCAGTGTGAAGAAAGGAAAGGATGAGAGAGAGAGAAAGAGAGAAAGAAAAAAGAAAGAAAGGAAACTTAAATGTTCCCCCAGTGGCTCATGTATTTCAGGCTTGGTCCCCAAGATAATGCTACGGAGAGGTGATAGACCCTTTAGGAGGTGGGGCTTAGTGGAAGGTCCTTAGGTCATTGGGACTAAGCCCTTGAAGGGAATTGTGGGACCCCAGACCCTATTGCACTCATGCTTCACTTTCTACTCATAAGCTAAGTAGTTCTGCAATGCCACACACTCCTGTCATGATGTGCTGCCTCCTCTCAGGCCTAAAATCAATGAGACCAATTGATCATGGACTGGAGTCTCTAAACCTGTCAGCCAAAATAAACCTTTTCTCTTTGTAAGTTGATTGCTTCAGGTACTTTGCTATAATAATGAAAAGCTGAATAATACACTTTCTTAACTCCATTTTCCCCAAAAGTTTTCCAAGGCCAGGAACAGGAACTAGAGATTTGCATATTCACTAGAAGACAAGACCTATTCTCTCAGCCCCTGAATTTCAGACTCTAGGTTACTAGCTTTCATTCCCTTCAAGTCATGAGGTTTTAGGTCAATTTATTAAAAGTTGGCCAAGCTTTTATATTCTTGCCTCTCCTGCTCATCACAATCCTCTAGCTTTCACAAACAAATGGCCTACTCTCAATCAATCAGACTCTTACACCTTCTGAAAAGAGTGGCCTAGGATGCAGGAAGAGCTAGGGATTATGCACAAGAGCCAAACACTTGAGAGCCAGCAGTGTCTGGCCATGTCAGGCCCCGGGCCTGGGTGGCACCCTCACCATAGTCTCCCTGAAGCATGGTTTTAGCTCCCTAGAGTCCAGCTCATTTCTCTTTCTCTCTCTATCTCTCTCTCTCCTGTTTCTGTGATATCCTCCCAGTCAGTAATCTTTCTGCTCTAGTTCACCAGAATTGGCTAATGTGGCTTGTAATCAAGAACTCTAACTGATACAACTGCTCTTTTTAAGAAACTGAGCAGTAAAAGGAAGAGATAGTCCAGTCCAGTGATTTAGAGTGGGGTCAAACCTCTAAGCAGGATAAAAGTATTTGTGCTGACTTTCTACAAAGACTCCCTATATCTCTAGCCAGTGGCGGGTCCTGGGCTCAGTGCTCTGTGCAAACGGGCCTGTCCCAGCCCTCTGCCATGCCCACTCCAGCCTCTAAGGACTCTCCCTCACGTATGACATTTGGGACTCAGCTGCCATAAGCTAGAGGTCAGAGGGAGGGAGTTTCTTTAGGATGAAAGAACAGCTGTGTGATACACCCTATTGAGCCTCCTTCCTCTCCTCTCCCCACAATGGACCTACCACACTGTCTCTAAGAAACGCCACCTTCATCCAGAACTGCATTGCTCAGGATACATAGTTCTTATGGATTAATAGAATTTTTATTACACAAAATGAGTTTAGAGTCAGAAGTAAAGTGCTATCAGTAAAATAATAATAATCTGTTTCAGTCACTTTCATTGTTAACTTTCAAGGTAGGAACACATAATAGTTATAAGCAAGAGTTCTGATGATAGATGGCCTGGGTTCAAGTTCCAGCTCCACTATTCACTAGTCCTGTGATTCCTTTTGAGTTCTCTGGGCCTCAATGTCCTAACTAGGAAAATGAAGATAAAAGTGTGTCTACCTGCCTGATACTGGTAGCCCATGCCTGTAATCCTAGCTACTCAAGAGGCAGAGATCAGGAAGACTGCAGTTCAACGCCAGCCCAGGCAAGTAGTTGGCTAGATCCTATCTTGAAAATACCCAACACAAAAAAGGACTGGTGGAGTGGCTCAAATGGTGAAGTGCTTGCCTAGCAAGGATAAGGCCTTGAGTTTACTGAAAAAAAAAAAAAGTGCATCTACTTTGTAAGAATAATGAGAATTAAAAAAGCTCTACATAAAGCATTCCAAACAGTGGCAGGTACACGAGGAGCACCTTAAATGTCACTTCTTGTTGTCATTTTAGTCATTGTTGTTACAGGACGTCAATTCCTTGCACAGGCTTGGTGCCTACCATTTTCCTTATTGAGGTGGGTTTCACGAATGGGAAAAGTATCAGGTGATTTTTTTTAAATGCAAAGGAAATTATTAATCCCACAAAAGGATTTCACTTCCTCAGAAGCTCCAAGTAGAATGTACCAATGGTTTCTGGAAGTGGGGTAGGTAATTATAACTCCATCTCATTGGCAATAGGAAGTGAGGACTCTGCTTGCATGGGCTCATTTGGCATTTCTGATCACTAGCTGCTGCCTCTTTGCTCCAAGTTCAGTTTAATATGCCACTTTGGAATCAGACAGAGATCCCCGATGTATTCAAGTAGGCATACTTTTTTTTTTTTAAACAGATTTTAATACAGTCTGCTACAAGTAAAAGAAGTTTCAGAAATACACGATTGCTAAAACTGCTGGCTTAGGACTGAACTCTGATGAGTAATCACATGACCTCAGGCTGGGGAAATCTTTTGACCACTGTGAGAGTGACGTAGAAATCCAATTCTATTCCAGAAAGAAAGGTTGATCAGTTGGTTCCATTTTGCCATCTAAGCAATCCTATGTCACATGATAAGCCCACTACTCTGAAGTAAGGCTTTCCTCTCTGGGGAATTTAGACTTGTCGTCACAGTCCTGCTGTGATTAGGAAAGTTCATGCCTTGTGTGTGCCACGGGGGATATATGTGTGTCCCCTGACAGATTCCCCCTTGAGCAAAAGCAGAAATCTTCCAAGAGGACAAGGAAGTTAGATTCATGACCCTCAAAGGGGAAGACTGAGCTCAAATGTGCATGGGAACTGAGTGACGATATGAGTAGAAAGAAAGGTGTCTGGGAGGTCAGAAAGACTCAAGAACAGGAAGAAGTAATACAGGTAGACTGCCAGGGTTTGAGTCCTGACTCATCACTGTACTTATGAGCTATGTGGCTCCAAGCAACTTAGTTGAATCAGCTGTGCTATTCTATCTTTGGTGTTTCTCTGTGTCCTAACCAACTCTTCTTATAAGGAAATCAGTCATAGTTTGAGCCCACCCAGGAGACTTCACCTAAGCTTCATTACTTCTTTGAAGACATCCTCTAAATGCAGTCACATTCTGAGGTACTGGGGATCAGGAGGGCTTGGAGGCACCATCTAGTCCATAACAATCAGTTAACAATTTGCTTAAAAGCTGGGACTGTGTTCCCCTCATCTAAATGGTTCCTGATGACAGTTGGTCAAAAGAGGTATTGTTTGAAAGTGCAGAGACAAAAGAGCAATGGCCACTGTACCCTGGAGGTTGTGGTCATTGGTAGAAGTGCCTACTCAGGACCCCAGAGGGATCCAGCTTATCCTGATTCTCCTCTGCTCCCCAGCCCTTCTTCAGGTTGCTGACCCTGTAGACCAGCAGCTGCCCCAAGCCCATCACCAGATTGAAGGCTAAGGACCAACAGACTTTTCTCAAACACCCGCACTCACCATCTCATTTACATGGCTGGACATTTCTGGCCTCTCAGATTGACTAACTATCATCCGACCACGACCTCAACTTCCCCTTGCTTCCCACAACTGTGTAAAATCTAGTTAGAAGTAAATCTGTTTTCCTGTAACACTCAGAATGACTCCTCATGTGATTTAACCCTGACTAACACTGGAAGAAGAAGGAAGGAGGGAGAAAACTTTTTTCTGGACATGCTATTACTGAACCAGATGATTCATTTGAAATTCTAATTATCGAAGCCTAAAGTCATCCAAAAGCCCTCTGAATTAGGCTTCCTACTTCTGTTTCCCCTGACTCCCATACATCCTGCAAGAGGCTGCCAGATAAAATTTCTTCAATCACATTTATGTAATCAAGTAAGGGTGAAGAGAAGTCCTCAGATGGCAGCTGAGAAACCACCTAGAGAGCAACAGGCTCAGATTAGAGCCCAAGGATGGAAGTTCTCAGAGAAAGATCTCCAGGAATAAAAGAATAAAGTATGGGAAATATTAAAAGGATCGTTCATAGTAATATTGGGTCACTGGAGGATAAGTAGAAATGGGCATCGAAAATAAAGTACATTTTTAATTTTATTTTTAAGTAAATTTTTATTAGGAAATATTCATTATACGGGGAGATTCATAGTGACAATTCCAATTAGACTTATACTGTACATTAATTACATTGCCCCCTTTGTCTGTCCCCAACAGCCTCCTCCCTACCCCACTTAAAGCAATTGCAAGAGGTTTTCTAGTTCTGTTTCATGCAGGTATATGTAGTCCATCTATCATATACCGTCACCTTAATCTCCTTCCTCCACCCTCCCCCTCCCATTAGAACACCTGCCTCTGCACACACTGTGCCTATTTTACAGTCCTGGTTTTCATACTTAATATTTGAGTTGACATTCAAAGGAATATCTTGATGTATGCCCTCTGGGGGTGTGCTTTCCTTGATCTGTTCAATCCCTTCCAATACTCTCCCTTACCCCTTTACCTCCTACCTCCCCATTTTTCAACATCTTTCAATACACATTCTTATATCCTTGGCATCTTGTGGTATGCGATATTACTGATGCTCTACCATTTTCTTTTCCTTTCCCTCTTTCCCTGAGTTTCATAGAGTAGTTCCCCTGTTACAAACATGTCCCACAACTGAGTTTGTATTTGATAATGCTTGTTTTTGTGTATATGTTTATCTTTGGATCCATCTTCCACCTATGAGAGAAAACATGCATCTTTTGTGTTTCTGATTCTGGCTAACTTCACTTAAGATGATGTCCTCCAATTGCATCCATTTACCTTCAAACCCTATATCATTATTCCTTGTGGCTGAGTAATACTCCATTGTGTAAATATACCATAATTTCTTGATCCATTCATCAGTGTAGGGCATCTGGGTTGTTTCCAGAGCTTGGCTATTGTGACAAGTGCTGTGATGAATATCAGTATACAGGTGTCCCTACTGTATCCTGTCTTACATTCTTTTGGATAGATGCCAGGAGTGGTATCAGTGGATCATAAGGCATTTCTATCTCCAGTTTTTTGAGGAATCTCCATACTGTTTTCCATAGTGGTTGTACTAATTTGCATTCCCACCAGCAGTGTATAATTGTTCCTGTTTTGCCACATTCTTGCCAGCATTTGTTGTTGTTATTACCCTTGGTTATGGCCATTCTAACTGACATGAAATGAAATCCAAGTGTTGTTTTAATTTGCAGTTCTTTTATGACCAGGGAAGTTGAACACTTCTTCATGTATTTACTGGCCATTTGTACCTCTTCCTTTGAGAATTCCCTGTTTAATTCATATGCCCATTTCTTCACTAGAATGTTGATTCTTTGGGCACTGAAACCGTTCCCCCTACTGTCAGGAATGAGACAGAGCTGTCTGCTTTCTCCACTCCTATTCAATATAGTTTTGGAATTCCTAGCCAGAGCAAGAAATAAAAGGAATTCAAACAGGAAAAGAAGAAGTCAAACTATCCCTATTTGCAGGTGACATGATCCTATACCTAAGAGAACCCAAAAACTCTACCAAAGGAACTACTAGAAATCATAAACTCTTTTGGCAAAGTAGCAGGATACAAAATTAGCATACAGAAATAAGTAGCTTCTCTATATACCAACAACACACAGACTGAGAAAGAAATCAGGGAAATAATCCCATTTACAATAGCCTCAAAAACAATAAAGTACCTTGGAATAAATTTAACAAAAGAAGCCAAAGACCTTTTTAATAAAAGTTATAAACAACTGAAGAGAGAAATCGAACATGACATCAGAAGATGGAAGACCTTCTATGCTTGTGGATTGGTAGAATCAGCATTGTGAAAATAGCCATACTACCAAAAGCAATCTACATGTTCAATGCAATCCCTATCAAAATATCTAATGACATTCTGCCAAGAAATAGAAAAAAGCAATCATGAAGTACATACGGAAACACAAAAGACCTCAAAGAGCCAAAACATTTCTGAGCAAAAAGTCCAATGCTGGAGGTATCACAATACCTGTCCTCAAACTGTACTACAGAGTCACAACAATAAAAACAGCATGGTATTGGCCCAAAAGCAGACAGGAAGACCAATGGATCAGAATAGAAGATCCAGACATAAGCACACACATCTATAGCCAGCTGATCTTTGACAAAGGAGCCCAAAACACACAATGGAGAAAAGATAGCCTCTTCAAATGCTGCTGGGAAAACTGGGTATCTGTGGAGAGCACAGCTATGTCCAGTAATCTGCCCAGCTGCAGAAGTGGGCAAGGGCAAAATGCAGCACTGCTGCTTTTCCTAAGATATTTACGTCCAGAGAGTAGCAACTGAAGGAATCCCCACTCTTCCCTCCCCCTGCCCGTTCCCAATAACTACAATGTCAGCCACCCCGAGAACTGTTGCTCTACTTCCTGGTTTGCTGCTGTAGATAATAAGCTTGCTGGAGGTGGTGGAGGCTGTTGTGTGTCTCCACCAGAGCACCCAGCTCACCTGATCCCAGCTTTTTTGCATGTTTGTCTTTTGTCTTTTCTCAAAATCCTGTCACTCCCAGTTAGGTTCCTAGGATGAGCACTCGCAGGCCATGAAAGATAGCCCCATGCCAAAGACTGAAACTAGATCCCTGTCTTTCACCTTGTACCAAAATCAACTCGAAGTAGATCAAGGACCTTAATATAAGGCCTGAAACTGAAACAACTCCAAGAGGCAGTAGGAAATACACTGGAACAGATAGGTGTAGGGAATGACTTCCTAAACAGAATTCAAAAGGCTCAGCATCTAAGAGAAACAATAAACAAATGGGACTGCAACAAACTAAAGAGCTTCTGCACAGCAAAGGAAACAGTCACCAGACTCAAGAGACAACCCACAGAATGGGAGAAAATTTTTGCCAGCTACTCATCCAACAAGGGTTAAATATCCAGAATCTACAGGGAACTCAAAAAACTCAGCCTCCATAGAATCAACATTTTTTTAAAAGTAATTATTAATTCTAGGACATGCAAAAAAATCATGCAAAAAATAGTCGAATTACAGCACTGTACTCAAAGTTAAAGTGTATTTAGATTTAATGTGATATATGTACATTTAACATCATGACTGTTATATAACAAGAGGTAAGCAGCTGAGAAGAATGAGAAAGAAGTGTATGTCATGGCAGAGGCCACTGGAGTGTGTTGGGGGGGGTGTGCCCAGCTTTGAAGGGAGTAGGGCCTCCATTATTCCAGGTGGGAGGAGGAAAACAGATCCCAGGCACAAGAGGGTTTGTATGTATCTCCACCTCGGCTTCCTCAGGCATGACATCTCAAAGGACTTTACTAGAGCTGCCTCCCCTCTCTGTCAATTGGGGAGGTCAAAAGAGAGTAGAGAAAGAAAGCTAAGTCAGAGAGGAGAAAATTTTAAGCCAAGAGGGAGAAGAACCATCTTGTTGAAGTCACACAGCTAGTTAGGGACTAAAATCAAACTGACTCCTAGCCAAGTACTCTTTCACTACCAAATTACCATGTAATATTGAGCAGATGGGAGTGACTAAGGCTTAGGGACACTAAAAAGACTAACATAACCCAGGTTACATGCAATGAGGAACCAAGAAGAAATACAGCTGAGAATTTAAGCCTCACTTTGCAGGAAAGGGTAATTTTACCCACTGTAAACCATGATTAGATTAGGGTGGATTGAAGTGAACTGTAAACTTTTTAAAGACATTGCCTTCACTGTTATCTAATCCAGCTGGGCTTGGGAGAAGGCCTGGCTGCACTGGGTGCACTCAAGGGAGAGGACAAGATAAATGTCAGCCAGTTACAGCCACCAATTTGAGCTTAAATTCACTCTTTAAATCACACATATCCTCTGGAAATCTTTACTCTATTCAACACCATATATTAAATACGCTGAAAAGTAGAAAGTGCTTAAAAATAATATGTTAATATGTAGTGTTCCACCTTCACACATGTGGGAACACTGACATTTATAATTTCAATTAGAAGAGGCTCTTTGGTTTTCTCTCATGCCATTCATGCGGCTTTTGTTCTATTTGTAGCAAAAATGTTTTCTTGTTCTGACTTTGAATTTCCAACATATCTTGGAAACCAGTGCTTATTTTGATTGGCATTTTATTATTTGTCATGCGTGTTTTATTTTCCCCTCAAATCACTCACTGCGAGGGATGCTGAATTATAAATGTGATCAGTCAAGTTGGTTTTGTGCCTACATAACTTTAGGTGGGAAAAGGGACAAATTTGTTAATGCCCACATTGACAAGTCATTTGATTATGGTAATGGACAGTCTCCTTTGTAATTAAAATCCATCTGGTCAGAAACTCAGTGTTTCTAAGAATCCTGAAGTCTTAGCATTCTATCAATATTTACTTTTCTCTTTTAGGTTGAATCCTGATGCCCAGGACTCTGACCCTCAATCCAGTGCTGTTTTATTTCCTATGTCCAGGGCACAGAAGAATCCTAGAGGTTGCCAGATTGCCCCGGGCACCGGAGGGAAAACACCCCAACTGTCAATATCCACTTTTATTAGATTCTAATTTTGCTAAATTCTCATAACCTTACCTCAGTCTTGGTAAATACAATTGTAGCTTCAGGGTTCACTTCACCTCATAGAAAGGGCAAATTAGAGACACCACAAAGAACCCCATCTCCTACCCACTTCAGGATGGGAGTGTAATTTCTGGTTAGGGAATAAAATAAATATAAATGCAAATATCTTCCCTGCCTATTTGCCATTTCTTTCCCTGCTATTCTATAGGTGTTTTGTTGTTATTGTTGTACTTACCACAGTAATTTAAATGTCAATTTTACTTGTTTATTATTTGTCTTCTCCATTAAAAAGAAAGATTGCTAAGAGCTGGGAACAATGCCTGGTACACTGTAGATGCTAGATTAAATATTCACTGGATAGATGGATGGATGGATGAATAGATGGATGGATTGATGGATAAATGGATGGATGAATTGCTGCACTATGTTCTTGTCTTTCACAGGGAGAGTGATATAAGATCCAGTGAGCCACCTGTTTAAGAGGCATCCCGGCTCTGGATAACTAGGTGGGGCAGAGAATATGATAAGGTTTCTGTTTATGTCCAACTGAAACTTAAAAGAAAAGTAATAAGAACAGATGGGAGTTAGAAGAAAAATGAACACTAATAGAAAGAGAACCATATAACTAGAAAACCACCTTGTGTCATATATCTTGGAGCCTAAATAAATAAATAGGAAAAGATAAATTGGACAAGAGGCGAGATTAGACTGACATTAGGAAATATTAAACAATACATATTGGTTGATTGGTTGGGTGATAAAAGGTGAACATACAAATCAGTTTTAAGACTTGTTAGGGTGGCATTTTCTATTTTGAGGAGTGTTTAGCATTGGTATGAAACAGGGAAGAACTGCCTTTAGGATCCAGTTTTCCTTTTCCTCCCCATTCCTTCTGTCCATATCCAATAGGCTCACATTGACATTCTGTTAATCCACCTACCAAAAGCTGCCTCTTCCATCACAGCAATTCTACTCTGTAATATCATCCAATAAATAGTCTCTTCTTCTATCAAAGACATTTTCCCTAAGTCTTATCCACTCAAGAGCCTGATGATAGTTAACTGAAACTTCCTCACTCCCAGGTCATTTCCATCAGAGTAAAATATTAAAATTTTCTATCTTAAAAAGAATAATTTATTGAGCTTGCCTCTCCCTCTAGTAGTAGCTCATCAGTGCTCTGCCCCCATTTCTATACCCTTCTTTATTGTACCTAGGGCTGAAGCTATAGCTCAGTGATAGAGTGCTTACCTACCATGCATGAGGCCCTGGGTTCCATTCACAGCTCACCAACAACAATAATAAAGTTGTGTCTGTACCTGCCATTTCAAATTTGTCTCCTCCCATTTCCTTTGAAGCTGCTCCAGTCAGGGCTTCATATTTTTCCTTGAAATTGCTCTTACCAAGGTCACCAATAATCTCTGTCTGAGTTGCAATAGCACGGACAGCTACACAACCTCGCCCTAATATCTCTCTATTCATCTCTTACTTGCTTTCTCACTATTCACTGCTCTAGTCATCTTCTGATCTTCTCTTCCTCAGCCAGGTCAGGTCTGCTACCACAGCCTTAGCACCTGCTGACCACTGCCTTGGTGCTCTTCCTCCAGACCTCCATGCAGCTTCCTACCATGTCTCCGTCAGCACTTTACTGGATTTCATCTTTCAAGTGAGCTTCTTTCTGACCACTCTTCTTCAGACCACAACCATCTTTTTTCCTATCACTTCCCATTCTTCCCTTCCACTCTAATTTTTCATCACAGCCCTTATTACCATCTATCTTATTATGGTTTTTTATAGTCTGTCTTTACACATATAGAATAGCCTCCATTAGAGGAGGAAGTTCATCTCTTTTGTTTGTCTTATCCTCACCGTCTAAAACATACCTTGCACATGGTAAGCAATCAATGAATATTAGTTGAAGCAATGGAAAAGCCATTCTGCACCATGTTAATGGTTTCTAGCATCCTAATGGGGGTAGCCAAGACTCAATTCATTCCTCAACCACACTTGTCTGACCCAGTGGAAGAGCTCTATGGAGGGATAACAGACTGCATGATTGAGACTGCAGCACTGGACAGTTTAGTGGGAATATATTTTGAGGGCAGTTGGGGCCTTGTGGTATCCCTCAAATTAGACTACATTGCTAACTGCTATATGAAAATAATCTAGGCTACATAGTCATTATGAGTCACAAGAGTAGAATGGCCACCAAGAAACCAATGCAATTGTCATCTATATTGATGATAACATATTTTAATGGAAATCATACCCCTCCATTGTTTTCCAGTCTAGTTTCACCACCTTAGAAGTATTGCATTCACCTTTTGGGAATTATTTTTCAAGAGGAATATTGCTCAGAGAAAATCAACCAGTACAGAAAAGTAGCTAACCATGATACATGCCCCACAATTGAAGGGAACAAAGGTGCTTATCTTACACTTAAGGACAAAGTCTACAAATGTGCACCACCTGTGCCAACACATGCTCCTCCACCGCCCACGGAAGACATTATTAATCACTCATGATTCTCCTTCCTATAGGATTTGCATGTCTTTGTTAGATGGGATGTAGGAGTAGATAATCTCTAAACTTCATCCATACCTAAAATTCTATGGAACTTTTTCTACTTGACTGTACTAGGCAGGGATAGGGAGGTGGGCTGGTGAAGAAATTCTGCAAAGCAAAGCCATTTGCCTTAAATTGCAGTTATCTCACTGAGAAAAATAACAGAAATTCAGAATAAAGAGACAAATGAGTTCAGCACAAAGAGCTCAGGTGATTATTTCTAAGCTATTATAACAATGGCAACAAAATCGTTTTAAACTTTTAGACATTCTTGTCTGCCATTTATCTTAGTTCTTTCATATCTCCACATGCTTTAACCTCATGTCCTAATCTTTTTGGTCAGAAGCCAATTAACTCTGCTAAAAACATGGAAGAGACAGCTGATGCCAGAAGCTTGGGTCTCTGTGTTCTAAGACTTGGTAATTCCTTCCTTAATGACATGGTAGAGACTCTGTCGCCACAGTTAAGAGCAGGCTTCAGTCAATTACTATATTTAAGTCTGCTCTGCAGGTTATCGTACCCACATCTGCAAGCTATTCCCTTTGTAAAGCATTTGGAGTTATTTGCCACAGAAAACTCATTGGAAAGGGCCTGCAACTGCTTGAGGACTCACAACTGAGACATTCCACGTGGCTAGCAGAAGACAGACTGAAAACTATCTTTTCTGCAAGTTCACTCCCACCTCTGCTTCTTAGAGCCAGTCTCTTCTTATCGAAACAGGAAATCTGTACTTGGGGTTGAATGAAGGGGTAGTAAAGAACAAATCCATCCAACCTGTGAAACAGTGGAGACCAATCCAGAGAGTTTGTCAGCTAGAAGGTTACCCTCTGAAAACTTTCCCTGACATTTAAAAAAGGAAGAGAATGAAAGAGCAGGACTTCTCAGAATGGCATTTTCTAAAAGAAATCAGGGAACTTGCTAGGTCCTGCTGAGTATTGGGGCTGCTGGCATTCACAGCCTGGGGCAAATAATAACTGCTCTGGCCTTGGCTCCCTCATCCACGGAATGGGGTCACAGTCTTGCTTATTTACTGCCCTGAAGGAACTGGGTTAAAGTGAATAATAGGAAAGCGCTTTAAAATGAGTTTGAAGGATTACTCAAATGTCCAGATTATTATTATTGGGAGTACTATTACTATGCTCAGCCTGTGAAGAAAATCACCTATAAGATTTCACATCATAATGATTATCTTAAAACCAAGATGAAATCCTGGCCTCTGTCCCTCTAGTACTTTTGCATAGGACCTTTCAGTTCATCCTTTCTGACTTCATGGCTGAGTTTATCCTAGATTCACAGCCCTGAGTTGGTTAATTCATTTCATTGTCACCTAAAAACTCAGGGTGTATCGTTTGAAACAGTATCAGTCATGCAGAACATGTACATACACAAAGGCCTCTCAAATAGAAAAATCACACTTCTATCCACTGTGCATTCCACCCCACCCTATCCCTTGTCTCATCCCATCGCCAACCTCTCTCTCCCAGTAAGACCTAAGTGAATTTACCCCAACACAAGAGTTTGCAAGATATACAGACACTGATTACTCTGTTAGGATTTTTTTTCTTTTAAATTAAGTCCTTTACATTGCCATTTGTCTTTATCTGCATGACTTTTCATTTAACCCTAGAGACATATAAAGCAGAGAGAAAATTAACTTTTAAAAACTTGGATTGGTTGAGTAGCTCAAGTATTAGAGCACCTGCTTAGCAAGTATGAGGCCTGAGTTCAAGCCCAAATACCACCAAATTATGAATATATATTTAATAGGTACCAAGAAAAAATAATAAGGGACCCTTGTACATATGAAAGGGAAAGCAGGTGAGAATGCAGGTGAAAATGAGGTTTGTACATACTATTTAGCGTGGCGTGGTGTTACCTGGATCTGTGGCAAGGCAACCGTTCTCAGGGATTTAACTATCCTACAACATGATTGGTTTGATGCCACTAAGACAGAATCCAATATTGCATAGGCATTCATTTAAACTTTATATTCACTATAGACACAGAAGTCTAAGAAATACCAAGTAAAACTGAATGCTAACACATTCCCTACACTAATTTAACAACTAACAAGTAACGAAATAGTCACACTAACTGTCTTTCACTCTACAGAACCAAATAGAATATATAATTCTAATCCATATTGCATTGAAGGTATCATAAGAAGATATACTGCATATTGCTAATACATTTTATTACAATGAATTGGAACAGAAAAAACTGAATCAGATCTAGTGAGGAGACAAATTTGCCATATCTAATACAGTGTCAGTTTAAATCTACTTATTTTACTCCCTTCTGTCAGCATGGTTGGTACATAATTTGATATGACAACACAAGTTTATGACAAAGGTGTCTTTGTGCTCCCAGGATGATGACTTGGTGTAGAAAAAAAAAATTGCAGGTCATTAATCCAAATAGGCTAAAACCTTAGGAGTTACGGAATAAGACCTGTATGTGTACGTGTGTGTGTGTGTGTGTGTGTGTATACATATATATACTGTGACCCTAACCATCACTCACTAAATCACTAAGTATTTACTTTCTTTTCCATGCTCTCTGCCTATCCCTTATAATCTCTCATCCATCTCTGGTCAGGATCTTAAAACTTAAAGGAATCTCTAAATAGCTCATGGTTAGGGCCACAGAAGCTCATAAGGATTATGATAAAAACTCATAAACTACTTTCAACATTTTGCAAATCTTAATAGATGTTACTCATTTGTTATGATACCTAAAGTGCAGATTCTTTTCATTTTGGTTATGATTAGCTTGATTCAGTTAGCCTGTACTAATTATATCAGAATTCAGTTGTACATGTCTTCTGTGAATAAAGTGTTAAACAAATAAGCCAGGACTTCCCAGTAAATGCAATTAGATAGATATGTGAACAGATAGAGTCTATGTACATCATAGGGAAACACAACTGAAGCAGTCCTTTATCAGTGTAGAAGAAATTTTGAAAACTCACATAGCAACTTCTTGGTAGTAAGTCATAGAGCAGATAATAAACAAGAAGTATTTCAAGCGATAGGAACTTTTGGTGCAAGGAATTCCTCTTTTCCTAATTAAGCTACTCATGTATCTCCTTACTTCTTTGTTATTCTCATTCAGAAGCAGACTTTCCGCAGTAACAGTATAAATGAAATGCTAAACTGTACGTAGACTGTGAGTGTGTGTGTGAGTGTATGTGCATGCATTACACCAAGGCACAGTAAATATGCAGAGGAAATCTAAAGAATGCGGAAGTGAAAATGATCGTATCTTGCCTCCATGAAACATGAGACTTTGGCATGTTGTATGTAGAAAAGCTTGGAAATAAGCTATTACTGGAGTGGTGGGTTTTTGTAAGACAGATTCCTTTAAGAGTATCTGTTTAAAGTTATGCATCCCTTAGCATATTTGAAGGACCCAGGGTTTTCTTTGCAAAGGAAAAAACAGCAGGCCTAGGTAGCTGAAAGAAAAGTAAGTAGCTGACCCTAAAAGTCAATTAAAGAAGCTTGTTTGGGGCATAAACAAGTTTACTTGATTGACAATGATATTCATGCCTGGTGCTCATAGCCTATCTTATTTTATTCATTTTTTATTATTCTCATATTTATTCACTTTTTATCTTTTCTATAACATTCACAAATGTTTTTGATCACCAAACATATTCAAATACCAGCTGCAGAACTACAAATATTAATACGTTATGGTCCACACCGTCAAAGAGCTTACAGTACAAGAAAGGATATAGTAAAGTATCATTGAGCAAGGTACCTACTGAGCACCTAGCAATGCACCAGACACTTCCAGGGACTCGGACACAACTGATGAAAGCAGATGAAATCCTAGCTCTGTGTGGCTTATTTTTTAGCGTGAGGATTGTCATAATAAAGATATGCTATAGGAGTTAGAGACGGAGCTAACCAACCCAGATTTCTAGTTGTATTGGAGTGGATTGGAATTCATGACATACCTTGCTCCCAAAGCCCAAGCGCCCCATCCCCTTTGCCCTCAGCATAAAGCTTCAACTGTTGAGACAGAGACTTTTAGAAAAGTAAGTTATGGTAAATAAAATTTATGGCATAAATTTCACAACATGCTTGGGAGTAAATGATAAGGTTGGGTCCAAGATGCATGGTTGTCATCTTGACATATACTTTTTAATTTACCAGATCAAATGTGATCTTTTTGCGAGTTTTTAGGAAATCAAGATAGGAAGATTCATTAATTCTCAGTAAGCTCATTTTCCTGAAAAATTGAGCTGTGCGGGAGTGTAAGTCTCAGATTTCCATAAAACAAGGGTCAATGTCAAGACAATATCTGTGATTCTTTCCAGGGCATACATCTTGAGTTCTTCAAAGATCGTAAATAACCCAACATGACTCTGTTTACATAACCAAAAACTTATATGTATATTTTAGGCATATGCATGCATATTAATTAAGCATGGTTTGAGAGTTACACACAGACTGTATCATTAGGAGCTGGTTGGCTCCGGAGTGTGGAAAATAAGATTGGGAATAGAGTGAAGAGAAATTCTATAATGTAAGAATTTTCAAATGATTACACAGTACTGTGGTGCATATAATTATATGTTGTCTGTATAATTTTTAAGCAACTTTATTGCTTAAAAACTGAAGTATGACTGGAATTGGTCATTTCCCTTGTCCCACATGGAAAACTAGCTGTCCCTGGAGTTGAATGTTTAACTTCCCCCAAGTCATTTAGGCTCTAGTTAAATGGTTTCTCCAGAGGGCAGACATTGCTAAGAACAAATTGCTGGGGCATATTTTAAAACAGTTTTTTCCCCTCACCCTTTTCAAAGCACCAGAGGGTTTTTCTCTGATATTTGCCATGAGGACCAAGTCAGGTTCCTGTGTGCTCCCAGTTGGTGAGTCTCCCTAAAGTTTTGAACACTCAGACTTGTACACATTGGCCCGCGGCAACTGGTCAGTCACAGTTCAGGCTCTCCTGCTTTGGCCCTGGCCCCTGTCGGGGTTTCTGCTCTGGTATGTCGAAATTCTCTGAATCCACCTATCTCTCCAATTTCCAAGGCAGCAGGTTGCCCTGTGACCACACTTATCTTGCATATCTAAGAAGAGTTGTTGATTTTTTAGCTAGTTTTTTACTTCTTGTTAAGACTAGTGATAGCTTCTAACAGGTAGAACTGGAAACCAGAAGTCCTCTGTATGATTTTAAACGCATGTAACAAAATGCAAAATGAAGGGGATTGTTTCTGTTTGAAACAAAATAAAAATACCTACCTAGTAGTTTGTCTATGCTTCTAAATTTTTTTAATCATAAAAAGTTTTTCAGCTGAGTGAAATATGCTCATCTACTTTTATTTACCTGGATATTTTCCTGCTGAGAAAATACAAAAGGAGTAAAAGGTTCTTTGGGAAATGTGAGTTTCTGAGGAGTAGTAAAAGGGCTGAGGTGAGCAGACTATTAATTAACAGGATCTTTTTCACACATTCAGGTTTCTTCTGCATTTTCACAATTGAATAGTATTGGACAAAAGAAGTCAGGGAAAATATTTTTTAAAATAAAATTTAAAGCTAGAAGAGACTTTGTACATAATTTTTTACTCTCCAAAGAAAATAAGGTAATAAAGTGTTAAATGACTTCAAAGTCCAACATTAAGTGATAGCATGACATTGCAATCCAGGCTTCTTGTATCTTATTCTTTCTACTGAAATTCCCTGTCTTTGGATGTCTGAGTAGCTCATAAAATCTAATTTCAAAAGCTTTAAAATGTAAGGCTTACCAAACACAATTGCAGTTTCTTACTTTTTTTTTTTTTTTTTTTTTCTGAGCTAAGCTCTTACTATATAACCAAAAATGGCTTGGAACAAGCTGGCTTCAAACTCTCAATACTCCTCTACTCCGTGAAGTTTCTTCCAATTTGAACAGCAACTTCTGACATGCTTTGTCCTGTCAATACTAACCCCAAGATTCACCAAAAATCTTGCTTTGTTGGTTTGTTGATTTGTCTTCTCCAGAAGTACGTGCTACCCTCCAACTTCAAATCAGGCGGGTTTCTGGACTGTGAGGCACTGCCATCCAGCAGTCTTTCTGGAGAGCCATCTTCAGCAGTCCACATCTGTCCTTCAGGCTCACTCACCCTCCAGGTGTCCTCCTGCATGCTTTCATGCTATGCTCCATTCCTTCTGTCTTCTCTTCAAACACAAAATTCTCATCCCATGATCCCAGCTAACATCTTCGATGACCCCCCCTACCTAACTATTTAAGAGGTAAATTCTACAATTATACTCCAAAAGTGAGATCTAAGAGGCAAAAAAATCCATAGCAAATGAAATTTTAAAATGACTGCACAAAGTAAGCCAAATATTTTTTATAGAAAATGTTTGTCAGACTGGGGAGTGGCAAGAGACTGGGATTGCTCAAGATCCTTTCAATGGGTCCAATTTGGGACACAGAAATTAAATAATGAATTTGGTGTCGCAAGGGACAGTAACAATGCTACATGCTGTTTTCATCAGGCACCTTGGCTCTAGCACTGGATGGATTTTTTAATGTCATTTGTCAGAGCCCTTAAAGTCAATGCTGTTAACAACAGCAGAAGGCCCTCCAAATCATCAGTCCAGGCCTGCAGCAGAAAACCATGGATAAGCTACGTTGACCTAATTGAGCTGAATTCAGAAGCTACACATTGACCTTAAGCAAGTACATTGCTTATCCTCTGGAGTCTACCTTCAGTTAACAAAGATGTGCATTGAGACTAGCTCACATGCCTCCATTTCTTTGAGTTCACTCAAGTGATGTCATTTCTAAAGATGGTTGTGAACAGTGCCCATTAAGCAGCATCCTGAGATCAGCTACGTGACACACGGACTATTTTCTGAAGTCCTCCTCTGTGTCGTTCATTCTTTCTCTCCAGTCAACCAAACACCATTTGCCAGGGCCTCCTGGGGAGCTTTTGGTTGATACCTTAATTCTTTGCTATGTTTGCATCCTGAAGGTGTTGGTAAGACTGGAGATAGGAATACATTATTCCTAAAATATAATTTATTTTAATTTGGAGTGAAAATGTTTGAAAACTGAAAAAGTCTGCAAAAAAATGAAATGCCTTGTTATATCATGCTCTAGGAGGTATTTTATACTTAGAGTTTCTGAGTACCTACAATGAGATGAGTGCTGTTCTCAGGAAAAAGCTAAATCTGGTCACTACCCTAAATCTTCATCTACTTAAAAAAGAACAGAGTCTTCAAAATGAAATTCACTTACAGTACAATTGGTACAATTGTATGTATTGTCTTATTTTCTTTTTCTTTTTTTAATTTTATAAACCTACATAAATGTTAAAATTTCAAGTTAAAATATATTTATGTATAAAATACCTTTTTTTCCAAATAGTATGTTCACAATAAATGCTATACAAAAACAAGGTTACAATATTCATAGCAATATCTAATTTGCCTAGGTATTTAAAATTAATAGCAATTTAAAATAAACTTGGAACAGAGAGCTGGCTATCTTTGTTAAACTGGGGACTACTAGAACAAGTTAAATCTGGATGACAGATTCAGCAACTTTTTTTTCTTTTTGATGGTAGTGAGGCTTAAAGTTAGGGCTTCACACTTACTAGGCAAGCTCTCTACCATTTGAACCACACCCTCAGTCCTCCACTAACTTTTTTGAACAAGAAATGTTTTGGTCCATATGGCCAATATAACTATATCCTGATTATTTGAGATGTGGGGAACCAACTGCATTCCTATTCACAGAATTCAGAAATACATTTGAAATATTAAAATTTCATTGTACCCATCATATTCACAGAGATGAAAATATCTGCCATTAGAATGTAAATTGAATCCAACTTCCAACATTTCTCCCCACTAGGACATGGGAATAAACTAATCAGCGAGTACTCAATAGACCATTTCTGTTCTCCCTGGTAATACTGAGGTTCTTTCTGGATGCTCATTCAACTTAACCTCTAGTTTTACATTCGTTTTACATTTCAACTCTGATCAAGTACTAATTATTTTCAATTTATCGTCACCATCAAGCTGTGAGTTTAGTTCCATTTTCTTTTTCCTTTTTAAACATTTTGTAAGAAATAAATTTGCCAGTTGTGATGGTGTATATCTAAAATCCCAGCACTAGCACTCAGGAAGATCTCAAGTTCAAGACCAGCCTAGGCTACATAATGAGGTCAGCTTAGGCTATATAGGAAGACCATGTCAAAAAACCATTTTTTTAATGAGCCAAATTGAAAATTTTTGAAGTCCTAAAAAGCTGGTTTTAACTTGAACCAGCTGTGCATCAGCCATGTGCCATTGAACACTTAGCATGGCACCAGCAAATTCCCGCTGAGACTTTCTGTGATAACTATCCTCTAGCTTGGCTTCACCAACTCACATTGCTGGCTATTCTAAGATTAATATAAGACTCCCACCTGCAGTAGAAAAGTAGTTGACCAGCACTGGTTGGTGGGGGTGACCCAGTGGTAGAGTGCTCGCTGACCACATGAGGCCCTGGGTTCCAATCACCAGCAAAAAGAAAGGAGGTGAGACAAACACATGTTTATCCACACATGCTTCCTCTCTGGAGATCATCCTTCAAAAGACAGTTGAATCAAGATGTTTCCAAATATGATTTAACAGATCCAAATATTTGGCTTTTAAGAAAATGAACACTAAAATTCTGACTCAATGTGGTCCCACAAGCCAAGATGACAGAAGGTGACTAGTGTGACAATAAATCATGATACAGACAACAGAATGGAATTTCTGTTCACAAAACGACATTCAAAGTGTGGTCCACATGGACTATTTAGAATATACCTTGCTATCTAAAGAGTGAAACTGTATTTTTTAATATAGTTACAGATGCATACAGTCATTTAGTCACCAAAAATTTCAGTTAACTACACAGACGGTTTGTAACAACCTCTAATGGGTGTAACTTAAGATGGAGCAGATGATTTGACCAGTGGATTAACAACCTCCTCCAAACTGCAAATTAAAAAAGAAACAAATCAAACGCTGCATTTTCCTCACAGATGTTAAGCAAAATATATTTCATCTTTCTCCTATAATTACAGCATTTAGAGAAACCTACCAACATCAAAGTAAATAAAAACATAGCAAAGGAAAGCTGATGAAAAACCAACAAGAGATTGAATAAATTTTTAAAAATTTCACAGCCATAGAATCTTATGGGTTTCAATTACATATTCGCTTCCTTCAAATGAGGAGGCCGAGGAGAGGAAACACCGCTCTGATGGGGACTTGAGCTATGTTCTAACCACATAGCATCCAACTAAATTCATCTTGGCATCTGCAGTTGATTTTTTAAAAATAAAAAGAAATGTTTATTTGATCAAACTTCATTTGAGCTTTTTAAGCACCAGAAAAAAAAAATCCCACCAAATTTGGGGTATTCAAAATAAATGTTATCAATTGGCCTTTAAATTAAATATTGCATTGAGTATAACTAGCACAGTTTCAAAAGTGGTTTCCTATTACTGACTCTTCTGCAGGACTTCTGGGAAAAAAATGGGGTCAGAGAAGACTAATCTCTCAACAGATTTATTAGCAAACATCTTGTTCCTTCTTTCCCTCCCACCTCCTAATGCCCATGTGACTTAACCACACTAAGTCATGGCAGCGTTGCCTCCAACTGACCGAGGCTAGACACGCAAGTACCGCCTCAGTCCATCGCCGTGCTCAACACTCTCTCGGTAGGATGGAATGATAGAGCTGCGGTCAAAGCTATAACTGCTTCAGCTCCCGCCAGTCTGTCTCCACTCAAAGTGTCCATTTAGCTGGGAAGCACTGAAAATTTATAGCCTAGACTTTTATTGTGTGGAGCTTTGACACTGTGAGGAGCCCTATACTCATGCCTGAAAGCCTTTGAGAAGGGCAGACCCTGAATTTGTTCTAGCCAATAGGGGAGTTCAATGGTGAGGCTGCAATTAGTCTGAAATTAATCAGTGTGACATTCGCCAATCTCTGGAACAAGTACTTTACATTTAACTTCTAAAGATGCCACAGGTTAAAAAAAATGATTGCAGCAACAATCCAGTTTCTTATTCATTTTCTTTTTATATCACATAGTTGTCAAGAATTACAGATGATGAATGTTGTCTGGGAAACACTGATTTAAAAATAAATTTTATAGTGTATGTTTGAGATTTACAACATGATCATACGGGCTGCGTATAGATAGTAAACTGGTTACTATCTGAGATAGATTAGCATACCTATTGTCTCATAGCTATGTATTGTGAGTACTTACTTAACAAAAATCCCTACTACAAAGTAATTTTATTGACTTCAGTCCTGATGTTGCACATGACCTCTCTAGACCTGCTTACCCTACATATCTGATATTTGGTATCTTTGACCTATATGTCTCCGTTCCCCTACCTAACCTTTGCTAAGCACTTCATTCTCTGGCTCTGTGGATCTGAGGTCTTTTTTCTCCAATTCATGTGTAGGTAAAATCATGCAATATTTTTATTACTGTGCCTGGTTTATTTCATTTGGCATAATATCCTCCAGGTATCCATGTTGTAGCAAACACATTTTCTTTTTTAAGGTTGAATAATATTTTACTATATATACACAAACACATTTTCTTTACTCATAGGCATTTAGGACGTGTCTGTATCTTAGGTATTCTAAATAATATGGCAACAAAGTGGGAGTGAGGATGTCTTTACAGGATAGTAATTTCTTCCCTTCAGGTACATACACAGAAAAGGGACTCTGGGGTCATATGGTAGATCTATTTTAATTTCTTTAGAACCTCCATGCTGTTTTCCTAATGGCTGTACTAATCTCTGTTCCCACCAACATTGTACCAGGGCTCCCTGCCTCTGCAATCCTTTTTATCTCTTGTCTGTTTGGTAATAGCTATCATTCCCATCCTTATGGGTGTGAAGTGATAGCTCATAGTGGCTATGATTTGCATTTCCCTGATGATTAATGGTGTTGGGCACTTTTCACACACCTGTGACTGATCTTTATGTCTTCCTTGGAGAAATGTCTGCTCAAGTCCTTTGTCAATTTTTATTGGTTTATTTGTTTTTCTGCTATTGAGTTGTATAACTTCTTTACAAGGTTTGGATATTAAACACTGATATGAATACAGAGTTTGCAATCTCTCTCTCTCTCTCTCTCTCTCTCTCTCTCTCTATATATATATATATATATATATATATATATATAAATTTTTAGATGGTTTGGTTGATAAAGCTGATGAAGTAACCTATCAAAAAATTAACATACTTCTCTTGCTCAATCTTCTTGGGAGTCCCACCCTGGTACACAATACAGTCACCACTCTACCACACTCCATATACACTATATATATATATATATATATTTGCTTGTGGTGTCTGAAGAAACCTTCTGAAGAATTGCCTGCATGGCAGCCTGCACTGCCCATGTCAATAGATGATGCTGATGTCATTGTGTTCATTTACAAGGTATTTACTGACCCCCTACTATGTGCCAGGCCATTCTCTTGGTGCTGGGGATCTAGCCGTAAACCAGACAAAAATCCCTTCTCCTGGTGTTTCTCTCTGAGCAATGAACCTGATACCTCGCTGTTAAGATTGTTTGTATTGGAAGTCACCTGGAAAATGCCATTTATTTTAAATGAAATTGTTAGCTTGATCCGTGTTAGTTGATCATGGGAAATAACTTGTTCACAAGTTAAAATTACAAAGGTAAAAGTCGGAAGGAATTTTTGCCAGGCTTGTCCACTGCAGTATCTAAGCATCCAGAGCAAGGCCTTAGCACACAGTGGGTGCTGAATAAATGCTTTTTGAATAGACACATTGCCATGCTCATAATTTATTGACCCAAACAATAACTACCTTATCTCTCTCCTCTCTCCATTTTTAAAAGGCTCTATCCCATACTCCAAGCCCTCTGCTAAAACACCAAACCTAACCTGAACATTGGCTCATCACCCAGAACCACCCACTCATCAGCTCTGAAGGACTGTAGTCCAGGTAGCTAATCTGATCAGCTAAGCCTGAAATGATAATAGTAGTCAACTATGTTACTCATTCACATATAACAAAGCCACTTCCACTGTGACGTAAAGCCAGAACCAGCCTCAAGTTGTGACTGTTGTGACAGATCATTTTTCATGTTCCAACCCCATCCCTACCTGCTCCCACCACCAAAATGACATGGGTGATCAATCAGGCCAGGAATTTTCAGAACCTTATGATTATTCTACAAAGGTTCTTATGCTGAGGTCAGACCAGTCATACATGGGATCAGGGGAGGGCAAGTTTTGAAGTGCTCCATGGATCAACAAATCTTTTCTATAAAGAGTAAGAACAGAAATGTTTTAGGCTTTTCAGACCATGTTCCTTCCACTCCATCATTGAAGTATGAATACACCATGCACGATACTGAAGCAACTGTCCCTGCTTTACAAAAACAGCTATAGATCACATTTCATCCATGGGCCATAGTACACTGGCTCCCGCTCTAGACCCAGGGATAGATAAAATGACCCCAAGTCACACTCTGCTGGCCCTATTTCCTAATTAATGTACCTATTGCAGTACATGTACAGGCCTGTCTAGCAGAAAAAAATAATAGCCAAATATCATGGTGCATGCCTATAATCCCAGTGCTCAGGAGGCTGAGGCAGAAAGATCAAGCATTCCAGGCCAGTGTGGACAAATAATAGAGTAGTGAAATTCTGTTTCGATAAACAACAACAACAACAACAAAAAAAAAAACAGTGCTTGCAGCATTTGCTCCTGTCATCCTGAATGCACAGCAGGTACAGGCTGTTTTGGAGGTCACTCTCCTGAATACAGAGCACACACAGCAGCAGCTACTCAACAGAGACCCTGATTCAATGCTAAGCCATCTCCCACCCAGTAAGGACCTCCAGAGTCTGTGATTGAAGGACACATAGGTCAAAACCCTATTTACACGAGAGACATCATTTTAGGGAGCTTCTGCTATAGCACTCTGGAGACCTTCTGGAAGCACAAGTGTCAAAAGAGTCTTTACTTAGATCATGGAGCAGGGGTAGCCTGCTGGGGACCCTACAGGAGCCTCCACTTCCTTCTGCAAACCCTGCAGAAAGAGTGCCCTTCATTAGAGAGGAGGACTTGAAGCCTATGTTTAGGGACTCTGCTCATTCCCCACAAGGGCCACAGAAAAGGCCATAGTGCCTACAGCAACACTGACAGCTGGTCCCAGGGGAGAAATTTTAGTATATGTGTCATTATGATTTATAGTTTGGCTTCTTGCAGAATAGCTGACAATATGTAAACCTGATAAAAAACAGCACTAGGAGAAGCAAAAGGAGGAGGAAGAAGAAGAGAAGGAATAAGTTTAAGATGTAGAACCAATTAGGAGGTGTTCAAAACACCTGTAATTAATCAATCATTATAATTGATTATTAACTTGTGTCTGAGCATCCTGACTACCTGAGACTTAGAAGAAAGCCAGCAATTTTTCCCATGAGGCAAACTCTTCATGGATCTAGAGCTCTGGAAATCCATTCATGACAAGCATAGCCAAGACACTTACTCTCTCTGGGCCCTTTTATCTCAATAAAAGTAGGGCTTGTGGGAAACTGTGGTTCCTGTCCTAACCACCATTCTGTGATTAAATTGAACCCAGAAAAGCAAGAAAGTCCCCCAGGAGTTGTCAACTGGCTGTGCCTCCTCTCATCTCTTTAAACCTGCAAGAGGTTTCAGGGGCAGACAGAAAGTGGAATGTGGATTCAAAATCCCCTACATTCTATAGATCAGAATTCAGTAGCACCCTCCCCCTGTCTACAGGAAAGACCGGGTGCCCATGAGGAGGGAGACAGTGTGTTGAGTATCTAGCCAGCCTAGGTCAAGTCATCACTGAAGACCCGCTTCCAAGTTCACCCAGGAACTTGAGCCACTACGGTACTTTATGTCTGCTTCCGTCATAAGGCCTCCAGCGCTAAAGACAAATGTCATATCTTATTGCTCTCTCCGCTCCCAGAAGCTAGTACAGGACATCGTAATTATTCAATACGTACTGAGAGAGAGAAGACAAGGAGGAAAGGAAAGAAAGATGTTGCAAAGAATAGCAAAGTTTACCTGTTTATTTAAAAACCTTCAATATTCCCTTATTACCCAGAGGATAAAATTCAAATTCTTCATTTTGACATTCAAGATAATCCTTTTGTACTTATCAAACCCTAAACCCCATTACTCAATGTTATCAAAATGCTCAAGTTTTTCCCCCTTGCCTCTGACTTTCCTTTCTTTTCTCTCTCTCTTCCTCCCTTTCTTTCCCCTCTCTCCTTTCTCTTTTTCTTTCCCTTACTTGCATTCATCGACCTAATCCTTGAGCACATGCAGGTGTCAGAGACTATAAGCCTAGAGTCACTGTAGATGACAGACAGTTGAGCAGGTAGATCCAATGTGCCATGTAAATCAAGCTGGTTTAAGAGCTCTGAGGAAGAGCATCTACCCAGACTGGAGATGGGGGACTGACGGAGTGGAGAGCAGAGAAGGCTGAGAAGAGAGATAATCCTTGAGCCTGTATGACGGTAAAGACTGAGGAGGATTTCTCATGCACAGAAAGGTGGGAAGGGAATTGCTGAAAAGGGATACATGTGGTTAAGCATAGATGCATGAGAAAGTGAGAAAGCACACTTCTGAAGAAGCGTAGGACTTCCCTTCCGAGCAAGATGAGAGCGGGACGATTTTGAAATGGGACTGTCTGGGAACTAGATCAACAAAGTAACATCATGCTAAGAATTTTCAAGTTAACATCAAGGTGATGGGAGGTTAAGATCGGTCCATCCAGAGAAGCAAAGGAGAGGAACAAGTTGTTCTGCCCTGAGGGAGGAGTTCTGGAAAGAAGCAGAAAAGAAGACAGAGTCAAGAGACAGGAGGCATCAGTGGTCACATTTTCTGACTCACTGAAAGAGAGAGAGACTAATTATGGAAAGAAAAAGGAAGGAGGGTGAGGGGGGACGGTAGGTCAGCTCCAGGAGTTTTGTTCTTGGGTGCCAGGTAGACAATGGCTCCCTTCACTGTAATAGAGAAAACACGAAAAGTAAGTGGCAGACACAAAGTGATCCAATCCTGGATTTGATGAGACTGAGATATATGGAGGACTTATAGGCAGTATGTCAGGGAAGTTTTTAAAGGAGAACTTTTCTCAGACAGAGAAACTTATGCCCTCGGCAGTTACATGAATCAGTCAAGGTCACCCGCTGGTGAGAGGGAGAGGTGGAGTCAAGGCCAGGTGTGCCCAGATTGCCCCGTGCTTTGCCTGCACACCCTCGGCCTTTAGTGCCTTACAGCCATCACACAAGGTAAGGTCTCCAGCAAGCACCTGGTAGTAAATCACTCACTGGTTTCTATCAGTTTACATTTAAAATGTATGGAGAAGATGAACATCCAGAAACTTCCTCAGAGTCAAAAATCATTTGAGATTATGGGCACCTAAATTAATTTTCCATTGATTTAGATTAACATTTAATAATTGGATAGATTTATTTCATTTTAAATTTGAGTACACAAACCCAGCTTACTCAGAAACTTTCAAACTTCTCAAAGTCTGAATTTCTTGAAAATATTCTCTATCCAACTCAAAATAACAACTTTAAGGAGAGATGGTAAGAGAAAAATGGTATTAGGGCTTTTCCTTAATAGCTTGCTTTCCTGCCTCCGTAATTCAATCCCAAGTGTAAAACATATCAAGTGAAAATTCTGCTCCTAGAGAGAGGTCCCTGCTAACTACCAACTCAGAAGTGAGAACATTGGGAGAGGTATCAGTCCTCACTTTATGGGACCATCCATTGATCCTCAGATTTTCCTCATGGTAAAGTCAGAGACAGTAAATGTCATAAGGAAAGTCACATTTTCCAATGTTTTCCTAATACCTCTCACACAGTAACTATTCCCATAAAATGCATTTCTGTCTAAACTCCTCAGAGAGTTGTGCCCCGGTTCTGAACTTTCAGAAAAGTGGCCTTAGGACGAAAAGCATGGCCAAAACATGCTTTGCTTTTGCAATCTAACGTTCTCCAGGTCTGGCTGTGAGATCATTGCTCATTAAATGGTTAAATGACAGCTAAAACACTAAAGTTACACATGCACGGATTTCTCAACTTATCTTGCAAAAGGCCAAATCTTTAGTACATTTGCCCTGTCCCCCTCTGAGCAGCTCTCTAGTGAAACAGAAGCATTTTGACCTTCAACAAGGATTAGAAACTTGGCTGGAAGGGAACAAACCCCCAACCCTTTGCTGAGAAGAGCTTGACGTAGCTGCTGGAGGTGTTTATTCTACACTCAGAGTAGAAAGTATTAGCAAATACTGAAAATAATTTGCTGTATGTGAACCTTAATAAAAAAGACAGCCTAATATTTACACAGCTCCTTCCACTCAGAGAACTCCAAACATGACCTCCACTTCCAGCAGGCAACCTTGGATCCATTGACTCATCCCTTCCTTCTGGAGGCAGTTCTTGCCAAGTCACACTGGCCATTTCTTCGGCCACATCCCCAAATGGAGTCCTCTCCCTTATCCACTCCTGACACTCCTGGTGGGACTCAGTCATGTCTCAGCTTCTAGCTTCTCCTTTTCCCTCTCAGTGGTGTGCAGAAATGGCTAGCACTAGAAACTTCATTCTGGCAGGACCAGACCTCAAGAAACTGATTTCCAAGCTGTCCAAGGGACAATCTCGAAATCTGTCAACATTGTATGACTTCTCTCCTTTAGGTCTATGCTCTTAAATGGTATCAGTTGAAATCCTTGTTGGTCAATTATGTCCTACTCTTTTTTTTTTCCCTATTTAATGAGAGAGAACTGTTGGCCATTAATTTTGTAAATTTCTCTTTGCAAAATCATCAATACAAGTAAATTCTTATAAACAGAGCATGGTAGCATGTGCCTATAAATCTCAGGAGGCAGAGGCAAGAGGATTATGGTTCAAGGCCAGGCAAAGGCAGAGTGACCCTTCAATACAAAATGAAAGGGCTAACGGCATGGCTCAAGTTAGAGCACTCGAGCAGAATGCTCTAGACTCTGAAAAAAAAAAAAACAGAAAACTAACCTCATTCTCTCATTTTCTCTCTCTGAGCTAAATACTTTTGGTTTCTTTACTTTTCATATTCTTACTGGATGCCATCTTCATTAAGCTTTGCTTTCCCTCCACACTCGAATCATGAAGCTGCAGTGTGAATCCCGTCCTCTCTGACCATTATTAACATGTCGGCACGCACCCCCCTCGCTGCTTCATCTGTTAATGCTCCAGCCTTGAGTTCATCTCTTATAAACTACTTTTGGAATTCTGACTCATGTTTAACTTTTAATACCCAATTCCTTGAACATGCAGGAGTCTCCCTTTATCTGCAAAGGATAAATTCTGAGATCTCCAGTGGATACCTGAAATTGCAGATAGTACCAAACCCCATCTACACTGTGGTTTTTCCTCAATGCCCTGCACAGTTGCCAATAGTATCAGTTATTCTGTCCTTCCATATTTAATGCTCAGAGTCTTCTTTGCACACTGCTCTTGTGTTTTGAACCAAAATACTGCAACACTGTAATCTGACCAAGAGGGCTTTGTGACTAATGGGTGGGTACGGTACGGTACACAGTGTGAATATGCTGGACACCTCTCCAGCAGGAGGGGGTAATACAAAGTGAGATTTCATCACACTACTCAGAATAGCGTGCAATTTAAAACATATATTGTTTATATCTGGAATTCTCTACTTAGTACATTCATTTTGCAGTTGACAATTGCTAACTGAACCCAGGAAAAGTAAAATCAAGGGTAAGGGAGAGCTACTTTATACAAATGCCTTTTCTTCTTGTTCTATTGTCAACCTCACCTACCCCCATTGTTTTGGCCTTCCATCATATTAACATTTACTTGACATCCTTTATGGTATCAAAACGCCAACCTAGATGCACATTTGTGAATACAAAAGCAAATGCAAGAGCTGAAGTCTACAGACTTGGATTTGCCATCCAAATGATTCAAACGTTTTGTTTTAAGACTTTTCATTGGTAACTCCATATACTTTGGAGTGAGAGAAATCTAGCCTGAGAACAACCAATTTTAGTAGAACCCAAAGGAACCCTGGACAATCCCTAATCTACACCTACCAGGGAGAAATGTTGTGATATTCACATACGTGCTTACTTTACCCCCTCCAAGAGAAAATGGTCTTGCTCAGCCCTCTCAACTTCAAATGAGGAAACAGAGACCTGAAGGTGTAACAAGGCTGACTAGTGACAGATCCAGGTTCTCCAGATATCAAAGTCATGCCCCTTTCTATTTTATCAACATTCTTGTGATATTTTACATTTTATGATGCCATGCCCCATGGAGACACTGAACTTTCAAAGCCTCTTGATTCTTAGCAGTATTCTCTTTTTTTTCTTCATAAATACTGAAACCCTTGGGTTTCTACTACTGTTCTTCTTTCTTTATTTCACATCATCTCTCTGGTGGTTTCATGTTGATCCATGAGCTAATCATAGCCAAATATGTCCCTGTAATCCCTCTCTTTTCTGGGGTCCAGATAAACATTTCTGAAAAACTTGAAATATCTAAGATAGGATTCTGAGTCTGCAAAAAGCCAGGAATTTGATAATATTTTTATGTGGTGGGAAAAGGAAAGAAGAAATGAAGGAAGAAAGTTTCAGACAAGGAGTAGTCAACTGTTTCAAATGCCATGTTATGTCAAATAAGATAAGAACGGAAGTATTCTTTAGCCTTAGCTACTTGGAGGTCAGTGGGATCTTAGCAAGAGCAATTTGGGATCAAATCCAGATTTAAATTGGTTAAGGATGACTTAGAAAAGAAGAAATAGAGACTGAACACAGAAAAACTCGAGCAACTGAACTATGGAAGGAGAAGCTAGAGGGTATCTAGGGTCTGAGGAAAGACATACTTTATTGGCTCAGGCGAAGACAAGACAGAGAAGGGCAAACAATAAGAAAAAGAAGAAGCCACATGCCTGTGTAAATATAACAGACCAGGGAACCTTAGGCAAGAGAAGTACTACCACATTAACTAAGAGAGAAAGAAGTAGAAGTGACTGTGGTATGCTTCTTATTCACTGAAAGAGTAGGCAAGAATTCACAAATGGCCCCATTTTCACTTTAAATAAGAAAATGAAAGTTGAAGTGACTTTCTGAAGTTCAAAAGAAAAACAGACAGATTTGAGGTTATAGAAGAAACTGATCAGGTTCCATAATTTGTTGTAATCTGTCCTCCACCCTGCTACTGCAGAGATATTTCTAAAACACAGACCAGTTACGACATTTCTCAGTTCCCAGTTTCTCACAAGGATAAACCCTATTCCATAGTGTATTCTGTAAAGTCCTCTATAGTACCCACCCCACCTGACCTCCAGCATCATCAATGGCACCTCCCCCTGCCCCCACTAGTTTCTTGCATCATCGTCATCCAAACATGCCACAACACTCTGTCATAAAAGTTTCTTAATCTGAATTCTCAGCTTGGAAAACCTCCATCTACCCTTCAAAATCCAGTTTAAGGGCTTTTTTCTTACTCTTGGATATAGCTTACTTTTTCTAATCTATTTTCCCCTTGCCCCAATTTCACCCTTTATATATTTGGTCATTTCTTTGTTTTTACTATGCCACTGTTGGATATTTCTGTATGACTGACATCCCGTTGGAGAATATGCTTTCATTTAATTAATTGAATTACCTACCCAATGAATATGTATTCTGCAAAGTATAATCTATGACATCATATCGCAGGGTTCCAAGGGAAATAAGCAGCTATAATTTAGTGTGACGTGCTAAAATAGAAGATTGACAAAAGTATTGAATTGAAGAGAGAGATGAATGATGAATAAGGAGGAAGAAGATCACTGACGGCTTTCTATAAGCGTGTCTATACAGCTGCCCCTCCTAAAAGAGGTTCTATAGTAAGGTTCATGAAGACTGAGGAAGATCCTTGTCCAACAGCCTGTCCTCAGAATAGAATGTTGACTACACTTTGTACTTGCTTTATAACGTTAAAATGGCCCTTGTTTTGAACAAATCATTCTACAATTCTTACTTTCAGGAATTTATAGACTGCGAATATAATCCTTTTCAACTAGAAAAACTAATTACTCTTTCTAATGTTTTGCCCCTTCTTAATATATCTGCACCTGGCCTTTATGAAAAAACAAATTCTTTCTGATGCATCCTGAAGATCAATTCTTGACTCTCATCACAGCCATCTGCTTTTTGCTCTGGTCCCCTGTTCTCTGAATCCCTGATTCAGCTTCTCCTTTATCCCTAGGGCCCAGCCAAGGGCAAATTCTTCTTCTGTGCTCACCACCCTAGATTTGGCTTCTTCCTTCCTTCAATTCTTTTGTTTATACTAAAGTGTTGGTAAGTTGCCTAAAAAGAAATGCATGGCTTTTTTTAAAAAGAAAGAAAAAAAAGTCCTGCTTTTTCCTTTTCAGAGAAATCCCTTCAGATCACTATTTATAGGGGCTCAATTTAGCATGATTTCTGCTTTATATATCTGGATTGCCAACGAGGAGAGTAACTGTTTTCTGCTTAATTCAAAATCATGATTTTCCTGTGAAGCATTCTAATCTCAGCCTTATGAGCAGATGGGCTCACACCTAAAATAAGACTAGCTGTGCACCTAATTGTTGTCTGTTTAAATCCTTTTTTATAGGAGGATGAAAGGCTAGGGGTTGGAATTTTCACATTTTCTGGATTACTTGTTGTAGAAATTTCCAAACTCAAAAAATGCAGCTATAAAATATAAAACTGAAAGCCTGCAATACACAGTCCATAACTATCCCTATCTTGCCTATAAGCCCTTGGCAATGTTTGCAATGGAGCTGGTGGTTGCAGGGACCCTGTACCTGTTACTACATCCCTCATGATGGTTCTAGATGCTATCATGTCATACATTCTTCTGCAGTGAACTCTTCTCTTTCTGATCATCTACATTTTCCAGGTTGTTTGCACATTCTCTTTCCTTCCAAGACTTATTTTTCAGCAAAGAGTAGCTATTCTTATGTTAAAATTCCCTCCTTCCCAAATGGGAGTACATTCCAAAACTCATGAGATTAACAGTGGACCATCACTAGGAAAGGTAGGTCTGTTGACAACAGAGTTGTTGATTTGTTTTTCTGATATAGAAATACAACTTTGGGGTTGAACTGAATTTCTCAGGATACCAGGAAAGAGTTTGAAAGCTGCTACTTTCTTAGCTCCTTCCCCAGGCAGCCTTTGGCCTTTCTTCTAAATAAATGTTTATCAAATATTTTAGCATAGAAGAGGAAAACTGAAAAAGTCTTGGTTCCCTTGTTTGGTGGCAACAGACAGCTTAGAACTCATCACCTCCTAAAACGAGCCTGTGTTCATTTTCCTCTACAGCTCTCTTTGCCATTGCCAGTGTTCAAACTCATCAGTCACTTCTCTGATGACATGGATCCTCCCAAAGTCTTCTCAAGTGTTCTCTCTTTTGTCTTGGCATTCTGCTTCTGAGGAAGAGCTCATTGTAACTCTCTCTTTCAAAACATTGCTAACTAAAACTGAGATGTGTATCATTTTAGGGTCCCCCTATATGACCACCCCATTCGGAGAAGGGCCCCATTTTCTTTGGATTCTGAACATATGGAATTTGTTACTAGAAGAGTTGGTTTGGGCTGTTTCCGATCCCTAAGCCAGTTCCCTAACCATGACAAAACATTCCCCACAATCTCATCATGACTCATTTTTATTTTTAAATAACCTCTGGTGTGGAAGTTTGTCAAGGCTTTTTGAAAGGTTAAAGAAATTATGTCCACATGCTTATTGACCCCCTGAGAGAATTCTAGTAGATTAAGCACATCATCTCCCAACAAAAGTCATTGGCTATCTTTGCTGAATATCCCGTGACTACTCTGTAATTTATGAATGTGAATTTATTGAAATCATAATGTGTGTTCATCACTGTGCTCAGCCTCGTGAGAGTATATAGTGAAGTATAAGTCATAGTCTTTGGTATCAAGCAGCTTAGAGTCAAGTCAGAGGGATAAAAATGGCACAGAATCATTAATAAACAAGAAAATATGTAAGTGTTTTGGTGACTTAAATTATAAAAGGTGTTTAAACAATTTTTTTAAAAGAAGCGTTTTTAGAAAAAGATGGAAAAATATTCCCAGAGGAGTGAGTCATTGAGTTGGGTTTTGAAAGTTCAGATGGCTTCATAGGACTAGAGAGAAGGGATACCCACACAGGGCTTCCAAGGTCTCCAAAAATATAAGAAAACAGCAAGAGTAATGACTTGGATGTAGGGTATTCTAATTACGAGGACACATAAGTCCTGATCAGTGATTCTGATCAGTTGCAGGACACTTAAATTAAGGAATGCCTAGAACAACCAGCGAGAAGCATTAGTACAGGATAGATAGATAATAAATGAAGTTTGGAGCATATTGAGTATATAAAATTGTAAAGAAAAAAAGGTGTTTAGCAGTGAGAAATGAAAAGAGCTTATTGAAGAAGGATCAAGGCAAGACAAAACTGAGGAGATTTTGTTTAAAATGTTTTATATCAGGATAGGGGGAACACGAATGAAGACAGAAATGAAAGAGCTCATAAAGGAGAAATTAAAGACTCACAGCATAGTAATAATGAAGAGAAAGTTCTAAGGAATCACTCCTGTTACTAAAATCTGTCATAATAAAGGATCACAAACCAGGTGATTTGAAATGACAGAATTTATCCTCTGGCAGTTATGGAGACTATAAGTTCAACCTCAAGGTGTTGACAACACTGTGAAGGCTGTGAGGAAAAGCCCTTCCTTATCTCTCTTGGCTTCTGGTGGTTGCTGACAATCCTTGGCATCCCAGGTTTTATGGCAGCATCACTCCAATCTCTGTCTCCATCATCACATGGACTTTTTTCTTCTGTGTCTGTGTCTCTATTCTGTCCTCTTCCTGTAAAGACAACAGTCATGTTGAATTTAGGACCCATCCCCATCCAAACTGCTTCTGAATTACATGGCAAAGACTCTATTTCTTAATGAAGTCACATTCTGATGAAGGAGGACATAATTTTGGAGGGCTATTTTTCAGCCCAGTACAGAGAATGAAGTCCGGAAAGCACAAGGAAGAATTGTCTGTGCAGGACCTCAAGGGTCCTCTCCTCCAGACACTGGGGAAATGAGAAGCCGTTCAGGGCCAATGAGCCTAAAAATGGGAGAATCTCTAATATCCATGAAGTTGAGGAACAGGCTCCTGGTGACAGTGGATGATGGTGATGAAAGAGGAAAAGGGATCTGAAGTCCCTATGGTGGAGAGGAAAGGAGAGAGACACAAAGCATCAGTGAGTTTCCAGAGGGTCAGAGCAGAGCTGGAATAGCTAATGAATCAGGGCATTGCAGTATTTTACTCTAACATCATTTAAATTTTTTAAATTTTTAATAAACTATTTTCAGAGGAGTTTTAGTTTCACATCAAAATTGAGCATAGCGTGCCCTTCTATCCCCTGCCCCATACATCCAATCTATCAACCCTCCCCCACTATCAACCAATGTAGCCTTTTTTTCAAAGAGTGCTTAATTTATATTAAGGTAACTGTGTTGCACATTCTACAGGTTTTGACAAATGTCTAGACTATTTAGAATTTTTTTGATCCACCAATTTTTCAATTATGAAGATTCTCTTGGTCTATCATCACAATAGTATTCTCTGAAGCATTTCTTAAAGATTAAGTCCCATTGGTTTGGGGAAATAATAGGTCCACAATATTATATCCCAGTTCCTTTAAACTCACAAAATGTACTCAGTGAAAATGAACTTCTCTGGGCAAAAAAAAACTTGTATGGAAAAAAAAACATTAATGTACTTGGATTTTTTTCCCAAATGAAGTTTTAATCTAAACAACATAACTAGAGTTACCATAAGCATCTACTCTAGGCCTTCAAAGTGTCATATTTAAAAAAATACACACACACAATTCTGAAGATAACATTAGTTAATAGGACGCTTTGACAATAAAATGGAAAGCCATACACAATGGTGCATGCCTGTAATTACAGGGAGGAGGACTGTGAGTTCAAAACCAGCCTGGACTGCATAATAAGACCTTATCTCAAAAATAAATTAATTGAAATAAACTAAAATGGAACTACATTGCACTCAATTGAATTATTTTATAAAATTTAACAACACTATTTTGAAAAGGGTTGGGGAGTACATTAACAAAAAATTGAACAAATTCCTAACTTTTAACTCTAGAGTCAGAGCTCCATCGAGCCGAGCTATTGATTCATAAAGTAAAAACCATAAGGGCCAAAAATATGGATTCACATAGGAACCATACTGAAGGAATTGCTTTCCAACAATGTGCCTTTGGAAAGAACAGGACCTTGGAGTCAGAAGATCTGAGTTAGAATCTAGACTCTGGTCTTATTCCATCATTTGGGGCAAAACAAAATACATGAGCTCTTTGAGCTTCAGTTTTCTCATTTTTAAGATAAAATTGATTATTTCTACCTGATAACATTTGTCATAAAGATTTAATAGAGCATAATATACATTTAGTAGACTTTAATAAAATATAGCAGGAATTATAGTTAACTGTTTCTATTGTGATTCCTTAAGATTCAGTCACATATCTTCTTTACTTTCCAATGTTTCTAAAAGGCGGTTATTTCATTCAATTCATGTCAAAAAAACTTTGCCAGTTTCCCAATCAAGGAGACAGTTCTAACCACCTGGTATCTGTTATTGCCTTCATATGGGCAAACCATGCCTAAATGTTATTATTTATTAAACTGATGTCTTCCTTAAATTATTTGCAATATGGCATCATACAGGGATGAATTTTAATCTAAATTTTAATTCCAAGTCATTACTTAAAGCATCTTCACAAAATTAAAACCTTAAACAGGACATAGTAGTACATTCTTGAAAGTCCAACACTCAAGTGACTGAGGCAAGAGGATAGCAAGTTTGAGACTAGCCTGAGCTACATAACAAAACTGCATCTCAAAATACACAAAAAAATAAGCTGCCATGTGCTGGTGGCTTACATCTGTAATCCTAACTACTTAGGAGGCTGAGACTGGGAGGATCACAGTTTGAGGCCAGTCTGCACAAATAGTTTCCTATCTCCAAAATAACCAGAGTAAAATGAACTGGAGGTGTGGCTCAAGTGGTAGAGCACCTGCTTTGAAGCATGAAGCCTCGAATTCAAACCCTGGTCACACTAAAAACAAACAAACAAGCCAGAGCAATTTTTAAAAAAGAAAAGAAAATTAAAACCTTGATACAGAGATAGAGGCATAACTTAAGTAGTAAAGCACCTGCTGAGCAAGTGCAAAATCCTGAGTTCAAACCCCAGTATCACCAAAAAAAAAAAAAAAAAAAGGAAACTTGATGCAGCATTAAAACTCACTTGTATTTTAAGCAATTATTTTGAGTTGAGGTGCTATTCCTGAGCAACCCTGTGCTTTCACCATCCTGGGAGTGAGGGTGTCTATAAACTTGGCACCCAATGAGCCTCACCCATATCAGCCTAGTCTCTTCCTTGAGTGGAGGAAGCAGACAAGAGCAAGAGTGAACAAGGGAAAAATCAGGTTGCCATACAGATCTCAAAGTCAGCCTCAACCAGTCCCCCAGGGGTGGGAGAGAGGGAGACACGGAGCTAGAACCAGCTGTTCAGCATAGTCCTCTGCTGGCTGGGACAGCCAGGCCAGAGTCCCATGCTCCTACATCAGTCATTGGATTTGTATGGCCTTAGCAAGGAAGTTCCCAGCAGCTGAGGCCTTCCTGTGAGAACTACAGACATCTGTGACAGGCCCACCAACACCTGGACAGCAGGCCCTTCAGAAAAGGATCTGAGCAGAAGATCCCAGCTTCCTCCACACTCTCACACAGCACTTCACTCACTTACCGCATTTGTTATCGAGCATATTACCTACTTCGTGGCAGGGATTTTTATTTCTTTTTTTCACTACTGTATTCCCAGACCTGCTGGTTCTTGATACATAGTAGATACAAGGTGAATATTGAAGTATATGACAAACTCTCATCTACATGACTCAAAGAGAAATAGACATTCATTTTGTCCAGCTGCTGGCCAAAGTCTTAATTAAGAAATAGAATTGACTCTCTGATAGGCCACATCTCAACCTTTGAAAACTCATGCTCCTTATTGAGAAACACAAATGACTCACATTTTTCTGAACTTTGTATTATAAAACACATTTAATTTTTTTCAAAATAAAAATTTGCCTATTGACTATGTCTTAAAACAATTCTGATATTTGGGGGTAGGGAAAGTCTCCTTTCCTCCTACACGTCATTGAGGCCATTATACTCTCCTACCCCTTCACTTTGGGTAGGAGGAAATGGGTCTACAAATTAAGGAACTTGACCAAGAACACAACTTGATAAGCAAAGGGCAGGCGAGAGCCAAGGCCCCTATTCACTTTCCCAGTGCCTGATATTCAATAGCCAGACAGTGCCAGTAAATCACCACCATTTTCCACAGCTATTTTCACAATCTTTCTGGAACATTCAGACAGCTGTCATTGGTATTTTGAGGCTTCTCACAGTATTGGAGATGCCAGGTCTCCTAGTGTTTTATAAATTCATTAGGACGGCTGCTCACCTAAATTTTCCTCGTGATACTTTTGAGTATGAACTAGCTGGAACACATTGTCCCTGCTGTTCGTTCCTGTTACTGGGACACAAGTGTAAAGCCACACCAAATAACTAGGTCACTATTGCCTCCTCTGCTATTGCCATCTGTCAAACACCTATCCTAGGACCCAAATTCAAGTCTTCCTGAAAGATATCAGAATTAGACTTTTAAAAACCTCACGGATTGTATATAGATTTAAATCTACATAACGTGTTTTTAATTCTATTGATTAACTGCTTATGTCATATTTAAACCCCAAAACATATGGAAATCCACATGTTCAAGTGGCAAAACAAGATTTTGTGCACCAAATCAAGAATAGACTTTTAGTCTATTAGCTTTTAAAAGACACTCTTCTACTGCCTCTGACCCAAATGAATCACATCTGACTTTTCTGACATTTCTAGGAGACCCAAAGAGGCTTTGATAAAAATATTTCTTTCCTGTGAATTCAGCTAATCCTGGTCTCAAAGGAAAATGTTAAAAACAAAAGCTAGTTGAGGTAAATCCTAAAGAGAAATTCTTATGTGTGTACTTGGAGGAAAGGGATCAGGAAGGTACCTTGAAGACAGTTAATATTGCTTTTGCTATTCAGGTCTTGAAATCTTGGTTACTCCAATTTATTGGGAGTGAACCTTGTGTTTAATTATTAGAGGACAAATTTTTGTCAAACTATCAGGGTTTGAAATTGCTGTGCTATTTTCTAACTCTGAGCTTGGCAAATGAATTAACCTTTTTAGTATCTCAGTTTTCTAATCTGAAGGTAGGGTGATAACATCTAAACATGGAATGTTGGTGAGGATTAAATTAAATAAGTTGAATTACATAACTCATTCAGCACAGCTGTGTTCCTTACATCATCATCATCATTGTCATTACTGATAATTACTTCCTGAGCTTTTCCTCTTGCCTTTAATTTACCTGAAAAATGTATTGGCCCCTGAAAGTAATTTTTATACTAGTTCCAGCAGTATTTAGCAGATACTAATAAAAACCATCCCCTCCATGTACTTTTGTTTTATAAATAGAACCTTCCATATCACTCATTTAATAGCTGTTGATTGCATTTTTATTATCTCTGAGGCAATATATGAATACAGATCCCACCTAATATACCATTTCCCTACTCTCAGCTTATTTTGTAAAAGGATATTATGTGTCTAAGAAACCACTTCCATAGGGACAGTGCAGTATTGTTTTACTTACTCTACCACCATCACACCTATGTGGATTTACAGGTGTCTCCAGGATAAAGTACAGTACACGCTTGTTAGAATGGGCATCAGGAGCCTAGGGATCTGACCTGTGTAATACAACAAGCAAATTAGTTCTGTGATTTCAGACACATCATTTCGTTCCCACGGGCATCATTTCCTTGATCGTGGAAAAGATGGTTGTGCAATCGACCTGGTGGTTTTTAACCATTTTGGTGAACTGGACCCCTGAGTGGATCTAATGATATCATTAGCTCCTCTGCAGAGAAGGAGCACGCACATACAAACTCATAATTAACACTCAATTTCAAAAAGCTCCTGGCACTCCTTGAAGTTCATCTGTAAACCTTGGAGGTCCATGGCCCACAAGTAAAGAATCCTTGGGCTATCATAAGACTCTCCATTTTACCATTTTGAAATTCTAAACCACACTACCAACTTTCTACTCAAAAGTAATAGGATTGAATTCTCTTCCTAGACAACCTATCAGTCCACACCTCCAGGATTATAACTCATCTCTCACCACTCTCTCTAATGGCAGTTACTGCCCAAAATATGCTGATAGAATGAAATATCTCAGGAAAAACATTTGCAATCAAAACCCTTGGGCAGATTTTGGGTAATCACTATACTTTAATTCCATTAAAAAAACTAATGAAGAGGCTTCGAGGCACCACAGCCTCCAAAGTGAGAACCATAAGGGGAAATGATGGTTGTATTCTTGAGCACCCAATCTTTAAACTCAGCTATTTCCCCTGGGAGAAGTATATGGCATTAGCTACTTACATAAAGCAGAAGCCAGGGCAAAAGTGAAAGGCTTAATGATCATAAAATATTTTTAAATGGAGAAGAGAGAGTAGCAGGTAAGGCAAGAACAAAACCAATAAGGAGAACAGATGACAAAAGTGGATTCATATTTTAAAATGATGTATTATTGTAGGTGATCCTTATTTCATTGACCAGTTGAACTGACCTCAGAGGTTGGAGTAATCCAGCCTCTCACACACCACATGTTTTCTCTCACACATATACTAGATACACACACACACACACACACACACGGCTATCAGTACCTGAGTTAAGACCAAAGCCCTAGTCTGATATGATAGGATTTCTGAGAACTTCACTCTTCAGTAATATCCTCTCCTCAAGTGTGGGCAGAATCTTTGAATATAATGACTGTGCGACATGATATGACAAAAGGATTTTGTAGAAGTCATTAAGTTCCCAAATCGTTGGCCTTAAGAGAGAGAAATTACCCATGTGGGTCTAACCTTGTCAATGAGCCCTATAAATGTGGGTTTGGAGATCAGAAGGAGAGGAAGCCAAAGATCTGATTCATAGTGCTGTGGCATTGCTAACTAGAAGTTGGAGGAGCCACATGGCTCCTGCATGTGTCACCTCCAGAGGCTGACAGCAGTCTCCTGCAGATAGCTATGCAAGGAATGGAAACTTCACTTCTGTAACCTCAAGCAACCAACTTCTGCCAACAAACAGAAATTGCTTAGAAGTGGATTTTTCCCTAGAGTCTCCAGATGAGAACTCAGGCTGTACATTATCTTGATTTCAGTCTTGTGATACCCTGAGCAGAGAATCTAGTCATTCTGTGAAAGACTTCTGACCTACAACTATGAGCTAATGAATAGTTACTGTTTTATGTTGCCAGACTTGCTATCTGTTACCCAGCAACAGAACACAAAGACATGGAAGAAAGAAGAAAGATGTTTGCAATTTGATTCTTAATAGTCAGTCATATGGAAAAGAAAACCATTTCTTTATCCTTCTAAAAGCCACATTCATACATCCCCAGACTGTGCCTGATTTGCCTAAGCAGTCGAATAAAGCTACTTTATGCTTTCAATAAATATTCGTCCAACTTCAGGTAATATTTTAGGAACTGTGCACATCGGAATGAGTAGAAGTATTAGCAGTTATTTTTTTAACATTTTAAACCAAGTCTGGAGCATTAAGGAAGCAGAAGCAAAGCATCTCAGGGAGTGTATTTAACACGGGCCACACGATACTCTACAGTCCTGTTAACCCAATGGCATTACAGGGGTAGAGCCAGGTACCCTCACAGCCTTTCACACAAATTATCATTGACTGGTACGGAAAACAGATGATATCCTGAGTGGCAGATGGGAGCCAGTGCTTGAGAAGGGCTGTTAAATCTGGAGAGACCACTGTCAGCTAAAGATGATTAATTCTCATTGAGACTAATAAACAAAGATAACAATACGCTGTGTTATGCTTAGTACATCTAGTACTTCAAACCTCATAATCAAGGCAAAACTGAAACTTGAGTCAGCTGTCCTCGCTGGACAGTTGCCTCAGAGGTGACTCTTAACTGCTTTTTCATGAAATCAGCACCACAGGAGACGTAAACACTGGCCTTCAACTAAGGACAATGCAGTAATAGCAGGTGGTGAATTAATAGCAGGGAGATTATCAGCTTTCAGGCAGCTAAAGAGTCAGGTGGCTCCAACTTTGTAAAGTGGGTCAATATTTGGCCAATCGATTTTCTGTCTCTCCCTTCGATCTTCAAATGTTAAAGGGACAAAGAAAAGGGTAGAAACTGCATTAAAGTTAAGAACAACAAAAAGAATAAAACTATACAGTATGAGCCACTTTTCTTAAGTTGTCATCATGGAGAAGCCAAATTTTAGTTATGACACTCAGAATTTGAGAATTGAGTGAATGACTAAAATTTATTTAGTCCACTTTGCTTTCTTTCTAGATACAGGTAAGTCATCAGATGAAGTGAAAATATGTTAATGAATGTAATATTTATCTATTAAGTTCAAGTTCTATTGGAGGGATCCCATTAGTTATTTTTAAGATTTTTTAAATTGAATCCCATTTTTTTATAAAAATCAACTGAAATCTTTTCCCTAAAAAAATTATGTTTTATGGTTTCAGGAGCTTTTTTTGAGAAAAAGAAGGTATTGCCTTATCAAGAATAAGCATACAGGTAAAAATTATTTGGAAAATCTCCTATGTCAGGTAAAATTCTCCTGAGGCATTAATTCACCAAGTAGTTCCTGAACATCTATGTACCAGGCAAGGGTCCATTGCCTCACTTAACAAAACTGGCAGCCCATGAAAGAAAGCAGGCACTTAAATAATTAATAAATGGTTTTAATAGCACATGGTGTTATGACATAGGTGCATCAATACTGTGAAAAGGAGAAGTAGAACATCTTGAAAAGAAGAAATTAGTAAAATCTAGAATACTCTTTGCCCCATTTCTTTAAAAAAAATGAAATTAATAAATCACTTTCATTGCATTTACCAAAATCACAATGACAAAGTGGGTGCTTTATATGAAAAAGGTGAATAGCAGGAAAAATAAAATTGAAGGGCATTTTTCATCTCACAGACTGCAATTTCTAGGTTGGATTACTAAAAAGAAAATGTCTCATGGTAGAAATAATGTATGAATAGCATAGCCGTTACTATGGATCAGCAGGAGTTCTGCTGGCCACTGGAGCCAAAGAATTAATAAGTCTGTCTTCAGGTCCTCAGAGTCTTAAGAAAGACTACAAAAAATAACTACAATATGTAAGTGGTACATACCTAAAGCACACAAGGCTGTTTTTTCCATCAGTAGCAGCAAGACCAGATATCTCCTTGGAGAATACAAAAGAAAAGTACAACCTTAATGAAGAGCAGAGTCTAAACCCTGTAAATAAGAAGCAGAATAAGACATGCCTTCTATTGCCTGCTCTGAATTGGTACAAATCTGGCAGGTGTGGATTTGCATACAAGTAGCCCCTTCAGGTAGACGCAGGTCAACACCTGCATCCACAAACACAGGTGGTTGGCTGCATTTTTGAAAATTTAGCTACCAAATTACAGTCTACTGTCCCTACCTTCCAAAAACCCTCCTAATGATAATCTGGCCTTGTGTTCTATCCTACTTAAAGAGAATCAGGAATTTAAAACCAGCCGAGGAGCTATGAAACCCAAATAAAGTTAATTCCCTGCTCCAGTGGTTCTCAGCTTGGATCATGAGTAACTTAAAATGCAAATTCCTGAGAACATCCCACATCTGTGAAGTTAAATCCACTGGGAGGAGAGCCTGAAGGACTTGGGACTTTCTTCAGGTACCCCCCAAGGGATTCCTACATAGATTAGAAGCATCACTTTGAGAAACTCTGACTATGGTTATACAAACATACACAGGCTAGTCAGGTAAAATTAGGTATTTTGATCCAAGAGTGAGAAGATAAAATATTTCAGCCATGGTTTTTAAAGTTTTTATGACTATACAAATTTTCAGATGGAGAAATTAAAGAATAAACAGTACTATTCTCTCCTTCATCTCCCTCTCTGTCCTAGAGGTGAACTGTCAACTGCTCTGTGTAGACCAACCACAAACATGGACACCTGTTTCTATACAATTACAGATCTATCCTATGATGATACAGTTAACCTTAACTTTTATTTTAATTTCACGAAAACAACAACTTACTTTTTCAACTTCATTTTTTCACTAAATGAACATCTATGTTATTTGTCACTTAATAATTTATAGGGATTTTCCAGAGCAGAATTTATGACTGCATGTCTTATTTTTACCCTTATTCCATAATATTCCATAGATACACAATTATTTGCTTCCTTACCCTCAACAGAAGCACTTTTAGGTTATTGTTCTCCTTAGCTATCACTGGAAAGTTTTCAGTGAAACATCTTTATGTATGCCTCTTGGTGCAATGTGCGAGAGTTTCTTAGGAATGGCCACCTAACTATAGAATCTGAGTCACAAGGTATTTTTTATTTTTCCTTTTGTGGTACTACTCAGGTTTGAACTCAAGGCTTCATGCTTGAGCTAATCAGGCTCTCTATCACTTGAACCACTCCACCAGTCCTTTTATTCTGTGCTGAGCATTTTTGAGATAGGATCTTAGGAACTATTTTCCCAGGCTGACTTCGAACCACAATACTCCTGCTCTCTGAGTAGCTAGAATTACAGATGCGAGCCACCAGTGGCAAGCTAAGGTATTGATTTTTATTTAAAAATTCGAATTAAGTATTGATTGCTTTCAGATACTATCCTTTTATCATCACTACCTGACCAAAACTATCTTTTTTTGACCAACCTAAAGGGTAGAAATTATATTTTACAATTTTAATCTGCATTTACCTGATCAATTCTGGATTGAGGTGTTTTGTTTTTTGTTTTTTGCTTTTGAGAAGTGAACTTTGTTATTTCTGTGAATGGCCTGTTCATATCCTTTGCCCACTTTCTATTTATTTATTTCCGTGTTTTCTTGTTGATTTAATACACATTTAAAATAGTCTGGGTGATAATTCTATGAAATAAAGATGAGAGAAGTAGGAAGAAAACCAGTAATAACATAATAATTATAGGAACTGGGCTATAAATATTATATCAATTTTATAAATGATATTTCACCTTGCCTGTGGTTTTTTTGTTCTATTTTATTTATGACGCTTGCTCTCATAGATAGCTGTTCTCTGTTTTTTGTAGTCACATCTGTCCATCATCATGTCTCCAGTTTCTAGACAAACTTACTGTCTCTTCTGCTTCTAAATATCCGTGTGTGGGGAGGGGATGGTTGCTGGGTGGAGAAGTAAGACCAGAATAAGAATCGGATCAGAGTTTTTAGCTTCAGTGACTTGGTGGTCAGTTGTGCCATTCACTGACATAGGAGATTAAAAAGAAGAATCAGGTTTGAGAAGAAAAGAATTGCTGAGTTGTAAAAGGGGTGTGTTGGGTTTCAGATTCCAACCAAACATCTTGGCTATGATTTCCATCACTCACCAAAGAAGCAATCTCTCTGTGGACATTTGCAGCCCAAGCCTGATGCTCACCTCCTGTTCTTGCTATGTACACCTACTTTCTGTTTACGTGATATTGAAGCCCATCCACCAGTTCAAAGCACATGATTACATGCTCCTAGAACCAGACTGATAGGTCCTGCTGGTGAGCTCATTTTTTGATTGATCTCTGTTTTTGCATGGCAATAGAATATTGCATATATTTGTAACTGGCTCCTTTGGACAAAATTTAATCCCAAGCTCCTTGAAAAGATTATTACCTATTTGTTCTAATGGAATGACTTTCAAACAACTGAATAAATAACAAAATTGGTGTTGCAACAGCTACCTAAATCCCTGCTTCAAGACTTTTTATATTTTGTAAATGTGGACATTTATACCTACTTATAGGATGCAATTATCAACATCTATTATTAACTTACCAGCTTGATACTCACACAAATTTTTCTCTAGCTTTCAGATTTTACACCAAGACACTGAAGCTCAAGAGAGATTGAGTGCCTTCCTTACTGTTACACAACTATTAAGTGAAAGCTCTAGACTTAAACAAAATCTGCCTGGAGAAGGATTGATGCTTGTTCAGTGCCAAGCACAGAAAAGTGATAGGGGTTAAAACCTGAACCTGGAAGACACTGTCATTGAAGATCTGCCTTCATGGACTTGCAACTTGTGAGGTTATAAAGACACCATATTTGGCTTCACGTTCTGCAATTGCTGTCTTGCAGTTCTTAATAATTTTCAATCACAAACCCTACATTTTCACTTTACACTAGGCCTCCCAAATTCTGCATCCAGTCCTGGGTGAGTGATTTTCTCAGGAGTTATGAATAAATTAAGAACCCATGGCAAGGCAAAGAACAGAATCTTGGCAAACCCAAGTATGGGCAGAGTTAGAACTGCCCCTGAGGAATACCATGAAATAATGATAAAATAAGTAAGAAGAAAACCGATGAGAAGAGGTGTGGTAGAGAGAATAGGCTGAGTTTGTGAGAGAGGAGGGTGTACCCATCTGTAGAAGGGTCTATAAGTCACTGGAAACCAAAGTGAGACCTTTGCCTTTTGTGAGGTCAGAAAGTAAGAAATGATGCTGGCAGAGGCCAAATACAGCTGAAGTGGGAGTGAGGGGAAGAAGCAGAGCTGTGATACAGAGACTACACATGGAAGAATTTTGACTGTGACAGGGGAGGGAAACTAGAAGGTGATGCAGGGCCAAGAGACAGCAATTTTATGATGGGAGAAATCAGAAAATGTCTATGCTTGGAGAAATAAGTATAAAGAGAGGATTTGAAATACTGATTTCAAGAGAACTAATTTAGTGCTATCCTGAGGCCTGAGGTGACCTATAAAAGAATGAGACTGACGATGAGCACGCAGTCTCATCGTCATTGGGGGGAAGAAGACGAGAGACCATGGACTCAGATGAACAAGAGAAGGTGTAAGGTAAGGACATTTGGAGCACTAGTGCTACGTAACCTGTTTTCTTCCACTGACATAGTAACAAGGTGTCAAGTGTGGAGTCAGAAGGGATGAGAGTCAGTTCCAACTGGAAATAGAACCAACCAAGAATGAGTAATGGAAAAGTCAGGTGTTGGGGGCCAATAACATTGATTTTCATGTCTCACCAAATCCAACATTTTCTTCCATGGCTACTATCATGAATCTAAGATGAGAGTCATTTTCACCTTCCTTTTCAATTGTTTTAGTTGTTTAGCATTGTGCACAAAGTTCAGCATTGTGCTTTTACTATATTCTAGATTTTAAAACTATCTGAAAACCAGGTGCCAGTGGCTCATACCTGTAATTCTAAACTGAGATTGGGAGGATTGCAGTTCAATGCCAGCTTGGGCAAATAGTTCAAGATACCCCATCTCCAAGACAACCAGAGCAAAAATGGACTGAAGGTGTGGCTCAAGCATGAAGCCCTGAGTTCAAACGCCAACCTTCCAACCAAAAAAAAAAAATATCAGAAAAGTAGGGCAGAAGGATCAGATTTTCTGCTTTGGGAAAATGGAGATCCTGGGAAGTTGAGTCTGTCATTTCTAAGCAAGCCTCCTGGACTTCAGGCATTTTCACACACAATATCTCACTGAACCCTTACAAGAATTTTACATCATTACCTTAATTATATAGATAAGGAAACTGAAACTCCAAGAGTTAAATTCTGGATCACAAGCAGTCCCTGTCAGGATTCAACCTGAGCCTGGCAAGACAGAATATTGCCATCCCTACCACCCGGGCCTCACAACAGTCCCATGGCTTACAGTAATTTGCACAGAGGGTGCTACCTGATCTTCATAAACCACCCTAAGTAAGAGATATTGCTATTCTCATTTTCTAGATAAGGAAACTGAGAGACACTGTGACTTACTGAAAGTCACCAGTTAGAAAGTGAATTTAGACTTTTTTAACTTAAAAGTCCATGCTATCTCCAGAACATGACTTTAGGGCAACACATCTTCCAGTAGACCATATCTGGTTTGCGTACATCCACTGAGCTCATCATGCTGATGCTATCTGGAGAGGCACAGCCTGCAGAGGTAGCTTCATAAAAGGAGAGAAGCGTTTATGTTTGTGGGAATTAGGAGTTTCCACAAAGAAGGTGAAGTGTAGTTTGTTTGGTTTTGTTTTGTTTGTGGTACTGGGGCTTGAACTCGGGGCCTATATCTTGAGGCACTCCACCAGCTTTTTTTGTTTTGGTTTGGTTTGGTTTGTTTTTTTGTGAAGGGTTTTTTCGAGATAGGGTCTCACAAACCATTTGCCCAGGCTGGCTTTGAACTGTGATCCTCCTGATCTCTGCCTCCTGAGTAGCTAGTATTATAGGCATGAGCCCCAAATGCCCAGCTAAGTGTAGAATTTTTTTTTAAACCAGAGGATTTGAAAAAATGTGACCATTGTTCTGTATGAAGACTTCCCCAAGACTGGAGGATACCCCTGGGGTTGCCAAGGTAGCTCCTGTATACCCATGTAGAAGGGGAAAGCTAGACAGAGTGCCACCCCCTGACCCCTATTTGGAAGGGACAAGGTAGAGGTCAGTGCAAGTTCAGACTTCTCACACTGAAACTGCAGACTGTCCAGAGAGTGAGAGGGAAAAGGCTCCCAATCCTCTAAGATGGATCCTTGCCTTGTTTTCTGGATAAAAGCTGAGAGAACGTCAAAAATCAAGGCTAAAGAAAGAACCATCCCCTGGAGGGTAGCAAAACAAGGGAAGTCTGGCTTAAAAAAAAAAATCAGTTAGTAATTTCAAGCATGTGGTAAACTATCACTTACCTACAATTAACCTACCTCTGTATAGTTTCGGTTCCCTGAAGTGCTATACACCATGGTTTGCAGAATAGCTCGATGTCATCACACATCATGGGGGCCAGTAATACAGCAGAATTCAATGGGGCAAGTCAGTAGCTCCTCAAAAGGCCATCTTTCGAGGGGAACTTCTTCTTGGTTAGAATGGATAATGACAGCAGCAGAAAGTTGTCCGGATAATCAGTAGCTGTACCCAGAACAGCACCACCCGGCACCTGTTACACCTCACGATGGCCTGTCTGTACCCCCAATGGTCACAATGTGACCACTGAATCTCTCCCTATAATTGCAGGCCAGGGTTCTTTGGTTTCTCCCACCAACCATACTGACGACCTCCTCTTCCCAGTTCTGTTTCTGGAAGCTTGCTGCATCAATGCCTGGTAAGATTACTTAGCAGGGTTAATAAGTCAAAAGTGAAAAGTTGTTTAGATTGTCATAATTTGGACAACACTGACCTTCATTCCTATTGGAGCAAGAAAAAGCATGTAAGTTTACATATATAACTCTATGTGGAATATATGTGTGGATGAGTATACACACATATTCACACACACATACACACCATGGCATCACCAGCTTATCTAAAATTGATTTCCCACAGGGATAATGAAAATTGGAAGCTTTGTCAAAATAAGATGACATTAGTACTGAATGTTGCCAAAAACATTAAAATGAATGAGATAGTTATGCTCCTGGCACATGGCCACCCAGCTTAGGCTGGAGTGCTATCGCAGGCCTGCTGGTTCATCAGCAGCCCTCCAGGGACAGCTGCTATTTGGTGGGTGAATGTATTTCTGTTTGGCAAGTGTCCTGGTGTTGTTGAATATCTGAAGTCTGTCATTTAGCAAAGCAGACACAGAAAGATTCTATTCCTATGACTTGACAGAAGACCTAGCTGACTAGACATAATTTTTCTTTAGCAACTTTATCTTACACTATTCACAGTATTTAACCCAACTTAGTTCCCATTTGTGTAACTTACCTCACCAAAATGGGTATTTAAAATATTTTAAATATTTAGAGTAGTACACCACTTTGAAAATAATGTGTCAGTTCTTAAAAACGTTAAACATAAACCTGCCGTACAAACTCAACCATCCCTCCCCTATGTGTTTATGCAAGAAAAATGAAAGCATATGTCCACACAAAGACTTATACAAGAATGTTCATAACAGATTTATTTATGATAGCAAACATCTAAAAGCAACCCAAATGTCCATCAACACATGAATGTATGAACAAGCTGTGGTACATGCATATGATGGAATACTACTTGGCAATAAAAAGGTATGAACTATTGATGCACAGGAACAGCATCATGAATGTCAGGATAATCATGCTGAGTGAAGGAAGCTAGACAAAAAATACCACGTGCTGTATTCCATTTATATAAAATCAGAGATTGTGGAGTGATTTGTGGTGATGAAAAGAAAGTATATGAACGTGAGTGATTACAGACACACGGAAGCAAGTTCATTAGCTTGATTGTAGTGATGGTTTGACTGTTGGATATGTATCAAACCTTACCAATTGCACAATGTTTAATGTTTGCTATTTATTACCCTTTAATTATAGCTCAATAGATTTTTTTAAAAGGAGAGTGTACGAGAAAACACGGACAAAGTAAAGACTGGCAAGATTTCCATGCTCTATCGTAGTTATGTGATTATGATACAACATACCAAGCTCACATAATAGAAGAGGGGAGAAATCACAATATATGCTTATCTTGTATTATTTAAGTATTTCTTTCCACCATCTTTACCTCCTGCCCCCAACCTTCTGACTGATTAAAAGTGCTAATATTAAACTAGAGATTGTTTTAGTGCTTTATTAGGGATTTCAGCTTCTGTTACTATTTTTCTTCCTCTCAACCTAGGGTGAGAATTTAACACTAACAAAGGCAAAGAATTGAATAAAGAGTAAATCAAAGATGAAGTTGGCAGAAGATAATTAATAGACCAGTTAGTAATAGGTGAAAATTGGAACTCTGGGAATTTCACTTTGGAAAGAAGGAAGGGTACTTAATTTTTTAGGGAAATTGGACATGTTACCAGAAGAGTCTTGATAAGAATATAGGGGACATAATGGAGGAGCTGCAGTTTGAAGAGAGAGAATTTTGGAACAGTCCCACAAGAACTCAATAGAGTTGACAAGAGGTGCATAGTGAGTGTTTCCTAACTAGCAAAGAAGTAGCACCTGAAGCTAGCATGAATCTTTGTGAAACTCACACAGCATGGTTTGTGGAATTTTCAATATTAATGGTAGCAAATTAGAGGCACAATCTGCCTCCTTTTCGGGGTGGCAAAGGGAATATGTTTGCATCTTCAAATTTTTTGAAATCCAATCTCAGCTGTATAAACTATTATGTTAAGAATAATTGAGGGTGGAGGTGTGGCTGAAGCAGTAGAGTTCCTGCTTAGCAAGTGTGAAACACTGAGTTCAAACTCTAGTTCCACAAATAAATAAATAAATAAGTTGTTCAAACTGCATTCACAAATTTTCAGCCACTTTCAATAACATAAGTTGTGTCTCCCAAACATGTACTTTATCATATGAAGTAGCTTAGCTAGCATTTACCCCTGTTTACCATGTGTCAGGTGCTGTTTTCAGCACTTTAAATATCTTAACTTATCTAATGCTGGTGACAATGCAATTACACATTTTATAAAGAAGAAAACTAAAACACAAAGAGGTCATCTACTAAATGACTAGGTTTAAAAATCTGCCTCTACAGCCAAGTTTAGAATGTATGAAACACAACATCTTTTGTATGGTATAGCACATTACACATGGAACACATGCAATTACATGAAATAAGCAGAAGTGTAAGATCAATTTTCTTTTGGTATTTTATTTACCTCTTCTCTGTGCCTGAAGGAAATTAGGGTAGTCTTAAGACTTTTATAGTCACTCTTAATAATACAAAGTTCTACAACTAGTAATATATACATCCGGTCCAGTGCAATAACTGAAATTTAAACAGGATAGCAATCTACAGGTGGTAGTAGAGGAGATTTTAACTTTTTCCTTCTCCTTCCCAACCTGCTAGCTGTGATTTCTGATTCCCTCTTCTAGAGTCAAAAGCGGGAAGATCTTAGAAAAAAAAAAAAAAAACAATGACATGAATGTCAAATGAGGACTGCTGGAGGGTGTGGACCATGAGTGGGAAGAAGGCAAAAGAGGAGAGTGTAATGAGGGAGGTGAAAATGACAGAAGTACTTTATATGCATGTCTGAAAATAGAATAATAAAACTCATCAAAAAATTGAAAAAGAAAAAGAGGTAGAAGGAATAAAAAAAGTAATAGAGGGGGTGAATTTGATCAAAGCACATTATATACATGTATGCACATATCACAAAACCCCTTTATACTATTAATATACACCAATTAAAAACTCACCAAATTTTTTTAAAGTGGGAAGATCTAAAGTCACAGGAAATATCCCACCTAACTAGAAATACTATGGTGTTAATTTTCTCTAGCTCTGAATTTAAAGCACACCATCTTTCAGAGACACTTTAGCAGTTTGCTTATTTGTTTTGTTTTGTTTTGTTTTGTTTTGCAATGTCTCTCTTGCTACCAGGAATTTCTCACTTGCAGTTCTCCTGAACAAAGACAAGTCTACTTAATCATAAGCTCCTTTTTCAACTCCCTAGCTATCTGACAGTTTATTACTATTGGGATTTTTGCCCGTTAGACAGTCCTCTTGAACATGACTTGGGATGATCCCACAAGGGTGCACTTTCCCTCAGAACCATATCTGATCTATGAGAAACATTCAAGCATTATTTGTTCTGACCAACTTCAATGGTACAGGTCACCAACATAGCCACCTCTCCTTGCTCAGCCATCCCCTTTAGATTTTTCACAAGAGATTCAAGAATCTAGTCAATATAGACCTGTAAACCCTAGAGGACACATATCACGAGGCTCTTTAAGGCACTTAGATCTTAACTTGAGGCTAAGGAGAAAGTAGTTTCCATTCATTCCCTTCCATTTGATAAAAATATCTTATAGCACACCTTTAGCTGCCTGAAAAAATTCCTCCTATGATCTTTAATACTATCCCTTTTATTTCTTTTGTTTATTTTCCAGTGAGGGTTAAAAGAAATATGAATTTCTGATAAGAAAATTCAGCAAGGTTACTAGGTATAAGAACATTATATAAAAAATAAAGATGGCACAATAAATATGATGCCAATATGAGAAATAAGTAAAGTAAAAAAAAAGAACATTGTATAAATTCAATAGTGTTCCTATACAGTATCAGTGACCCAACAGAAAATGTCATTTAAAAAATCTCATTCTCAATAGCAACAAAACTAAAGTTAACTCAATCTGTATATTATATTTGTGGAGAATATTAAAATATTATTAATTAATATATAACAAAGCCCCAATAATGGAGAATCATGCCATATTTATAGATAGGAAAGTACAATATCATACAGCCATTTTTTCCGAAATTATTATAAATGTAATATTTCAATTTAAAAGAAAAGGTACTACAATAAAATGTTTAATGTCATTTTATGCTAGTGCAAAATATATACAAAACATTAAAGGGGTAGGAGTTCTAAAAAAAAAAAGAAAACGAGAAGGGGTACAAGATGATAGGACTTATTTTAAAGTTATAGAAAAGTGAAAGTGAGGTATTATCACAGGAATAGACAGATAACCAGACAACAGAAGAGGAAATCAAAAGTAAATCAAAGCAAACATGAGAATTTATTTTAAAATGATATTCAAAATCAGTTAGAAAAGTATAAACCATTCAATAAACTTGAACAAGTAGACAAATAAAAGCATCATCCTATATTCCACAAATGTTAGCCTTTTACATAACCACAAATCAGGAACTATTGACACATCACCCATTATCTAACCTGTAGACCTTATTCACATTTTTTAATTAAAAAATCTTACAATGCTATAACTCATGGCATTTTAAATGAAGACTGGGAGTCATCTTGTAGGATGATTCAGCAAGTTACTGTCAGTAAGTGACAAAATGGATTCCTGGGCATGAAGGTAACTATGAAGGTAGACTGCTGACAGAAAATATCTTTCCTTCCCCTGAAGGTAATCAGGACAGATGAGAATCAGATCATTGAAAAAAATTCAAGAGAAAACTTTTATTCTGTACACCTTAATGTTTCCAAATGTATCAGACAGGAAAATTTTACCAAAGTGATTTTTGTTATGGAAATTTTTGAACAGATAAAAAAGATAACTCATTTGTTCTTAGAGTAACAAGGGGACTTTAAATTTTAAAAAAAAAGATGTTTATGAATCTTCAGAAAAGGACTGAGAAGACGGTAAGTTTAAAAACTAGCTTTTTATTTATTCATTCTCCTCCTTTCTTCCATGGAACGTTTGATACCCTTCCCTCTGCCTCAGGCAGTTTCTAGAACATTTTCTTTGCTGACAGAAAGTCATCTAGGTGCTTCATTAAGAGAGCAACTGGGGTTTGAAGGCTTTCTTTCTTACAGAATGTAAGTGAGAATTAAAGGATTTTATGTCTTAAGCAGTGTAAGTGCCTCAAAACTGGAGTGAGGATTAGGAACTTTTTCAAGAGTACTTCAAGGCTTCTGAATCTAGTGAGAACCGTGGCCCAACTCCACTGAAGCCACAGAGCATGAGGGCAGGGCAGGAGTAAGAGTCAGGAAGAGAGAGCTAGATGGGGATGGAATCTGTTAGTTACCTGTTGAGCCACACCCAACTGCTCACCTTCACAGGGATGGCCACTGCTTCCTAGGCTTACTCTCAGGAGCGCTCTCTCTCTCTCTCTCTCTCTCTCTCTCACTCTCTTACACACACACGCACACACACACACACACACCCCTCACCGGTGAGAACCTGGACTCCCAGGAAGACTAAAGCAGTGCTTTTGAAATTTTGCATATGGGGGAGAAAGTTCGCCTTCAAATCTGTGGAATCAGAATCTCAGAATCTCCAGGAAACACAATCTCATGGCTGTGTGTTTACCAAGGATCTTGGGCAAGCTTGGGAAACTGGAAAGGAGGCCACATTGGAGCAGGTTTTCTGGCACCTGACTTGAGCTGATGAGGCAACCTGAGCCAAAGGAGCTCAAGTTTAAACCTAGTGCTGTAATATTGGTAGAATCCTGTCACAGTCTGTGTCCCATGTGGGGAGAGTAAGAAAAGAAATAATAATAGCTGTGCAATACACTAACATAGCTCAATGAGGTGGAGGCCGCAAGACTGCCCTCTCCTTAATCATGGTATCTCCATTCTTTTTCACATTCATTGATTCTGTGCTCCCTTCAAGGCCTCAACCTATCCACCTGATCAAAACCTTTAGGGGAATAATGGAGTAACAGAGAGAGAGAGAGAGAGAGAGAGAGAGAGAGAGAGAGAGAGCTGGGCAGGCTGCCTATATCAAAATCATAACTGCTCTGTCTCCTTTCATTTCAGAAAGCTGCTGGTGGTGGTAAAGGCCAGTTACTAGCCCCAGGGACAATGATTTGTATTGGAAAGATTCTCAAGTTGGGAAAACTGCTCACATCATATGCCTTCAAGTTGCAGGGGGAAAAAAAAACAACCGAGATGGGAGGTGGGAACACAGAAGGGATTGAGACACTGTTAATTTATCAATCTGCAAATCTGGGGCCCAGCCAAATTCAGTAGCTGTCAAATCAAGTATGTACCCCAATTAAAATGTTTTTTCTCACAATGATTTATACTAAGGCCCTGTTAGGAGTTCAAGTTATAAAAATTCATAGAGACAAGAAGCAGAAAAGGGTCCAAGCAGGCATTTTATGCTGCAGTTGGGAAAAGAAAAGTTAACACATCTAATTATATTTCACATGGCATTTATTTACAATATGTATTGTAAATTATTTTAGAAATTGCTGACATTTTGAAACTATTACCAAACTGGGAGAAATATAGAAATACAATAATTGTCAGATAGCATGGCACAGAAAGTAAAGTAATCGTGATGTTTGCTATCTTATTTCACTCCTCAGAGCAGCCCCAAGAGAGAAGAATGAGTATGCCCATTTTATACATGAGGAAAGCAGTGCTTAGAGACATTAAGTTACTTTCCCAAGAGAGCTGGCTTCCAGGGTCCAGTCAACCACTCTGCCCTTCAAAGCCAGCTGTGTTGTGCCAAATTCCTTGGGCTGTGCCCCACTTCTTTAAGATGCTTCCCCCATTTTTGGGCACATTGATAGATTATCCTGGTGGCCTCTGTGACAGTCTTCCTGTCCCTTTGCCACACACACTATTGTTGCTACTTAAATTCTTCTTTGATGGTACATTCCACCACTTTCACTACATCCCAAGCTACCTGGAGTCTGAGATCACGTCAGATTAGTTCATCCTCATCTTCCCTGACCCTCTGCAGTAACAGATTCACTAGACAATTGTTCATTAGACAATTCATTAAACAATTGTTCACTAAATTCTACCTCAATGGAAATCAGAGCATAAATTATTTGTAACTTAAAGAATAAGGAGAAGTGGTGTGGTAAGAACATGACTGTAATTTCTGCAGTTCGGAGGTCAAGACAGGAAGATACGGAGTTCAAGGCCATCCAGGGCTACAGAGCAAGATTCCGTCTCAAAACAAAAAAAGAAAAAATACTAATGAAGTCATTTTAAAAGCTTAAAAGCTAATTAACTTATTTTAAAATTAAAATCTGGTATTCTTAGCAGAACAAATTCCAAACACAAGAGTTCATGGCTCAAGATTATTTTGTTATTAAGAGAAATTAATGGAATAGTATATACTAGTTTTATAGTCTATATGAAACAGAATTGACATTGTATAAATCATTTCTTTGTCAATCCCTACTTAGTCAACCTCATCTTTCCAGCAGTTAATAGCCATGTCTATTTTCTCTACAAGCAAGATACGTTTTGAAAAATGGAGATTGATTGAACTGCAGCATCTTCAGATCCACCTATTTATCATCACTAATTATATCATGACTTTATAACTATTGCAGTAATTTGTACGAATGAAATTCATTATTCTCAAAAACCAATGGCAGATGTCAAGAATGGGAGGTCTTGCTAATCAGCATTTCCCTTCTCCAGCTGCTTCTGGCTCTACGTATGCCATTACCTCCATAATCTTAGGTAAGCATTGTTCACAATAAGTTAGCAGAGAGAAATCTGCAGGTCGTTTCCAGAGAATGGTTGACCACCATCCACCACTGAATTCTTTCCAGTTTCAAATAAAAGATCAAAAGTAAGCTTATTTGCTTTACTTCAGTTAAAAGAATTTCTTCTTTATCATCAGTGAAATGGGTAGAAACGCTCTATTTAGTTGCCTAGTGGGGAATAAAGTATAGTGCAATAGATGTCTCTTTGAGGAGATGTTATCTAGTTTTTACACTGACTGCATCTTATGTACGATAAAGATATTTTCTTGGATGACATGAAAAGCAGGTGACTTTTCAGTCAGTTGCAATCCAGTCTGTGGCCAGTCATGCCCCTCCTTCTGTGCAATCTACTTTAATTGAGGTTTTAGAGTGATAACTTCATATGTACCTAAAGTTGATAATTGTACATGGTCCATTTACCACTTAAGAAGTCACTTCACCTAGACTGTCCCTGCTAACTTTGAAATTCAAAGATGTCACAGGTTTGATGCACTAAAAAGTGAGTATATATATGATTTTTAAGCAACACTGACTTTATTATATTGGGATGTATTTAAAGAAGCACAAAATATAAGGAAGAAATTTGATTTTGTTCGTCATGAGAATGATATACATCAAATTATATCTGCCAGCTACAGAGAGGAATCATGCTTTAAAAAAAAATTGAGAATAACGGAAAAAACTGTGAGGGAAGAGTTAATTCTAGAGAAAATACCTTTGTGAGACACTGCTAGATCAGTGTTTCCCTAATTATTCTGCTAGACCAGTATTTCCCTAATTATTAGACTGCTGTCAGTCTAATCGCAGATAATAGATTAATCTTGCATGGTGAAGGTCTGTACATTATCTGTAGTTCAAGGCTGTTCTTGACTCTACATGATCTAGACTTTCAGAGAAAAAAACCAAAGCAAGAGATGTCTGTTAAGTTATTGCTACTAAAAAGGGAATTCTCTTTTCTACCCTGTTTGTCCCTACTTGAAAAGGTGTGAGTAATGAAATGCAAGGAAATTTAGCTCAGTTAAACTCTGTGGGCATAAGCGCAACAAATGAATTCTACCAGGAGCAGGAAGATATTCACCAAGTTACATAAGCATCATTGTAAAACAGATAAAACACTTAGTTCAAGCAAGAAGCAAGCCTTCTGGAGTTAAGTTGGTACTGCAAAATTCAAAATTATAAATCGTGTTTACACGAGACTGGGCCTGACAGATGTTAGACTAGTCAAGTAAAGAGACATATTAAACTGTGGGTTCTTTCTCATAGCAACGGAACTGGAGATCTTTGGATTATGGGTCTTGGCTACCAATGAATACATAAAGTAACTCTAAAATGCCTCCTTATCCTTGTCTTTGCAAATTTTTTGAAAACAACTTCCAGAGTTTAACTCCATGGTTAGCATGAATCAGAGTCACTGCTTACATTTTTGCCTAAGTGTTTAGTTGACCTTCATACTATGCCCATGGACTAGAAACTGCACACTCTAAAGCCCCAGAGGCCAAGAAGCTAATACCAGTGAATAAAATGGTACTGGAACACTGTGGTGAGTGGTGGGAACCACAGAAGTATGGAGATCAAGCCACATCATAAGGAAGGAGTTCCAGTCTTGTTGCTGAGAGGAAATTTGGACCCAGTATTATTACATCTGATTTTATGAGAAAAGCCAGAAATTTAGGACTTTATGTAAAAGTCTTCCAAATTTTTGGCATGTTTATTCAAACATATTAAAACATCATGGAAAGCAATCACAGCACATCTCTTAAGAAGAGCTGGCTTTTGATACATCAATTTGGAATGCCTTCTTTAATCTCTAATTCAGGCTAGCTGATCTGAAGATGATTAAATTTCTATTCAGGGTGGAGGACACAGAGGAAAAAAATCTGTCACTTCTCCCAAGGAAGCACCTTTGCTACCTTCAGGCCTTCCTAAGCATGGATCATGTAGTAGGGTAAATGGTGCCTCGCCAAAAAAGATATTTCTACATTCTATTTCCTGAAACCTGTGAATATGACCTTATTTTGAAAAAGGATCTTTGCAGATGTAATTAAGTTGAGGACCTTGGGATGAGATTGTGCTGGATTATCCAGGTAGACCCTAAATCCAATAAGAAGTAACCATATAAAAGACACACAGAGGACAGACATGAAGAAGAGGAGAGGACCATGAAACAATGGGGCAGAGAGTTGTTATGCAGGCACAAGCCATAGGACACGTACACCCACCAGAAGCTAGAAAAGGCAAGAGATGGTACTTCAGGGCCCTGGAGCCTTCAGAAGGAGTGAGGCCCCAGTGATACCATGACTTTGTACTTCTGGTTCGCAGAACTATAAGAATAATTTTCTATTATTTTAAGCTCTTAAGTTTTAGGTGATTTTTACAGTAGCCCTTGGAAACTAACACATGTCAAAAACATAATCTTTCTTAAGAGGGTGAATATAAGCATACCCTCACCACCTTCTATCAAGAAGTTATACCAAAAAATTAAAAATAAATTTGTCACTTAAAACTAAGTCTTTGTGATATCAAACTTAAAATAAGATGCTCATATAACCCATAAAGAAAATTAAACTTCAAAGAAAAAATATCATTCAGGAGAGTGATATGTTGAAAACATATCTGGGCTGTTCATTGTGCTAAGAAGACAGAACAGGTAGGAGTGGAAACATGTCTTCAAAATTGTTCTTTCCTTTCTTCCAAATCAAATATGAGGACTATACCCAAGACATTTTTGATGAATTTGTAGGCTACTGAGGCAGTAGCCATTTTCTAAATGTGAGATCCTTAACTAAATGTGAATTTAAAAACCAAACCTGACACACAAAATTACCCAAGGGAAAAAAATGATATCCATTAGTGGCCACTGAGCATTAAGATTATTCCACCCATATATCATCCTTTCTTAAGTAAACATTTTGCATCAGCTCCCCTGTTCCAGTGTGATTTCCTCAAAAGCCCACTAGAGTAATCAGGTAAATTTCCTGCTTTCCTAAGAGTATCTTTATACTTAGAAGAAAAAAGGACATGGCTATCAGGCAGATAGCGTATGTGGGATATCTCCCAAATGCCTGATTTATGAGATGCTTGCTTATAAAATCATGTAGAACCAGAATTTACCTGTCCTTTAAGTCCCTATGGCTCTTTATAACTTTTTAAAGCTTTATATACTGAAAGTTTTTTAAAAAGGCCTTTCGTTTATTCAACACATGTTGTGTACTTCAATTTGTCAGTCAATCAGTAAACTAGACCTTAGGACAAACAAGGTGCCAAACAGTCTTTCAAGGAGTTTACCATGCAATGGGAGAGACAGACACAACAGGGTGAGTGATAGACTAGAGATGTGCACAGACTGCTATGTTCAATGATGCTGTTGGGTTTTGTTCTTATAGTGTTGGGGATGGAACCCAGCACCTTGCACATGCTAGGCAAGTGCTTTACCACTGAGCTACATCCCCTTTACTATGGAAGCAAAGAGTGTCAAATTGAGCTGTCACAGGGATGATGCCCCTGGAGCCAGGTCTTAAGCATCATTAACATGAGACAGCTAAAGGTGTTTTTGCAGATGAGACCTTGAATATAAAGATATAGAGACACAAAGGAATAGGGGGGTGGCATAGTCAGGAACAAGTGGGAAATTTAAGGTAGCATCAGAGTGTGGGAAGGGAAGTGGATAGCTGCCTCCTTCTTGGTGATCTCTGCATCAGCCTCCTCCACCCCATTCCTGACTGAAAGGAAGCCTTCATTATCCTAGCCTGGACCAACATATTAATCCTACCAACCTTCAAGAATTCCTCTCTACACTGCCACCAGAGTGAAATTGATAGCACAAGAGTCAGATCATATGACTCTGCAATTAAAAAACCCTTTGGTACCTCTGGGTACCTAGTGCCTCTGGGATCAAGGACCAGTCAACCCAGGCTCTATGTAGCCCTATAGGCTTCTATTCATTTCCTAGGGCTGCCATAGCAAGTACCATGGACTGGCTGGCTTGAACAATGGAAATTAATTGTCTCACGGTTCTGGAGGCTTAAAGTACAAGTTCAAGATGTCAGCAGTACTGGATTCTTCTAAGGAGGAGAAAAAAGGATCTATTCCAGACCTCTCTCCTGGACTTACAGAGTACCTTTATTCCCTATGACCTCATCTGCTCGTTTCATATAGATTCTAGACACCAATCTTATTGGAGTAGGGCCCTGAGCCCTCTCATAACAACCTCATTTTAACTTCTCGTGTTATCTCTTTCTTTCGGCAATACTGGGATTTGCACTCAGGACTTTACACATGCTAGGCAGGTGCTCTACCTCTTCAACCACACTTCATGTTACATCTTTTTTTGGGTGAGGGGAGTGAAACTGGGGTTTGAATTTAGGGCTTCTTGCTTGCAAAGCAGGCACTCTACCACTTGAGCCATGCCTCCAGACCATTTTTGTTCTGGTTATTTTGGAGATGAGGTACTGGGAACTATTTGCCCGGGCTGGCCACAAACTGATCCTCTTAATCTCAGTCTCCTAAGTAGCTAGAATTATAGATGTAAGCCATGGACCCCAGCTTGTTATCTCTTTCAAGACCCTATCTCCAAATTCAGTTATATCTGCCTGAGGTGCCGAGGATCAGGATTTCAGTACACAAATGGGTGTCCACAATTCATCCACAGCAAGGTTCATCTCACACCACATGCTGTTTACACTCAGCACTACAAGTACATTCCAAAACTTGCCATGTCGTGCCTTTGGTCTCTTTTCTCTGGAATGTCTTTACATACCATGTTAAGAGTCAGTAGGGTCCAATGGTTAATAGCACCAACTCTGGAACAAAAATCCTACCTTGAACCTCACGTCTGTCATTCAATTGTTGTGTGACTTTGAATTTATCACTTCATATTCTAATATCAGTTTCCTCATTTGTACAATGGCAATTGTACCACCTATCAAAATCTTAAAGATAAAATCAGTAAATATGTGTAAAGCACTTGCAGCAGTGTTTGGCATGTGGTAAACGCTGCTAGGGGGTTATTTGTTCCAAGCAATGGGGGACAAGAATGTAAAACAGGTCACGATAAGGAAAAGATATTAATGGGAAGGGGAGGGGAGGTGAAGAAGGGAAAGGAGAGTGAATATGGTCAAGTTGAATATGGAACACTGAAACCTATCAAAGTCATTTTAAGAAGGGGGAGGGAGAAGAGCAAGAATAACGAAGGGGATGAACCAAACCAGGGTACATTATATGCACATGTGGGAACGTCACAATGAAACTCCCTGTACAACTATTATATAGTAATAAAAATGTTAAAAAAACAAAAGTGTCTCCTGGTGAACTCTATTCATCAAGGAAGGTATGGTCAAGCATCACTTCTTCTGAGAAGCCCTCTCTGACTTCCCACCCTGCTTCATATTCCCACTGGGCCATTGTTCCAATTACTATGTGTATGTTGATACTTGATTGCCTCTCCTTCTGGCCTGTGATTCCTTGAACCAAGAGACCTCTCAGAGCTGAAAAAGCTCAACCTCTAGGATCACACAGCCTGAGTCTACACCCTAACACCACGTGCTAGCTGTGTGTCTTTCAGTGATTTTATCATATCTCTTTAATCCTTGGTGCTCTCTCCCGTGAAATGGACATAATAGCAATACCTCATTGAGACATTGTCAAGAATAAATAGACATATTGTTACAGAGTAAGAATCAATAATTATTAGCTAATATCTATTTTTATAAACTTTGTATTGTAAATCTAGCATCTAGCATTCCACTGAGTCCTTACTAGGTATGTAATAATGTTTAATTTCAGTGTAGGTGAAAAGACTCAAGCAGAACCAAAACAGATTGAAGTCAGGTTCATAAAGTCTGGAAGTAGTTCAAGAAAAAAAATGACAAGGGCCTGAAGCAAGGCAATGGAAGGAAGGATGGAGAGGGGAGAAAACAGAATAAAATTTGCAAGATTTAGTGTGCTGACTGAATATGGGGAATGAAGAGTGAGGAGTCAGAAATAACTTCAATGATCCCAATAACTGAGAAGCCCTCTCAGTTATTGGATAGCAACGCCAATGCCTATGACAGGAGACATGTCAGGGAAAAGAGAATGACTTCAGTTTCAGTTGTTTTGAAGTTGAGGTGCCAATGAGATAGCAATGCATATGGAGGCAAGGCCATGCTCTGGGAGGAATCCTGTACTCGCATTGCAAAGCCCAGGACAAGAAGAGCAGTGAAAAGCTTGGCCTCCTGCTCTTTCATTGGATTTGCCATCCTATCTCCAGTATAAGCTTAAAACTTCTTTATACAATCAAAGGAGGCCACACAACACATTAAGATGAAACAAAAATCCATTTTTTTGTTACTCCACTTTCCCATAATAGATCTTCCAACCTTCTAGAGTTGAATTTTTGCTAAAATATTGACCTAGGAAACTTAGAAGACACATTCATAAAATTCACTACCTGCATAATACCTGTGTGGGCAGAACATTTGAAAAATTCCAATGTACTTCTTCCTTAGGGATCTGACATCTAATCTCCTTTTAAGAAGCATCATTTAAATTCTTATCTCCAGTCATTTGGACATCAGGGAAACCATGTGAACAAAGTTCCTTACAAGAGGAAGAGCAGAGAGGTGAACATGGAGGAACCCAAACACTCTTGGTTTTATTTAGTAATGAAACAGATTATGTAGAACACCACCTGGAAATAAAATTCCATGGGAAAAAAACTGAATAGGAAATGTACAATCAGATTCAAGGGATCCTTCAAAGCCTGGACCAGTCTTCCCCCTCCTCAAGGACAGCTCCTGTCATCAGGATATATCTTCCCAGCTAGCGTCTACAGCCATACCACCCTAAATGCGCCTGATCTCGGAAGTTAAGCAGAGTCAGGCCTGGTTAGTACTTGGATGGGAGGATACATGGTCCCAATGCTGCTTTCATCAAGGAAAAGGAACCTTGAAAAGGTCCATGACTGCCCCAATATTTTTTCTTTCTTTTCAATATCTTTATCAAAATTAATATTCTATCATTGTCTTCTATCTTCACAAGTAGTATGTATACTCCTCAGAAAACATAAGTAGCAAAAAATAAAATAAAATCTTTTGCTTCAACTCAGGGCCTCCACCTTGAGCCACTTCACCAGTCCTTTTTTTGTGATGGATTTTTTTCAGATACAGTCTCTCAAACTATTTGCCCAGGCTGTCTTCTGACTGTGATCTTCATCATCTCTGCCTCCTGAGTAGCTAGGATTACAGGCATGAGCCACCAGCATATGGTTCTAAAATTTCTTAACATTCATGATTTCATATACCCAAGGACATTCGGTGTAAACACTTTGTTGTATAGCTTTTGTGTTTCTTATATTAAAAGATCTAGACAGAGATACAGATTATAGAAATAGATATAGACAATATGCTACAGTTATAGATATTGATGTGTTTATGGATATAGTTATGATAGATATAGCAGTGTTTATAGACATGGACATGTGTCCTTTGGTAAGGCTACTGCCTATGGTTAGACGTTGTTCAGAATGAAAGCACTTTACCGGGTGGAAATCGGTATTTTGATTTATAATCCACCTTTTGCATTCAAATTAAGACATACCTTGTTTCATCCCAAATCCCTCCCTCCTAAGGATCTAAATTTCCCTGGGTTGATCCTACCAGTCCGAATCCATCTCCACCAAGTCCAGCTCCACTCTCCTCAGCATGGCCTCTCCAGTGAGCCATGCCTCTGTGGGTAACCCAGTCCAGGAAGTCCTCAGATTTTCCTACCACAAAGAACTGGCTGCTCCTTATGTCTGGGCTGAAGTGAACAAGGACTGCTAATGTCAAGCCAGTACATTCAACCAATAGCTATGGTTTCCTTTTACCCTGTCAGACTCAAGCATGATCCTGGAGCATGTTTCCCAGTGGCAAATAATCTTTTCAAAATAGAGCTGGATGGAGTCTTAGGTGTAAAGACAAAACTATTATTATAAGTAGTTTTCTTTTTCATGACAACATTATCTATATACAGCAAGAACCATTATAACCAACCTTTGAAACAACTCTTTGAGGTAGATATTGCTACTGTTACTTCATCTTATAGATGAAGAACTCAAGGCTTACAGAAATATCCAGTTTGATTCAAACCAAAGGTTCCCTGGCTCCTTAGCTTGAATCATGCCACACTACTTGAATCTTTGAGAGTTTCTCACAGATTTAAACAACCACAACACGAATTCTAAGCACTAACCTCCTCTTTCCCAAGGTTTCCGTTCTGTCTGACTGAGAAGGAGCTATGTCCACAGCTCTCCAGGAGAATTCTGGGTAAGAGAATTAGGGCCACTGCTAAGCCATCATACATCTGTCACAAACAGCTGTTGGCATGGACTTCATGCACTTAGAATCACATACTTTTCTTGATATGGCCTAGAAGTTTGGCTCCATTGGGTAGCAGTTTGTACTCTATATATTCTACGTGTCTGATGGTTGACATGTAGAATGTCACACTCAGAATGAGATGACTGGGGCTTTACCTAGACTAGCTTGACTCTAAACACTCTTACCCTCTCAGGAAGATTTGACAATTATCCTGAAAAACTCTGGGTCAGGCCCATTTATGAATATAATTTAGTATTGTTGAGATAGACTGATTTCAAGTAAAGGTCTTCCTATTTCTAGAGATAGGTTTTTATTATTGCTGAGTATCTTATGAAGTTACATTTTTATTAACCTTTATGAGCTCCTTCCCTCCTCTTGTCCTATCAACAGATTTGTTGACAGACTAAAATTGTTCCTGATTGTTTCATGTTTGGTAAACGTTTTGGTAAACGTGGACCTTGTTCTCTTAAATCCTGGTTTGATAAGGACTACCGGGAAACAAATTTTTTTTTTAATATAAATCCTGGATAGGTTAATAATACAGTATCTAAAATAGAGTACAGAATATGCTATTCAAGAACTTAGCACATGTACATCTTATCATATATGTTCTTTTCACTTGCTTCAAGATTGTATGATAATGAGTCCATGAAGGAGATCCTAGATTTAGCTGTGAAATTCAGGTATGAGGATAGCCATTGGAACCTAGTTGCCCAAGTGATAGCCTTAGAGAGAGAGGTTGCAGAAATACAGATTCCAGCTGACACACGGAAACCTCATTTCTCCCCAAATGATGATTCTAGGAAAACTGCTTCAGCAACACAGAGGGATACACTTTGCTGAGGTGAGGGAAGACCTCTTCCACTGCAGGTGCATGTAAGGGTAGTAAGGAAGTAGATACTTCATAAAAAGGAGTCCTGGGGCTTCAGGAATATCTTATGTGAAGGCCTTCATTTTTGTTATGAAATAAGGGGACAGAAGTAATGGCAAGGGTAGCATGAAGATTGTAGAAAAACCCTAGTCCCTGTGGAGAATGAGGGGAGATCTAAGATGGGCATTTTTTTAAATGACACACAGCACCCCAAGGACAAGGGTGGATTTGGAGACCCTGAATATACAGGAGCAGCAATGGATAGTCAATGCTAGCTAAAAATAGCAGATAATCCAGTTGATACTAGTTTGGAGACTGAGGAGGTAGGTACAGCAGAAAGACAATGGTGAATGATACATTCAGCATCCAGTTTGGATAGGAAAGAACCAAGCCATGCCCGAGGATAATCAGTGGGGAAGGAGAGTAGTGTTGAAGGGCTGGTATGTGGAAGGGAATGGTGTTGAATAATAAGCATAATGGGAATATGGGAAGAAGAAAGGAGAAAGGATAGAAGGTTGGTCAACAGCTGATACATTAGACATTAAGATATTGGAAGAGATTTAATTCTGGTTGTTAAGACCCAGGGTGTATCTATCAATGGAAATGGGTGACTGAGAGGGAAGAACAGGTAAAAGATACCAGCATCTTGAAGCAAGTTTGTTGAAAGAATATACCACAAGGATTTGAAGACATCTGTGGTGATGCTAATACTTTTTTTTTTCAAGTAATACTGTATCATTATTTTAACAATTGCCTTCTTACTATAAGTCAATGTCAATTGTGGACTAAGGAAGAAAACAAAACAGGTAGCCAGAAAGGTGAACAAAATAGAAAAGTCATCATTGCATATAGAAAGCCATGTAAATTAAGTAGCACAGAGATTTAATTTGTTCCTCCGAATATGGAGATGTGTACGTTTCTCTTCTGCTCTATTCAGCTATTGATTCCTCAAAGGGAGACCAATGGACTTACTGTCTGCGTATCTCATTACAGCTCTGATCATAAATGCCATTACTCGGCAAAGCTATGTTGAATTAATAGCTTGAGAAGAGTTCCAATACATCCTTACGTGTCCATATGTTATTCTTACAAATATTCATGTTAGTGCTCAAATATTCACAGAATGCTTTCTACATGTGCAATTTTGGTCCACTTGCATAATTGGAGGATTCAGGATAATTAAGAGAACAGGTTTAGAAGCTTCTGAAGACAGGGACAAGATCTCCTACAACTTCAAATACAGGGCCCAGAACTTAATCCCAGTGAATCCCAGACTACAAAGATACTCCCCACATGACAAAGAACCTGCTTCTGACTGCTAGACACTGAGAGGCAGCAACAGTCAGCACATGCACCCTCTGTCCTCTACACAGGCTCAGGCACATCCAAGGCCTGACCTTAAGAACAATCTACCACATAGTCTTTCCTTGCCAGGGCAGGCAATTGAATTATTTTACAAATAAATAATTTACTTCCCAGTTGGGAGGCACTTACTATATTGTAGGATAATGGGTTCCGAATGCTGGTGATTTCAAGTTTAGAAACGAGAGGTTATGTGGTTTTGATAGCATTCCACTGACTGTTCTAACCAAACTCTAAAATTGTTGGAGGGTTGGGAATGCTTCCACTCAGTGAAGGGACATCGTGACAAAAAGACAAAATTCTTGTAAACACTGGAGGGACAGGCCTGGGCTGGGCTGGGCCGGGCCGCGCCATCTTCCCCCTTGATGAGCTCTATGTTTAGAACCCAGGGAACTTAGAGTAACAGGATAGGGGCAAGCCCTGGAGCAGCACATCAAGATAGATGGTTTGACAATACATATTTTTTGGTGGCCATCTGGGGATTAAATTAACATATTTAAAGTTCAAAAGGGAATAGAAATTTATTACTAGAATGGGAGAGGTCATTTTTTTCCTGGATCACTCCCAAACAGAAAATTGAGAACAGGATTTGTTGTAGTAAAAACCCAAAGGGATTTTTTTTTCCTTCAGGGAAGCCAACAGATGTTTTCATTCCTTTTAGAGCCAACTCTCGGTTAACCAGCATTGGGACATTCAGTTTTTCAACTATTTCATTTTATTTTTCTTTTTCAAGTCACTAAATCTGACAAGAGTATCTCTTTCTCTGGTCAGTGTCTAAGAGACTGTCCTCCTTTTTAGACTATACTACCAGTTGATCAGATGAAAAAGACAAAGATCTACTTATTAGTAGTTTGCCTTCCTTTATTCACCTTCTCATTTTCCTCTTTACCATGGCACTTTCCCACCATCTCCTTCATATCTATCACCATGTGGAGAGCTTCGTGCCTTCCTCTCCCAATGCACAGATCCTTCCTAAGTGACTCCACCAAGTGCTCCCTTCTCATGGGGCAATTAGAAATTTAGGACAGGTTGAAGCATTTTAAATGCTGAATAATAATGCAGTGAATACACATGACAGTCCTCATTCACTGAAATATTTTTTTTCCTATTTGAGGATTTTAAAAAATCCTCAAAATCGGTGTCAAAATCAGCATTACTATTCAGTCCAAGTTCTTGGCCAAACACTCCAAGTCCTAAGACCATGAGCCATTGGCTGTACATATCTTGTAATCTATGCCTCCCATGTGAGAGGAAAAGGAGGAAGGAACACATAGTGTCCCAAGCCTTTTTGTCTCAATATTTCATTTACTTTTCTCAACAATATGCTGGGGTACCACCAGCTTCATTGTGCAGATGAAGTTAAATATGAAGAGATTAAGTGCCTAGCCCAAGGTCACACAGCTAGTAAGTGACATCAGCCAATGTTCAAACTCAAGTCTGTCTGGAACCAAAGCTTTGTACCATACCTTTACCTCCTCATTCAAGGGAAAAACATATGACAACTTAAACCATAGTCCACCCTAGTAGATTTGCAAGTGAATTTCCTGTTTTTAAGTTATTCTGGGTTTTGTGGATCATCTGGTTTACAAGCTCTTGAACTGTTACCAGTGGTAACAAGTCAAAATGGAGCTTGAAATAAATATAGAAGAGTAGCTGGGTATGGTAGTACATGTCTATAATCTCAGCACTCTGAAGCCTGACCCAGGAAGATCTTGAGTTTGAGATCAATCTGGGCTACCTAGAAAGATCGCAGCTCAAAAAAAAAAAATGTAGTACAGTGAAATGTGAATAAATATGTTTATGTTTGACTATCTGAGCTAAAATTGTGTACCTGATGACACACCATGGGTTTTTGTTTTGTTTTGTTATTTAATGGCCTGAAATATGCATAATTAGCAGCAGAATATATAAGTGAGCCCAAGACGGCAGATGTCAAGAACAACAGCTATAACGATCTCATAGGAAGTTAGAAGTGGAAGACACATTAAATGTCTAGTTGGCTCTATCATCGTGCCATTGGGGAAAATGCCCAGCAGAGGTGGGGATGAGACTTAGGATGTCTCCAAGAACATCTTCCAAAAAAGTGACAGTTGAATGAGAAAGCTGAAGACAAGAGCAATTAAACAAACCTGCTTACAACTAAAAAACCTAAGCCATGCTCAAGGGAACGAGATCTTCGTAAGTCTTGTTCATCTATTCCTTCATTTATCTCTTTGCTTGTATACCAAATACCAATCATTGCTTGCTAACCGTACCTATCAGGCATTCTGAGCAACAACTTTATTTGGGTTATGTGATTTAGTCATCATGACAACACCTCATAAGCAACATTGTGATTAAAAGTTTGTACTGGAAGAAATCAGCTCTTAAAAAGATTAGGTAATTTGTCCAAGGTTAATATAAATGGCAGAGTCAGAAAGCAAAGTCAGGGGCATTGACCCTATGGAGAGTTGTTTTTTGTTTGTTTTGTTTGCTCGTTTTTTTTTTTTTTTTTTTTGATAGGACTGGGATTTGAACTCAGGGCTTCATACTTGCAAAGCAGGCACTCTACTGCTTGAAACACACCTCCAGTCCACTTTGCTCTGTTTATTTTGGAGCTGGGGGGTCTCACAAACTATTTTCCCTGGCTGGCCTTGAATCATGAGCCTCTGAATCTCAGCTTTCTAAGTAGCCGGGATAACAGGCAGAAGCGACGGGTACCTGGCTAGAGAGTTCAGAAAAAGATAGAGGGTGTGCTGTGTTACACAAATTCTTTCCTGGAGAATTGAGATGTCCAATTAGTGTCAGCAATCTTCCCCCAGATCTCACAAAAAAGTTAGTGGGAAAACCAGAACTCAAATCAGGGTTATACAGCCCCCCAACTCAGTGCTCTTCCTTCATGCCTGTACAAGAGGTCTACATGTGTTTTTATCAAGATCTTCAAAATGGCCTTCCACTGACAACCTCTGCTCTCACCTCATACACAACTTGCACTCACAATCAACTACTTAATAAGTCCTTCTGAAAGGTCCAACTGCACAACACAACAATGAAAATAAATCTTTTACTGAAGACTGAGTGAAGTCAGGGAGCTAATGTTGAGATAAATCATATTATTGCTAGTGGTCATGTTGGGATGATGAGTCAGATATGTTCTTGTGTTGTGATTAGTGAGAATATAGAGAATGACCCATTTATAAGTATTACTGATAAAACGATGATGGCAAGGGATACTTCGTATGAGATTGTCTGTGCGACAGCTCGGAGTGCTCCAATTAGGGCATATTTAGAATTTGATGATCAGCCTGATCACCTTCCACAGAGCAGAACTCTTATCACAATCAGCAATAAACATTTTTTATTCTTCCCTGAAATATTGCTGTAGCATCAGGTTGATCCTTCTACTTCCTTTCCTTTTCCTCACCTGTCTCTACAAATCCCCTCCAGTAAAGCAATTCAGCAGTAGCTTTTTGCTTCCCCCTGCCCCACCTGGCAACAGGAAATCTCAGGAGTTGGCTGGACAGTACTAAGCCTCTCTCCGGAGACTCACTTCCTACCACCATGAACGCTTTACCTGCTGACCGTAAATCCACTGTTGCTGCTCCAACAGTCACCTTACCTATCTTGCCCCTTTTCTCCCTCCCTCCGCCTTCACTCTTATTTCAAGGGGTAGGGAGAGGGTTCAAGGAAGTGATTCTGGACAAGAAATTCACAGTTCCCTTTACCCACCATACCTTGTGTTCCTTCTCTCTCCCTCTCTCTCTCTCTCTCTCTCTCTCTCTCTCTCTCTCACACCACTTCCCTCCCTTCAGGAATATCAACCCTTCAGAGAAATGTAAAAAGAGTTTCTCCATGGAAGCAATTTTTTTAAGTTACCTGATCACAAATAAGCCAGACTTTTAATATGAAAACTAGGAAACAAAATAAAAAATATTGAACATCCCAGAAACTGAAAAATCTTCTCTTTAAACAACTCTTGGAACAAAGAGGTAATCAAATCAGAAACTGAAGAATGCTAATCATTATTAACACCTCATAGCAGAATCCATGGAATATAATTGAAACAAGACTAAAAGGAAATTTTTTGTTTATATTGTTAAAAGGGAAAACTTTAGACAAAATGAATTTAACAGTTTTTGGAGCATGAAAGCATCTATGAAATCAGGCTGCACTCAAAATCCGAAGTGTTTCAGAGAGCTCCACTTCCACAGTTTGAGCAGCAGACTGTTACATGCTGAAGCTGCAGCTAAGCATTTACCTATTTGGGTGTGATTTGGTGGAAAGTTAGAAGTTAGTAGGTGGTTTCTGATTGGTCAATCTTAATTTTCTACTTACTATTTATATCCAATCGGGTGTGGTTTTTTTTTTTTTTTTGACAGTTAGGTTCATTTTATTGTGTCTGCAATTTCAATAGAGTCCTTCATTAAAGAACAAGGCACTCATCCTGTAAGTCCTAAAAATAGGAAGAGTATTCGTCATTTTTATCCCAAAACACTTCTCCTTAGACTGTGGCTAAAGCAGCATCTAGTTTCCTTGTGTTTGAAGCATTAGACTGTTTCTACAAAAGTTTGTTGATAAATATTCTAATTACTTTTGAATCCTGTTTTTCTTGATATGACTATACATACACCAAGACAATTGGGTTTTATTTGCTTACATAGGAACCCAAGGCACAGGAGTCATCTCAGCATATTAGCCTCCTGATAAATTATTTTAACGATGTAAGTAAATAAGCACTTCAGAAGTTTAGGAAATGATCTATAAAAGAACCCAAGGAAACAATAAATAAAAATAAAAGTATAAGTTAATTAATTAAGCATTACTAATTAAGCATTAAGCATAATTATAAAGTATACTAAAACTAATAAATAAATACAGAATAAGGAACTCAATCAAAGAGATATCTTATGGAGAACAAAATCAAGTAAGCAAAAATCTATACAAAGGGACAAAGGAGCAGGAAAAAATCATAACTACTGAGGAAATATAATCAATTAAAAACTCAGTTCTGAGCAAGAAAAAATGAAAATCTTGGTGAACCGTGATTTTCCAGAACCAACTCCAAAGGAAAAGGAAAAAAAAAATCAAATAGTCTAATTTCCAACAGAGAAACAGGACACACTTAAAGAACTACTTCCTAAAAACTTCATTTAATTTTCTGAAGCTTTATTTTCCTATTCATTCAGATGAGTTTAAATAGTATAGTCTAGAATAAAATTCAACTATGAAACTTAATCTGAGCATGGTATGTTTTTAGGGGGTAATTCACTACAAATGAGTGTAGTAATTTCACTACAAATTCGTGCGAAAAAATGGGGATTATTTATATAATTATGTGGGACAACTTGGGACGAAATGTCAATCACTATCCTACATGTTACATTGAAAGTATTTATAATGGGAGTCAAAAATGTACAGGTAAAAAAAATAATAAAAATACTAAAAAGATAGAAGAATATATAATATCAAGGCATGAAATGTTTCCCTAAGTATGAAACAAAATTAAAAATTGGAACATAAAAGTCAAAATCTCTATATAAAAATATATCATAATTAAGATATACAGAAAATTATTAACTATGTAAAAAATATTGGTAAAATGCATAACTAATAGGGACTAATTTTCTTAATAGTTAAATAGTTCCTAAAAATCAATTTTTTAAACTCCAACTAAGTATTAGAAAAAGAAGCAAAGGCAATTCCAAAAGAGAAAATACAAGTGGCTCTTGAACAGCTAAAAAGGTGCTCATCTCATTCCTAACAGTTATGTCAATCTAAACTAGCAGATGACATGCTTTGCCTATCACACTTTCTTAATAGCACACACATTGGTGAGTGTTTCGGGGAAATAAACACCCTGTCCTATGTGTATGAACGTACATCCTTTGTATGAACTCTGAGCATGGAGTCCCAGTCCACATCACCAGCATCCCTCTGTCTCCACCATCATTAGTCAGCTCCTTTGTTGTCTCTGGCTGTCAGGTGAGAGTGAAACCATGTTCTGTGTATCCATCATCTGACTTTTCCATACAAGATTCTTCCCTCTTAGCCTGAGGTTGGTGACAACCTCATAGACCTATCTCACTTTCCTTTTTTGCCAATGGGCCATCATTTTTATATTCTCAATGAAGGTAAAAAAGAAAAAGTCAAAGGTCATGAAACTGGGTCTTGAGTATTTCCACTGAAGAGTTTATATTTTGGTATGATACTTACATTGGTATCTGGCAATCTGATATCTGTCATCCTAGAGTCTTGACTAAAAGTAACATTTTAATATCTTATTTCTATATTTATATAGGCAAGAAATAACACTGGGCAGGTTTATAAGGAACAGCAATAGCCAGACGCTGCTGGCTCACTCCTGTAATCCCAGGTACTTGGGAGCTGAGATCAGGAGATCACAGTTCCAGGACAGCCTGGACAAAAAAGTTCACAAGACCCCATATCAATGAAAAAAATCTGGGTGTGGAAGTTCATCCCTGCCATCACACCAAAGGTGAGCCGCTTAAAACAGGAGGGTCATCTTTTATATACATATATAAATATATATATATAATTTTTATTAGGATATATTCATTATATGGGGTGGGAGGACTCGAAGTGACAATTCCAATCAGACTTACATTATACATTATTTATATTTCCCCATTGTCTCCGCCACAGCCCCCTCACCACCCCACCCAAAGCAATTACAAGAGGTTTTTTTTATACATGTTGTTTCATACATGTATATGAAGTCCATCAAGCATATACCATCACCTTAATCTCCTTCCTTCACCCTCTCACAGGGACCCCACACACACACACTCCCCCTCACTCTTCATACACTGTGCTTATTTGACAGTCCTTGTTTTGATTATTAATATTTAAGTTGACATCCAAAGGAAAGGGGTATTTCAATGTATGCCCACTGTGGGTGTGCTTTACTTTGGGCTATTTAATCCTCTTACCCCTTTACCCCTTTACCTCCTACCCTACATCCCCACCATCCTCCACCTCATCCCACCCTCCCCACCCCACCCCACCTCCATTTTTCAACAGCTTTCAATACACATCCTTAAATCCTCTACATTCACATCTTATGTTATGCAATATTACTGATGCTGTATCATTTTCTTTTCCTTTCCCTCTTTCCCTGAGTTCCATAAAGTAGTTCCACTGTTACAAACATGTTCTATATCTGAGTTTATATCTGATCATGCTTGTTTTTGTGTATGTGTTTATCTTTGAATCTATCTTCCACGTATGAGAGAAAACATCTGGCTATTGTTGTTTCCATTTAACAGGATGTCCTCCAGTTGCATCTATTTACCTTCAAACCTGAGTAATATTCATTTGTGTGTATATACCACAATTTCATGATCCATTCATCAGTTGTAGGGCATCTGGGTTGTTTCCAGAACTTGGCTATTGTGAATAGTGCTGTGATGAACATTGGTGTACAGGTGTCTCTACTGTATCCTCTCTTTTGGGTAGATGCCCAGGAGTGGTATCACTGGGTCATATGGCAGGTCTATCTCTAGTCTTTTTTTTCTTTTTTCTCTTTTTTTATATTATCATTTTTGCATTTACTTACATGTATATACAATATTTGGGCCACCCCTCCCCACCTCCAGGAGAACCTGTTCTGCTCTCTTGTTCTCTGATTTTGTAGAAGAAAAAAATATAAAAAATAATAAAAACATGGCACTTTTGCTAGTTTGAGATAAAGGTAACTATACAGGGAGATTCCTTGTGTTGTTTCCATGCATATGTGTATTGCAACCCACATTAATTCATCTCTACCTAACCTCTTCACTACTTCCTAGTCTCCTTCCCATAGTGGCCTCTGCCATTTTAAGATTACTATATTCGCTCCTATACAGTGAGCACATCAATCACATTCAAGTTTTTGGTTTCCTTCCCTTTCTCTATTCCTCCCATGCATGGTCTCCCCTTACTGTGTGACCTGTGTCCAATAATATTACTGCATTTGTTTTAGGTCTATAATCTGCATATGAGGGAGAACATGGGATTTTTGGCCTTCTGAACCTGGCTAACTTTGCTTAAGATGATGTTCTCCAGTTCCATCCATTTACTTGCAAATGACAAAATTTCATTCTTCTTTGTGGTTGAATAAAATTCCATTATGAATAAGTATCACATTTTCTTAATCCATTCATCAGTAGTGGGGCATCTTGGTTGTTTCCATAGTTTGGCTATTGTGAATAGTGCTGTAATAAACATGGTGCCTTTGTAATAACCTGTGTCTCATTCCTCCAGGTTTATCTCTAGGAGTGGTATTGCTCAATCGTATGGCAGATCTATTTTTAGTTATTTAAGAAGCTCCATATTGTTTTCCATAGTGGTTGTACTAGCTTACATTCCCACCAGCAGTGTATGAGGGTTCTTTCTTCCCCCACACCCTAGCCAACATTTGTTGTTGGTGGTGTTCTTGATGATAGCTATTCTAATGAGAGTGAGGTGTAATCTTAGTGTGGTTTTGATTTGCATTTCCTTTATGGCCAGGGATGGTGAGCATTTTTTCATGTGTTTTTTAGCTATTTGGACTTCTTCCTTTGAAAAAGTTCGATTTAGTTCAGTTGCCAATTTCTTTATTGGGGAGTTTAATGTTTTGAGCTCCCTATATATTCTGGTTATCAGTCTTTTGTCTGAAGTATAGCTAGCAAAGATTTTCTATCATTCTGTGGTGTCCTCTCCAATTTAAAGGCCATTTCTTTTGTTGTGCAGAAGCTTTTCAATTTCATGTAGTCCCATTTGTCCATCCTTTCTCTTAGTTGCTGAGCCACTTGAATTTTACTGAGGAATTCCTTTCTTATACCTATTGCTTCCAGAGTATTCCCTGCTCTTTCCTGTACTATCTTCAAGGTTTCGGGTCTGATATTAAGGTCCTTAATCCATTTGGAGTTGACACTAGTACATGTGACAAGGCATGGATCTAGTTTTAGCTTTCTGCAAGCAGATAAGTGCTTCTCCCAGAAACATTTGTTGAGGAGACTGTCTTTTCTCCATCTTATGTTTTTGGCACCTTTGTCAAAAATTGCGTAGGCCTAGCTGCATGGGTTCATATCCGGTTCATCTATTCTGTTCCACTGGTCTTCATGTCTGTTTTTGTACCGTGCTGTTTTTATTGCTGTGGCAATAGATAGTATAGTTTGAAGTCAGGTATTGTGATACCTCCAGCATTGCTCTTTTTCCTGAGCATTGCCTTGGCTATTCACACTCTCTTGTGCTTCCAAATGAACTTTAGGGTAGATTTTTCAATCTCTGTGATGAATGTCATTGGGATTTTGATGGGAATTGCATTGAACATGTAGATTGCTTTTGGTAGTATAGCCATTTTTACCATATTGATTCTACCAATCCATGAGCATAGGAGATCTTTCCACCTTCTGTAGTCTTCCTCAATCTCTTTCTTCAGGGGTTTGTAGTTCTCCTTGTAGAGGTCATTTATGTCCTATGTTAAATTTATTCCTAGGTATTTGATTTTTTTTTTGAGGCTATTGTAAATGGAATTGTTTTCCTGTATTCTTTCTCAATCTGCTCATTGTTGGTGTATAGAAAGGCTACTGATTTTTGTGAGTTGATTTTGTATCCTGCTACTTTGCTGAAGCTGTTTATGGTGTCCAGGAGTTTTTATGTGGAGTCTTTCGGGTCTTTAAGGTATAAGATCATGTCATCTGCAAATGGGGATAGTTTGGCTACTTCTTTACCTATTTGCATTCCTTTTATTTCTTCTTCTTGCCTTATTGCTCTGGCTAGGAATTCCAGGACTATGTTGAATAGGAGTGGGGAGAGTGGGCACCCTTGTCTCATTCCTGACTTTAGGGGAAATGGTTTCAGATTTTCCACATTAAGTATGATGTTACCTATAGGTTTTTCATATATACCCTTTAGTATGTTGAGGTACATTCCTTCTATTCCGAGTTTCCTCAGAGCTTTTATCATGAAATGGTGTTGAATCTTATCAAAGGCTTTTTCAGTGTCTATTGAGAGGATCAAGTGGCTTTTGTCTTTGCTTCTCTTAGTGTGCTGTATTATATTTAATAATTTGCATATGTTGAACGATTCCTGCATCCCTGGGATGAAGCCAGTTTGGTCATGGTGAATGATCTCTCTGATATATTGTTGAATCTGGTTTGCCATTATTTTATTGAGGAATTTTTTTTGCATCAATATTTATTACAGAGATTGGCCTATAGTTCTCCTTTTTAGATGTGTCCTTATCCAGTTTTGGGATGAGTATAATACTGGCTTCATAAAATGGTATCTCTAGTTTTTTGAGGAATCTCCATACTGCTTTCCATAGTAGTTGTACTAATTTGCATTCCCACCAGCAGTGTGTAAGGGTTCCTGTTTTGCCACATCCTCACCAGCATTTGTTGTTATTATTATCCTTGATTATGGTCATTCTGACTGAGGTGAGATAAAATCTAAGTGTTGTTTTTATGTGCAATTCTTTTATAATCAGGGAAGTTGAACACTTCTTCGTGTATTTACTGGCCATTTGTACCTCTTCCTTTGAGACTTCTCTGTTTGATTCATATGTCCATTTCTTTATTGGGGAGTTGATTCTTTGGGGGCTGAGTTTTTTTAGTTCCCTGTAGATTCTGGATATTAGTCCCTTATTGAATGAGTAGCTGGCAAAGATTTTCTACCATTCTGTAGGTTGTCTCTTGAGTGTGGTGACTGTTTCCTTTGCTGTGCAAAAGCTCTTTAGTTTGATGCAGTCCCATTTATTCATTGTTTCTCTTTGATGCTGAGCCTTTCGAGTTCTGTTTAGGAAGTCATTCCCTCAACCTATCTGTTCCAGTGTATTTCCTACTGCTTCTTGGAGTTGTTTCAAAGTTTCAGGCGTTATATTAAGGGCTTTGATCCGTTTTGAGTTGATTTTGGTACAGGGTGAAACACAGGCATCTAGTTGCAGTCTTCCACATGTGGATATCCAGTTTTCCCAGCAGCATTTGTTAAAGAGGCTGTCTTTTCTCCATTGTGTGTTTTGGGCTCCTTTGTCAAAGATCAGTTGGCTATAGATGTGTGGGTTTATGTCTGGATCTTCTATTCTGATATATTAGTCTTCTTGTCTGTTTTTGTGCCAATACTATGCTAAAACAAGAAGATCTTGATCCAGGCCTAACTAAGCAAAAAAAAAACCAAAAAACAAAAAGGGCTGGAGGTGTGGTCAAGCATAGAGATCCTGACTCAAAAGTGTAAAGCCCTGAATTCAAAAATAAAAGAAGAAAGGAAGGAAGGAAGGAAGGGAGGAAGGGAGAGAGAGAGAGAAAGGAAAGAGAGAGAGAAAGAAAGAAAGGAACAGAGACCAAATAACTCCAAGGTGAGGAAGTAATTGGCAGAGAAAGAGAAAGACACTAATGTTTCACTATTAACACTTTTGTATCATTTGTGTCATTTGAATTTACACACTATACATATATTATTTATAAATCACTTTAAAGTTTCTAAAATGTGAAAGGTAGAATACCTGTGAGAAATAAAGTTGCCAAATTTTGCTAGTAATAGCCACTAAATAAATAATAATTACTAGATGTGGTTCTATGTGGTAATATACAGAGGAAGTAATAAAACAGAAAGAAAAATGGAAAAACAAACCTCAGGCTCTCCAGGATCTACTGTAATATAAAAGTGCTTCAAATCAGCAGGTAGAAATGTATTATTTAGTATGCAGTGCCTGGTCACAAGCCATCTATTTGGAGAAACACAAAATACAGTCCTTCATTTACTCCTAAACCAAGCCAATTTAAATTTTAAAAAAACATAATAGTACTAGACAAAATGCAACTGATATGAACAGAGAAAACAGAAAGAAGTTGGATCATTATATAAAACTTTAAAAATTAAAACCTACAAAGTTCCAAAAATATAAATACTACACAGGTGATATTAGTTTTTCCCAAATTCATTTGTTTCCTAAAGGTTTTTGTTTTTTAATTAAAATGCATTACCTACTGCCAGGTATGGTGGTTCAGGTCTGTAATCCCAGCACTCAGGAGGCAAGAGAATCACAAGTTCAAGGCTAGCCTGGGTTATATAGGGAGGGCCTGTCTCAAAAAACCAAAGGAGGGCATGATCTAGTGATAAACATATTTTAAATTACATTAGAAACAATTGATTATATGATGTCACTGTGAAAAGACTCACTATTGAAACAGCATTTTCCAGTAAAACATGAACATTGACCATGTTTGCTGAGGCAAAGGAAATTTTTTCCAGCCAATTGTTACCCCTCCCTAGAACTACTGTTCATCATGGAAAGGGCTAAACTTGAAGCCTTCTGTGTGCTTACTTCCTTTGAGATGATGTTAATAGAACACTGTCTAGAATGACATTTGAGACCAGTTCTATTGACCAACCTGAAACTGTAAACCCTGATATAGCAGCCCCCAACAGAATGCTATTGTAAAGTGTATGTGTGCTCTAATTGCTTGATTCTTTCACACCTTGGTTAAATTTTTCTAATTGCAGCTTCAGAGAAGAAGGCAAGGCACTATTTTGAGCCTGAAAATTCAAAGAAGGAGAAATGATGATTGTTCTAATTTTTTAAAAATCAACATTTTCAGTGTTGAAAAATTCTGATAAATTCTTAGAATCTCAACAAAACAATGTGATTAAGTAGTAATAAAAATCACAAAACAGAAATGAAGATGTGATTTTAACAGCAGTGACAGTGGATATTTATATGCTTACATGGGGTAGCCTCTGTGACATATGCTTTATATACATTATCTGTAGCCAGAAGTAACTTCTTAAAAAACACACCTCTTACTTGATTACCTCTCAAAAAGATAATTCCATAAAAACTAGAGTTTTGAAACTTCTATGGGCCATGACATTATCCTGAAAATTATTGTTGTTGAGTAAAAACATAAGTAAATAATCATTTATATAATTTCTCCCAAGGAAGTTTTGGATATAAATAAAGATCTTTGGATCTTTGGGACCACTGAGTTTCCCATAGTGAAAACAAAATTTGCAGCAGGGGTCAGACACTGAGATTCCTACAAGGGACTAGAAGATGACAACAGCTACAACGATGCTACAAAGATAGCATGTCCTTAATGAGTCTTACTAAGTGACATGAGCTATTCCACAGGCCATACATAGGAATTCATACATGGATACACATATAGAATTTATTTCATCTATGTAATGACTCTGTGAGGAGGTATAGAAGGATTGTCTCTGTTTTAAGAGAATGCATCTGAAATACAAAGAAATTTTTAAAATTTATCCCAAATCATACAGCTACAGAGAAATGATGCAGGTAACTGAACCCCAACATTCTGACTCTAAAGTTTTCACATAACACACTGTGCTTTGGAGTCTGACCTCGAATTCAGATCCTGGGGGTGTGGGATGGAGAGATCAAATTGTCAGGCTTTTTAGAAATGGGTCTACATCTTTTTATGAGCACATCAAAATGAACAAGTGAAACAATGATTTGGACAAAATCTGCCCCACATTCTAATAAGGAATTAGACAAAAATGGGGGAGTGCCTAAGTTACTGACATAATTGGCTTAGGGTTTGTTATCTTCTACTGAGGACACTGACCTAGAAGGGCACATTCCCTTGGGACCCATTGTCTCTGTGACTGCATATGGAGTGCCAGATGCTCACTTTGTGTCACTGTTCCAACCCTGGGAAAGCTGGTCTGCCTTTTTTCTAAATTTGCATGGTAGTGAGTGAAACAATAACATTGCGGAAATGTGAGCAATAGACACTGTTTTACATGGTAGAAATGTGAATTTCTCCTACATATCCCGGGTGATATCTGCTGGAGTCTATATACAGTGATTAAGAGCATGGACTTGATAAGGCAGATAGAACTGACTTCAAATATTGGCCCCAAAGAAAGTAATCTTTAAGATGGGGGTAATGCATGCCTACCTTACAGAGTTATTGAGAGCACCAAATGAGATACCATGTCTCGTATAGTGACAGCACAGTAAGTGACATATAATTGTTAGTCACTACACTTTCCTCAGCACCTTATTCACACCTTCATCATAAATAGGCAACATCTGCTCTGTTGTCAGCATTCTCCAGCATTTAAAGAGATTTCCAGTGAGGTTGCCACCCTTGCTTTTCATTTTTACCTACAGACAATGAGATGTCAAGATACAACACAATGTCCCATCAGACTATCAAATTACCCATCCGAAGCACCTTGTAAGTTGGAAACAGCAAAGGAAGGAAAGACAAGACAATAATGAGGAAAGCCCATCCTTGTAGTCAAAGCTCCTGAAATAAATGCAAAGCATGTGAAATGGAATGTCCCCTTATGTCATAGCTGAAAACTGTAACATAAATATTTTTGTTGGTTGGCTTTATTCTACAGATGTTTTCAAGAATTTGTTGTTGAAACAGCCAATCCACTCCTGAATTTAAAAAAAAAAAAAAAACCCTTTGGCAGTACTCAAAGTGTCAACTAATTAGATCCAAATTGCAGCTGAACATTTTGAAATGTATGCATCACCCACATGAATACTGAACAAATTTATTATAAATGGAATTTCAATTGCTGTAAAAGGACATGCAATGGCACAGGAATAAAGTAATTTTTGAGCATTTACTAAGCAACTTGTTAAGGTCTCTCCTCCAAGGGACAATATGGAAAGGAATGGTTGAGTTTCCAATGCTGTTGGGGAGGCCCTCTGCCTCCAGAAAACCACTGGAGTTTTTATTCATAATTCACTGAATCCTGCTCCCATCTCTGCTTCCAACTTTGTGAAGTTTAAAAAGCTGCTTTACCTTCTTTGTGTAAACTGGGCCCCTATCCTATGGACCTCATCCCCTCTGTAAATTTTTTTTTAACTGAATATAACAATTAGAGGTTATGTCACCCATTCTTTTTCACAGTAGCTCCAGGGCAGCTTCACACCTACCACCTCAGAAAAGGGTTAGTAGACAAAGCATGGATTCAACCTTTTGGGATTTCACTCTCTGCCTTAGATGAGATAAACTTTTAATGTGCCAAAGTTTATCATCGTGGATAATATAGACCGGTGGTTAAAAAAAGAAAACAACTTAAGCCACCAAGCAGACAGTGTTTCGGGTTGTAATATAGCAAAGAAGTCTGTAGCTTTAGAACCACCCAACAATGTGTGTGCCTGTTCCATTAGGTAGTGAGTGCCTATCATTGCCCTCTCTCAGCCCAGAACCATTAAACTACCTGCATGACATTTGAAGCAGAGACTTTGGTATAGATTAATAGGTGTACTCATTTCTCTAGGCTGCTCTAACAAAGTACCATGAGCTGGGTGGCTTGAAACAACAGGATTTTATTGTTTCACATTCTGGAAGTCCAAAACTAACGTATAGGCTGGCCCATGCTCCCTCTGAAGCCTCTAAGACAGAAGCATTCCTGGCTCTTCCCCGCTTCTAGTAGTTTTCAGCAACTGTTAGCATGCCTTAGCTGGGAGCTGGGTAGCTGGTAGCTGCTTCCATCTCCACATGGCTTTCTTCCTTCTGTGTCTCTAAATCTCTCTCTCTCTCTCTCTCTCTCTCTGTCTTATAAATATACCAGGGGTTGGGCCAATGGGATACTTTAATCCAGTATGACCTTATCTTAACTTGATTACATCTACAAAGACCAAATTTGCAAACTAGGTCACAGTCAGCCTGAGGGGTTAGGACTTCAACATACTGGGGAGAAGGGGTGGTGGGAGTAGGGAGGTCATGATTCAACCTAGAATACCACGTATGACTGATATCATGACCCACCTACTGTGAAATTCTAGAAGTTTTGATTCCTTTCTACCAAAATGGTGTCATAAATTTGTACAACAAATACTAATAAGCTCCATTCTCTAGAACTATTCTGTTTTTTTTTTTCGAAAACATGGTATCTTGCTAATTCATTAAGTTTTGTATTTCACAAATGACTGAGGGACCCTAGGAGCACCAGATGCTGAATGTGAATTAGTTCACATTCAGGCTCACTGCCTTTACATGTCCCCTGTATTTAGTAAAACACATGAAGATATACAACGCCAAGCATGAGTTTTAGGTTGAGCAAGAGGTACAATGAACTTCTAAAAATCAAATTGCTTTAATGATAAACCGGAGCTCAAAAATAAATTTTCCTTTAGAAAAATTATAGACTGGTCTCACTGGGAAATCAGAAAACATCTCTCTTGGATTGAACCCACTCCTCTATGCTAATCTATATACATGTTGGCCTAAAAACGTGGCATTTTGGGTACGCGTGTCAGTGATTTGGCTTTCCTGATGGTTTAGACTGGATAACCGCATTGTGGGGCTGCCCGTGCATTAGAGGATGTTCAGCTGCATGTCTTAGTAAGTGCCAGTAGCACCTCTCCTCCAGCTTCTTCCATTCATTGTGACAACCAACAATGTCTACAGATATTGCCAAGAGTGCTTAGAGGAGAGGATGTGGGCAATATCACTTCCCATTGAGATTCAATGCATATTTTATAAAAGTTAACTACAGTTTTAAAATAGTGAGAAGAGTAGCATTGTTACACAGTGTCTTTAATGTCTGACTTGATAGAAGACTGCTGGGTTCTCATATCAACTTCTTTCATTCTGTCCATGTGTGTTGTTTCAGTTAAGTATATGAAAAAAATTCTTACAGATATGTTGTTGGAAAATGGAGCAGTATTTTGTAGTAGACTTTTTAAATGGTTGTGGACATTTTTCTTTACTACCCCAAACTCACCAAATAGTGACATCTTAAATGATGCTGGGTCAAATTAATTTTTTTTTACTCTTTTTTACTTCAAATGTCTCTTTTAACCATGCATTAGTCACTTGGAAAATACTCATTTACTAAGGTTATTGTTTTTCCAAAGTTTGAAGCATTTTAACAATTTTATTATTTTAATATCAAAAATCACAATAGCCTGGCACAGTGGCTCACATCTGTAATCCTGGCTACTTAAGAGGCAGAGAGTATGAGGATCGTGGTTCAAAGCTAGCCCAGGCAAACAGTTCGAGTGACCCTATCAGGAAAACACTCAACAGAGTGGCTCAAGGTATAGGCCCTGAGTTCAGACCCCAGTACCACAAAAAAAAAAAATCACAATAGTTATTATCACCAACAATCTTATCAGCAAAGCCTTTACATCCTAGGATTTTCAAGCTCACAGTAGTGGATAGGAGTTTTCTAAAGTTCTCATTTTTGCTTGAAATCTTGAAAGTGATCATTAGCAACAAATACTGTCGGTTGTTTCCCTTGAGTGACAGACTCATTTCTTTAATTTTTAGGAAAATATCTAACAAATACTCAAGTACAAATAACCATAATTTGTCAGTCATTCATGTTTCAAAATGTTTTGTGAAAAAATGGCCATTTAGCTTGTATTCCTATAATTAAACATGCCAGTTTTGTTACTTCAATATGCAAATGTGTTTGTGTGCATTCCCATTTTGCTCCACAGAATGCACTCCATGGATACTTGAGATTTAATGAGATTGATCATTTTTTTTGTCTTATCAAAGACATTCTTGAGTAAAACTTCCTCTTTTCCCAACTGCAATTCCTGGTGACAAAAGAGTATAGTACCTGCTGGTGTAAGTTACTTACCAATTTCTTGGTTCATACTAAACCACAAACACTATTGGTGCTAACATCAACACAGTGGAAACTGGCGATAATGTCTTAGTGTTATTACAAAATGTAGTTTTGACCCCAGGGATCCCCAGAGATCCACAAGCTACACTTTGAGAACTACTGGTCTATAAAGATCATTCCGCTCTAGACAATTTGAATAATATAAAAATGATCTTCTGATAGACCTGCACATAACAGACATAATTCATCAAAGTAGAATTTAGTATCTCCCAAGATAACACTTAACATTCCAGAAACACACCTCCCACTATCACAAAAGCTGTTGAGAGATCTGGTTGTTCTCTTCGACAAAAGTCTCAGAGGTTAGAAGTGTTTCTGAAACATTTTATTTCTATTGATGGAAGCTAGCATTTATGAACTTTCCTTCATCTTTTTTGAAACAATCTCCACATTTAGCCTAGACATTTCTGGAGTAATGAATTTCAAAAACCTGTGTGTCAGCACCACTTTCTGGAATTTGTACCAAACTTGGCTCTTTTTTCCTGAAAGAGTGGGCTCCAGTTCCAAGGAATTTGTTAAAGAACTATGCATTCATTCATTTTCCAACACAATGCCTTGTTCAAATTAAGCACTCAATAAATATTTGTTGACTATAAAATTTAATTTATTTGCCTCTTTTATAATCTTGATAGTTTTATGATCTGATAATACAGCTTTCAATCTTTTTCCATCTAGACTAGAAAGGCTACTTTTTACACCCCAGTCACCCAGAGGTGAAAGTAGGCTCTTTATTGAAGAATAGAACAATTAAGGAAATATCTGTATCCTGACAGTAAACCTGCTACCTTCCCCAAAGCCCTTTCCATGATGCAACAGAGCAGCTGAAACCAGAGCTGCCAGTCTGATGTACACACCTCTACCATCAGGCAACTGAATGATTCTCTCTGGGACAGTCCATAAGCCCAAGAGATAAGATTTAAAGGTATCTGGTGTTTGTGGGTTCCCCAAAGAACCAGATGGGTCTTATGTACAGAAGGGCTACCATTTGACAAGCTTCACCCTTGGCATACAAGAGAAAAAGGAAGATGGTACCCAATAAGAAAAAGAATTTCCAGGATGGAATTGAAAAAAGTCCTGGGAAAAATGCGTCTGTGGGAAGCCAGCCTGGAGCAAGAAGATGGATGCTTCAGGAGGAATGGCTCCAGGAGGAGAAAGTGAAACATAGAAATTTATTTGATCATATGGAAGGACATTTTAAAGACCTGAATGGGCAGTTTGGGGATAACTTACTGACAAGTAAGTACAAAACTGCGAGAATGAAGGACATAATTAGAGGCAAAGGCAGGAGGACCATGAGTTAGAGGTCAGCCCAAGTAAAGTTAGCAAAACCCTGCCTCAAAAATCAAAAATACAAAACCAAAGGGCTGAGATGTGACTCAAGTGGTCTTCCCTAGCACACCCTACGCCCTGGGTTCAACCCTCAATACCTGGGGGAATTTAAAAAAAAAAAAAAAAAAGATGCGATTACTCCTATAAAATTTAAAACTTAAACAAGAAATGAGATATATTCACAGTATGCCACAGGGCTCAGCTAAGCATGGTATTTACACGATCATATGAATGTAATCACTATACTTCGATGTAGCCAAAAACCATGAAAGATTTATGTTGGCAGAATAAAGGTAGGAAAGTGTTTGTGTATGATAGAGTCTAGAGCTAGTAGTTATAAAAGAGCTAAATTATCATTTAGGAGAGAAAATTGGGCCTAAATCAAGAAGCTGCAGGCCCAGTGCAAGGGTTTGCACCCATAATCAACAGCCACACAGCCATAGGTAGGAGGATTACAGTCCAAGGCCTGCCTGGGCAAAAGCACAAGACCTTATGTGAAAAATAACCTAAAGCAAAAAGGGCTTAGGGACATGGTCAAGTGGTAGAAAGCATAACTAGCAAGTTCAGGTCTCTGATTTCAGCTCCTAGTACTGCCAAAAAATAAGAAGCTTCAGTATAAGTACATACTTCAGAAAATGGAAGTTAAAATCTGAAGAGAGACTCTAAAATGTTAAAAGTAGTTTCTCTAGGTAGTAGACCTTCATAATGGTCAAGGTTAGAGAAGACTATTGTTTTTATTATAATCTTTATAGAGTTATAGTCTTAAAAATTCATACATGTTTTACCTCAAATTACATCAATAAAAATAAAAGTTATAGCTTTCAGTCTTCCTCCAAAGACCACTCCCTGTCATGTGTTTTATCTCCTCAAAATTCTGTGCTTGTGTGACCAAAGATGTTTCATTTTCCATGTAGATGGGTCTGACTGTATAAGCAGACTTTGCCTAAGAGTTTCTGGTAAACCACACAATTTGGATTTTTCCCGTAAAGATAGGAAACAACCACACCGTGACTTTCTCTGGCCCCTTATCTTACCAGAATTTCCTTGCCACACAATCTGTCTCCTCAAAATTCTGTCCTAGTGTTGTTTATTGAATTCAGAATTTGGTCTAACTTCTTTTCCAATCTGATCTACCTGTCACATCCCATATTGACAATTCTCTCTGGCCAGACTGATCTGTTTCTAAGAACTTAATTATGTCATTTGGCCAAAGTTCAACTTTCTCCCCACCTCTCCCTAGGCTTTACCTATCAACCTTACAGTAGTAGTTCCAATCTCAATTCTATACAGAGCGTACTCTGGACCCTTCAGTTACAAGTATTATCCTATTCATATACTATCTGCTTTCATTACCTTTTAGCATTTTATTGAGGAGTATGTCTTAGACCCCAAAGAGACATCATTTATCCATACAACTTAAAATATCACTTTTCATGCTTGCTTCTTCTGTACCCACCCCTCAGAGGGAAGTGCTACCCTATTGTTGGATCATTCACTTCCTTGCTTTTCTTTATGGTTCTATCATAACTGGATATATCCCTAAACAATGTCTTAATGTGTTTTGCCTTGAATTTTATATAAATGAAATCCTACCCTAGATATTTTTCTGAGATGGTTTCTTCTGTTCAAACCTTGTTTCTGAGAGTTAGCTATGTTAATGCAAGCATCTGTAGCTCATTCTTTATCATCACTGTGTAGTGCCCAATTGTCTGAACATACTGAGCTGTTTATACTTTTCTGTTGTGGATTGTCAGAAAAGGTTGTTGTTAATACTTTCGTATAATGACCAATGATATATGCTATTAAATATGCATATCTTGCTGCATATGTGCAAGACTTCTCTAGAATATTGGTTCTTACGGTGGTCCTTGGACCAGTAGCATCAGCATCTAGAAATACAAATTCTCAGGCCTAGCTCCAGACCTACGGAAACGGAACCTTTCAGGGTAGAACCAAGCAATCTGTTTTAACAAGCTTTTCAGGTGATTGTAATGTATGCTCAAGTTTGAGAACCTTAGATCTAGTGTGATGATGGGTTTGTTAGTTTTTCCTTATAGTTCTCTACGCATTTATTTCATATACTTTGAAGTTATATTATTGATCTATATGAGTTAGAGTTGCTATATCTTCCTAGGGAATTGAAGCTTTTATAAACTTCCAGTGACTCACTCTATTTCTGGTAATGATTTCTTAAAACAGATCTTGATAACTTTCTTCTATTATCTACTTATTTTCTAGTTTTTCCATCTCTGACCTAATCTTTGTATTTAAGCTTAGGTTGAATGTGGTGCTTATTATTTCTTAAAAATCTAATCTGACAGTCTTATAATCAAATTTAGTCCATCTACATTCATTATTGGTCTATTTGAATTCATTTCTACCATTTCACATTCTATTTGATCTGATTTTTCTGTTTTGCTTAGTTTTTTTTTTTCTTTTTTGTTTCTTTGGATTGTTTGAGTTTATATTTTTCTCTTTCCATTTTTTCCTCTGTTTGTTCTGTAGTTTTAGTGTTTAGTCTAGAAAGTTTAATATTTGCATTTAAAGTCTACATTTAACCAACATTCTACCCTAAAAAAGAAGCAGCTTATGGTGTTTTAATGTTAAAAGACACTTATCCCAACACGTTCTCTTAATCGCTGATCACATTTTCAATTTGTTTTCAGTCCCATAAACTGACATTGTTATTTTATTTCATTGCTCATGTTTAGAAGTTGGCACATTTTATGGTTTAATGTTTTTCCTTGAAAATCAGATATTATGAGGTCCTTTTTCTTTTGCACAAAATTTATCATGTTGGAGTTCTTTTAGGGAAGATCTGGTGGTGGAAAATTCCCTCAGCATTTTTATGAAAAGTTCTGTACTTCGTCCTATTTTTAAATGATTTTTTACTGCATAAACAATTCCATGGTGACAGCTATTTTATCTCTAGCAACTTAAGAATAGTATTTCACTATCTTCTCACTTTCGTGTTGCTATTGAGAAATCAACTGTCAAATTAATTGTTCTCCTTTTGTAGTAAACCTATCTTCCTCTGTAACTAATATTAATATTTTTTCTTTTGTTTTGCTTCTACAATTGTTCTGTAAGTCTCTGAGTACAGACTTCCACTTAGTGTGCCTAAGGTTGGTTGGGATGTCTGAACCTTAGAATTGGTCTTTTAATAAAGCTACCAATTCAACTTGGTAACTTTCATATAATTGAAAATCTGTTAAATTTTCAATCATTTTCTTTTTGAGTTTTCAAATACTATGTCTTCTTAACTCTTTCTGCTTTGTCTTCTAGCAGTCCAAAGGTATTAGTTCATCTCAGCCCACCCTCAGCATCTCTTGGCCTCTTATATTTTCATATATGATTTCTCTAAGACTGTATTTTTCTAAAAGTATACTTTTATCTGATAATTCTTGTATCTCATATATTTGTGGGTCTATTTCTATAGTTTTTTATTTTGCTGGTTCATATTCATAGTAGATTGTTTCTCCATGTTATTGTATATGTGTGTGTGTGTCTGTAAAGAGAAAGAGACAGAGACAGACAGAAACAGGGAAAGAGAGAGAGGGAATATGAATGACAGACATTCCATGAAACTTTAAAGATCAAAATTCATTTGAGACCTGGGTTTGAGAAGGATTTGTGTTTGCTTCTGCCAGGCCTCTCAGGGCCATCTCAACTTAGGATCTTTTGGAATACTGTACAGATATTGGTGATTATGGTCCCAAGTCCATGTGGTTAGAAAATCTCAGAGGAAATATTTTTACATTTTTCCACCATTATCTTTTATTTATATTCATGATATCAGTTGATAGTGTATTTTACTGCAAGCTATCTTCTGTCCTCTTTGATAAAACTTTAAATTGTAACTACAAAGTGAAAGGAATAAATTGAAGAAAATCTAAAGGCTGGGTGATTATAACATTGGATTATTTTTTAAAGAAACTTTGCTAGGATCTCAGGGAACACAATCCAGTGTGTTTTGCTTTTAAAGTAAGTTCCAGGGCATTGCCTAAGGCAATGATAACAGAATGAATTGATTTTAGAGTGCTTAAGCAGGCTCAAAGCATGAACAAGGAAAACATGAAAGTTCCAACTCAACATTAAATATTTACATGGCAGTTAAGATTTAAAGGCTTAGAAATGCAGACCTGGGTGTGCTTGCCAGAGTGAATGGGAAGGATGGAGTGGGGTGAATTTTGTGCAAAAGAGAATGATAAGGCTCTAAACTATGCTCAGTGAAAACCCTTGAGTGCAGGACAGTGATAAAGTATGTCACCTTCCATGTAAAAATAGGAGGGAAAGAGTTTGCATCTGCTCATGTATTCATAAAATGTCTCTAGAAGGACACTCAGGAAACTGAAAATATGGTCATCTCTGGGAATGGAACTGGATGATAGGAGACAGAGGTGATAGAGATTTTTTTCTTTGTGCACCTTTTCAATCTCTTGGGTTTCAAGCAATGAAATCATGTTATCTAGTCACATAAATAGTAATATAGATGCATAAATTGATACAGCTAGATAGAAGAAAGGTCAGTGAGTGAATAAGTGAATTCCCTGACTGGATGTGCACTGGCTATTGCCTGACCCCTCTCTCTTCCTCTCAGTGCCTTCATTTTCTCATATAGGAAAGGGGATAATAGCACTTGCTCACTGGGTACAGTGAGAATTAAATTTTGAATTAAGTAAGCCAAACAAAGTTTAGCACACAGTAAGTGCACAAAAATGTTAGCTATCATTTTTATTATAAGCCTTGCAATCTTGGGAGCTTACTTACCTAACTAAACATAGACTTTGCATTCAGCTCTGTGTGGATTTTAATCCTCCAGGTACTCCTGCTTTTCTTTTGTGAGATTTGTGTAGGATTTTAAGCTCTTATTCTCAATAAAATGTGAAGAAGAATAAAAACAGCAGCAGCCATAATTAACCCAACCATCTCACTTACTTGATATATTGTTATTTTTAGGTATGATAATAATACACTTACTTTTAATGAGTCTTCATATGTTTATAAATACATACCAAAAATTTATAGATAAATATATATTAGGTTTGCTTCAAAATAATAAAGGAAGGATGGTGGGGGAAGGGATAAAATAGGAGTAGGCATAAATTAATGATTGTCATAGTTGAGTGATGAATGTATGGTGATCATTAGATGATTCTCTTCTTTTGTATATGTTTGCCTTTTTCCCTGATGAAAAAGTCTTTTTTTTCATGAGAGACTAGGGTTAAGTGAGAAAAAAATTATAAATAGCATGTGTAATAATGAGACTATCAATAACTGCTGGTAACTAATTGTAGAACTGGGGGTGTGGTAGTGGTTGCAGTATCATTTTTATTAACCTCAGGTAAATGGTCAGAAAATGCTGGTACATAGGGAGTGGATTAACTGATATATGTGAGGAAAAGCATCTTTTTTTTTTTTTTTTTTTTTTTTTAATGTTCTCCTGATGAAGATCCCAAGTTGTTGACATTTGGGGAGGCACCAACTCCCACAGCCTACAGAACACTGCAAAGTTCTAACACACAACATTCACAGCACTCAGCCAAAAAACAGACCCTGAACAAGGGTAGGTAGAAGTGCCTTTCCATTGTTAAATGTGCCCAGCCATTTTGCCTTGTATGGAGCTTCAGCTCAACAGTATAAAACAGGGCAAGTTCTTTATCTCTGCAAGTGTGTCTTTATCAGCAGATACCTCATTTTTATCATTTAATCTTGAAGAACTGAAAGTGAATTTCAATTATTAATGTGTGGCCAGTGTCAGACAGTCATTAGTATTGGAGGAGTGGGAAATTCGAAATGTCTCCTCAGAACAAAGTTTCCCCCTTAACTTATTTTTTACCCTTCCCACCTCTGGTCTCCATGGAAATAGGGTCAGAGGCCACAGGGAGCTCACTGAGAGCCAGCAGCTGAGAATGAGAATTCTCACTTAGAGATTTCAGCTGAAAGCTATAAACTCCTTTACAAAGACCAGCTGAATCCTTTGGCCTCTATGTCTCTGGTTTCTCTTGCACTGATAAATAGGTGGCTGCTTTGTTTTTGTCTTTTGGTGTGCACATGGAGGCAGATGAGGTGCTGCTAAGTAAAACTCATTTATGCAATTACATTTGACTTTCTTCTGTGTAATAAATCAAATATGGAGGCATTCCTTTATAAGTTATTTTTAATTTGATATTCCCAAATGATAGTGTACATGTGGAATTAAGTAATTATCACTAGCTTGTTCTCTGTCCTTTCCAGCTTATAACACCACCAGATAGTTGAAGAAAAATATATATGAACTTACTGCATGTTATCAGTTATATTCTGTCTGATAGACTGCTACCATAGCACAATTCAAAATCACTTGGTTAAAAAACAAACCTCAAGATATAGGCAGTTGGTACCACTCCATAAAATGTTTTATGATTTTAAGTAAAATTTACTATTGGCTCCTTGTTTTACTTGAATTGTTAATACCATTTCATACTTTTTACCCTCTAAATATGCAGTTTAGGACTGGGGATGAAGCTCAATGGTAAAGCACTAGCCTAGCATGTACAAATCACTGAGTTCTTTCCCCAGCACCACAAAAAATGGCTAAGTATTCATTCAGTTGATTTCTCAAATATCATTTGAAAATATATAAGAATGACTACTCAAGTATGTTAAATACTGTTATTTTTATTTTTTATATGCTCTATATTGTCTCCATTATTTTATTCATTAACAGCCAAATACTTATTGAAACAATATGAGATATAAATTTAGGTTTGAAAAAAAAAAAAGCCCTGGCAGGTCCTTATGAAATTCTGAGCCAAAAGAGTCTATTTGAAACTATTTCTTAATATTCATTTTTTTTTCTTTTTTTGCTACACATCTTTATGGCTCACAGTTTATAGACTCAGCATTATCCCCAAGTACTTTTGCAAAATTCCATCATTTTTCTTACATAAAACTTTCAGTTATTACTTTTAATCCTCAATCACACAATTGCTCTGACTTTCCTAGAATGGAGTTTCGGCAAACATCAGTGTCGAAGTCTCTCTCAGGGTCTCCCTCTCCCTCTTCCTCTCAGTTTTGTGCTCAGCAGTCTAATGTTGCTTTGATCCCTCAGTGTCGCCTTTGTCTTGCAGCCCTTTCTCACGTCTGTGCTCAGCCTCTCTGTCCTGGCTTGAGCTCTTATCCCACTTCGCTCTGCTCTCAGAAGTGAAACAGAACATCGTGTTCCGAAGCTGCCCAGCACACATACCTCAGGTTGCTGCCAAGTTTGCAGCTGACCAATTGGCCTACTTTAGAGGACTTGCATTTATAAAATTTACAACCCCTTTATTTCCAGCATCCATCCTTACCCCATCCCCACAAACACGATAAAGACTGTGCCAAAGACACTGATAAATCAAGAGTCCTTTGGTTTGGTTGCAACAAAATGGGCAGGCATTTCTTTTCCCTCCGTTGGCTCTCAGCCTTGCCATTCCCTTCTGAATAGATAGAAAATATCAGTTGATGTGGTGTACAAAGATATTTGAGAGTGGCCACTTGTGCATTAATAATTTTAAAAGAAATATACTGACAAAGTGATACATTCTTCAATTTTTGGAGCCTTGTATCTTAAAGTAATTCCTTTCCAAAAACTGATCTAGGCAAACCTGCCTTCTTCCAAATGAGGAAGACAGAGCTGACTTTTTTAGTGAAATCAGATTAGGCAGGTCTTATGGATGGAGGTATTTTGAACACTCCTTATTGGCATTTTGAATCTTCTAAGATTTTTTAATAGATTCAAAGCCAAGTAGGGCAGAGTGAGGATTTAATAGAGTGAAAAAAGCTGTGGGAATTGGTGTCTCTTAATTTTAATGATTTCTTATATTCTTTCTCTGGTCCCATTCCTTATTTAAAAGATCTCTGTTAAAGTTAGACCCAGGTTTATATGAAGCTGATAAAACATTGTGCCCTCTTTATGAGCAAAAATATAAAATTGAGTTCAAGAGTAAATACCTCTTTAGAACGAGAAAAGGAAACACAGCATATCACAAATTTTAAAAAGCATCCAGAAAAATGGGGTTGTTATTGTTAATAATAATTAATAACTCTTGTTACTATTGCCACTCAACTGACCCACTTACATAACTTTTTTATTTCATTCTTTTTGATCCTTTCTTACCCACATGTGGCAAAAACTTTATAATGCCACTCTTTGTAGAGAGAGCAGAAAGATAATTTCGTCTTTCTCCTGGCATTGTAGATAGCAATATGGTTTCTGTTATTGATGGACTGGAAAAGATTCCTTTTGCTTCAGAACATACTGGTCGTGCCATAGCTGAAACAGTTTCTTGCTTCAGAGGTGTTTCATGAGAAAAGTCCCTCGGACTCCAGACCTTTGATCTCGCTGGGCAGGGCTTCAGTTGGCCCTTTGGCCACTGACTCAGTGACAGGTCCAGCCCTGTTTGACGCCCTAGGTTGGAGAGCAGAGCGCAAAGCACTTGTGGTAAAGCCTTGGTCTGGAGGGCCCTGGGCAGAGAGTGGTGTGACATCTCATTACAAACCTTCTCCTTGATACCAAAATTGGGTTTGAGATACTTGGGGAGGCCCACACAGTGTATCACTAGATGTTGGCAAACTGGAGGGAATACAGGGGCATGTCCACAGAGCCAGGATGTAGGAGTTGACCTACTGGCTGGTTCAGTGTTCTATGTATCCAGATACACCCCAAATCCCCCAAGGAAGACACACAGGACTTGGAATGGGGCCAGTGAATACAAACAGCTATAAGGCTTAAAGCTCCTTAATGGTACAAAAATCTTCCTCTCTGTTCAGTGCTAGTCATAGAGTGGACATTTGTGGAACTGAAAATGGAATTGAATTCTCTGGCCAAAGTGACTCTTACTTAGCATTCTTAAAATTCTAAGTTCCAGATGGCAGAGATTTTATCTTCTTGATCCCCCATTATATCTTCATCATTTAAACAAATGAGAAGTCTCTTCCTCTGAATACTTTTCTGTTTGAGGAGGGGACCAAAATTAGTTAGCAATGCCTTTTCTTTTCCTAGGTTAAAACAAGCCAGCCAACTGGAAGGTACTGGGTGTTGCTCACTTCATATGTCTTCATCACCCTTGAGATTATTTTTATTACATCATTCAAGCTCCCCCCTCCATTTGGGGGAGGACTATAAAGCATAGTTTAAGCATCATGTCATTCTCTTTTCATTTGGAGTACATGCTCAATTGCTGCCCAAATAGTCAAATGTCAAGCCTCTTAGGCTGAGTCTTCCAGTCAGGCTATAATGCCTGAACTTTTTCAGAGTCAAAGGTGCACTACCCTCTTTTAAAACATCAATTTAAGATATTAAGAGAAGAATCTTGAAAATATGAGCATGTTTTCTTAGTTCTTAAGGATTCTGGGATGCTCTTTTTGACCTCTGGGGGAAAAATAATGTAGTCAGTGTGGCCAATGTGGTGATTATCTGGGGCCTCTTCACTTCTTGACCCTGTAAAACACAATGTGGCCATCTGCAAATGAAGTGAGTAGGGCTGGAAAAAGTTCATGAAGCTCAAGATGACACAATGCTAGGGCTAAGAGTGACACCATGTATTCTACTCCTCTCCTAGTGAAGAAATGGACCTGCCAAGAGATTCAACGAATGGCCCAAAGTAACCATGAATAGGGCCAGTCAGAAGTTCTATAAAAGAAGCATGGTGAAGTTATGCCTCCAAATAAACATCTTAGTCTATCTGGGCTGCTATTAAAAAATACCATAGTTGGGTGACATAAATAACAGAAATTTATTTCTCATAGTTCTGAAAGTTCTGGACTCTGAGGTCTAAGATCAAGATGCAAGCAGGTTCTGTGTCTGGTGAGGGGCCCTTTTCCTGGTTCAAAGAGGGATCTTCTCATGGTGTCCTCACATGGAGGAGGAAGCAAGGAGTCTCTTTTTGTCCTTGTTTATAAGGGCACTAGCCCCATTCATGACACAATCTCCTAAAGGCCCCCCACCACCTAATACCATTGAGAAAAGATTTTAACATGAATTTGGTGTTATTTTGGAGGGACTTGACACTGGTATAGTGCTGGGCACTGAGTGGGCATTTGAAGAATACTTAATGAAATAAAATGTGTACATTTGATTTTCATTTCTAATTACCTAGACAGAACTGCAAAATGCAGTGTTACTATTTGTTTATTAATTTATTCAATCAACACATATTAGACCATTGCTCCAAGTCAGGCACTTTGCTCAGAGGGGCCTAACTGATAAATAAAACCTGGACCATAGCCAGGTGCCAGTGGCTCACACCTGTAATCCTGGCTACTTAGGAGGCAGAGCTCAGGAAGATGGCAGTTTGAAGCCAACCTGGGCAAATAGTTCGAGAAACACTGCCTTGAAAAAAATCCATCAAAAAAAGGGCTGGTGGAGTGGCTCAAGGTGTAAGCCTGTGTTCAAGCCACAGTACTGCAAAAAAAAAAAAAAAAAAAAAAAACTGGACTCTACCTTACAGGAGATCAAAATTCAGTGGAGAAGACAAATACATAATGTATTGTCTCTACCATTGTGTAACCAATTACCACAATTTAGCAGCTTGTTAGAGCATTTATTTTTAGCTCACAGTTATATGGGCCAAAAATCTGGGTAGAACACTAATGGGTTCTCTGCTCAGGATCACACAGTTATGTTAAAATTGAGGCATCAGACAGGCTATATTCTCATCAGGAGCTGGGATCCCATTCCAAGGTCAGGTGGTTGAGACAGAGTTTAGTTCCTTGAGACTATAGGACTGAGGTTCCTGGCTGGCTGTGTGAGCTTGGGGCAGCACTCAGATCCTAGGAGCTGCCTATATTCCTTGGACCTCTTCCATTTGCAAACAAGCAATGGGCACCTCCCTTGCACCAAACACTTTTCATGCTTCAAATCTCTTTTGAAGATTTTCTCTTTTTTAAAAGTTGACCTGATTAAGTCATCAGTCTTACTGAGGGCAAACTCACAACCTTTAGGCCCACTGTTTTGGCTCCTTAATTACATCTACAAAATCCCTTTTGCCATATAACAATCATGGAAGCAATATCTCATTGTAGTCACTTGCTGCGCTCACACACAAAGGATGATGAGAGGTCATCTTAAAATTCTGCCTGTTGACTAACAAAAAGCTATCATCTCCTCAGAGCAAATGTCATACTGAAGGTGGCTGCAAAAGGTATGAGAACTCAGAAAAGGGGTATGCATGGTGGCACATGCCCATAATCCCAGCTATTCAGGAGTCAGAGACAGGGAGGATTGCAGTTTGTAGCCAACCTGGGCAAAAAGTGATGGGCGAGATCTTCCCCACCCCCATACAACCGACAAGCCAAGCTTTGCTGGTATGTGCCTGCAATCCCAGCTACATAGAAGGTGTAGGTATATAGATGATCATGGTACAAGCCTAACCCTGAGCAAAAATTTGAGATCCTATTGAAAAAAGAAAAAAAAATACTAAAAGCAAAAAAGGATTGGAAGCATGGCCCTGAGTTCAAACCCCAGAACTGCCAAAAAAAAACAAAAAACCTCAGAGAAAAGCAAATCTGTGCAATGGGATGGTTAAAGTTAGGATAAGAGAAGAGACAGAGTTTGAGCTGATCACAGAAAGGGCAGGCTCATGGCCTTTACTACTAAGGTCTGGTTATCTCCACCAGTGCAGCCAAAGTCCATTGAACATACCACCTCAGGGGACTCCCACCCCAACCTCCACCATACCAAGCATAACACTGATCCATGGGTAATATTTAAGAAATATTTGGGACTAATTAAATAACTAATTTGTGATAGTCATATAATCTTGAACTTCTTGCTTATCATGTATTTGTCCTGTCTATCCATCAGAAGTTTTAAAATAATACAATAGAAATGTTGTAAAAACTTTTCATACATTACTCATGTGTACACACAGACGATATATGTAATTGACAGTTGGTTAATAGACTGCCTTCCATTATCCTCTCTAATCATTTTCTTCTGCTCATTCTACCCAGCTTTGCTCATTTTGTCCCAACTCAATCATCCCTGCTGAGATGTTGCATCAGTCATCAGTCAGGGTTCTTCAGAGAAACAGAACCAATAGGAAATTAGATAGATAGATATTTGAAGGAATCGATTCATGTGATTCCGGAGACTAGAAGGAAGTTTGAAGTGTGTAGGGTCTGGAGGCAGCCAGGAAACTCAGGTAAGAGCTGATGCTGCAGGTATGAACCAGATTTCATATTCAGAAAATCCTTAGGCTTTTCCCTTAAGGCATTTCACCTGATTGTATAAAGCCCACCCACACTTCCTAAGGTACCCACTTTATAGCAAATCAACTGATAGTAGATTCCAATCACATCTACAAAGTATTTTCATAGCATAGATCAGTGTTTGACTCGATAACTGGGTAATGTAGCCAAGCTGCATTATAAAACTATGCATTAAGCCAGTCTTAGACATTCTGGAGCAGTTAACCCCCAGGAGTTGAACCCTAAGTCAACCTGAGGTAGCATAGTATTACACAGCTATGCCCAGTCAACCTAGAAGTATGTGAAACAATAAAATGGCTATTGTTTTGAGCCACTAAGATTGGGTGGTTTTTTATACAGTAGTAGAAAACACAAACAATGACAGATTAAATGAAAAAATTGAACAACCAAGCATTGAATACAACATGAGGTGGAGCAGCTCTGGGAAACAGTAAGATTTTGAGTCCCATCCTCTGGACCGAAGTCATTCATGTGATTCACATCCAGTTGACCCCAGAACTAGGCCTTTCTGTTCAAAGTCTTTCAGACATCCAGCAGACATTTGTTTATCACCTTCCCTTTCTCAAGAACACCTGATTTCTGTTTGGGGATCCAACAAACATGACTACCTCCTCCCCCTAAGAAATGAATCACATGATCTTAGCTATGAAATCAACATCTCCCTGGACATAGTGATTGATGAAAAAAAAAAAGGCAGGTAGCCTAAACCAGTCCAATCAGCTTTTGCTGATAACTATGGCAAAAAATGTTCTTTCTGCCTTGCTGGATGTCAGTGACAAAACATGTGGCTCCTTCCAGCAGCTGCTGGCAGCCAGTGGATGACCTTGAGGGAGGTCAAACATTAATCCAACAGTATTGAAGCAGAACAGAGACAAAGATAAACCACACCCTTACTACTCTCACCATGCTACTGGAGTAAGCCTCAGCCTGAAGCTTAAATTTTGTAGACTTTTCAGTTCTATGAACCAGCAAATTTCCTTCATTACTTAAACCATTTGAAGCTCTACTTTTTTGTTATTTGCACCTGAAAGCCTCTATGTATCAGGGTCATTCCTAAACAAGACAGAATTGTTATGAGCTAGTCAAATACCTCAAGAGGTATTTGTCTATGGAAAGGCTAATTCCCTTCACCTATATCAAATACTGTCTTGGAAGCAGGTAAATGGAAGGGGATAGGAGGTCACGTGATCATCACAACTCTGGATTTTGCACACACCTGATAGGAAGGGAGAATGATAGAAAGTGGAACTGGCACCAAAATTTACAGAACACCTATTATGTCTCAGCATTGGTCTGAGTTTACAAACATTATCTTATTTAGTCTCCACAAAATCCTTCTGAGTGGCTATTGTAATCCCCTCTGATGTGGAAGCTGAAGTTCAGAGAAGACTATTAACTTGGCCAAGGTCATGTGCTAATTCTATTCAGTTTCAAGCAGTTTTCAAACTCATTTCTCCCTGATTCTATCCTCCTCCCATCCTTTGTATCTCTGAAGCACCCTCCTATATCAGTTCTGTTATCATCACCACAGAGAGCAACTAGCAGTGAAGATAAGGAAAGGAAGGAATAAAAGCACCTCTAAGCACATGAATCCTTGGGGTAAGGATGGGGAGGTAGAAGGGACAAAAATCTACCCTCAGCCTCTTTCAGTCACATAGACTAATTGGGTTTTGTGGCCATATGCACACCACATAGAATCACTGGATGTTTGACCAAATCCACATGGGTCTCCTTTTACAGTTGCTGTAACTGAGACCAGAGAGGTCAAATGACCTGCCCTAAATACACTTAGTGTTTAGGCTCTACTTCCACAGCATAGAAAGATGTTTGAGATGTTGAAAGCATGCTGCCAAGATTTAATCCTTGGCTCTACCACTGACTAAGTAGATTCAGCATGGTATTTAATCATTCCTGGCCTCGATTTTCTCACTGTTAAATATGAGGTCATAACTGCATCTCTTTTGGGTATAAACCACATAGAACAGCATGGGAACATAGTGAGTGATGGGTGTTAGCCACTGACCAGCTCAACACTCACTGCTTCGGTGGACTTGATTCTCCTCCCATTTGGCCTCATCTTGAGTACCTCTCAGGAGACTTTTTTCCACTCTAGTTAACTCCTGTGTGATCTAAATTAGTCTGTTGGTGACTTGCCTCTATCTGCTGTAGAGAAGAACTTTCAATTACTGTACTATGAAGTGACAGAGAAGAAAGGATGAGAACCCTAATTTTCTTAATTTGTCTGACTTTTTGTTTTCCCTTTGGCTTTTCCAACTATTGGTGGAAGTAGGGAGAGAAGGCTCCCAGTTCTCTTTCCATCCTCTCACTACTGAAATCTGCCATCAGAAAAGGATCTGATACACATATTCAGTGCTAACTTGCCAACATGGTTTACCAGCAACCTCTGCTTTTAAGGTATTTGCCATGTCATCAAAGGTCAAAGCCCAAACTAAGCTCTCTAATATTCATGTTTGAGTGTCAGTCAAAAGTGGGATAAGTCTGCCTTTGGTTTGGTTCTGCTGGCACTACACGCAATCTTAGTAGTTCCATGTCTTCGCATGTATTAGCATCGGGTTTTTCAAAATTCATGTAAGCTGTAGTATGAATATGGATTAAATCATTTTAAACTTGTAGTTCTTTATTTCATCAGTGAATCACTAGCAAGATGCTCTTACTCTCACATTAGGACCCTCAGAATTATTGTGACCTCCAAAGGAGATTCTCACTCTTGAGAAGGTTGGAGACGTTGGGCTACATCTTTGTCTTTTCACCCCCTCTCGCTGCCACTTTCATGTATTTCTCGGATAGGTTTCTAAATAAAATTCCTTTGTCTACCTCCTTCACCACCAATTTGTTGTTTTCTACTGAAATTTAATAAAACTAATCAAACAAATATGTCTGTTAAAGAGTTCCTTTAAAGTATCCCTCAGTGTACTTGCATTGAGGAATTATGTATCTTCTTCCCTGGGGCGAATTTAGCCTAATCTGTCTTGCAGGCCATTTCCTCCTTTGTACTTGTTGATTTGGAAGCAGATTGTTGTGGAGACAATTGAACTCTGCTTTCTTTCTTTCTTTTTTTTTTGCAATACTGGGTATTGAAATCAGAGTCTCAAAGATAGGCAAGCTCTCTCTGACTTGAGGCACACCTGTAGATTTTTACTTTGTTTTTCAGATAGGGTCTCACACTAACTTTATCCAGGCAGACCTCAAACCTTTATCTACCTGTCTCTGCCTCCTGAGCAGCTGGGTTTACAAGTACTACAGCTGGCAAACTCTGCCTTGGGAATCTTCCTACTTGCAAAAATCTTTAGGCAAATATGACCTATAGGCAAGATATACCTAAACAATCTAGGACCTTGATAACACACTGAAAAGTGTTGCACTCAATGCTAGTAAACAGCAGTTCGAGGTCAAAGGCACACTGTTAACTTTTCTCAGTTTTCTTTCCACTGAAATAAGATAATACTTGATTATATCTCCAATATAATTATTATTTTTCCTTTTCTTTGTATGTTTCATTATTTTGTGTTTTCTTTTTAATTTACCAAAATATACTGTAGCCAGGTGTGGTGGCACACACTTGTAATCCTACCATGTAGGAGGCTGAGGCAGAAGGATCACAAGCTCCAGGTCAACCTAGGCTATATTTACATAGCGAGAATTCCTCTCTGTCTCTGTCTCTCTTTATATATGTGTATGTATGTATGTGTGTGTATAGAGAGAGATGTATGTATATGCATGTATGTATATATATACACATAGGTATATATATGTGTGTGTAAAACATTCAAAGTAGAAATGTACATAATAGTATCTTGTTCACCCACAGAGAAGTGCACAAATAGAAAGATAAACAGATATATTTACACTGAAGAGTTAATTTTAAGGGTATTTTTTCCTTTTTCTTACATATACTGTATATATTTGTCAGACTTTCTCATTTCTGTGACAAAATACCTGACAGAACAACTTAAAGGGATGAAGGGTTTATTTTGAGTCACTGTTTCAGAAGGTTCAATCCATAACTGTTTGGCTCCATCTGCTTGGGTAAAACACCATGGTGGCAGGAGTGTGGTTGGGGGAGCTTCATCATTTCATGGTGACCAGGATGCAGAGAGCGAGGAAAGGACTGGGACCAGGTATAACCCTGTGACCTACTTCCCCAACTAGGCCCTACCTCCTAAAGTTTCCAAAACCTCCCAAAATAGCCTACCCACTGGAGACCAAACATCAACACATGATCCTGTGATGGGCTTTGTATATATATAATACATATATGAAATAGAATGATGAAACCTCTTATAATTATTTTAAGTGGGGGGTGGTTTACAGGGGAGTGAGATGGTGGAGGCAATCTAACCAATGTACAATGTAAGATTTGTAACAGTCCAAACAAATTCTTGTATGTGAAACATTGATGAAATGATACTTACTCCATCTCAAATTTCTGCTCTCCCTCATCTTTGTCCCTTTCCTCATCACTGCCAAAGACTCAACTGCCCTTTGTGTTTGACTAGGAAATCTGGGTAGCAGACGTCTGTTCTATGATCTGGGACAACTCACTTCACCTCTCCAACCTCTCTATAAAAAATGAGGAATCCTTAAGTCTTTGAAAAGCCTGTCTCTACCTTTTATATCATTCAAAATTAAAACAAAACTGGGCCCTAAAACAATATCAGGACATTCAATGATTTCAGATTCTCTACAGGATGAGTACTTCCTTGCTTTCAGGAAATCTAAATATGAAATTCTTTCAATACACAAATATATTTCTGCTTCGTTTGGTTTTGCTGATCCAATCCCAAAAGGACGAGATGCACTAAACACCCTCTCTGAGCTTTAAAAGTTTACACCTGCTCACTATAGCTTAGAGAATAGAAATAGAGGTAGAAAGATTGATATACATGGTATCAAATAAGACCAAATTGCCAACATCGAAGTGCATGTCTATAATCCCAGCTACTCAGATTGAGGTTAAAGGCTGGCCTGGGCAGAAGTGAGAGACCTTATATAAAAAACAAAAAGCAAAAGGGCTAGAAGAATGGCTTAAGTGGTTCGAGTGCTTACCTATCAAGCATGAGGCCCCAAGTTCAATACCCAGTACCAAAAAGAATTTTAAAAAAATACATAAGAGGATAAATCATTCTGATGAGTTGGTAGAAATAAGACTATTTAAAAGTTAATGATTACCCCTACTGCTGTGGGCTGTGTATAATGACTTCCAAAGAATACAGTATATAAAGGTGTGAGGGAACAACCCTACCATAGAGAAATCTGACAAACAACTGCTGCAGTCAGGTGATCAAAGTCAATATCAACAGTCATAAATCATGTTGAACTATCAACATACCCTTGATATGACATGACAACGTGGCACTGTGCTCTGTGGTCTTCCTCTCCCCAAATCCATTACCCATAGTTAAATCAAGAGACAAACACAGACAGATCCCTATAGAGGGGCATCCTTTCATCTCTTACAAAAGCAATTACCAGTACTCCTCAAAACTCGCAAGGTAATCCAAATCAACGAAAGTCTAAGAAACTCTCATGGCCAAGTGCAGTCTGAGGAGACATGACAAATAAACATAATGTAGTATACCCTTCACGGGACCATGGGACCATGGAGTGGGGAAAGGAAATGTATCAATATTGGTTTGTTAGTTAAAACAAATGTACACTAACGCACACTTAAGATGTTAATAATGGGGAGTGCTGGGTAGAGGATTTATATGAGATCTCTGTACTAACTTCGCAATTTTTCTTTAAATCTCAAACTGTTCCCAAAAAAATGAAATGTTTTTAAACAGATTTTTAAATCAGTGAGCAATTAATTAAAATAGACAACAATAGCCTATTGGCATTAAAATGTCTTATTCAGGTTCAACCAAGCCCAGGCTGAGAAATACTTATTGGGAAAGAATGCTTTTCAACCCTGCCTAATGTTTTTACTAGATCTGAATTTTCCTGAAATTCTCTGCAAAGAGAAAACAAGAGAGATAGTGTGTCTGAGTTATTATCTTACTCTGTGTTCCCATGGCCAACTCACCTATTGTCAGCCATAGCCACCTGATGGCTTCCACTTGAAATTTGTCAGGCATATATGTTTCAAGTTACCTTTTCACTGAAATTGGATTTCTGGTCGTAGCATTTATAAGCTGTGTAATAAGGATGGACACATTACTTAAACCTCTCTGAAACTCAATTTTCTCTTTTGTTAATAAAAATAAAAGCAACAACAAGACTTTTGAAGGGTTGTGAGGATTAAGCAAATGAATATGAAGTACCCAGCTCAGTGCCTGGCAGATCAGAGTCCTCTCGGTAAATGATCTTTAACAGTAAACAAGGTCATCAATCCAAATCAAGAGAGGATCACCTCCTCTGATGGTAAGGAAATACGACTTCCGGCTCCTTCCTTGAAAGGATCCATCCCATTTGAAGTACAGCAAGTATCTTGAAGGCTCTGGTTTGTTATCTAAGTGAGTCTTGGTCAGTCACCAAAGTCAAGGTCTTTGTCATTGTTTTTCATCATCACTGGCCCAGCAGAGAAAGCCCAAGCCACAGGGTACATCTCTGCCTGCCAACGCTCTGTGTTCTGGAAACAAAAACGCAGGAAAGCACACGACAGTTAGTGTCAGACACTGAGCCCAGGCACTGGAGGCTGGAGGGCTGGCTTTCTGCGTGCTGCACCGCACCTGTCACAGAGATGGGACGCGGGCCGGGCGGCCGCTTCCTCCGCCCCCGCAGCGCTCTGCGGGCGGCTCCGGGACCCGCGCTCCCGGCAACGCCGCGCTCAGCCCGCGGGGGACTAGAAAGCGCCCATTGAGCGCCTGCAGCTGCCGGTGCCGCTTGCCCAAAACCTAAATAAAGCCTCGACTTCAGTCCCCACGAAGAAGACACTACTGTGTTCTTCCCAGCCCCGGTCACGGCTATAAAGCGTTAAAAGGCAAACGGGCGATTGTTAAACGCTGCATTTGTTTACACCCCGAATCTGGAATCACAATGGGGCGGCTTGGGCTGCCAGGGCCCGGCCAGGCAATGGCTTTATCCTGGACAGTGCAGTGTGCTCTCTGACCCACCTGGCTGAAGAAAAGTTGAGTGAATACCGTATCTCTTTGCTTTTGATAGTTGTTTGCTCACAGGGGCTTCAATAGGATTTTTCTCCCGGTAGGGCTGAACAGCACACACTTGCAGAATGAAGATGCTGTATCATATTAGTGGATGGTGGGAAGGTTGGAAGCTTTGTAACTTCTCCGAAAACAGAAAGCCCAGCTCTAGAAAATAAAACAGACCCAAATGAATTAAGGGATAGCTGGGATCTTCTCAAAGAGCTGCATGGAAAGGGCAGGGGAAGGGAGATGAACCAACCATTAATAGTGATGGCTAAGCTGACCTGTGAGTCTTGGAAACTATCACACTATTTTAAAAGGTTTTCATTAAAAATATTACAATAAAAAAGACCCTTTGCCTAGACTACAATGCATAAAATAGCTTTTCTTTTAAATTTCTTATTCTATCCCTTTTAAAGTTCTTCAGGTTGTTTCTTAGGCTTGTTGCTGCTAGAAAACCCCAATATCATCGTCATGCTAAATTAAGAAAATACAAAAAAAGAAGTACAATGAAGAAAATAAGTATGTGCTTTATATGAGTTAGCATATGTTCATATTTTTATGTAATTACTTTCAATCTTTATACATACATGGAAAGAGAAAGAAAAATTTACACACCTAAGTAAAATTTAGTTCTGCATAAAATTAAAAAATATTGATTCTATAATAGCCTTATAATTTTTTTCACTTCTGGCAACTATTCCTTGTGTCATTAAATATTCTTCAAACAATAACTGATACAGGGTGTGGAAGAGTTCCACCTTATGTTTCTTTATGCTAGAAAAACCTCAGAAAAGAGTTTTGTTTATACCAAGCTACACTTAAAAACTGAAACAGGCTTCTTATAGCTAGAGATTACAAGCAAATTTCTTTTGCACTAGAAAGATACCACATCTTGAGGGTAATTGCAGAATTATAGCTGGATTCAACATAGTATTTGGCAAGTACAAATAAAGTAGTAGGCTGAAGTTTTCTCACCTTCAGTTGTGCTCCAAAGGGGAAATGAGGATGAATGAAAACAGCACAGGGTACAGTGTGGATGTGGGGAGCAAAGTCAGGAATGGGAGATGATGGCTGAGTTCACACACACACACACACACACACACACACACACACACACACGCTGATTCTGCAGGCCTTGCATCAGCTGGCAGAACCTCTATTTCGTAGTTAAGAACTTCAGAATCAAAACTCAAAAGGATTTAGTGAAAATTGCAAAGATCGAAGGAAGAAATATAGTAGATCTTGCAAATTCATAGTAAACAAATCCATGACACACATCACCAAAGAAAGGGCATTTGGCACTCATTGAGCACCTGTTCCACGCAGAGCTGTATTCTGGGTGTGAAGATATAAAAAGGAAGAAACGAGCTGCAGTACTCAGTCCTGTAGGACTTCCAGTGTAATGGGAAGGCAAGTCATTTGATCACGCCACTGGAATTACATGTCCAGAGGAGTGAATGAAGGAGTGTGGGAGACAAAAACAGAGACAAAAATTCATGGGGAGATCAGAAGGTCTTGGAACCAAGAAAAGAAAAATAAGTCCTCACAAACAGTGGGGAAAGGAGGAAACAATGAGAAATTTTCACAATGAGGTTGACCAAGAAATGCAACTACCGTTTAAAGTGCCTTTTCTTCATATTTATGTTGGAAACCACCATTATTAGATGCAGGCTTGACGTTTCTTCCATAATACAGGTATTCCTAAAGCATTTTGCAAAGGACTAATTTTCATATTTTTCATCAGATTCCAAATAAGAATCATTGCCATTTAAAGGAAACATACAATGAATTTGTTATCTAAATTATGAAATAACATCTCATTTGTCTTTTTTCTTTCACAGGGACTTTATATGCGACCTGTACTTGGTACAATCATGATAACAGGTGTTTCCCCACTTGTTCCATTCATTAAATCCAAACCCAAAAGGCTCTTGTGTGAATGCTCTGTTTATTTGCTACCCCTCCCCCACACACATTTGGATATCCATATAATGAATATTGCAATTCAGATGGCATCAGGCACATTCAGCCAGGGTGAATGCAGATTTTAAAGACTGACATTTTTTAAAAAGTGAATTTCATTGATTTTGAAAACCGTATTTGAATAGCTGAATTAGTATTTGTAATTTTCAGATTTAAAAAAAAACAACAGCTTTCAGCCTCCCTCAACCTACACAGTGACTCTTAAGGCAGGTCAGTACTATAATTACAACTTTGCAAATAAAGAAACCAAAATGAAGAGGCAAGGTTAGTTGCTTTCCCAAGGTAGGGACTTAAATTATCACCTGTTAAAACAGTGGTATTTTCTGCAGTGACTGGACGCTGCATCTTCAGACACGGGCTTGGCCCATCGAATCATGACACTGTCATTCTTAGGAGGAAATTAGGAATTAGAGCACTTGAATCTTGATGGTACTGAAAATATCTGTGCATTTGCAGTGGGATCTGTGATCTGGGTGAGGGGGTAGAAAACAAAAGTCTATTCTTACCTCCAGTGTTTTTCCTCTGATCACCAGACCAGAATGTGTTTCACTGTGGTTAGGGTAAATAAAGACTCAGGATGACTTTTTTTCCCAAACAGAAACAAAATATTCAGTTGTCAGAAGAGCACTGATAATGTGAAATAGACAACAGTAATTATTATTTAAAGGGTCATCTTGATTTTATTTTTTTACAATTTTTTTCAGAATGCTCATATTCTGAAATTGTGGTATATATGCACAATGGAGTATTACTCAGCCACAAGGAATAATGCCATGTGGTTTGGAGGTAAATGGATGCAATTGGAGGACATCATGTTAAGTGAAGTTAGCCAGGATCAGAAACACAAAAGCCTCATGTTTTCTCTCATACGTGGAAGATAGATCCAAAGATAAAACACATATACAAAAACAAGCATGATCATATACAAACTCAGAAGTAGAACATGTTTGTAACAGTGGAACGACTCTATGGAACTCAGGAAAAGAGAACCATAGAGCATCAGTAATATCACATAACATAAGATGTGAAGGTAGCCAAGCACCAGTGGCTCACACCTGCAATCCTAGCTACTCAGGAGGCAGAGATCAGGAGGATTGTGGTTCAACACCAGCCCAGGCAAATACTTCTGCAAAACCCTATCTCGAAAAGCCCTTTACAAACTAGGGCTGGTGTAGTGGCTCAAGGTGAAGGCCATGAATTCAAGCCCCAGTACTGAAAAAAAAAAAAGATGTGAAGGTAGAGGATATAAGAATGTGTATTGAAAGTGGAAAAACGGGAGGGCAGGAGGTAAAGGGGTAAGGGTAAGCAATCGAAGGCACTGAACAGCCCAAAGTAGGGACACCCACAGTGGGCATACATTGAGATGCCCCTTTCCTTTGAACATCAACTTAAATATTAATAACAAAAACCAGACTGTAAAATAGGCACAGAGTGTGTGTTGGGAGGGGGGTATTTGTAGAGGGAAGAGGGTGAAGCAAGGAGATTAAGGTGACTGTATATGGTTAATGGACTTCATATACCCATATAAAACAGAACTAAAAAACCTTTTGTAATTGCTTTGGGTGCAGTGGGGCGGTGGCTGACAGGAGAGACCCTGGAGGAAATGTAAATAATGTACAATATAAGTCTGATTGGAATTGTCACTTCGAATTCCCCCATATAATGAATATATCCTAATAAAAATTTTATAAATAAATAAATAACAGAATGCTCATATTCTATGGGATATATTTCTAGTTTGAGGAAACTTAAGCTACATTTCAAAGCTATATTTTATTTCATTTTATTTCTTTTATTCATATGTGCATACGATGTTTGGGTCATTTCTCCCCACTTCTCCCCACCCCCCTCCTTTTCCTCCCCTTGAAGACTATATTTTAAAAAGCATAAAACATTTTAGACTACTGCATGGTTTTGTTTATGGAGGTTTTAGGTCAATTTGTATCATTATCTTTCTTTCCCTGAGCATGAGCTATACCCATTGGAAAAAACTCATTATAATGTAAATGTTGCTATGGTTACTTTAATTCTGTATTCTTTCAAGAATAATATTGGTGAAGACATTGCTCTGGTTACTATTGCTACATAAGCAATTACCTCCAAACCAGTACCATTATTGTATTTGTTCCAGCTTTATAAGTTGGGAATTCAGGAAAGTCTCAGCTAGGCAGGTCTCTCTTGGACCTCCCATGCAGGTCAGATGGTGTCTGTGTTCTCTTTTGGTCAACCAGTTGAGGTGTTGGTTGTGAGCTCAGGGCACCTGCACCAGCCTGTTGTCTCAGCATAATCAGACTTCCTACATGGTGAATGACTTCCTCCAGCCTCAGACATGGCAGTCATTACCACAAGACTCAGTTGGCTCCAATGTAGACAGTAAGGTTGGCCCTTCTGATGGGAGGAAGGAATTTAAAATAATTTTCAGACACATTTTGGAGCTGCTGTAGGTGTGCTTTTGTGTTTTTTCTTTAAAAATAACAACTTAGTGCATATGTTCTTCAACCAGCAAAGCCACTGCAAATTCAAGTTCATTTTGTGCTTCTAGAGCTAGCATTCCAGCAAGTGCTGCAAGACTGAACAGAACCCTAAGATGGAATCCCTGCCATCTACATGAGAAAGAAAGGACAAGGGGCAGCCAAACTTTTACTTTAGATAAGTTGGAAGGCTGATCATGCTGATAACACCACTCTAGAAAGAGATAAGCACAAACCTAAAGGTGAAGAAGCCTCAGTAATCCACAGGGTGTCTTGTGTCCATTAGAAAGCACTGTTTTGTCCATTACTGTTTGGGGTTCTGACTTTATCAAAAATTGCAGGAGCACCAGAGGTTTAGAGCTGTCTATACATGAGGCTGAGCAAGGTGAGATTTCTGCCAACCTGTTGATCTCAGCAGGAGTCCTTTCCCTCCTTAACTGACCTTCCTATCTATTCTACCAGGCAGACAAAGGGAAGTCTCAGAGGTCTCTCCAGGAGGCCATGGGACTCCACATTGCTCTCTTCAGATATTCATCTGGAAAACTAATTTCCTGACCATTCTTCATGTCTCTCAATAAAGTGTTATAGTCTGTGTGTCTGGGATAGAGCTAAGTCTATCAGGCTTCCTGCGATTTATAAAAAAGTCTGTGAGGAAGTAGAGATGTCGCAGAACCTGCGTGAACCTCTGACCACAGCCCGTGGTTTTCCAGATACTGACCAAAACGTCCAACCCTGATGCAAAACATCATGTTAGCTATCTGGGGTCAAGAAAGCTAGCCACCTACTTTGCATCACAAAGATGCCTTTTAATTTTTATTTATTTATTTGCAGTACTGGGGTTTGAGTTCAGGGTCTTATGCTTGCTGGGCAAGAACTCTGCCACTAGAACCAGGCTCCTGACCATTTTTGCTTTATGCATTTTTCAGATAAAGTCTTGGGCTTTTTGCCTGAGCCAGTCACAGACTGCAATCCTCCTATACATGCCTTCAGCATAGCTGGGTGTGCACCTCCCAGTTTATATATTGACATGGGGTCTCACTAACTTTTTGCCAGGGCTGGCCTCTAACCACTATCCTGCCTGTCTCTACCCCCAGAGAAGCTAGGATTACAGGAGTGAGCCTTATAAAGATTCAGCTTTCTTAGGAAGAATAGTATTGTTAAAGCAATGCCCAACCAGACTGATAAACACCAAGAAAGGAATCACACTTTCTCCCATGAAGTTTGCATAGCTTCACTTAACTAAAGAAGGCTCTTGCCTTTGCCTGTATTGAGGCCATATTCAAGTCAGTTTAGTAAATTCCATATATTTATTGAAAAAGACAAAGGATGGAATTAGTGTCTGAGACTTGTTCTTAGACTGATTTCTGAGGTCATTAAATAGTATCTTAATGCAATTCATTGAATTAGTGTTTAAATCCGTGACTGATAGTAGCATTCAGTTCATGTTAATTCTCCCTTTGCTCACAGCGTTATAGAGGGAATGACTCAAGTTCACTCACTGTTCAGTATTTCTCTAAAATAAACTGAGTCTCATTAGAAAAGGAAAAAATTCATTAACATGTGGTCTCCTGAAATTACTAATGCAGAACAGCCTTCTCAGCAACTTGTTCTGTTCAGGTTCTCCAGAGAAACAGACCAGTAGGGTGAGTGTGTGTGTGTGTGTGTGTGTGTGTGTGTGTGCACGTGTGTCTGTATAAAGAGATTTATCATAAGGAATTGGCCCATGTGATTATGGAATTTGACAAATCTCAGAATCTTCAGGCAGCAAGTTGGAGACTTGGAAGGCTCATGTGTAGTTCTAGCCTGAGTCTAAAGGCCTGAGAAGCAAGAGGACAGGTGGTTTAAGTTTTAGGTCAAATGCAGGCAGGCTAAAGTCCCAGAAAGAGCCCATGTTTCAGTTACAGTCTGAAAACAGGAAAAATGAAAAGAAAAAAAAGTTCCGGATCTATGCAATCAAGCAAGAAGAAAGTCCCTTTTATAGTAAGTCAAACTTTTGTTCTATTTAGACGCACCCGTATTAGGGAGGGCAATTTGTTTTTATCAAGTCTACTGATTCAAATGTTAACCTCATCCAAAACACCCTCACAGACATACCCAGAATGATGTTTAACCAAATATTCGGGCACCCCATGGCCCACTCAGACAGACACATACAATTAACCATCATATTCCTTTTCTGCTGAACACTAATCAAATTGAAATTTCAGGAGGATTTTGCATGATGTAACAGAAATGACGTTCTGGCTAACCCTGTTTCCAATGCTCTTCGTGTTTTGCCTTATGCTCAGAGCACTTCATTTTAGGATATGTGACTAAATGGAATGCCCCCTTTATCCCTGTCCCTGGAAATGTGATATTGGGGAGACAGAAGGAAGAGGATCTTCTATGTAGCATGGTGACCATCCTGGAAGAAATGTTGACACATCCTGTGTCTCTGCTTCACAAGGTGCCAGCCGGGTTTGCTTATAGAAGTGTCATAGAGATCACATGTCTACACAGAGATCAAAGCAGAGCCTTAGACATTCTCAGACTCCATGACATTTTGGTGCCTGTAGTTGGAAAGCAAATCATCTGTGCAGTTATGATTTTTCTAAAGTTCAGGAATTGTAACTACTCTTTATTTTGGTCTTATTTATCAACCAGGAGCCCTTTCTCATCCAATGATCAGGAGTCTGGCTTGCACCGTGGAAGGCCGTGTTTGCAGTGGTTAAGAGTACGCCACTGCCAAGGCTCCAACGGCAGATCCAGCAGCCCAGGAGCAAAAGTGGGGAGCCTGGTGAAATGGAATTATAAAATAAAATTATAATAACTGTGGTGGAAGGAGGAGTTTTATGCTTATTTAGATGGAGTTAATTGTATTTATAATTAGCATGTTACAGAGACTGTATATATCTAATCTTATGTTCATGCTGAAAGGTAAATACTGTTATTATCCTCATGTTACAGTTTGGAAGCAGGAACATAGATAACTTGTCCTAAGGTCACTTAGCAACAACTGCCTACAGAGATTTGAAACTTGAATGTCTGGCTCCAAGTCTAACCACCAAACTAACTACACCTTTCTTAGTTGGGCGAGTTTCTTCTATCACCCAAACAAACCCACAGTCTGTCCCAGTGGCCTCACAGGAGTGCTGCCTTGCACTGCCAAGTCCCAAAGCATTTCTGGGCAAAGGTTCCCCTTTGTGTTGTCAGGACACACCCCTTTAGTCACAGGCAGAGGACTGTGGGGGATAAAGTGGAAGACCAGATCTTGGCAGGTCTCAGGTCTCTGTTCTAGACCTCTCACCTGTCCTTAGATATTTTCCATTTCACCCCTGCCATCTATTAGCCCACCACCAACTTCACCTCCATTAGAACTTTCCCTGTCCATTCTACTTGGGACTTGGCTTTTCCTTGAACATTTTTGCTAGTTCAGTAAAAAGAATCTTGATGCAGTATTTTAACCGCATAGCCAATGGGGTTCCCTTCCCCTCATATGGCACTCAGCACAAATAAAGAACGTCCCCTCCCTTCCAAATGTAGGCCAGGGAGTGGAGATACAGCAGTGAGCAAAGCAAACATGGCACCTGCCCTCAGTTTATAGTCTGGTGGGGAAGACAAATAGTATTCAAAGAATGACACATAAATGTAAAACTAGATTGTGGCAGGTGCCACAAAGGAAGGGTGCAGCATGCAACAAATCCTTAATAGGAGTGGACCCAGTCAGGGAGGGCAAAGGGAGACTTCTCTGAGAAAGTGTTGCCCAGCTCAAGGCAGGAGAAGAAGGAGGATATGCCACAGGAAGAGGCCAGCAGGCAGGTGGAAGGAAGAACTGCAAGCAGGCCAGGGTGGTGAGGAATGAAGGATGGGTATACTAAAGATGAAGGAAGAGAAGTGAGAAGGACAAGACTGCGTAGAGCCCATGTTCTGGATTTTGGCAAAAATACCTAGGGTAGTTCTTTGCCACTGCAAGTCAGAATCCCTTGCAGAGCATTTTTAAATACTGATGAAAAGGATTCCACTTCATAACCATTAAATCCACATTTCTAGATGTGAGACCCAGGCATAGGTCTCACTTTAAGCTTTCATGGGATTTTACTATGAAGCTATGCATGAGACTTGTTCATGTCAGGAATGGGGATTTACTAAAATGTTTGAAAGAGGATACTGTGTGTGTAAGGGAGGTGGATACCAACATCAGATTTATACTTCACAAAGCATTCTTGGGCTGGAACTGTGGAGTTAGGAATGCTAATGATGCAGACCTTTCAGAAAGGAGACCAATTCGGTGACTACTAAGCCATGAAAGTTTGGTCAGGGTAGCAGCAATGGAGAGGAAAGGGATTCTAAGAGATTCTAGTTATTTAAACCACTGAGACTGATAGGATGATGAGATGATGGACTTGTTATGGGGGAAAAGAGAGTAAATGACCACTTGGCTTCTGCTTATGCCACAGTAGAGATTATGGTGCCATTTGTTGAGATAAGAACAAGGACCAGAACCAGAGGTGGATAGAATGGGGATTAAACTTCAATTGTGACACGTATATTACACTGTCATTCCATAACTATTTTACCTCTTTTCTTTTCTTTTCTGTAGACCTTCAGTACACCATTCACTAATCCTTGCTACTTATTATTCTTTAAACAAGTCATAATAATAACAACAGCAGCAGCAACATCAACCACAAAGAAGTGCTGAGCTTACTGTGGTAAGCTGGGCTAACTGTTGTATTTCTTTCTTTTTTTCTTCTCTTTTTTGGCTGCACTGCGGTTTGAACTCAGGGCCTCATGCTTGCTAGGCAGGCACTCTTACTGCTTGAGCCACTCTACCAGCCCACTATTATATTTTTTAAATCCAAGTCATTGTCTTTCTTAATCATCCCTCAACTGTAACTTGAAAGAGCTTATCGATAAGTAAATAAACTTTCCATATACCATACATATTTTCCTAGCAAAGCTGCTCCTTTTTCATCTTGTCCTTAAAATAGTTTTATGTTGTGAATTTAAGATACCTCACAGCAAGTGACAAAAATTCCATTATGATAAGCTTAAAAGAATATTAAGCTTTCTTATGCAATACAAGAATACATGTGCAGCTAGGGCTGAGAAAAAAAACCAGAATCATGAATTGCTAATTTCACAGTTCTCTCCCTTAGTTCTTCCTCTCTGCACCTGCTCTGTTCTTCTTCCTCTCTCCTCACAAATCAGCTTCCAACACTTATCTCATCAATATTTAAAAACACATGGCAACTGAGTGCTCCTGAGGGTTAAGTCCTAGAACTCAGACCTTTTGCCTCTCTTAGTTCAAAACCCACACTTCTGAATAAGGCCCTCATTGGCTCAATCAGGCTGGCTATCATTCTCTGGACCAGGAAGTAGGATCTGGGGAAAGGTTAGGATTATTCCACTTTGATTCATATACCTAAATGAATTGCAACCAAAATGGATGCTCCCTTGATATCTCAAGGAAATTGCATTTGGACTGAGGGTGCAAACCACAGAAAATCAGGAAGCATCCAAACAGTACAAATTTGCCATTACATATTGCTACAGTTGAGATCTTAATTTCTCCCTAAAGGTCCATGAGGTAAACACTTGCTCCCTACTGTGGAGCTAATGGAGGGTTGTGAGGCCTTTGGAAGGAGAGGTCTTTAGGTCATTGGAGGCATGCCCTTGAAGTGTATTGTGAGGCCATGCTCCCATCCCCTTTCTTTTGCTTCCCAGCCATGAAACACATGGCTTGGCTTTGCCATGGCACATGCTTAAAACAAAAGGGACATCCAATCATGAACTAAAACATCACAAACTGAGCCAAAATAAACCATTCCTCTTTTATAAGTTGACTAAGGTATCCGTTATAGTGACATAAAGCTAATACACATTTCTAACATGTGAGCCACAATATCTAAATGAAGATAATTCCAAGAATGTTGATAATTTTACAAAATATTTCATCTCTCTAGACTGGTGGTTTTTTAAATTCTTATTATGGAATCTAAAGTTTCCATAATTTCATATTAGATAATAATGTATGCCAATAGATTTGCATTTATATATGATTTAGATTGTGAGGCTAGAACAAAGTAATATACTAACTGAAATTATACTGATTTTAACTATCATTTGCATTTCTGTAGATGGAAAATTACATAACAAACTTTAATTCTTTTGACTCTCATTTGATTAACATTAAGAGTCCCCAAAGCTCTAAGAGAAATAGCAGGAGTTGAAATTTCAATTGCATTTGGGAAAATATGTACTTTGTTCCTTTCAAAATAAGGGAGAACATGTTAGATGATAAGTTATAAAGATGCTGGTTTTGATAGTGTATTCTTTTGAAGCTCTAAAATAAAATGAGGCTTTTATGTATTGCTGGTGATGAAAATGATCATAAATAAATATCTCTTATGAGCTTTTTTTTGTAGATAGCCATTGAAAAAAAACACCAGGAAATAATCAGGCCAACATTCCCTTCTGGCTTCTAGGCGTGGCCCGGTCTAAGGGGAAAGAAAACAGACTATACTTCAGGTGTTCATGACCTATGGACTTGTTCTCAAGGAATTCAGTCTAGTTAGGAGCGAACATGTATATGATTGTAAAATAATATATTCTTCAGTGCCCAATGAACAACTTCCATCAGCATAAAGAGAAGTTAGGAGCCAAGAGTCAAGCAGTCTTGGCTGGCCTGTGAAGTCAAATATGTGAAGTTCCCTGCAGTTTGTCTCAGATGTCCTTGTACCCTATTCATCAACACAGGCTGTGCTCTCTCCATTTGGCCTTTCTGTATTTTCCTTACCTTTAACTGTTGGATGATAATTGTCATTCCTCCTAGTCTTGCTCCCCAAGGAATCCTCAACTCATCCCTCCTCAGGTATCATTGAAATGAGTCTGAAACACAACAGATCTGTGTGTTTGGGGTGTAGCTTCTAGTTCTGGCTCTGCTCCTCACACTCAGTGTAACCTTGGGGTAATTATTGTTTTTTATCTCCTCATGCCTCAATTCCCTCATCTTTAAATCAAATGGAGAAGAATGAGATACATACTAAACTATCTTTAGTTTTTAAGTAACAATTTAATCTTTATAAGAACTTCCCTCAGATGTGTTTGTATCTTTAAAAGGTGGGAGGAGACAGTACCTGTCATTCCACAATAGGATTTACAGCAAGAATAGCAGACTTTTTCTGTAAAGAACCAGATGGGAAATATTTTAGGTATTGTGGACCATACAGTCTTCATTGAAATTTCTGTACTTTAATTAAGCCATGATAACATGAAAGCAGTGATAGACAACTTCAAAAGTTATCTTCGAAATGAGCTAGGAATGTAGATCAGTGTTAGATACTTGTCTCGCATGAACAAGACCCTAGGTTTGATCCCCAACACTGCAAAAATAAATAAATAAAAGGCAGGTCATGTCACCCTGTAGAGTATATTCTGAAAACCCCTCTTAGAGGGTGCTGTTTAGAGCTGAGTTGCTTGAGTTCAAAGCTCAGCTCTTTTTTTTTTTTTCTGTAAAATGGGAGAATGGTACTGTGCCTGCTTCACAGGGTATTTGTAGAAACTAAATGAATTAATATACTCAAAGCCCTTCTTCATTCAAGGACTATTTATAAGGTGAAATAGAATCAAACTTTCTTACTAGACATTCCTTTATCTTGCCTCAGAATTATGGTGTTTACTTCATGATACTTCTTCGACTCTAAAACAACTGGTCTTGCTACCTTCTGCAAGGTAGCCTGCTAGTAAGCCAAGACACTTCTGAACCCTCTTCTAAGAAAGAATGAAAGGGAAAAAAGTCTCTAAGTCACCTGTGTCACAGTGCTACATCTCATGATGGAAAAAGTACTAGGTTTTTATGTTGTGTTTAGTATATAGTAATACTAGGTTTTTCAAGTGACACAGTGGTAAGGGAATGAGAGGGATATCTGCATGCAGTGTTAATGGGGTCCAACCTGGATCGTGAAGGTGTGTGCAACCATCTACAATCACATGAATGTCATAGGAACAGATGTGAATGCACAGAAGAAAAATACTCTTTTCCCTTTGAATTCAGTGACTGAAGACAAGAGCAGGGATTGACAACTCTTTTGCCATGGAATTGTGTGCCAGAGTATTTTATAGCATTTCAGATCTCAATAAGTTTTGCCTTGGATTGCATCATCAACCCTCATTGTTCCTCCTGTTTTTCATGTGGCACAGTGCCTGAATTTTGCACACGATTATTAATCTTTTACAAGAGCATTGTTGACAGTTCTGTAATCATTTATTTGAGTCATAAATCTTTTCTTCGATAAGTCAATGGTGCTATTATTTTTGGCAAGTATTTACCAGGTACCAGATAAACCAGAATAATACCACAAAGGCCATAGCTAAAACATTCGAGGCCAGGGTCTACAATGGACCTTGTTTCTTGTCGTGGTTCTGCCATTATCAAGCAATGTGACTTCAAACAGCAGCAGACAATTATCTAGCTTCTCTGGGACTCGGTTTCCTCATCTGAAAACCAGGTGAGTGAAATGAGCTGCACAAGGAACTTGTTGATTCACTTGAATCAGCTTGAGTAGATCACTCAAGCAGAGAGAAGAAGAAATCCCAAAAGTCTGAAATGCGAGGGTAATCATCTCTACTCCTCTTTGGACCCCTTCAAAGCTTCTCAGTTTGTGAGAATGATAGGTCAGTTAATTACAATCATCAGGTTGAAAGAGTTGCCCAGATGTGACCAGTCACAGACTCCGGATTAGGAGTATGTTACTCTGAAAGGAAGTTGCATCCAACCATGGGACAGCAAGTACTACAGTTCTTGAGTCAGAAGACCTAAGTGGAAATTTGGTTCTATTGCTTACCACCCATGGGACCCAGGACAAATCACATAAACTTCCTGAGTCTGTTTCTTCATTTGTAAAAAGGAAGTCACAATCCATGTTCTGCCTACAACCCAGGAGCAGTATACCAAAACAATTCTTATAAAAGACTTCTTTAAATATTAAATTCCAACACAAAAGCCATTATAAATATGGATCCCTCTTAAAACAGGAAACATGAAATATTTTAAATGTGTTAAAGAAACAAATAACCTATGAAACATTCTAAATTATTAGTAGTCATTCTTTCACAATGCATTTCATTCATATCCTTGTTAGCATTGTGATGCATTCCCCCAATGAGGACTTAGAGTGTTAAAAGATTCTAATCCTTTTTAGAAAGATCTGTACTGTCAGAATATAGCTTCACCTGATCCGAAGTGGTTTCTTTACACACACAGCATGGCAGGCCCAGAGAACAGTTATATGATAGTAGCTGGATTGGGAAAGCTGACAGTACCATGTTTCCTTTCTCCTGTGAGGCTGTCTGAATAGTCCAGGCTAGGTTCTGTTGGCAGTCTGACAGCTCTGAGTCCCCTCCAGTAGGGGAACAAAGACTGGAGTTTCTTTTGAAAAATTTGCTCTGAGTAGTGAGATTGTCCAACACAGTTTCCTTGATAAAGGGCTCATTATCTATCCGTGTGACTTTGCCCTTAATTTTTATGCTGGCAGTGCCAATAAGAGCATATTTAAGCAAATCCTTTTACCCAGACAGCTGTAACAGCACCCTGACAATGTGTGCCAGTGCTCAAGGCTTGGGTGTGGAATAGAATCAACCATGGGCTAAATTTCCAATTAGCTGAATCATCAAGAAATGTAATTTATTAGCTTGGTTTTCATTGTATTTATACTCGTTGTCACTTTTCTAATGCAAGCTCATTTTCACATTTAAAAAAGAGAGTGCAATATTTCAGAATTACTTCTCTAACTCAACTGACACATTCTCCATGATCCCAGAGGGTTGCATTAGTTGGACAAGGTAGCTCCAGAACTATGGAAAAAGTGACCCTCTAAGAAAGAAGTCAATATGATAATTAGCACACAATGAATCAGTCTGAAAGACAGTCTATAAATGGTGGTGCAGAAAACCTTGTACCATCCAAGTCCAAACAAGGTGATTAAGTTTTAGTCTCTAAAAAGTAGAACTGGATTGTGATGTTAGCCCAGGAGGTTGAAAGCTAAGTATACTATGTTGTAAGTTTTGTAAGAGAGTTTTAACCAAAGTGAGGTAGCTGTGTGGAGTCCATGCAAAAGAAACCAGAGAGTAAGAGCAAGTTCATGCTTATCAGTCCAAGGAAGTAAGCTCCTGAGATGTACTCCTTTGGAAGCCTAAGAGACTTCAGTAGGATTTTTCATAGCCAGGATGAAATACTCAACAAGACTCACCATGTTTATTTACTCTGAGTTCAATGCTTATTCAAAACAACCTTTCAAGCTAGGTGTGGTGGCACAGGTCTGTAATTCCAACACTTGAAATCCTGATGCAGGAGGATCATGAGTTTGAGACCAGCCTGGGCTACATAGTGAGACCCTGTCTCAAAACAACAACCTTTCAGTGAATAATTGTGCTTCCAGGTTTCCCTAGTATCAGGAAGGGGCTAATGTGAACATAAAGTTTTTCAGGCTGCTCTATATTGTTTTGAAGGTTATGCATCAAAGGGAACATCAATCACAAAATAAACACTGTAGATTTAAATACTTATTATGAAAACCTTCTGAAGACATTTAAAAATTCTCTATTATAAAAATGAAATCAGTATGTCATAATAATTATCTGACTGATGAAGTCTGAATGCCAGGAGGGAGGAGGTCTTATTTCTTCTTTTTTTCTTACAGTTTTACCAAGATATAGTTGACATAACAATCTGCACATATTTAAATGGTACAATTTAGTGAGTTTTGCCATATACATACACTCGAAAATCCATCACCATAATCTAGACCATAAAGATAGTCTTCACCCCCAAAATTTCTGCTTGCTGTTTTATAATCCACCCATCTCTCCCCTTCCACATCATCCCAGCAGATCAATGGGAACTATTGATCTGCTTCCTGTCATAGATGAGTTTGTATTTTCTAGAATTATAAATAAATAAAACCAAGTCATATGTAAACCTTTTTCGGAGTAGCTTTCTTCTCTCAGCATCATAATTTTGTGATCATTCCATGGCATGTGTGGGGTGCATGTGTGTGAATAGTTTTTTCTTCTTCTCCTCTTCCTTCTTTTTGCAATGTAGTATTCCATTATGGGAGAATGCCCTAATTTGTTTCACTCATTTGCCTGTTAAGGGACATTGGGTTTCTTTACAGTTTGGGACTATTACAAATAAAACTAAACATTAATTTGTAAATCTTTGTATGAACATATGCTTTCATTTTCTTGGGCAAATACTTAGGAGAGGAATAGCTTGATCTTATTGTAGATGCATGTTTCATGTTTTAAAAAACTCCAAACTGTTCTATTTGTTGTACCATTTCATATTCCCATCACCAGTGTAATAGATTTGCATTTGTTCCATATCCTTGTCAATACTTGGTATAACCAACCTTTCTAATTTTAGCCATTCTAATGGATGTGTAGCAATATCTCATTGTGTTTTCATTTTCAATCCAACAAGCATTTATTGAGAACCCAGAAAATACAAAGTAGCATCCTTTTAAATTACATTTAGTCCTTAATTAAAAAAATCCTTATTGAAGTAAAATATATGTAACACAGAATTTGCTATTTCAACCATTTTACATGGCTTTAATTACATTCCCAATGTTGTACCATCACCATTATGTATTTCCAAAACTTTTCATAACTTCAAACAGAAAATTTGAACCCATTAAGCAATATATCCTCATTCCCACTAACCTATAAGCTGTATGTTCTGTCTCTGTGGATTTGCCTATTCTAGATAATTCATGTAAGTGGAATCATATAGAGTCTGTGCTTTTGTACCTGACTTTTTTCATTTAGCATAGGGTTTTTAAGGCTTATCCATGTTGTAGCATGTGTCAGAATTTCTTTTTATGACTGAATATTCTACTGTGTGCATATATACATATGTATGTGTATATATGTCATATTTATATGTTTATCCATTCACATGCTGATGAACATTGGTTTGTTCCAAGCTTTTGGATATTGTTGAATCCTGCTGCTGTGAATAAGGATGTACAAGTGTCTGTTGGACACTTTTGGTTTTACTTTGAATTTCCCAAATTACTAAGGATGGTTTTATGCAAGAACTTGTTTGCCATCCGTATATCTTCTTTGCTGATGTTCAAACCTTTTTGACCATTTTTTTAAACTATGAGTTTTATACTGAGTTACAAAAATTCTCAATGTAGTTTAATTCAAGTTGGATATGTATTTTGTAAATACTTTCTACCAAGAATTGCCTTCTTATTTTCCTAACAGTATCTTTTGGAGAGCAAAATGTTAAATTCTGATGAAGTCCAATTTACTGATTTGTCTCCTTTTATGTAGTTTAAGTTTTTTGTATCCTAATGTTTAAGTTTCCAAGTCTATATTTTCTTTTAGAAGTTTTATAGTTTTAGCTAATAAGTTTGGATTTATGTGATCCATTTCAACTTAATTTTTTGCACAGAGAGATGTAAAGGTCAAGGTTTATTCTTCCTGCATATGACTTTCTCCATGCTCCATGCCTGGTGATGGTTTAGCACCACTTGTAAATTGGCAGCATGGGTGGTCCTCAGGCCTCAAAAGTGCTATCTGAATAACACGTGCAGCCCATTGCTTCAATAGACAAATATAGGAATTTAGCGTCAAATTTCCTAATATCCTTCAGACCTTTCTTCCTTACCTAGTGTCCACTAGGTACCAGACAGTCTACGAGCTGCTGGAGTTATGCAAAAATAAAAACTGACCCTTGATATCAAAAAGAAGAACTACAGAAAAATTTGCTTCTATGTTTTATCTACTCAATTGACATTCTTTTTAAAAAAAGTCTAATTTCTTATTAGAGGTGATTTTGAGAGAAGATATTGAGTAAAGTTAGAGCACTTGCCTCAGCATAAGAAAGGCCCCAAGTTTGATTCCCAGGATCATTACACACACACACACACACACACACACACACACACACACACACACACACACACCATACCGCACTGCACCGCACCGCACCACAAGAGACCTTTGGGCAATAGTGACTGTGCTCTGACTAGTCCTGAAATATAGTCGGGAAGTTCCCTCTCCTCCTAATCTTCAATATGCACAACAGCTTGTACAAGTTCAGAAACAACAGAATGAGAAGTTGTAGCACTGTTGGCCTTCGGCCAGTAAGCATTCCAGTCAATCACTTTTTTCATGTATTTTACCTGGATAACTCATAATAGGAAAAGATTTCAAGATAAGTAACACACATATGGGCTTCCCCCCAAACATTTCTCAATTATTAGTCAGGAAAGAAGGAAAAGAAAATGTACAAAAGACCATAGTTTTGGGCTGTAGGGTTGCAACTCTGTCATTGCCTGCCTACAATGTCTGGTGCTGTGGAGAGCAGAACATGAAAAATACATTTGTCTTTAGATCAGTGTTTGAACAAGCCAGTATGTTTCTTGGCCGATCTTTTTTATTTTAAGCCCACTTAATTTTATAATGTACAGCATCATAAAACCACAAACTCGAGGTCATCACACTAATGTGGTCTAACCCACATTTAAAAATACGTTGACTTAATTTTCAACATTTAATAATTGAGAAATTATCCATAAAATTCTGGATTTCTAGCTTTTCTCTGAAAATTTGAAGGTCTGGCCAACATGGGCTAACATTTCTTCATGGTAGCCATCAGTGAACCTCCAGCATCCACCACTCCCTTCAAGGCCAGCTGTTTTGACTCTGGTCTCCATAGCTGGGGTTCCTGATGGCACCTTTCCTGGCTGGATTCTCCAAGGTAGAGGTTCTGAAAAGCTGGCTTCACGTTAGAATGATGTGAGGAGATTTCAAAATGACAAACGCCTGTGCTTCACATCTAGAGATTTGACATATCTATCTAGGGTGCAAACTGGGCATTGGGATTTTTATAAGCTCCCCAGGTAATGGTGGTGTATAGCCAAAACTGACAGCCCCTAAGACAGGGCTTCTCAAAGTTTGACTTACATAGGAGTCATCAGGGAATCTTGTCCAAATGCAGTCAGAGGGCTGTGGTGGGGCCAAGAATTCTGCATTTTAACAAGCTCTTGCTTTGTGCCAATAGATCCCACTTTGAAAAGTAAAGCTCTAAGATATTTGTATTTATTTGGTCTTGAATTTGAACCCTAAAATATACACTTAGGTTTCAAGTCTATGCAAGCTTATTCTAACAGCCATATTATTGAAGTATGATGATGATGGCAAATGAGACTATCCTACTGGTTTTCCTTGGGAAGGATATTTTCTCAGCTTGCTTTGGCAAAGCCTTTCTTCATATCAGGGGGGTCTTCACTTCCAGTGTCCGACTTCTAAACTACCTTCATGGCTATGCATTATATACGTATTCCTATTGGAAACTGTACACTATATGACATTTTGAGCTCCTCAGTGGTTTGGTCACCTAATGATAACAGTTTGGCCAGTACTGATTGAACTGCTGTGTTTATATGCTTATATGTACATTTTATTGTGGTGGGCTCTAATCTACCCCAGAAGCCCTAGAGCAATGGTTCTCCAATCCTAGCATGCATCATATGACTTGGGAGGCTTATTAAAACACAGATTGCATATTCATGGATTGGCAGAATCAATATTGTAAAACTGGTCATATTACCAAAAGCAATCTACATGGTCAATGCAATACCCACTAAAATGCCAATGACATTCATCACAGAGATTAAAAAATCAACCCTAAAGTTCATTTGGAGGCACAAAAGACCACAATTAGCCAAGGCTATACAGTTATCACAATACCTGACTTCAAACAATAATACAGAGCCATAGCAATAAGTACAGCATGGTACTGGTACAAAAACAGACAGGAAGACCAGTGAAAAGAATAGAAGACCCAGATATGAATCCACAAAGTTATGCCTACCTGATTTTTGATAAAGTCACCAAAAACATACGATGGTGAAAAGACAGTCTATTCAACATATGTTGCTAGGAAAACTGGATATCCACCTGCAGAAAACTGAAAGTAGATCCATGTTTATCACCCTGTACAAGTATCAACTCAAAGTGGATTAAGGACCTTAATATCAGACTGGAAACCTTGAAGATAGTACAGGAAAGAGTGGAGAATGCACTGGAATTAATAGGCATAGGCAATGACTTCCTCAGTAGAACTGAAATGGCTCAGCAACTAAGAGAAAGGATTGACAAATGAGACTACATGAAATTGCAAAGCTTCTCCACAACAAAAGAAATGGTCACCAAATTGAAGAGACTGTTCACCAAATGGGAATAAACTTTGTCAGCTATACATCTGACCAGGGATTAATATTAACCAGAATATACAGGGAACTCAAAAAACTAAACTTCCCCAAGATCAATGACCCAAGGAAGATATGGGCAAGTGAATTAAACAGAGCTTTTTCAAAGAAAGAAGTCTAAACGGCTAAAAAAACACATGAAGAAATGCTCAACATCACTGGTCATAAAGGAAATGCAAATCAAAACCACATTAAGATTCTACCTCACTCCTGTTAGAATGGCTACCATGAAGAACACAAACAATAACAAATGTTAGTGAGGATGTGGGGAAAAAAGGAACCCTCATACACTGTTGGTGAGAATGTAAATTAGTGCAACCACTATTGAAAACAGTATGGAGGCTTTTCAAAAAACTAAAAATAGAACTGCCATATGATCCAGCAATACCATTTCTAGGGATATATCTGATGGAATGTAAATCAGGTTACAATAAAGACACCTGTACATCCATGTTTACTGCAGCATTATTCACAATAGATAAGCTATGGAAACAGCCAAGAAGTCCCACTACTGATGAATGGATTAAGAAAACTTAGTATTTATATACAATGGAATTTTAGTCAGCCTTAAAGAAGAATGAAATTTTGTCATTTGCAGGTAAATGGATGGAACTGGAGAACATTATCTTAAATGAAGTTAGCCAGGTTCAGAAAGCCAAAGAGCACATGTTTTCTCTCACGTGGAATATAGGCCCAATACAAATACAAACAAAATTATGAACAACTGGTCACACTAAGGGGAGGTCATTAGCGGGAGAGGGATGATGAAAGAAGGAAATTAAGAAGGTAAATATGGTTGATATACTTTCTATACAAGAATGAATATACAATTTTTAAACGTGTTGAAATCATCATAAGAAGAGGACTAAGGCAGAAAAGAGAAAAATAGAGAAGATGAACCAATTTGGGTTACAATACGTATATACATGTGGAAATGCCACAGTGAAATTCCCTGTATAGCTATCTTATCCAAACAAAAATGTCTTTTTTTCAAAAATGGAGAACAGGAAGACAAGACATGACCTGTCTGGGGTTTGACATCAGTGGGATGGAGGGGAGATAGAAGGAAAGGGTGGAAATACTATGTACTCAAGTATGAAAATAGAAAAATGAGACCTGTTGAAATAGTTCAGGAATGGGGGTAAGGGAGGATAAAGGAGAATGCCGGGGTGGGGGGGGTGAATTCAAATATGATACATGTTAAGAACTTCAGCAAATGTCACAATGTACCCCTAGTGTGATAATAAAAATAAAATAAAGCAAAAACAAAACCAAAAAACCAGATTGCTGTATACCACCCCAGTATTTCTGATTCAGTGAGGACAGAGAACCTGTATTTCCAATGAATTCTCCAAAAAAGCTCATGATGCTGGGTCAAGGATCTAAAAGAGAGAGGAAAGGAAAGAAGCTGGTAAAGCAGGCCCCTTGGCCTTGCCTTATAAGTTATATATGGAAATTCCAGATAAGATTTTATTAAATAAAAAGTTTATTTTAAAAACAAGTTTGAATATTGCTGCTTTGTTGCCTTTTGCTTTTATTTCACAGAAATCAATGGAAAATGAAAATCCTAATACTAATGATATGGGGGAATGTATCCGCTTATTCTGAATGAAACCAAGACAAATTATTCTGTACATACATGTGGAAAAACAGTCGTATTTTTGTCCATGGGACACATTTTGGACTTAAGTCCATATATGATGGAAAAAAATTAAAGAAAATACACATATGTTGGAAATAAATTGCTGAAGATTGAAAGAGGAAGTGCAATTAGGGATTTTATGCTCATTTAGGTTTGAAGGTGAACAGAATCCCACGGCAACAGTGCAATAAGTCTCTTTCCAGGAACTTGAAGTGTACAAAAGGTTTCCATTTTCAGAGTTTCTTCAGAGTTGAACCTAAACATAATTTTGTGAACAGTCCCAGCAGCTTCTCCTGTTTCTGGACCACTGGTGAGATACATCTTTCCATCTGCAAAGTCCAATAGGTTCTTCATTTCACATAGTAGATGCCAAGAATGTACCTTGGTCAATTTCGTATTTATTTTCAGGTTAAGTGGGTTCTTAAACATGATGCAGGTAGCTGGCTGCTTTTGTATCTGGGCTTCAAGAGACGTGTTGGAATAACAGAGACGCCAGAACCTGAGTAGGTTAAAGTAGGGCTGACTTTTCCATTAGAATGTGTTACCTTTAAAAGTGATTGCATTTTCATAGGCTAGACACCGAATCTCAACGTTTATCCCTTTATTTCCAACGCCCACGGAAATAAACCACCAAATTCGAAGCTGAACAAAATCTAAGTGCTTGGTTAAAAGAAAAAGTAATACTCTTGCAAGAACATTGGGGAGGGGCTGTAAAAGGGGTGTTAGGACAAGCAGGGTGGGCTGGTGCAGGTCTTTACATTGCACAAAAAAAAAAAAAAAATGGCATTCTGCGAGAAGTTTTCAAGAAACTTGTTCCTTAATAGGAACAAGCAAAACAGGGTGCTGGCATTCCATCTTATCATTAGAAGTTTTGAACCAACATCAACTTCTTTCTTGAGCAACTGAAGTAATGATTATTACTTGAAGGATCTGTATTTTACAACTAACACAGTTAAGAAACAATGTAATTCATCTGAGCAGCATCCAGAGGCTGGTGGTTTGCCTTGGCGACCGACCTACATTTGCTAGGGATCAGCCAGCATATGCCCTCCTCATAAAACTCTTTCCTTCTTGAGGTTCCGCCAGGCTCCCAAAGTGCTGCGGGCACTCGCCCCTCCGGGTCACCTTCTCACCCCTCCTTCGCCCTGGAGCTACCCGCCGGGTGGCTTAGTTTTTCCGGGCCCTGGGGAGGCTGTTTAGGCGAGGCCAGGAACTGCAGGGCCTCCCCGCTTTGGTAAGCTCCCGCGTCCTCCCCACCCCCGCCACTGGGCTGAGGCTTGGGGGTTCGAAAGAGGCAGGAGTTGGTAGCAAGACACTCGACTCAGGGACACAGCCAACCTCCAGGGAGGTCTGAACTTAGCCTCGCCCTACCCGCGTTCCTCCGCCTTTGGTCCGGGAGACGCCCAGCAGTGGGCCAGCCCCGGGCGCGCAGAGCTAGAGCGCTCCGCAGCGGAGGCAGCGCGCCATCCTGCCGCCCAGGGCATCCCCGCGGCTGGGGGCGGAAGGCGAGGGCGGTTTCAGGAAAGGTCGGCGGGGCCGGAGCTCCACTCCCCCACCCCGGCGGCCGCGGGGCGCAGAGGCCGGCGCGACGACTGGCAGAGACGGAGGACGCGCCAGGGGCGGAGAGGGGCGGAGAGGGGCGGGGTCGCAGGGGCTGATTGGTGCGGGCTCGGGGGGCGGGGAGCCGGGGCGGGACCGGGGGAGGAGCTGGAGGCGGGGTCCGCGCTGGAGCTGCGGGCGCACGGAGAGGAGTAGCGAGCAGCTGGAGCGGAGTTGGAGGAAGCAGCAGCCTCGGTGAGGGCGGCTGACGAGCGGCTAGGAGACGTGGAGGTGGGATTGCGAACGGCCCGCGGGTCGAAGCTGGATCGGAGGCACGTGGGAACCGTGAGCGCAGGAGGCCGCTGCAGCACCGGCTGGGCAAAGGAAGGAAGCCGGCCGGCGGGGGAGGTAGGCGGCGGCGGCGGCGGGTCCGGGTGTGTGTGCTCGGGAGGGGGAGGCGGTGCATGCGTGCGCTGCTGCCGCCGCTCTCTTCCTGTCACCAGCAGCCGCTTCTCCTTCTGCAGAGTCGAGCCGGGGAGAAGCGGGCTGGTGGCGGGTTCCCCAAACCGCCAGCATCTCCCCGGTCGCCAGGCAGCATTCCCCGGCTCGTAGCCAGAGCCCTGCGTGCTCGCGGTCACGGCCAGGCTCCCGGTTCCCCGGTTCTCCTTCGAGCTGGCTCTGCACGCCGCTGGGCGCGTTCGCTCCCGGAGTTGCCAGCGATCTCGGGCTCCCCTCCTCCTCCGTCACCGCACGCTTCCGAGGGTCCCCCTGTAGCCTTGCTGCAGTTTCCTGGGGCCCTTCGCCGGAGGGGAGCGCCTTGACCGCTGCCTTTGCGTTAGCGGAAAGGAGCGCTCCGGTCCCCCGCGGCCCTCCAGCTGCAGCCAGGGTCGCTGCCCCAGCCTTTCTCCCGGGGGCGGGGCGGCGAGGGTCCCGGGAGCTCGCCCCCAGCCCCCGCCCTCCGAAGTTTGCCTCCCTCCTCTTCCGGGGTGGGGGAAGTGCGCCTTGGGGCGGTTGGTCGCTGGGGCCCTAACTCGGCGTCTGGTGCCGGCCAGGCTTGCACGGGTTGCTGGAGGCATATTTAGTGGGGTCTCAGCACCGCCCGGAAATCCAGCTTTTGTATCGCGGGGTGAAACTGGAGGACCTGCCCAGCAATATGGAGCCGGCCGGGCAGAGGTAGCGAGCGTGCAAACCGGAGCTGAAATATAGGGGGGGATTGTCTGGAAGCCACAGCTCTTAACACTCACTTCCTTCCCAAGGGCAGAAGCTGCCCCGCAGATCACGAGACAAAGAGAACAAGAAGAGCTCTGGCTAGGCACCCGTGTACACAAATGTATCTTGGTAATCAGAATTGGAGCATAATAGTGCAAGGGTGTGAGCGGAATGGCTGGTACATGTTGAATGCAGAGTGTATAGGCACTGGATTCGGGGGGAATTCTGCTTCGCGTTGCTGCTAATACCGGAAAGGTCTCACTTCCACTGTTAATTCCTGGCGGAGCTACGGGGCGCCGTTGGTGTCCTGGTGTGAGTTCACTCTGTATTTGGGGGTTTCATGACTTTAGGAGCCCCCCCCCCACCCTGTTCTTTTCCTCTTTGTTAGACACTGCGAGATAGGAATGGATAAAGCAGTTCCGGGTTTTGAATGCAGCAAGAGATTGTCATTTCAGTGTGATGAGTTTCAAGTTTTAGGTGTTAGGCGGGATTTTCACAAAGCTTACTGGCCTAGGCTTTCTGTAGAAGTACATTTTAATATTTAATTAGCTTGTGGTAGGTTTTGGCAACCTTAAAGTTGGTTAGGTATTAGCTAGGAAAGATTGGCATAGGCAGATAGGTTCATTTCTGACACAGGCTATCAGAATAATAGATCTTCAAAGTATAAATAATTAGGAATTTGGTGACTTCTGCACAGGAGAGGACCACAAAGCATTTTTTATCATTGAAAAAGGAAAAAAGCACCCTACAAGCTATACCTTGTTGATCAATTTCACTGTTTCTTGAAATGAGCCACTTAAAAGCAAGCATTTTTTTTTTCTTTCTCTTTTAGCTACGAAAGTTGCTTAAACTTTGGGAGAGAAGTGTTTGAAGGAAAAAATGTGATTTTTCTTTTCTTTTTTTTTTTTTTTTCCTGTAAAGTTTGGTGGTTCAGAGTCAAGGTTTAAATTGGAATGGCCAGTAGTGGGGGAGGCTTCCTACTTTGTTGAAGTGCTGGGTAGTGTGTTACTGCTGGTCTTCACTTTTCCATACCTGGTGCAGGTAGAGGTAGTAGAGGGCCATACTGCTGTCCATAGGAACCTTTTTATGATTGCAAGAAAGTTAGTTGTCTGATACTGGCTTTCCAACAGTTACTACGCTTGCTTTTAACTTTCATCTTGATTTGGGACCTGTTCTCAGTTGCTTAACAGAACTCTGCAGTGTACACAGTGTTATCTGCTGTTTTATCTTTTTTTTTTTTAATGATGATAGCACTGTGTCCTTTCATATCTGTAAAGCTGTATAGACAATGTAAAAAGGCATTTCACTGCCCTTTGATTAAATACATTGTTTTCTTTTGTTATTTCTTGAGCTTAATGCACTTGAAGTGTGAAGTTGTTTTGGGGAAACAAGTGGTACAGGTATTGATAATATAATTTTGTTTTTGACAGTGGTAATAGTGGTAAGCATTTGTCTTCTAAAATTGTCAATTACGCCTAAGCTGATCTTTGAAGGGGTAACTTTGTATTGTTCAAAGTGTTGGCCATTCATTTAATAACTAAAATTTTCCATGAATGCTATATGTAATATTTAAGTTGGTATGTTATTTGAAATTTCCTTTTTTCTCCCTAGGTAGTTCAGTGTTGTAAAAAGCCATCCGCTTTGAAAGATTGTCATCACGGTCATTTAAACAAACAATTCTAGTTCAGCTTTTACTGTTTGCATTTTGTAATTTGCAAAATGTGTTTTATTGAATAAAGAGATGGTGAACAAGTCCAGAGCCCACTGTAAAAAATTGACTTTATAGGCAAGTAGAATCTAGCAAGCAGAGATAATGTCTGCATTGAGTTTTTACTTTTAATTCTCATGTCTGAGACATCCGTAGTGCAGAAGGAATAAGAAGTACAGAAGTATCGATACTTTAATAATGTTTTAGGCAGGCTAACCCCGGTGCCCCCTTGGCTGGGCTTTGCCAGTAAGGCAAAAAAATGAAGTATCTTAGTGAAGCTGTGGAAGATGAGAAAGTTACTTGTCAGTACAAGAGATCATTGATTTAGCTTTTGTTTTAGAAGGCATCATATAAATTATATCACGGTCTTTATTAAAGTTGTAGGTTGTAATCAATTTTGAAAGTATTCATATTATTTATTGCATTTTTTCCAGCCGTGTCTATCTACACCCTAACTTGATTACTTGCCATGTTTCTGCCAATGCTCTTATTGAAGTTACTTACCTAAGAGAGTGGCAATTAAAGGCCATTTCATGTACACTAAGCCAAATGAACTGAAAAATAGACTATGTAATTACTTATAAAACCTGTCTGCTTGGCTTCTGTTAGTTTTTTTTTTTGGTCAAAGTGTAGAATGAATGTAGTACAGGTTTTACTGGAAAAAACAAAGGGACTCTACTATAAAAACATCTTTGGAGATTTTGTTCTGCCAGCATTGTTTTCCTTAAAGTAAATGAAATGCGTACCCACAGATACCTGTAGTCAAAATAGTTTTCAGGTTAATGATCACCCCAGAGAGTATTGAAGTCACCTGAGCCTGGCCAAAGTGTGAGGAGGTGGCACCAGTGAGTGTAGTGAGTTGGTAAAGCCTAGGGGCCTGGCGCTTGGCTGCACCTTGCCTCCTTCCCAAAATGCTCTAAATACATTGTCCCAAGTATTGGAGCTATACCATAGGGCATAGCTGCCTTCATTCCCTGGGAAACTGTATTACTATGCTCATTTTTTGTTTTTTTTGAGGACAGCCCAGGGAGTAGCCACCAAATCCTGTTGAAGAGTAGTAGTGTCCCTTAACTAGACACACACACACACACACACACACAGCCCCTCCCCGGGTCTCCTTAGCCTTGACCTTCAGAGAGCCATGCTCAACCTCAGGTAGGAGAGAACTGGTTGGGCAAAGTCCACATGCAGGCTTTATCTATCTGCCTGTCTATCTATTTAGAGCAGTGTTTTATTTTAGCTAGCTTCAGGATTCATTTAGAACTGCTTGATGCAGTTAGAGGCAGTGCAAGACAATTCCTGGCAGATAGCTGTTTCTGTTTTTAAATTGAATTGTGTAAATGACAGTAAGTGACATTTAATGCAACTATTGCTGGTAGTACTATTATTACTAATAGAAGCAATGATAACGCCATAACTGCAGTTTACTGTGTAATTTCAGGCAAGTTATTTAACTTCATTTTCTCATCTGCAAAATGGGGGTGCTTATTGTATTTTGGGTAGCTGTAAGGATCAAATGAGTTGATTGACGTAAAGCACTAAGAACTCTGCCTGGCACACAGTAAGCACTGAGCTGGTGTTAACTACATTAAGCTCTTACTGTCAAGCATGCTTTGTTAATTGCCTTCCATCTCATATGACTGTGTGAGGTATAGTCTGCTTATTACATCTTTCTCACAGGTGATAAAATTATGACGCAAAGAGGTTTAAGTGACTTGCTCAAGGTTACATATCTAGGCACTGATGGAGCAGCTGCCTCTCTTCTGAAGTTTAGCCTTCATCCTTCTTGCTACGAATTTTAAGGAGTAGCATTGTTTTTTTCACAAGAGGGACTTTGGGCCTTCCTCTCCAGTCCTTGCCTTCCATGGTCACCTCAGACCAGTCAGACTGATGGCCTCTTCTTGCAGTCTAGAAAGTTTATTGCTCTTTCTCCCCTCCGCCCTGTGATGACCACCAAGTGCCTAAGGACTGCCTTCAGCAGGCTGGAGTCACTCCTCTGCCATTCCTGCAGTGCTCAGGGGTACCCTCCCCTGTTCCTGTTTTGTAAAGAGCCCTGTCTTAGTGTGTTACCTGGGTGTGTGCTCTCTGCCCCTAAAGGGCATGTCAGCAAGAACTGCAGCCTCTACACCCTGCTTGCCCACATCACTGCCCAGCCTGGAGAGTGACAGCAGCCAGCACACTCTAGTTAGCTGGTTGGTTTGGAAGTGAATTGAGATATTGATGCCTGTAACTTTGGATTTAAGTTTAAGTCCATCATTTTCATCATCACTTTCATTGAGGTGAAATTCATATACCATAAAATTCACCCTGAATTTTAAATTGAAGGTACAGTAACTCATTATATGTACTAGGATATTTTAACATGGTTCAGTTTGATTTGATGAGTTTCAGAAATTTGAAAGGTCAAACGATATTCAAGAAATGATTTTTTTTTAAAGGCTGTACAAATTGAGGTGGGGGTGTTTGTCTTAGCACATTGAGAGGTAATATAGGATATTATCAACTGCCAGCCCAGGAACCTTGCCTTGATTGAAGACCCATTTTGTGCTGCCACCCAGTGTTAGGCTGTTAATTTCATCACAGAATGGAATCCTATGACTAGGATGTATTCTTGTTATTTAATGTGATTTAAAAATATCCTTTATTCCTGCCGCTCCATCAAGTTTTTCAAATCCCTGTTTGTAAAAGGGGGATGGTAAGTCAACAAATTTAGTGGGTCTTTCAAGGAATTTTGTTTGTTTCTTTGTTATGCCTACAGGTCAGAGGATTAAACTGGAAATTTAATTTTAGGCAAGCATATTTTAAGCAGTCGTAAATTCATATTTGTCAAGCATCAGAATCAACTGTATTTTGAGAAACAGGATGAGGCTTGCACAGTATATTAACAGAGAAAATAAGTGTACTTCCAACTAATAAGATTGTAGGCAGTCAATAAAAGGATTAAAAGACTGGAGCAAAATGATTCCCTTTAAGGAAGTTTTGGATGGTTGCATATTATGTTATATAAAATAAGTTAATTTGTTACTTATTCATAGGATTCCTTTAAATGTTTTGTTACAGTAGCTTATGCATGCATTTAGCTCAGAGCTTATATCATAAAACGGCCCCGGTTATTTAAAGTAACAAGTTGTAAATGATGAATATTATTCACAGAAAAACCTTTACCGTCTGAATAATTATGTTGGGTCTGGGTGGAAATGATTTAGTGGGCAGGTGTACATAACAAAGAGATTAGAGGCATAATCTGGTGAATTTGGGAAAGGTGTATTCTGTTGATTTAGGTAGTTTGGGCCCCAAATTGATTTCTGGAGTATGATACAGATACTGCCAGATGCCTCAGGCTGCTAAATTTTCTGCAGTCCTGGGGGAAAAGTTTGGGAAGGGAAACAAATTGGCCAGTCCTCTAGATTTGACAGTCCTCATGATTCTGGATGATGCTTCACATATTCCCCTAGGGAGATGAGTTGTTAAAAATTGTGCAGTGAGGGACCCAGGGTAGTGACAGAGGGCAGGGATGCCAAAAGGGATACAGGTGGTGGCAGAAGTTAGGCTCGTAGAACAGAAATGGGCAGGATTCCAGAAGTGGGCAGCCTTCCAGAAATGGTGTGCCCAGTATTCTTTTATTCACTGGTTTATGGACTTCTTAGGCTAGGATGCATTTTAATGAAGTCTCTGGAAGAAAATTTGCATGGCTGAGATGCTGTGTCTTGGACTTGATGGGACTGCTGCCGAGTTATAATGGCTTCTTTTTGTGCAGGTATGTGAGGGAGCCAGCCACTATCAACAAGGCTCCTTTGAGAGCCTTCAAGGTTACTCTGAGGTACCAGCGTAGACAGGCAGGCCTCTGCATTGTTGACACCACTGACATACCTGCGCTGACTCTGGGCATCCATGCAAGTTGAATTGGGGAGTAGGTTCTGGTGGAGCCAGGCTGCCTGGATCTGAATTTAGGTTTCACCTCTTAATGCTGGAGTGTAGTCCTGGCCAAGATACTAAACTTTCTTTCCTCAGTTTCTTCATATGTAAAGTAAGAATATTGATAGTATCTACCTCATATGGTTATCTTGAGGATCAAATGGGTTAATGTACACATAATTCCCAGTAAGTATTAACAGATGAAGATCATGCCATTATGACTCACTCCAATGGGAATGGCAGTCAGGAGAAAGTGTCCAGGGTGCAGTCAGGTAGAGGTACCTGCCTCCTCTGCCCAGTAAAGGTCTCTCTGAACTTCACCACCATGTAATCAAAACCCCACCTAAATAAATGACTTGTCTGTCCTCTCTCTTCTTTTACGATATTGCTCTCAAACTCTTAACTGACAATAAATCATGGCTGACCTTAGCTGTTTAACCTGTCTTATTTGCATCATTCTTCTTGCCCGTGGCTGTGACATCTCAGAAGACCGAAATGGTGTGCTCTACCTGCAAGCCCTAAATCATAGAAGATCTGGGTTCCTTTACTAGACTAGGACCCAGGGTTCTGCATAGGGTTTTGTTTTTTTAAAAACACAGAAAGTATGTAAAAAAAAAAAAAAAGTGTGTGTATGGTGAGCTGTGCTTCTATAGAGTTGAGCCTCTGCAGTCATCACTCCTCAAGTTCTGCCCTTTGCACAGGTTCAGCCTCAGGCAGATGCAGGCATTTCTCAGGTTTATAAAATCTTAAAAGACCTGGAACTTTTTCTGACCTCAGTGTCACAGCTACATGGTGTGCTTGCTAGATGTTTCCGGGGGGCTGGAGGATGGGGATCATTTAATTTCTGTTAAGAATCCCACCAAACAGGTCCACTGGGTGGTTGAAATTGAGGAAGTGCTAAGCAGCAGCTGGTATAAAAAAAATCTATCCAGCCTAAGCCTTCCTCCCCACCAAAAAAAGACATATATTGCCAAGAAAAACTAACAAAAAATTTCAAAGCAGATTTAAAGGAATTAAATTATTCTTAGGCGTATTGCCTGGTTTCCAAGCATTTAGGGATATGTAAATTTTCATGTTCTTTAGACTTCTGTGTCTCCTTTGTACAGAGTACATTAGTACTAAAAATGAGATTTGCTAGTTCTACATTTTTGTGTGAATTTGTGCAATGAATATTTAATTTGACTCTGGATCTTTCAAAAGAAGAGGCTTTCTTCAAACTTAATATAGCTTTTTTTTTTTTTCCATAGGCTCTGCTGGTTGCATGGATTTTTTTCTCTGATGACTGAAATGCAAGTAGAGTACTATCCAAAATTAATATTCTTGCTACACAAAAATTTCCAGTGTTTGTTTTTGTTCCCTTTAATATGCAACTCTCCTAAGAGTGTTATTGTATTACAGCTAAGAGGCTTTAGCCATGTAAAGTTGAATACTTCACACTTCTGAATGCCAAATAACAATCTATGATTAGATTTGCTTCTTAAGATGCCTACATTGAAGAGTGCCTATAATATTAAACTTCTAAAGTGTTTCACTCTTCAAAACTTATAAAAGCTCTTCTTTGTTACTGAACCCTGAAATTGTGTGGCTGTTTTCATTGCTTTGTTGTGCAGCCAGTGGATCTGGAGCCTTTAGGTTGCTTTTATTACTCTTTATAATAAAGACAACAGTGAGCAGTGAATGCAGTGCTAAGTGTGTGTGAGTGTGCTGTCCTGTCTGCCATCCACTCCAACTTCTGTGACTCTACCTTACAGGTTTTTGACTTACTAGTTACTCTGCCTCCTTTATACTTCAAAATAGCAAACAAACCAAAAAAATGCCCATTTTCTCCTCCACTAAACCATCTTTAGAGTGCTAGTCAGCAGCTATTGCTACTTCTCTGATTTCTTACCTCCTTAAAATCTAGTTGCTATCCTTCCTACTGGCCTGGAATCTGCGTTCTCAAAAAGTCAAGGACGACTGTACAGTGATCAGAGCCTCAAACATGTTAGCTGGACTCAGTTTCCCCTGTGCGGGAAGCTCCTAAACAGCTTAGCTGTAGGGATTACCTCTTCTTACCTGATTCCATTAACCTTGTTTATGGGACATTGCATTGTCTCTAAACCTTGACTTTCCCTCCTCAGTGGGATTCCTTAAACTTTAGCAATTGGTCCCCATGCCAGTTCCTCCTATAGTATACGTATACATGGTTATATTAGATTGGGATCCCTCAAGTGCAGCTTTCCTCTTGATGGCTCCCTTGTCTCCATGTCCGTTCAGTGCACCTTGCTGTGGACTGCATTACTTACAGACTCAACATGGGCTTACACAATGTCAGACGCCCTCTACCTGTCTAAGTGGAATTCACCCTCTTTGGCTTCAGATGGATTGGATGGCTTGCTCCAGCTCTTCCCCAAATGTAACATTTGCTTAGTCACTTCTGTACTTACAATCATGTCACACATTCGGTTTCTGTGTATAGAGTTCTGCAATTAGATGTGGTCTCTCCCTCACTTGAACCTCATGGCATTTAGTGGCTACCTCTGTTAGAGCATTTACCTAATGTTTTGGTTCCTTGTGTACCAGTCTTATCTCTGGGACATTGCCATATACCAACATGCCTCCTCTTGTCCCCACCCAGTGTTCTTAGAAGGCAGGGACTGTCTTACTAATCTTTGTTGTGTATACGGTGTCAAGCAGTAGCACACTGGCCTGTGTATGTCTGCCATACTGAATAAGTATTTGTTGAATGGAAGTAGAAATTAAATTCATTCAGATGGTGACATGTGATCATTCACAAGTCTTATTTTTCCTTTGCTAGGTGAAGCTGCGTGTGGAGTGTGGTGGTGAAATCAGATGACAGATGGACAGTGTGACAAGAGTGTCAGAGAGGATTGGGCCTCGCCGTGAGAGTCAGCCTGGAGTCAGTGTGTTGACAAGTTACTGAAAAGTACACCAGGAAGGACTGTGGTGCTGAGGAAGTTGAACTGTGTCTTCAGTCACACCATTGATGGAGGACAGATGGACAGCTGAATGGCCATCTCTTAAATCTTTGAAGAGTGGTCCTTTGTCCTCTACTGGACACCTATTAGGAATTTTAACACACTCTCTGAATTCTCTTTCTATCAAAACCTGAAATTAGACTACAGTATACAACCAGCCTCATCTGTTGCATGGTAACAGACTGCAAACATGAGTGCCGAGGGGTACCAGTACAGAGCCCTGTATGACTATAAGAAGGAGAGAGAAGAAGACATTGACCTGCACCTAGGTGACATACTGACTGTGAATAAAGGGTCCTTGGTAGCCCTTGGATTCAGTGATGGACAGGAAGCCCGGCCTGAAGAAATTGGTTGGTTAAATGGCTATAATGAAACCACTGGGGAGAGGGGGGACTTCCCAGGAACTTATGTTGAATATATTGGAAGGAAAAAAATCTCACCTCCCACTCCAAAGCCCCGGCCACCTCGACCCCTTCCTGTTGCACCAGGTTCTTCGAAAACTGAAGCAGACACTGAGCAACAAGGTCAGCATTGATGAATGATTATTCAGTGACTTTTTTTTTTTTTTTTTTTGGTAAAGTCTTAGGTTTGGGCTGGGCTGTTATGCTCTGGGCAAAAAGTTGCATCTTGGCAACTTTATCTGCATTGGTAATATTGTGCAAAAAAGCTTGTCAATCATTACCTGGTTAAAAGTTTGGTTTTGTATGATTGGAAGTTGTTATAAAAGTAGGAAGATGGTATCTGAGAACCTGTTTAGTGAATATTTTTACATACTATTATTATAGTTGTCAATGAAACAACTATAGTATTCTTACTCCTGCAACTGGTATTCTAAAGTTAAGTAATCACTTGGGAAAGTAGAATCTAACATAAGCATATTTAATGTTAATATGACCTGCATGGAAAAATATAGTGAGTACTAAAATGACCACAAGAGAAGAAACCATTGTTTTTCTAATGTGGTATCTTCCTCTTGGTTTCCTCTCCAGAAGCACTGGCTTAAGCTAAAACCCAATCTTGGAGTTAGTATAAAAGTAAGAGAGTTTCTCCTCCTTAGTGAGCAGTGTCATTGCAGCATTAATGCCTAGAGTCTGCTTGGCCCTCATGAAAGGAAAATAAAGCTCACTGGATCCTTTTCTTAAATGGAAACCACCTCCATTTAAAACCCACTTGCTGTTTATTGGAGATGGTCCACACTTGAGCTTGGTGCACAGCTGCTTGTTTAAGGATTTTCATCTCTTCAGTTTCTCACTGAGACAAACCTTCTGCTCAGTTTTGCTGGTAACAGCTTTGTCAGATACTGGTTTTCTCACTAGTAGATCTCAAGGATAAATCTTTTCTTTTGTAGTCTTCCCCCCTTCTCAACCCTCCTCAGAGACTTGGGAAGAATTGGAAGGTACATTTAAAGCAGGTGAAATGAACTAGCAGTGGTTACATATTGAGTAGACCTGATTATCGCATCACAGCTTCTGGAAGGAATTCTCACAGTGCTATGGTGTGCTTTCTTTAGTATTGGCTTATTCTGCTACACGTGAATGATATAATAAGAATAAAGAAGCAGAATATAAGGGAAAGAGCTGCTTTTAGCATTGGGTGATAGGATTGAAAGCATCATGTGAAAGTCAAGGAATTTTCTAAGGATATATCTGAAGGAAAGATCTTTTCTCTCTTGTTGGACCCAAAAGTTGCTTTATAAATGATAATATAATAATACTCAAGTAATATCTTTTATTATATAGTTAAAAAGCAAAAGCTCATTTTTTATAGGTAAACGAAAAAGCCTTGAATGTGCACCTACATAAGTAATTTTGTAAACTATTACATTTCTTGCACGGCTTCACTTAGCAGATTGAAAATAAAAACATAATTGCTTTTCTTCACCACATGACATGTTTTTAATTTATCTTTTTTATTTTTTTTAAATTGAGAAACATTTCCTTAAGCTTATTCAAAAAGAAAAAAAAATGACGTATTCAAAAAGAAAAAAAAGGCTTAATTTGCTGCAATGTACAAAGGGTTGCAGAATCTGAAAAATGTCATTTGAGTTAGAGAAGATGATTTATAAGGTCCTATAAGGGTACCTTGTCAGGGTTAGTGACAAAAAGATTTTGTAAAAATAGTTGCCAAACAAAATTAATTTGATAACTGCTATTGGATATAAGATTATTTGGTTATAATACTCAGAAGAGTAAGACTTTGTAGGAAAAATGGTTTCCTCTTATTAGGTGAAGAACTATTTTATAATGCTTTCTTATGTAATGTGACAACAGGTTTTTTTTTCTTTTTAATACGTGGAAAGATAGAGCAAAATGAAAAAATATGTAGCAGAATCTAAGAAAGAAACCCATGGTAATGTACATGAAAGTATTAGAGAAATAAGGAATAACTGAAAGGTTGGAAAGGCAGTGTAGAGGGATTACATGGAGAGCATTATACTGCACATTAGGTTTTCTGGAAGCATAGTCTCATATCTCCATTTAGATACGACTTCTATGAAGTTCCCACAAGTTGCATGTTAAATTGATTAGATAGTAGTTGTAAGGACAAATTTTAAGTGTTGGAACCAGGAAGGCCTTGGGTTTCTTTTACCTTACTGCACATTTATTTGAAAAGCTTTTGCAGTAAAAAATTGTGTCATGGCAAGAAAGGATAATTATTTTCTCTTCTTACTGTAATTAAATTCTTTAGTTCATTTCTCTCTCTCTCTCTCTCTCTCTCTCACTCTCACTTCCTCCCTCCCTCCCTCTTTTTGTCTTTTTACTCCCCCAACCTGGCTCAGCCTGTTTTCCAAGTCTGGCTGTCATTTCATTTACATTAACCCCCAAGGTCTAAAAAACGTGCATTTGTGCCTTTCTCTTGCGGACCACTGGTGTGCTCTGTTAATGGGTAGACAGGGGTTAGACCAGACTGTATGCTAGTTGTGAGTCTCTGGTTATTGGTCTTGCTGTGTTCCCCAGGCTGATAGGTATCAAGATCCTGTTGAGCAGTACTCCCACCTCAGCCTCCATGAAGTACCAAATGCATGTCATTGGCTACCTTATTTTTAAAAGAAAGTTGTTATTAAGCATTAGCCTAAAGTAGACTCTATTGAGGGGGTTCCTCCCTCTAATAAAATCCACTTTTCTACTTTACTTTTATAATTCATGTTCCTGGAAGTAAAGCTGTGAAGTTTAACTTTGGGGGTGGGAAGGTGGTCAAAACCTTATTGAACATCTGATAAATGGCTCCTCTCAGAAAAAATGTCTCCTACCAATATTTTTTTGCAGTTTGTTGATTAATCTTGGATTTGGGGGAGGGGGTGGGCTTCATTTCATTCAATAAACAAGAGACTGACCTCATGGCTGTTTTGTCCCCTCTGATTGGTGGCTCTTTCTTCCCCAAATGTCCACTTAAATGACTCACTCTCACCTCTGTGCTCAGGTCTTTGTTACAGAAGCTGTCTCTGTTCACCATGTTTCTTGCTGCAACCTGCTTCTCTGCTTTTGCAAAGCATTTACTAACCAAGCTACTGTATAACTGAACAGCATTTACTGTTTATTATCTAGTCCTTCTGTTGGGTCATGAACTCCACGAGGGCAGGGGTCTTTGTGGACCCTTGTTATCCCAAGTACCTAGAACAGTGCAATAGGGTCCCAGCAACTGAGTGAAGGCCTGTCTGTGCTGCAGCTCACCCTCCAAATCTGATGTGTGTCACATCTTTTGTAATTAACCACATGCTCTGTATGTCACATGCAGGTGTCAAGGCTTAATGCCCAGCCCTTTATGGGCATCAGTTACATCATTCATATCTGAGGTAACCTACAGCTTTAGCCTTAGCCAGTGCCTGCCTTAGAACTCTTACCTTCTGCCCTAATGCTTGGAACAGGTAGTTCTGGTGGAAAAGTGGTTGAAGTGGATAGTGAGTAGAAGGTGTGTCATGATCAGCCAGTGTCCCAGAGCACAAAATCTGTACCCTATCTCCTTACTACTTTTTTCCTTCCTTTTGCTTGGGGACTAAAATTGACAATATTAGTATCACATGTTATTTCATTTTCCTACATCTGAGTGAAGCCCCATTTGACCTTCTTTGTAGAGAACCTCTTCCCTGTTTTGTTAGGTGAAGGTTGTGAAGGGTATAGGGCTCTCAGGAGAGGCGTGGTATGGAAGGCTGTCCTCGGGCTCTTCCTGCCTTAGCTTTTCTACTCCCTTACACAGAACCCTATTTTGCTGGGGTCCTATATTTCCTCTGTACACAAGGAAATGAACCAATTTGAAATGAAGACTTAGGGATAAGGGGATAAAAATATGTTCCTCTTATAAGTAAACTGTCTGATGGGGTTATTTCTTGAGACAGCAGTTGTAACACATACTTTGAGATCTTTTAATATTCTGCTAATGCAGAATATTGAGTCTGATGAGATTCTGGACCAAGTGAGTTTGTGCAGAGCATTGAAATCTGCTGCCTTGAGAGGTCAACTGCCAAGAAATCACTCTTGAGCCTGAGTTCAAACCCACTCTATCCATGAGCTTCCCCCAGTTGTCACTGCAGGCGTTTGGCAGTGGGTCCCAGCTTGTTTCATGTATAAAGCAAAAAGCATAGATTTAGTTTAACCTATTTTAAATTTTGATCAAACTCCCGACTAAACAGAAAAAGAAAATAGCCTGCAATTGGTGTTTGTTTTCATAGGCATGTTATTTTTACATTTTTCACACTCAGCATTTGAGTGTCACTGCATGGTTGTCATTTTTTATCTTGAAAACAAGGCTGTAATAAATCACATAAATTGACTACACCATACAGAGGTCACAGAAAATAGCAACCCAATCCCAAGTTACACACCTTAGCTGAGCACCATAACTATAACATAGGAGTTTCTCCTTGAGACAACCAAAATAGTGCCCATGGAAGTAATTTGCCTTGCTTCACAAATTTGAATTCTGTTTTGGTTTAGAATATGCCTTCTTGTGACTTTCTCCACCTTCCTCCTACTAAAGTGAGGTTTTGCCATGAATGAATTTGGAGGATTACCTTGCTGAACACCTGATTTTTAGTGTTGTCTGCCTGTTTTGCATTCACTCACCAGCGTGAGAGAAATCAGGGCCGGTTGTAGGATTGTTAAAGGTAGGGCCTTGGAGCCCTTCTGCAACTGCTGTCCAACCAGAAAAGTCCAGAAAAATTTATCAAACACTATAGAGCTTTAAAAAAAAAAAAAAACCTTAGAAGTGAAAGTGTGTTTGGTCTCTGTGTTTTAGTAGGAAATGAAATGTATTCCTGAAGATCATCAATATAATAGGTTAAAAGAGTAAGTCTGGAAAAAATGAAACTGATCATTATTTTGGATGCAATCGAATAAGCCCAACCACTTCTACGATTGCAGATGTATTGCCCATATTTTAAGTTACATAGTGTAATGCGGTTCTGTCTTTCATGGCAACCAATGTTTATGTTCTTGTTACTAAATTTTTGATAAGTTAACATTTTTCCTGTTAACTTATAATACTGTTTTTGGTTTCTCCAGAAATGAATACAGGGAAGGAAAGGAACCCTAACTAATAATGTGCGTGTCCGCAGTTATTAGAAAAGGATGTTGGCAAGAAGAGGAAAGACTTACACCTTCACTGCCTTTTAGCAGGAAGGTCTGTCCCTCAGCTGACTTGACCAGTTAGGAGTTGGCAGACAGCACCTTGAGGGCCAATGAGTCAGGGCTGCCGTGGGTATTTCCCGGAGAGGGGAGGTAGGCACCCCTCCTTCTCCAGGCCAGTATTCAAAGGGAAGGACCTGATTTCATTTCCCAGAGCTGTGGTGGCTGTTATATTCAGCCTGATGTTACTTGAGGAGAATCTTTCTGCCATGTTCACCACCTGTCCCTTCAGTCCCAGGGCTGAGGTGGGCAAGTTACATTTTCTTACTTTACTTAGTATGGTTTCAGTCACCTGAGGTCAGAGTCCAAGAATACTACAGTTAGATAATTTGGGAAAGAATCCATAGTGACATGTTTTATTACAGTATTTTTTCTTTATTTTTTTCTGTACTGAGGGTTGAACCCAGGGCCCTGTGCTTGCTAGACAGACACTTTACATTTTACTAGCCATGTCACTAGCCCTTTTTGTGTTCATTATTTTTGAGGTAGGGTCTTGCTTTATGCCTGGTTCAGCCTGGACCACAGCACTCCTATTTATGCCTCCTTACATAGCTGGGGACAGGCACATCTACCACACCCAGTCATTGGTTGAGATGTGGCTCTTGTGAATTTTTTTGCCCATACTGACCTAGAACCATGATCCTCTTGATCTTTGCCTTCTAAGTAGCTAGGATTACAGGCTTGAGCCACCACACCTGGCTTAATTATTCTATTTTGTTATTAATTATTGTTGTTAATCTCTTACTGTGCCAATTTCTAAATTAAACTCTAATCATAGGTATGTGTGTATAGGAGGAAAGTAGGATATATAGGATCCAGTTGCATCTGTCTTAGAACATATCTCCCCAAATAAGTAGTACTACTATGCTTTTGTTAAGACTTCTTGCGTTATACACTTTGTTTTTTTTCCAAAATTGGTAAAAGGTTCAATGCCCATATCCGTAGACTCTGGCTAAAGCCCTCACACCTCTGATTGAAACAGAAGTTATTTAAGTGAAGGGGTCTGTTTTGTTTACTACCAACTAAGTTAATATTGATGTTCTAAAAACAAAGTTAATTATTTGTCATAAAAATAAAATTCTGGAGGCTAAAAGTGTTTCTTTTTTTTAGCTTATTGTCGTTAGATTCTTTGATAAGTTTGATGTCAGTCCTTTCTGATTTTTAGGTGAAAGTATCTTTATTTAAAACAGGAAGAATTCTGATTAATAGCATTTCTTCATAAGTCTGAGTTTGAGAAAATAAACATTAGAAATTCTGAAATTCAACAACAAATGGTGGCTTACATCTGCTAATAAGCTGCATCTCCAAAAGGGAGAATTTTTTTACCTATGGCAAATAAGAATGCCAAGCATATGGTGCCATTTACATACTCATATTTTGAGAGTAAAAAAAGTAAACAGAATAAATGCTAGCAGTACAGCTGGCTATTGCATATATGTGTGTCTTTGTTACTAACAAATTTCCAAGAGGAAGAACATACAATTGATCTGAAAACAGCAAGAGGAAGAATAACTTTGTGTAATAGCTAGAAATGAGAAGCATTATTTCATCATGGATGATCGCTTAATGCTTTAAATTTTTTTTTGGTGGTACTGGGGTTTTGAACTCAGGGCTTCACACCTGCTAGGCAGGTGCTCTACAACATGAGCTATGCCCAAGACCTTTTTTTTGCTTTGGTTGTTTTTCAGACAGGGTCTCGTATTCTTACCCAGGGTTGACCTCCTTACCACAATCCTTCTACCTATTCAAGTAGCTGGGATTATAGGCATGTAGCACTATGCTTTACTATTTTGAGGTCTTCATTGAGTGTATAGCATAGCATTTAATATCAAAGCAATCTTTAGGTCTTCAATAAAACTAAATCAAGTAGAGAAAGGAAAAGTGAACTAGCAATTGGCTTTATCTCAACTACTTGGGTACAATTTCCCAAAAAGGTCAAGTTGTTTAACAAAATATTGTCAGAATACTTTATAAATGTATTATTTTTACAATTATTACCATTTGTATAAAGGACCATAATATTTTGTTTTCTACTCTGGAAGTAGAAACGTTACTATGATCTAATGTTTCAATGTTAGAAACAGCGTTGCATTTAAGATCAAAACAGCCATTGCAATACAATGTATAGTATTGTATACTTTGCAAAAACATAACTTTGCAGTTAAAAACAAAAAATAGAGGGACTGAAGGAGTGGCTCTTGTGGTAGAGTGCTTGTTTTGCAAGACTGAAGCCCTGAGTTCAAGCCTCAGTCCTGCCAGAAGAAAAAAAGAAAGAAAGAAAGAAAGAAAAACAAAAAATAGAGCTTTCTGTTTCATTATATGTACAGAAGTTTCTCTCATTGGCTTTATGCCACCCAAAACATATTGTGCCATTTTCAAGAATACCTTCTCTGTAGTTTCTTGCTTGTAGGTGTTTGCAGTTTGTATTCATCCTCATCAGTTGCTACCGTGTATTATTTCATGCACACAGAAAGTCTGTCTTGTCAGTTTGATGCATATTGAAGCTCTAACTATGAATTTATTACAGTGTATTGTAGGAGACTAATTTGTTGATCAAATTCAGTATCCAAGATAGGACAGAATATGACATAAGTGAAAAATAAATTTTTCTAATGTATTATTTGAGTCAGAAATTCTACCCTACTCTGCTTCCTATAAATTCCTTAACTGTTCAATACCAGTGTTCTCTCAATATGAAAGGAAAAGCTATATCTGCCTCTTCTGAATTTTTGGCTATGTTTTGTTTTAACCTCCCTGTTCCTACTTATAAGATATTGGAGAACTGAAGCCCACAAAAGTGCAAGTTTTGCAACTCAGAACCCCTATGTTTGGGAAGAAGAGAATGTAGAGAGAGAATTTCTGTAGAGGAATGAGTTAGGACAGCTGGGAAGATATGCTCACATGACCTCATTGCAAGATCTGATTGGAAACTGGTCTGAGATTATTACTACTGAAAATGTACAGGTAGTGCCAAGTTTTTGCAAATCTCCATGACACATGATTTTAAGATGTATTTCACCAGTGTGAAAATTTGTGCTGTACCTCTTTGTTGGACACCCAGAAATTGCTGATGTCTGAAATTGGCTTGGGACTCTTCCAGTTTCACATGTTGCAGTACACAAGCGAATTTAAAAAATATTCATGGACTGCTTCCTTGCACTGTGCATATAAGTAAATTCACTGACGTAATTTGTACTAAGAGTTCCTAGAAATTCATGTAATGGGTTTTTTGTTAAAATTTCCAAGGTCAGTAGGGAGTAATGATTATGGCATTTATTTATTCAGATTCTGAAGCTTTGTTTATTCAGCTACAGATCCACGCTCAGAGGCAACATGTTAATGTAGGTGCTAGGCAGGACTGTGTCGTGAACCCATGTGAGTGGCTTTGTTGGCTAATGTCATTGTCCAAGCTTTCCCCTCAGCAGAAAAACCCACATCATACTTTCAGACCCAGCATATGGAATCAGTGCCCCAGCAAGAAAAAGGTGACATTGGTTCCAGCTTGCTACTTTCTTTTTGATAAAACAGTTTTCAAAATTACTTAAACATGTTAAATATTAATTTTGTGATACTAGGTATTCTAATGATGACATTAGCTTTTAACTATTGTAAATCTGCATTGAACACAGCTGGTTTTATTTTTACTCTGTTTTTTAAAATAATTTTTGTTTTGTGTTGTGCTGGGGGGTGAACCCAGGGCCTTGCACATTCTACATAGGCACTCTACCACTGAGCCATATCCCAGGCCATTGAAAGTAATTTTTAATGTTTGAGAATGTTTGCTTCTTCCTAGTAAACAGTTCACTTGAAATGTTTCTTTCTATCCCTGTGACCTAACTATAGAAACCTAGTTGAGTTATTTGTGTCATTATTACTTTATAATATGAAGGCATTTTAAAACATTACTAACAAGTCTTACCAGGGCCTATTAGGCAGCAAAAAGTAAAATTTTCATCTTTGAAGGAAAGCTATTTAAGGAGATTACAACACTGTGACTTTATTGTTAATAATTTTGGCTATCTACCGAAGACCAAGGAATGAGATAGAATGAATTTGGTTGGAACATATCAAGTGTATGTGTTGCAGTTCCTGTCCTGCCCTTCCCCATAAATCTGTTTAAGTGCTGAAAATGTCTCTTATTTTTGTAGACTTAATGATTTTTGCCAAGCATTCTGCTAGATATTTTATAGGCATTTTTAATTCAACCCTCACAATCACCCTACAAAGATGGAATATTATAACCGTTTTGAGATTAAGAAACTCAAGCTCAAGTTATTGTGTAAATATTTAAAAAGAGAAGGGACTCCCTAGTGATGTGCAGTTGAAGATCACTAGGCAGGGTGCCGTCATAGTCCCATGGTTCTTGTTAAGCAGTGCTTTGTGAAGTTACCAGTAATTCAGTTCTGCTTTTTGGGTGGTCTTCAATTATGTCTAAGTTTTAAGTTTTATTAGCTATTATATTCATACAACTACAAACAAAACTACTTTCACTTTATATATGATTTATATTTCCTTGTGTCTGATAACTATATTAAAGGGTCGAATTTCAAAGAGATAAGGCCATGAAATGAAGGCAATGTTTGGGATATATGTCTGTAGGTACAATTTTTTCAAGGAAGAAACATACCCTGTTCAAATAACTCATAAGTTATATAGCCTTATAATAGATGCACCTTCCACTTCTGTTTTTACTTTACATGTTTCTCTGACTTCAGAATTCTCTTATTTCTGACTCATATATTCTTTTGATTAAAGTGGTGCACAGGCTGGTTATTACCTGCTTAAAAGCCAAAAATCTGAGGATATCCAGCATAAGAATTGTGTGTTTTGGCATGTGCAGTCCCTAAGTACAAGAAATCTCAAGTTGACTCAAGTGAATCTGAAGTTTTTATTTCTGAATTATGTCAAGGTTAGCAGTAAAAGCCATTTTAAAAGACTGAGTAAATTACTAAATTCCTTTGAATGTCAAACCTCATTTCTCTGGAAAGTCAGGCACCGCCAAGTTTATAACAAACATTATGTCTCTGTTACCTGACTTCCAAGGACAGAAGGGTGAATGAGGGTAAGTGAAGGGCACAGGTGAATTTTATTTCTAGATGTTTAAAAGATGTGACATTGCACAGAGATAGTCTCCCAAAACCAGCAAGTGCCAGCAAACCTTTTTCTTTCTTCCTTTTTTTCTTTCTTTTTTTTTTTTACTGGCAGTACTAGGGTTTGAACTCTAAACCTCACTGTTGCTAGGTAAGCACTTTACCACTTCTAGGAGCCATACCTCCTAGACACTTTTTATATGTATGAAAACAGTTCCCTGCTTGTAGTCCTGATGTAGCTTTTGAGAGACCTTCAGACAGCTGCTCTTCTCACTGCGGCCTCAAAAGGACCAGGGGGAATTCATTCTCAACACTTAAACAAAAACTAGAGCTAGCAGGGAGCAATGTCTACTGAAAGCTAAATGCATTCAGCTTTAAAAACACAATAGAATAAGTTTTGACCACCTAAAAATAGCTGAGCTGAGCTGAGCAGATCCATGTCCTCCCTAATTCTGTGCCCTCAATTCAAAAAAGGTTTAGGCAGCTGACCCCAGGATGTTTTCTCCTCCTCTTCCTTATCTCCCCAACAATACCTTTCTATTCAGTGGGAGGTCACAGCTCAGAAAATAACCCAGCAGAGCTGTGCGGGTGGGGTAGGGACCATTCTGCAATGGCCTGAGAATCTTACTCCATGGAGAAGAAAAGTATTGGAGAAAGACCAGGGCTAACTCAGGGTTTTAGTATTTATTCCAGGCTCTCAGTCATTCAGAGCATCTGAAAGCCAAGCAGGAGAGGATTTTTCTCTCAGGCTATCAAAGGACATTGAAATGAAAACTGCTTTGGGAATTGCCCAGGAATGGTTGTTTCCACCTGCCAACTGACTTTAGGACTGAAACCTGCACCCAGTAGATAGAGGAGGCCCAGAGCAAATACCAGGTCTAGCAAGGTCTCTCCTTGTTTAGAGATAAATAATAGGAAGGATCTCCCTGAACCTGTTGAAAGCTGTCCTCCATACAGGGAAGGGATCATACTGGAGGTTGGAAAGAGGCTGTGATTACAAACTGGGGAAGACAATAGGGTGGGATGAAATGGAAGCGAAATAATAGAAACTAAAATGTGCTAGTATGTAAAAATCCATGTCAGTTACTAAATAGAATTGACAACTGAAAATCAAATCTGTGTTGTGAGGAATAAGTGAAGGTAAAGCTCTTCCAGAATCCAAAGAAAAAGATTCAAAATGAGCAGGATGTACAGACAGAAGATCTAGCAAGAGAATTGTTAAGTGTTGGTGAACAGGAATTCACATCAAGTAAAACAGAATAACATAGTTAAAAGACATTTTCATGCATGTATTTGAATGTGAGCTCCACATTTTTATGTGAAATTAATGAAAGACCACTTCTAGATATGCCTTGGCATTTAAATATATATGTAAAAGAATAAAAGTACTTTGTCAAAATACCTAGCAAGGTGTTTGTTACCAAGGACCAAAATTATTTTCCTTCTGCTTCATAACAGTAAATACGAAAGAATAATAGATTGATTTCAGTAGAGTTTTGTTTGAGAAGAAAAGGGTGGTAATATAAGAGTGTAACAAGCTACCTGCTTGTTGTATTTTATGTGGAAATGCAATTGAGAGCCATTCTCTATACGTAGGAGCACAGAAATGGCACAGTAAACCTCTCATGTCACGTGGGAGGACTTAAAAGTTTTAAAATTAGAAAAGCATAGATTAAAAATAATTCATTTAAAAAATTCATTTTGATTAAAGAGTATTGGATACATTAAACCATAAAGTACATATTTTCCAAATTCCTAGAAATACAGTGTACATTACCAAAGACTGGCAACAAAGAAAGTATAAAAATATTGATGGGGAGAAACATTTACTATGCATAAAAACTTTAAAGAAATAGTTATGTTCACATTTATACACACATGTAAACTGGATTTATACTTGTGTGTTTAACACATACTATGTTTCACAGTTGTCTATGTTAATCTGTTACTTTTCATAACAACTCCATAAGGTTGAACTTATTATTACATCTGTTGTAAAGATAAAGAAAGCAAAATGGCCTGAGGTCACACAGCTAGTGGAAGAGTTGGGATTCAACCCGTGATCTATCTGTTGACCCAGTGCTCTTAAGCAATTGTAGGACACCACCAAAGGGCTGGCAGGAGGTAATGTCATATGTGTGTACCGTGTGATACTGCTTACTCCTGGTCAGTCAGGGGGAGTCCTGAAGCCAAAAGCAAATGACCTCTGGCTTGCCAGTGACCTATGATACAGTCTGATATGTCAAAATGAGTTAAACAAGTGAATTTTTCCTGTCTCCGGAACTCAGCTCAAGAAAAACTAGAGTATGAAGCAGACCTGAGAGTTACTCTTCCTTGCAGCCAAAGAACATCACAGCAACAGACTGGGAAGTGGTGGTTCCTTATAAAGGACAGTTATTCCTCTGCATGTTGAAACCTATTGGTTTTCAGTGATTAAAATATCAACCATCAAATTACCCCTCACTTGGCTAGTGCTTCTCAATGATATAGTAACATTACTGACTTATAAATGTGACATTTATATATACATTACACTTACACATTTATATATTACATTTTATATACAGTGTTTACATGTAACATTTTGTTAGTATTTATATATAAATTATATATGCACTTCTGAATTACATATTAAATTGTGTGTGTGTGCATCTGATGGTACAGGATATAAGGTCATGTAGAAAAGCCTTTGTTGGGTTAATTATGCAAATACCCTCTATAATTGAGTTTGCCTGCCTACTCACTAGACCCAGCTTTGTAGTATTGAAAACTCCTTTAGCTTGCTACTTTATTGGACTTCATTGTTTGGAGTTCTTTGCACAGTTACATTGTAACTGTCACTTGTGGTCTAATCCTCCTGGTCAGGGAAATTTGAGTAACTTGGTCAGCTTTTACATGTAGAGGAAGTTTAAACATTGGAGCAGAAAATTTGCAGTTGTTTAGCTGATTCCCTTAGACCACATCTCTCTAGCTCTTCTGTGATTGGGATCATCTAACTTTGGCCCTCAGTAAGAAAAAGTTTGACAAAATGTGGGGGGGGGGGGGAAGTTTACTCTTGTTTTCTTTGTCAGCTCCAGAGTCTGCTGCAGATCTGAGACCTCTCTGCCTCACAATTTGGTCAAATATGTGTCATCAGTTAAATGTTTTTATTCCTGTAACAATTTTGGTGAATTCTAAAATGAATTCTAAAACCTAGATGTTAATACTTTGAGTAATTTATATTTTTAAGAGGGAAAATGAACCTTCTGTTTCCAACCTTGGTGTTCATTTTCCTTGTTCCCCCATTCCTTTTTCCCTTCCTCCATTGGCTACAATCTAGCTGTGAGACCAGTTAGCTTTCATATACCCTAGAAGAGAAGTCAGTTTCACAGTAATCTTTTTCTAAAATGCAAAACCACTGTCCCTCCCCACATCTCAGGCAGCCCCACTCGTTCCATTTTTTAGAACATGTTTAGTTGGAGGTTTTGTTTGGGTAATGGTAGGTCCTTAAGGAATCTTTTACCAGCATCAAATGTTATGTTTACATTTTGAAATGTTGTCAATTCTACATTCTAGCAAATGTAGTTAGTAACCTTCAGAGTTTGTTGTCTTCTATTTATGTCTGAGGAAAAAATAGGGAAAGTGGCTCATAGTTTCAGTAATTAAAATCTTTTAACATGAGGGCAAAAAATCTTTTGTTTCTAAGAATTGAAAAGAGGGGAGTTAATATTTAATGTTTCCAGCAAAGACAGTGCAAGTTCTGATTAATTTCATTACTTTATTCAGGACCTCTCATTTATGGGCATGTAATTGAGTAATTACATGAATTTTTGTTTGCTGAAAAGATTGCGTGTGCGGTGTTCAGTTCACTACATGCGGATGCTACCTTCTTAAATACATGTAAGAGAAAATAATTTACCTCTTATATGAAAAATTTGAAACTTCTTCAGCATGGCTGTATATTTGAAAATTTGCAGGTAAGGCATGCATTGAACATGTACTCTGTGCTCAACCTCATCTTACTTAGTCCTCTTTGCAGGTTAAGGCTTAGAAAGGAAAAGGTAGTGGCCCAGAGTCAAACACTCTCGTAGCTGGTGGAGAGCTGTCTCCTGCAGCAGACTCAACTTTTGAATGTGTGCACTCCAACACCACTCCACAACGCTCTCAAGTGCAAGGCAGGAGGAAGGGAACATCTTGCAGAATCATCCAAGTATTAAGAAGCAGTAGCCTATAAATTGTAGACTTTTAAATGCAGTTTCACACATTTCTGTAATCTTTGCCTTTATTCCTATTACCTTCAAACTAATGTAAAAATCTCATAGATATGGACAGTCAAAATGTTTGATTAGCCAGTCAGAACTCATGTATTTGAAGCATGTGTCAGACCAGGGATATAGATGAGTCCATTTGTATACTCATTTTTACCAAATACATCAACTTCTTTCAAAGTTTACTTGGAATAAAGGGGGAAGCTTATGAAAATTCATAGGTTAAGCAATGACCCTATTTCATTTAGGCAAAAGTATGTGCTTTTAGTACATTATTAGATTTAGACTCCTTTATGGGAGTTCCAGTCTAAAAGAATGTTTGTGTTTTATTTGCTTGGTTAGGCAAAAGTTGAACCTTTGCTTAGAGTAAACAAGTCTGACTTTGAGCAGTTGAGGGTGGACCACTGGTCAAGATGTTAATTTTTTTCATGTGGTCTCAAGTTGGGTCTTCCTCAGAAAACACAGTGGTCAAACCTGGGTTCACATCATGGTCATAATACAGGAAGCCAAAAGTCATAGGTGTTGGGAAATTCCATGAAATCAGGAATTTAGTAATTTTATTTGAAGCACTACATCCAGTAGTCCAGAGAACAAGGAAAAGGGGGATCTTCCTTGGGTAGGTAAGTACTCAAATGTTTTCCAGGCTGGACCTATGAGACAGTAAAGTGTTATTAGGTGTCATAGCCTCAAGACATCATTCCATCCCTCTTGGGAGTTACGGTATCCCCTAAAGCTGTGATTAGGGAAAAATTACTCGTGTGAAGTAGGTGTGCTGGGTCCAATGCACAGCCCAAGGCCTGTCCCTAGGCTGAGTGGTAGCTAAAAATTTCTCACTTTGGGGGCCTCCTCCTTGAGCCTGCTAAATTTTGGACTTGACCCTTTCTATCTGAGTAAGTTACAGTGTGTCATCAGGGAAAGCCCCTGGTTTGGCTGAGAAAACTAGACCTAAGTGGGAATAAATTTTGTTGACCCCTGTCTCTGAGGTTAACATTTTTCATTTATGTTTTGCATGACTCATTGTAAATTACAGTGCTCTACAGATATAGAAAAAAGCCTTCCTCTCCCACCCTCCCCCAGACACCACATAATGGAAAAAAGCAAGAAGTTTCTGCACAAGCAAGTCTTTTTTTTTTTTTTTTTTAAAGCCAAAAGTCAGATTCTGATGGGACTCTTTTTCCTGCCAGAATTCCCACTGGTCCACTGTTGCAATTTTTACAAAAGGCCACGATGAAAGAGGAAGGCCCATTTTGAGCTCTTGCTTCTGTGTTATGTGGAATGCATATTTCTGTTCTTAGTATCAAGAGAATTTTTTTTTTTCTTTTTGGAACTCTTTGATAGGCATGTAAAACCTACTAGGCTGTAACTGTTGAAGTATAATTTTGATTAAGAGAAGATTTGTTTCACTGCTGTGATTACCCACATAAAACTGAAAGGTTTTGATGTTCTGTTTCCTGTTTAAAAAAAAAAAAAGTGTCCTTTCCTATGAACTCCCACTAGATGAGAGGATTTTCCTCAGAGAAAATTCAGCTCTGGGAGGAACCATCAGTGGAGGTCATAACCTAGAAAATTCTTCAAGGGAATTTGCAGTGGATGAGAAGAGGGCGAGGTTAGGAAGCTGAAAGTTCTGTTCCACCACAGCTGTGGCTGAATGAACCATTTCACTCTGGAGCCTGGGCAGACCCATAATTTGTAGTAAATGTCTGCAGAAATCAGATTTCAGTTCATAGTGGAGGGGAAGTGTGTAGCCAGGGCCCCTGCTAGGAATATTTTTATTAATTGTTGCACCTTTCTTTCCTCCCTAGAATGATGGGTTGTTGGAGAAAATATATGTAAACCAACTGTGGTGAGCAGGTTAATCCCATTGTAGCCTTTTAAAAAAAATATTACAGGCATTGTGCTAACAACCAAAAACAAAAAAACCTATCGTAACATCAAGCCTAGCCCTAGCCTAGAGCATCAACAAAGAGCAGGTGTGTAATTACTTTTGGTGGCTCACGAGCAGAAGCAGGTTACCTTTAGGATCCAGATTCTGAATAGTTTGCCTGTTGCACAATCACATGAACCAGAGTGACAAAGGACTACTTAATTGAAACTGCATAAAATGGTTCCTTAAGCTTCATGGACAATTGAGTAACTTCAGCTTCCTCTCTTTACTCGTGTTTACTTCCTGCTACTCTAGAATCAAGCATTAGGTATTCTGGTCTTTTACAATGAGAAGATTAAATAGCTGTAGTATAAATTAAAGCATTAACTTGGAGTGCTCTGTGGTTGCATTAATTATATTGTCTACTGAGATTAAATTCCTGCAGATCTGACAGATGCAGGTAAGCAACAATATGTGCTTATCCAGGGTAAACCAAAATTCTGTCAACCACAGATCCATGGTTTTTTTGGGTTTTTTAAACTGTATACAATAAAACCTAAAACTGAAATAATTTAACCTGATTTTTTTTTCCTGGTTAGGCAGAAGGAAAAAGAATCTGAAGCATGGAGTCTTTATGAGGAGTGTTTTTGCATGGAGACAAGACCTACTGATGGAAAATTTTGTTCTTTCAATGAGGTTTAGCAAAAAAAACATGTGTTGAAAGTCTTCTACCTAAATGGGTCATAATTAAAGACTTTGGGATTTATTTATTTTAATTAGAAATATTAAGCTCACTTAGTGGTCTTTGTGAAAACTTTTCTAACTGCATATTTTATTTTATGTCAAGTAATAAGTTAAATTTCTATGGGTACAAAGAGGAGTTTTAGCTGTAACCGTAACCATAAGTCATGCTAAAACTATTAATTCTGCTGTTCAGTAGATAGCTAACTGCTGCTGAGTAGTTAACTAGTTGGCCATATTCATTGTAAATTTAAAGTTTTCTTCCTTTGTTTTCCAATAATAGTTAGATGGCAATGTATGTTTTAGAAAAATGGACCTGTTGGAACTTCTCAGGTTTAATGTGACCATTAAAGGGACTAGAGATAAGAATAGTGGTTTTCACTGAACATCATCTAAAAGTCCTATAGTTCATTGTAAAACATCCCCTTGGTTTTGTATAGTTTTTAAGGAATCCAAAGTAAGAGGTAGCTTTATCAATCTCTCTGCATCCCTTGGCACAAGGAATTATTTTTCTGGTATCAAGGGGACAAAACAGGAGTGAAGTGACTCACAGCTAATTGCTGGATTAAATTAGGCATCCTAGACTTTCTGCTTCAAGTTGATTCTGAGATTCAGCTGCTGTCTGCAAGAGGAAGAAATATATTTCAGCATCCACAAAGAACACAATGTGCATATGTTGGTTTTATTTGCTATCTCGTGCTTTCCAACCAAAAAGGGCTTCTTGATTGGAGGGAAAATTCACACTACTTTAGACCATCAGCAAATCCTGAGTGTATCTCATGATTCTTTATTGCAATGTAAATGAACTTATTTAACAGTGGTCATAGTTTCTGAGTAGTTTAAGATAAATATGCTTATGATTTTTTTTTTCCTAAAGCTGCTTGGGTTTTGAATTTGCTATGTGTGGGTCCATATGAAGCTGCACAGGTTACAGAATTTGTTACTTATGTTGGGGTCACCAAAGCAGCCGTTGCATTTCCATGTCCTTTTCATTGTTTTTGCTTAGGTGGAGCACTTATAAATGACTGGGTATGTCTGAGCTTTGAACAATGCCCTTGGCCAACCGTTAGTCCTAATTGCTGTGACTAATTTGCTGTGTGACCTCAAGAAGGTAACATAGTTAACCTTGGTTTTCTCATCTGTCAAATAGAATTGATGGCACTCTACCAAGCTAAGGATTTCAGTAAGACATCAAAATCTCACCAACTCCTAACAAACTCTAGTTAAGAGTACTTAAAACCCAGTATTTGGTGATAACATTCAAAAATATAAAAGCACATTGTACATAAACAGAAAAGATTGTTTCTTATACTTAAGTGATATGTTTAAACCTGAAGAAAAGGAATTCAAGTGAAATTGTCCAGCCACAGAGAATTAGGGCCAAGGGCCAGTTTAAATAGTTCAAAATTACATGAAGCAGTGTTTTATGAAGAATAGTAACAACTCTTCTTTCCCTTCTTTGAGGCTATCCAAAGAAGGAATGAAGCTAAATTGTAGCAGAATTACATAAGTTAGATAGCAACTGGTTTTACTCACCAGTTTTTTTTTTCCCCTAAGACATTCACTTGAGTATTCTCTTCAGTTTTGATGGATGGGGGAATGCATTTGTCAAAAAACTGTACCTGTTTCCCCAGGCAGAAAAACCACTGTAAACAATGTTTTGTTTCTTGAGACAGAATTTTTATTTGCATTTATACATCTTGGACCTTGGGAAATGTTTTCTGGTAGACCCCTGCTTTCCTTTTTTATTTTGTCTGTCTTCTATGACTTGGTGGTAAGCCATACCAGGGTCATTAATCCACTATATGGGTGTTTTGTACACTTTTTGTAACATTTGGAGGTCATTATACTGTCAAAACTATCTCCAGACTCTATATAATAGTCTCTTCCATGCTGTGTTTCTTTTTGAGAAGATTCTCAGGACTTCTTTTTACCTTACAAAGCCAGAATTATTATAGCATAATAAATCACAAATATTTTAGTCTCATTATTACTAATCAATTATGAAATAGCTCATTAGTAAAAGGAAAAAAATACTGAGTCTTGGAAGGAGGGAGGAAAAGGAGTCTTTCTGAATCTTTTGCCTAATTAGTTTTAGCAATAAAGATTGCCACCTATTGGTAAAAAGAAAGAAAGAAAACTAAAGGTTTCCAGTGGTATAGGTGGTGCTTGACTTCTTTTGATGATGTTCTTGGGTAAGGTATTTGAAAATGTACAATTTGATTTGGCACTTAGTCCTGTAATTTAAATTTATCATAGCCAATCTCTTTAAATCATAGTAAGTTTTTAAAGAGAGGAGGGATGTCACTTTCATGGCCTCTTTTAAAAGCATATTTTTGAGACTGTCAGAATTTTAATGGAATATTAAATGGAGTTTAAATTGGGCAAATTTTGCAAGCTTGGTGATTGGTTTTGAAAACATTTTTCTAACTCTGTGGTTAGTTTGGGCTTTCCTTCAGTTCAGCCTTTGGAATCCAGTACTTCCTGCCCAGCTGAAATAGGATGGGCTTGGTGGCATTGACCTTTGGTGCTTCTTAGTGCTGGGATCTGTGTTTCCAGATCATTTGTACTTTGCAAAGACCACTGCCTTAAGCCATGTCATCTCCCTGGAATATGTTGATTGTCCATAAAGTACATTTTGATAAAAACCAAAGTTTTTTGTTGAAAATTCTCAAGTAGTTCCACACAGGAAAAATGTTTTTTTAATAGCTTTTGCTCTTGCTATTGGATGAATATATAGATTTAAATTATTAAGATGACTTGGACTGAAATATAGAGCACAGGTGTAGCAATTTATTATTAATAATGTATCATTTTAAATCCACTTTCCTCCTATCTCCAAATCTTGAGAAAATTAAAATAGTCTTACTTTCAGGTTCTGTGTGTGTGTTGGTAGCTATCCTAACCAACTTATGAATAAAGCCCCACTGTTCTGATGTGGTAGCCTTGTTTCTTTCTCATTTGTCTGTTCATATTTGGAATTTTAAGTTTTTTTGTGTTAAGTCCCAACCAGATAATCATTTGATACCCTTGTTTTTGGCATTACATGTTTAGTTAATTAATTTAGCAAAATTTATTTGCCCTCCATTGGGAACTAAGTACTATAAAAGCTAAAGAAGGAGAAATTAGGAGACCCATATGTTATTTGCTTTCCATTTTTACATAGCACACCTATATATGTGTGAGAAAAATATATAAACTGTTACAAAGCAACATATTGATGAATTTAAATGAGAAGAACATAATAAAAGCAAGAACCAGGCAGAAGAGTGATTGGGGCCATAATAAATCAAGATATGTTTTTTGAAGAAAGTGAAATATATTTATATGTATCTTCCAGCAGATTCTTAAAAATGTCAGTGTTACCCCTGGTATTGTAGCATGATTTGGAAAGATGATATAGGGAAGACAAGAAAAGACAGTTTTGTGGATATTGTGAATAAATTTAAGACATGAGCATTTTATGTAGGAAAGTTGAAATGCATTGTTACAATGAAGCTGTGTAATTTCCTTCTGTAAAGACCTGCCCATTTACCAGTAATGATACCTTCTTTCTCTTCTATTTTTGTCCCTTCCTTTAGGAAAAGGAATTTATGCTTACTCATTATTTAAAATTCAAAGTCATTTTCCTGTTCCAGTTGCTTTTGTTCCTACCCTTGAAGAACTGGGTACATGTGAAACTTTTGTTCCTCTTTTATTTCTACTTTTAACAACTATCCAATATTTACCCTCTTCAAAAAATGTCTACTCTGTCATCCATCACATTTTTGTTTAGTGGTACCTCTTACTGGTCTTTCCATATTGTGTTTCTATAAATGCAGATGTACTAGACTTATATTGCCCAGACCATCTATCGGGCACTAAGTGGTTCTGCCACAAAATCCAATACAGAAACACAGTACTGAAGTATTTAAATTCAATTTCATTTAAAAGAATATTGTATTAGGCAGTTAGACTTTGTAACTAAACCGTTTCTTTCTCCAAATGACATAGATCAATCCATCAGGCCACTCTAGGAATTCTGTTCCCCTACTACCTTACATTACCATGTGGCCACTATAATGACTTAACCTCCCAAGCTGCATTTTAATGGGTGTTTACGGGGCATCGTTTTACAAAGTGTTTCAAGTGCTCTTTGAATGAAAACTGCTGGGGGAGGGGGAACAGTAGGAAGTTACCACAGACATTTTCTCAGTCAAGCAATCATTTGAACGTACCCACATAAAAGACAGTTGATAGGCTATTTGGTGAGGGGATGAATAAGTAATAACACCCATCTCATACCACTGACCTTCAGTCATTCCTCAGAACTGGAGGTACTCCCCCTGGGCACTCTTGTTCACAGTCATATATTATGTGCTTACTCTATGCCAACTGCTGGGCTGGGTGGCAGGATCACCAAAATGAAGAAGACATCTTCATCCTTGAGCAGAGCTCACCATGTAGTGGAGGAAAACAGCGAACATGTGCTGATTGTGCCACCCAGCTGGGCAAGCGCTGTCCTTTGGGAATAGGGGGAGGGGAGGCACCTGGTGGCTATGATGGTGTGTCTTTCTTGGCCCTTACCACTCTGTCTTCTGCATGGTTGCATTTATCTCTGGGGTTTTGGTGCTTTCTCCTTAGATGGCTAGTGTCTCTCATAGAACCTGTATATCAGTAACAGGGCCCAGCATGAAGGCACTGGAGACCTGTGTATTGCTCTCTGGCATTGCCACCACTTTCTGCCCTCCCCACCACACTCACCTTTTGTATCTTCCTCTACCCCCCAGTTTTGTCAGCTCCTTGCCTCTGACATCAGTTATGAAGGAGGGGTAAGATTGGGTTTTTCGTTGGCCTCCATACCCTGAAGTACAGAATATAACCTACTGTGAATGAGTTAGGTTTCCATATTCATTTATATTATCTATAATGTCACTGAAATATGCCCATTTGCAGTCATCACCAGCGTAGCCATTCAGAGTTGCTTTCATGGAATGGACTTTGGTGGTCTCATCTTGGGGACTTGACCATCCTTGATAACGTTCCTTGGGGGAAATGCGTTCTGGGTTTTACACAGCCATTTTACAAATGAGCTCTCAAAACACAATCCATACGTAAGTTGGAGCCTTCTTGTGTTAACAGTCGGCCATGCTAGGAGAGGCCTAGTCTTTCATTCCTCAAAGCAGCATTGCCCAAGGATTTTGAATTGGCTGCCTCAGCATTCTCTAAGTTCATGGTGAGATTTCAAAACATGCTTACCAGCACCACTGAGCTAAAGGAAACTGGGTGCTCATTGCCTTGTGACTCCCCAAAGGAGAAGGGAAGTGAGGGAAATGATTAGTTTCCAAACACAGTAACCAACTCTTAGGTATTACAAATTTATCTTCAAAACTGATGCCACCCATGGGTTACTGTTAACAGTATCCTGGGACCATATTTTGCCAAGATTGTAGAAGGTAGATGATACAGAGGTTATGTTAACTAACATTGCTTTTGTTATTGTAAAAGTAAAAATTCTAGAGTCAATTTTGAAGTAGTAATGTAGTAATGGAGGGTGGCTTTATGCATGAGGCCACACATAAATTTTCAGTTCACTAGGTGAAAGGTATAAGACCCATTTCTGAGTTGGTTTTTCAGGGTATCCTGGTATTTTTTTTTTTAAGCAATAACTTTTATAATGAGTATGTCTTTATGAGCCCTAATGGCTCTTGACACTGTCACTTGCTTGGTAGAACCAAGGGCTCTGGGCATTTGTAAGCTATTCATTGTCACAGGAAGTGCATAAAAGGGTACTTCAGTTGGCCTCTAGGTGGGGGTGGACAGGGTTCCTGTAGACTGAATGAATCAGCCACTGATCCCTGCTGGTGGACCCAGCTGCACAGGGTAGGAAGCGCTTTTGTAGACCAGAACTACAACTCATTCATTTTTACAAGTTTTCCAGCCTTTTTTTTTTTTTCAAAGACATGGCACAATTTAAAATAGTCTTTCTGTATCCACAGGGGAAAGCATGCAGTTGATTGCATTCTGAGAGGGGAGAAAGGAATAGACTAGGGTTCTCCACAGAAGGGCTCTGGTCAGGAGCCCCTAGGGCCATCTATCCTAGTCAGGGAAGGTAGAACCTTGGCTGTGTACAGGAGTGACTGCTGACCTTGGTGTTCTGGTTGGATCATGAGTTTGGACCACAAGTTCACCAGCAGCAGTGAGGCCGAATTCACTACTTGGTGTCCTAAGACCAAATGTCTGCCAAGCATTTTAGCAATCCCTCCCACGTCCCCCTTCAACCAAGGAGCAGCAGCTGGTTAGAAGCCCAGTGGGGATGAGAAACATTGGCCCCTTCTCTGCTGTTTAGACTAAGGGCCACATTCTGGACCTTCTGGACCACACGGTCCTGAACTCAAGTATCAGCTGAATTACAGGCCCAATTTCAGGCAGATTTGAGCTTGCATCTGATTGTGGCAAGTATCTACATGTGTCTTTCATTATTCTGTTGCTGTAGGAAACACTGTTTAAGTTGGCAGATGTACTTACTGCAAGCAAAGCTTGTCGCTTGTGAGATTACTGATTTCACCAAAACAGAAAAAAAGGACCAAATGCCAGGGAGAGGGAGGGGAGTGTGTAGCATTTGAAAGTGTGGAGAAGCCATCAAGTTTACAAGTAAAAGTAGAATAAAATGTGGTTTCAATTTGTTGTACTGGGCTCAAGATAATATTTCAATGGTAAACCGTAGGGATGTGTGCGAGCATGTGTGCTCACTTGCTTGCTCCCTGAATTTCAAAACCCTAGATGTTACTTACAAGTTCTATTTGTTTCAGTCTCCAGTTCCATACCCTGATTATAAATTGGTAATTTTTAAGGGACTTACTGATAATCAGAAAAAGGTTTGCCAGTTCTAGGCCAGAGATCCCCAAGTTTTCGTTCTGTTTCCCTGAAGCCTTGGGGTGGAACATGTAGGAAAGACAGTGACCAACCCATCCTAGCTTAGCAACTTTGTTAGTAAAACCCCGCTGCCATCCAGTGGCAGTTAGCTATATAGCACAGTAGCTGTAAAATTACTTTATTCTACCTTTTCTCCCACAGTTTTCAACTCTGCTGCTGCTGTTTGGCTTCTTCTCCTTCCCCTCCCAGATTGTACCTGTCACTTTTTTTTTCTCATGATGGGGATCAAGCCAAAGGCCCCACAAATTTTAGACAAATGCTTCTCTACTTAGCTACACCCCCAGCCCCTGTAGTGGTATTTAACAGGACAATTCACTGTATGTCTAGCTTAAGGAATTCAGATGTGAGTCTGTTTATCTTACTTTTCCTAGCAAGACTAATTATTATCTGTATGACTCTTCTTCATGCCCTAAATTCTTCATAATAGGTATTTATCCTTGAGTGATTTTGTTACCTTGGCTAAAGTGTGACTGCTTCGTGGTACTTCTGCTTGCCCTAGTGTTGCTTTAAAGCAGGTTTTGCTTTGTATTTCTGTGTTGAGCCGTGGTTTACCAATATCCTAGCATGTTTCATGACACTTACCCTGCATTTCAGACAAGAATTTATGTGTCCCATAGGATCCAAGCTGGACTTGGAGAAAAAGCCAACTAGCAAATGGAATTATTCTGTCTTGTGAAAGGTTCCAGCCTTTTTTAAACTGGGCTCTGAGAAGTAAAAAAAAACAAAAAAAAACCCAAATATTCTTGGGAAGAAACTGGGTTTGTGAGTACTTGGCTAGAAATTTTAGGAAAGGAAAGAACATTTCCTCTGGCCTCAGGAGCACATTCAATGTGAAATATTACTGTTTTTAAAAGAGCCAAGCTCAAATTTATCTTTTGGTTATTTATTCGACTTGAAAATAAATGGATGTATTCTTTTTAAAAATGTTCAGAATTCCATTTTAAATAAAATGATATTTTAGTATGTTAGGCAAGATGCTCACAGCATAAGCTATTAATTAAAAACAGCTGGAACTTATAGGTGTTTGCAAATGTCTAGCGTGAGCAGGGGTTGGTAAAATCTGGTACAACTTAGTTCCAGCTGACACATTTGCCTCATTAGAGTTCTTTATGGTAAATGAAACACATGCTTCCTGCCTGCTTTGGTAGAGTCATACTCTCTTAGCACTTGACTAAGCAGGTGGAAAGTTTATTCAGTCAGAAGAATGGCTGAAAACAATGAACTCTAAACCCATCTATATGCATCCCAAGAAAGAGCTATTAAATGTCATCTATTTATTTTCCCATGGAGCCCATGCTTGCTATTTGTATTTTTATAACCTGTTCAGTGTACTGAGTAATGCTTAAATGTTGGCCTTTTGGTCATCAGTACTGTAAGTAATTATGAATCCACACACTTGAATATGGTATAAATTAGTTATCAATTAGCGTTGGAGCTAATTACTGGGGATTCCTCTGCAAACGCCCTATTCCTCTGGCACAGATCTCAGATATAAAGCTAGACTAGAAGAGACTTCCTCCTGAGGGAAAAAAGGTGATTCTGCATCTATATCCTAAATATAAACTCTTTTTTTTTTTTAATGGTACTGGGGTTTGAACTCTTAACAGGTGCTCTACCACTTGAGCCATTCCACCAGTCCTAAATTCTTTATTATTTTATTTTGTACAGTCAATCCCCTTCACTTGTTCTCTTCCCTCATTCTGTTTATAATTAGAATAGAAAATTAGAAGTTTACTCAAAAGAATTGAGTCATGGGATTTTAGATTTGCAAAGGACCATATGGAGATCATATAGTCCCATTTACACCTCACTCCCCTCAAAAATTCCAGAGGATGAGCGATGTGGTCTACTGATGAAATATTGGTATCTCTTCACAAAGGGACATAATCTTGGGATATATTGTCCTCTATTCAAAATGGTACCTTTACAAAGACTTTTTCATTAAGTGAAGTCTTTAATAAAAAGTGACCCAGTGTCAGGGTTCTTAAGATTGGATTATGGTATGTTTCTGGAATATTTGTGTAATATTTAAATCATTCTTAATCTTGCAGCTGGTTTAATGGACTAATAAGAGTTTTAGGCAGTCACCATTTGTAAGTTACTTTTCATAATTATCCTTCAAGGGAAGACACCTTTGGAGGTGCTTTGCTATGTCTCATGTCCATAGCCATGTTTATTTTAGATCTTAAAATTTTATGTAATACAGGGTTATAGATTGCATCAATAGTCTAGTATCCCCTCAACGAGGCAAACAAAGCAGTATCTTAAATTAAATCAGGGTTTCCTGAGGTTCTGGAATCTTTTTCCTAAATTTTCCACTGGGTAACCTCCAAATCCTTCTCTTGCCTTTGTCCCTAGTTGACACGAGTCAGGCCAGGATTTGTTCTGAGGAAGAAGGAGATGCTACCCTGAGATAGCACTTCTGGGGAGGGAGCCTTCGAAGGGAATAAATCTGGAATGGCCTGGACCGCTTTTAGTCATTAGGTTGCTCCAGAGCTTTTTAGAGCTTAACTTCTGAGATTTCTAAATTGATGATAAAACTGATTCTCCAAAATTACCAAAGGGGCGTCGTTTCCACCCCTGGCTTGCAAAGGAGTCACTTTTTTAGTCCTCTCAAAAATGATGTCACTTAAAGAGTTTTCCATGCCACAGATGTGGAAAGAATAACCCCCTCTTTCTGAAAAAGGGAAGTTAGTGAACAAATGGTGAATTCAGCTCTTTCCTGGTGTCTTTGGAGGTATTCATTCTCCACCAAAGGTACATTTGAAGAAGTGTCAGTTATCTCAGTCAGCCTCCCATGCAGCCTCATCTTTGGTTTCAGGAAATGGGTAAACAAACGTTATTGTTAGCTGCTTCTTCATGACCTTTCGGGATCAGGCATTAACTTGAAGCCAGGCCCTGTAAAGTAGTGGTTGGGGGAAGTGGGTTAGCGATTAATAATGGGGCCTGAGGAAAACACAAGTTTGCTTATAGTGAGCTGCTTCTTCATTTTACATCTCAGCCTCACAATATTCATAGCATTGTTTTAGCATCCCAGCCTGACTCTGCCTCACTGTGCTGCTTGAAAGACAGGAAGTCAGAGGGTGAAAGTAAAACATACTGGCTGTTAGTATGAAACAGCTTCTTACTCCCTGTACAGTACTGGAGTTCTATTGCCATTCCTAACTGTTGTTGGGGAGCGATTACAACCCGCAGAGTCATAGTGTTCTAATACCACGTGGAGCATTAGGCTTTGCAGAATTCCCAAGAAGTGGCGATAGTTTTGGAACTTGGATCTGCATACATTTCTCACTAAAGTGCTAATAATATCTTTACAAAGCACAAAGACATGGGTTGGGTAACCAAGTACCTCTGTGGTGTGGTTTTATTATTTCTCTGAAGCACCTGCCTACAGGGAGTGGGACCCTGAATTCATGAGGGTGGATTCACAGAAGTCTTTAAAACCAAATATCTGTTGATTCAAAATAGCACAGAGTTCAAAGCCACTTTCATTTCCCCAACTAGATGTTTTTCTGTTCTTTAATGAAAACAGCCTAAACTTTGTTATTAGCCCAGGTCTATCTCCATTTTGACCACCCTACTCTGCGTTTCTTTTTTAGGTGATGGTGGTTGTTGTTCTTGAGGACCTGAAAAAGTATAAAAACATTTTGTAATCTTGTAAGTGCCATATAAATTCAGGACATTAGCACTGACCTCCTCTGTCATTGTCAGGGTAACTGTTGCTGAGACACTGGCAGTGAGCATGGTTGGGTGTCCTGAATGGTCATCTGGTCTCAACTGTGCCAAATGCAAAGCGCATTTTAATGAGTTTACTTAGACCCCTCCTAGTAATTCATTCAGCCATAGACATGCACTTGTTTTCTGGGGAGGATATACCTGAAATTCAATAACTAGAAGAACTTACCTTGAGAGGTGCCATTAAAAACAACTAGTATGGATATATAGGACATAGATATATACAGTCCTCCTCCTCAGGTATGGCTCCTGGTGAGAGAAGCCAGACATGCATTATATTGGCATCTGCTTGGTCATTGCTGTGATTTTACCACTAGGGGCCCAAATACCCAGATGAGAGCAATAGAAGAGGTGAGAGCTGCAGACCCAGCCAGGCCTCTTTCACCCTCAGATCTTGGCTTCTTCTTTTTTTTTTTTTTTTTAATTTCCCTTTAGCATTTTGAATAATAGGAACAAATAAAGGAATTCAGAACTCAAAAAAATATGGACAGATGGACTATAGGAACTACATGAAGTTCCTTCAGATCTCACCCTTCCCTTCTAGATAGCCTGCTGAAATTCAAACATAACCATGAAGGCGAAACACATAATATAGGGCTGACAATCCAGATTTAGTGTTGGTTCATCCCTTTAGCATAATGACAGCCAGTTGGAATGCATTATATACAAAGTGCAGTTTACAAGGTGTAAAACATTTTGGATGTATTATGTAAAAGCATACTTTTACTTGTATGCTGCAAAATTATGTTCTTCCTTTGTAGACAATTTTTATAGAGCAGATTAACATTTTCAAATATTCACTGTATAGTGATTTTTACCCAGAATTGTCATTTCCAAAGGAGATTCTGTGTCTACAATATTAATTCCCTGTTCTTTCCTACTTTTCAAACATTCACTGTATATAGTATCTGTTACCCAAGAACTGACATTTTGAAAGGAGATTCCCTTGTGGATAATATAATTCCCTGTTCTTTTCTTGTTGCCTTTCTTGAATAATAATTTTTGATTTTGTATCTTTTAGCAATTTATCAGTTTAACAACATTATCATATGATCAGAGCAGGAAACTGTTTGAAACTTCTAGCTTCAAACTGGAATAATAATAATAATAATAGCTCCTTAGCTTTTTAAAGGAATCTCTTTCTCCTGGGACCAAATTGGATGCAGATATTTAAGCAGTAAAATTCCTGCCCAAGTGTCAATTAGGAGCTGGATTGAAGCTTCACATGCCATGTAAAGAGTAGGGTTTTAGGACTGAGCACCGACAGTGAGGCCGTCTGAAGAAAGAAGGACAACATAGATGCACAGGTGTTGCTGAAATTGTTCCCTTTTCAGCAGCAGTTTGAAACTTAATAGGCAATGAATATTGTAACCAACACAGTTGAAAAATAGTTTCTACATTTTTATAAGAATGCATTTATTAACCTGTATGTTCTGGAAAGAGGATATATTAGAGATTGGATTCAAGGATGCTGTGCTATAAAAATATACACCATTGGACCACCTTTTTAAGAAGAAAGATAGCTCACCAAGTTACCTGCCTCTGCCTTTGACTTGAATACTAGGTAGACATTTCTCCGTCTGCCCCTTTTATTGTAACTTCTGCTCATGTCTTGCAGCCAATATCAGACATGTTAATGACCCCTAATTTTATAAATGAAATTATTGCAGCTCAGACTGTCCAGATGTGAACCTAAGCAGATCTTGGGCTTTTGGGACTTAATAGCTGAGCTATGGCAGCCTTTCCCTGATAATTGAACCTTCTGTCATCTGCAGTCAGCAGACAGACAGTCTTAAACAGGAGGCACACAGACACACTTCATGCTCATTTAAAGGGGAGCCAGGAGCAGATGGAAAGCCATCAGATACAACAGTTTTATTAATCATGCTGTTTCTGAAGAGTCAACTTTATAGGCCTGTCAAATGTACTGACCCTGTGCTGGACACTGTGACAAACAGTAGATACCTGATTCTTAGCATTCCTGCAGGTTTTTTTGACTGTGAGGAATGCAGTGGGTGCCCTCCTCCCCAGTCAGCTCAGACTAAGTGACACGTGAACATAAAAGAGCACAGGACTCTTTTTTGACCCTCTTAGGAGAAAGAAATATTGTTCTTCTATTGTGTATCTTTATAGCTTTGATTTCAAAGCTAATACATTCTCCAGATAACCAAGTTCACTCTTAGGAAAACCAGAAGGCTCTGCAAAAGCTGTGCTGCTACTTCAGGGTCCACTAGCTGTGCATTAGAACCATGTTGAGCCACCGAAAGAAATGTGGCCGCTCTGCCTTGAGATGTGAACAAAAACAGAAATGAAGTCTGTACAATTTCTAGCTAATTCTTTCATTGATTATATGTTGAAATGATTATATTTTGGATATATAAGATTAAATAAAGGGTTTGATTTTCCCTGTTTGTTTTTAGCATGGCTACAAGAATATGCAAAGTTACCTATGTGGTTTATATTTGCCGCCACTATGTACAGACCACTGAAAGTCATTCTTCCTCTGAATTTCTGACCTAAACAGCACTTGGTGACTGTTTAATTTCTTTTTATCATATCTGGGTTTTCTCTTCCAAAATGAATGGTCAGCTGGTAGAAGAGCAGACTGGGCTTAGTTGATCTCCTGTTGTGATTTTCCAGAGTGGGAGGGATAACTGTCACCATTGCGGGTAGTATGTGCTCCAAACCAGATGGTCTGCCATCAGTTAAATCCTGGCCCTGACTGGTACTGCTGTGTGAACCTAGACAAACCACTTTACTTCTCTGAGCCTCAGGTTTTTGTGGTTTTTTTTTTTTTTTTCCTTCTGTAAAATGGAGATAGTGCTGAAGGTAGGTAGTCCAAGTAGTAGAGCACCTGCCTACCAAGCACTAAGCCCTAAGTTCAAAACCCAGTACTGCCAGAAAATAACAATAAAGAGTAAATTGGGGATAGTGATAGAACCTTCCTCATAATTTTGTAAAAGATTTGTGTTGCACACAGCACAGAGCCTGGCACATATTAAGCACATCTTAAATGTTAGCCATCATGCATAGCATCTTGGTAAAGAGAGGCTCAAATACATTGTCTCTGATCTTGTGTGACTTGGGGTTATTTCCCGCTCCCACATTTTTGGGAATGTATTATTTTCCAAAGAAATAACTGAATGGCAAGAAGGTGAACAGTAGAAAGAAAAATGAAAGGTGAGGTGGAAAGAGAAGGGTCCTGGGTCCAAATAGACATGGGGTGTGATCTCTGCTCTGCCAAACACTCGTCCAGGGACCTTAGTGTTGTCACCTAGCCTGAGTCTTTGTCCCAAGTACAGAGTTAGATCAACGTACTTCATGAAGCTCTATTGTGATTCAAAGTACCCTAAGTGTCCAGTGTCAGGCCAGGTCAGGTACTGTCCCTCTCCCTCCCTTGCTTGGCTGGCTTTATATTGTTTTCAGTTTCCTGATCTTTCCTCCCCACAAAATCATGACACATAGAAACCCAGCTAAAGTAACATTCTCTGACTTGTAGCAGACATGACTTTAGAATACACTTAAGATTATCCAGCTGGTTGTCTTTTGTTAGAGCCCTGTATACAGAAATCAGAGGCATTTTCCAGTTCCTTTGAATGTACTGTTCATTATAATAAATTGAGAATTTATTTGTAACTTGAAAACATTACTTTGGACCCTATTCCCTGGGTTAGAAATTATAGGTTAATGTAGCTCGGTGATATGTAAATAAATGTCTCTACCCTCCCATTTAATTAAGATCATGTATTTTCCCCCATATACTTGTGGAAAACTGTGCTTGATGCTGAGTCCAGACATTCTCCAGGTACCTCACATTTTTGCCAGTTTTGCAACAACATGGTGGCTAAGGAGAATAATAGTTATTTTCAAGTAATTCACAATTCCATGCCAGTTTAATAATTTTGTATTAGCCATGTGCTCTCCCTGACTTCCTCTCCAAATCATAGAATTTAAGAACTAGAAACTATTTAGATTAGTTAACTAAACCATGACCACTCACTGACCTACACAGTGAGACCCAGAGATAGTGTTTTGTGTGGTTATCCAACCTGTTGTAGAGAAATGTAGAACACATTCTTCACCCATTGTTTCTGTTTTTTTCCTATTATACAGTAGCTTGCTAATTGTCACTTGGTAGGCCACAGTGACAGTCATGCCTTGGTAAGGTAATTAATCGTATTTGTTTTTTGGAACCAGAAATCACAAAAAGGAGACAATTGTGTTTAAAAAACAAAACAAACTTTCTCTGGTTTCTCTAACAGGTTACATTGAATGACCCAAATAGTAATTTATGAACGAAAATCAGTCTTCAGAAGGCTGATGCACAAAGTGACCAACAGGGGGAACCCTAATGCAGCCTTTTGGGTGACTTCGCTTAACTTCTAACCTTTTAAAAAAATCACTCAGCTCCTATTAGAGCCAACAAAAAGCATCTGTTGTTTTATTTATAGCCTCAATTTCCAAGAAGCATATTCTATAGCAGATGAAAAAAAGGAGTTGACAGCTCATAATTCATAAAGTTACTGAGGCTAATGTGATAGAGCAAAATGTACAAAACTCCCTCCCGGGGTGCAGTCCCTGTCACTTCCTTTTCAGGCCAAGACAGAAGTGGCTCAGGGAGAAGTAGCGCATAGATTGTTATGGTCCTTAAGAGAGGGGCAACTCAGAGATGCTAATGTGGAAAGGAACACCCCGCAGGGAGAACAATTACCTCCACCTCTGGGCCCTCCACCATCCTGAGTCACTGGCACTTTTTCATTAACAACATCACAGGTATTTCCATTATAAGAAACCAACATTTTCCTTACCATTCCCACTTTCAGCCAGGAAGTTTCAGCTGTGTTCCTTTGACAGGTTGTTACCATTGTATTTCCATCAAGAATCTAAGGTGTTGATTAAAAGTGATGAGATCATTCCTATTTGCGTCAAACTCCATCTTTCATTTCACTCCTTTTCTTTCACCAATCAGCTCTAGTTTATATTGACATAACTGCTTTACCCTGCTGATTTTAAGCAATTATTAGAATACACCCACTTCTCAGATACCACCTCTTTGTGTTTTTGTTAGCTTATTGTAAGAATCTCTTTTGAAACAGTCAGATGAAATCAATATACATTTTATATTTTGCAGTTCTATCTGTAGTGCTTCCTGTGTTTTGCAATAATCTTGTTCTAACACAACTATTGCACAGAATTCTTTATTGTTGTTATTTTTAATATTAGTGATATGGCCCAGCTTCCCCAGATTGACCCATTTAAAATTCTTAAAATCGTAAGAATTAGTTTCTTTATGCTAAGAGGTGGATAATCCTATGTTCATTTCACTGATGAACATGGTACGTTGTGAAATACAAGAATTTATTAGCCATCAAAGTTAATCACTTCTGCCAGAGGTAGTGGAAATATATTGCTTCATTTCTTTAAAATTATGATTACTTACACTATTATCAAGGGTTGTGTTTACTTTTATATCAAAGTTGTTAGCTTTATATATAAAGTAGTTTAGTCTTCTATCAGTGATTTTTAAAAAATTGGTTAATCAAAAAACCTTAATACTAATTTTCTTATATATTTCTTCTGTATTGGCTGATAGGGAAATTTCTGTTCAATATTTTCAAGCCTCTTTGTTTTTCTTGCCTGTGTTTTCTTTCCAGTTCCATGTGCAGCTCATTGATTTTTCTCCTGGACACCTTAACTCTCCTCACACTTAACTAAGATTTCATTTTAGAATCCTTGGAAAGATACCAGTTCTGGTTTGAATAAGAAGCGTCCGCCACAGGCTGATGTGTTGAGTGTTTGGTCCCCACCAGGTGGCACTATTTTAGAAGGCTCTGGATACTTTGGGAGGTGAGGCCTACCTGGAGGTAGTAGGTCACCCGAGGGCATACTTAGTCACTTCCTCTTTCTTTGCTTCCTGTCTGCCATGAGGTAAACAATCTCTTCCACCATACACTCCTGCAACCAGGGATGGAACCCTCTGAAATTGTGAGCCAAAATCAATCTTTCCTCCTTTAAACTGTCTCTTAGGTTTTTTGGCTATAGCTAGGCAAAGGCATAGCTAACAAAATATATTTAAAAAATAACTTGCTAGACCCTTTACCACCTTCATGATTCACCAGAAGTGTCTGCTGTATTTGGCTGAACGTGATAAGTTGATGAGTTATTTTTAGCTGAAGAAAACCCAGTACATCCTTGTGGAAGAATGTGTTTAGTTTAGCCTTATGAGAAAATATTTAATAAATGCTGTCCCGAAAATATTCACCCTGGCTGAGTGTGCTGGCAAGAGTTCAATCCTGATAAAGGAGAGGTGATGGTGAGAAGCTGGCCCACCATTCTAACCTTCAGTTGAACAAATGCATTTCTTGTCACCAAGGCTTATAACTGTTGCCAAATGCTTTTCTGTCAGTGTCCAGCAAAGGTTTTCCAGACTCTGTTCTTGGCTTTGTAACCTCCAGAAGGGCACCATGTGGTGTAGACTAGATTCACAGGGTGGTTGAGATTAGCTATGAAGTCAGTCTGTTCTCTCAAATCCCAGTTTTACCACTGACTGCTAGCATGACCTTTGGTGACTTGTTTAACCTTTCAATCTCACGTTCCTCATCTATAAAATAGGGACCATTAGAATTCCTCACAAGGTTGTACAAATTAAATGAAATAAATGCACCAAGCACAGTTTCCCACACTAAGTGTTTAAAACATGGGCACCATAGGTCGTAGTAGTAATTTGTAATCATCCTGTCCCTCACTTCATAGTTCTCTTTATCTCCTCCCCAAACCACACAGCAAGTTAAAAGAGCCTGGTCCTTGGTTGGAACCTTCTCTCTGGGGTCCTCACATGAGAAGGGTGAGGAGAGAGCTCTGATGTCTCTACTTACAAGGGCACCAATTCCATCATGAGGGCCCCAACCATATGACATCATCTAAACTCAGTTACCTCCCAAAGGCTCCATCTCCAAAAATTATCACTTTGTGGGTAAGGGATTCAGCTTATGAATTTTAGGGGACACAATTCAGCCCATAGCACCTTCACTTGAAATGCATAAAAGTTATCTTAACTCAAATCCATCAGAAAGTGTTGCATACTGCCTTATGGGACTGAGCATCACATATACATCTGTGTGTCACATAACCCCATTATTGCATTTGCCCTTTAAGTTAGGGAGCTTGGCAGGAAAGTTTGGGAAATGTATTACAGGTTTCCTTGCTTGACTGGGACTTTCTTCATACTCTAAAGAATGGAAGAGAGCCCCAACTGAATTCATGGGCTCTGCTTTGTGACACTGGCCAAAATAGTTAATTTCTCTAAGTTTGTTTTCTTGCCTTTAAATCAGGGATCATAAAAAAAAAAATACATCTTTGAACTGCTGTGAAAAATAAAAGCATGTTGTAAAATAGCGTGGGGATGTGGCTCCTAGGTAGTGTCAGTACTAATATTCATTCACCCACTCAACAGTCAAGTGACCACTGCATGAGTGACTTGCAGTTTTCCCTTCTTTCCTCCCCTTTGGAGGCATCTGGGTAAAATTTCATGTGAAATCTTTCTAAGCCAATAAAACAAAAGACCACTTTACCTCTAAATCATTGGCCTCTGAAATTCCTCAGATTTAACTGCAAATTATTTCTGGAGCCGAGTGGGAGGAAAATGGAGGGGAGTTCCTTTCTTCCCCATTTACCCCCTGCCCAGCGTTTTAATTTGCTGTACACTGAAGTTGTCATCTTTAAATCAGACTCCAATTTAGGTGATCAGAACACAGTTAATTAGGCTGCCTGTTGAGGATGAAGTGTAATCTTGCATTTCCGTGATCTCTGCACTCCAAGGATTTAGCTAAGGCCATCAGAAGTGAAGCTGTATTGTCTGCTTTACTTAATAAGAAGATCCCTGCCTACTGTTTGTGTCCGGTGCCAGTCTGTGGTCTGGCTAAATGGGCCAAGTTTTGCATCTTTGTCATTTGTTTTATGCTGTGGAGCAGAAGAGATAAGAGGAAGAAGATAAACTTGAAGATATTAAAGACTAATTAGGGGATCAGGAAAGATTCGCAGATTCTAGCTTTAATCTGTTGGCAACTCTGAACTCCCTCCTGCTAGTTGTCTCTCAGTTTATTTCACATCCATTCTTTCAACCTCCATTTCCATTGCCCCTACTTCTTTCTTTCTCCTCCTCCTCCTCCAAAAAGAGTCCTTGTTTCTACCAAGCTTAATATAAGTTATTACATAACCATTCTGACTTCATTTTTCCTTCACATTCAGAAAACTGCATGCAGTCCAGTAACTCAAATAGATTATAGTACTTGTTGAGAAAAAGTGTGATAAATTGAAAATAATACAATGTTTGAGTTGACATTCTAAAAAGAGATTGAGTATTTATAGAATAAAAGCCAAGATTTAGTGTTTACTCTTACCAAATATGCTTCTAGCTCGCCATCTTTAAAATGTATTGAGGAGATTTTTCATTTATAATAGCTTCTAGTCTTAAAATTTGTTGTGATTGGGCATCTCAAAAACCTGTTGACAGTGCTAATAAAGATTACAGAAAAAAATCTTAACATTCATAACAGTTATGCTCTCTACACACTGGACACTGTGTTTACCCTGCTCCTTTACATTATTCACTCAATTCTACTGCCTCATGGATTATTCCCATTTTACAGATGAAAAAACTGAAGTCCCAGTTAATTAATTTGCCTAAGATTACCCTCAGTAAGAGGTAAACCAAGATTAAAACCCAGGCATCTTTGACTTTAACCAGTGTTTTTAATCACTTCTGTACTACTGACTAAATAAGCATGTACCAGAATTAAGGAACAAATATAGTTCAGCTCACTTTTTCTTGGTTTTTGGTTTATGACATTATTGTCTTAGCCAGAGAGCACAGACTAGCATCTGTTGTGGTGTCATCCATGAAGCCTGAGTTTAAAATCAGGGTATGAACTACTCTAAGTATAAAGTTTGAATGTGCTTTTAAGGTTTATTTAAGAAAAGAATTGGGATTTGTTTGAATTTTGACCACCAGAATGTACATTTTTGCATTTGAAGAGATGACAGAGATCAGTTCAGACAGAAATAAAGTTTTGATTCAGCAAATTAACATCTGGATCCACATTTGCATATACACTTTCTTTTCTGTGTATTTTTTGTTACATTTTTAGAGGTAAGTGGTGATTCTCCCCACACTTCCAAGCTGCTTCCATCAGTAATGAAATACTTGGCTTGGCCTTTCTCTGGAGTCCCGGTGTTTCAGCTTAAACTTTCCACTCGGCCTTGCCAGGCACTAACTTTAAAATATCTTTTTTTTAAAATAGAGAACGCCTCCAAAGGTGCAGCTGTGTGCTGGTTTCATCTTGCACTTCATAGCGGTATTGGCACCACTTAGTGCAAAGAATGCCACTGTCTCCCACACGCTGTTGGTGCCCAGGACTGTTGAGGCCTGTCCATGTTAGTGGTTTGGGAAGGGCTTTAGTTTGGATAGAAGGCTCTTTTCTGATTCATGTGATTGGTTGTCACCAGGGCAAGGCGGGGGGCGGGGGGAGTGGGGTGATAGAGTGAGTTGAGAATGCAGCCTCTGGTGTGTCATCAACAATTATTTCTACAACCTGGGATTCCTGGCTCATCCGTGTTCTTGTCAATGTTGAGGGCTGATTGATTGATTCTTTTGAAATAACGCATGTCTTGGATTCACCACTTTCAGACCTTTGGGCTCTTCTTTCCTTGTTTCTTTCTCCTTGTGCAATACCGACTTCTTTTGATGAAAAATGATGCAAGTAAATGAAAAACTGAGGTTGGATTGCCCTAGAGGAATCTACAAATGCATCCCGATTCTGAAGAGTTACCTTGGTTCTCTAGACTTAGACAGTATGCTGTAGCACTCTTCAAAACCAAAATGCATTGCTTGCTCAGGTATAAAAAAATCTTTCCAGAAGATGAAACGTAACGTGACTTTATTTGTAAACTTCAGAAAGATCATGCGCTGTTTATATGAGTTTTGCTTGATAACCCCACCATGTAAGTCATATTTTTTTAAGTCATTGTTTTTGGGCCCATTATGCTTTGGTTTATCAAACTGCTGGATGTGATGCTTCATACAGACTTGTGAAAGAACAAGTTATCAAATTTGGCTAATCCCTATTTCCTATTGAAATCTCTGACAATGAAATCTGTTAAAAAATAGAAACCCCACATATGTAGTGGAATTACAGGAATAGTTGATTTTAGGACTGTTGTAAAAATTAATATTTTTGTTTTATGGTACTTTTTAGAGTTTCAGTAGTAATTTTCCTGTTGCCTGAGATAGGTGATACTTGAAAACTTTTTGGGTAGGGTTGCCACATTCCCTGTGTCTATTTCAAAAAGGAAATAGATTGAATCACAGACCTTGTACTACAGAATAGGAAATCCTAGAATTGTTTGGGTTTTTTTTTTAATTATCTCTCCATGTAAGTTTTTACGTCTTAAAACTCCATTGCACCAAAATAAAAATACTCCTATTGCAAAATCTCGATCAGCTGTAATGATTCATACCTTCGAGTCTTCCTAGCATTAAAAATTCAGTGGGAAATTCATTTAATACCTTAAAAAGGAGAATTTATACTTCCTTCTATATGTGTATAGAAAATAATCTGGTATGCATTTTTTAGAAAAGGTGTATTGTACTTACTGATAACCTGGTAGTCATCACAATGATTTTCACAAACTTAATCGAACTCAAGTGTGATTAAAACAAATGAGATTTTGTAGCTCAGGATAACTATGGGTAAACTAAATGTGTTTGCCAAAGAAACATGAGAAAAGCAAAGGAAAGTGGGAAGGTTTGGCTTTTTAAATTTTTCTCATGGGCTGGTGGAGTGGCTCAAGTGGTAGAGCACCTGCCTAGCAAGCAGGAGAGACCCTATGTTCAAACCCCAGTACTGCCAAAAACAAAAAAAAAATTTTTTTTCAGCTGAAGTGAAGAAAGAGAGAGATGCCTGCCCTTCTGTATTTTGCATTTGCCAACCCAGCAATATAAGAACTGTTGGGTGCATATTTCAATCACAATTAGATGAAATCTTTAATTATCATTTAATTTAACTTTCATATTTGCCTGCAGAAATGATCGTGCTGATAAGATTCTGGAAGGAGATAAACCTTTATTAAGCAATTCTATTTTCAGTGCCAGGGCTGAAGGTTTTTTTTTTTTAAACTTAAAAAAAGTGTGTTATTTATGAGGAAAAGGGAAGAAGAACTGGCATGTTGCATGAGTGTTGTGTGAGTATGTGTATTCGTGTGTTTAATATTTAGTCTTAAGTTTTTTGAGTTTGGGGGTATGCTAAGATGTATTGGTTTGAGAGGGCAAAGGAGAGCCTGGACTGACTCGTAGGTGATAGCATAGCTCTACACCATTTCTCTACCTTTAAATTTCCTGTCTTTTTCATATGCTTACAAGATAATGTTCATTTTGTCCAGTGTAGAAGGACTTTGTTGGAGAGGATACTTTCTGTGAGCTGAAAATCTAAGGCAAATGAAATGATGCGTCCTTCCTTTTTATTTTATAGTATCTTTAATTAAATATTGGGAATCTTTAAAACATTTGTATTTTAAGTGCTTTTCCAATAAATGCACATTTTAACTTAGAGACTTGGAGATATTATTGCTGGATCTGTTCAGGGGAATCATCCACATGGATTTTCTTATCAAAGTAGTGAATCCCAAAACTTATTACTAACTCCAAAGAGATTTTTACCTTGACATTTGATTCTGATGGTGAAGTTCCCATCTAGCTCATTGAACAGAGGTTGTCTGGAGAGTTAGTTGCCTGTCTGCTTTGCCTTTATGAAGCTGAAGAGGTGTAAGTGTGATGTTGCCTTAGAACAGAGACATCCAGGAAACTGAATGGTGAACTTTGAAGGACCTTGAGTGCTAACATCCATTAGCCCTAAGTGAGAATGCCCTGGTGTCAGAAATGGCTTCTCAGTGGGGTCTTTGTTATACAAAGTGATTCAGGGATCTTGCACAGACCATCGGTACTGCGCTCTGCAATACTGTGGTCAGTAGCTGCATGTAGTTATTTCAATGTGCATCAATTAAAATAAAAATTCATTTGTAATGACTGCATTTTAAGTATTCAGCAGTCACTGTGGCTAGTAGTTGCTTCATTGGAGATCACAGCTATAGAAACATTTCCATCATCACCGAAAGTTTTATTGGAAGGTGCTGAGATAGGATTTTCCTTCATAATTTAGCTCTATCCTAGGTAGTTGAAATGGCGCATATAGTTAGGTGACAAACCACAAGTGTCCATCTGTTAGGTACATTGCCCTCTGCAAGGGTCTTAGGGTTTACAAAATGGCTTACATAAATTATATTTAGTTCTCTGAGGTCAAAATTTAATAGCACAACTTTATTTTTGTATTGTGAGTCTGTTGCTTTTCGATGTTGACTCTTAGTACTTGAAATACAGACCTAATTAGAAATGTGCTTAGCATAGCATAAGGCTTACAGTGGAATTACCAAACTCTCACTGAAACAAAGCGGGGCTCTTGAGTCTTGCTTAGATTGTATGAGCTGTCTATTCCTAGGAAAGAGTGAAAGTGATGGATCTTAAGTATCTACAGCTATGAATGACTAACAAATTGGTTGCACATACAGATATTTTCACAAAGTCTCCCATTTACCTGTATTTATAGTTTGAGAAATTTGAGATGAATATATTTAGCTCCCTCTTCTGGCATATTTTGAGAAAAAATATTTTTACTTAAAATAGTTTCTTTTGTTTTTGTTTTTTTTTTTTTTTTGAAAGAGAATATAGTTATCAATGCAGTGTTGAAGGAGGTTGTGAATGTCATCCAGTTGGATTTTTTTGTATCATTACAATTGGTAAAAATACAAATAAAGCATGGAAAAATAATTTCCAAAAACATCATATTATTTAATCTTCTAATGGCTAAAAATACATGTAAGCAAGTAAAGATTTTTTTTAACCATTACACAGTGTGTTAATTTAAAGTCAGAAGGGCAGTGGTCATTTGTATTTTTTTTACAGTCACTCCTGGTATTTGGGGGGTGTGGGGGCAAGAGTACAAAAGGAAACCCAAGTCATTGGAGTCTAAATATTTTAGTTATATATCATGTTAATAAACTGTTCAATAAAAATCTGTAACCTGTATTAGTCTCTGTCTTACCTGTGCAGTGATTCTTTCCTAATAATCAAGAGGCCAGATTTGAATTCAGATTTCTTGCCTCCTCAGGGTGGTTTAAGGTGAGAATTGTGCCTGGGTTTGTCCCTCACTTCTCCTTGGACATCAAAAAGCTCCAGTCCAGCCTGAGCCCCTCCTGCCCAGGCTCAGCCCACCTCTGGACTCCTGTGCACCTGGACAGGGAGGTCTGCCCTGAAGAGGACAGCCCTAGAGGAGAGGCCATAGAGGCCATCGGTGGGGAGTTGTGGGACTCTGGATAGGCACTCAGAGGAGCGTCCTAGGAGAGAAAAAGCAGGCATGTCCCCTTAGCCCGAAAAGTGTACAGCCTGGTGTAATGATTCCTCTTGCTTGGGCCTGAGTTTGCTTCTGTCAGATGTGTTTGAATTGTTTTGTATTTAAACATTCCTCACTGGTCTAATGCATTGATTGCCCCAAATGAAATCTAATGGTGGGGTTTTGTTTCTTTGCAGCTTTGACACTTCCGGATCTGGCAGAGCAGTTTGCCCCTCCTGACATTGCCCCACCCCTCCTTATCAAGCTCGTGGAAGCCATTGAAAAGAAAGGTAACCAGACTACTAGAGGAATCACTTCATTTGTTAAACCCTTTTTTATTTCATGGCAGTTATAATTTTTATTTGTCTCTGAGACATTCATTAAATAAATGTCTTATTACCCACCATGTACAGAACCTGTGCTAGACGTACCAGTGATTTGGGTCTTTGTACTTAGGAAATAATCTTGACCAGTGATTTCTAATAATAGATTAACTTGTAGTTACTATATGGAAACTATTAAATTCTCCATCATTGAGTAAATATGATAAACTTGCTTTCTAGCGGCCAGCTGATTTTGCCAAAATTATTTACATGCCAGATAAGATTAATAGTAGGAGTTAACTTCCAAGAATATTTGGTTCACATCTAGAATAGATAATGATGGAAACTGGAATGTCTCCCTGGCAGCAGGCTCACAGGTTCTCCAGAGAGCTGTGTTTTGCATACACACTCTGTTTTGTGTCCTAGGTCTGGAATGTTCGACTCTATACAGAACCCAGAGCTCCAGCAACCCTGCCGAATTACGACAGCTTCTTGATTGTGGTGAGTATCATACAGCCCTAAGTACACAGGGAAAAGACTGAAGTTACCTTTCTGATTCTGCTAATGCATACACACACACACACACACACACACACACACACACACACACACACACACACACACACACACACGGAATTTAATCCATGCAACATTCTAAGTTTGAAGGGAACTACAGATCATGATGGTTCCCTTTGCCCCGTTATGTTAGTGACACAAACCTTTGATGTTTGTGTCTTGAGTTAGAGTGTGAATGCACATCCAGGAGCCCACAAAGCTGCAGGAATTATAGAGAGAAGCAACCTCTTGGGATTTCTCTGGCTCTGTAGAGCTGCCATGGTTCCTTAGCCCTGCTGTTGGTCACATCTGGATCGGCTAAAAAATATTTATAAGCCTATATCATGTACCAATAAATGTAGAACAATAGTAATTGAAGGTCTTTTCTGATACCCTGTTCCTTTCATTTCCTTTTTTCCTTTCCTCCTGTCATGCTTTCCTCATTTCTTGCCTGATTGCTTTTTCATGTCATATATATACAAAGTAACATCATGATATTGTTTTGTTAAGTAGTGTGCTGATAAACCAACTCTGGAAAGAAAAACCCCTAGTGTGTAGCATTTGCCCATTTCAGTGGTGTAAATATCCCCACCATGGTGGATTTCAAGCTAAACAACATGATGTAACTGAAAGTAGAGCTGGAGAAAATTAAAAATAATTGGCTCCTCTGAGCCAGTCTGAGCTAGATCTAGCACATCATTGGCTAAGTGATACTAATTAATTCAGCAGAGTGGTGACGTTGTATTGTTCCTCCCCTGCTTTTTTCACACAGAGAAAAAAAAAGTGCAAGTCAGTTTACTTGCCATCAGTTCAGCAAATCATCTTCTCACGTCATTGTACTTTTTGTTGTTGAAAAACAATTTTCTGCCTCACATCATTTTAACTGAATTTGGATAGTTGTTATTCCAGTTCTAGAAGAATGTCCTTCAGAAGGCTAATTGTATGGGAACACCCACATGATATTTAGTGAGAATCTGAACTGTGAGGCACCTTCAAAATTAGGCAATTTAGGACAAAGTTCATGAAAATTTCTTGGAGAAAAGAATGAAACTAGATCTTTATTAATAAATGCTTTCATTGGAAATGTACTACCCAAATGTTTTTAAACTAAAAACAAATATTTTTTAAAGTTCATTTTCCCTTTGTATGTGGAAATTAGTCTTAAAATACAAGGTATATCTTCTTTGCTGTTGTATCTTCTGCACTTCTCTCAGAGTAGGTCGTAAGAAGTTGACTGTCAGAAAATTCAAGATGGAAAGGCTTGTTTTTATGTATTTCTAACAGTGTTACCAGGGTGCTAAGGAAACACTGAATTTTTCTTTAGCCAATTGAAATAAGAGATACATGTTCTGGTCTGAAAATTGCTCAAATTTAACATGTTAAAATGACAGGAAATGTTTAAACATCAGAAACCAATGAAATGGAAGTAGTGGTTAGGTTTTTAACATGACCAATACAAAATGATGCAGGTTAGCTTAAAAAAAAATTATTTTTTTTCACACCACCTGTGAGATGTAGTAAACAACCAAGATTCACGTCAACAGTATATTTTGACATACAACTTTCCTTCCCTATTGACATCAACACACACACACACACACACACACACACACACACACACACACACACGGGAGAGGGGAGAGATTTTTGGCAAAAAAAGTAAACATTGTCCTAACATGTGAGTATACGTGCCAAAACTGTTTCTAGCTTCTAGATTTTCAACATATAAAAGTATAATATCCTGGAAGACATTCTAAGACAAGTCACTTACACCTGAAAAAAAATCATATCTTTGAATCAGCCTTGCGAATTTCTAGTTTCTAAAAAGGACAAATGTAGGGGACAACACACCTACCACATTATTTTATTTCATTCACACATTAACCTTATAAGGTTTAGCTACTTTAACTACTCAGAAAAGGAAGTTGACCCTCCGTTTTTAGTAGCTGAGTGGAGTGCTGTGACTTGTATCCACATTCTTCTGACTCCAAAGAAATGTCTCCCCATTTTGACCCTAACACAAATTGCTTTTTTCTTATCTCATTTCAATTTTAATGGTATGAATTTTTTCCTGACGCTCTGGTTTTTCTGAACCTCAATCAGGCTTTCTCAATTTCATCACTATTGATGTGTTAGGCCGGGTACCTTTGTTAGAAGAGTGGAGGACTGTCAAGTGGCATCCTCCTCCAGTTTGTGACGATCGAGAATGTCTCCAGACATTGCCAGATGTCTCCCACTCCCTGTGGAAGTCACCTAAATAGAGATCAGGTGGGTAGGGAGCACCTTTCCAGTGGGAGGAAAGAATGAAGTGTTTACTGGTTACCTATCACGAGTGGACATGGTGAAAAGTGCAGTAGAAGAGAAAGAATGTCACTTCCCCCAACCTAAACTAAAGATTATGTAGCTCTTCAAAACTCACCACATGACAGCTATGGACAGCCAATGGAAGAGTCCATTAGGATAGTGGTAATACAGAAGAGAACTCTTATAGAGTAGAATAAAGAAATGCCAAAGATCTTTAGAAATTACATTACCTAAATAAGTAAGTAAAACTGTACCATTAACTCTAATGGAATTTGACACCTGGTGAGCTTATCCAAAGACCTGTGTGAGTTGATTTCACTGAAACTCTCAAGGCTGTATGGGACATACCTGCCCTCCTGTATTATACAGAGGGGCTCTGGGAAATGAGCAGCACTCTAAGGGCTTCCTGGTTCTGTCCACAAACACTTAGCACTTTCCATGCACTGGACACAGAGGGATGTGGAAAGAGCTGTGAGCCACAGCCCTGCCCTTGGGACACCCTCAGTTTGGTCGGGAGATACATAATTGCCAGACTGCTTGCCAAGTGTCCTGATGGAGGTGTTGCTCATCAGCTCTGCAAGAGCACAGAGGCGATGCTGTCTGAGAGAGGAACATGTGAATTTAGTGTCTTAATGTCTATCCATACTGCCAAATAGTTCAGCAGATATTTCAGGGTGAACAGATCCAATGATATTAATTTGCCAGGCAAAGAGACATTAAATGATGCATACAAAGGGCCAGAAGCCTGCCAAACAGCTAGTGTGGAGTGTTCCTGTTGCGATACATGTACAATCTTACTTGGCACTATTTAATTGCACTAGTAATTGTAAACTTTTAATTTTGATCCTTTATGCACAGGCCTAGTATTGCCCTTGTGTACTTGTTAGAAATGTGAAGTCTCTGGTTAGCTCTTTGTGGGACATTTAAGTGGTTTACCACTTTGCTTCTTTGCCTTTTAAGTGTAATAATTCTTTTCCTCAAACTGACCTACCCATATTTTGTACTAGGCTGACTTTTCTTCGAGCTTATTATAGGGTAGCGTGATTATCTTTCATAGCGTTTGTCTACTTCATGGGGCAAGTTTGGATTATATTAATGAAGCATCCAAGGGATATTTGTAGCCGTGATCTTAACCTAGAGTGCCTACAAATGTTGTACTTAGTTCCAGCGTATCCAGGGATAACCCCCTGTCCTCCTCAGTCTTGTCAAACACCTTGGAATGACTCTGATACTTTCTCATTCTCTTCTTAGGCAACCACCCAAACCAACCAATCACCAGGTTAGATCATAATAGCATTAGGGGAAAGATCCTAAAACGGTTCCAACTATTTTTATGGATATTCTTGAGATTATTTGCTAAAATTCTGTAGTATCTTACTATCTATCATTTTGTTAGGTTAAATTTACATTAATTCTGTTCAGATTTGAGGGCACCTAGGAATTTGCAAGTCTCATTTTCCTGTTGTGGTTTTAGGAAACACTTGCTATATGACTACTCTAGATAGTAGCAGCAGAACCACCTTCAGAGGTTGTTCGGAAGTGTGGTGGGGCTATGTCACCTTGCTAGGGCTACAATAGCAAAATATCACAAACCGGGTGGCTTGAAGAATAGAAATGTATTTCTCACAGTTCTGGAGGGTGGAACCCAAGGTGAACCATGTTCGCTTTCTTCCTTGGCTTTCAGATGGCTGCCTTAACAGGGGTCCTCACAGTCTTTCCTCAGTGCATTGTATGTCTTAATCTGCTCTTACAAAGATGCTGTGCAGACTGGGTTAGGGTCCACTTGAGTGGTCTCATTTTAACCTCATCAACTCTTAAAGGCCCTATGTCCAGACATAATCGCTTTCTGCAGTACTGGGGCTTTGAGCTTCAGCATATGTATTTGGGAGAGACAAAATTCACCAGCATTATTTTTTGTTTCCCGAAAGTCTAGGAATATGCTACCGTATCATGGGCAAGTGTCCAGGTATGCTCAGTGCTTGCAATGTGTGGGATAGACCTACACAAAGAAAAATTGTTCTACCTCAAATCTGGGAGCAAGCCCCCATGAGAAACACCGCTAATAAATACTCCCTGTCCTACATTTGTCCTAACATTGTGTTCCTGTCCTGTGTTACATTTAGGTCCTACATTTGGAAAATTGGCTCAACTGAGATGTAAAATAAATGTTGGAACTAATTCTTTAAATGTCTTTTTTCCTAGATGCTGCCTCCATGGACTTGGAAATGATCGACGTGCAAGTTTTAGCAGATGCTTTCAAACGCTATCTCCTGGACTTACCAAATCCTGTCATTCCAATAGCTGTTTCCAGTGAAATGATTTCCTTAGCCCAAGGTTTGTCTTGTCTTCTCAGAACCTCATTGAACATATATAGAGATGTAGACATGCTTGCAAAGAGAGTGCTGCATATAAAGAAATGGTATTTAGAAATTATTACTAACAAGTTGCCTCTCCCCTCACTACCACCACAAATTCTCTCCTTATGAGAACATACAATAGAAAACCCAGATTCTCATTTGTTTAGAAACTTGTCCATGCATTTAACGGGCTAATTGTTAACTTTTGATCAATATTATTAATTAATAAAGATCTGTACATCTGGAAAGGACATGGTAGCCCAAGTACTAGTGTCAGATTCAGGGACCCAGTGACTAGGGATATTTTTGCATCTTCCCCAAATACCCATAACAAAATGTGTTGAGGGAGGAGAGCTCAGTGCTAGGAGCTCAGGCTCAGTTCAGTGCTTTGGGGACAGGAAACTGTGGTCCATAACCTTCAAAGTTAAACCTTATCTGATGTTTCTTAGAGCTAGCCAATCATATTTGAAGCTGCTTGATGGAGGGCAGGTTCCTGCCAGCACACCCTGAACATCTTGTGGTTTTTTACAAGAAGAACATTTCCACTTGACTTCAAATTGTTACTTTCTCACAATGCATTTCTAGTGAGAAGGACAAATGTCCTTTGCTCCTCAGGTCCTGAAGACTTTGTAAGAAACTCCTTCTGTAGTGAGGGGAAAGAGCAGCAATAGTCTAGGTATCTGTGTACGGATACCTAGAGACAGTCTTATTCTTTTCTCTCTCTCTCTAACCTTGCAGAAGTACAGAGCTCCGAAGACTACATCCAGCTCTTAAAGAAGCTTATTAGGTCGCCTCATATACCTCATCAGTATTGGCTTACGCTTCAGTATTTGCTGAAACATTTCTTCAAGCTCTCTCAAGCCTCCAGCAAAAACTTTTTGAATGCAAGAATACTCTCTGAAATTTTCAGCCCTCTGCTTTTCAGATTCCCAGCCACCAGGTATGTGAAAGAAGAGACTTGTGTTTTGTGTGGGTGATGAGAGTGGTCCTAAATTGATGGGTCATGAAACGTATTTTACAGATACAGATGCACGCCAAGTGCAGACTTACATCGTGCCTGTCACTGGACTGTGTATAAATGAAAAGGAACTTGTTTCTACATAAGGTTTCTAATAATACCCTGTTTCTTACAGCTCTGAAAATACTGAACACCTCATAAAAGTTATAGAAATTTTAATCTCAACTGAATGGAATGAACGACAGCCAGCACCAGGTAAGGCTTGGCAGCATTTGACATTTGCTGTTTGTTCATTTTCTTTTTTTTTAAACTTTAAGAATGCTGGTGTTAGATCTCTGAAGTAACTTAAGTTTCTGGCAGAATTACAATCCATAGTAATGGATTCACAGAAAAAATAATGAAGCGGTAGCATGTATGGTAACTATCCAAATTGGATCCCTTGCAGATTTTAAATTATATTGGTATTAATTAATTAATTGATTGATTTAGGGACAAGATCAGTGTTCGTTAGCCTTAAACTTGCTATGTAGCCCAGGCTGGCCTTGAACTTACACTCCTCCTGCTTTAGCCTGTTGGTTTTAGATGAGATAATTAGGAGAGCTCTCTAAACCTGTCACCTTTTAGACTTCTGGTTGTTGAATAAATTTATGGAGCTCATTTTAGTCGTTGACGTTTTTGGTTTTCTGTCTAATACTTACAAAGTAGGGATTTATAATCACTATATAATTTACAGTATTTTGGAATGTGTGTTTTGGAAGTGAGTATGCTGAGAAATGCCTGTCAAAATAAACATTTCAATAATGCAGGCAGTATGAAAGCAGTGTTCATTGCAAGTTAGAGCAAGCCAGACATTTCTTTGAAAGCAGGCTAGTGTTCAGTTAGCCATTTAACAAAGCAGGAAATGTAGATGGTGTGAGCAGGGGATTTAATTTAAACTGATGTATTTTTCCTCTGTGGAGAGTCCAAGCAACCTCACTTGGCTGTAGGCTGGTAGAAGTAACTAACAAAGCCTGGTCATTTAGAATAGTGATAAAGGTCCTATGAGTGAAGTTTTAGGACCAGCAGAAAGTGTTCCTTTCAGTCTTCATTTGTTAATTAAATGGAACCCATGCATTTGTTACTTATAATAGGAAACTCACCCAGCTTCCCTTGGCTATCTCTGTCTGATCAGCCATGGGGGCCTAGGGAGCAGTGTCATGCAATGGAGAATTACATTGTGCTTTTCTATCAAATACTGCAAAGCCAGGCTTAGTTGTTTGAATATGGACATAGCAGCCTAAGGGAGACAAAGGGCCTGGGCTTAAAACCTACCTGCAGGGATGGCACAGAGATGGGACAGACTACCACTCAAGATGCAGGTATCAGGAAGTGCTTCTGTGGACAAACCCAAAATATGTTACCAAATGTGAGAGGGCATCATATAGAATAAATAGGTGAGACAAGCATGGTATATTCCAAAGGTTCTAAAAAAGCAAGCAGAATATTTAATAGGAATGCCCAGAATTGTTGGCAATTTGCACCCAAGAAGACTGCCAACAAGTATGGCCTAGGACTTCAGTTAAGGGGCGTCCAAAAAGCTTCATCTTATATGACTACTTGGGTCATTTGATAATGGATTTGGGAGCTCTGTGTTAGTGTTCAGCGGCTGCCTTTGGGCTTCGTAGGAAAGTTAGGAATGGGGCATGTAATGTGGCTTGTGGGCCACATTGATGACCCAACTCTAGACGAATCACATAAGTGGGAAGGAGGAGGACCAGCAAGAATAGGCAGGTCCCTGAGGCAAAGGGCTGAGCTGTGATCCTTCGCTTCCCCCTGACCAGTGGTGAGGTGTCTCAGAGAAGAGGGAGGGCTGAGAATGCTGGTAATGAAGGGTCATCTCAGTGGCACCACCACCCTTATCAGGGAACAAACATGGAAACTCAAAGCCAGACAGGATTTCACAGATAACTACAATGGATGTATCACTAGGGTTGTTGAGAGTCTCTACAATATAAGATACTCTGGAATCAGTGGTGGAATTTGATTAATCAGTAAACTGATTAAATGTTCCACCAAGTAAAAAGTCATCAGCAACCATTTTCATAATGCACGCAGACAGCTGGCTTGATATATCAAAGCACCCTCCATGCCTCTGTTAAGGAATTGGTGTTTGCTTTCAAGGAGGATTCGTTCCCTCAGCTCTGCGAAAAAATGACAAAGCCTTGAACCTTGAATAGATCATGCCAGTATTCATGCAGCCTCTTCAAAAAAAAAGTTGAATCCAAGTCATTCTCAAACCCTAGCTGAGCCATTTTCCCCTTCTCTTAGCCACACTGAAAATTGCATAGACTCCTTGGAATGAAACGGATGCTTCTATATGTCTCACTTGTGAAAACATTTCCCTCCCCACGTGCTGGAGGCAGCAGGGAGGACCCGCCCTCATCCTGCACATCTGTGTATTAGGGAATGGCTGCAGTGCGAATGATTGGCAGGGCATCCTGGGGTAAAGAAATGATTTCTTAGGCCTGGTAGGAATGCGACATTCTCCCTGAGTCCTTCATCATTGCCCCAGCATGTGCCAGTCCCTGAGGCTTCAGAAGCACAGCACAGCGTATCTCCAGCAAATGTCATAAATCAGTCCCTTGTAATAACTGTTACTGTGAATAGAAATGAGTTCTTGAATGATATTTAAGGGCAAAAAAAAGTGTCTGCCATGGGGCAGATTGACATCTTTCTGTTTTTCGCAGGTAGAACTTGAAATAATATGATGTTTGGGGCCAAGCATCAACTTAAATAAGGTTCATGGTCACACTTACCTAATTAAATATCGGGGGGACTACACTGATGCTAAGTACAGAAAGAACTTTAGACATGCAGTTGGTTTCTTTTTAGGGTAATTAAGTAGATTGAAAAAGCTCATGAAGAAATATGTCTTAAAGTAGGCTTTGAAAAATAGGTACAATTTGAATAGGGGGAGGAAAAATCGCATTTCAATTCATGGACTTTAAAGATGTATTTGAAATAAATTGCAAAGGACAAAAATAATGGCTTTATATTTTACAAAAGCAGTAAATACAGCTGTGTAAGAATGTGTTGACCAACAGTGAGCTGTATATATCATGGTAGCTCTACCATCTAACCTAGGTGTGTAGCCGTTGGTACCACCTAGGTTTGCATAAGCACATACTAGGATGCTTGCTTGACAATGAAATAACCCCAATCATGCATTTCTCATAAGTCACTGCCATTATACTTTAAGTGACAGTCTCATAAAGCTTATTTTGGAGTTGAAAGTATTTGGATCGGGAAGAAACTGAGGCCCTCAGAGAATGAGAGACTTACCCTGTGCTACCCAACCAGGGCATGCCACACCTGGGTCTGCCCAGGAGCTGCCCCTGGGTCCTGCCTATCATGCCTGCCACCCCTGCTACTTGAGTTTTCAGAATCTTTGAGCAGTGTGGCAGCTTTTAGTGTCTTCTGACATTTCTAACATAGGACGCAGTAGGAATACATAAAATGAGCAGAGTCCCAGCTCCTTGCTGACAGCTTTCAGGGTGGAGCCCTACACAACTCTGTTAACACCTGCAGGAGGAGCCCATGGCTTATCCAGAGGGTAGGTCTGGATCTGAATCTCAGCCCTGTGCTGTCATCCCAAGCACTCGGCTTTTCCAGCCTGTTTTCAACTGCAAAATGAGGGAGAAGTCTTCTCTCCTGGATTTGTTATAAGAATTAAATGAGCTGACATAAACAAAGTTGTGTGGCTTGGTGGATAGAGTGGCCTGAATTTCTGCACCATTCCCCCTGTCACCTTGTCCGGATGCCTTTGCACAGTGCAAAAAATGTACAACTGTACATACAGTCCCCAAACAATGCATTCACTTCATCTGTACCCATTAGGTCCTAGCCAAGCCTTCTATGCAGATTAAGACGACCTAGCTAACATGTTTATCTCCTTGAGTCTCTTTTCCTCCTGGACTTGAACTGTCCAGTTCTTCCTGTTGACCCATTCAACTACATTTCTATAAAACAAAGACAAGGGTTTTTTCTCATCTTGCTCTATTCCCAACATAGATCTGGGCATGGCATAAAAATTATTCAGATGTATTTTTTTATCTGTGATAAACTTCTCAACTTGCAAAGAACTTTCAGAAACCAGCTCATTTAATCCATCTAGTAGCTCTGAAAAGTAGAGATTCTGTTTCATGGAGGGAAACTAAGATTTGGAAAGGTAACACACAGTAAGCCTCAGAACTTTGTTGATAATTTGCTGTTCTCCTTGTTACTGAAAGTCTTAAATATATTCAAAGCTGACCAGCAGGCTTTCCAGAGTCATTATGTGTTATAGTTACCCTACTAATTTTTAGAGAACTGCAGTAGATGTCTTTCTATAGGGCAGCCAAGGTAAAAGCAGGTCCATTGAACACTGGGTGCCTTTGAAAGCCACTCATTATAAGTATATTTACAGATTTCAGGTTTCATGGACATATTCAGAAATATTAATGTAGCATAATTGAAGTCTAATATTGCACCCTCAAGCCTAGAGCAGAAAATAAATGACTTTCTCCCCCCGCCCTTCTACACCTGTCAAAGTTAATTTTTAACCACCGGTGCATTGCAAAACATTCATCCTGAAGAGCCTGATTCATAAACCTTTTTTAAATGCTTGGGGCTTAGTTTTCAACCAAGACTAAAGCAATACCAAGGTAGAGAGAAGTGACTTTCAAAGAATTTTGCTTTTCTCTGACTTATTTTTTACTGGGTCGAAAATGCAGTCTGACATGAGTCTGTTGCAAAGGTGAGAAATGAAACCTTGATAAGATTCATGGGTTGAGATGGGCAGAAGTAAATAGAGGCAAGACACAGTTTTATCAAAAAGTAGTAAGTTTTACTGGCATTCTAAAAACAAGAGACTGAGCAAGTGTGTATTTGTGTGTGTCACGGGGGAGAGTTTTTACAGTTTTACTTTTGTTTTCACAGTGCAGCCTTCTCTCAGGATGGGTGGTGCAGGTTACAGAGGGATCAGGGGAAGAGTTTCCTTATTCTGCTAGGCCGTGGCATACCTCCAGGAAGCTTGTAGAATGTATTGGTTTTATGCACATGTAAACCTGGGTTTATTTATAATCTGAAACGGACATTTTCCTTAGTGCAGGGTCACCGAGAGCACTGGATGGGGAGCAGTGAATTTGCATCTTCCTGAAAGGCCCTTCTAAGTTGTCAAGTTAAAAATATGAAAGGAGCTATTCATCTTATTAAATGAAGATTTGGATTCATTTACTTTTTTCTTGCTGCCCTTTTAAAAATGGTTTTTGTTCATTAGTGATGGCCCACAAAAACCTTTAAGAAGTGAGTTCCAGGCTCCAAGCTGCTTGTGGGTGGTGAGGTGCACATAGGCTGAAAACTATCCTGCAACTATCAAAAGACAGTTTCATGACTCACTTAAATCCAAAAGTGAAATCACAGCCTATTTTTGTCTCGGAAATCAGTTTGAGAAAACTTTGAGGAAAAGGGATACATATTGTCTTGAAGAATCCAGAAAGTGAAGTTTTCAGTTATGCATGTGTATAAGGTTTTCAGTGTGGATGGGTGTTTGAGGTCTCAGATGTTGATTGATATAAAAGTTTTCCTAAAGGAACTTAACAGCCACGTGGAAATTATTTCCTAAGTATTATGACATGTAGGCTTTTGATATATGAGTGAATAATATAGCTGAGATGACAGTTGTACAGTTACATTTATTAGTTTGTGTGACATTTCAGACATGGCATAAGCATGAAAATACATAGAAAGTTCCAGGGGTTTCTCCCAAACAGAAGTTACTCTATTCTGACAGCAGAGGGCACCCTTTTTAAGCTAATAAAAGCAGGGGCCTTGCAGATCACTTCTAAGACTAAACCTCAGTGGCTGAAAGGTTTAACTCTATTCTGTTACTTTCTGGGATATAATACAAACTCTCTGGTACATGATTGTACATACCATGAGAAATTTGTTTTGAAGCAAACTTTCCAAGTGTAGTATAAGACTTTTTTTCCTGCAAGTAGAAGTTGCACTGCTTTCTAGTGGGTGATTCTCTTCTGAAACAGCACTACCAGACTTTCAACATGACACAGCACATGAATCCCAACAGGTAGGTTTTAGAAACTGATGTATCCAGTGTTTCTACCTTTAGAAAGGCTATTTTTAAAAGCAGAGCTAAACTATAAAGTATATTGTGAACTAACCATGTATCAGCTGGTAGACTCATAGGCTGATTTTTTTGCCCCATTGGAGAAATAACTTTTTCAGTGTTCTATCAGTTTGCACCAGAAGGACATTTGTTCAGTCACTTTCAGTGTGAGTTTAGCAGCACTTGCCAGATATTTCAAGTGACCCTGAGGTTAGCTCCTGCTGTTGGCCTGTGTGGACTTTGTCAGCACGCACATCTTCCTTTGCTAGCCACCATTGGATCTCTTTCCTGTACATACAGTAATGGCATTATTGACAGAACCCATGGTTCTTCAGAGAGAATGAAATGAAAGGTAGTCCTTTATTTTTTTTAACCTAAGTGAGCTGAGTTTTAGGTGCGAGACTTTTTGCATGTGGCTTAGAAGAAATTAACTTTATTTCACTTGTCCATTTTTACTTTCTCTGGCAGAGGGAAGCAGAAGGTCAGGGGCAGCAGACAAAAGAGTTTAGGACCAAATGTTAGAAGCCTGGTTTATTATTTCTCTAGTGTGAAGGAATTGATCAAAGTGATCTCTAAATTACTTTTGGGATTTAAAGCTTAGTGATTCTGTGATTTTTGCATTAGAGCTTTGTATGTTAATGCATAAGAAATTTTTGTAGGAACAATTTTAATTCTTTAGGGAATAGCCAACAATCCTAAATTGAGTTAGTTGCAACTTTGTCAAAGGACAAAAACCACTGGAAAAGTGTGTCCTTTTCTGCCCTTCTATCCTTTGCCCTAGGGGCAGGCAAAGAAACCCAATGCAGACACACTTTTTAATTATTAGAAAGTCATGGCCATAAAACCTGAGTTGAAGTTGACCTCATAAAAATAGCCCCTAGCTTTGTTTTTTCTTAATCTCGTGGTTGTGGAGTTCTGATCCTCTAGGTGAGAATCTCTTCCCATTGCAGCTAGCATTTGTGCAATGTGTTCCCGGCCTGAGTTGCTCTCAAGGCTTTCCTGTTACACCTGCAGGGTTGACCGTGTGAGTGCGTGGGAGAAGGTGGACACGAGGAGCCAGGCACGGTGTTCTGGGCTGTTCCGAGAGGTTCAGGCCTTTACAAGTGAGGCTTTGATTCTATTTTTTGCTGAACCAGCTCAGCCACTTCCTGTGTTTGGCTATGCATAGAGCCTTGCTTCACGGGCGGCTACTTGAGCCCCATGAGCAAGGGCGCGAGGGAGTGAGCCAGCCAGCCTGCGCACACCTCGGCAGCCAGTGAGACTATTTTGGGTCCCCGTACAATGGCCTTCTCATTTCCTCGGCGAAAATGAGCAACTTGGTCTTGCATTGGCCATTTGTCAGCCGATGACAACTTTGACTTTGACTTGGGCTCCCCTCCCCCCTCCCGAAATCCCCTAGCTCAGCAAATATTTGAACCTGCCCAAGTTAATCATGAAGCTGCGATCTTTATCTGGGAGAGACGTGCGAGCGCCTGGGCGCTTTCCCCCCGCGGTACAGTAGCGCCATCCAGTTGGCGTTTCAATGGGGAGCCGCGGGTGAGCGCCGCGCTGCAGACCCGACCCTGCCTGCCGTGGACACGGACGCGGACGCTGCGCTGCGCTGCGCTGCTGGGCCGGACCGGGGACTTAGGCGGGGCGTGGGGCGGAGGGACCGCGCGTGAGCCCGCCCGGAGGCCAGGCCAGGCGGGCTGAGCAGCGAGCAGAGGGTCCCGGACCCCCGCCCGCATGAGCTCCTGCGCTGCTGCACCGAGCCGGCGGGGGTAACCGTGGGCGCCTGGCCCACTGGTGAAAGAACAGCTTTGGGGATCCTTTTTTTTTTTTTTTTTTCCCGTTGTCGGATTCAGGCATTTCTAAAGGAAACCGCTGAAATGCATAACCTGCAAAGTAAGTTGCTTTCATTTGTGCACCTCTCTGCAATGTGGCTATGGATCTGCCCCAGGGCTCCTCTCTGTAGTTTGTCCCGGGGTGCATGTGCGTGTGCATGGAGCGTGTGTGTGCACCCCTGTGTAAGCGCTGCTTGGGGAAGGCAGATGGGAGATTAAGGGAGACACTCCCTCCCGCTCTCCAGGGGGCCGTGGCGGGGTGGGGGAGGATGGAGGTTTAGGTTGGAAGTTCAGGAAGGAGGTGATCAGAAAGTGCTAGGCTGGAAGTTGGGGCCAGGCCAGGACTTGCAGAGACCATGGAAAATCACCTGTCTCCCTGCCCTCCTCCTTGGATGGGCTTGCCACATGGGAGCTAGCAGCCAGCCAGTAGGGCTGGCTTGCACCAAGGGCTGGCTTGCACCAAGTGCTTCCACAAGCACGGGGTGGTCCCGTGAACTGACTGCTGAGCCACACTGCTCAGGGGCTTTGTCTCCTTTACTTTGGGGAGAGGGTCAAAATTTTTATTACACTACCAGGTTTTTTTCTGAATCTTATCTGAGGACATGTTCCTTGCATATGCACACACCACCACCACTTTTTATCATTTTTATTTGAATTTAAGTTTAGGTTTACCTAAACCCTTAGGCAAGTAGAAAAGTGGGAGAGGCTGGGAGGGAATGGGGCGAGTCTGCCTTTCCCAATAACTCGCGAATTAGAGAGAGGACCAAAGTGAACAGCGTCCGGAGAATAGAATGCTTTGGCCACTTAATATACTTTATGACTCCAAATTTGATAGAAAGTCCAAAGGGTTTCTGTGTTCTTCAAATTATCACACAGATATGTGGCATCCACATGTACATAAGGTCACAAAGCCCACTCTATAGTTTTGTTTTTTTTTTTCAAAATGAGCCCCATTTACCTACCTTGGAGGGATCACACGTCATAATACTGTGAGTGTCAAGAAAGATTAGCTCACAATGGAAATGTACACTAAGGCTCTGAGATGGTGACAGAATTATATGCACAATGATTGTGAAGAACCAGAATTAATCATTATATTCATAGGGAAATTGATTGCTTTATATTAAATATTGCTAAGAAGGAATGTTTGTTCCCAGAGTGAGGCATTTAAGCTAGAGAAAAGAGAGAAGGGAAAAAAAAAAAAAGATTACATCACCCTCCCCTTGAAGCAGCTAGCCCTGGAGATGGGTTCATTGGTGAAATGCTTTGCAAAAGTTCCTTTAACCAGCGTGCTGATATATGGCCTCTTTCTTTTTGGAAAAAGCATCTTTTCTGCCCAGTTTTGTTAGATAATAACATTAAAATTCTTGTTAATGTTGACAGTTATATTTATTATTTCTGGAAATAGTAGGCATCATCATTTTTACACAGAATTTTCATGGTTATTCTATAAAGTCTCATTTTTTACTTTGTTCTTTGAGGAAGTATTTTTGCCTATATTTTTTTTTAATTGTCCTTTCTAATGTGGTACATTTATAGCAGTGCTTAAGTTCAGTACTTTCAGTGAATTACGGAGGACTGGATTAAATATCCAGAGTTCTTGACCTTTTGTGCTTTTAATATATATGAAAGATATTTACAGACTATAAAATATAGCTTAAGGAGATCATTTTGATGCCCTCATAAGATTTTTATACCAAGGAATGACCAGGCTATCTATAAACCCAGATGCCCTGGGGGGAGGTGGGAGGAGAAAGCCCTGGCTGTAGCATATCTGCTTTTGTCAACCTGCCAACAGTGGAGCGTACCATGCTGCAAAGAGTAATAAAAAAGGAATTAGAGAACTCACTGCTGGAGGAGAACAGTCAGATTAAACACCTTTCGGCACTCTGAGCATACAGACATTGCAGTTGTATTAGATGTGGGTTCTCTGTGAGGCTGGGACTGTGTGGAGGCTGGCATTGAAGAGAACTGATGAAGCAGGAGTGGTCTGGTGACATTTTTCTGACTTGATTGGCTGGGGCGTGTGATGTAATAGGTTACAGTGCAGCCCCTTATAGGTTTTAAAATGAATTCCAAGACACCATTACAAAGAAAGCCGGACTCTTTTCTTATAACTGAGCTCAGCCAAGGAAACTCTCTTACCAATGTACAACACTGTTTGGACTATGGAGGACCTGGATTTAGAATATGCCAAGACAGATATAAATTGTGGCACGGACTTGATGTTTTATATAGAAATGGATCCACCAGGTAATACTACAGTATTCGTGGAGAGAGCTAGTTAATTTTGTAGCTTTTTAATTTTTTGAAAGCTGCCGTAACAGAACCTCTTGAGCTTGTTAATTTTATTAATTTGTTCCACTGATAAAAATTAGTTTGATTATAACTTGGAAATTAAACAGATTGTTTGCCTGCCTGTGGGAGGAAGCAGCTCAGGCTGTGTGGGGTAAACGCTGATTCTTATTTAAATGGATGTGAATTGAATTCCACTTTGTCACTGGTTATCTTTTGTGAATCATGGTCCTTTTCTAGTTGGGCTATATTATTGTGTATCGCCCCTTTTAATTACAAGGATGATCCTTTGTATTGCTTTTGTCTGCTGACAGTGGATGAGAACAGTGTGGTACTTTGCAGTGATAACACTCAGTACTTTAGAAAGCTTGTAAAATGTAGCAGTGATTGCAACTCAGTTCTCTGTGACCTGAAACTCTTCACGGTCAGATGTTAAGACTTTGCTTACACTCTCTGTTATATTAAGATACTGTAATGAAAAATGAAGTCAGTTTTCTGTTATTTAGTCCTAGTCTTTGTGAAATGTTTGCGATAGACACCTGAAATCATTTTTGCCTAAATTTAAAATAGTAACAGTGCTTTAAAACTTATGACTTCAAATTTAGCTAAAAATCCTAGATTTAGTTTGTTTCCTAAATTGTTTCTTCTGATGTTATCCCTCCCCACATTTAAGAAATCCAGAAACACTGCAGTTTTTGGTTTGGTTTGGTTTTTTTAATTTGTCACCAGTTCATATGTGATCCTGATTTGACATTGAGGAAGAGGGATAGGGTTTTTAATCAGACCTGGCACATAGAGCAGAATATTAACGCGAATAGTGAGGAGATTTAGGTCACAGATGAGTTTCTTAAAGTGGCTTTTGGCAGAACAGTGCCTGAAATACTAAGATTGGAGAAACCCAATTCCTTCTCTTAAAGCATGCTGCTAAAGATGAAGGTTTTTTTCTCCCTTTTGAATTACTGCAACAGCATTTGTGCAGGACAGAGAGACACCACATTTGTCTTTTACAATTAAATAAGAGAGCATTAAAGCCAACTCATGGTATTCCTGCTGCCCATATATTCATAATTTCTTACTTTAAATGGATTTGACTGGACATACAACTTTAATAGACCTAAAAGATAGACTTAGAAATGCCATGACTCTGGATTTACTTTGAAATTTCCTCACTTGTGAGTCTCTACGGTTCTCTCTCTGTGTCTCTCTCTGTCACACTCTCTTGTCTCCTTTTCAGTTTTGTGTCTTTTTGAGCCATACTCTAAATGATTTCCTTTAAAGACTATCTTCCATGATTCATGGAAGTGTGAGTTACTGCTAGTGTCTCTTTCAGTTGCTCTACTTTTTCTTTGTTGTAATGGAAATGTTATTTATCAAAAGAAGTTCAGATCTAATTTTCAGTATCCACTAGGAACATTGCACCTCACTTTTCCTGTCTGCTTTGCCTACAGCACTGCCCCCCAAGCCACCCAAACCCACTGCGGTAGCCAACAACGGTATGAACAACAACATGTCCTTACAAGATGCTGAATGGTACTGGGGAGATATCTCAAGGTAAGGCCGCAGAAATAATAGATACAGAGAGGCTTAGATGAAGAGAAAGAAAAGCACCAGCTTGCTGAGTTCCATTTTTAGGATTGCATCCAACATAAGCATGAAGCATGGTTGTTTCTCTTCCAAAGACGACCAGAAAAGTCACTGAGCACTGGAGAACTGTGGGTGCTGGATGCCACAGGAAATTAAATACCCCGGAAGTTTCACTGTTGACAGAGATGTCAGAGAAGCACCAGGTGACAGGGCACGGCCTAAAGGCAAATTGTAAAGACTTTCTCTCTAGTAAGCAGAACTTTAAGAATTGTATGGTCTTAAACACAGTAAAATAAAATGGCATTTTGTTGTTGTTATTGTTGCTAGCTTTGTTGGGATGAGAGTGAGGGGCTTGGGGTGAAGGGCCTTTTGGGATCATGAATTTCTGTGTTGATTTGTTAGAGATTGGTAAAAACAACAACAACAACAACAACAACAATAATAATAATAATAATGAAAACATTGTACTACAGATACCAATAGGGAAAGTGGGTGCATTTTTAAAAAATTTCTCATGTAGCTATTCTTAATGAGATTAGAATTGATAACATTTCTATATAAACAGAAGAAATGACTAGTAAGCTCTGAAATGCAATGTCTAGATGCTAATCTGTGGGAGCAGTAGGTAGGTATTATGGGAACTCCCTGTCTTCCCCATTCAGTTTTGCTATGAACCTGAAACTGCTCTAAAAAATAAAGTCTGTCAGGGCTTTGGGTTTACCGCAGTGGTGGGGCACTTGCCTAGCATGTGCAAAGCCCTGCTTTCTTTCCCAGCACCATAAAAATAAATAACTGGGAAAAAACATAAAATGTATGATTACTGAATCCTCCAGGTAAGCGTGGTCTTGCTTTCTGTGCATTTCAGGGAAGAAGTGAATGAAAAACTTCGAGACACAGCAGATGGGACCTTTTTGGTACGAGACGCATCAACTAAAATGCATGGCGATTATACTCTTACACTAAGGTGAGTCAGGGAGTGCAGCTGAAATTGGTGTATTCAAGTTGACATGAAAACATTTCTTTACTAGGAAATTTAATACCATTATTTTTATGCTGTATTTACAGGAAAGGAGGAAATAACAAATTAATCAAAATATTTCACCGGGATGGAAAATATGGCTTCTCTGACCCATTAACCTTCAACTCTGTGGTTGAATTAATAAACCACTACCGGAATGAATCTCTAGCTCAGTACAATCCCAAACTGGATGTGAAATTACTGTATCCAGTATCCAAATACCAACAGGTAATCAAAATTGAATTGCTCACATTATCATGAAACTATAGACAGATACTTTCAAATTTAGAAAACTATGCCAGGCATACTGATTCATGCCTATAATCCCAACACTTGGGCGACTGAAGAATCATGAATTTGAGGCTGGCTTGGGCTTCATAGCAAGACTCTGTCTCAAAAACAAAAAGAAGAGAAAAAAAAAATTTAAAGAACATTTTGAAGCAGACAAATTACATGAAATCCGGTTTGAAAAACTTTATACTAGAACACAAAACTGCAATTTTATAATTGTTAAAACAATTAGCAAGTCAAATTTTCTTTACATGTTGGCTATTTTGTTAATTGTTATTAGATTAGATACCTTATATTAACTGAATGTTTTTCCTCTAATCCTTCAGGATCAAGTTGTCAAAGAAGATAATATTGAAGCTGTAGGGAAAAAATTACATGAATATAACGCTCAGTTTCAAGAAAAAAGTCGGGAATATGATAGATTATATGAAGAATATACCCGTACTTCCCAGGTGAGTTGTCTGTGAAAATTGAACTAAAAGTTCAGAACTCTGAGTCTAGTCAGTCTATGAAAACCCTAACACATGTTATCTTCAGCTTTAAAAGAAGGAAAGACACAAACAGCTGAGACTTGGAGTGAAGGGGAGGGAGATCATTCATTTGTGAGTCATTGTTGCTTTTCAACATGGAACCTAAACCTTTTAAAGGAAGCCTGTAGTTATCAGAATAATGAATTAAGTTCACATGATAACTGAAGGGGTCACTGAGTTTTAAGTTGATTCAATATAATTCCTGATTAGAATTCTGTAAGTGTAACTGTATATGTCACAGACTTGTCTAGTCTCTGAGATGGAGGTCTCACAATCATACACCCTGCTGTGAGGAGAGGTGACATTGACTGTGGTCAGTCTTGAGCCTCTCCAGGTCTTTGTGGCCTGGGATTGCTAGAGAGAAGGCAATACGAACGCTGTAAACTGAAATGATTTTTTTACAAGATGAAAACTATAATCATTTCCCATAGATTTGAGGAAATTCTATTTTAATGGCGTTATGTGAATTCGGGTCCCACCCTGCCAACGCAGTGTAGTCAGCCCTCCATATCCATGGGTCCCGCATCCTCTGAACATGTACAGTCCTTTTTCTTTGTTTCTGTTCCCTAAACAATACCATACAACAACTATTTACATAGCGTTTACATCGGATCAGGGATAAGTATTTAGAGATGGTTGATTGTACAGGAGGTGGAGCACTACATCCGTATATAAATGGGACTTGAGCAGTTGCAGATAGAGCTTGGTGCCTGAGGAGAGTCCTGGAACCAATCCCCTATGACACTCAGGAGCAACTATACTTACAAGCTAGGTAATGATACAGATCAAATGTGCTGGGACTAACTCGAGATAAAAAATGGTTCCATGGAAGGTCTGACACTATCTTATTAAAATTCTCTTTCAGGAAATCCAGATGAAAAGAACAGCTATTGAAGCATTTAATGAAACTATAAAAATATTTGAAGAACAGTGCCAAACCCAGGAGCGGTACAGCAAAGAATACATAGAAAAGTTTAAACGAGAAGGAAATGAGAAAGAAATCCAGAGGTGGGTGAGCCATGAGCACTTTCATTATCCTTGTGCTAGGAATCACAAAAAATTTAAAACTGTTTACGCAGATGATCTTGCTTCCAATTAAAAAATGACAGGAGGAGAAAAACATTGTTCACCCAAGGAAAACTGCCAGGAAGCTATGGTGCAAATAAAGTTTCATAAATTTGGGAGAACCTACATGATCTACCCAGGTAATTACAGATCCATTTCTCTTACTATAGGATTATGCATAACTATGATAAGCTAAAGTCTCGAATCAGTGAAATTATTGACAGCAGAAGAAGGTTGGAGGAAGACTTGAAGAAGCAGGCAGCTGAGTATCGAGAGATTGACAAACGTATGAACAGCATTAAGCCCGACCTCATCCAGCTGAGAAAGACGAGAGACCAGTACTTGATGTAAGTGTTCAAAGTGGAGCCTGGAAGTAAATGATTGAGAATTACTAAAATTAACAGTGAGTTATTAATGCCTTTTTTTTTTCCCCCAAAACTGTTTTCTAGGTGGCTGACTCAAAAAGGTGTTCGGCAAAAGAAGTTGAACGAGTGGCTGGGCAATGAAAACACCGAAGAGTAAGTAGTTAGTAAAAATGGGAGGTAGAAAAAGATTTTTCTCGTTTTAGGAAAATGTGTGACTTACCGTGTTTTTATAACAAGCAAGGGATTTTACTCAGTTTGGAACATCTCATAGGAGAAAATAGATAAACTCAGTGTTATTACATAGAATTTAGAAGAAGGAAAGTTTAGCTAAGGAGAACTTGCATTTACTTTTTACCCATAATTGTATAAAAATGGCCCTGCATGTCCATAATGATGGCCCTGAACACCTGAAAAATCCCCAAATATTTTTTGGAAAAAAAAAAAAAAGGTTATATTTAGACTATTCTGAAGGTTAAGTGTATGTTTGGTTCAAATTATTTGAGAACTGGCAATCTTCCTAGTCAATTAATTTCCTGATCTAAACTAGATAAACAAAGTTGTTTAGTACCTTTCCCATCTGCCCAGGTACCTGGCAGGTGGTTGCTGACTTTAACACAGAGGTAGTATAACTTATTGCTAACTTTTTGTCTAGGAGAGTTGAATTGGAAGAAAAGTAGGTCAGAGACACAGGGCTGAGTTGGCTGGTCTGACTTGCTTAGGAAGAGTGGGACAGGAACTAGGTGGGGGTGACAAAGGACCCTTCCTAGGGGAGATGCTGGGGCCGACTATGGTTCCCCCACTCTTCATTCAGAAGCCTTCTCTTCTGCCTATGCAGCCAGTATTCGCTGGTGGAGGACGATGAGGATCTGCCCCACCATGACGAGAAGACGTGGAACGTTGGAAGCAGCAACCGGAACAAAGCTGAAACCCTACTGCGGGGGAAGCGGGATGGCACTTTCCTGGTCCGGGAGAGCAGTAAGCAGGGCTGTTATGCCTGCTCTGTGGTGTATGTGTCTCCAGCAAGCTTTCTTAATATTTCATTCATTCGTTCATTGGGAATAATTTTTAAAATTCTAGCTTTGAATAATTTTAAAGTACAGTAATGTAGAAGATAGACAATTTTTTTCTTTCTTTTTTTTTTGCAGTACTGGAATTTGAACTCAGGGCCTTGCACTTGCTAGGCAGATGCTCTGCCACCTGAACCAAGCTCCCAGCCCTAGACAGTGTCATTTTAAAGTTTAGCCAGCAGCGTCTGTTAATAAGGTGTAATGGAACCTGCCACCCATTAGGAAGATTGGGGCTGAGTTCCAATTCTGGGACAAATTAATCACGAAAAGTCCTTAAATCTTCTTTTCTCAACTTTAAAATGGAAGTAGCTATGTCTGTCCTCACCCTTTTTTGCCTCTTAAGGATCATACAGTTAGACTCTGAAGGAATTTATGTAAGAGTACCACTAGTACATAAATTACACCTTTAGGAACAGATACATCAACAAGAGGAAGGAACCCCCATCACTGTCCGTTGGAGATATACCCAAGACATACTTCTGTCATAGTTCATATTTTCTTTTTGCTTATTTCTTAATAGTTTGAGGAGTGCTTAGAAAAGTGAATTTGGAAGGCTGGGTATGGTGGTGAACTTCTGTAATCCCAGCACTCAGCAGGATCATGAGTTCAAAACCAACCTGGGTTGAACCCAGGTTGAACTTTACCATATGAACTTACCATAGCAACACCCTGTCTCAAACAAACAAAGTGAATCTTCTAGTAGGGAGAGGTTCTATTCCTCCAGGACAGAAGCTATTCTCTTGAGTAAGGACAAGGAAATAAGAGAATATAGAGCAAATTCAGAGGTGGAGAGTTATGTAGCCTGAGATGGCTAAAAGAATCCTGTTAATGTTTACAATTGAGGAAATAGTCACCCAGCAGTTGACTGCATGGCCACACTAATAACAGGACCATAAAGGTTGGAAGCTGCCATGTGTCGCATGCTCGCCACCTGCCAGGCACCCTTGCAAGCACCATGCCTACATCTTACCATTTTGTTTCTTTTTTGAGGGGAAGGTGAACTGGAGTATGAACTCAGGGCCTCAGTCTTGCTGAGTAGGCACTCTACCACTTGAACCACTCCACCAGCCCTGTTTTGTGTTGGGTCTTTTCCAGATAGGGTCTCCCAAACTGTTGCCCAGAGCTGGTTTCAAATCATGATCCTCCTGATCTCTGCCGCTTGAGTAGCTAGGATTATAGGCGTGAGCCACTGGCACCCAACCACCCCATTTCATCTCTTAAAGGAACCCTATTACATACATATTACTCGTGTCCTCCTTTTAAACTATCTTAAAGATGAAAATACAGCAGCTCAGTAGAGTTGGCCCAAGAGATTGCCCCTACTCAAGTCATTCAAGCAGTAAATAAGTGAAAGAGCCCATACATTGGGACTCTTCACCCAGGTTGAGATGGACCCACAGACTGTGCTCTTTCATAATGATGGCTTTGTTAAAACAAAAAAAACATGGTGGAGCTGTGGCTTGTCCAGGACCAGCTTAAGAGGTGGTTGTGTTCTCTCCTCATCCAGGGTGGATGGCGAAGTCAAGCATTGTGTCATTAACAAGACAGCGACTGGCTATGGCTTTGCTGAGCCCTACAACCTGTACAGCTCCCTGAAGGAACTGGTGCTACATTACCAACACACCTCCCTCGTGCAGCACAATGACTCTCTCAACGTCACACTGGCATACCCGGTATATGCACAGCAGAGGCGATGAAGCTGCGACCCTCTGATCCTGTTCTGACCTTCCACGCCCGAGGCCTCTGGAAAGCAAAGGGCTCCTCTCCAGCCTGACCTGTGAATTGAGCTGCAGAAATGAAGCTGTCTGCCTGCAGATGGGACTAGAGCTTTCTTGGACAAAAAAGAAGTAGGGGAAGGCACGCAGCCTGGGGCTGCTGGTGATCAGATGTTTCTAACCTGGACTGCTTATCCTTTTTTTCTTTCTTTTTTTTTTTTTTTGGTTTAATTTAAAGCCACAACACACAACCAACACAAAGAGAAAAGAAATGCAAAAATCTCTGCGTGCAGGGACAAAGAGGCCTTTAACCATGGTGCTTGTTAATGCTTTCTGAAGCTTTACCAGCTCAAAGTTGGGACTTTGGAGACCGGAAGGTAGATAGGGCTAAAGAGCCCGTGCCTGAGAAGCTCGGTCCAGCCTGGTTTAGCCTGGGTGTCGCTGTGCGTGGTAGACCCAGACACGTCGCACTGTGGATTATCTCATTTTCTAACAACGAACAATATGTAGCAGAAAGGCGCTTCTGCTCACCAGGGACACTTCAGGAGAACTTCAGTTCATGGATGTTCAGAGAGAAATCTGTTGTAGCAAAGTGCCGGAAAGTGTTTTGTTTAAATTTGTCAAAACAAAAACAAACCCACCAACAGAAAAATGGAGCTTGGAAAACAGGACTTAAAATGACATTCATTATCTAAAATATGTACATAATATTGGATGGCTAACTATCAAATAGATGGATTTGTATCAATACCAAATAGCTTCTGTTTCGTTTTGCTGTAGGCTAAATGCACAGTGCTATGCAATCCTTAATTTTTATTATGTTGTCACCAGTTTAAAATGGACCTTCAGAATAAGCTTCCCTTACCCCATTTTTTGTTGCTTGAAAATATTGTCCCCAATTTTTGTTAATAATTCATTTTGTTATTTTCCTTTTTTAAAAAAGAAGAAATGTACAGAATGCCAATTTAAAAAAATGGCTTCAGAATTAAAACTATGAAATATTTTACAGTTTTTCTTGTACAGAGTACTTGGCTATTAGCCCAAGGTTAAAAAGTTCATAACAGATTTTTTTTTTTTTTGGACTATATGTTTTGTTGGGCAGTGCCTGATAAGCTTCAAAGCTGCTTTATTCAATAAAAAAAAGAAAAAGATATATGAATATGACAAAGTATCGCTGAGTCCAACCTTGTTGTTTTAAGACTCTTAAAATACGGTACCTGGCAATGTCTATTTCATAATGAATTGTGGACCTCTTGGATCTAGCGAAGGGGGATGTAGCCAAGGGTTGTAACAGGCAGGGTGGTGGGAGGGGTGGCAAGGTGGCGTGCACTTTCTCATGATTACAGAAAAGTGGTGAATAGCTAGAGTGAAGTTACTTATAATAACTTCAGACTTTTCCCACTTTGACTTGCTAGTTGCTATCAATTAATGATAATTACAAACTTACTGTTAACTATGCAGCTGGTCAAATATGTCAGTTCTTAGGGAGTAAGTGCTGAGAGTTTGTTTTGGGGCTCCTGAAACAGTGCTCCCCTTTGTTTATCCCTCTGGTTTCAAGGTAGAATCTCTACATTTAGAAATTGTGTTCTTTCTGATTTTTTAGCATTGGGCTAGTCACGACAACCAGCCGACATTAATTTTAGACAAAACAGGCAGGATCTGAAAAAAACACTTTGAATTGAATGTTCATTATTTTCCTAGCTTTCTGTTCAATTTAGGACATCAAGCAAGTAGACGCAAGCCTACAGTCCTTGCTGCGGACCAGGCGGAGCTTGTTACAGTCCTGGTCATCACAGGAATCCAAATGATAGTCCTGCCCATTCATCTAAATGCTTGTGTGTGCTGTACTTCACTGCGGGGAAAGGAAGGGGGGTTTGTAGCATCATCTGTCCAATTTAGGGTGAGAGTGAGGGCCTCCTTCCCTGTCACATGTGCAACAGCTGTTGAATGCTACAGGAATTGTCAGTGATGGCTATGATAATCTTGCTCGCTGCCCTGGTATTTTCAGTTTTCCTTTGTCAGTATCAGACTTACCCACAGCTTTATTTCTCTTCCCTTCAAATACTAAGGTGAGGGTAGGTTTTGTTTTGTCTTTTAATGTTGTTCCTTTTAAAAATCTTTTGGAAGAATCAGCCCAGCAGCTGAGTCTGTAGAATGTATTAATTTTCTTCCATGAAACTACTCATCCTCAAGAGCAAAAGTCAGTCTTCAACCAGACTGCCAGCCCTCCAACTTGACTCTTCTGATCTGTCATCTCCCTCTCATCACCAGACTAGTGAGGATTTTCTGGGGTTAGTCTGTATCTTTCCTTTACAACTTCTGGCGGTGACATCCTGCCACATCACATAAAGCTAACAGTTACTAGTAGTTGTAAACTAGATTTGTGGTTCGTTTTTGTTTTGGTACCACATCGTCTATGCTGTTAACTACCAATAACTTCACTTTCTGAATTAGATCCGAGATTGAATGTCTCATTAAAAGCTACAGTTCTGTTAATGTTTTTGCTTCCACACTCTTTTGCAAGATGACATGCAATTTAGGCAGTTGCCGCATTTTTTTTTTTTATCTCATAAACATAAGTGCAATAGGCTTTTCATTGAACAGAAGGCAGGAATCATTGTTCCACAAGACAATGAGTTATGTCACACCCATTCTGCTGATTACAGTGATTATTTGTGATTACAGGGTAGCATGCTCACTTTGTCCTTCTAGAGGTTTGACCATCAGGGCTCTGTGGGTTCCATCAGGTAGTCATCTTTTAACAACACTGAGTGGCTCACAAATTTGGATGAATACAGCAGAGTTACTCCTGATAGGTTATTATCCTTGCATCGGTTTTTCCCGCCTAATGTAGCATCCTAAAGACAAAGCCAGAGCTAAGCTGCAGAGGCTGTGATAGGACAAGAGAAGTGGGAACATTGGACCCCATATTCCACACAAGAGCGATCATGACCATGGTAAAAGGCAAAAAGCATGTATTCGCAACATTTGACAACTTCACAGCCCTGGGTATATGTATATATGTATATGTGCATGGACTGGGTTTCCAGTACACCTTTCAGCCAAAGCAGATCCACAGTTGTTGAGTTTAAGTACATAACAAGCAAATGTCTAGTACAGTTCTTGTATCTGTGTATGGGTTGTTTTTTTCTTTAAGGTTGCTTTGTTTTGTCTTATAAAGGTGAAAAATGTTTGCAAGTGAAGTGAGAAGTTCATAATTCTTTGACTTTTTTTTCTGTTTTTAGAAGTTACTCCTTTTAGGGAGCAGGACTAGATGACTCGCTTATTCAGTACGTCAAGTCAAAATGTGTTTATGTGAGCTGTCACTGTGGGGAACCAATTGCTTTGTCATGTAGCTGGTTATGAACTAGTAACGTGTTTGGGAAGTCCTACTGATGTTCCTTATTGGGAGAAAAATTCTGCTGGTTTTAACAACTGTGCTTTTGCTATGCATGGTATTCAAGTCAGTTGGAAGGCAGACCCTGCTGTTTTGAATTTAGGGTCCTTTAAGAAAGGGGCAGTTTAAAGCACAAATGCCTCACATGGGACAAAGTTCCAAAATGCCAAATTCTTATTGTTTAGAAATGTAGACATGTAAGATACTAGTGTTATGGGTGAGGAGGAAACGGAATTGGTTCATTGGAAAGACTGTCCAACTTAACATTAACTTGTCACCATGAGATAGCATTAGCTGCCCAGGATGCTGCTATTAAAAAAAAAAAAAAAAAGGCAAAACAAAAACAATTCATTTATACGTGTGTATTTTTTAAAGCTACAATCTGTTCAATGTTTTTACAAATCTGTTTATATAACATTGATAAAAAAAAAGTTGGTCTTTTGACGAGAGGGAGGATGTCATGGTCAGTTGTAATTTTGCCTTTACAAGGCAACTGGGGTGGGGGTGGGGGGGGGAGCGTGCCTCCTTGACTTTTTGTTCAAGTTATAGATTCAGTGGAGCTATGTCTTGTTTTAAGTTGCTTTAATGCATTGTATTAGGTCTTCAAACAGAATAAAGGTTGTTTTGAAACTTAAGTTTTGGGTTAAAACTTCAATTATCACCTAAGACATATTTCTAAACTGCTCTGTCACTTTGGGATTATAATTGTCATTTTTGCTTCTGTGAACTCCCCAGCCCCTTTCATTCCATTGTCTCCCTTTTTGTAAAGTAAGGCCACTGTGCTGTCACACAAACGTGCTCAATATTATTTACCTAATTTTACTACATCCTTAATGACAAAAAGGACCTACACCTAGGTGATGTCATTTCGAGGCATATTCTTACTTTAAGAAAACACTGTCTTTCCACCCCTCCCCACCTCCACCATTCATCCCCAAACCTTAATAAATGCCCTGTAGCAACTGTGGGTTTTGATGGTCTCTGGTTTTGTCTGTCTTGTACAGTTTTGCATATATATCAAACACATATTGCAAGGACAAGATGCAATGGTGTGGCATGGGGCTGTAAAGAGGGCTAAGCTACATCCCAAATACAGGTTTTACATTCTGTTGTCTAGTCAAGAAGGAACTCTTGCTAAGGATGTGATAGAGTACCTGCCTAGTAAATGTGAGGCCCTGAGTTCCAACCCCACTACCACAAAAAAAAAAGCCCTCTTACTCCACAATAATTTTCCCTCTGTTTTGGTTGTTGATTGAACTTACGACCATGCTACCTTGTATGTATGCCACACTTACAGATAGGTACAGTGAGGATCTTGGACAAAGAAGATGTAATCTAGTGGTGGAGGTAACAGGGCACACAAATAATTACCTTGCTGGCAACAATGACGAGCATCTGTTGAGAATGGCAGTAGCTTTGAGATTCCTTTCTACCTTTTCCCTGCTCTGTGTGTCGTGACAGAACCACCCAGGTCCTTTGCTCTGCCTTGTAGGAAGGGAGTCTCTTCCATGACTGCAGGCACAGCAGTGGACCCTCACTTTCAGTTCTGTGCAGTCCAAGGCTCTGGCAACACTGCTTCCCCCCATGCAAGGGGTTGTTGCAGCCTCAAGCTGCTGCTAAGGCTTGGTTTCCCTCACCACCCCCTTTCAGTTTCAGAAACCTCCCATCAGCTGAGTAATTCTATTCAGTTCTATCTGTAAGAGCTAGAAGTACAATCTTGAATTTATGACAGGGATAGTTCTGACAAATGCACCTTAGGTGATTTTGTCATTGTGTTAACATCACAGACTGTATACACACCTGAGTGGAATGGCTTGAGTACATGGTATAGCCATTGCTCCTAGGGCCATAATGAATACAAGATTACATCAAGTTCAAGAGAAATCGTGCAATCAAGAGAGCCAGTGAAAAGGAAAGGTTTGAGTCTGCTATTGGTGGAACGCAGCAGACTGTGTTACAGAAAACTCTTTTATAAATAGGAGTACACTCTAGAATAATTAAATAGTATAACTACATAAGCCAGTGACTTCTTATCAGTACCAAGTTATTAGGTACTGTGCATAATTGCACATGCTGTATTTTTGTACAGTTGGTGGTAGGATTTTTCAGCGCCACTGCTATTTTATGGGACCAACATTGTACATGTCATAGGTAGCTAAAAGTAGTCATGTGGCACATGACAAATATCTCTTCCTGACTGGCCTCTGATTGATACACCGAGAGATTACTATCTATTGATCTCTTCCTATGCCTTATCTGACTTCTTCCACAATCATATGAAATAGAAGAGATTATCCCATTGTATAGATGAGAAAACTGAAGTGCAGATGTGAGACAACTTGCAGCAGATTAAAGCACAAAGCAGAGCGCCTAGGCCATCTGCTTCAAGCCAGAGCTTGCTCTGAGCAATGTATTTTCATAGTACAGACTCCACAGAGTAAAGAAAATAGGCTATTTGCAGTTTAGGAGATCCAGTCTGGTTTTACTTCTGTCCCAGCTATGGGAGCTTGACCAACTCATGTCACCTATCTGGGCCTCCAGCGGTGAAACCAAAGTCTGGGTCTGGTTCATCTTGAGCCTTCTACAGCATATGCTGGGGTTTGGTGGAATGAATGAAACTACACCCCGCACCCCTCCACTACTCCATTTACAATCCGGCCACAATTCTAACCCACAACCTGCCTGCGGACCACTCTGCAATTCGTTGAGTGTTGTCAGTGAGATGGTCAAGGGAAAACAGGTCTGGTTGTCTTGCTGATACCTTACAAGCCACACTTTAGGCAAATCAAAATTGGCAGCTGAGTTCTCAACAGTGTGAAGGGGCAATGACCTTTGACCATTTATCTACAGCAGGAGGAACTTAAGAGAAGGTGGCCTGCCAAGTCCTCCATTATGAGGTAGGGGGTGCAGGTGGCTAAGCATAGTCTGTTCAGATCTGAGAGTGTCAGCCCATTTTTACAATCCTCTTTTTTCTGAACTTGTTCCTTAAAACAGCTATATAAAAATGATAATTCTGTGGTGGTATCTTTAGTGTAAATAGATAGAATTGATTGTTCACTCTCCAAAGTTCAGATTATCTTCTCAAAAGATACCATTTTGTAACCTCCAGCTTCGTATTGATGTCATAAATCAGTTCGACAGAAAACTGCTGAGATGCTTTTGGAAGAAAAAAAAAAAAAAACACCCAAGGATGAATGAGTAGCCACCAACATGCTTATCTGCACTTTGCTTTCCAGAAGGAAATGTAGAAATTCCCTTCTCTCTGCAGCACTCAATCACAACAGACTGAAGCATGACCTCAGGCTTAACTTGCTGTTAAGTAAGAAATCCTGAAGCACTACCTGACTTGACACATGTAAAGGTTTGGCCTATAATACCAGAACAGGACACTCAACCTGCAGTATCACCACTCACCACATTAAGAACAAAGTTACAAGAGAGCTCCATTCATCACTGGCACGGCTCATTAGAATTATGGTTTTGACTGGAAAATACACCATCCGTTGTACGACTAACCCACTGGAACCAATTTATTTATGGAGCTTTCATTTCAGAGCTCAATGATTTATAGTCAAAGCCCTCACAAACCAAGAAATATGGATAACTTTATCACAATGGAGAAAATGTGCTCGTCACTTTATTTCATATTTACTGTAATGTGAAACCAGGCCCTGTGCACATGATTTGGGGCTTTAAATAGTTCTGGCAGCAGTGAATTATTTCTTTGGACCCATGAGTTTAAGACTTTGATGATGGATTATTGATTCATTTGACAAAGCTTTATTGAGAAGTGAATGTCCCCATCAGTGGTTCCCGTGCTGCAGGTGTTTCAGACACCTGACATCACATACCTCAGCTCCAGACAGGTCATTGTCATCCTCCCTACCCAGGCACAGATGCCAGGGCCTCACTTGGCTCTTCGCCTTGGAACATTGGAAATGATTTGCATGTAGTTGCCCTTGTTCCTTTTGTTCTAGATGAGAAATTCTTAATCCTGACTACCCATTAGAACCACGTAGGTATCAGTAATAGGAAACCTGACCTATCAGCATCTCTAGGGAGTAGAAATTAAATAAGATGCTATATAGAATGCACCCAGAACATCCTGGCATCTAATAAATGGAAGCCAATAAATGTGATTAATGGTAAAACTTACCTATCTCGTAAAATTAGGCTCCCAAAGACTGTATCGACTACTTTTGACTTACTATAGTTCTTAGCAGAGGACTGGACATATGGTAGATCAACTAAAATGTATTTACTTTTAAATGTATTTACTTATAAATTATACCTTAGATAAAATATTTATATAATAATTACTCATTTTCACCCACATCCAGAAAATATTATTTTACTTTTCTTGGATCTTACACACACAGCATTGGATTGCTGAGAATCCAATACACTAAAAACTGATCCATGCATGGTTGGTTGCTCTATTAATTATTCTGAGAAATATTATATATTTAACTTATTAAGCACAAGTTTGACAAGATAAAAAAGCAGCCAACATTAAACAGGCATAAAAAGTAAAGGGGGCAGGTAAAGGAAAAGTTATTGAAAATAAATTATATGTAAGGACAATTCCAATAATTGGAGGAAAATGGAGCTTCCTATGAGCCGTGCAAATAGAGGACGCTGCAATGTTTCATAGTCCAGGTGTTCCAAGAGGAGCAGCTTGTAGGTGAATCAGAGGTAAACATTGCCCTTGCCCCAGTATTTGAGAGCAGTCTGCCAAAGGGGTCTTTGTAAATAACATTCTTGATTTTTACATAACATTCTTGATTTTTAAAACTTCAGATAAACACTGGTGTTTTCTTATTTACCTGCGGCAGAAACTGAATAATATTCTAGAAAGAAGGTTAGGCTAAGCTAGGCTCAAGGAACCCCTCCCATTTCTTAGTACCCTTTGTTTGGACTACTCTCACTTCAACCTGCTCTAGAAAGTCATTCTGCAAGTTCTGTAGAAGGAAAGGCCAGCAACATCAGAAACCGCTGCTTCTATGCTAGAAGTGTCACAGTGGTGACTCTCATAACACTTGATGTTAGTTTTGGCACGTAGATAGTAAAAGTTAATACAACTTTTCTAGTCCTTGTGACAGCCCTGGCAGTGCCAAGACTCAAAGTCATGAGGACTAGACTCCACTCTCATCTAGACATCAGCCTGATCTGATGCCTGACTTCATGAGGCACTACATTTTGTTCCTCACCCTCCCATGGAATATACTTGCTCTACTTTAGTTATTTTTACTGTTTGTGTGTGTGTGTGTGTGTGTGTGTGTGTGTGTGTGTGTGTGTGTGTGTGTGAGTGCAGCAGTACTGGGAATCAAAAACAAAGTCTTACACATGCTATGCAAGTGTTCCACTACCAGGTTACCTCACCTTTTTTTTTTCCTTAATATTATCCCCCAAAGAGAGATTTCAATGATACATTTTAGTAATGTCCACAAAACTTTGGAAGTCCAAATTTTCTGGCCTTTTGGGAATGTCATCAGCATGTAGAAACTTTTTAGGAATGCCAGCAAAAATCTGAGAATAAGACAGGATGCAAGAAAAATTTGACCAGCATGTGATTAAAGGCACTTGAAGGTCAAGTCTCTGGGAGGTAAGTAAGGGTAAATCCTTACCAGATCTCATAGAGCATACCTCCTCTCCCCTCCACTCCCCCATCAGTTTAAAAAAAATGATCTTAGAGGTAAAGGTTGCTGAAAAATGCTCAAGCATCAGATCTTCTGGGCACGACTGAATGTAGAATTGGAACGAGATGCACAGGAGCACACCAATATTCAATATTGCTAACATACAGGTAGAACAGATGAAAAAATAAGCTCGAGTACTGATAATAATGTGTTAGTAAAACATATAGAAAGTGGTGAGTTTAGAGTATTTATTTATGGATTTACATGATTTAACTTTTAATGATACCTGCAATTATCAGCTGTACACAAGTAGCTTACAAATGACTTGAAAAGGAAGCAGGTGGTGTGCATAAGTTAATATGAGTCATCCCTCCATGTTACTGGCGGTTGGAAGCAGTCCAATCTTAAATTAAGGAAACTTTAGGAAATGCACTGGATGTTACCATACCACTGACTATGGAGCTGACGTCCAGCTTCTACTTAGAAGGATGATTGCTAAGAAGAACAGAAGCAGCCCTGAACCAGGTGCCAAACAAAATCAGTTGGAAGGAGTGGAGGATGTTATAGTCAATTTAAAACTATCATAATAAATAAGGAAAATAAATAAATTGAAGCAATGGCTATGTGTGTCACAAATGCTGCCTTAGTTGAACATAGTAGTATATGTCTATGATCCCAGCTATTTGGGAGGTGGAGGCAGAGGATCATAAGTTTGAGGCCAATCCAGGCAAAGTTAGCAAGACTCTATCTCAAAAAAAAAAAAAAAAATACAGAAGTTCTCAGAGTGTGGCTCAAGTGGTAGACCGCTTGCCTAGTATGCTTAAGGCCCTGTGTTCAGTTCCCAGTATTGCAAAACAGCGAGAATAAAAGTGCCGCCTTATCCCATGACTGAAAAATAAATGGCCCCCTCATCTAAAAATAAATCAAATTTTAGATTGTTAAAATTTTAATAATTTCAAGCTTTAAATTTTTAAAAGCTTACTTACCTCCTTACTCTCAGCCCTGTGACTATGATTAAAACATTTGAACACAGACCCACACAATGTCAGAATCCATACTTCCAACCTGTAGTCACATATTTTCTGCTGCAGAAATTTTACTACCAATTACCAAACATGTGAAAAAGGTCCAGTAATTAGGATAAAGGTGACATTTAAGCAGGGTTCGAGCAGAAATTTGTAAAACAAATTGATTCCAGGAAATGAAAAAAAAAATCTTTGTATGAAGTTTGAACATCTGAGAGAAGCTTGTATTATGAAAAGGAAGTCATTTGAGCACAGATTTAATTGCCATCAGATGAAATATACTATTAGCAAATTTCAAAATGGAGTATTGTAAATTGAATGCCACTGAAACTTAAACTATTAAGTCAGAAGAACAACTCAAGATATCTTCTCAGAATATAAAAAGAGGAAATCCAAGATAGCTGAATAAAGGCGCCCACCACTCGCCTCCTCCTCCACAAAGAAGAACCAACATAACAAATGTTTACTTGCATTTTGAGGTAAGCAACCTTGGGAGAACACTGGAAGTCAAGACAAGAGAGTCTGGAAGCTAAGAAGATCCAGACACCTGGGACAACAGTAAGAAACAAAATACCCCAGCACCTGCCACCCCAGCTCCAGAGCCAGGGAAGGAGAGGCTCCTCTTAGCAGGAGAAAGGGTGGAGGAGAGAAAACTATCAAGCGGATGCTGGTGACCCTAGGTGCTGGAAAGTTTCACAGTCCTCACAGACTCACAGCCCCCTTTGGTCAGTAACCTGAAACCTGCACATTCTTGTGGCTTTGGGAAAGAGCCTCACATCACCTCCCAGAAATACCTGGAATGCTGTTGACAGGAGCCACTGTGGGAACTGAGTTGTCGTAGTTTAGATGGCTCTAGGGGTCTGAAACCCCTTCACATTCCCATCTCCGGGACTTCACAGATATTTCACTATACTGGTTTGGGAATAGCTCCCTTGGGAGGTCAACTTGGCCTAGCAGAGTGCACAGCAGGGGGTGCGTGCTGCATCTCAGAGAATAGAGAGCACTACCCTTGAGAATACACTTGTTATTGGCCACATGGGGACCCACAACAGCGCCAGAACTCACGGCATGTGCCCACACAGTTCCCACCACCCCTCCCCTCTGTGCCAGGCCAGGCACCTGCTACTGACTTGGCAGGAAGGAAACACTGCAGACCCCATTGCTGCCCTGCCAACAGGGATATTCTGAGGGACCCTTGAGCAACTCCATAAGTTGTCACCCCACTACTGGGCACACACCTTGGAGGCAACAAGGGCAACTTGCCCAGCTCTGGCCAAGGTACCACTCCTGGGCAGACACTACCCCTGAAGGAGGAGGCAGGAATGCCACAGCTCCTGCTGCTACTCCTTGTCTGAACACGTACTATTGTCAGGATGGGTGGAGGGCCAGAGATGGGTTGCCATGGTTCCCACCACTACCTCTCCCTGTGTAGTCTCTGGGCCTGCATCACTGATTGGTCAAGTGGGTTAGGCCCCTCTCCACTTCTGAGGCTGTCAGAACCGGAGGCCTTCGCTAGCAGCAGGTTGATGCTAGCTAGCATCATTATGCCAGAGGAGACCACCAATTACACAATGGGGAGACACCACTCCCATTTTAGGGGTAGCCATACAGTGAGCACTCCATACAGCTAGCCTGGATGGCTAGATTGTCCTCACCCTTTCATGGCTTGCAGTGACAGTGGTTAGCCCTAACTCTATCTCAATAAGGACTGAGTTCAAAGTCATTAATCACTGCCAAAGAAGTTATAGGGAGACCTACGGTGCCTGGCTGGAAATAAAGCCAGCTTTGCCTAACAAACCAGCAGTCCAAGGTACATCTCCAGGAGAAAGCAGCTTACTAAGGACACCTCATAAAAGTGGTAGAGATACTTGATCCAACAGATGCACAACTCTCAATGTAGGAGCACAAGAAATATGAACAAACAGGTGGTAACATGGATGAAATGCATGATAAAGACTTTAAAAGACTGATTATTAAAAGGCTTAATGAATCTGAAAGACTACAGATATATAGTTAGATGAAATTAGAAAGACAATGCAGAATATGAATGAGAACAGCAAAGCAGGAAGGATTTTGAAAAAGTACCAAACAAAACCTTGGAAATTAAGAGCTCAATAAGTCAAAGAAAAAAATATATAGCTGAAAGTCTCAATAATGAATAAGATCAAGCAGAAGAAAGAATATGAACTTGAAGGAAAGGTTTTTGAAATATCCCAGTTGAAAGAAAAGGGAAGGGAAGAAAGAAAGGAAGGACTGCAAAGAAACAACCTACTGATACACCTCAAGGACTTAGAAAAGCAAACCAAACTCAAAATTAGTAGAGGGAAATAAGTAACAAAGATCAGAAATAAAGACTAAAAATTATAAAAGATCAATGAAATAAGAGTTGTTTTTTTAAAAAACAACAAAATCAACAAACATTTATCTAGGTTAACAAAGAAAAAATGAGAAATGATCCAAATAAATAAAATTAGAGATGAAAAAGGAGATATTACAACTGAAATACAGTTGTATTTGTGACAGAAATACAATGGATCAATAGGGATTATTATGAAAAACTATATGCTACCCAATTGGAAAACCTAGAAAAATGGATAAATTTCTGAACACATATGATCTGCCAAAATTGAACCCTTAGGAGATTTTTTAAAAACTAATAGACCAATGATAAGTAATGAAATCAAATCAATAACAAAAATTGTCCCAACAACAACAACAAAAAAAGCCCAAGACTGGATGGCTTCACTGCTGAATTTTTTCCAAAGTTCTAAAGAATACCAATTCTTCTCAAACTATTCCAGAGAATTGAAAAGCAGGGAGCCCTTTCTATGAGACCAGCATTTCCCTGTTATCAAAACTAGACAACAGAAAAAAATGTGGCATTTATACACAATAGAGTTTTATTCAGCCACAAATAAGAAGGAAATCTTGTCATCTGCAGCAAAATGGATGGACCTGGAGGACATCATGTTCAATAAAATGAGCCAAACAAGAAGGGCAAGTACCACATGTTCTCTCATATATGAAAACTAAAAAGTGTTCCCCTGAAAGTACAATAATGTCTATATGAGATTGAGAAAGGTATGTGAAGGGAGGGTGAAAAAGGAGAGGATTTAATCAGTGCATGCTCTGTGAATGTATAGAAATTTCACACTGAGCCCCATCAACATGTACATGTTAATATTTTTTTTAAAAGAATATAGAAGGGATATGGGTGTCACTCAGTAAGGAGCCATCCAGTCTTGCTTGTTTTAGCTGTCATGGCCAGCTGAATCCAAAAACGCAAATAGTCTCATTTCTGCATTTATAGTAGGAGGTAGGCAGAAGAAAGGTACCAGAATGGCTGCCAAGTCAGCCAGTAAATAGCATCTAACATTCTGCATAGTATCTTGTAGCCTGTTTTCTTTAATGTTTTGTCATCCCCAAGTAGACTCTCCTTGCCATTATCTTTCAAAGTTCTGGGGACAATACTATTGATATTGTATGAAGACCTATAAAATTAAATTCATTAAATATAAAATACAGCCAGGTATAGTGGCTCAAACCTATAATCCTAGCTATTTGGGAGGATCACCATTCAAGGCCAGCCAGGAAAAATAGACCTCATCATCTCCAAAATAACCAGAGCAAAATGGATTGGAGGTGTGGCTCAAGTGGTAGAGCACCTGCTTTGCAAGTATGGAGCCCTGAGTTCAAACCCCAGTCCCACCAAAAAAATAAAAATAAGAGTATAACATACATACCATAGAAGTTCAAAGATTGTTCTTTTTTGACATTTTATTTGATAAAAATCTTGACTGAGACACAAAAAGAAAACTTTAAGAAATCCCAGCAAGATCTGATCATTTATTTCACTACTGTGAGGGAAAAGAATACACTGTATAGAGCAGGAGGGAGGTGCCTGAGCCTCACACTCGGCCTTGGCTGCCTTCCCTAACCATTTCTGGGATGGCTGACCCTTTACAGAGGCCAAGTAGGAAGAGGCACAGGAAATGAAGCTTACATTTGCTTTTTTTGCTGGCAAGACTGAGTAAAGCTCTGCTAGGGTGGAAATTTGAAACTGTGGCTAAAGGTAATTCTGTTACTACCTCTGCAGGGACATTGTTGGTGTTGGGTCCTGAAGTTGTCCTAAACCCTTTATCAATTCTTACTCAACTACTCTTTTAAGTAACCATGACACTTTCTGATCTTCTGTCTCCCGTCACCTGCACTGATCCCTACCCACCTCTATTCTCCCTAATGGCTTTTGGAAAAATGCATTTTGGAGCCAAAAGTTCAGAGTCCAGACAGAGCTGTGGAGCTAAGAGACAGACTGAATTTTAGCCAAGCCTATCACCTAAGTTAGCAGTAGTTCCAACTTACAGTGACATTTTCAGATTGAACAAAAAGTCTGATGAAAACTGTAGTAACCACTTATAGGACGACCTCTCAGTGACCTCTAATGATCCTTGACTCCTGCATTCATGTTCCTGTGTTCCCTTCCACACCGTATTGGGCTGACTCGAGTATCCTAATGCAGGCCTTATCTGAGGGAGCCTGCTGTGTCATACGAACACTAAAGCAGTCCTACCCAGAGGTCGACATGGTGAAGAACTAAGGCCTCCTGCCAAAAGACAGCACTGACTTGCTCATCATGTGCGTAGGCCATCTTAGCACCAGATCCTTCAGATGCCTGCAGTCTCATGAGTGTCCTTGAACTTGAACCACTCAGCTAAACTTTCTCCAAATTCTTGACCTTCTGAAACTACGTGACATAATATCTGTGATTATTTTAAGCCACTAATTCTAAGCCTCTCTATGCTCATTATCTCAGTATTTATTATCTTCACTGATCCCCATAACCATCTTATATGGAATAGGAAAAGCAAGTATAACAATCTGAGAGCACACGGCTCAGAGACAAAGCCACATGGCCAAGATTCCATTGCTAATAAAATATTGGGTCTGCTAGAGGAATCTAGTCATTCAATTTCTACTTTGGAATGCTTTCTACTACAGCCCTCTGCTATAGTACCAGTGAGGTACAAAGAAAGTAACCACAGAGGCTTCATTTTGTTCTCTGTCCAGGGTAATGGGCCACTGGCTTAACTACTCCACTCAGTTATATTCAAGTGGATAGCAGCCTAGAACCCTAGCTTCTCCCTGGAATCAGTGATATTCACCTTATAGCCAGGGACACTCCAAGCTCAGCAGCCATGCTCTCTGAGTTAGGTGAGGAAAGTACACACAATTTTTTATATACTAAAATTCTTTCCTCTTCCCTCTTTAAACTTCAGTCACCCTCTAATCATTTTTGTTTCTCTCAAAAAGAAACAAAGAATTTGAAGTAATAAGGGAAGATGATGACTCTAGCTGCTTGGTCTTAGTTCCCAGTTACATACCAGTTCCTTGGTACATCACTCTCACATGGTTCAAGAGTTTCCCAGCTGTTTGGAATACTTTTGAGTAGAAAAGAAACTCTCACCTTCCATGGTTCATCATTCCACCATCATTTCTTTCCAGTATGGCCTCTACTTCCAAAAGATCTCTGATTTCAGGAGATAAGAAAAACCCCTTAGCCTCTAAATCAGACCTGCACTGTATAAATCCCTGGGTAGAGGCAGATTTTCAGGCTTTGGATATGGAACATGTTTACCCAGCATGTACCACATCAAAGAAAGGAGAAGCATGGGAGAATTTTAAGCAGTCTCTGACTGCAAGACAATAAGAAGGAATTTAGTTGGGTATATAGATGATAGTAAACCATTCCAGCTGCCATCCTGTAGTTGAGATCTGCCAGTGTAGTAGGGAAGGTCCAGTCAAAGACACCTGGGCTACACCAGGACAAATCTTCCATTGGTCCACTTGTCCAAACAGTAGACTTGGTTCCATGTTCCATGTTCACATATGCAGAAGCAGAGCAGATGTCTCAAGTCAAATTGGATTCTGGCTTTTCCAAAACACATTGCCTTTGGATAATCAACATATTATCACAGTTGGAAATAAAGTAGTTCAATCATTGCACTTAGCAGATGAAGAAACCAAGGAATAAGTATGAAGAGAAGCACCCAGGGCTGATGACAGAGCCAGGACTGTAGCTCTGTGCCTTTCAGCTTCCATACACACCCCATGGCCTCACCTGTGGCCTATCACTTTGCTAACAGATAACTCAGAATGCTCTCTCTTCCACCACTCCTCTCCCTGAAGCTTGGTTTCAGAATTGACTTCATCAGGGGTTTGGCGTAACCTACCCTTGAATTGCCTTAATAGGAATCAGCTGCAGTATTCTGGACTATGATGCATTTTCCAGCACATTCTCACTTAACCTACTGTGACTCAGCTTCTTCACCTATAGAATGGTGATAATATTACATGCCACATAATGCATTAGGAGGGTAAGATGAGGGGAAAATGTCTATATAACGAGCTTAGCACAGTGCCCAACGCAGTGGAACTCCCAGTTAGCCATGGATTAAATTCAGTCACATAAACACCTCTAGAGAGGAGTTAATATTCACTGTGAAGTAACAGTCATATGGGCTTCCATCACTTGGCCATGGAACACTTAGCAAAAGTCCTGATCATGCAATATTGGAAGATGGCTGGATCAGACCAAGGAGAAAAGAACAAAGGCCATTGTTAGCAGAAATATGGGAGAAAGCAAGCATCTAGCAGGAAGGACAAGGATAGTGGACAAAATGAACAAGGTAAGAAAAAAAAAAAAAAACGGAGAACTAGACCAGCATGCTATATTTAACTTTCTGTGCAGCTCAAAAACAACCTTTATTCTACCAACCACCTTGAGAAAACAGCCCTGGGTCAGTTCTTTGAGGAGCAGGGGATAAAAGAAATATGTTGAATAGTCAGTGAAATCTTTGGCTTTCCTACCTATACCAGAGCTGCTTTCTAAGATCTCAGGTTCTTAGGTCCTCTGGGCCCTGGGATTTTCCCACTCACCTTCTCCAGGTCTTAGCATTAACCATACCCTGTTGCACAGGGCTGCTGGGCCACCTTCAAGGGCAGTGAAGGACTCTGGCCTGGAAGGCAAGAATAAGAGCTCTGCCATTTTTCCCTGTCTGCTGATGTAAACCATACTCTTGGCTTGTCCCCTTTCACTTGCCTCAGTAGCACTTTCTCCCACCAGGAGAGCTGAAGCAAGCAAGCTGCAAAGGATGGCTCCTTATTGTAAAGCTCCAGGGGCATTTGTGGGTAGGGACCAGTTCTTACCATTAATTAACCTGCCAACTAATTTTGGGTAGTTAAGGTAGCCTGGATGTCACATCCATAAAAATAAAGTGAATAATACCTCCCTGCTGTTGTCCCAGGAAGGGACTGTGGATCTGTGAATTGTTCAAAGAAATTGCCTCAGGATAACAGGTGTTAGTTAAATGCAAGCTGTCTTGATTCATCTAGAACTCTCAGAGGAGCAAGAAAGGGAAAGGAAGGATGAAACAGAGAAAGAAAACTCTTTAGAAGACCAGTGTAACTCCACATGGTGGTCTTCATTCACACTATCTTCAGCCTCAGGAGAAGATCTGCACTTTGTGTTCCAAAGAAAGCCTTCCATATGAGTTAAATCTTTGACATGGTTATTTGATTTAATATTTATATGTGGGCATGACTTTACCACTACAAACAACAACATAGCCTTTAGCAAAGGGCATAAGTTTCATTTGCTAGCAAGCTTCGTAATAAGCCCCCAAAGATGTCGACATGATAAACCCCAGAACTTCCAAACATGTTACCTTCCTTGGAAAAAGAAACCTTGAAGATGTGATTAAACTAAGGTCTTAAAATGGGAAGATTGTCCTGTATTATTTAGCAAGGGGGAATGTAATCATTAAGAAAGAGGCAGGGGGATCAGAGTCAGAGATGTGACAACCAAAGCCGAAGGAGTTTTGAAAGGTAGATCCACAAGCCAAGAATGCAAGTGGCCCATAGAAGTTGGGGAAGGTAAGGAAAGATTTTCCCCACAGCCTCCGAAAGGAATGACTGCAGCTCTAGCTTAGTTTTAGGCTGTAAGACCTATTTTACATTTCTGACCCTCAGATTGTCAGATGACAAATATGTGTTGTTTTAATTTGTTGCAGCAGAAATAGGACAATAATACAGTAATAATAAGAAGCCTGCTTCCTCTGCCCCTAAAGGGGGTGAGTTTGCTGTTATCCTTGGTTTGTAATGAAGCCTCAAGCCCTGCTCCTGCCCTAGCTTCTATAGCTGAAAGGAGCATCCTTGACTTAATAAGCACCATCTCACCTTACCATCTACTCTGGGGTTCTAGCTTCCGGGCTGAACCATTGAACCCATGTCCACTGACTTTGGAGTTAATCACTTCTTTCTACTCTTACTCGTTCAGATTTAATAGAATGATACTACCAATGGTTTAATCCCTCATTTCCTGGAGGTGCTCTGAGGCACTCCACAGCGTTTTCTCATCCTTCTATAGCATGATTATTATTATTACCATTATTTTGAAATGAGGAAACCAAGACCACAGCACAAGTGCCTCACTGAAGACCAGTCCTCACATTGCCAAGTAGCAGCTCTGGATACTTTTTAATGAGATATTCTCCATGTAATTCACTGGGCAAAATGCTGCTTGGCTTCTTGTTCTCTTGTCCAAATCGAAGTATTTCTCTCAGCTTTCCCAATACTCCTTGTGCTTTAAAAGTCTTCACTTCTTCCTCACAGAAGCAGCTATGGAAGCACATATTTGTTTGACTTAGTCTATCTGGGTTGTGATGACAAAATGCATTAGACCCAGTTATTCGTAAATAGCATAAATTTATTATTCACAGTTGTGGATGCTAGAAAGTCCAAGAAGAAGGTACCAGAAGATTCAGTGTTTGGTAATTGCCTATTCCTCATAGATAGTGCCTACCATGAGTCCTCACAGAGTGCAGAGGGAAAACAGGTTCCCTCAAGCCTCTTCTTTTAAGGCTGATCCCATTCCAAGGGTGGACCCTCATAACCTAATCATCTCCTAGCGGCCCTGCCTCTAAATATCACCACAGTGAGGATTCAGCTTCAATGTCAGTTTTGGATAAACACAAACATACAGACCACACCATTGCTGTATCAATCTTACTAAGAAAGAGAATTGCAACAAAATGCAATCTTTGACCCTGGGGCACGGACAATTTAAGACTTGGACAAGATAGGTGTCTGAGCCTAAAATAAACCTAGAATGGTGAGTAGATAAGAAAGAATTTGCCCATTTATATCACTGGTAAGTGCACAGAGAGTGGGGAGTCTGGCTAAGTGAATGGGTAAGGTGGGGAGAGGAGAAGGAGTAAGGAACACACACACACATATATATATATATATATATATATATGTGTGGCCAGTCCTGGGTGCAGTTTTGTGAGGGTGCTGGCATTTCAGGGACATGAATGAGCTTCTTACCAGGAGGAAGTGGGTAAGAGAAACTGTACTCCAGATACCTGGAGTTCACTGGACCCCGGGAAGGCAGCCTTTAGTGGGGTGCTGGCCTGGAAATCTCTGGAGCAGGGTGAGTCAGTAGACCCTGAGGCTCCTAATAGGAGCCCTGCAGGCAGCCCTCTCCAGGAGAACCACAATCAGGTTCCACCTGTATCAGCTACTGTGGTTGATTTTCAGCCAGTTGCACCTAGCGTGAGCTGGAAAAGGTACAATTAGCTGTTTTGATTTAGCAGCATTCAAGACAGCAACCTTAGAGAGTGTAACCTATCTTCAATTTGAACTTGTCATTTTCTTCATCTGGATGAGTAGAGGGACAGGGCTGTTGGAAAACCTCGTCATCTTCAGGCCTGCACATTAACCTCCCCACCCCCGACTGTCCTTCCTACCCCCAAAGATAGATAGCTAGAGGAGGAATTATTTCTACAAATCAGAGACTTAGGAAAAGAAAGCGAATGACAAAATATTAGTGCAGCAAATCAGCTTTTTCATCATGCTAGATTCAGGAAGCTTTGTTCTCTCTCCGTCTCTCTTAAATACACACAGAGCAGTCTTTCCCCTCTCTCTGTTCACAGGAACCACAACTCATTTGGTGTTCTTTTTCGGCCACAGTGAACCAGGATGCAGCTTTAGGTTGGCTGGGGTAGAAAGCCTCCAAAATGCTCCCTGTCAAGAATATGTTTGCCCTCTCTCTGCTTTCTTTCAAATTATTGTTTTTCTTATCAGAGAAATAAAAATAATGTTTACAGTGAAATAGTAATGGGTAAGATTTACCTAGAGCTTCCTAAGTGCTAGACCCCAAACTAGGAGTTTCCCAAGGAATACCAGGTTTGCCTGTCAGCACACCCAGAGGTAAGTACCTCTCCTGCTGTCCTCATTGTGCTGAGGCTACTGCAAAGCTGCAGGAACTTTCCCAAAGGCACAGAGCTAGTTAGTAGAGGCATTGGAATTTGACAGGTTTTTTTGGTTTTGTTTTTTTTTTCAGAATTGACATATTTAACATTATGACATTTTGCTTCAAGGGAGTTTGTAATAAAACTTTCTAGAGTTTAGAATCTGAAGGGAAAAAAGTAGCAGATGCCAAACACACACATATGCACACTCTTGGTTGTCCCACTCCTCAGAGGTATCTAGTTTCAGTCCTTTAGGGTGGTGTGTCTCTGGATATTTACCACTATAAATCTAAATAACATTTATACACTTATATTTCTTGGATTATCAGTTTGTCATTATTAATTTTTAAAATGGTAGATGGGTACTTTTAACTCTCATATTCCTTCAAGGTAATATTATAATTTTAGGTTAAATCCATACTTAGTATTTTCATTATCCTTGGTGATAGTTCACTTCTAAGCCCAGTAACATGTACTGTTTATACGTCACATTATAGCTCTTCATTTTTCCTAGAGTTAATCATTACCTATTTTTTTATTTGCTTAGGGTTTTAAAAAAATCTATATCATGTCATATAGCAGTGTGTAATGGCTTTCAATACAATCTTTTACATCTTCAAACCATCAGTAACTGTAAATTTCAATATCTTTTTCTGGAAACATTCCTCCAGAGCCCTCTGTTCTGCCCCTTACTTTGGGTTGCTTATTCTTTATTCTTGTTGCACAGCTGTTGTTTAGGGACTTCCCTTTGTCATCATCCTGGGATTTCCCTTCACCTTCCTGTGTGATCTTCTGTTTCCTAAAAATTTCTGTCTTCCTCTTTCTTATCCCGTTTTGGTCAGTACATCCTCTAATAGTTTCCTGAAAAAGAAGATGGGAAGGTAATTTGTTTCTCCTGAGAGTATTATTTCTCCTGACCATGCAGGATGGGGACTGCAGTAATTGCTATGTAGTTATTAACTATCTCCTTTCTCATTTTTGCCAGCCTCCCCAGCCTTTAATCTCTTCTCATATTTTCTAATAATTAATGCCACCAATTCTGATGCCTTTCTAAGGTCCTACAGGGGAATTGGCTTAGTTCAGTTTTTCTATAGATCCTTGTTTTTTGTCTTGTACTATTTTCCTAAGTCATTTAGTCATCTTTCATCTGCTTTTGTGTTCATGTCTCATCTTTTAGGGTTTCATTTGGCTCCTAATGAGAGACAGTATTGCTACCTTTTATACTTACCATTGTTAAGGGAGTGAGTTTTGAGAGGAAAGTAGGCTTCCATTTTGTCTCTGCTGCTGTTGAGCCCCGTGCCTTTTGTCACTGGGTGTCCTACAGAGTTTGGTATCAGGCTAGGTTATATCCCAAGATGATAAGTGTTCTTTACTCAATTTAAATGTCACACAAAGCCAGTTCATTATTATTTTAGTGGTCAACTGATGTCCTGCAGCATAGGATTGGGGTCACTTTGTGACATCTCAATGCTCCAGCTGGCTTTGTCTAGCTGTAAATGCACTTCATCCTGGTGGGACACTCTTTCTCAATCCTTGAATGGATGGCAACCAAACTTTCAAACAACATGTTTAAATCTAGGATACTATTTTTTAAAAAGAAAAGAGAAAAAGAAATCAATTCACAGGGCTTCTGAATCAGTAGGATCCATGAGTCAACATTTTTTTAAGTACCTAGGCAAGCAGTCCTCAGACCTCACTGTGATCCACACATGACAACTTAACTCATATGCAAATTAAGAGTGCTCACTCTCTCCTTGCAGCCCTGTTAGTCCATGTTTTTGCTGTACTTCCTAATTGGTAAAGAAGCCCAAGTTATAATTCAATGACACTGTGGTGCTTTATCGGTAAAAGAGCTGCTTTTTATTCTCAGTCTACAACTATGTCACATGCTATTTGTCATTCTAGTTGTTTTTTGACTCGAGGCCCCAAACCCCCATGAACACTTGAGAAGTTCTAGAAACAATAATAAACATTGACTGAGTGCTTATGATGTGTCAGGCGTTATTAAAAGTACTTTACAGTGACTCGTTTAATTTCACAACCCTAGGATGTAGGTACTATGGATATCCTGATTGCGTAGGAAGGGAAAGCAATGGTTAGAAACTGATCCAGATCACATGGTTGAAGAGCTGGAAGAGCTGCCAGCCCTTTTGACAATAACCAAGGGCCTGAGAATACACAGACCTAAGAGACTTCCATTCTTCATCAACTCTCACACCTTGGCTTCCTGACCAGCACACAGATATTCCCAGGCAGGGCAGTGGTCAGAGCTGGAAGCAATGCAGGCAGATGCTAGCAGTTGTGGCTATTAGAAGGTTTTGAACAACACATGGAAACTTGAACCTAGGACAGTTATTATGGGATGACACCCCCAAATACTAGCATTTCTAAGGTCCATCTCAGCAGGAGCTTAAGGGTTCTGGCAATTGAAACTACCCAAACATAAGACTATCAGTCTCAAAAGAGTGGTGTAAATGGTGACAAAATGGAATGAACAGGACAGAGTCTAGTCATGGAGTAGAGAAATAATGCTCACTGCCAGTTTTTGGTAGATTACAATAGACTCTTTGCATACCTCTCTTTCCCTATTTGTAAAATAAAGATAATAATAACATACCTATCTAAGTTCTAAATGAGCTGATATATAAATGGTACACCATAGCAGCTGACTCAAAGTGTTGATATCTTTGCTCCTAGAACCCAGATGGAATTTTGCCTGAAAGTAAAAATATGAACAATATTCCCCAATTTTCTGTTGTTCTCAACTTTAACCAACTCTTCTCTTCTCTAAAAATAGAAATATGTTGATTTGTATTAGAACAAAGAATCAAGTCAGCCTTCAATGGTCACTACAGCCCACAAGAATCTCTTGTGACCTTCAGTGGCACACTTTATCCACATTGCTCACTTGATATTTATTGAACAACCAGAGGCCACATATTTGGCCTTCTTCCAAACAAGTGCCTCTCCCCAAATACTCCTCTCCCTTGTGCCCATCTCAACTGCAAGACCTGTAAGATCTGTAAGGAGAACTGATTTTTTTATTTCTTCGGACTATCTACAGCATAGGTGGGTACCAAATTCAGTTTTGTGATGAATAAGAATTGTTCCTCTGAGGATATTCTTTTAGAACACACACACAAAAATAAAATGCAAGCGCTGGTCATTTTACTGAGACCCCTCCTTTCTAGCAACCTGAACTGGCCCTTGGTGTTTGTCTGGCCAGATGTTTCCTTGGGATCAATTAGCTTAAGTTAAGCAGAGCTTCTTATGTCTGGCTGACTCCACAAGAGTGTTCTTCTTCAGCTACCTTCCCCTAGCCTTGTCAAAATGCAAAAAGCCTCACTGCAGTTGACCTTCTTAGTACTAAATCCTTTCTCCTCCAGGCTGGCTAGCCCCTGCCCAGTGATACCTCCAACAGCACCACTTGCATAAAAGCATGACCCTGTCAAAAACAGTAACAGCAGCAACAACAAAACCCTCTATTGGCTAAAATGTAAGCTTATTGCAAACTGACCCCACACCACCTCTGCCACTTTCCTCTTGTATGAACACTTTGCTCCACAGAAGGACTTAACTTCTTGCATCCCCTTCTCACATAAGTGTGGGAGAATTCTGCCTTTGCTGAAGTGATTTCTGCAACTGCTTCTCCTCCTCTGTCAAGATTCTGGTCAGATCCTACTTATTCCTCATGGAATTCCTCCACTCTAAGTCAGAGGTCTTGCCTCCCTTCCTTCACTCTATTTACCATTTCTTATTTATTATATGCCACCTCCTTTGGGAAGTTGTATTTTTATCTGAAGGCATGTTTCTCCCTAACTATAGCATTTGAGTGCTTGTTCTATGCCACTTACATTAGGTCCTCCATATCTATGGACTCCATATCTGTGGATTCAGCAAATCAAGCATTGAAAATACTTGGGAAAAAATGCATCTGTACTGATCATGAACAGATTTTTTTTTGTTGTCTAAACAATACAACACAATTATTGGCATGGCATTTGCATTACATTAGATATTATAAGTCACCTGAAAATGATTTAAAGTATACAAGGAAGGGCTGGCAGAGTGGCTCAAGTGGTACAGCACCTGCCTAACAACCATGAAGCCCTGAGTTCAAGCCCCAGTTCCACCGGAAAAGAAAAAGATGATAGTGTATACAGTACATGGAGATGTGCAAATGTTACCAGCAAGCAATATGCCATTTTATTTGAGGACCTTGCACATCTGTGGATTTTGGTATGGGGTGGAAACAAATTCTCAGTGAATATTGAGGGACCACTGGACAGATGGATTAGCTCTCACAACAAACCTCTGAGGCAGGTCCTGTGATTAATACAATGTTACCTTAGGGATCCATCACAGAGAAAGGCAAGTCATCTGAGGGTTTTCTACCCTTAGTGGTAAAGCTGATAGATCCAGTGTCTATGTGTTTAACCACTGTGCTATGCCCTACAGTCAACAATCATGCAAGAAATATTTGTTCAGATAATTGCTGATTTTCCCACCCTACTCTGACCTGGCCCTGCCTATTCTATCTTCTCAAGGAAAGCCAGGCTTGGAGAACTGATCAAAGGCCTTCATTATGTTGACATCTTTAGGAAAAGACTTCTAAAAATAGTTGAAACTGTTATTTTGATTCTGTATTTCATCACAATGGCTTATGATTCTACTCTGAAATTCTTTGTTTCCAGAGTCCTCAGATATACTGCCTGGAGCAAAGTTGTTATTTTTTTTATATCAGAAGGTTGGGGATGTTTCTATTTGAAACATTGTCTATTTACATTCTTTAGCCGAAAATAGTCTGAAGTGTCCATATTATGTCTTCATGTTTCTAACAGAATTTTATGATGTTACACCAATAGTCACAAGTCCCTGCAAAGTATTTTTGCCCTCTCCAGCCCTTGGGAAAACATATTATGATAATAACTAAGGTCCTATTTATGAAGTGATGCTGTGATATCTTTCTCCAATGTGAGAAGGAAGATAGAGTGTGTGTGGAATGAAATTGTTGGCAACACACCAGGATAACCCGCTCCTTGGAGCAATAGTTCTCACACTGTCTCCTCAAAACTGCCTTGTTAGAGTGGCATGGCGCAATCCACCCCTCTGGTTTTATCCTGCTCTCCCATCAAAGCCATTCCTGAGAGCCTAAAGGCCCAGGACATGTTACACTATATATGCGCCTTTATTTTCTCCTTGCACTATTATTGAGATAAATCCTAGTTGCAGTAAATAACATCAAGGACAATCTGGAAAAGGAAAAGTCACGAAGACTCATCTTGACAGTGTGTGAGAGGAGAGGAGGGTGGCTCACTGCCACTCATTGCCATCCCATAACTCCATTGCCTGTTATCTGCATGTCTGTGAACTTACAAAAATGCCAAGAAAAGTAGAGGGTAGATTCTTTGAGAACTTTTTATAAAGCAAACACATCAGCACTTATACTTTTATGTCAAAGTGTTCTTAAAAGTGGCTACATTAGAAAGCTGGACGCTTCATCCTCAAATCCTGGTTTATACATGTTTTTAACCTCCTTTAGGGAATTGTCTTCAGGGTAGCATAATCCATCATGCAAACTGAAGAACTTTGAGAAAGACATTGGGAACTATTAACAATTAAATTGGTATGACCATGCAAAACCCAGTTGTAGGAGGCTAAAATGGGTGATGACTTTGCCCCAAGGCCACACAGGAAAATCAGTTTTAGTAATTTTTTTGATCAAAAAATGTTATTCAACTAACAATTTCCTTTTTTTAAAATAAGAATTCACTTATGCTTGCCTTTTGTTATTTCAAAATAAACCTTTTCTCAAAAGATGGATACCTCCCTTCTCTAATGGTAGTCAAAAAAAGAATGTGCCTTTGATTTTAATGAAATTCAAAAAGTATTTTGATCAATAGCATCATCTTTGTAAATATATTAATCCCCAAGAAAAAAGCATTCTGGAGGCACATACCTACTACACATCACACACCCTGTACGTGAGCATCTGGATCTTATTTAGGGCCAGCTGTCAGGGTCACCTGACCAGTCTTGTTCACTGAAGTGATATTTCAGATTTCCCTTATCCTAAAGGCATCTCTTCTTTTAGCACATGGCCTGGACAACTCTGCTTCACAACTTTTTGGTCTCCCTATTAGTTATCACTATAGGCCCTAAAGCTTGCAAAGTCCAAACTTGTGAGAAGTAAACACATAGTCCAAGTCGGGCAGGCAGAGTCAACTCCTCCATTCACAGGGAACAGGAGTAAAGCGGGACTCTCTGGGATCTGTCTCATAGGATTGTTTCCAAAATAAAGAAATCCTACTCCCAAAGACCTTGAAAAGCAAAGGAGGAAGAGAAAATTCCACTGTAGCTACATTACCCAGGTTTCTCTCACACGTGGGTACTAAGAGAAACTGGTGTATGTGAATAACAACTGCAGCATTATTTTAGTAACTGTGATAGTCAAAATAATGGCTCCCCCAAGGTTGTCCACATCCTAATCCCAGGTCCCATGAATATGTGTGTCACATGGCAAAGGAGAAATGCAACTGCAGATGGAGTGAGTAAAAGTTATCAATCAGCTGATCTTAAAATAGAAAGATCATCTAGGTTGGCCCAAAATAATAACAAGGGTCTGAAAAAGTGAACAAGAGAGGCAAAATGGGAGAGTCAGAGCAAAAGATGCAACAATGGAGTAGAGTCAGTGTGGTATTATGTCGTTGGCTTTGAAGATGGACTTTGGGGACTAAGGAATGAGAACAGCTTCTAGAAATTGGAAGACCAGACACAGAAATCTATCTCAGAGCCCAGAAAGAAATAGAGCCTTGTCAATACCTTGACTTTTTTAGCCCAGTGAGACCTGTCAGACTTTGGAACTACAGAGTTCTAAGATAATATACTTCTGTTGTTTAAGCCACTAAGGGTGTGGTCATTTGTTTTGGCAGTAATAGAAAGCAAATACAATATCTCAGCTTAACAGAGGAATAGATTATCTGCATAGCAGTCATTGAAGAAATGCAGTCTAGATATTAAAACAAATGAGCTAAGTAAGTTACAAAGTAACATAGAGTTACCAGGAGCTAGCACATGGGATGATGGAGAGCTCCTGTTTGATGGGTACAGTTTATGTTTGGGAGACATAAGTGTTCTGGAAATAGGTAGTGTTGACAGTTACAAAATATTCTGAGTATACTTAATGCCACCAAATTAGACACATAAAAAATGGTTAAAATGGTAAATGTTGCTATGTATCTTTTTTCCCAATAAAAAATGATTTAAAAAGTAATTCAATCTTTGTTATTAAGGATAAATTTCAAAAGTATAAGTTATTGAATGTTATTTCTAGTTTATAAATTTAACCATTATGTAAATTCAAAAACATACAATAATTTTTATATCATTTAGAAATATGGATCTAGATCCGGATGTAGGTAGTTCACATCTGTAATCCTAGCTACTTGGGGAGCTAAGATCAAGAGGATAGTAGTTTGAGGTCAGCCTGGGCAAAAAAAGTTGAGGATCCCGCCCCCCATCTCAATGGAAGAAAGCTGGGCATGAAGACACACATCTTCCACCTCATCTTTGGTGAAAAGTGTGAAAAAGGAAGGTCACTGACCCAGGAGGTGGCCGTGGCAAGAAGTGAGATCTTATCTCAAAAATAACAAGAGAAAAATGGGCTGGAGGTATGGTTCAAGTGGTAAGAGCACCTGCCTAGGAAGTGTGAAGCCCTGAGTTCAAACTCCAGTACCACAAGAGAAAAAAAAATACATGTATTAAAGTCTATAAACATATTGGATCAACACCAAGTCATGATTGTGGTTCCCTCTAGGGAGAGAAATGGGAGGAGGACATAGGGGACTTCAGCATGATCAGTAATGCTTTATATTATAAAAATCTAAGAAAAGCATGGAAGATTATTAAATTTACAAAGTATTACTGGCAAGTTACATATATAATTGTAATGTTATCATTTGTAACTTTGTTATTTTTCTCAAAATTAAAAAACAAATGGAGGTTTTACTGAAGGCCCTTTAAGGCACCTGAAAAGAAGGAAAGAAACAAAAATTGTGCCACAACTTACACACACCCTCCTCCCTATCCTATTGTCCTTTATTTACCAGTTGTCTCCCTTTTCTTAGTGCCACAGGGAAAAGCAGTCTGAGCTACCCTCAGTTTCTGCCTTCAGCAATTCCACAGTGGGAATGTGGGGCGATGTGGGCGCTTATCCCAGTCAAAATGAATTAGGACCAGGTAGCTGGCTGAGCAAAGAAATCATCTTCCTTCTTTGGACAGAGTTTCTCAAACTGCAGTGCACATTGGGAACACTTGGAAATGTTGTTAAAATGTGGATTTTGGTGGTCTGGGATGAGGTCTGACTTTCTTCTGGTCTACTGAGCTCCCTGGCATTGCTAATGGTGCAGGTGCATGGACCATGCCTTGCAAAGTGAGTGTTGGATAGGGGTTGGGAGAAGTGGAAAAGGGAAGTGCTAGGAGGAGCCCGAAATTTCAATAGTATTTTTTCCCCTGTATTCCTTGTCATACACACAATCTGCCACCCAGTGACCCCAGCAAGTACCCATTGTGGCCTCCCAAGCTCTGATTTTTATCACTTCCTTGAAACTTAGTTTCTATACTTGCAAATTAAATTGAAATATGGTGTTAGGCTGTGTATCAAAGCAAGGCAGGTGTTATCAGTAGAACATTTACAGTAATAAACTCAGTTTGTCAGAGGTTAGATATTGTATTCTGCTGATATTTATGACCCCACTTCTGAAAAGAATGAAAAAGGTAAAAATTATTGCATTAAGCAGCATTTTTTTTAGTAGTTTGGAAACAACAAAGTGCTATTCATTTATGGATATTATTAAAATAAACTGTCTCATCATTGTTCTTTGCATTAAAGATCTAAGAGGAGAATTTTTTGTTTCTGATGGCCTTAGTGCTTAAGAAAAAGTGGGGCTCAGAATATGACTTAGCAAGCGATTTAGAAATTGCCAGTAAACACTACCTCTCTCATTCTCCTCATCTTTTACCAGCTGAGCTGCTGAGACCTGAGGTTCTTGGCCATTTTTGTCCAAAGGATGAAATTCATAAGGTAACAGGTTCTACCTCACCATATGAAAAATCTCTTAAACAATGACAACTATAATAATCCTAGAATTTAGGTAATGTTATTCTCCCCATTTTAAAGTTGAAAAAACAAAGGCACACACACACACAAAAAAAACTTGCCCAAGGTCAAATAACTAGTGTCAAGCAGTATATTTCCAAAGTCTACATTCTTCCCCACTACAACAGAATGGAATGCATTTTACTTTGGACTCCCTCAAAACTACAGTCTGAGACTAGAGTATATTCAAATCATTTACTTGGGAAGTGATCCCAGAGGGGTTGGAGGAAGTAAGACAGAAAAGGACCAGGAGCCAATATAAGCCTGCATTATCCAAAGATCTCCAAGAATCTTTAGAAAAGCCTTCCAGAATCATCCACCTGAAGGAGAGCAGGCTGCCCCATTGATGGAGGGTTGCCCCCAAAGTTTCACGTCCACCCCACTTCTAGGCTGCCTGTGCACAATAAGCAGTTTGAGAAAGGTCCCGGGCAGATGTGGAAATGTGGGAAATACATGGTATGAATCACCATCAGTTCAAAGCAAGTCTAGTCTGGTCTGCTGCAGATGTCAGAGGTGGTAAGCTGATGTCCCAGGTACACCAGCGCCAGCTGTATTTGCTGCATACTTCCCTAGGAGTGCCATCCATGGGTAAAAGACTATAGGTGACAAGTGTTGCAGAGAAGATTTGAATGTGCAGGCCAGGCAATCCCTTCACAAGAAATTCTAGAAATTTCTAAATAAAAATTCGTAAGAGTAATCTCATTTTGCCAACTAATAAATATATTATAGTAACATAATTATCAAGAATAATGACATAAAAAAATAAGAAAGTAGGGCATGTTGGCACATGCCTATAATCCCAAATCTTTGGAGGCTGAAGCAGGAGAATCATGAGTTCAAGGCCAGCCTGGGCCAAATAGTGAGGCCCCGGAAAAAAGACCCCCCCAAAAAATGAAAAATACAGCTTAAGGAATACTGTTAGTAGCTTACTACTTCTTTTTATCCAAATTATGAACTATTTAGACATCATCCCCAATCAGTAATATTTAGTGTGAAAACTAAATACTTTTGGAAAGTATTCAATTTTGATCAGGTGGTTGGGGAAAACTGCATGAAAACTCTTCACCCAGAGGTCATCAGGACTAAGAAAATGAGATTCATAGTCATCTAATGATAACTTTCTGGTCCACAATAAAAATTTACTCAGGAATGTGCATATATGTTCTTTTGCTGAACAAAAGCAATCAGTTAAGAATGGGTTTTTTTTAAATCTGAACCTGAGTTTCAATGAAGTGCCATCTGTCTTGCAGAGATGGCTGAATTCCTGAGCTAGCACCAGAAGGACACTTGGTGAAGACGCAGTTTTATTCATTGACTCACGGTTGTGGTCAAAGTTGAAGAAATTCTGAGGCTGCCATCTCTAGACTACTATCTATTTCTAAGTTTGAAGACTCCATTTGGTCATTTCAGGGAATTCTGAAGAATCATGTGTTAGGATTTGTGAGGAGCAGGGGTCAACTTGGGTCATATCAAAATGTGGTTCAGCCCTGCCTGGGAGCTGGTCAGAATTTGGCACTGCTGGTTAAATCATGGAGCTGAGGTCCATGTTGGTGGTTTGACCTTCAGTGGACCTGTTATGTTGGTAATAATTCCATGGCCACAGACACTAACCTCTTTCTAAGCAGTGGTTTCCTACAAGGCCTCCTCTCTGGCTTATGCAGGGAACAAAAGAGAGACTGTGGATGAGTCAATGCACATTCATCATCTATATGGGGGTGGGGGGTGAACCACAAAACCTTCATTTTTTTTCTAAACCCAAACTAATGTTTGGAAAATAAAGAAGGCAAATCAATGCCTAGAAAGAGATTATAATGTGACAAGGGCAGTGCCATTTTCTCTGTTTTTATCACCACAAGTCAAGATCATCAATATTCACTTTCTCTTTGCTTTATTTTTGATCACTGGTGAATTTTTACCATTAGTAATTTGGTGGTTATAACCAAAGAAGAGCATTTTAAAGTCTTTCCACGCCCTTCCTTCTCAGGAAATGGGAAAGGGGAGTGTAATTACACTTCAACAGGGGATCTGCGTCTGGGGGCAGCAAATTGTGCTAAAGGAACCACTTCAATATTTAGGAGTCTTGTTTTCTTTGGAAGGAGTTTCTAGGAAGAAAAAAGATATTTCTAGATTGTCATACAAGTCAGGAGATTATGAGGATTCTCACCATTGCAAAGGGCAGGACCCACTTCAAATTAGTTTAAGTAAAAAGGGGAATGTCTTTCTAACATCAAGAGTCAAGGGTCAAGCAGCCTTTTTGCCCAAATACACCCAAGGATTCAAATGTGATCAGTAGGATCCTTTATCATTATATCTTGGTGATACTAGATTCCTGAAAAGCTTCACTTTCAGATAGGCCCTATCTTCATGGTAGGAAGATGGCTGTTGGAAGTTTCAAACTTGAGATGCCTTTACTATTTGCAGTGCCAGAGAGAGAGAGAAAACTTTTTCCAGAGAGTTCTGTGAAGTCTCAGGAATCCCTCTTACTGGCCTGATATGTTAGAAGGACTGGAAACTTTTGCTGTGGTTACAATCAATCCTAAATCCAGGGTTTAACACTTAAATTTATTTCTTCCTCATGACCAAAGTGTGTCATTAGTCGTCAGGGACCTGGGATGGTCGATATGCTACCTTTTTGTCTATAATTTTGTCTATACCATCAAGAACTTAATGTTTCCTTTATTGCTGCAACAAAGGAACAAGAAGACTATGGAATTAGTCATGTGTTTGTCACTGCTTCATCTCAGAAGTGACCAACAGCACATCCTCATACATTGTTCTGGTAAGAACTAGTGGCAAGGCTGTTCCTAACTGTAAGATGGCTAGAAATGTAGGGAGGAGTTAGAATCTTTGCCTAGCATCACTGTCTCTACCATACCTGACTGAGATCATATGTTCATCTTCAGGTCAGTGCTGTGGTCAGAGAAGTAAATGCTTTGATTGCTGGTCCTAGACCCTATGCCATCCCTGGGCTGATGGAGGAGCCCAAGTCAATTTCTTCAGAGATACTAGCAATCTCAGGACCAGGCCCTAGGCCTGATTCAAACTTAACAATCATTTGTTTGAAGTCTCGGAAAGATATGCCATGGAATATTACTCAGCCATAAAGAAAAAAATTATGTCATTTGCAGGAAAATGGATGGAACTTGAGATCATCATGCTGAGCAAGATAAGCCAAGCTCAAAAGGTCAGATATAGCATGTTCTCTCTCATTTGTAGAATGGAGACTTAAAATGGTGGTGATGATAATAATAACTACAGGACATGAATGTATATGGGGAACTCTCTGGGGTGACGGGCTCAGCAGAAAGGGAAGGGGAGGTATTGAGGACTGAAGGAGATGGAAGTATACTGCATATATACATATGAAGACAGCACAATGGAACCTTCCAAATACTGTTTGAAAGAAAGGCAAACAGGAAGGGGGGATGGGAACACAGTAGATGGGATGATCTTGTTCAAGGTACACTGTATCATGTACGGAATTATCACAATGAAATCTCCTTGGATTATTAATGTATGATAAGTTAAAAATTTTTAAAAAGAAAAAGAACATGTTCTGCCATATTTTCCCCAAAAAGAAATTTACATCCAAGGTGAGGTTTGCTGAATGGATTACAGTGTGATTACTGAGGACACAGAGCATATGTCAGCTGAAAGGTAAAGGACCTAGGGATCCCTGGAAGCCAATTCAGACCATGTGCCTGGGAATGTTGCCAAGGGAGGTTGATCATGAACATTTATCAGTGACCAGAAGGAGAGAGATCAATGGGTGAGGCTGCTCTAAGTCCAGCATGTGACCAAGCCTGCTTCCGCAAAGGTCCTGTGCTACCTCTGCCTCATTGGGAAAGGGTGACTGCATGATATGTAAAATAATGGCCTCCCAAAAGGTGTCCACCACCTAATCCCCAGAACCTGTGGATAGATTAACTTGCATGGTAAAGGGAAATTAAGGTTGCAGATGGAATTAAGGTTGCTACTGTGCTGACTTTGAGATGAGGAGAGTACCTGGACTATCCAGGTGAGATCAATGTAATCACAAGGATCTTTTAAATTGGAAAGAGAGCCAGAACCAGAGAGCTGTCAGCACGAGGAGGACTCAGCCTGACCTTGCTGACCATGAAGATGGAGGATTGGGGCCATGAGTCATGGCATGTGGGTGGCCTTTAAAAGAAAGATTCTTCCTTACAGCTTCTAGAAATATGCAACTCTACTGACACTTGATTTTAGTCTCTGTGAGACTTCTGATCTCTAGAACCAAAAAAGAGTAAACTTGTGTTGTTTTAAGACACTAAATTTATTTGACTTTGTCATATCAATGACAGGAAATCAACACATTGTGGTTCACCCTCTCCTTAGCACCACAGAGAACAGAAGAAGTAAGAGCTTCAGAAAAAGAAGTGAACTGTACAGACTTCCTAGGCTGACCTCTGAAGATGAAAGAAGCCACTGGACAGACAAGTAGGACAGATGCCATTGTTCCTGTAATGGTGAAGCAGGCCAAGTACAAAGAATGTACTAGAGAGCAAGGTGCTTCTTGGCCCACTGTGTCCTTCCTGGGGTCAAGACAGTTCGGAATCTGGCCATCATTTGAGTACCATTTCTACTTCAAATATAGATATAGAATTAGGACATACTAAAACCAAAGCAAAACACAAACAACTGGGTATTTTTTCAGCAAGACAAGTTGGGTGGGGCACTCAAATTCTACAAGTCAAGAAGTCAGGGCCAAACCCACAGACCTAGTTAATGAGCCTGAGCTGAGAGGTACAGACATAGCCTGGGCTTGAGAAAGGTAATTTTGCCAATGAGTTGACCTTGAGTGTGCTCTATAGCACAGTTGTATAAAAGGAGATGATTATGAAATAGTATTCCTTATGGTTAACTTCAGAGCTTACACACACAGAGGGAGCTAACACTTTTTAGTCTCTTCAATTACCTGTCTGCCAAGAAGAAATGAACACTATTGGGTAAGGCTTAGAATCAAGGGGATCTTCCCTCCCACCCTGGGGAGTTGCCCCCTATGTGCAGGTAGAATACAAATTGGGACCCAAGATGAGCCTTCAACTATTAGTTATGGGCCTCAGAATTCATTGTTGCTGTGAGCAGCAGAGCAAGCAAGTGCTGTGATCATTTCACACAGACTTAGGAGCCTTCCTGCTGGGAGCTAATGGTCCCAGCCTTGTTCTTAGGCGAGCATGTGTTCACATTAAACTTGAACGTCATTGCTCGCACATCTATTAGTTATCAGCATCCAAGTCATCCAGAGCAGACAAACCTCTCCAACATTTAGATCGCATTAGCGCCCTTGCTGACAACCACTTACAGAGGGACTCAACCTCCTCACGGCAACCAAAAGACTCTCATTGCACTTCTAGGAATAAGCAGCTCTGCTTTAAGACAGCCAAGGCAGAGAACTGCTAAGCCACCCCTGCCAGGTACTCAGTGATATCCTAGTCTGTGGGTGTGAGAAGGCTTCATGACACTGGGTCTTCAGTTACCAGACTTTGCCAAGCGCTCATTTGTCACCTTAACGCATGAACTCAAGAAAGCCTACATTTATCGAGCACTTAATTGCTAGGAGCACATCAATTAACTTAGTTTAGTCACCTTAGTGACACTATGAAGTTGATACCATCATTCTCGATTCAGAACTTGGGGGCAACTTTTACCCTGGTAAATTAACTTGCTCACTTGTACAAGAAGCAAGTAGCAGATCTTTTCATGATTTCCTTGGGCATCTTAATAAAGTTATGAACTAAAGTCTCCTTTAAAAAAAAAATCCAAGCCCTCTACTTATTTTCTGTATGATCTCAATAAACTATCTATGGAAAAATAATTTTCTATTAATTGAATGTAACAATAATTGATGATGTATTTTCATTGGTCACTTTGAAGATGAATGGCAAATTCTAGTGTGGTCCAGTAGTATAAATTCTGAATTTAGCTTCAGAGGATAAGTGTGTGAGTGTTGATTCTTTATAAATTATGAGAATAAACTAATCAAATTTACTAATCCTTAGTATGGTCATTTTTAAAATGAAGAAAATAATGCTTGTCTTACACCTCAGGATTGTTATAAGGATCAAATGGAATAACAGATACAACACTGCTGTTTACATGTGGTATTGGGAGCTCACAGGAGTAAGAATATGTGAATCAAAACTCTGTATTATTATTTTTGAAGTCATAAAGACCAAAGGTCTGCACCTTTCATACAGCTAGGTTCATCCTCAGATATTCCAGTAACCTTGGAAATGAGTTCTAGAGTTGTTATACTACTAGCTACAATTTATTGAGCGCCTCCCCTGCATACATTATTTCTAATCCTTACAGCTGACTCTTTTAAGTAGTTATTATTAGGCACAATTAAATCTTGAGGGACTGAGGCCCAGGGGTCAAGCACTCACTTGCTTAGGTGAGTGGCAGAAGGAAGATGAGAATCTCGGTATGGCTAATACAAACTTTGTTCTGGAGCCTGAATCTAGAGGAAAAAACTATGATGTTATTAAATATTTTGCTCTGTTTATGCATTTACTAATTTATATAGAAAAATAGCTAGCCTGTAGGTCTGTCCCAAATAATTTGTATCAATTCCTAATTACTACTGGATTTACTGCCGATTCTTTCTTCTCTCTCTCTCTCTCTCTTTCTTACTCTCGCTTTCTCTTACCTGGACACAGAGATGAATGTTACATACAGAATAAGGTGGATCAGATTCTGCCAAAACCAGTATATCCATGAGGTGGTCCAGACTTGTGTTTCCACTGACCCTTGCCCTGGTTGGCCCTGGTGAAGGGCTGCCTATGTTCCACCAAGGTCAGCTTGGGGATGCAAGGCAAAGGGCAGATTTCATGATAGACAAGCAGGCATATCTAACTCTGTTACCATTTGCTTTGCCTCCAATCCTCCCACCAGACTTCCTACTTAGCCTTTATTTCAGTCCTTTGAACAAATTTCTAAGCAAGGAAAAGATTCTAGTTAGATCACAGGATAGAAATGCCATGTTAGTGAAGGACAGAATGTATTCAGGTAGAAAGAAGCCTCATGAGTCATCCTACTCCCCAGTCCCAGACCTGTGGGATTTAATAATTGTTTTTTTTCTTTTTTGGTGGAACTGGGGTTTGAACTCAGGGCTTCACATTTGCAAAGCAGGCACTCTACCACTTGAGCCATACCTCCAGTCTGACCTGTGGGATTTAGATAGGAGAGAACACAGTAGAGTGGGAAGAGGATGGATAATTTGTGGAATGAAGCTAAGGGAGTGCTTGTCCCTACTCAGCCATGTTTATGCTGAATCTACACAAACTTCTGAACCTCTCTGGATCTCAGTTTTATTATCTCTAGTGGAGAAATAGCCTCAAAGAGTTATTATAAGGACTGACCGGCCTATGTGAAAGACCCAACACAGTGGCTGAAAAAGATAAAGGACTTAGTAAATGCTGCTATTAGAAGCTAGCAGATGGAGTGGTTGGTGGAGCAAGGGTATGAATACATTCTTACCTTTAAGTGTAGAAGGCCTACTATGTCCCAGGCCATGCACTATCACTCTGGAATGGACCACTCTATGGGCTCTCATATCCCCATAGAGTGATCCTAGTATTACCCAGATATACCTTTCTTGATTGCCTGTTACAGTGTCATGACTCAGATTTGAAGTTACCCCAGGAGTGGCATTTACTATCCTACATGTGATCTTTGTTTAATACACTGTTGTCTCAAACTATGGTATGGGAGCCACCTGAGTCAGGACCACCTTGGGTACCTTTAAAAATATACATAGCTGAGTCAGACATGGCGGTACTTGCCTATAATTTCAACTCCTCAGGAGGTAGAAACAAGACGATGAGTTAAAGGCCAGCCCAGGCAGTGTTAATGAGACCCTATCTCAAAAACAAAATACAAACCAAAAGTGCTGGGGACATGGATCAAGTGGTAGAGTACTTGCGTAGCATGCATGAAGTTCTGGGTTCAATCCCAGAAAACAAAAACAAAAAAATACATAGCTGGGCTCCATCCAGATCTGCAAATCCAGCACCGCTTAAATAGGGTCCAAGTAGAAATTGCATCCTTGATGCCTTCATGGTCCAGAGCTGGATGGGATTAACCAAGCTGAGGCTGGTATGGCTCAGAGGAGTGGTATGGCTGAGCATTCCTCTGAAAGCCTTCTCTGCTGCCCAAGGGCCAACCCCTACCACTGATGTCCCAAGGACAGAGTGTAATCCTTGCTCTGCAAGTTTGTTTCTCCACAAAAGAGAATCCTGGAGGATACTCTGTGACAACAGAGTAATTTTCCAAGCCTTTCCTTAATACCACTGGGTTATTCTAATAAGTATAATCAAACACTATTTAAGGGTATTCCCTAATACCTTAATGTCTCTAGGAGATGGAACCACAGGGAAGAATAAAATACAACCCTGTATCTGGAATGTTTATGGGCAGATAATCAGTTGGTAAGATAGATAATAAATTGGTGCTAGATTGACTTAGGAGAACATAGATTTTGACAAAATTGTGACTGGTAAAATGTCCCCAGTGCACCATATGATATGAGAACCCCCACACCCCCACACCCCAAGAATCCCATTCCTTACCTTTAAACAAAGGAAGTGAGGATAGCTAAATTAAGATGAAGTCCTTAGTGATCAGAAGTATGTGTGTGTGTGTGTGTGTGTGTGTTGGCAGGGGTTGGCGTGTATGTATGGAGGGTCAAAGATATGGGCTTTACACTAGAAGACTCTACCCTTTGGAGAATGAGGGGCCATGGAAAGAAGAGAAAAGACCCCCAGGACTCTCTTCTTAAGAGGGATGAAGGCCCTGAGAAGAGAGACTTTCCCTTTTCTTCCTAATCCCAGAGGGGCTGAAGTGGCCCTGGGCACTGTGATGAAAAGACCCCAATGCCTGAGCTTAATCCCAAATCCATTTCTACACATCAATTTCATTTTGAAAATTTATCTAAACCTTTCTGAAGTTAATTTTTCTCCTCTACAAAATGCAGACTTTTAACCCTTCCAGTTGGTTAAGAGTAATCAAACAGAATAACTTTTATGAAGGTTTTCTATAAACTCTAATGTGCTATCCACATTTGTTCTGAAGGTGTACAGAAAGTGCCATCCCCAAATATATCTTTTTGGTATACTAATGACTTCAAAACTGAGGACACTTGGAGAACAGCTAATGCAGAGGGGCTTATTCTGAACTCAGCTTATCTGTATAGAGATAGATCCTCCAAAAGGAGTTCTCTGAACCTGAATCCTCCCCAGGAATCTCTGACCAAGGAAGATTAACTCAGACCACAAGAAAGGAGGGTGGAGGTAAACACCATGCCCAGAAAGACTGTGGCAGATTGGACCTTGCTCTTTTGAGAATCCATCCAATTTTCCCCCAAATCACTTCTTATCTCCTAAATTGTCTCTATATCCTTTCCCCTCTCCTTTATGAAGAAAGTGTAAAAGCTTCTAGATCTCATTGGACTTCGGAGTATTCATTTTTTTTTCCTGTGACCCCCTCTCCCCCCAGTGCACATAATAAGGTTGTATGCTTTCTCTCCTGTTAATCTGCCTGTTTATTCCATAGAGCCAGTTATAGACCCCTCAGAGGGTAGAGGGGAAGTCTTCTCTCCCTTACAGTTCCTATCATGGTAAAGTCTATTATTTTATAAGCCAGAATATACGATTCCTATTCCACATCAGATAATAAAGATTTGAGGCATAGCTTTTATTATTTCTCATAGCTCCTAACACAATGTCATATTCAGTAGAGCCTGTGAGTATGTTACTAGCCAACACTGATGATTTTCTCATATACTATACCTTTCTACACTCCAAAGAAACATTTCTGCCCTGTTCATAGTTCCAAGCCAGGATCTTGGTGTTTGGGAATACTTTCCCAAAAAACAAATATTTTAGAAGAACTGACACCATTAAAAAAAAATTCTGAATCATCAAATCTTAGTTTCTTTAGTCAGCAGAACCCTTACCTTGGAAGACAGATTTGTGAGTTAGAATGGTCAAAGAAGGACAAAAAAGTGCAAGTGTGTGTAGAGGGGGAGAATTTTCAGTTGAGAAATTTTTCAAGGCCTCTGCTTCCTACAGAGAACTTAACCTGGAATTCTGGTGCGTGGGGCCATCCCTGTGGTGCTTGGAGGGTACACATTTCAGATTGTAGGTCCTTGCTCACTTAGGCAGTGAGGCATCACAGAGAAATGGGTCTCTTGCTGGCTTTGGAGCATGACATCTCCACAACTCACACTACTCAATGCATAGGACTTAGGCTAGAAGGTTATCTCTGATAAGCTGGTCTGGTTCTCCTGTCCACAGAAAGGCCACTCCAGGGGATGCAGCATTGTCCTTTGTGCCACCTGCTCCTGGTTGGTGGGTCCCAGCCAGCTCCTTCCTCCAATCCACAATCACCTTGAGAAGAACCTTGCAGGGAGGTTTCCCTCTACCAGGCAGTGACTGGCTGCCTGATTAGAGCTCAAGATAACTCCTGGCAACTGTGGAGGATGATGAGTCACCAGAGTGGTTCCAATCTATTCTTCCACACTTAGAACAGCAGTGGTTGTGATTTGCATCAGCATACATCTAATTTTAGTCACCTCTTTCTTGGTATTGGGGTTTCCTGTCATGTGCCTTAAGCTTTTGGTCTTTATTGTCTTCTGCTCCTCTTAGATTTGGCATCTTAAGCCTGTTGAGTTGCCTTAGCAACACTAACTACCCATGGTGTCAGAAAAGGAAGGACTCATAAGCCATGTTCTACTTGATCACTGTCTGACTCAATTTGCTCAGATTCTCATCAACAGATAGCTGCACTAAATTCTGGCAGCTAACCTTCATACCTGGGCATTATGGAGGCTCTCTCCATTGGTAGTACCATTTTCCTTCCCCATTATGGAGATCACACAGAGGCACATGTGGTTCTGTTCTCCCATCTGCTAATTATGGCGGGCAGATGAAATAGTGTGCTCAGGCTATTGAAGGTGTGGAAGGAACATGGAAGAGCTGTATCTGTTAGAAATGCAGGATTGTCAGCCCCACCCTGACCTACTGATCCAAACCTGCTTTTTAACAAGATTCAGGGTGATGTGTATGAATGGTAAAGAGCTTAGGAACCTAAGCCGGTACATAAAGCCTTGAGTGATCCTAACAATACAGATCCAAAAGGAGCAACCCAGGTTCCATGAGTTGGACTTCTATGGTAAAGTGGTAACACTGTTACCCATGGTATCCCACAGAGCAGAGAAAGGAGGGCCTCCTAAGGAACCCTCCCTCATTCATTAAGGCCTTTAGACAAATAAATTGATGTCATAACGCTTGGATAATCTTCCTTTGAATGTCTGGTTGGATAAAATGACTGCCCAGCCAGAGCTCTACCAGGCAGCCTGGACATTCAGCAGGCTCTGAGCAGCAAGAGGGGGTGATCCATTTCAATGACACAGTGGACAGAGTTTGAATTCACTGAGTCATCTCAGATGCCGACAAGCCATGTCCTTGTTTTCATGCCGCACCTACAGAAACCACACTGCTGTTTGAAGAAGTACCAACTCTGTTCAGAAAATCTGGAGGAGGGCCCAAGAAAAGATAAAGGGAATGTGTGGACCAGGAACAAGTAAAGAAAAAAAGGTGACAATGTTGCTAAGCAAGATGGTCTCTCTTTTTTAGAAAGTAAAGATTTAATTTCCTTTTCCATTTCAACTCCTTTAATTTGCAGGACATTAGTCTCATTTTCTCAATGGTTTTCCTAATTGTCATTCGGCTTGTGAGGTGGTTTCTCACCCATGCACAGCAGCCCAGCCTGCAGCGTGGGGGAGGGCGCAGGTCTGGCTACTAATGTCATCCTGTTCTCTTCAGGTAACCCGGTGAAGAAGGCCTTACTATTGTTCACAAGTGCTAAGATTTCTCAATTCATCTAACTGCCTACCTCACAGGAAGACCAAGAATAAAGACTGTACATTGCAACCCTCTCTCAGCCCTGAAAAAAACCAAAATAACAAGAAGTACAACAATAGCTTTGTAAGAAGAGTGGCTTTGGGTATTATTCTTCCTCATAACCTGCCTGCAGTCAGCAGTGTTGATTTGAGATTAGGTGAACTATGAGGCTGAACAAAGGTGAGCCTTGGGCTTTTGGTGCTCATCACTAATTCCAGTTCAAACCCAGAGCAACAACTTTGCAGGAAATGGACAGACATTGTCAGATTCATCCGCTTGACATCTATGAGAGACAAAGGTGGAAAATGTTACTTTGCAAGTGATCGGACTTGTCTAAGATTTGCTGAATAACTTCCTCCTCTACCATCATCGTTGTGGCCATCACGACGTACACCATGGATAACGTGTTTCTTAAGAATTAACTGTGCAGATAGAATTCTCATCCTCAAGGAACTTATATTTTGGAGAACTAGTTTAAAATATTTCCTTTATTATTAGACAAAATTGGGCAAGACAGTGCAAGGAAACAAATGATGGTCTTTAAATGGTAGCAAAATCTTTTTGATAACACAATTCTTGACTGGGACATTTTGTTTTGTTTTGTTTATGAAACTACAATTGCACCCATAATCAAAAGGACCAAATCTCTCCTGCACCTAATTGGCTTAATTTGAGTCGTGTGTCATTTCCTCAACCAATCCAATGGCAGCCAAGGGAATGGTGTCACCTGCAGTGTGTGCTGATAGAAGCCAATTCTCACAAAGTAGCCATGTGGAGAAAAGAAAGATGCTTTGGACCTAAGACAAGACCAAACATCATTGTGGATAATTCCTTGAGGGGCAAAACTGCTCACTTCACGGTGGCTGGGAAGCAGAGAGACAGAAAGGAAGAGTTCAGGGGCAAAATTTACCCTCCAAAGTCACCCCCACCCACTTCCTCCAACTAGGCCCTATCTCCTGGTAGCCCATTCAGCTATGGATTCATTAATGGGTTAGTCATGGATGAAGTTAGCACCCTTATTAACCAATCACCTCTCAGTAGAGTCACAGGTAGGGAATCAAGCTTTTAACACATGAGCCTTTTGGGGAGACTGTTCATAACAACAACCTAGCTACTGCATTTCTATATTCAAGGAAATGGCCAAGGCTTAGACATGTTTGGTCTTTTTCTTTTCCCTTATGTTTATCCAACAACATTTTATTGTACCTTAACACCCCCCATTTCATTTCCTTCTTCCCTCTCTCCTTTCCTTCCTTCTTGTAGTAGACCTTATTTTTAATGTAAGTTTTAGGCTTGTGGACAAACTCAAAACAAAAAGTGAAGCATTCCCATGTACCTCTTACTCCCACCACACAATTTACCTTATTGTTATTCACATCTTGCACTATTGTGATATATTTGTTATAACTGATGAGCCAATATGGATATACTAGTAATAGTTCATACTTTATATTAGCATTCCCTCTTTGTGCTGAACAGTTCTGTGGGAATTTTTTTGAGACAGAGTCTCATTTTGTAGCCCAGACTGATCTCTAACTCACAACTCTCTTGCCTTTGCCTCCTGAGTGCTAAAATTACAGGCATACACCAATACACCCTGCTTAGTTCTGTGGGTCTTAACAAATATAAAATGCTTATCTCCATCATGATAGTTTAATACTGAATAATGTTATTGTCTTAAAATTCCCTACGTTCTACCTATTCATCCCTACTTCCCCCAATCTCTGGTAATGCTGATCATTTTCCATCTCTCTAGTTTTGACTTTTCCAGAATGTTATAGTGGAAGCATATTTCACTTAGGAACATACACTTAAATTTCCTCCATCTATTTTCATGGCTTGATAGCTCATTTCTTTTTATCAGTGCATAATATTCCATTGTATAGATTTACCTGCTATCGTTTAAATGTGTCTCCCAAAGTTCATGTGTTGGACACTTAATCACCAGCACAACAGTCTTCATAGGTAGGAACTCTAAGATGTGATTAAGTCATGAAGGCTCTGCCTTGATGAATGGATTAATGCTGTAATTGGGGGAGTGGGTTCCTTTTAAAAAGAAAAGTTTGCCCCTATCTCTCTGCCCCTGCCTCATGCTCTCTTGCCCTTCTACCTTCCACCATAGGTAACAAGAAAGCCCTCAACAGATGTCAGCCCCTCAGTCTTAGATTTCCTAGCCTCTAGAACAGTAGGAAATAAGTTTCTTTACTCAGTCTGCTGTAGTAGGACAAAACAGACTAAGATTATTACCCATTGACATATTGAAGGATGTTCTCATTTCTTTACATCTCTTTTCTTAGATTTGTCCTTAGGACTATTTTCTACTTTCTTCCATCTGGTGTCTTTAACGGGCAATCAAAACTTCCTTGCCCCTTATATTAACATATACAACTACCATTCCAACAAAAATGACAGACCCCAATGTGTTTGGTCAGCAGTTTCAATACTGATGGCATATCCACACTAATAAGCCCACCTGTTTACCTGGAAAATGAACTTGAACATGCACCTAAGCCAGTGGCATATGATTTTAAGGTGGCATGTTTTGCATTTACACAATGAACTGGCTACCCAGAAGTAGGGTAATTTTCTGAATATTAAAAAAGCAGTAAGACTGTAACAACCTGAATTTGAAGTAAATAGCTTCAGGAACGGGTGAATGCTTTGCTACCATCCCTGAAATGAAAAGAAGAGATGTAATAGCAACCCGAGGGGAAACAGTCCAGCGACAAGCCAATGGACCTGGCCACATATGGTTAGTACCAGAAAAGGTTAAATAGGCCCAGAGATGCCATGTGTAGGCAATGTTGGAGGCAATGCACAGTTTAATGTTTTAGTCCTTGAAATTCATACAAATGTCCCTCTCAAGGAATGTTATGAATATCATTGTTTTATAAACACCCTTCCCCATCCACATGGCTCTTTTGTGGGAGTGACATTCTATCAGGAATTCATATGTGAGTGCACCACTTTGATTGGTCTAGGAAAGAACATGAATCAAGTTCAGTCAATTAGACACAAAGGAAAGATTTGATCTCTTTGAGTGTGGCTAGATTTGGAAGAATTAGACTTTCATGCTATTCCAAGCCATAGTTTAGGCCCTAGGCATAAAAAAGCCTGTCTTTATAGTGAGAGAAATGAATAGATGTGTATAAGGGGAAAACATAGAGTCTTATCTTTTCTGAGTCCAAGCATTTCTTTTGAAATAGACATTCTGGTTATCTCCTCAACATTTATTCTTTTTTTCTTTTGGGAACCACTACAATTTTCACTCTGATATCTGCAGTTGCTCAAGAAGCTCTTGGAAATGAGCAAATAACTATAGCCTAAGTTTTATTCTACTCCTATTCCGTGGGCACAGGTGCTGACTCAGAGATTGTTGGGGATACCAGGTCGAGCCAAAGAAACAGGGTAAGATGATTGTTGAAGGATTCCAGGAAAGGGGCTTCCTTAGTCTTCTAGAGAAACTTCTAGAAGAAGCATCATCCCAAATAAGGATGATGAATTAGACTCAGTTTATTTGCCATCCCTGATCTGTGCATTGCCCTTGTTTATAGACCAGCAAGATTCCAGCAAGCATCACGATGCTCCTGAGAGAATGGATCCAGGTCAAAGTAGCTGCCGTTGCTATGGCCAAAGATACAGAAGCTGGCAGAGGGATCACTGCACATATCCGATGGCCCCACTGATCCTGTAGGGGTTCTGGCCTTCCTTGATGCTACCAGGGGCACCCTGGGGACATAAGTAGGAAGTTAGGGAACTTTAGGTGTATGGGAATGAATAATCAGTAGGAATCTAGGAACAGAAAGTTTCAGTGGATAAATTCTTCTCTATTCCTGTACCCACAAGGATAGTCCCAAGACACAGTAGATCATCCAAACTTTCTGAAGACTCCATTGTATTGGCTTTCTTCCCTTTTCCTTTCCCCTCATCTAGATTCTCCTTTTCCCTTCTGTATCTCATCACATTTCAGTCCCTAGTAAAGTATTAACACATCAGTTTTTGCTTCAAACTCTGAGAGTCCAGTCTAAAACAGACAGGAGGAGGAAGTAACCTCATGAATTCTTTTGTGATCATGGACTAGCACAAGAATCAAGCAGAAAGATGAAACACACTTACTAACATCATTGACTTAGTACATCAAACCAACCTGGAAGCCCTATCTACCTCTGGTCTTCCACTTACTTGAATCAGGGAGAAGTCCATTCTATCTTGCTTGCTGAGATTGCTTGCTGATCTCCTACTCTAGTCTCACCTGTGTTAGCAGAGTCTGGGAGATTCCCCAACCCCCATGATTTCCTTATAGTAAATTCATATTAACTTAATATGGGCTTCTGGTAACTACCATTGATCAAATCCTAACTGATATACCTGCTTTCCCTTTCTACCCTGGCGAAATATCTTTAGAGACCTTTCCTGGAATTCTGGTGCTTTTTTCTCTTAAATCAATTAAAATGTACAGAGTATATCTATAGCCATGTATAAAACACAGTTTCTTTCTATTTTAACCTAAAAACACACACATACAATGCTCTTTAATAATTCTGGAATTATCCCAAATACAAACCAAACAATGTCCCCAAATAAGACAAGCAAGCTTTCCCTTAGATGATGGATTTGTTAGTTAATCATTCTGAAGCCAGGATTAGAGCACAGTCAACAGTTTAATAAACCATTCATTCCCTACTTTGGTGAGCATGTTCATGGCTTTTTACTCTTATGCCATGAACAGGACTATAAACTGTATTAGTGATTGTTTTCAAAAAGGATGTCAAGACTTCTTTTCTAAGATGGTGATTTGAGCTTTCCCATAGAGATGGCTAAAAACATATTTTAGATGCAATAAAAATTATTCTGAAAAATGGTAAAGAAAGCTTTTAACGGGAGAGTAACTGGAGGAATTTGGTAAAATAATATACATATCGTTAGCCAGTAACTAAGGCAGGCGCCTTTACAGGTAAATTCCTATGTCAACACACCTTCAAAGTTTCTTTTCCTTTTGTTTCCGCTATAATTTTTGGGAAATACTGAGCATGCCCAGAAGCATTCCTGTCCATCCTTTTAGCCTTTTAAACATGTTTCCATGAATGTGAGCTGAACATGACCAGAAATGTGGCTGCCATCTCTCCTTCTAGAACTACGACCTTAAACAGAGCATGTTCAGGAAGGTGCCCATCTCTTAAGTGCTTTCGTATAGGAATATGTATAGGCACCCTGAACCAAATCCCCATGCTTCACTTCCCTTGTTTGGGGAGGGCATTGCTTTGGAAATAACTTCCATGCTCTCCTTACCTGCTACAGGTTATAATAATCTCTCCTCTCTTTCATCTCTTGGTGTGTTTTCTGGCTTTGCATTCCCCAAGACATGCAACCCACCACAATCAGTTGCAATAGGAGTAGATAAATGGAAGAACTGACTATCCACAGAGTTAAGTGGATAGTTGGGTGAGGAGAGACCACCTGAACTTGAGCAGCCTGGACAGGATCTTGAACTCTCCTGGTACAGCAGGGGCTAGAGGCAGTGGGAGTCTTTAGTGCCTCTAAGGCAAGGTCTTGGCTGGAGCAATCTCCCATTAGGGGCCACCCTGTCCCTTGGAGGAGGAGATAGTGGCCCACATAACTTCAATTCACCACAATAAACACAGGAAAAATAATGAAACAGGAAACAGAAGAAAAGAAGAAAAGAACAACAGGGGCCTGCAGAGATGCTGAGAGCCTGGCCTTCTCCAATTGCATTCACTTCCCGTGGTCATTGTTGAAACTGGAAAACAATTTCCGATCATTTGCCAGGGGCTGCTGAGCAATTTTCTTCCATCAGGAAGCAGTTTGAGCTTTGCTGATTATATGGAAAAGGCAAAACCACACCAGACCTGCCGCTGTCAGGAACAGAAAGGGCCCTTTTGCCATCCAGAGGTTAAGGCAGTAGGATTTAGGGAACTGATTGAAGTTCATTGATTTTCAATTGATGAAACATTGACAACAGTACTGGGTGGCAAAATTACATCCCTCCACTCAAAGAATATTGTTTCTCATCCCAGACTCATTGTCGAAGTTGACAAGTAAAAGGGCTTCTGGTAAACATTTAGTCCATGTTTCAATCTGGGCACTAAATTGGTATGTAGCAATAATGTGATGTTAATTATAGGAGTCTGAAGGACCTTAAGTCTTACAAAGGCCCAAGCGTTTTAGAAAGCAGGCTGCTTCTTTTACTTGTGAATTGGCATTAGTTTGTTCAAGGGGAAAGTGCGTAGCAAAGAACTGGATTCAATTCAGTTTTTAAAACATGCATATGTGGGTTTTCTGCAGGCAAGGTACAGTGCAGAAGGTCACATGGATAGAGTTCTCTTTCTCTCCCTTCTCCTCCCATTTAAATACCTTTTCATTAATTCTGTAAAATCCACCAGAGAGTTTTCTTCTCCCAGGGGGCTAGCCTTTCTCACTTCAGTTGAAAACAGCTCTTCACAACAGATGATTAAGTTTTATTCCCCCTTGTTGCTGGGGGTGGAGGTGAGGAGGTAAAGAATTATTTGTCTGAACTGGTTTCTCAGCATCCCACATTGTCTGTCTTCCTCCATATTCATGAACCAACCTCCTCCCATGTCTCCTCAAGATGTTCTACAGCAAAAACTCTCATTAAAATGTACAAAGAGGACTGAGCCTCGAACCTCAGAGTCTCATGTCCTTATCTGTCGAATGGGGTTCATAATTCACCCCCAGTGGGGTTACATGGAGAACTGATAAGAAAATGAATTAGAAAACATGTTTTAAAGTTAGAGTGCCTAGGGGCTACAGAGGCAGAGTGAAATAAGGAGAGAGTGCAGACTGAAACACAGCAGTCCCACTTACTAGGTCACTCTGGGTAGCTATTTTAACTCTTATCTTCATCAAGCTTCCATCTGGGTAAATGGGAATATGAATATCAAGTTCTTAATGAATAAATTAGTATAAGAGGCATTGCTATTATCATTGCAGCATAATCTTGTCATACAGAAGAGGTTTTCTGTCTTCTCCACAAAGTGACTTTCAAAATCCATAGTGGCCCATTTGGAAGAGGTGTGGGATGTGGGAAGAAATGCAGGTAGAGACAGAATTGAGTCTCTGCCTTCAGTAGGGGCCTGAGTTTCACAGGTGAGAGTCATGGAATTAAGAAAAAGATACTTAAGCTGGAGGGTAGAGCGGATTGAAAAATATGAACAGGACCAAGTCTGGATGATGGGAGCAACAAGCCGTTTCCTGCCCTGTGTTAGGACCTGTCTTTCCTGTTCTGAGCCCTATTGGTCTAGATCCTTATCTCCACTCTTGGAAGTTGTAGTATCTACTGTCGTACCCTAACTATCCTCATTTTAGAGGTATCAGCAAAAAGTTTTTACACTTCCAGAAAGGGATCTCTATTGTGGGGCTTTAGTCACAAGCACAATCTGCAGAGGGACTTTTTTATGAGATGGTGACAGGGTAAGAAGAGCTGTTGGATGTTCTGGCCAGGGGCACCATCAGAGGCCTTGAGCACTGGTAAGATTTTGAGATCCAGCATAGCCCATCATTCACAATACGTTTTATACAAAACCATAAAACATAAGCATAATACCTGGGCGTGGTGGTGCAAACCCAGCCCTTGGGCAGGAGGATCACAAGTTCAAGGCCAGTCTGAGCTACACGGCAAGACTGTTGTCTCAGAAAACTACCACCACCAGCAACAACAAAAACAAACAAAACGTAGTGATGTTAAAACTGAAATGAATGCATTTTAGATTTTCTGACTCCAAAGTTCTAGACAAATAGTCCCCAAAGCCAGGTGCAGGACAGTCTCTGTCTCTGGCCCTGCTTTCCAGTGCCCTTGCATACCTATTGGCCTTCAAGCACTGCTATCTTACACCCTACTGCCATGGCCACCACATACATCACCTCCCCAGCTTTCATGACCCCCTGTCCAGTCTCTTCCTCCCCCTCCCCAGCTGCCTTATCTCCTCCCATATTCAGAGCCTCCAGCTTTTACTGAGCTTTGGTCTTGTCTGGAGTGTGTTCTGCACTGGAGAATACAGCAACAGTGTGGGTTCTGTTAGGGACTGAGCTGGGGCCTCAGCCCAGAATGGGGGCTTCAACCCCTACTGGCCCAGACTCTCACACAGTGAATTGTGTGGAGGTGAAGAACTCAGGCAGGAGAGGCCCCACACTTGAGCTTGCATCCTGGCTACTTCACCCTGAGAAGCCTCAGTTTCCCCCTGTGCAAACGGTATACGGAAGAGTGTTTGGAAAGAGTCACTGCAGGGAGGAGGTTGGCACAGCACCTAGGTCAGAGCAGGCATGTGGCAAGTGGGGGCTTTGTTCCTGTGACTGTCAAAGGCATGACTTTGTTTCCTGTTTCCCTCATGGCAAATGCCCTGCAGAAGCAGAGGTGACATTGGGTACTGCCTGGCACCATCACACAGGGTACCCCACATGTCACCACCCCACCCTTTCTACAACTTGTTACCAAGTGCATTAGCCAGGATTCCCCAGAGAACAGGACCAATAGGTTCTATGAGGGGTTTTCCTCAGGGAAATTCTCTGAGCTGAGAAGTCCTCCACAGGCATCTGTAAGCTGAGAGCCAGAGAAGCCAGTGGTGGGTATCTGTAATTCTGGAAGCTTCAGAACCAGGAAGCTGATGGTGTAGCCCCCCAGGACAAAGGCTCAAGGGGGAGAAACCTTACTTCCACCTTTTCATTTTTTATGTGGGCCCCCAGTGGATTGGATGGTGTCTGCTCACATGGAGGGTGTTTCTTCCCCAAATTTAACCACTGCATCAAGTAAGAGCTCAATTAGAAGACACACCTGGTCCCTAGGTTAAGAATAAACATAGCCCTGCCCCTCCCCAGGTTTTTGGAGACCACCTAGCTTTCCAAGGCCAGGTAATTGAGGAAAGGAGATAATGATGCTCTCAAGGCTTTTAAGGAAGGGTTTTCAAGCTGAATCTATTTTGTGGAGAGAATTGTCTGCAAGTAAGAAAGGCTAATTTGATGGGCTGGGAGAGAAGGAATAGCACCTCTGGCGGTTTTGCAACCATGACTTGTGTTTAACAGTGTTTAAAAAGAAAGATTTCAAAACTTGGGATAATATCCATCTGCATTGAGATTTATTTGATTGTAAAGTGTCCACTCCACAGTAATGGGGCTGCCTAACAAATCTGCATAAATGTATCTAAAACATTTTGCATCCCACCCAGAGACTACTCTAGCATTTTTGGAGTTACTAGGGGCTGGCTCTCGCTGGGCAGGTGCTCTACCACTTGAGCCACACTCCCCAGCTCTTTTTTTCCTTTTTTTTTTTTTTTTTTTTTTTTGCTAGGACCTCACATTTTTGCCTGAGGCTGACCTCAGATTGCAATTTTCCTACCTTTGCCTCCCACATAGCTGGGATGACAGGTTTGAGCCACCATGCCCAGCTTATTGGTTGTGATGGGGGGTCTCGCTAACTTTCTGTACAGGGTTGGCCTGGAACTGTGATCCTCCTGGTCTCCACTTCCCGAGTAGCTGAGGTTACAGGTATAACCCACCATGCCCGGCTCAATCTGGTTCTTACTTGATCTCTTGAGGCCAGAAACTTTACAAACAAAACCCAGCTGGGCCTGCATCATGGGCATGTCACCCGTGCAGTCACAGGGGCCCAGAACTGACAATGGCCCTGCATTGGTTGAACTTTCTGCTGTCCATGGCTGGACATTTTTAAGACTTTTAAAAATAAAGATCCCTGTGATTTCATTTTGCATTGAATCCTGGAAATGCAGCTGGTCTGGTCCCAGAACCCAGCATCTATTGTATAGTAGGTGGCTGTTTACTATTGGAGGAACATTAATATTAATGATGTGTAATGCACTCCCTAACATCACTCGCAGTATATTCAAAGTATTAGATAACCTGCACAAAGGCAATAATATATTATGCTTGAAACATAGAAAGCCACTGTGATACATTAAATAGCAGCTACTAGTGGTTATGTCCCCTCCCCGAACAGTAGCAATTTACAAATCTTCCTGCTGCCTGATAGTGACAGTTTCCACTACTGAAAAATCTCACAGGAATAACAGGTCAAAAGTGTTGTCAAAGCAATGTGCTAAAGTTACTGAGGTAATGGTATTATATCCAGAGAAATGAATATTCAAATTTCATTCAAATGAAGTTCTCAGAGGGGACTGGCCTGGATATAACAATTGCTTTTTCTGAAGTGCATTATCACTTAGAGGATATTTACTCTGCTTTGTAGTTTGGGGATCTGGGTATGTGTCTAGACTATAGTTAGAGAGAGAGCTGAAAAGCAGAGTAACTTGCAGAATTGTAATCAGGCGGTAAATGATAAAATCACTAAAGGAAATAAAGAAGAATCCAGCTAAAAATCCAGTTAAACAAGCAGACTTGAACAGTAAGGTCCCAAAAGGGAGAACATGGTGAGGGTGGACCCTGAGATGAGGTAATGCATTGGATTTCATCTTTCATTCAAAGTGATTCAGTTAGCAATGACACCATCAGCGTGTGTTAAACAAAACACTCCTGTTTGAAAACAAGGTGGTGATGGTGGTGGTGGGTGGTCGTAATATTTTATTGCAAAGGAAAACAGAAGCAAGACATGGTATATCCTTCTAAGTGATTTCCTTGTATCTATCTATGACCCTTTGGCACTGAGAAATTCCAGTATCTCGGCTCCAGGTAACATCTGAAAGCCTTAAAAGGAACAGAAATCTAGGGTTTACGAGTGACAGCTTTGTAATAACCATAGCATAAATACAACCAGGAACAGAGAAGACCAGATAGGAAAGGACATGAGAGTCTATATTGTAATAGCTAATTCAAGAGTGACTTTGAATTAAAATGTGCCCCATCACCATGAGACTTGCATAGAAGATTGTAGGTGGGAATATTTGTCTACACCAGAAGCAGAGTTTTTAACTCCTCAAGGAGATTTTTTGAGGATGATCTAAAATGAAGGCTTTTCCCTCCAACCAAAACCCAAAGCACAGGATAGAGCTCCTCTCTTAGCTAAAGCATGAACACAATTAAGAAACAAAAAGAAAGTAAACAGAGAACATACTCAGCAAAAATACTTCATGCCATGGAGCTTGAACAATGGCAGATGGAAGACAGTTCTCCATAATTGGTGTTACGATCTTACAATGGAGGAATTCCATGAGGCCATAAAGAACACAAATGGGATAGGAAAGAAGAGGGTCAGACAATGAGGAGGATGAAAGAACAGGAAGCAGGCCAGACCCAGGCTGAGACAGCTTGCCTGGGGTACTCACCAACTGAATTGCTGGGGAAAGAGTAAGAGTTAACATCAGAACCATATTATTTTATTTGTAGTTTGTTGGTGATACTTAGGTTAACAATTGAACAAACTGCATGTGGTTCTCATTCCAGCATAGAAAACAACATAAAATTTAATATTAGACATTTGTGTCCTGAAGTTCCTTGGCCACTCCCCCAACAAGAAAATTTACACCAGCCAACTTTTTTCCCTGGACCCCACCTGTTCCTTGTAGCTTGCTTCACACCCACCCAAACTCCTCTCTGCTCTTCTTGTGTTCATCTAAACCCCCTCCCACTCCTCCTAGATGGCTGTCAAGGCCCACTCCCAAATTCCGGTGCTTTTTAAAGCAGTGGGACAGAACTCTTTCTTGTCTAAATGATTTCTAGTTTGGCTATGCCCAGGAGGAAGGTTACAACTTTCAAATGAAACAAAGCCTTCAAGGTGTTGTTATAAACCAAGAGTGAAGTCTTATAAAAGAGATCTACCCTTGTCCTCTGGCCCAATAGTAGAAGCACCAGGTGGCCCTTTAAAAATGATTGTTTTTACTCTACAAATTGTTATGTCACTAAATGTTCTAAAATAATGTTTATAAATATTGGCATATAATTCAATACCATGGATGTGACAATTTAATAACATAATGCCTGTTGCTGGATGAGATTTAAGTTATTTTATATTGTTGCTAACGTTTTGCTATTATAAACATGGCTTAAAATATATTTCTATCCATTTTCATGCACATATGATTATTTCCTTATAAATAATTTGATGTAGAACAATTATATAAAAAATTGTAAATGTAAGGCAAAATTCTGTAGCTTTGTTTTTTCCTTTGGAGATAGGGTCTCTGTATGTAGCCCATGCTGGCTTCAAATTTGCAGTCCTCCTGCCTCAGTCTCCTGAGTGCTGAGATTGTAGGTGTGTACCGTGAAACTTGACCTGACTTTTTGTACATATTTTAATGACTTGCAAAAAGCTTTACAAATGTGTAAAATGCTTATGCTCTTATACATTCAACCACTCCAGATAATGGAGTTTTTATTTTTTTCAAGACTAAGTAAAAAAGAAATATAATCATAGAATTATTAAAGATTATCATAAAACATGTAAAATATTGCTCCATTAATGGTCTTAACTAGTATCAACTGCTCAGGGTATAAAAAAATTAAAACTTGGCAAAAAGAGTTTCATTAAGCTTTTGTCAAAAGCAATTCACTCCTTGCTGACCATTAAGGTAAGTGTGATTTGACATATTTTGTAGAGTTGGATGGAATAGTCCAAAAACGTTAAAAGCAAAAATACTGAAAGATTTTTATTGTCATAAAAGCTTCAGTTGTGCTGATGGTCTCACTCATTTGCATCAAGGTAAGAAGATTTTGGTGAAAGACTATGGAAAACAGAAAATAGATACAGAAGAATAGAATATAGGTGAGATGGAAGAAAATTCAATAGAAAACATGTCAATTGGTACATGGAGGGATAAAAAGATTAAAATTACAGAAAAAAGTAAAATGTATTTGAGGCAGTGAAAACTTATAAGAGGTATAATTGACAAAAGATGAGAGATGAAGCAAAAGGAACATCTGAGTAGACATTTACCAAAAATTTCCTGAAATTCATGAAAACACATATTTAGGAAGACTTTTGACCCCCAAATCAAACAATTTACAGAGAAAACCAGTGGTACACACATTGTAATAAGACTACAAGAGGGAAGAAGAACTAGAGACAAGGAGAAAGACAGACCAACAAACTCTTTAAAGTAGCAGAAGGGGAAAAGATGTGTTACCTTCCAATAAACAATAAAAGGCTAACAATTGTTTCTTATACAGAAATAACTTAAAATAGGACATGACATTCTTAAAGTACTGAAAGAAACAACTGCTAATCTCAAATTCTATATGTAGCAAGAATATTCCTCAAAAGTTAAGATGATAAAGAAGATATTTAGGATAAAACCAGAGAGAATTAATCACTAGTATATCTACATGAAAAGATCTATAAAAGGGTATTCTCCAGACAGAAGAAAATTATTCCAGATGGAAAGAATGGTAATAATAGAAGGAATGAAGAGCATCTAGACAATAAAAATATAGATAAAGCTGAATGAGTATTCACTGTGCAAAACAATAATAGTGTCTGTGGGGTTTAAATTATGTAATATTAAAATAATGAAAAAAATAGTGTAAAAGGAAGAAAGAGAATGAACAAAGCTATTGTGTTGGAAGGCCCCTACATTTTCCAAAAAGTAGTGAAAGTACTAGGGTAATGACTGAAAAAAAAAAGTAATATAAAAAACAATAAAGGTTAAAAGAAAATCCAGCTACAAAATAACAAGGGACTAAAAGGGAAGAATAAAAATAGTTCAGAAGGGGTAATAATGTAGACTAAGGAGCAACATATGCTATGACAAACAGAATAGAAAGAAGAGTCAATTTTAACAAAATTGTATTCATTACATTAAGTTAAATGGCAAAACAATTGACAAAGATTGTGGATCAAAATGCAATTAAATTTTGCTTACAAAGACATTATTTATAAGAACAGAAAAAGATTTTAAAAAATGAAGAAAAGATAAACCATCTAATACATACCATATAAACTGGAAACTGTCATTAAATAAAGCAGACATTAAAGGAAGAAGTGTTAGTAATAATGACGTGAATTTCTCCTTGTACTACTAATGTATACTAATAAGAAATAGTAGAGAAAAAAGACATAAATTTCTATGCATCTAATGACATGGAATATTATATATATGTATCACATATGGATATATATATCATATATATATATGATAGAACTGAAGGTATAAGCAGATCAATCCTAAATCTTGCAATAAAAGGTAGAAGAAATAGTTTAAAATATCAGTAAAAATATGCAGTGGATTTAAAGAACAAGTCAATACATTTAATCTAATTGAAGAAGAGAACCCTGCAGAATGAACATGCCTGTCAAAGTAAACATAGAATATTTACTAAATTTGACTCTGACTGGGCCACGGCGGAACTATTAACAATTTTCAAAGAATTGAAAGAATTACAAAGTAAAAGGTAACCAAGAAGAGCTTCTTCATGACCTTGGCAGCAAAGAGCTAGAGCATCCTCTGGCTCAGCTGTCTGCAATGTATCTGACCTGCTCTCTGCAATCTGGTTCGTTTACTCAATGCTAGTAAACCTAGCGTTTACTCCTCTCAGAGTTACCACCACACAGTTCAGCACTCACATTGTGGATGGCTCAGTTTTTGTCATGTGTGTTGTTCTTGCAAGCTTTATCATGGTGGATCGTGACCCCTATTTCAGTAGCGCCTGAGTTAATTCTGGCCACCTAACAGGCCCCACTTAATCCCTAAGAACTCAGGTAGTCTCTCTGAACCTCTGCTCTCTCTTTGGCCTTCCAGTGACTTTGTGCTACAGTCCTGCTATTCATCCAAACACTGAATCTGATTGTCACCTGAAAGAAAAGCACTATTCCAGGCATGATGCAGTCTGCAGAGCTGTGTAGATCTCATCTTGTGCCTGCAGAGAACTTATAATCTTTTAGGGGAAAGGTCAGGGTAGTGTAATGATTTTATACTGAAAGGAAGTATGGGATGAGAGTCAAGGAAATGAGCTAGAGTATAAGTTCTGAAAGAAGAGAGGATTATTTCTACCGAGGCTAATCAGGAAGGCATTTTGAATAAGCAGCATCTCAGATGGGCCCTAAAGTTTGCAACAAGACATTTCAGGTGGAGGACAAACCCAATAAACATTTTTTTTGAATTGATGCATTATTACCTGGATATCTGTCCAAATGGATTTCTCCTGAAACAGATTGACTTTCTATAACCTGAGAAGACAGTTTGTTGAGACCATGCAGCAGGTCCTGCTGAGAAAGCAGGATGGTGAAGTGGTTGCCAGTGAATTCTTTGGTTTCTAAATCCACCAGAGGATTTGGCTAGCAGAGCTCTTTATGGTTCATGTATATATAATTCCTCTATTCTGTTGGTCACTTCCAGTCCAGAAAGAAAGCTACTACCACATGTCTGCCTTGATGCTTTTTACTGTCTTCTACTGCCTTTCTGAATTTGAATAGTTACATTTTGTTTTTTAAAGAATTGAAAGAAGTCAGAACAACAAGAAATCCAGGCCAGTGCAGTGGCTCAAGCCTGTAATCCTAGCTACTCAGGAGTTGGGGATCAGGAGGATCACCATTCTAGGCCAGCCTGGGTAAAAAGTTTGAGAGGCTTCATCTCAAGAAATGGCTGAGGTCAAGACTCTATCTCAAAAATAAGCAATGCAAAAAAGGTTGGTGGAGTGGCTCAAGTGGTAGAACACCTGCCTAGTGAGTGCAAGGCACTGATTTCAAATCCCAGTACTACCAAAACAAAAAGAAAGAAATTCAGAATAGCTTTAAGAATCACATCAGAGGTGAGTAGAAATTTTAGGAAGAAACAGAAGTGCCCTGAATTCCTCGGTGGTAGTACAATGTAGTGCCTGTGTTGCATCTAGGCAGGTGCTCTACCTCTTGAGCCACTCTGCCAGCCCTTCGTTGCATCTAAATGCCTATAGGCAGAATGAAGGCAAAAGGGGTGGGTGGGTGAATTGAATATAAAAAGTAACATCATTAATATAATAAGAAATGGCAACTGACACTTGGAGTGTAAGAAGGCAAATTCTCAGGCCTTACCCAGACCTATGGAATCAGAGACTCTGGGCTAGGACCCAGCAATCTCCAGATGGTTCTGATAGATAGTAACATCTGAGAACTCCTACAGTGACTGACAGTGAAGACAGAGGCTTGCGGGAGTGCTCCCACCCTATGGAAAGGGCAGACATTTCTCACTCATTTGATTTTTACCTTGTGGGATATGGAAACTATTTTGCCAGCTGTCCAATTTTGTAAAGAGAAGTCACAAATCTAAATTTTTTTGTGACATTTTTTGATTTTTAAGAATTGGTTAGCATTAAAAAAAATAATAAACCTCTGGTGACCAAGTATAACTGTGGCCAACATTTACCGTGGGCTATTAGTTTGCAATCTCTAGAATAGTGATTGAAAACATAAGCTCTAGATTCAGTAAGCATGTGTTCAATTTCCAGCTCTTCATACTATGTAGGTCACTTCAAAGCAAACTTTTATTTCTCCAGCCTTGTTTTCCTCTTGTGTAAAATGGGCATTAATAATGGTACCTGCTCCCCAGGGTCCCTGTGAAAGTAAAGTAAGGTAGTGCGTGCAAAGCACTTGTTCAAGGTACTGGCACAGAGCAAGTACTCAATAAATGGTATCTTTGTAAGTACTCAGCTCAAACACAGGGTATGTGCTGTGTCTTTCAGAAAGAGAATGAAATTTAGCCAGACATGGTTGTACACACCTGTAATCCCAGCTACTCAGGAAGCAGAGATCAGGAGGATCATGGTTTGAGGCCAGCTCTTGCAAAAAGTTAGCAGGACTCCATCTCAACAAACAGCCTGGGTGTGGTAGTGGTTATAACTGTAATCCAGCTACACAGGAGGCCATAGGTAGGAGAATTGTAGTTGTCTAAAACATGAGACCCTATCTGAAAAAATAACTAAAAAGCAAAAGGGGCTGGGAGTGTGGCTCAAGTGATAGAGTGCCTTCCTACCAAGCGTAAGGCCCTGAGTCCAAGCCCCAGTACTGTTACCACAACCAACAACAACAAAAAAGGAATCCAAGCCAGGGGAATAAAGAAATGGTTGACTTCTCTAGGCTGAGAATGGTCCTACACTCAGAGTTCAGGCCGTGTGGCGGTCTCATGCAGGGGCCAGGATGTGCTAATGGAAGGAAGGAGATTGGTCTGAAGCATGTGACTCATTAGTACTGTTCCACAATCCTCAATGTCATTCTGAGCAATCTGCTCGTATATGGCAAACCCAGCCTGCACCAGAAGGAAGGAACCTGGTGAGTCTTACATTGCTGGGAGTGCAAGCAAGCAGATTCTGTCCAAATACCAGAACAGACAGGTAACCTGAGGCAGGAGCTCAGACACATCCATGAGCCAATGTTTCTGAGCAAATAGGGAAGAAGAAGTGGACAAAAGATAAAAAGATGTGTGACCCGGGGGCTCAGTTGGTACCCAGGCAGAGTAGATGCCAGGTCTGTGGGCAGCCAAGAAAAACTTCAACCTCTGGTTGAAGCTGATAGGCTTCCCATCTTAATCTGGACGGGCTCAGCTTCCAGGCATGAAGAAGTCTCAGAGGTGGCAAGCACTCCCACTGCTAGTGGAAGTGAGAAAGCGACAAAGGTGAAACTTGACAGATGCTGGTACAGGTAACAAAGTATCGCAAATTTTCCTAGGAGGCAAGATGCCACAGGGCTGTACTGTATCAACTTTGGTCATATGTATGTAGGATCTGTTAAATGAGGGATAATGGGAAATAAAACAACACTGCTGCATTTATCTTGGTCACAGATGGCAGAATCTCAGCATTTAGACACAGCTCCTTTGCCTAGTCCTATGACAGGTATCTCTAATTGATTAAAACATTCTCTCCTGCTGACTCCAGACATCAGAATCTTTTCAAAATGTTACTCCACCTAGACAGCCAGTCCAATGGACAGGAACTGGCACTAAGGCCCTGGGTGTCAATTGGTTTTGGGAAATGACAATGGAGGGTGAACAGGGAGGGGATAACTTGGAATCTCTTGTGAAAGTAATCAGTGGGAGCCAATGTCTAAATGTCTGGTGGGAGCAAGATAGGGCAAGCATGAAGAAAGTCAAGGTCACAGATCATTGCAAGGCTTTAAGTCTTAAGAAGTATGAGAATATTTCTACTTTGCTTTGAAAGTATAGCTCCAGCTTCCTCTTCTCTACGAAGAGCCACTTGGGCTATGTTAGGCCTTGCTCTGTGCACCTTTACCACTCTGCACACGTTCCTGTCTCAACACTTTTCATGCTGCATTGTAATTACTTAGCATGTCTCTTGCCCATCTGTCTGAGTTCCTTGAGAGTCAATAGGTTTTGACTGCTAACAATGCCATTAAGAAAAGCGCCCTTCCTCAAAAAACAAAAGCATACAATGAACCACTGTTCTAAGAATCCATAAAAAATGGGCTGGTTGATTTAGGTAAAGATGACTAGTGGCCATTTGTAGCCTTGACGGAACATGCAGGTGGATGTGTCAACCTGGAGTTCGACCTGACAACTCCCCTCAAACAGTGATAGCTTATCCACTTGGTATCCCCATGTGTGACGCTTTGAGAAGGTGCAAAGAATGTGTTGGATACTTTGTCCTTGAGGAGTTCAGAAGATAGTAGACACCCACACATAACTAATAAGACATATGTAACCAAAACAAATCTAAAAGAAGCCACACACACATATTTAGGGAAAGAATGAGTGATTCTCATTCTGTGACTTGAAATGGGGCAAGTCACAGAAGCTGAAGGTGAAACTTAAAGAAGGACAAAACATTGGGGTCAGAATATAACCTAAGTTAGTCTATGTATATTTGTTGCTGCCCAAAAAGGCTATCCTTGCCCTGAGAATGCAAAAACAATCACTGATGTCATCACGATATGACATTTATTTATTAAACACCAACCATATTCTAGGCATTGTTTGAGCAGCCAAAAACTCTTTGCTCTCAAGGAACTCACAGTTTGATGGACAAGAGACCTACCAAGTAATTACAGCACAACATGAGAACGAGCATGCAGGAGTGGGTGCAGAACAGTGTAGGTGCACAGAGCAAGGCCTAATCCCACCTGAGAGGGGCAGGGAAGGTGCCCTAGAGAAGATGAAGCTAGAGCTGTACTTTCAAAGCAGAGTAGAAAGAGTGATTTATGTATCCTTGATTGTCCATTCACACACCAACTTTCCCAGGCTTCCTGCTGAGTTTCCCAGAACTCAGCAGGAAGATAGAAGTGTGTAGGTGTGGCGTATGACTCTGGGTAGGTACAGCAGTGCAGTTCCTCAGGTTGGACCCTGGACACAAGTCAGAGAGTTTTGAATCACCTTTTATTTACTGAGTCATTCATTTTTTTTTTTTTTTTGAGGGAAGCATACCTGTATCTGTAGCTAAACTTTTATCATTCTTATATGCTGGCTGGCTCCTAGAATCAATCTGACTAAATGCATTTACCACCTTTCATGGAAAGCACTCCAAAGAATCTACTAATATTTCCAGAAGTCTGTTCTGGAAGAGAATGAAAGAGAAACTGATCTCATAAAGTCGTGGAAACCAGTGTAGTTGTTTGTTTGTTTGATCATGTTATTTTTCCCAGTTTTTCTAATTCTAATTTATTTTTATAATGTTATTTTTAATTTTGGCTAAAAAAAATTCCCCCACAAAAATAAAATTTACCATCTTAACCATTTTTAAGTGTATGGTTCAATAGTACTAAAGACATTCACACTGTTGTGCAACTCATCTCTAGAACATTTCCATCTTTCAAAATTAAAACTCTATTCCCCTCAAACAACAGTTCCCCATTTCCTCTTCCTCTAGTCCCAAGAGCCCACCATTCTACTTTCTGTTTTTATGCATTTGACAACTCTGGGTACCTGTGTAAGTGGAATCTACAATATTTGTCTCTGTGACTGGCTTATTTCACTCAGTGTTTTTTCAAGTTTCATCCATGTGGTGCCATATGCCACAATTTCCTGCTTTTTTAAAGCTGAGTGCTGTTCAGTTGTATGCATATTCCACATTTCGTTTATCCACTCCTCTGTTGATGGAAATTGGAGTTGCTTCCACAACTTGATGATGGTGAATAATGCTGCTATAAACACATGAGTACATAGATGTCTTAAATTCTTGCTTCCAAGTCTTTGGGATATAACCCAGAAGTGGAATTGCTGAATTATACACCAGTTCCTAAGTCTTTATGGACCCCTCATATTGTTTCCCATTTTTTCATTTAGGTCTTCCATCTTTTCAGGGGAGAAGTCCATACCTTTGATGTCAATTAGGGCTGGGTAGACACTCAAAGCATCTTGCCAGGTGCCAGTAGCTCATGCCACTAGCTACTCGAGAGGCAGAGATCAGGAGGATCACAGTTTGAAGCCAGCCTGGGCAAATAGTTCTCAAGACCCTATCTTGAAAAAAACTCTTCACAAAAAAAGGCTGGTGGAGTAGCTCCAGATGAAGGCTCTGAGCTCAAACACCAGCCCTGCAAAAGAAATAAAAAAGTATCTTAACATCCCCCCCACTCACACACCTCTTGACGGTGAAGGCCCATACTGCCACCAGCTCTTTGTGGAGGAGGAGGCAGCTGTGCCCATATGCTTACAGCATTACTAGGCAGAGTAACAATCTTGTAGAGCAAGTGAGTCATAATGTGAGGCCCAGGCACTGAAAGAACTCTCTCACACAGCAGCGCTTCCGCTGGAGAGGAGTCCCTCCCTGTGCTCCATTTGAAACTGCTTTGGCTAGTGTGACGTCTTTAGCACTGTTAACACCATGACCCTTGAGTCCCAGTAGGATTCTCTTTGGGGATCCTATTAAATTCCTGTTCTGCTGGCTTCCCAAGTCTGATCCCTACCTACTGTACTCCTACTGCCACAGCTTTGGGGACACTATTCATGACTTAGAGGTACAGATCCCGAAGCCCATGAGTTCTCCTCTGGGAAAGAGCAGTTAGCTCTGCCCTCAGATGAGTTAGTCCTTCTTCACTTTCATCTGGAGGAAAGTGAATTAGAAGCTAAGGGGCATAAAATATTAATCATTACACAACAAATGTCAAAATGCTGAGACCCTCACAATGATCACACATTTTTTAGAATGAGACAGAAAAAGGAATGAAATGTAAACCCTTGACCACAACAACTTAATTTGCACACAAGAGGCTTCTCAGCACAATTCGCAGCTTGGGACTTTTCACAAACCATACATTTGCCCACATAAACTGATAAAGGCAAGAGGAAGGAGCAGACTTTGACATTCTGCTAAGTCGCCAGAGAATTTTGTACTTATGCTCAAAGACGTTCTGCTTCTTAGTCTGGTTCAGGACAAGCCAGACCTGATAGTTCCCGAGAGACTAGTGAAAATCCCTGAGGCCCTCAGGCGAGAAGTGGATCCTACTTGCAAAAACTTTTAGAATCCATAGCAGCCAGTTTCAGACAGGCAATTAGTTATGTTTTCTGTGATGGTGAAGGCTCAGTCCATTGTAGCTTATCAAGATTAGAAATCTCACAGAATGAGGTTTTCTGCTCTGTGATGGTTCAAGTGCTAATGTGAGGATGAGCTGGAGATTTGTAGCCATCAGTCTTACTTCAATTCCAGTTCCCAAGTGCCTCTGACAGAGTAAGCACTTTCCTCTACCAAACATAGCTTTCATATGTAAAGACTTGGGTTTTTCACTAAACCTAGGCTCTGAAATGCACCCAGGAAAAAGTCATCTACTCCAGTATCAGAGAAAAAGCTGTGTGGATTTTTCAAAAAAGTGTCTGCCAGTATCCAGCATGCAGCCCTCCTAAGGGGATGTTATCATAAATTTCATGCAGTTTTGCCTGCTGATTGGACCTTAGAGCCTATGCCCACTGGTAGGTGCAGCTCTGTTAAAATCAGCTGTGTGATTCTGATTGTGTTACTAGTCATCCTTAAGCTCAGTATCTAATCTGTATATGAGAAGCATTGGACCTAGAGATCTCAGATCTGCCTTTAAAATTTTGTGATTCCACTTGCATGGGAAAGGAGGAGCTATAGGAAATGCCTGTCACAGGGAAACCACTGAAGAGCTTCTACTCACCTTGCATGTGCCTTCTAGACAAGCGAGAGATAAGAGTCCCAAGTGAGAATGCACGTGAAAGAGCTTTCAATGGTGGGGTCATTGGGTCCTCCAGCATCTGCTTCATGGTTCCTGAGGCAGAGTTTCATTGTTGGATGGCTCATTGTTTTTCCTGTTAGAAAAAGTCTATTTGACATCAGTCCTGACTTGCCTCTCCATGCCTTTCATCTACTAAATCAAATCCTCTGCTCCACCTTACTTCTTTCATTTGCATCTTGGTGGTGAGTGTTTTGGTGTGGTGTATGTGTGTGTGCACATACAAACACCCATGCTGGGTCCCTGTAGCTGTGTGTGGTCTGTTATGAGGTCAGTCTCAATTCCTGGTGTGTTTTATGACACCAGAAGGATCAGTCTCATGAATGTAATTTGTGTACTATGATTTATTCCAACATTTTATAGGTTAAAAAGAGAACAAAGGAAATAGTTACCAATGTCAAGCTATCAACTCACACATTCCTCCTTTTTTAGTCAACTTTTAACCAACAATGTGTTTATTGCATAACATCAATTTCCTCCAGAATAAATAAATTTCCCCTCAACTTTTTCTCTTTCCCCTGTATCTCTTTCTTATTTTCAGATCAGGCTTTGGCTCAAAGCTAGTTTTATCCCTGCTAATAACTAGTTGTGTGACCCTTAGAAAATTTCTTAAACCCTCTGCTCCTCTGCTTCTTGGCTTTCCTGTGAAGGAATACCAAAGACTACTTCCCCCAAAATGGTCACATCTTAACCTCTAGAAGCTGTGAGTATGTGAGGTTCCATGGGTTAGGGGGATGCAATGATTATTCTAGATTATCCTTGTGGGTTTAGTGTAATTACCAAGGTCCTTACAAATGGAAGAAGGTGGCAGGAGAGATCATAGAGATGTGAAGTAAGAAAACCTCAACCAATCTTTGTCTTTTATGGCTTTGAAGATGGAGATGGGACCATGAGCTAAGGATTGTGGGTAGCATCTAGAAGCTGGAAAAGGAAAGAAAACAGTTGTTCCTTACAGTCTCCAGAAAGGAGCATAGCCCTTCTGATACTTTCATTTTAGCCCAGTGAAACTGGTACCAGACTTCTACAGAACTTTAAGATAATAAATTTGTATTAAGTCACTAAGTTTATAGTAATTTGCTCCACCAGCAATAGGAAATGAGTATACTAGTAAATACTGCTCATTACTATCTTACAAATATTACTGAGACAACACAAATAACGTACATGACTTAATACTTATCAAATACTCAGCCTATAGATAGGATTGTTTTAAGTCTCCTCCCAACATTACTACCTTCCTCTATCAAAGTCAAGAGTGATAGTACATTGGTGACTCCACTGCAAATCCAGCAAGTCTTCCAGAGCCAGTTGACAGCAGGAGAAATCACAATCCCTTCAAATCCATTTGGCCAGGGCTGAATGTCTGCCAGTTTTCTAAAGAGATTTTCATTTTTAAATTAAAGTGATAGATCTACCTGTCTGTATCTTTATGACTATGAAAGCAAGCTTCTGGCCAAAGAGCCAAGTTTGCTTTTCCTACGTATCCATTCCTGTTTTAATCTGTACATTATAAGAACAAGCCATGTGTATCTCAGCTTTAAAGCAGTGCCCTGTCTGTAAAACTTTACTTGGGAAGAATAAAAACAGCTCATATCATGGTCAAGTTCAATGAAGAGACAGTATTTCCAGCAGGGTGGAGAATAGATCCCACAGTCTCTGGGAAACTTCTTTTTTGGCTCTTTGCCTAACCACCAGTCAGGCTCTCCACCCACCCCCTTCTTTTGCAGTTACCCCAATATTCCAAGAAATTGCTCAATTTTAAGGACTTTCAAAACTTTAAGTCAAAGTCTGGTTCCATGTGCTCTAGGTATAAACCACAACAGGACAAAGCTCTTGGAAGAGTAACTTGACCCTCACGGATTATGCAAAAAGATGTTAATGTAGCAATTATAGTTGAGATTTTACATGCATAAAAGTCAGGAAAGCTTCATTTATGGCCTGCACAGATGTTGGAAGGTACTTGCCTCTCTCTGGTTATTTGGAGATTATCATATAGGTAGTTAAACTTAATGCTATGCTACCCCTTATCTGGGTTCCTCTACTTCCAATTACAACTTGCCATTTGCATTTGTTTTCTTTGGCATAGACAATATAAAGAGAAAGAGCACCATTGTTGATTGCACATTCAAATAAACACAGCATTCACATGGACTGGGGTGGGGTGGCAGAATCAAATTAAGAAGTCTGGTTTGAGGCCAGGTATGGTGGTATATACCTGCAATCCCAGCATTCAGGAAGCAGAGGCAGGAAGATCATGAGTTCAAGGCCAGTCTTGGCTACATAATGAGTTGGAGGACAACCTGGGCTATAAAGTGAGACCCTGTCTCAAAAAGAAAGAAAGGCTGGTTTGGAGACAGGCTGGGGAATAGCAAGAAGAAGGCTACAAGCTGATCTATTTGGGGGATTTTTTCTTTTTTGTGGGGTAGGTCAAATGCTTTAATTCCTTTCATGCTATAGGTACATGCGTGTTCATGTCCATGTAAGATCAACATTTCAGAGAACAGCATGATTTTTATACTTTATTTCTATTTTTTTCAGTAAGATGAAGCAATGCAAAGTCTCTTCAGATCATTTCATCTCCCTCCCCCTCCTCCCCACAGCAGCCTATTCAGAGGGCTGTAAGAATCTCAGGAGATGCCTCGTCACTATTCCCAGTCAACTGAAACTTACTGGGTTCCATATCTGGGACCCACAGAGAAGGTGGGGCAGGGCCAATTGGATGAGTCTGGAAAGGAGATAGCAAAAGTGAGGAAAGGTTTTGGAAATGAGCCATACCTGGAAGGAATATGGGAATGGCTTGCCACTATACAGAAAAGAGAAGGGCTTTTGTGAAGAGGGCCTAATTACAAACCAGAAAGAAGACAGAGCGCATTCACGCCCAGCCCTCCTTCAGAAGACCAGCCCCTGGGAAAGACTTCAATGTCAGAAAGATGGGGGGGTTGAGACATGAAGACTTTTCTAGCATGAGGGCTGGGAAGGCTGGTTTTGATTCTTTTTCCAGACAATTCATGTACATTTTCGATGGGATTTTCTTTCCATTCTGTCATAATGCAATTCAAACTAGATATATGGAAAGAATTAGGATCTCTCAGTAACCCTTCCAAACTTTTCAACCAGAGCATGAATCCCATAACAAGGTTAACACACACACACACACACACACACACACACACACACACACACACATGATCCATGCACACTCAAAGGAAAGGAAGACATTTTACCAACACAACATGCCGAATTCTTATCTTCATTTGGAAAAAATGAAAACTAAAATCTAAAAAGCTTGAGTATCTCCCATCTCTCAACATATAAACAGAATGAAATCTATTTTTTTTTTTTTGGTCTGAGTTTTCCAGGAATAGGATTTCCTATCATTGATTCTCAATTTGACTTCTGAAAGTAGGAGCAAAACCTAAAATATAGCTTTAAAATTTCAAGTTTCCATACATGAATCTTAATTATAGTCACCTCTATGTTGAATTATTTAGCTTTTACTAAGAATGAATAATATTCAAGGCAATTTTACAGATAATCATTTCCTCTTTGCCAGGGCAAACCACAAAACCTGAGTGGCAAAACCAGTGCTGATCATTTCAGGGCTGATATGGAGGCATGGAGGATGGAGGGGTAGGTTTTGAGATGGTGGAAAGGCTGTTACAAATTGGGGTGGTCTGAAAAATACTGTACTTATTGTAGTTAATATAAAGGGTTTGTTTTAAAAAGTGGCTGCACTTATAATCAAGGCTTCAAAATCAAGTCAATACTTGCTTATTAAGTCCCTATTTTGTGTCTTTGAAAAGAAACCAGTGTAGCTGCTGTTATCACAAAACTCAGGCAATGAAACAACAGGAGGCCAATCCAGGATTCAGTCCAGGGGCTTGGTTGGCAGAAAAGCTTCTTCCCTCTCTGCACTCACAGCTTCAGTGTTACAACATTATATAGATTTGCCTCTCTGCATGAAAATTGGAATGCAGTGGTCCTTTGCTTCCAAAATAAATATGAGTTTAGTTTCCCAGCATTTCCCGTCTTTTCCAGGTTCATTCCAGGAGCTCGGTTTTGAACAAGATTAAACATGCACACAGCTGAAATCAAACTGGGTACTATGGAAATGTTGAAAGAAGGGACTTCAATCTTAGCTCCTCGGGACAGTCTAGATTCATCCTACAGCAAATGCTACTCACAGCTGCTACTCTTCCATTAAACAGAAGAGAGAAGAAATACGTTATTACTTGCCTGTGTAAACCATCCCAAACTGAGGGGCCAATAGGTAATATAGTTGATATGTACCATGAGGGTTTTTTTCCTTTAAATGTTTGCTTATGTTTTAGTTTTACCGGAATGGATCTGTTGCTTATTGGGGACCTCTAAATTCTAAATAAGAAAAAACTAATTTCACTTATTAAAAACCTAATTCTGTTCCCCTTTTGACACATTTATAGCAGAATTAGAGATGGAAGCAGTCTTTCTCCAGCCTGAACTCCTTTTTTCACTAAGATTCCCTGGATTATTATAGCTGTGAGCCAAGCAAACCATTTTTAAGCCTCTCTGTCATCTTTAAGGAGAAGATGGATTTAAGAGAGAAGAGAACCAAGCACTGTACATTTGGGAAATTATTATCACCCTCAGAGTCGCGGTTGTCTAAGCCTTGAAAGATGACGGATGTCCTGATCTCGTTTCAAAACACACAAGGTATGTTTAGTGGAAGACCCCTCAGAGAATAGCTGACTGGGGCCTCTTGATTTTTATTATAAACGAGGAAGCTGGGGTGGGGCATCATGCTCTTCCAGTGTTTTCCTAGGGGGATTTAGTTTTGTTTCCAACCATGGGACTTAAATGACTCAACAAATCTTTCAAACAGATGTACCCACATAGAAAACCCATGACTACCATCACTACCAGCAGTGGGTACACAGCCACAGGGCAGGCGGGCTGGGTGTCACTGTTGAATTCAGTTTGGAGATCAGATGAAGGGCAATCTTGGCATTGATGGCTTTAGAAAAGTAACAGCCATAAAATTAGAATTAGCTCCTCCCTTATGGGCTATTGTGAAGGACCCCTCCTGAAGAATGGTCCATAAATTAAGAACAGACCCAGACTGAGAAATCCTATTTTAAGATGTCCCCAGGCATTTGGTGGTAGTGTATCTTTGATCTCCAAACCCTGGGTTCTGAATGAATTTCCTAAGCATATGTGAGCTTCTATCTTTTTCTTCCACTGGTTATATCTACTGTCACTCTGGGAGCTGGGATTCAAGCACAGTCAGCAGGATCACACAGGGCCAGTAACATAGTCAAGAGAGAGTCTGTGGCTGAGTTACTAGGAAGCCACTGAGTAGCAAGTAAGTGGGGTCTGATCTGGCCTTGGTACTCACTGTCCTCTTCAGATTGTGGCATCTGCTTTATCTGTGGGCTTGTTAGAAGAAGAGACTCCATCTTAACATGATCTTCAGGTGATTCTCATGCACATAAACCTTTGAGAGGCAGGACCTGGTCCCACTCCCAGAGATTCTGGGTGGCAGTCTGGGTGAAGGTCATGGAATTGAAAGAGGCAGGACCTGATAAATCATAAATCAATACCATGTGGAATGCATCACGATCTTTCCCACTTGCCTTTCATTTTCTGTCTCTCCTCTTCTACCTCCTTGAGTGTGTGGACTGTGCATGATGACAGAAAAGCTCCCCAGTCAAGCACAGCATTGCTGAGAAGCCCTGGAATACAGTGATGTAGCCACTGCTCTAGATCAAAGAGACCACTGGGCAAATGATCTTGAGCAAATGTAGTATAGTTTCTTGTTGTTTTTTAGCATAGAAATATTCACAAAAGTCAGAAGAAAAGCATTTAAATTTTGTAATTTTATTTTTTATTTATCATACATTAATAATCCAGGGGGATTTCACTGTGATAATTCCACCCATGTGTACAGTATACCTTGAATAAGCTCCCTCCCTCCATTATATTTTCATTCCTCATCCTCTTCCCCCTCTTTCAAACAGTGTTTGGTGTATATATACCTATATACACAGGTATGTATATGTATATGTGTGTGCATGTGTATCTATACGTATATTTATACTACTATCCTCTTCAGCCCTCAGTATCCTTTGCTTTCTCCCTCCCCCTTGCTGATCCCTCTTAGACAATCCCCCATATGCATTCATGTCCTATTGTTGTCATCACCATCATTTTAGGTCTAGATTCCACAAATAAGCTAGAACATGCAATATTTGGGAGAAAGGCCTTTCTTTTGTTCAGAAGAAAATATGGAATTATTTTCTCCAAGAAGAGTTGGGGAAAGAGGTAAGGAAAGATCATGGTAAGCAACAATTTTTGGGTTCTATGAGTTGATACATACAAAGCACTTAGAACATATAATAAGGCCTTCATAAATAGATGCTGCTATTCATGGAGAATTTGAACTTGAATAGAGAATACTGTAATAGCTACTCTTTATTTAGTATCTCCTACATGTCCAGTCCCTTATATTCAATATCTCATGTAATCTCCATAACAGCCATTTCAAGAAAATATTATTACCCCTATTTGGCAGGTGAGGAAACAGAGGTTTAGAATGATGAACTATCTTACCCAAGGTCAGGGTTCAAAGTTTCAACCAGGGTGAGAATTATCACTGTAGACTCCAAGAATGTGGAGGAGGGAGGTAGAAGAGGAGAAACAGAAAAATGAAAGGCAAGTGGGAAAGACTGTGATACATTCCACATGGTATCGATTTATGATTTATCAGGTCCTGCCTCTTTCAATTCCATGACCTTCACTCAGACTGCCACCAAAAGGGCAGTTATGAATTCTTATCTTTGGAATAAAGCAAAGCTTGCTCATTCTGGCAGAGCTTATCACTCCATGAGAGAGAGAGAGAGAGAAAGAGAGAGATATCTTGCCACACCAGGGCTGGGTTCCAGCTAATGAACATCCAGCCAACTGCAAAGAAGGGTGGAAAGGCCAAGAATTAGCAAGGCGTAAATACTGAACCCAACATATTTTATTACCAAACTGTTAGAATTAGAAGAGGGTACATATCAGATTGGCTAAGAAAACATCAGCAGCCACTTGGGCTGTGGAATTGCAAAAGGATTTGCAGGAACAGAGTCTGATAAGATGTAGTCAGAGTGGATTTGTGAAGGCAGGCCTAGCTTGGGAGAACTAGTTGGGTTTGTTTTGGTTTGATTTTTTTTTTAAAAGGAATTACTGTTACAGGAGACAAAAGGTAGGGGGGAAAGGCTAGGATTATATTCAACTACAATTTCAAAAAAAATTTGATAAGGTTGCACATTAAAGTCAATTGCCCCAGGTAAGAAATCACAGTAGGGGGGTAAAATAACTTAATACAAAGATAAAACGCTTCCCAAACAGGAAACAAAAAAAGGGTAATAAAAGGTAATATTTTTAGCTGGAAACGGGTTATTTGTATGCTAGTTTGATCTTTTCTCATTTATATGGGGGAAACAAAGACCGTGCTGTTATTATTTTTTTTAGGTGAAAAAGAAATTGAACCTGGCTATCAATTGCCTCACTGAATAAAAATTTAAACCTCCTTCTCAATTCTTCCTTCTGTAACTAGTGATGGGGGACGCCTCTGCTGTGACAGGCTTGTTGTGGGCACTGGGATAATTTGTGAACCAAACAGACAAAAACTGCCCTCCTGAAGTTTGCATGGAGTGCATATGCAATAAGCTGTGTACCCACTGCTCCTGAATTGGAGATGAACAGCTATGCCATGAATATACCCAATCTCTGGACTGTTGCCCCAGCTCACCTAAGAAGAATCAGAAGGAAATGGTTGGATGAACACTAGACTGATTTATCAGAAGTGTCTCCTACTGTAGCTAGAGGCCACATGGCAAGACTTCTTGGACTCCTTCATCTCCAGGTTAGAATTAGGGGTTACTTACAAATGTTCAGTCTTTGATGTGTCTTCATATACCTTTGTCCCACAGAAAATAAAGGTCCCTGAAGGAAGGATCAGGGCATCTCTTTTGGTTTCTACATCTCTGAATGGCTCTTAGGAAACAGTGGAATCTCCCCCTTGACAATTCCACTGACTCAGTCATAGTACTCATAAACTAAAGGACACAATGGTATCTCAAAAGCACACAAAAAATTGTTACCGATGAGATGATAACAAACAGTTCTTTAGAACTGGAGGACACAGAAGTCAGAAGTGAATGACATGGGTGTGAAGGTTTCTTAGTGTCAGAACAAGTGCATAAGGAATACGGAAGTCTGTAGAACTGTTTTTTCATCAGCCTAAGGAGATTTGGGGGATGGAGGTTTCTAAAAACAGATAGTGGTAATGATCTCTCATGCTGATTCAAACTTGTGATAACAACTTGAAAGTGTGATGCTTGCACAGAGGAGTTGAGTTTACAGCAGGTTGTTTGAGGATGGAATTCTCTGAAAAGGAGCCCTGTCTATGAAGCAGACAAAATGTCTATCTGGGAGATACAGCTTTGGTGTATTATAAACCCAATGCTTAAGCCAGATTATACAATGGACTGAGAGAGATTTGATAAACTATGTTGAGTCAGAAGACCCACCTGGCCAAATTGTAATAAGGTCCTAAAAAACCATCCTCAAAATAGTCCTTAGAGTTTCGTAACTGGAAGAAGAATGTCCAAACGAGTGTGGACATTGCTCTAGGGAAGTAGGCAGCAACACATGGTCTATCAGTTTAAGCCAGAGATGAGAGTACCCATTAATGGGTCAAATTTCCATTTACTATTCATATGGATTGTGATGGCAAAATACACACAAGACTGCAGGTGATGCTATTCAACTCTCAGCCAAGGTATAATTCTTGCATCCCTGCTGTAATGTTTGTACACACACACACACACATACACACACACATACACACACACAGACAAGCAGTACAATCCTTGGGAAATTGCATGTCTTTGATCAGTGTACTCAAGCAGCTTTCCTGACCAGTTATGACTTTCTGGTAACCATCTGCATCACAATTCAAAATCTATCTATAATGAATACTCTTCTTTTAAACTGTCAAGCTTAGTTATTGCCTTATGATTTTCTTGTGACAAGAAAAGACCAATATCTTCCTACAACAGGGTACACACATCAAAAAGTAAGTCTGTTATGAGAAGCACATTGCAGTTCTAGTGACCTTGTTTAGGTTCCCAGTGTGGAAGTTCCCAAAAGCCTCTCTCACAGTGCCATTTCTCTCATGCCATCAGAGGAGAGAACTGGAGCCCAACTCTTGTAACCCAGTGTTCTTTCTATGACACAGTGCTATCAATTAGCATTATATGCCTTGTTAAGTCAGAGTGATTTCTTAGTTAGTTCTTTACGAGCCTAACTTTCTCCTACCCCTGGAACAGTTTTTTTAGCCTACCATTGGCAAACTACCTTTTTCTCTCAGCCCCAGATTCTTGAATTCCCTGACTTTTGGCCCTCACAGGACTTTTCTTCAGGTGTTCTGCCTGATGAGAAATATCGACATTCTGGATCTTTCTCTTGGTGAAATCACGGACTGCCTAGGCTAGTCAGATCCTTAGATATCATTATACCACATGCCATATGGAATTGGGTACAAGGGAGCCCTCAGTTACACAGGGTTCATGACTTAGAACTACACTGTTTCCACTTGGCCAGCTATCTGCTACAATTCCAGCCTCAACTCAGAATTGTATGGAGTACATTCTGTCCATTCCCTGTACTCTGTGTGCCATGTGGAGGGAAAGTGCTAAAACTAAGCACTTTAGCTGGTACCTTTCCTTAGTCATGTGTTGTACTCTGAGTACTGGTGGTAATGAAGTGAAGTGTGTGGCTTCACAAATTGTGACATAATATGAATGGCAGGAATTCTGGGCGTGATGGGAGAGAGACCTGGGCTGAGAGGTTCTTTTAAATTCTTGGTCTGCAACCTCATGACTGACAGAAGATTGATAGAGGCTCCAAAACCACAATTCCTATGCTATTTCTTTCCAGCCTTAGAGAAAGTATGACGTCCTGGAAAAGAGGTGAGCTTACGAACCTAAGCTTCTCTTTTGCCACAATTTTCTGGAGACCTTAAAGATGGCCCTTAAACTCTCTGGGACTAGATTCCTGTACTAGTTAATACGAAGGACTCCCCAGTGTTAAGATGTTATGATTTATGATTAGAGTCAACTCTGGTTCAGGAGCTACAAGCTGAGATATTTAGTGGGCTAGCCTAGTTATATAAAGGAAAAAAGTGGGATGTCTGTCAGCTGAGCACTTTATTTGCTATTAGATATGCAGGACCTCTACTCTTCTGTAATGATCCATGCTGGTCCTGTGTTCTGATTTTTTTTTTTAAAGAAAAGCCCCACATCCAAACTTCTATTATGGAAAGTCTTGAATTTTAGTGCTGGCAATTCAAATTTCAACAACAAAAACAAGCTTGTGGGGACACAAAATATCTCCCACCATCAGGCTGTGAGCAGCCCTGATTGGCCGTGTAGGGTCACTGAAGCCCTGTGTCCAAGGGATGCTGGCAGGTGCTTGGAGGTATTACAGAAAGTCTATGGGCGCCTTGGAAGTACATTTCTATACAGAAACAAAGAAGTATTGTGCCATGATTTCCCCTGCAGAGGCTGGGGACTCCTGGAGGGCTCAGAGATCTGGAATTTCTTACCTGGGTGGTCCATAGAGCTCAGACAGGTTGGGCCCTGCCATGTGCCTCCAGGCGCTGGTGCCAACAGCTCAGGAAGGCTGCTGTTAGATTACAGCTCTGCTTCGAGGAATGTGAAAGTGCCTAGAGGTTATCACTCTGCAACCCAGAGAAAGGAAGAGGACAGCATTCCCTCACTGCTTTAGAGGGGAGAAGCTGGCAATGGCCCAGCTGTGAAACCTGGGCACAGAGAAAGGGCTGTTCAGAAAGGCAGAAAGACACTGATGGGGTGGAGCCCACAGATAATTAAGGCACCAAGGACCAAGCCCAATAATAATAATGATACTAATCACAGCTCCATTTATTGACCACTGGCTTTGAGCCAGACACTGTGAGAAGCACTTTACAAGCATGATCTCACTTAATTCCTATAGAGACTCCAGAAGGATTAAGTAATTTGCTCAAGGTCACCCAGTAAGTGGAAGAACCCAGGTGTAAAACCAAGTGTACCTGCTTCAAGCCCAGGTGAAGAGCTGGTGGCCACTGTAATTTAGAAGGACAAAGATAGACCATGCAGGGCCTGATCTCCCAAAGAAAGGAAGCAGGCTCTGGAATTCGTAATATTCATTTTTCTTTTTCCACAGAAGAAACCCCTATAAGTTCAACTTTCTTCTTGGCCTAGTTGAGGCTGTTCTCCTCCTAAAATTCCCACAGTTTGTTGTCTTAGAAACTAACATTTAGTGAAACTTTTGGAAACCCCACTTTTTGTGCCTGTTTCCCCAGACCTACGAGGCAGCATTTCATTATGTGTGTATCTAGTGACATGATTCCAATCATAATAAAAGAGCCATAGACCATAGAATGACCTGATTTTTCTGAAAAGCTTTTGCTGATACAGTAACTGATTTTACTTTCCTATTAAAAATGAAATTGAAAGGCTCCTTTAGCAGCTTGCTGCATGGACGACCACCTCCTCGATCCTACTCAACAGCCATATTGTTCAGAAAAACAGAGCCAGCAATGATTGCAAATGAACCCAATAGACAGGCCTACCACCTAATGGCATATTAAATTATTTGACATTGTCAAGGTCACCACTCCCTGCCATGTGAGCAATTTCTCTTAACCAGTAAAAGACATAAAGTTTGCAAGTTCCACTTGAGCAATAGTTAAAGGGACAGATGATTTATCTCTCTGTGAACTTATTTGACGGAAATTTCCATGCATCTTGCTGTCATTAATCAACAGTGAGGACAGAGATGAAGAGGCTTTGAGGGGGAAATAGGAATGAAGATGATGGGACTTACCTGCTACAGACAGCTTACAGTGAAATAACCAACAAGTCTAGAGATGTTCATCAGTGACCCCAGAGTTAGTCTCCAGGGTTCTTGCTTTGATTGCTTAAATGTGGACCTGGAATCTCAGAATTTGTCCACAATCAGGGTAACTTTGTGTGGAGTTCAGATGGGCTTTACCCTAAGAGCCCCTGGACTTAGTCAATTCCTTGTAAAGAACATTCTCATCGTAGTCAATACTCAAAAACACTGGTCAATTCCTCATTGTAAGAGTTTAGTGACTGTTTAGGATGGTTCTAGACTTTGCTTGACAATGAACTTGGAAGGAAGAGGAGTTACATAAGCATTATATCTGATCCTCAAGAAGTTTATACTCAGAGAAGAAATATGAACACATGAAGCAGCCAGAGGAAACTACCCAATACACTAAGGATATGGACCAAAGAGTATTAGTTAGGTAGAAAATGCTGTCAGCAGAGGAAGAAGAATGAAATGTGTGTGGCCTGAGCACACCCACAGTCCTGTTGACTCAGGAACTTAATGTATGGTGAAAAGTTCCAAATTCCAACTTTCTAATTTCCCCAGGCTTCTGATGAAGCATTTTAGTATGTGTACAAGGAGTTTAAAATGGAAGAGGCTATAAAAATTAAATATTTCTTTTTTTTTTTTACTGCAAATTGAGAAGCCAGAATTTAGTTGTGGACACATTTCTGCTTGTACTCATACTGGTAATTTACAGAAATGAGTGAAAATGTGGAATCCAGATAAAACATAATTATTTTGAGCTTCCACCTTCCATTTTATTTTTAATAGACTTTAAGTCTTTTAACATAAATTCTGCTTTCTTAAACAAAAAATAAATATTAGTCTTTATATAGATCGTCTAAAACAAGAATTGACAACACTTGTGCCTACAGGGGTCAGGAGGTTAATCTGAATGAGTCAAAGTCATAGGGGCAAGAAGGACAATATGTGGGGATCCTAGGGATCTGGAGAAGAGTACAGGTTCCACAGAGGGGGACACTCATTACCCAGCAATACCACTGCTGCTATGTAAGGATATGATACAATGTTAACAGTGCTTCTGACTTTTCAGAGATGAAAAGGTAGATTTTATGTGAAACTTATGGATATTTAAGTCATTCTTTAACACATGCACACGCACATACATGCATATAACCAAACAATAACTACATCTAGATCTAGCTCATGGATCATTTGTTTGGAATGCCTGATTTAAGAGAAAACTGTCCACTACCCAAATGGAGAAATAATATCCATAAAGGTGAGCAGACTTGCTCAAGGGCATACAACTAACTAGTGAAAAAGCCAAGACTAGAACTCAGTTTCCTAGCTGGCAAATCTCAGTTGATTTCACTATACCATACTATCTTCAAGAAATGTCTTAGAAATGATAGAACTATTCAAACTCCAGGACTAAGAGGGAATCCTTTCATTCTCCTCTATCTTCATTCCTCAGAGTTAAAAATGATTAATCACAACCACAAATACAGGAGGGCTGGGACTTCTTTGTGGCTGTAAGTCCTTCTCAGGGGAGTGTCCCTTTAGGATTTGTCATGACAAGGGAACATGGGAGCAGTTGGAGCCACCAGCAAAGGAGGCAAAGTAGAACACCTTGGCTTAGCTAATTAGGGAATTCTCAAAGAAAAAGCTTAGTGTTTAGGCTTGTAGGCTGCCATAGACTACATTTAAATGCTATAGTCCCAGGGCCAGCAAAATCTTCACAACTTAAAATTTGTAGGAAGAATCAGTAAGTCCAAATTTCATGTCCTACCAGGAATAGACAAGGCATCCCCAAGAAAAGCATCTCTCGGTGGCTGATAAAAATAGAATTGTAACTGATACTCCAGCCGACTCCCTCTGTCTTCAGGCTCTTTAGGCGTTATTTCCCATCATAGTAGCTGATACAGATAGATTCCCGTGGTGCTGCATCACTGCTGATGACATTAATGGTCCTGGGCTCCCTGAATTTTGATTGATTGCTATAATCTGCAAAACTATTTCAGGACATAGATTTATTATTATTAAGGCTATAAAATGGTGTCAGGGTCAAAGCAAGCCAATGATGTATGGTGTGATGCAAATAGGGCCACCAGGGCAGATGCCACCATTTAATAGAAGGGAATAGAGGAAAGGAACAATGTTTCATCTTCTACTCATGACCTGAGTCATGAGGCCTTCTCCCACAGGGACAGTGGAATTAGGTTCCAGTCACACTGGGTGGGGGCTGTCAATGGGATAAAGAAGACAAAAATGCATCCTGGTAATTATTCTCCTTAATTTCTGAATTCCTTAAAGAGGTTTTGATAGAATTTTCAGTTCAGTTCATTTAGAAGTGGCTAAAGATTTCCTCTATTTTTCTCTGGCCTTTATATATTAGATAGCTTCCTAGTTCAATCCTGTTGTTTTCTGTAGAACCAGAGAAATGTTGATGTTATCCATTCAACCTCTACCAAAAAAGAGAAGAAAAAATTAAACAGGGAATTATATTACTAGCCATTTTATCCTTTCTTCCTTCTGCCTCTTCAGAAAGCTTCTGGCTCCAGTATAAAAAGCAAGGAAGTGGATCTTATATTAGGATGAGTTCCAAGAAGATATTCTCAGGATTGCCATTTCAAATTCCTTTTTTGGGAAGCATGAGAGTATTCAATAAAACCAATCCATAGCTTTGGTTTACATATAGGATATAAAAAGCTGAAAAGATCTTCAAAATCGTTCTTATAACAACAAAAACCAGATGACTTCAAATTCACAACTTTTTATAAATTTATTAGAGAGGTAAAGTCATAGGGTAACCAACTAACTGAATAAATAAGGAAGATGGATGGTATAAGAAGCTATGGGATGTGAATATTTCTCTAGCAAGTGCTGATGCAGCTGAATATCTACTCATATGGATTCAGCTAAACTTACTAATAAATATATTGCTAGTCTTCAAGTGCCACTGTTTGGGTCAGTACCTCCTAAAGGCCCATGTGTTAAAGTTTAGGTCCCTAGCCCATGACTAGGAAGTAGTGGAAACTTCAAGAGGCACGGCTAGTGAGAGGTCTTCCAATCATTGGGGTGTGCACTTTAAGAGGGTATCAGGACCCCAGACTCTCCTCTTCTTCTCATTATGTGGGTCATAAGGTGAAGGCTTCTTCTACCACATGCTCCCACCATGTTGTACTGCCTCACTACAGGCCCAAAAGCAATGGGCCAACTGACCATGGACTGAAATCCTCAGAACTATGAAAACCAAAATAAACCACTCCTCTTTTTTAGGTTGATTATCCCAGGTATTTTGTTATGGTAATGTAAAGTTGACTAACATACCAAGTATGAGCTAACAAGAGAGTGTAGAATCCTGAAAACCATAGACATAAGAATGCACTCACAGAAAAGACCACTGATGTCTTGGGAAATCATCCCTGTGGTGGGGTGCAGCCTAGAAGGGGAGAGCAGCCACTGCAAGAAAGGCTTATGACTTTACCCAGATTCTTCCCTTATAGAATAAAAGCTTTAAAGTGCTGTGGGAGAGGAGGCCACAAACACTGATAGCCCATTGTAACTGGAGTAAGGAAAAAGCCCTCCTACTTCTGGGATAAAGAGAATCATAGCCTACCTGCTTAGCAAGCACAAGGCCCTGAGTTCAAACTCCAGTATCCGAAACAAAAAAAAGAAGATCATCATCACATAATGATAAAAGCGTTGGTATCCAAAAAGACAGCAATCTGAAATTTGAATGCACCCAACAGCAGAGCATCAAAATACTTGAATCAGAAACACACAGAAATAAAAAGAGAAATTGACCATTTAACCTGGAAACTTCAACACTTCTTAGTAATTAATACACAAGTAGGCAGAAAACTTGTAAGAATAAAGACTTGAAAAATACTATTCACCTACTTTACCTACTTGACACAGACTTCTGTACTTAATAAACTTAATAACAACAGAATACACATTATTTTCAAGCACACATGGACTTTTCGCCAAGACAAGCCATATTCTGGACCACAAAATAAACTATAACAAATTTAAAAGACAAGAAAGTCACACAAGGTACATTCTCTACCCATGACAGAATTGAACCAGAAATCAATTATAGAAAGATATCTTGGAAAATTCACAACTATTTGAAAATTAAGCAATGCACTTTTAAATTAACTAGTGCTCATAGAGAAATGCTCAAGAGAAATTAAAAGTATTTATAACAGTGAATTAAAGACAAATATATCAACATTTATGGAATACAACTGAATCAAAACTTAGAGGGAAATGTTTAGTACTAAGATGCTTATAGTAGGAAAAAAAAATTTCTAAAATCAGCACTCAAAGCTTCCACTTTAGGAAATTAGAACTGGAAGAACAAATTAAACCCAAAGCAAGAAGACAGCAAGAAATAATAGAGCAGAAGTCAATGAAGAGAAATAGAAGATTGTTTCCCCTCTTAATGTTTCATGTGATATATTGATTCTTTCATTCTAAAATACTTTAAAGAATTCAAAATTAATATGTCCTTAGAATGACCAGTAGATTCCAATGAAACCAAATCTTCTCCAGAAGTTGGCCAAGAAAGAACAGTCTAGTGTTGTTGTGCCCTCTGTGATGGCACCCAGGAGGGAAGAAGCTAACAGTGCAGGTCTCAACCAGGCAGCTGTAAGACCATGTCTGCAATAATTTCAACCCAAATGCCCTGGGTCCACAGGAAGCTACCACCCTGTCATGGGAGATAGGCAGACAATGTCATGATTAAGCTACAAGGTGCCATGTTTTAGCAGAGGGGCTGTGGGAATCAAGGGGAGGAGCCTCACAGGTGACCAGCAGACAAGGTACCCTTGGCCAGGGACAGTGTCTATTAAAACCTGAAGGTTAAGCAAGCATTAACATGGAAAGAAGAAAAAGGGCGCACCAAAAACAGGCATAATTACTTTCATGCTTAACACAGTAAGGGGAATTGACTGTCATAAAGGATTTTCAACTGAAAAATCTTTTGCTTTATATCAAATGCCCATTCCAAGTTCTTAAGTAGGATTTTTGTGTTATTGCTAGAGTTCTATACCTTAGAATTTTGTGAACGATGACTGTTTAGCTAGCAATTGCTACAAATCTATTGAATTTTTCTATTTTTTAATAATTGTATAAGAAAATAACAAGTATAAATAACTAACAAGAATTAGCCCTCTCTAAAGAAAGGGGCTGTTAAGGACATAAGGACTCAGAAGCCAAGTTAAGGTAGCAATTCATCTTGTTTCAGTACAATGATGAATGGATACCTGCATAATGGCATGCACACATTAATAAACAAAGAAGTTAAGCATCCTTACTAAAACTCAGTGCAAAGATGCCTAAAAACCTTAAAGAGTATCTTCTAGGCAGAACATACAAATATATATTCAGAGGCACACTTACACATACATGCCCTAAACCAATTTCTAGACACACTAAATGAATTAAAGTTCCAGAATATCCAAGATTCTTAATGTGAAATGCAGTTATATTTAGACTTAGCACCTGGATTCAAAGCCTTGTACAGAAATTGATGGTCAACTTTCCTAAAATCCAATGAAGGTCAACATTCTGTGTGTGTGTGTGTGTGTGTGTGTGTGTGTGTGTGTGTGTGTGTGTGTGTTTACATGGCCTATAAAGGATTCTCCAGGCAGATAATTTGCTCTCAATTAAAATGAAGGACAGTGATGAGAGGCAAGAACCAAGGGAACAAAAAACTTACCTCAGACTAATAAGAAAAGCCAAGAACCAAATGTGAAAAAGTCATCTGGAACATTCCTGAGGGAAGAATGTGTGAGGTGTAGTAGCTTATGGGAGAAAGAAGGAGGTCAGAACAGAGACTATGGTTCAAAAAGAAAGTTAAGCACCTTCTGGAAACTAGAGAACTGCCTACTCCATCTCTACCATATGTGCACGTTCAAGAAAGTTTTGTTTTTGCTTCAATTGAGCTGAATTCTTGTCTGTTGAAAAGAAAAGTTTGTTGCCCTTTGGTGAGCACCTAGCTTTCAGGCAAGGTAGCTTTTCTCCTGAGGTCTTTTAGGGTACAATCTAGCTCAGAGTTGCTGGCCTCTGTAGACAAAATAACAAACTCAAGAAAGGAAGTTAATCAAAGAATGGTGTGTGCATATTTCCTGAAGAGTCAGGGCACAGTCTCAATCCCAAGATTTATCTATTGGAAACTATCTCCCCATCTTTCACATTATTTCCAGAGCTTGGGGCCAGACACACATATTCTCAAGCACGTCCTCCCATGAGTCTGCTCTGTGGTACCATGAAAGCCATTGTATTACATGGGAAGTTCTCAGTGGGCAAATACTACATTGTTCTTCTCTATTCAACTAATACTTAGTGCGTATCTACCATGGGCCAAGAACCACTGGAGCTGGCTGAAGAGTAGTAACTAAGAGAAGCATTGCTCTGGTCCTCATGGAACTTTGGTAGGGAGAGTCAGATGCTGAACATCTATAATTAAACTATAATTAAATATTGACAATTGATTACAAAAAAAACACAAGAAAGTCTTCTGTACCCTAAGCATTTGGCCCAGCACAGCACAGAGGCAAATAAATATTTGTCATATGCACGTCTGCTGCTGAGTGGATTATTTGCCCAGGCAGTGATGTCCAAATTACTCTAGGGAGCTTCTAACCATGCAGGTTTGGGAAACCCTGGTTTTAAGCCTTTAATGCAGGTTTCTCTGGACTTTAACATGCTGATTTGGACTAGGACTGTAAGATAGCTCCATGGTGTACAGATCACAAACACTCCTCCCCAGCAGCACCAAAGGAAGGTCAATCATCATGGGCTGTTTGCAATCACATTCTAGATGTCTCTGGTGAAACTTCCACTCTTCCACCTGCAGAAGGGAAGGACCATGCTCTTATTCACAGCTGGTGACTGGGCCCTGGGAAGTCTGGCACTGACCTATGTTTTCTCTGGTAACACAATTCTGCTCCTTTTCCAGGTCATGTGCTCCCTGTGCCACCAGACATGAAGAACAAGAAGCAGTACACAGTTGTTTAAGGAAGATACTGTCATTGTAAAAATCACCTACTCAGGAAAGATAAAGGGGACTTGATGCATTCAGCGTCTAAAGGTACAGAAATGAGCATTGCAATCTGAGTGCCTGGTATCTTTGTTTGGCACAGCTGGCATTCAAGGTGAGGGCAAGGTCACAGACACCATGTCTGATGACTTACTGTCAGAGCTTTTGGCCACCAGCATACATGCTGGTAGGAATAGGAAATATTTGCTAGACTGTGTGAACTGCCATAAAATCTGGCAACAAAAGCTGGTTCCAGGAATTATCTACATTGAAAATGTAAACACATTGCTCCCACTTATACTGAAAAGTTATTTGTTGTTTATCTTTAATTCTAACTTAACTGTCTGACTTATATTTTTATTTGCTAAATCTGGCAACTCTACTTTGCTACCAGCTTGTTCCAGCTACTGTGAGTTCTGTCCATGGGGTGCTAGACTTAGAGTACAGGTGTTCAGAAGGCTTCACTGCAGGTGCCAGCCCAGCCAGGCTTGTAGCAGCTCAGTCCAGGCGCTGTGTGAATATGTAGTACAAACTTTGTTGGGAAGCATTCCTGTCTCATTTGCTAGGGGTTACTGCTGATAAATAGGTGGATTCCACACTTCTCACTTCAAAACCAGGAAAACATAGGCGTTCCATCAGTTTTCTTTAGAGCTGCAGAGTGGACTAAAGCAATGATTCTAACTGGGAGCAATTTAGAAATCTGGAGACCACTTTGGTTTTTGGTTACTACAACTCTGGGGGATGGGCAGTGTTCCTGGCAGCTTGTTGGCAGGTCAGCTCAGCCCCTACAGTGAAGATCACCTAGTCCAAAATGTCATTAATGCTGAGGATTAGAAACATGGACTAGAGGAAGCTTAGCCACATCCTAGAAGGCCCACACCCTAAGCAAATTTGCGAGGAGAAAGTTGTAGCCCTCTATTTCTACCTTATTTCCTTCTCTACAAGAGTCCAGCGTGTCTATGCTGTCTTTAGTTGAGGGAAACAGTACCTGCCTGGTGAATTCTTGCTTATATTACAGTAATAATGATATATGTGCTAACTTCCCAAAGCATGGTCCTGTTCAGGACATGACGTAGCAGACTATTTCCCTACTTCTGAGCCACTCTCTCCTCTTTGCTTGATAACAGAAGCCCCAGCTTTGCGCCAGGAAGCAATGTACCCAATGAAAACCAGTGGCCCTCTCAAACTGTCTCTCAGCTAGAAATGGATACAAGATGAAGCAGAAGGTTTGGGGAAGAAAATTGCTTGCCTAATAAAAACAGATAACCTTGGCTGGCACTGGGTTCTGTTGCTTTTGTTCTTTCTCCTCTTCATACCTGGAATGCAGATGTGACCGGTGAGGGGAACAGCTGCATGTTATAAGCCAAAACCCACCTACAAAAGGGTCCTGGATGAGACCTGGAAGGGTGTGGCTGAAGTTGGTACACCATTCTGCACTATAACCAGGTTTTTTGTTTGGAGTAAATAAATAAATAACTTGACTAAACCATTAAAATTGGATTTTCTGGTTGCACACAACCAAGCTCAGTGTTAACTAATGAAAGGACTGGGAAGAAAACTATTTAATCCAAACACTGGATCTTGTGAAACTCTAGGAGGATTAGATGTCCTCAGGAGTGATGAAATATTTAGGAACAGCTGATTTTCCCATTTTCCTTAGTTCACACAGCATGGGTTCTTTCTGTCCACATAAAAATGTCCACGTAATATGGTCCAAGGAACAGCATTAGATAAGTACCTGGCTGACTAGTAATTGTGTCAGTCATTGCTACAAATAAAAATTAAATAAAAGAAGATAAGTGATTATGGAAAGGGTACTTGGGAATCCCCCAGGAGACTCTGCACAAATAATGGTTGACCAAACTTCATTAGGACCATATCTCATCCCCATGAAGGACTGAGGAAGGTGCTTTTGACACTGACTTTTGAGACAACAGAGCCAGTATGGCTCTAAAAACACAGGATCTTGGGTTTATTTTGAAATTGACACAGGTATCTTTACTATCTATACATATAAGCACGAGGGAGGATTATGAAAAAGAAAGGCCATACTCAAAATTAATAGCCTGTTTGTAAAATGAAGAGAACTTGCCAAGCAGTCCAGCCTCATGGGAATGGAGCCCGTAAGGTGGAACCACTTCACCTTTATATTATGGACTTAATCAGAGAAATAGCTCCCCAGCTTTAATTCATAACCTCCTCCTCTCTCACCTCCCATTCCAAATAGGATTAATTAGGCTAACGAGAAGAGTGGGGTATGGTGACACCAAGGACAGCTTTGATGAGGCCAGCCCCACCTCTCCTATCTCTACATCCTCCCATTAGCACCCACCTTGAAGTTGCCCCTTAAAATGCTATGACCTTGGACTTGTGCTTTAAGCTTCTTCCTCAACATAAACTATGTCAATCACAGAACCTACCTCTTCAGGATCTTATGAGGATTAATGGGGAAAAATCCCCATAAAGAGCCTGGCCCTGGGCCAGACGCATGAGTGAGAAGTTCCTTTCAGTTAGTATTAGCTCTATTCCAGTTTCCTTGTGCAGCAAAGCAAGGAGGGGACTTCCCCTTTCCTCCATGTTTAAGAAGGCAGCTTGCTGTGTCTTCCCAAGGGAGGCAGGCAGAATCAGACAGTGTGTGATTACCTGACTATTACATTGGGCAGTCTGTAGAGAACATAACACAATCCTTCCCAACTCTCAAAGAGCTAGAGAGTCACACAGAGTGACCATGAAAGCAGCTACTTCCTTGGGGGAGGGAGGTGCTGCTCTGTATTGTCTGGTTTATGCTGCCCAGAGCTCCACCTCTCAGGCCTTGTGATGTGCTATGCTTGGTTAGCGCTGAGCCCTGAGGCTTGGAGTCACTTGAGAGTTCAGCCTGTGGCTCCAGAAGGAGGGCACAAAAAGTGGTTGGGAGGAGGAGAGGCAAGTCTCTGCACTCAAGTTTTAAGGCCTCTTGAAATTTGGCTGCTGCAGAGGATTGGGAGAAATACTCAGGTGTTCCATCAAATGGGATGTATAGTTTTAAATTGGAGGCCACAGTGCATGTAAACCATTAACAGGACTCCTGACAAGTTGACAATGATACAATATGTCCTTGTTCAGGAACCCTACCTGAATTATGCCTTTGTGTAATAGAACCTGTCCAAACTGCCTCTGGGCAAGAAGCCACTGTAGGCAGACTGGGTCTCACCCCAGGTTTTATCTTAAAAGCCTCACCTGAGAAACACAATAGCCCAGTTACCTGATGGTGCTATCTCTAAAAGGGGCGTGTGGGGTTAAGGGGAAAGGTAAAGGTAAAGGTAAAAGAAGCAAACTGTACCTTCCTACAATGTAAAATTCTCAGCAGCAAAGTTTGTAAAGGAATAAAGAAATGAGCAAAAAACCAGCCCTTAAAATCCCATGTGGATTGTGATTTAATCAAATACTGCTTTTCATGAGACAGTGTTCCTCACAGTTACAAATTGGGTGGTGATAGAGTAGGACATTTATCATTCCAGCAAGCATTACGTGCAACAGGAAAAGGTTCTGGGACATTTGCCCTTCCCAGAGAGAATAGGGTGCTCTTAAACACAGGCATACCTGTCTGCCAGCTCACCTTTCTCCAAGGATCCCCAAGAAATCCATATACATTACCTCATGTTTAACCGAGCTCATGCCCAGGGAAGTGGTTAAAGAACGATGGGAAAGAGCCAGCGAGGGATTCATCCTATCTGTGATCAGAGAATGGCCTTACACTCCTCACAAGCCTGAGCAGAATCCTACTGAAATATTTTTGGACATAGACTGCCTTCCCTTAGACATCTTAAGTCACAGTCAGCAACAGACACACTGAAGAACCTCCCTCAGGTGCCTTTGTGCATCTCCACCCATATGCTGGACTAAATATACCCTTCCCCCTTCTCTTAAAGTTTATTCCTTCATGACATTTTGTAGGTTATTGCAGAATAGTCTGACAACCAAGCCAAAAGAAAAGGCATGTATAGAACAAACTAATTGTCCATTAGTAGGATGCTTATTTAAGTAGAATATATTCTTACTTTAAAATACTATGCAACCATTTAAAAGAATAAGGCTATTCCATTAGGGAATGAACTCTGGAGTGGGTTTGGATAGAAGCCTTCAAAAAGATATGTCCATCTCCTAACAGTAGAACCTATGAATGTGACCTTATCTGAAAAAATAATTTTGGCAGATGTAATTAAGACCCTTGAGATGAGATTAAGTCTAAATTGGAGGACGGGATGCATGTAAACCATCAACAGGATTCTCAACAGCTTCTCTGAGGGGGTGATAAATTCAATGACAAATACCCTTATAAGAGACAGGAGAGAAGGCACTGAGGACACAGGGGAGGCCATGTGACTCAGAGACTGAGATGGGATGATGCAGCCAAAGCCCAGGAATACTTGGAGCAACCAGACCCTGGAAGAGGCAAGGAACAGACTAGTTACTGGGGCCTCTGGAGGAAGGGTGGCCCTGATGACACCTTGATTTTGTTCTTCTGCCTTCCAGAACCACAAGGGAATAAATTTCTGTAGTTTTAAGCACCCAGTTTGTAGTAATCTGTTATAGCAGCCTAGGGCACTAATATAATCTCCAAGATGGATTTAAGAATTTAAAAAAGGTACAAGACAATATATACAGTATATAGCACTATGTATGTATATATATATGCTACACAGAGACTATCTGTGTGTATATACACATTTGCATGTGCATAAGATATAAAGATATAAAAGACACAGGTGACAGTGTTGTCTCTTGGGAGAGGGTACTTGTATTCTGCCATGCATTACACTCAACTGGTTCTATTATGGGAATAATGCCTTCCTCCACAAGATGACCTAATCCCAGTCCCCAGAATATGTGAATATGGTAGGTTATATGGAAAAAAGGAATTACAGATGTACTTAAGCTTCTCATCAGCTAACCTAAGGCAGGGAGATTATCCTAGACTGTCTGGGTGGTTCCAATGGAATCACAGGGTCTTTAAAAGTAGAAGAGGGATTGATAGAACATTATTTGACAACTAAAAGAAATGGAGTACTAGTACAAGAGACAACATGGATGAATTTCAAAAACATGCCAAGTGGAAGAAGCTAGTCACAATGGACCATCCACTGCACTGTTCCATTTATATGGAACGTTCAGAAAAGGCGAATGTAGAGAGACAGATGGTAGATTAGTGACTGCTCAAGGTTGGGAAGATGCAGGACTTAGGGAGGGGGGCTGTGAGTATGGGGCTTCTTAGGAAAGTGATAAAAATGTCCTAAAATTATGATGAAGGAATAATTCTATGAATACAGAGTCCCCACCTTATCATTTTTTTAACTGATGACTTTTTTTTTTTGCAGTACTGAAGTTTGAACTCAGGGCTTCATAATTGTCAGACAGGCACTTTACTGCTTGACCCATACCTCCATCCCTTTTTGCTCTAGTTATTTTAGAGATAGGGTCTTGCTTTTTGCCCAGGCTGAATTAGACCTCCATCCTCTTATTTTACACTTCTCTCCATAGCTGAGATGACAAGTGTGCACTGCAACACCCTAATTTTTTCCCATTAGGATAGGGTCTCACTGGCCTGGAACTGTGATTCTTCTGATCTCAGCCCCCTGTGTAGCAGCTTGGACTGACAGGCATATACCACCTATTGGTTGAGATGGAGCCTGGCAAACTATTTGCTCTGGCTAGCCTTAAGTCTCAATCCTCCCAATCTCAGCCTCCCAAGTAGCTCAGATTATAAGTGTGAGCTTCAGGTGCCTGATTTAACTTACGAGTTTTGACTGTAGGATGATGTGAAAGTGATATGTAACCAGTAAAAACTCTACTTTGATTTTTGAATTGTGGCCTTTTCCCAGGCTAGTGATACATGGTGTGATATTCTCTGGTGATGCTGAGTATCAGCAGCCGCCTGCAGCTCCTAGTCAGCCCCACACTCATGAGAGCAAACAACTACAGTTACTCTATGGTGTGCAGTGTCGCTAAGCTATGGTGTTTGGTAAGTCAGCTGTATTAAATATATTTTTTGGCTTATAGTATTTTCAACCTATGATGGTTTTATTGAGACATAATCACACTGTAAATGAAGTAACAGCTGTACAGTGTACTGAAAGCCATTGGCTTGTTCACTGAATAGGTGAATTGTATGATAGGTGAACTATATCTCAATAAAGCTGTTTAAAGAATAAGCAAGAGAGAGCTAGAAGAGGATTCAGAATTAGCAAAAGAGAGGCGACAGAGGCCAGAGTAAATCGACCTATCACTGATGGCCTTAAAGATGGAAATGGATCACAAAGCAAGGAAAGTCAACCACCTCTAGAATGCAGGAAACAGCAAGGGAAATGAATTCCCTCCTAGAGCCTCCAGAAGAAGCACAGCCCTGCTGACACCTTAATTTTTGCCTCACATAGACTACTTTGGACTTCTAAACTCTAGAACTAGAAGAGAAGAAATCTGTATTGTTTTGAGCACTACACTTGTGATAACCAGTTACACCAACTATGGAAAATAGTTCCTTTTGAATTCTGTTCTGTGCCCATGTGTTACTTACTCAATTAAAAGAAAACCAACAGATATATGTTGTACATATATCGTGTATTTTTATGTACACATAGTATTGTGTATGTATTCACATGTAATATATATATATAGTTACAAAGAATAAGTTGCAAGTCAACACTTTAGGAATCACCACAGAGGTCACATCATTGTCAAGGCATCAGCAGCCATATCAAAGACCCTCTTTCAATATTAATCTTATATAGGACTTGGCTCCCTTTTATCAGGCACTTTTTTTTCCAAATTAGAGGGACTATATCACTATATGTTCTGTAAAACAAAGTTTTTCACTTCCCCAAGTTCACATCCTAATTTTACCCAATATCCAGGTAATAAAGAATTGTTAAAAGGCTTGAATATGTAGGAAAAAACATCAGTGAGGTAATATAAATTAAATACTAAATAGAAAGCAAGAGACTCATGAATGGATTTAAAAGAGAAATCCCAAAAGCTTGCAATGTTTCAGACTCTGGAGTCATCGTCACACTTGGCATTGGTCAGTATTATTACCTGCTGCTCCTCATCAGCAGACTGGGTTAAGTTCATTTGGAACTGCATAGCCCCATAGTCCTCAAAGGCCAAGAAAGGAGACTCTTCTAACTTGGGTCATTTACGCCTGCACTCCCAGCACAGTGGCTGTGTCAGGTGCACCATCCACTAGCTGTCTGCAGAGCTTGTCACTCAAAACAGCTCAATTCAGGAAGCCCATGTAAATGTGTTCCTTGGACTGGGCTGTGTGACTGAGGCCATCAGAGTATTCCCACCAAGCAAGGGTGATGACTTGGCAGAGAGTTTGGCCTGAGTCCCCAAAGGCTGTCATAATGTTTACACTTTATGTCCTCTTTTTCCTATAGCAGGTAACATTCAAAAGATTAGTGTGACATTCTTTTGCACTCTTCTTCTTTCTGCATTTTAACCCCCGCCCCCCACAATGTGTGGGAGGGGTATGTGGTGTATTGGGGAAATCCTTTGAAGCGAGCACTCAAGAGCAGGTTCTGGCTCTCATTCACACTTGCCCTGGTCCTATGTTTTAATTTCAAAATGACAGAGAAAATTGAAGAGATAGGAAATGTATTCACTGACAAATAGTATCCAGGGCCTCGAATGCCTCAGATGCCAGGGATACAAAGATGACAATGCTAGTTGAGGTGTATATTTGGTCATTTGGAATATTTTAAATCATTCAACTATCGAACATAGTGAAGAATAAGAAGTAAACTAATAAAGTAATTATAAGAAATAAACTGAAACTCAGAATATTTAAGAAATGCTTTCAATATTTTTAAAATAATGCCTTTGAAAATGTAACGTGTATATTGAAATATAAAGTGAACATTTACATAGAGTATGGATATCAACTGTTTACTAATACTGAATTTACTAATTTTAAAACACATCTGTGTTTCAAATACATATTACATAAGTTTATTAATTTAAAACAGTTTTTGCCTTACATTTTATTCAGACTTTATATATATATATATATATATTTTTTTTTTTGTTTGTCTGCTCTTTGAAGCAAGGTCTTCTTACATAGCCCAGGGTAGCCTCAAATTCTCCATCCTCCTGTTTCAGTCTCTGGAGAACTGGGATTACAGGCATATACCACCGTGCCCAGATTTATATTTGCTTTTATTTTTGGGGGACTGAGTCTTGATCTCGGGGTTTCATGCTTGCAAAGCAGGTATTCTGTCACTTGAATCACAACTCCATTTTGCTTTGGCTGTTTTGGAGATGGAGTCTTGTGAACTATTTGCCTGAACTGGCCTCAAACCAATATCCTCTTGATCTCAGCCTCCCAAGTAGCTGGATTACAGGCGTGAGCCACCGGCACACAGCAACATTTGCTTTTGATATCACTGATTTTGTTAGCATTTAGGTCCATTTGAATAATCTTGTATAGTTTCTGAAGTATGCCATACTCAATTCTGCTCAAACCATTTGAGGTAAGTGTATGACAGTGGCACTGGAAATTTTATCTCAAGTGGCAGGTACCCATCTATAATAGAGGAGTATCCTCCCCCTTTTAATCTGTGGACCTACCTACTACTTACTGTTTGACTTTTTAACATGATCTTTCAAATATTTACTTACAATGGCTATGGAGTCACATCCCAAGGACAACTAAAACTTTTAACTTTTTCATTACTTCTTTTTTTCACTGCCTTTATAGGGTAAATGACCTGTCAAAGCATCCTCAAACAAGCAAATATTGAATTTGTTTCAGACTTTTATGTCTTAGACAAATAGTAATAGAGTACTCCATTATAAAAAAGACTCAAATGTAGAGCCACTCCCTTTCTTCTGAAGTATAATTTTAGGGGAAAATAAATTCTTTTTATGTTCAAGCTTATATGCTACAGAGCAAGTCAAGATTGTATTTGGTAAACAGGACACATAATAGAGTCACATTGTTCTTGAAGCTGAAACACCTTCAAGTGACACATGAAGATTGAATGTTCTAAAGATGACTGCACCAATATTATCTATTCCTCCTGCTTTTCTTAGGCTGTGGTGGTACCACTCCCCCATTAAGAAGATAGGGGTTGCTCTTGTTTGGGTATGATTTAAGTGTGTCTTCAAGATTTCATGCATTGAAGTTTAATCCCCATTGTGAAGTGTTAAGAGGGTGGAAACTGAGTCTAACTATGATGTTTAGAGATAGGATATCAGGAGGTAAGTAAGTTTAGATAAAATTCTTAGGGTGGAGCCTCTACTACTGAATTGAATCCTTGTGAATTAATGAAAAGGGAGAGAGACTAGAATATATGCACATGATCCCCGTCCCTTAGCAGGTGACACCCTGTGTCACCTTGAGACTCTACCAATGAGAAGGCCATCACCATATGCAGCCCCTGGACCTTTGACTAGAACTGTGAGCACCATAAACCTCTTTTCCTTATAACTCACCTAGCTTGTGGCATTTTATTAATAACAGAAAACAGACTAATGCAGAGGTTTCTGGTTCCTTACCTGTGATCATGGCAGAAGGGGTACTACATGAGTGTTAAGGCTAAGTCATAAAGGTGAGAGATTTCCCAGCTGGGACACTTGTCCTTCCAACTCAACTATTGTTCTGGGAGGTCAGCAGAAAACCACATAGAGAGGTTACACGTAGTTGTTCTGACAACCCCAGCTAAACCCCTCCAACAGCCTACACCAACCCCGAGACATGTGACATGTAAGCCTGTAGGTGACTCTAGCCCCCAGATTTCAAGGTGATCCATGAGCTGAGTAAGGATGAGCTCTCTCCACCAACGCCTGCCCAAATTGCTGATTCATGAGCAGAATAAGTGTGAGTTTAGACCTCGAAATTTTCACCCAAAACATAGGGGTATTTTGTAATCTGCATATACCAAAATTATTTTTGCAAACTTAAAAGAAAGACTTTCACTTGGACATGCTTCTTAATTTACAATGGGGTTCTAACTAACAAACACATTGTAAGTTGAAAACATGATAAATAAAAAATGCACTGAACATACCTAACCTACAAAGCACCTTAGCTTAGCAACACAGTCTGCTATGGAGTGCGGGATTTCCCTGGTGATTGCTGACTGAGAACCCTGGCTCCTGGCCAGCATCACAAGAGAGTACCACACTGCATATTGCTGGCCTGAGAAAATATCCCACTTCACAAGTCCAAGTGTGGATTCCACCAACTGCATATCACTTTTGCATCATTGCAAGATTGCAAAATTGTAAGCCAGACCGTGGTAAGTCAAGAACTGCCTTAGATTTCTGTTAATGCTCTTCCTAGGAGTTTCAAGGTAGAATGTGAGATTTGGCAAATGTTTTGCTCTGCCACATATCTTTTCTTAGTTTGTGTTTTCGGTATATGTTAGTTACACATTTAGAAAGCTAGATAGGACTCAGACCCTACTAGCATAAGTACAAATTTGGGCACTCATCCTGGAAAACAAATTCCTACCCCCCCCAAAAAAAAGGGGGTAAAATGCATTTAAAATGTGCATTTCTTACGTCCAAGAAATTCTACTTCAGGAATTTACCTTAAGTAAATAATATGGTTATATGGAGGCTTATATTGTTTATATATTTAAAATATTGAAAACAATTTAAATATTAACAATATAGAATTGGTCAATAAATTAAGCAGTTTTATTTAACAAAAAAGATACAGACGATTAAGATTTACTGATACAGAAACAGGTTGAAAATATATTAAATGGAAAAAAAGATTGTTCAAGTATAAATCATAACCCATTTTCACAATACTAAAACACATATAAATATATTCACAGTACAAAGAAAACACCCAGAAGAATATGTACCAAGGTTCTTACAGGGGTTAACTTTAGTTGGTAGGATTATGGGTTTTGCTGTTTTGTTCCTGCCATCATTCCTTCCTTCTTCTCTCCCTTTCTGTTTTATTTATCCTTATTTTCCAAACATTTCAATACACATTGCTTTAATAATAAAAAGAAAATGGAAATAACTTCAGTTAAAAGGTTTTTTTGGGTTTTTTTTTGCAATCGTGTATTAGTAATGTTCTCCAGAAAAGCAGAACCAGTAGCATGTGTATTTGTGCATTCTAAGAGTCAGTGAGAGAAAGCACAAGGAAGTGGTTCACAGGAGTTCGGAAGCTGACAGTCCCACAGACGGCACAGTGAGTCCGCAAGCTGACCACCCAGCCATAGTGTTGTTCCAATACAAAGTCACAGCCTCGTGACCCAGGAAAAGCCGACCTCTCAGCCAGAAGACAGTCAAGCAGGAGGAATTCTCCATTACTGGTGTATGGGGGGAGGTGCAGGTTTTTTTGTTCTATTCAGGCCTTCAGCTAATTGCATACCACCCACTCACTTGAGGGAGGGTAATCTGCTTTGCTCAGTCTACAGATTTAAACATTAATCTCATCCAAAAACACTCATATAGAAATAGCCAAAATAACGTTTGACCAAATATCTGGGCACCTGTGGTTCAGTCAAGTTGTCCCAAAAGATTAGCTATCACAAGCAGGAAAAACAAATGGCTATAAACTGCGGTTTAAAAAAAAAAAATGAAGGAATCAAGAAACAAAGGGAGTTTCTTTTTTAGGCTGTCTTTTCTGAGCCTCTGAAGTCATTTGTCAAGTCACACTATTGTCAGGATGGGTACTGTTGTCTAGATGTGTTGGGGATGAGCAGAAGCTGGTGGAGTCTTCCCCTCCCCATTCTGACTATAATTCATTTTGAGGGTAGGGCCCTCAAAGTTCCAAGACACTGACTGGTCTTCAGTGCCAGGAGTGTACACCTTCAGGGACATTCCTGTAGCCCTGGGTGCTGACCTCAGTCACAGCCCTTGAGTTCATCAATCTGATTGATACTCAGCACAGAAGTTGAGCTCAATTAACATGTTGAATGGGAATAACACATGTTTTCATCCAAGACACTGATGAAAATGTTCAACCAGGCAAGGATGAGTACGGAGCCCTGTGGTGCCTCAGAAACACTTCCCTCAGATTTTACAGCTACTCTTTTCATCAGCTGCCTTTGAGAAGATTGTCCAGTTAGATAATGGACTCTTTCAAAGTTTTAAAGTATAAAATTGCTGACTATTATCATCATCGAGCTATCGACTTGCACTGAACTGCAGGGTCACAACTGATTAATAGGTTGTGAAATCAGTTGAGTGGGTTGTTAGCAACCTTAAAAAAATTGAATTGAAAATATCAGAGGGCCCCTCTGATTACATGTTAATTATAAGCAATATTTCAGGAAATTTATTTCAGAGATGTATAAGTACGTGTGAATTGAGTCACAATGTACAATTGTACTAATGTACTTCTTACGGCCAATGTTATAAAAACGTTTGAATATCATTGATCTAGCTTATATTTTTCATAGTAGACAGATGTCTTTCTCAAGTTAAGAAAAACCAGGGTCAGACCTGTTCAGTCAGTCCATTGCTGCAATTATACAGGCACTGCACTTGGAAGGGTTCATGAGTGATTTGATGGTCTGCTGTCACCACTGCAGAATTCTGAGTAAATCTATCTTTGACTATTTACAGGAGCAGGGAAGAGCTAATAAGCTGGAATTGAGCCCACACAATTGTGATCCAGCAGCAACAGTGCTGGGCAGAGTAAACTGCTTCCCCAGCAGCTGCCCTGGTCACCTAGTTCATATGAGTCTCCAGGCAGTCCAGGGTACCATCACCCTGAAGTTTGGCCAGGGCACAACCTGGGCCCACATGCATCTTGGCAACAGCAGAAGTGACTGTCCATGGTCACAGCCCCAGGAAAAAGGAGGGGCTCCATCTGGGGGCAGGGTCAAGACCCAAGGAGGGAGGCCAACTTGCCTGTCAGGCCAACTAGCCTGACCCTACACCACCTACACAAATATGAACTCTTTCACCTGATCTCTGAAACAGGAAGTGCCGGCACTGAGGCAGCAAACTTGAACAGTAAATTATTATGAAACAAGAGTGATCACAGGAACATCAGAAGAAAGCATATCTGAGAGTTATTAGAATTTGTCAGTATTTAGAATCTGCAGTTTTTGTTTTTTCTTACAGTTCTGAGGACCAAACCCAGGGCCTTGCACATATACTAGGCAAGTGCTCTACCACTGAGCTAAATCCCTAGCCTTTGGATTTTTGAGAGAGCGTTTCACTAAGTAGCCCAGGCTGCATAATGATCTAGAACTTGCAAGCCCCCTGCCTTTGCCTCCTGAGTCCTGGGATTACAGGCCTGCGCCACCAAACCCAGCAGAATCTCTAGTTTTGAAAATTGCTATCATATTGCAAATATCTGTCAGCTTAGAAATAGGAGTAGAAATATTGTAGTGTTGAATGGGAAAAAAACATTATTTTAAATGAACCAATTATTAATGAGGAAAACAATTTTAAATTAAAAATCCTCTTGTAATTGAAGACATGTCAGTAGAATGCATAAATATGTGCTTCAATGGTTCATATACAAATTATGAAGTCACTTATGGTTTCTTGTACGACCTGCACAAGGGTATAAGGAATGCAAAGGAAACATTAAAAGCCAGTGTGCAAATTTATATATCTAATTAAATTCAGACTTAACACAAAACTGAATTGAATGAAAAGTTAAATCTTTTTCAAAAGATTGTGCCACAAAATCATTAGTTCTAAATGTGCACCAAAAATTTATACTTTGAAATTATCAGAAATTTATCCTAATGTAATCATAAGCTATAAAATACTCTTAACTTCAGTAACAGTAAATCAACAGACTCTTTTCAAAATTAAAAATTATCAAAATTGCTAGGCACAGGTGCTCACACCTGTAATCCTAATAACTTGAGAGGTGGAGATCCAGAGGATCTCAGTTCAAGGCCAAACCTGGGCAAATTGTTTGCGAGACCCCCATCTCCAAAATAACTAGAGTAAAATGGACTAGGGGTGTGGTTCAGGCAGTACAGTGCCTGCACTGCAAGTGCAAAGCTCTGAGTCTCACCCAAAAAAAATTGTCAAAATTATTTAGAATTTTGTCAAGATAACTGACATTAATTTTAACATGCTTATGAAGTCACTTAATACATAAATAGATGACTTAATGAATTTTTAAGAAAATGAAGCAAAACTATCTTGTGAGCAATCAAGATATATTAATTTGAATTTGTTTTTGTATCAACTGTATAAACTTATGGCACCAATATAATTTTTTTGCAGTTTGTAAGTTTTTATTGTTACTTAGACATCACTTTTATTTCTAATATGTTTTATAAGTAATAAAATTTTTTAGGAAAAAAGTTTTACATTTTATACCTCTAATGGCTTGCTTTTCCTGGTTTTTTGAGCATGGGTCTCACGTTTTCATTTTTTAGTTAACCCTACAAATTGTAGAGCTGGCCTGTATACACAATTATAGTCAAGTCAACAAACGTACATTGACTTGTACATTTTACCAAGCAATATGAGGACTGACAAAGATGAGAAAGGCTGGAGATTTATTTTCAGTGGTCTTATGCTCTAGGATTCCATGTTAAAAAACATGGATAACATACAGCAGAATCTAAGTATCATATAAGGAATCACAAAAAATGTTATGGGAATATGCATAGGTATTATTGTAAAAATATTCCAATTTTGGATTACTAAAAAATCTAATTACAAAAATGATTCTTATTTATGGCTTTACAGGAGTATCAAGTAGCTCCAGGGGATAACACAAATGTTTACAACCTAAATTCAGCCTTTATCAGGAGTCTAAGGCCTGGGCCCCAGGGTTTAGCTTTGCAGTATTCCCAGTTTTCAGTCGTATGGTTTGTTGGGTCAGAAGGGACAATTTCCTCACTGAGCCCTTCTCCACGATTAGTAGAATAAGGAGAATTTATGGAGCAAGTCAAGATCTGGCTTATTCCATGCAGCTACACGTGAGTGAACAACACACTTACTCAGTGCCCTCCCATTTAATACCCTCCCCCGTCTAGTTCAGCATCACCCAGCTCTGTTTACTTGCTTTGGTTTCCAAATTGGATGGAGCTCTGTCCTTTGCTCATGGAGCCATGTCTCTGCCACCTCTGCCCCACTATAGACAAAACAGCCTCAGATTAGAGACTGCTCAGACCCTCAGACTGCTGAAAGGCACCACCCAGCTGCCCTTTACCGCAGTCCACACTCTTGGGCCTCTTGCTTGATGTCCCAAGACTTCTTTGTTGCTGCTGAAACATGGGATGCCTTGGGAACTGTGTGTCACCCATGTAAAAAAAAATCTTAAAAAATGCAGGTAAGCTAACACCCTTGGAGACAAACTTTGACCAATGGGGCCAGGGATTTGGCAGGTAAATTTTTCTTCCTTCCTTCCTTTGAATTGGCTGTTCAGAGACACAGGAGCTTTGAGTGGTTGCACTGAAGATGGGCTCCAGGACTAAGCAGTAGCTCTCTGGGGAGCCATGGGCAGCTTAGTAATGAGTTCCCTTAATTTTGCTTTTCTTCCTCTCCTTTCCTCTTTTCCCCCTGTCATTGCTGTATCCTTAGGATTTCACTCAGAAATAAAATGTTAACATACAGGCTTTTGATTCTGGATTAGTTTTCTAGGAAATGTAGGCTAAGCTATTAATAGGCTGTAGTTATATTTTTGACATGGATACTTCAGAAACAGCATAGATACTGGTTGAGACCCAGACTCCAGGCAGATTGCTGGAGGTTAAACCCCAGACTTTCTCTTAGCACCTGTGTGAGGGACTTGGGTCTCATTCAGTCACTGTGTTTTCATACCCTCTTGCAAAACTGGATAGTAAAAGTAGCTACTTGATACATTTTTTTGGGGGGGGGAGAAGGGGAATTCATTAATATTTATAATTACACAAGAAAAGGATTAAAAGTATTAAATAATTAAAGAGGAAAAAGCCCTAAAGACTATCATGGAATTTCTTTGCTAGAGAAACTTCCTAATCAACAAACAGACTCCAATGGCAAATTTTGCCTTCTGTCCAAATTGAAGTTTGGGACCAAACTTAGAGGCACATTGAAGGATGACACTTGTTACATGTTCAGAAAGTTTTAAAGGTGGCTGTGGGTAGTAGAGTGGCTAAATACAGTCAAAGTGCACATATGAAAATATCATAATGAAACCTACTATTGTGCACGATTAATATACACAAACAAGAATTAAGAGGAAAATCATTTTAAAAAGAGGAAAAAAAATTACCCTGGAAATTGGTAAATGCTGTAAAAGAGAGTTTTCTCTTTTTTTAAAAAAATCTGATTTTCAGTTACTACATGAAGAATAAGTAGAAAGATTTGTCAAGCTATAAACATTAGTATTAATATTTACTACCCAAAGTGCTTGATAACACCTTTGATCTCTGGACTATTTGGCTGCACCTAAATTGTGAACTCCTAATGCTTCTCTGGCTGCTTACAAAAAAAAAAAAACTTGTGATAGCAGGGGCTCACTAAGGAGTACATTATTCATGATCTCAGCTTCAAGCAACTGTGTGCTTTGGTTTGTGTCATAAGCTTTTCATCCTCAAATATGTATTAATTTTATTTCAATTCTTGTATTTGAGAATTAAGTATATAATTCTGAGGAATGTGAAGGAGACAATGAAGAGGTAATTAAAATCAAACAATAAAAAGATGCTGTGTTAGTTTATTTTCTGTTGCTAAAACAAAATATCTGAAGCTAGGTGATATACAAAGAAAAGAGGTTCACTTAGCCATAGTTTTAGAGCTGGAATTCTAAGATAGAGCAGCCCCACCTGTTTGACCTCTAGGTCATGGGAGGCAGCATCACGGTGGGAGCAGTATGAGAGGGGAGATCACATGGCAAGACAGAAAGCCAGAGCAAGATTCAGGGTGAGGTTCACTTTTTTATAACAACATATTTTTCACAGTAATTAACTCCTGTCCAGAGACCAAGCATTGATCCCTTCTGAGGGCAGCACTCGCAATGAACTAATTATTTTGCACTAAGCCCCACCTTTTAACATCCCCACACAGAGGACCAAGCTTGCAACACGTGAACCTTTTGGGGGAGACACTCAAGCCACAGCCAAACCACAACATATGTTGAATTCCAATGTGGCTGGAAACTTCAGCACTAAGACATTAGTGTTAAGTCAACTTCCTTCCTACCAGAACTCTATTGGGTTCCTTGCTATCTATCCCCATTCTAACTCCCATCACCAACTTTGTCCCTGCCTCTGTTCTACCTTGAGAACTATCTCCTCCAATATATGTGCTTCCTTGTTCCCTTACCAGACCCATTGCCAGACACCTTTTAATCCAAAGGTCTTTGTCCTTATATACCTTGGCAACGTTTTCGTAATTTCCAGAATCAGGAGGCAGCTCTCTTCTACATATTCTTATTGTAACCTCTACTCACTTTATCAGAGTTATTTCTCTATGAGAAAAGTCAGCTCACTTTTGGATCTCCCTTCTTAGGCTATATATTTCCTATTTATTTTTGAATCCCCACATTAATGTAGTTCTTGGTCCACAGTATCCACTAATTAAAACAGATTTGATTTTTAAGATAAAATATTTTTGAGAGAGCTTTTAGTTTCATAGAAACATTGAGTGCAAGATACAGAAATTTCCTACATACCTTTTGCTTTTACATACCCATAGCCTCCCTCTCTATGGAAATCCTATAGCCAGAGTGGTACCTCTGTTACAATAAATTAAATTATATTGACACATCAGTGTCACACAAAGTCCATAGTGTGCATCATAATCTACTCTTGGTATTGCATTTTTCTTTGGGTTTAGAGAAATGTATACTGATATACATGTACAATTATGTACATTATACATGAACGATAATGTTTTACTACTCAGTAAAACAAAGTAGTTTTACTGTCTGAAAAGTCCTCCATGACCCACCTCTTTGTCCTTCATTCCCACCCAACCTTGACAACCACTGATCCTTTCACTGTCTCCATAGTTTTGCTTTGTCATAAAGTTGGACTCATACAATATATGTCCTTTTCAGATTACCTTATTTCACTTAGTAATACACTTTTAAGATCCCTCCATGTTTTCTTTTCATGGCTTGATAACTCATTACTTTTCAGTCCTGAAAAATATCCCATTGCTTGGATATTATTTGCCTCTTCACCTTTGAAGAATACTTTGGTGTCTTCCAAAGTTTGGCAGTTATAAACAAAACAGCTATAAACATCCCTGGGTAGGTTTTTGTGTTGACCTAAGTTGCCACGGAGCACAATTTCTGGATCATATGGAAAGAGTCTTTTAAGAGACTGCCAAACTGTCTTCCAAAGTGGCTTGCAAAGTACCATTTTGGTTCCGGCCTGCAGTGGTGGAAGTTCGTGTTTCTCCACGTCCCTGACAGCACTTGGTGTTATTAATGTTTGGAGTTTGGTCATTCTAGTAAGTATGTGATTATTACAGCTTTCAGCTTTTTCTTGTCCCATAATTCCTAAAAGATAGTTTTGTTTTCATAGAAAACCTATTTTTCTACAGAACAGCTTACTAGTGTAAGTAGAAAATTTGCAAATGTATCATGAATACTTAGGAAATCTATAAGCCAATGTCTAACAAATGACATAGATATATGTACACACTATCACCAACATTAATCACTCGGGATTCTTCAACTAAAAGTCTTCATTTCTTAATAAAAAATGGAAGAGAGGGCCAAGGGATTGGTCCCATACAAGTACAGATGGATCTTCAGATATCAACATAAGGCTGGATTCACTCCATAGCAGAGTGGCCTCTAGAATCACTTATGCACTGTGGTGTTCTTTTCCCACCTATTTCAAGGGATAGTTCGTTCAAAATGTTTCTATATATGAAATAGCTATGCTTAGTGGAAATTTAATTCAAGCAAACAAAGCCTGGTGTAGCTCTGTGGCTTTGAAATGAGGAGTTAGTTATCAAAACAAGCTATATCAAAAAAGCAATCTTCAAATCTAAATTTTTGAAATTCAGAACTAAATGTATATATTTGCCCTAAGATTTTCTCTTCCTTGCTGGGTTTTTGTCTTTGGGTTTTATAACTTCCTGCTTCTCTCAATTCATACCCCTTCCTAGAATCTTCTCTACAACAGAAAGCTTCATCTTTCTCTGATGTCATAAAAAATCATCATCATTGTGCCCCCTTGGAATCTTGTCATCACAATTTTCGGCTGGATTTGGGATATGTTTGTCCTCATTATCTGTTTCTCATCAGAACATAAAAAAAAACCACAGCTTCCTTGATAGAGAAGAGCATTCAATATGGTCTAAGAAGGTAACTTTTTCAAAATTACAGTCATCAGTGTAATCCAGTTTATTTTATTTCCCTGCTTAAAATCCTCCAATTTTTAAGATAAAAATTACCAAAAGAATCCTACCTATGAATCTATATGGACTTAAGTAGATCCATAAACTGTCCCACTCTGTCAGTCACACTTTCTTTGCAATTTCTTAAACACACCAAGTTTGTCATTGCCTCAGGATGTTTGCAGTCACTGTCCTGTCTGGGAAGAGTGACCCAGTTGGCGCCTTCTGCTTATTTAGATCTCAGTTCAAATAAATCCTCTTTAATAAAGAGCTCTTCCATGGTGCCCAATAGAAATAGTGGCCACCTTTTTCCTTCGATAGCTCAGTTGCTGGAGCGGAAGACTGTAGGTGTTTCTAGAAATAGTGACCACCCATCCTCCTCACACTGCACTCTATCACAACACCCTGCTGCTTAAAAATAATACCACTTATCATTACCTGAATGCATCTTGTGCATTTACTTCTTTATTAGCTGTTTTCCCCCTTGCACAGATGGATTCTAAAAATCCATGCATAGTTTCCATCACAGCAGGATCTTGGTCTTTCTTGTTCCACATTCCCAGATGCAAGAACACACATAGGAGCAGAGAAAAAACAAATGAATGGCTCTATCCAGGTGGATCTAACCCCATAGTCCCCTATGTTTTCATAGCAACAGATGTAAAGGTAGCTTCACCAGGCCACAGGTTTGGTTTAGCAAAGGGCACACACACACAGAGACATTTCCAAGGGAACTTCTGTGTTCCAAAATGGGTCCTAGAAACATCTAACAATCTGAGATGATAAAGGCTCAAAGGAACAGAAAGCTTCCTTCCAAATACAGGGTAGCACCCTTGATTTGGGTTTGGAAAGTGTTCTTGGAAATCATATGTGAGGCAAAGATTCAGAATGTTCACCAATTCTCTTCATTTTCATGAATATTCTGTGCCGTTGACTGTTTTGCATATGAGCCCAAGAAATGTATGTAAGAATCAATCATCTCTCTTTAAAAGGGAGTTGTTCCCCACATTTCTTGGAAGGCAAGTTCAATTAAGATAAAGAGTAAGGAGGAGAAGGAGTAGGACATTTTTGACACCAAAAACACCTTTATCATATGACCATCTAATAAGCATAAGTAGCTCCATTTTGAAAATATTGAGAAGAAGGGCTATACAGAACTAGGCTTAAATTCCAGTTTCTCAACTGGATGGCCTTCAAGAGCTCCAGAACCTATTATTTTTTGCATGACAAAAGCCTCAGATGCATTGTAAATAGCAAAAATAAGGGCTCAAGAGAGGCACTTAGACATTCCACACACAATTAATCCCTTAGCTCTTTACCCAGTCCCAACAGATGCCATGTAGGTAATGTTTTAATAACTCCATTGCTATGACTTTATGGCACCATTTTATTTAATGAGCTTTGGGACCAAGTCTGGCACCTTGAAGTTTTGAAAGCTCTGTGAAGACTTGACTATTCATATCAACACAATCTTTATATAAGAATCCTTGTTTGGGCCTTCTTCTCTAATTTATGCTACTCCTAGTTGCATTTTAAAGTTTATGTGTACATATTCTCATATCACTATTCCTGTGTTTCTATAAGTTACCTCAGAGTTATTGTGAAAAAAGATCAAATATAAAGAAATAAATTATATAAGTAATATATATTTATTGTGGTAAGTTACAAAAACAGTGACAAACTTTCATGCCTTCTTATATTCATGGACTTTGCCATAGGACTTCCCAACTCCTCCCAGAAAGAGAGGAAAAATCTGGACTGGCTTGTCATGGTAAGTAGAACACTGAAGAAAAAACAGTATACAAGTTCTGAGTCTAGGTCTCAAGACCATGCCTGTTTTTCTTCCTTTTGGGCCCTTGAAACCACCATTTGGTTAAACCCAGACTGCCTTGTTTGGAGACTAGGAGTCCTAAAGACATTGATTCCAATGTTCCATGCAATAACCAACCAACCCTGGAAACAGAGATCATAAGTAATCTGTCACCAAGTGAAGATTCAGGAAAGAGCCCAACCAAAACCAGAAGAACCACTCAGCTGAGCCCAGCTTCAATTAGCTAAATAAATAGCTGTTTTCTTAAATAACTAAGTAAGCAATAGGTACCTGATGCACATCTTCATAATAGCTATGCATGTGCTAATACTGCAATAAGTGATTGACTTACATAATCGAAGCCTTTTTGAGTTTGACACTGCCTTTATTTTGTAGCTGACCCTTACAGAAGTTTAGTGACTGACCTTTCCTCTACATTTACAGTAAAGAAGACCACTCTACCAGCTTGGCTAGCATTCCTTAGCCATGAGTTTTACATTTTTATCACTAATGTACAATTAAACAGACTAAAAATATAAAAGCTTGAAAAGGTCTTTCTAAATTATTCTTCTTAGTTTGTTTAAAAGGGAAAAGAGAATGATAGAGCATCAGTAATATCACATAACCTAAGATGTGAAGGTAGAGGAAATAATGATGTGTATTGAAAGCTGTTGAAAAATGGGGGAGGGAGGTAAAGGAGTAAGGGAGAGTAATGGAAGGGGTTGAATGGACCAAAGTAAAGTGCACCCACAGTGGGCATACATTGAGACACTCCTTTGAACATCAATGTAAATATTAATAACAAAAACCAGGACTGTGAAATAGGTACAGTATACCTGGTGGGGAGGTAAAGGAAGGAGATCAAGGTGATGGTATGTGGACTTTATATACCTATATGAAACAAAACTAAGAAACCTCTTGCAATTGCTTTAAGTGGGGGTGGTGATGGGAATGAGGGGGAGAAATACTGGAGGCAGTGTAAATAATGTACAATATAAGTCTAGTCAGAATTGTCACTATGAATCCCCCATATAATGAACAAAGACAGACACTAGAAATTAGGCTACTGGTTCTAAGTTTTGCAAACTTGTTTTATGGTCCCTTTTAAAAATTTATTTATTTTATTATTTTTATGATTACTCACATGTGCATACATTGTTTGAGCCTCCTCCCTCCCCCATGGTCCCTTTTTAAAGAAAGAAAATATTGCCAGGATTTTCAGTATGAAGAAATGTTTTATCATTTACTTAATTACAAATTCTGAACAGGTACATATATATATATATTTGTAACACAGCTATAAATTTCAAATAAATGTATAAATTATAAAACTTTCTAAAATATGTAAATTTTCATTGATAAAAATAATTTGTTGAAAAGGAATAGTTTGTTTTACCTAAAACACAGTCATCTACATTGAATTTACTGATAGAAAGGTGTATCTGGAGGCTTTCAGTCTCTTTTGTGGACTCAGTTCTTTTGCTTTTGAGATAGTATTGTTTCAGTAATTGTTTTTATATTTTTTAAATAATTCATTTTCAATCATAAACTTATGGGGGTCGATGGGCCATTTAAAACTATCTACAAAAATGTCATCTCGTGGAACTAAACCATTAAATTCCATTTAATAAAAAGTTTTCCAAAGCAAGATGTTTTAGAAACCCTTACCTTGCATTGTTTCGAACTGCCCCATGTACTTAAGGGCAGACCTGGGAGCCCACCAACATGACTGCTAGCAAGTGGGTCATGGTGCCACTGCTGGGACTTAGTCCTTTGAGCCAGGCACACCTCAGCTGCCATTTGCTGAGGGTACTACATCTTGTCACTACTTTTCCCTATTTAAATTGTGAGTGATTCTTCCACAGAACATACAAGGATGCATTGTGGTCCTCAGTAGTGCTAAAGGATGGAAATACAAATGCGAAAGCAGACAAGGAAATGAATTGCTACTCAATTACAAGGTAGTCAGTGTTCAGAATTGCTTAAGGACATGTGAAAGCATGAAGCTTAAACTAACACAGAAATCCTGCACCTCAAAGAACGTAGCTGTGTTTGCCAAGCATCTTCCTAATTTCTTTATGCCTGGGACTATCTGGCCTAGATTTTATGTCTAAGAATTGTTATTAAAATAACTTTTAAGGACTTAGAAATGCAGTGCAGAAAACTCACTTTTCCAATGGGACTGGGGAGGAATGAGACTGGTAAAAGCATCATGGGATCATTGCAGATAATGCAATGTTTGCTGAGAAGTGCTTCTAATTGATATGCAGTTTTATGCCTTAGCTATTACATTTAATTTTTAGATTGTATCGATGAGATATGTTAACATTATTTATATATGTATATATAACACTTCATATATCTGTAAACCAGCATTCATAGACTACTTTCCTTCTAAGTTTACATGTTTCTATCATAAGACCAGAGCTTATTCCTTGTGATAGTTCAGTACTTCTGGGCAAAATAGATAAAAACTTTAAAAAGTTTTTAACTGTTTTATACAGAAAAAAGAATAAAATTGTGTGAAAATATTTTAAGTCTCTTTTGAAAAGTTAGCCTAAAAACCCCAAAGATGATTTTGATTTCTCTTGGGTGGAGATCATCATTCATGTTTTCCCATGAAGGAACCCAAAATTCTTTAGTAAGTATCTTATTTCATCCGGTGCTTCATTTACTTGTATGGGCAGATTTCCAGACTGTGCCTGCAATGTCCCACAGCCCCTCCAACACATATACACACTTTCCCCACACTTGCTATAAATTAAGTGTCAGTCTACATAGCCGACTTCTCTGTAAAAGGACATGCAGAGTTGGTAGCCCATGGGGCACTATGTCCTAGCACTGGTTGAAATAATTCTGGCAACTGGGACTCCAGCAATTTCACCACCCAAGTTTCTGGCTGATCAGCTGAAGGTCACCATCAACTCAATAGCTCAGAGGATTGCTGCAATCTTGGGTGAAACATTCCAGAACAAGTCATTACTATTTACAGAAAGAGCTTAAAAATGTTCCCAATACATTCCTTACTCTGTCAACTTGACTTAACATGCAATTATATTATGAAGATATCAGCAAATACAAATTTGCATGTTTGTGAACGTATCTGCGCAGTGTTTTGCACTTTTGGAGCAAACTTTTGGTTTGCATTTTTGGAACATAAACTCTTCATTCTACCAGGAAACCCCCTCAACACCCAACATCTATTTCTGGAATAGATCTTTGCGGCAGAGGCTGTCAGTGGTCCCCTGTTGTTTATTTTTACGTTTTCTAGTGAAACAACTTTCAGCAAGCTCATATGGCAGCTCTAAATGAAGGCCGTGTTACTATTATCCAGATTCCCTTGCAACTTAGTGTGATCAGATGACTAAGTTCTGTCCAATAAGAAGCAAACAAGATTTTATTGGCAGTACTGGGGCTTGCACTCAGGGCCTCATACTTGCTAGACAGGCATTGTACAACTTGAGCCACTCCTCCAGCAGAAGCAAGCAAGATTTTACAGCAGCTTATAAGAAAGAAATCTACTTTTGTAAAGCTATTTTGTTTAGGATCCTTTAAGTTTTGATTTTTCAGTTACTTGCACACAAACCTATGCAATTTGGTATGATGCAAATTGCTAAACTCCAGTCTTACAGCACTGATAAACATCATCACAGGAAGATATGCAAGTAAACAAAAAGAGGCATTATGTCTACCTATGCAGTCAAATGTTCTCCCCCTGAGCTACACCCCCATTGTGTCTACCTACAAATAAAGAATTTATGGCAGAGCACAGTGGTGCACACTAATAATTCCAGTTACTTAGAGGTAGAGGCAGGAGAATCTAAAGTTCAAGGCCAGCCCAGGCAAATGAAAGGGCTAGAGGCATAGCTCAAAAGTACTTGATGAATACGTGTGAAGTCCTGAGTTCAATCCCCAGCTCTGAAGGAAAAAATAGAATTTATGACATAAGTATATGACATATGTATATTAATTTAGAGAGAGAGAGAGAGAGAAAGCAGAGAATGGAAATATGGTCCAGACCTATATAAGGTAAGGTAAGGGAAGGTCATCAGCTCAAATGCATCCTTGAAGGTCAGTTTTTTAACATCTTGGTAGTTGAAAATGAGGCTATTCAGCCCCACAGCCTCTTGGGAATGAGCTTAGAGATTGACAGGGAAGAGTTTGGGAAGGTATGTGGATCAGACTCACAGCAACGCAGCTCACTTTCCATGAAGCCAACTCTGCCTGCCTTCTCCCCCAGCCTCTGACCTCTGTACAATCCCACATGGAGGAAAGCCCTGGCAACTGCACTGGTTGCTCCTTTAATACCCCTACTTCAAAAATAACCCCCAGCTGCTCCAGCAGTTTAGAGGCCATGGGGATGAGCCTGACCCCACTCAGAGTGCTGAGGGGAAAAGGCAACCCACTCAAGCAAGCATCTGAGGCTGAAGATTCCTCTTCGTTCTCTGAGTGTGGCAGCTGCAGAGAGAAAGAAACAGACCAAGATAATACTTGGTAAGCACTTAGGAATTGCAGCAGAGGAGGTAGCCATTCCTGGGCACCCAGGTTTCATGGGGGAGGGTGTGAAACAACAGGGTCACTAAGCTAAAAGAGTCAGGGAAAGCCCCCTTATGGACAAGCCGGGGTAAAGCTAGCTCCTGTCTCTCCCAGCATCAGCACCAGGAAGGGACAGCTGGTGTGACCTGGGCACGATAATAAACAAAACTGAAATAAGTGAAATAGGAAATGGAGCCCAAAAATGTCAATTAAGTGTGGAAAAGCTACATGATCCCAAGGGACACTAGGGTGGTGTGCAGATGGTACCAAGCCATGGTCCGGATAATCCAGGTGCTTAAAGTTCAGAGCTGTCAAGGTAAAAGGGGTTTACTTATAGTAGCTGATGTAGTCTCTTCCTTATCTTCCTAGGGGCTCAGACATACTCCTCTCTGGATGGATGACACATGTGCTCCAGTCTTCTTACTATGGAGACTGGAGACCCCCTGCTTCACTTTTGAAAACCATTATGCGATGAAGATAATGCTGTTTACATGGACATTTCTCCACTCATTAACCTGTTAACTGCTGTGAAAGTGACCAGAGCTTCTCATTCTGGCAGGCAGAGGACAAATCAAAAACAAATGGAGAGAGATGCAAGCTACCCTGCAAAGTGTTGGCAGAGTTCCTGATTCAGAGCACCTGTGTTGGCTTGATAAGACCTCTGAAGTGCCACACTATCACTGAAGAGTAGGGCTGGGTGAAGAGGTGGGGATGGCGCTGATGATGCAAAATGCTGTTAGCCTTGACTCATTCAGTGTTTAGATTAATTAGTTTGACTACCTAGAGGCTTGCTTTTCTTCTTGCTTCTTTTTGGTCAGATCATAGCTTTTAGTATTTTAGATTCTCTGTCTTGAAGAGAGCCTTCATTCCATACTATATAATATCAGGTCATTTCTGATCATTACAGTAATGTCTGCCCACTCCCTGTCCAAATTAAACTTTCAAATTTTCTGAAATTAAATCAACAAATATTTACTGAAGAAATTCCACAGGAATCACAAGTGTCTTAATATATCAACATGACCTCAGCTGTCCTCAAGTCTCAGATTCTATTTGGGAAGGACACACGAGTATGAGTTCACACAGGTGTGCACATGTGCACACACACACACAAGATCCTTGTTCAAAGCAGTAACTGAGGAAATACAATCAAGTTTCAGTTTGTTATTATTTTTCCAAGTGAATGGCCAAGTATGGCTGTTCTGTTTAAATTAAGGAGGAACCCTCAACATACAGTGCAGAAGAAGCTAAATGCTTTGAAAACCAAATAGGATTGTGATAGCCTAGTGTTATTTGTTGACTTATAAAGATTCATATGTTGACGTTCTAAGCCTCAGTACTCCAGAATGTGACCTTATTTGGTGAAGGGGTCTTTTTCAGAGGTAATCAAGTTAAAAATGAGGTCTTTAGGATGGCCCCTATTCCAATATGACTGGAAGAAGATGGGGAAATTTGCTGACATACACATTTGGAAGGAAAATGATATTAAAAGCTACAGAGAAAAGGAGGCCTTGAAAGATAAGCCTTGGACAGATCCTTCCCTTACAGGCCTTAAAAGATCAACCATTATTGATCTTAGACTTTCAGCCTCCAGAACTCTGAGACAATCAGCTTCTTTTGTTCAAGTTACCTGTCTGTGGCACTGTGTCACAGTAGCCTGAGGAAAGCAACACAGTCTGCTCAAGGGCAAAATGTGAGTGAGCACAGGAGGCAAGGAAAGCCTCACATGTCAGAGAAACAGAACCAAAAAATAAGCCAATCAGTACGGAACATATTCTGAGAAAAATCAATGCACCTGAAGCAAAGTGGTCCCTGGGAGACCAGGAGAGCATTCCTACTCAGATTAGGAGTCTTGGTGTCTGTGTGTACTGGGCCCATTCCAGGCTAAGGTATTTATAATGTGTTCTGAAGGTAGAAGGGGATTTTGGTGACATTTCATCAGGGCCCTATCATAACTGTGACAGTGTATTAGGAAAATATGGAGCAAGATGGATTGGGGAAAGGAGACCAGAAGAAGGTCTCTTGGTAATAAGAGAGGTTCTCAAAGTTGGCTACCTATTAGAGTAACCTGGTATGATAGGTTAGCAGTGGTCCTCAAGGATGGCTATCCATAGCTTAATCCTGGGAACCTGTGCATGTTTGAGTGACCAAAGAGGCTTTTTTTTTTTTTTCTGGTGTTCTTTAGGATCCTGAGATGGAGAGATTACCCTGTATTATCCAGATAAACCCTGAATGCAATCCAAAGTGCGAGGTGAGCAAGATTTAACTCAAAGAGAGTGGAGGCAATGTAACTAGGGAAGCAGGGAGAAAAAAGACCATGTGAGGTGGTCATTAACGAAGACAGGAATGGGACAGCTTCTGAATTATGGACAAGATACGGAGACGGCTTCTCTACCACAGCCTCCAGAAGGAGCAACATCTAAATTTCACCCCAGGGAAACCCATTTCAGACTTCTGGCCAATAGAACTGAAAGAGAGTAACTTTGTTGTTTTAGTCACCAAGTTAGTGGTAATTGTTAGAGCCACCAAAGGAAAGTAGTACACCTGTAGAACACTTACAAACATCTGGTGCCTGGGTCCCATTCCAGAGCAATTGATCCTGTTCTAAGCTCAAATCCAGGCATCTGTAGTATCTCCCAGGTGTGTTGCCAGGCTGAGGACCTCTGACAATAGGAGTAGAACAATAGAGGGGAAGAAAGGAACACAAAAGATATCGTGAAGAACAGAATACAGGAATCAATGACTGCTTGGCTACTTCATATAGGGAAGGAAGCAAGAGTCAAAAATGGTTCAGATTCTAATCCAGTGTCGGGGGAGCACCATCCTCTAGACACCAAGGAAGCAGGGGGTATGTCTGGTTATAGGTGTCTGCCTGGGATTGACCAGCACACAGTTGTAGACAAGATTGGGAGATATAAAAGGGGGGAGAAAATGTAGGGTTGAAGATTATATCTGGGAATCCTCAGCAGAGATGAAGTTGAAGCTGTGGTCATAAGTGAGATTTCTAAGGGAGTTTGGAACTGAAGAAATGAGAGTAAGGAAGAATAAAACCGGACTGATTGCTAAGAAATGAGAAGAACAAGGTTGGTGAGGCAGCTCAGTTGTAGACTACTTGACTAGCATCTTGCAAAGCCCTGGGTTCAATTCCCAGCACCACAAAAAACTGAGGAGAGTAAAGAGAAAAGGAGACAGATAATCAACAACAGGAAAGGGAGGAGCAGGATTACAATGTAAAAGCTCTGTGTGTGGTGGTGACAAGGAAGACACCTAGTCTTCCCATGCTGCAGAGAGGATAAAGGATGACTAAGAAAAGAAGACAGCTCAGAGGCCCTCACTGACCTTTCAGAAAGCAGTTTCAATGGCATTGAAGAGGTGGGGGACTGACATCAGATGACTGATCTGCGGGAGAGAGTAGGTGGGGAAGGTAGAGACACTAAAGGCTACCCTTTGGGGTTCCAGCAATGAAAGCAAGCCAAGAAAGGAAGAGACAGCCTAGCACACTAGACAGAGATAACAGCGAAATGGCATTTGGAGTCCCACCCACAGTTCCTGTACTACAGACACTGAACGAATTGTTTGACCTTGAATAGACTCATTTATAAAATAGGCATAATAATACTTTCACCAAAAAAAGTTGTGAGGATTCAGTGAAATGAAATAGGGAAATTGCCTATTTTAGTGCCTGGCACATCGTAAGTTCCCAAAATTCATATAGGAATGGATGGATAGATGGGCATAGATAACTGCAGAAGATATCTGGAATTCTACTTTTCTATAAAGTGGGTTGCTAGGTGAAATACAGGAGCCAGTTAAATTTTGACTTCAAAATAGAGGTAATTTTTAGTATATTTACATTCCAAACATTATATAAGCTAAACTTACACCAAAAATTCTGTTGTTTGTACTCTGTTGTTGACCTATTATACTTCTAGCCAATTAATACAAACTTAGTGACTTAACAAAAGTTAACTTATGGTCCTGTAGTTCAGAAGTCTGACATGGATCTCACTGAGCTAAAACCAAAGTGTCAACTGGGTTGCGGTTCTTTCTGGATGCTCTAGGAGAGAATTTGGTTTTTACCTTTTCCAGCCTCTGAGGCCACTTATGAGTAGCCCTTGATTCAGGGTCTCTCCCTCCATCTTCAAAGCCAGCAATGTTACATCTCTCTTGCTCTTCTTCCTCAGCCACCTCTTTCTCTCTGCGTACAGTTGGCAAAAGTTCTGCACTTGTAAGGACTCATTTAATTAGACTAGGCCTATTTACAAACTCCAGGCCACTGTCCCCTTAGTCCCTGCCCTTAATCACATCTGAAAGTCCCTTTTTCCAGGTAAGGTGGTACAGTTACGAGTTTCAGGGATTAGTTCATGAACATCTCTTGTGGGATATTATTTAGCCTACAGTATTACTTATTCAAAACTCAAATTTAGCTAGGCATTCTCTGATTGTTTGCTTACTAAATCTGGTGAGCCTACCTATAAGATTTCCTTTGGCTAATTGGAAGAAAAATGCTAATTTCCCCTGCCCCCAGAACCTCAACTGCACTTTCTATTACTTTTTTCCATTCTATGATTTCTCCATATGCATTGCCATCCATGCTGTGTTATGTATGTTCGTGTTTCAAATTTTAGAGAGTCGACTCATAGCTATTTGTAAAAAAGAAAATTGCTTGTGTGTGTGTGTGTGTAAGGAGAAATTCTACTTCATCTTGGCTTTCATTTTTTGTCTAAATCTCATTTAGACTTCATTAACATTAAGAAGGAGAAACAGAAACTATTCTAGGCGTTTCAAGCAGGAGAGGAATTTAATATAAGGAACTGGATAAATGCAAAAGTTCTAGAAGGGTTATGAGGAGTCAGGGAAAGAAGGAAGATCAGGAAAAGTTTGCTGCTCACTTTCAGATACTGGAAGTCTCAGGGACAGAAAAACTGCTGGCGTTGATCACATCTGCTTCTTGCCTTCCTGTGGATGATCCACAGAGACATGTCTAGGGTCAATACAAAATCTGGAATCTGCTGAAACCCACAGATCTTCCCTGTTCTGCAGAGAAGCAGTGATATGATTTCCACCTGTCTGGTCCCTTCTAAATTGCACATAAGCCCATCTGCAAAAGTACGTGTCAGCCCATGACTGGACCCCTGCTGGCAAGAATGCTGGGAGATATATTCCAGGCATCTAGCTCCCAACAGAAAGAGGGATGAGCACTCTAGACAAGCTGCATATATAGCTAAAGGAGGAAGCAACCCCAAAGGCTTGAAGGAAGAAAATTTTTGCCAAAAGGAAGAGGCATAATAATCAATAGTGCTGAGATTCCTGGTTATTCTAAATTACCCAAATTCCTAAATGTTCTGTACCCATTTGTAATTTTTCTTCAAAAACAATTCATTATTGGTTGGCTGTTTCTGGGTTTCGTCTGGCCCTAGGAGCATGTCACTGATTGTATACACACTTCTGACCATCAGAATTTTGTGTTTCCTGTTAAGGTAGCAGTGTGAAGAAAAGAGACAATTGATAAACATTTCCAGAGCTAATTCCTGAACCATAAGGTCCAACTGTTTTATTATCTATTGCTGTGAACCAAACTATACGCTAGAACTTAGTGGCATAAAATATTAATTCACTATTTGTCATGATCTGTGGGGTAGGTTGTAGGCAGGGCTCAGCTGGCTCTTGTGCTTCCCAGGAGTTGTGAGTGGCTGGTCAGAAGATCCAAGGAGGCTTCCTGCATGTGCATGGGGCCTTGGTGCTCCACTATTCATGTGACTAATGGAGGCTTCCATACGGTCTCATGTAGTTAGGCTCTTTGCCCTGTGTTACATGCATACATACATATACGATTCTCATGTGTTCCACTGTCAGTCAGTTATACATCAGGAAAGTCTAATGTCCTGTTTTTTAATAAGCATAAATCCAAACAGATTGTCTTAATTGCTTGTGCACACTCCATTGTGGTAATCAGTGATCTATTTGCTTGGTCTTGTCATTGCTTTCCTGGGTTTCTCATTTACCCTATACTCAAGTCCCTTCTACCTCTCCACAAGTTAACATCAAGGTCTTGCTCCCCTTTTTCATCCTCTTCCTGTTTCCTGGATATATTAAATATCTCATAGCTCTTGGTTTGTTCTACATTTCCCAGAAAGTACCTATGAAATATTTGTATAATATACTCAAGCCTGAGTATTGGGGAGTTTGGAGCTTGCAGTTTTACATTTAACTGCCCAAGTACATATAGCTTTTTTGAGTTTTTGAGCTGAAAGGTACAATTTGATTTCCAAGTACTTGTTAAGAAATTCTGAAACAAGCCATAGTTGTTTCTTTTTAATACAAAAGTAAAACTCAAATCATCACAGAAAATAATGGATAGAAGGTAAAACAGAAAAAATAGATTGGATATTGCAATTATAAGTGTTCTATTATTTTCACTGTGCATATACATTAAATTCCTTCTAATCTTTTTGAAAAAAATGTGTGTGGAAGTGTTGAAAATAGAAGGAGCCTTTTGAGGCACACTAAGGGCAGGAAGTTTTTTTTGTTTTGTTTTGTTTTGATGGGCCTAGGCTTTGAACCCAGGGCTTTGTGCTTGTGCTTTACCACTTGAGCTGTATTTCCAGTCCACATTTTGCTCTGATTATTTTGGAGATGGATCTTGCAAACTATTCCCCAGCGGGCTTCGGACCATAATTCTCTTGATCTCAGCTAGGATGACAGGCGTGAACCTCTAGCACCCAGCTAAAGGTAGAAAGATGTGAAGTGATCTGTAATCTCTGCCATGCACCCTGTCATCAGGATGGTCCCCACACAGGTCCCCGCAGAAAAGAAGGTAGAGAACCCAGCCACCTTTTTAATCCCATGCGTAGCTGCTGTCTAGACTGCCTGGAGGCTCTCATAGCTCAGGCTGAAGCAAGGGAGATGCTGCTAATGGGACAGGAACCTTGGGAAGTGTGTGAACTGTCCAGGGCCTCCCTTCTTTGCCATCCCTCAGGGGCTTGAGCAAAATCCTAGGAGGGCCTCTCCCTTTCCCTATCTTGTCAAATTTGACAGCTTCTGCCTGACTCCCGTCAGCTTCAAAAGGGAGACCGAAGACTTATCTCATCCTATGGGAAAGGGCAAGAGTCCTGTTGGAATTTTTCTGTCAGGGTTTTGAAATGATGAGGCAAATGCTGGGAAGTCTGGGGGGCCAGAAGGAACCTGTGCCCTGACTGGATGTTCCTTTCATCCCAGGCTCTTACTGTTTTTACCAAGCTTTGCCCCAAAACAACAGCTAGCACTGAATGGGTTCCATCACACAAATCAATCCAGGGCTGCAACATGGCAGAGGCCTTTCCCCTACTGAGCAGCCCCCAAATCACCTTACGGCTTCCTCTGGCCAGCAGGCTGCTGCTCTGCTGAAGGATTCTGCACAAGGTACTTGCTAGTGATCCTTATTGACACTTGAGGGAAAAATGGGGCCCTGCTAGGCAGCTTCAAGCCTTCCCGGCAGTCCTTTGCAGAGGAGACGTTTCTTTGAGATTTCCTGAAGCTCACTAAGCCAGGCCATCCTTCCAAGGTTCTGTACCTCAGGCCCTCCTCTGCGAGTGAAAACCCTGGCCTAAAGGGTCTCTCATATCCCCTGCAGCTCTCACTTTCTGTGATCCTGTGACCTCCTAATGACCAGGGGTCAAGCCCAGCAAAAGCCTGGAAACCCAACAGAATGAAAAAAAACCCAGATTCATTCTTTTTTCACCTGGGAAGATCTTTCCTTGAATTGGAATGTATGAGAACTGAGTCAAGAGATTTTCCCATGCCTCCACGCTGTTCCTGAAATCCAGAAAGTACATCTGCTCACCTTTCTAAAAAACACAATGGCAGCTTCCACATTGGCTGCTTCCCCCAAACCCCATGTCTATGTTGTTTTTCCACTAGTTAGCACTTTCTCTGGCTGGAAGAGTGTGGCTTGGTTTGAGAAACCTCTGTGCAGGGAAGTTCTGTAGTTCATCCTCAGCAGAAATTTCAAAGTGAACAGAAAGAGTGATAGCATCAACCAGGCTTTAAAAAACCAAGGGGATACATAAAAGACCACCATGCCATCTCTCATTTTGTACCTCTTTCAGACCAGTACAGGTAAGCTAGTTGTTATTGTGGCCATTTTATAGATGCAAATACTGAGTCTGGGAGATAACTGAGCTGCCCAAACTTTCAAGGGAACTTAAAGGAAGAATGGGCACAAGAAACCAAGTGCCCCATTCACACTGCTGTTTAATATATAGGTCATCTTTCTGGAGGAAATGACTGTTCCTTCACTGCTCATCAGATGGAGAGAGTGAAAGAGAAGATGAAGGGAAGGAAGTCAACTACAGAATTAAAACTCTTTTCAAATCATTTTGACTCATGCCTTGCTATGCCCCAAAGTGGCTTCTGTTTCCAGGTTTTGCCCAGAAACCCATAATCTCAAAACCAGCAGCAACTTTTGTCATGTGTAACTACTCAAAATATGTGAACAAGGTGGTTATCCAACCCAACAGTCAACTCTCCACTGTCAGAGACAAAGCAGCATCCCGGGTCATCCTGTGGGTGAGACCCCCGCTTGGAGGAGCATCATCCAATTGGCCATTTGCCTGCTGTGACCTTGGCCTTCAGTACATGCAGATATGTGTAAGCACTTGCTACTGACTAATGGGACTGGTTCATGTTTAATATGAAACAGAGAAACTAAGAAACTTAAACTAATTCAAATACGAGTTTGGAAAATGTTTAGATGTTTTCATTTATTCAGATTCAATACTGTAGACATAGGTTCAGTTCTGATTTTGCACAATTTACTGGTGGTTTTATGGGGGAGAGATCCATCTTGATTTGTTTCAAAATTCAGTTAAAAATATTGCTGACCAGTTTTATTTGGAGTTCATGTCAAGGTTTTTCTCCACAGTTTTGTTTTGTTGAGGCCCTGGGAAAAGCCCACGAGTATGCAGCAGTGTGAAGAGATCTGTTAGGGGAAAAGAAAGAAAAGAGAAAAAGTTCAGGAATGCTGCAATTTTCTGAAAAATACCAAACAATAGGCTTCTGATGATCATTACTGAACCAAGACAAACTGAAAGAATGGTTGCCAGTCCAAGTTGGATTGAAAAGTTCCAGATCCTTCTTTTTTAAGTTTTCTGAGTCATCTCCTTTACGATGTCTTTTAATACCCAAAGCATACCATTCTGTCCTCTGAAAACTTCTGAACTGACAAGAACTCTGAACTAACGTGGCCACAGCAGTGCCCGGTTCTGCTTGTGGAGGTTTTAATGTCACATTAAATAGTCTAAAACACCCATGGTATCTGAGTGACTGGGAGACACAGAGGCTGAAAAGCAATGTGCCAAGGGGAGTTCTGTGCTCACCCTTCACCAAACGATCATTTTAGCACACTTACCAGGTTGTATTACTTTGCCAAAAGCAGAGTGGTGGTTTTGAGTTGCTTTGTGTTACTAGTGGTTTTAGGCACCCTTCCTTCACTCAATTAAGCAGTTCTAACCCAGTGTTCCAAACCACAAGAGTTCAACCAAATATCTTAGTAAATGAACACGCCTCTTCCGTTCTCTCCTTTTTTCTTCACATTCACACACACACATTCACATACACTCACACACATCCACACACACTCATTAACACACATTCACACACACTGACGCACACATTCACACACATACACACACATTCACACACACTGATGCACACATTCACACACATACACACACTCACACACATCCACACACATACACACACATTCACACACACTCACACACCCTCACACACATTCACACACATACATTCACACACTCAGGCACACTCACACTCATTCACACACATACACACATCCACACACATTCACACACGTACACATTCACTCACACACGCACACATATTCACACACTCTCACACACATACACATTCACACACATAAACACACATTCACACGCACTCACACACATTCACACACATATTCACACACACCCTCACACACATTCACACACATTCACACACATTCACATACTCACATACATACACACACATACATTCACACACACATTCACGCACACACACTCACACACACACGCATTCCCATAATGGGAACTTTCCCTTTCTTTTTTTTTAGTTGATTTTTTTGTTACATAAAATAAATTATTTTATATTTCATTGTTATGACAAAGACATAAATAAAAACAGTCCTTCATCTAGAAGAACTCTTACAAATGGTAACTGCAGAGTATTCTGAGATTTACAAAATTAAGGAAACTTGTTATACATGAATCCATTTATATACTATAGAGCCTAGGTTCATATATATTTTTCTTTCTTATAGATCTGCAAATGATGTACAGTCTTCAAAGTGTTAGCAACAAATTATGCAATTAAAATTTTGTTCATTCATAATTAAATATCAAGAAATAAACAATTGGTGAAGCTCTGAGTTCAAGTACCAGGACCTCCAAAAAAAGAAGAAGAAATAAACAACTAGTTCTGGATAGAATGGCACCAATTAATTCACATAAAATTCTTCTAGAATTAAGAAAAGTAACTGTGTATCATCACATATGCATCATGACAGACATGTTAAGATAGGCTCAGTATGGAGTACATTTTCTAAATCCTATAACCAAATGTCATACAAGTTTGTTCTGAGCTATACGGGAGGTACATGCCTGTAATCCCAGCACTCATGAGGCTGAAGCACGAAGATGGGGAGTTCTAAGCCAGCCTGGGGTCCACATAGAGACCCTGTCTTTAAAACAAAACAAGAAAAAAAAAAGTTTGTTCTGTGTGCCAGCCAAAGACTATTAATCACTATCACTAAGAAACAACTACCTAGTCATCATGGCTTACCATGCCTGAGATCAAGGATAGATGTAAAGGACCTGCACTGGCACAGAGATGCTCCTGCTTGAGAGGAGAAAATCGTTCACAATTCTTTTTTTGTTGTTGTTAATAAGCTCATTCTTTTTTTTTGTTGTTGTTCATTTATTCACATGTGCATACATTGTTTGGGTCATTTTTCAACCCTGCCCCCCTCTCCACCCTTCCCCCCTTCCCCCGCTCAGGCAGGTCCTGTTTCTTTTTAGTCTTTATCCCAGTACAACAGTTATTTGGATATTACAAACTGAATTGTTAAATTTTTTGATGTGAATACTGAAGAAGTCTATTTATTAGGAGCCTATCAAAGTAACAAGTTTTAAATCAGATGATTTTCAGAAGCTTTTCTGCCTCAGTTTCTTTATCTTTTAAAAAAAATAGGTGCTGTAGGCCAGGCTTAGAGGTCCACACCTGTAATCAAACCCCAAGCTAATCAAGAGGCAGACATCAGAAGAATCACAGTTCAAGGCCAGCCCAGGTAAACCTGGTGAGATCCCACCCCCATCACAGCAAACAAGCCAGGCATACTAGTATACACTTTAATTCCAGCTACTTGGGGAGCATAGGTAAGAAGATCATGGTCTAAGGCTGGCCCAGGCAAAAATCAGGAAACCCTATCTGAAAAATAACTAAAGCAAAAAGGGCTGGAAGTGGGGGTCAAGTGGTAGAGTGTCTGCTTAACAAGTACAAAGCCCTGAGTTCAAACACCAGTACTGCCACACACACACACACACACACACACACACACACACACACACAATGGCACTGTAACAGAACCTCCCTGAAAGGAGGCTGAGAGAACTGCAACTGGAAGACACAGGCGAAGGCCTTAGCAAGTTTCGCACACACGGGACCATCCTGAATGCAGACATATCAGAGGGGACTCAAATGCATCCTTGGACAACTTGAGGAGGTGGGGAAACCTCAGCAGCCAGGTCTATGGTGAGTCCCAAAAGCTCTTGGGGAGACCGCACAGGCATGTTTTCTCTTTCAAATCAAGGAATGAAGAGGTGTCCCCAGCCCCCACTTCTCTGCCTGGCTCCCTAGCTCCCCAATCTTTGAGGCAAAATCTTTGAGGAGAAAACTTAAACTTCCTCCTTCACATCAATTTAAATTATTTGCATTCAAGTAGCAGACAAAAAGCAGGCTTTTCTCTTCACTTCTTAAATTAAAAATTTTTTGATAAAGTACCCATGACATAAAATGTTATCACTTTAACCATTTTTGAGTGTGTAGTCCATTAAATGTAGTAATACTGTTGTGCAAGGAAACTCCAGAAGTTTCTCATCTTGAAAAACTAAAACTCTGTACCCACTAAACAGTCATGTATTCTGCCTGCCTCCAGTCCCTGGCAACCGCCATTCTACTTTCTGTCTCTATGAGTTTGACTGTTCTTGACATCTTACATAAGTGGAACCATACAGTATTTGTCTTTTGGGGACTGTTTTATTTCACTTAGCGTAATATCCTCAAGGTTCATCCATGTTGTGTCATATATCAGAATTCCTTCCTTTTTAAAGGCTGGATAATATTCCATTGGGTATATACAGGACATTTTGCTTAACCATGAGTTTGTCAATGAATACTTTGGTTTGCATCCCCTTCTGTCTAGCGTGAATAATGCTGCAATGAATGTGGGTATACAAATATCTGCTCGAGTCCGTGCTTTCAATTCTTGTAGATATCTACCCAGAAGGGGAACCGCTGGCTCCTGTGGTAATTCTCTTAATTGTTGAGGAAGTGCCATTCTGTTTCCGAACAACAGAATGTTCCCTTTTATGTGGTGGCCACTCTTGGGCAAGGAGCGAGACGCACGGTAGGATTTGCACCTAGAATAGAATTTTATTAGCCTTGATTCATGGAGGTGCCCCGGACCAGCACCATTTTGCCAGGTGATGGGAGTCAGAAGCTCTGCCCTTTCCATTGTCATTGGAGAAGGAGGTGACAGAGGTGGCTCCCAGGTGTCCTGGAATGCCGTGTGTGCTTGATCCTGAGGAGTGATTTCTTATCTCTCCTTGTTCTTTCCTCACACCTAAGCTAAGGCTTCTCTGGCACACACCACCAGCAACCTCCTCCAGGATCTGCCTCCATACATGCCTTCAGAGCTGCTTTCTGGTTTTATTTCTTAGATCTGAAAGTGGTCTAGCCAAAGGTTCTTGGTTCTGTGTGCTCATGGCCTCACAACCACGCCAAATAAGACGAGAAAGTTCATTGCTGCCTCTCTCAGGAACTCAGAGGTGCCAGACCAACTTGAAATTGGGCCTCCTGAGATTAGGGCCACGCTTTCTCCACAGGCTTATCCAACCCACAACAAGTACCAGAACCTTCCTGAGATCCCAGCAAGGTAGGCCTAAACCAAGATCTACCACACAAGAGCTGTGATGTGCATCTGGATTTCACAGACGAATAAAGGAACTAAGCTTATCCCCCACCCTGTCACATTTCACCTGGAAAAAAAGTTCTCTTCTTACCCTAAGCCACAATGCTTGATGCTAGACAGGCAGTGCCTGGGTGTATTTTTTATCACCTGCTGGCTGCATGACTGTTAGCTCAGAACATCACCTCTCTGGCTTCAGTTTCCTCATCTACAAAAGGAGAGAGGAATTGTACAACCTTGAGGAGTTCCTGGCATCTTTACTGACAGGCAACAGGTAAACACTCAGACCAAAGAGACTTAATCATCTTAGCATACAGAGGAAGGAGCTTCCAAATTCAAAACTAGCTCAGTATTTAAGTTTATGGAAACTACTCCTTCTCTACTCTGCATATTTTTTCAGGCTGCTGGCCTTTGGTGGGTCTCTCCCATGGTTATCTCAGTCTCCTGCCTCTTTCTCACATGGAACTCCCCCTCTTCTACTGCGTGTCTGTTTGCAATGCTCGGCCTTACTTTTCATTTTTACTGCCTTCTCCTCTAAACTCAATCCAGAACGTTTTCTGTTGTCCTACCCACAAAGGCGAGCACATGCAGAGACAGGTGGCTGATGCCAGTTGAAGGATACAGAATGTCTAGACTAAGCCAACCTGCTCCCTTAGAAGCATTCACCCTTCCCAGCAAACTACCCAGCCTGAGTTTCAGCTAAGGCCCAGCTGTGTGGTTAGCAGATCCCTGGGCACAGGCCTGTGAAATCCAGGAAGCAGGCGTGCGCTGCGTGCAGAGGCATTCCAATAATAGTTTCAGATGGTGGGGGAGAATGGGTGAGTGCTGTGACTCACGTCCCCAGGGCATGTGCCTCTGTGTCTAGAGGCAGAGGGACGTGGGTGGAGACACTCACTCCTCTGCTGAGGGGGATTACCTGGAAAGACCAGGAAACAGGGCCTCAACACAAACTGGAGCTAGGCATGCACAAGGGCAGTCACCCTGACTCACACAGGAAGGCAAGAGGACGATGACCAAATATGAAAGCATCAAGTCGTCTAAGTCAGGGAAGCCCTAGAGAAACACGAAGCGTGATTAGCTGGTAGCAAGCTCAGAAAAGGAAAATTCATCTTGTCCCCTTGCCTTTGTTCTCTCTGAAGTTCATCAAGATGAGCGTCTGCTGAGCACAGCACTGTGGTTTTGAGTCACCCACCCACCTCCATGGGAGATGGAGGGTCACAGTCAGAGGGAGCAGCTCAGCTAGGGCCAGTAGAGGGCAAGAATCCTGAGGGAAGAGGGGAGGTCCCACCTTGCATGTAATTACTGTAGCTAACATCTATTGACTGAGAGCTTCAGCCTTTGGTTTTGTGGGTTGTACCTAGTGGAGGGATGGCCAAACTGAGGGGGGTACTCTGCTCCCCAGGATAGGAGACCAGGTACCAGCCTGAATCAGTCCAGGGGAATAGGGCATCTTTTTCTAGTGTGTGTACCTGTAAGAGGACATCTTTTTTAACTAGCACAAAGGCATCCTGTATGCTAGCTGCACCCCTGTTTACTGAACACTTACTATATTCCAGGCTCTGTATTAAGAATTTGGTACACATTGTCTCATTTAATTCTCACAACAATCCTGAGACAGGTTCTTTTATTATCCCTGTTTTACAGAAGAGGAAGTGGCAGCACATATGGGTAGTCTGCTACTTCTACACTATGTGTATCAGATTTGGAATTTGTGCATTGACCATACTACCTCCCAGTAAGATGGTTTTAAACCTAATTGATGATGATGATTTAAATCTTAGGTAGCTGAGGATACACTATATTCTTAGAGGTAGCTCAGACAGCCTAATGTGCCTCCAGGGTGACAAAGAACAGTAGAGTATTAGGGAATTCTTGGAGAGGTCGGCTCCAGCCTCATAGGGCCAGGCTGCCTAGAACCTGCATTCAGTCAAGGTGAGGTTTAAGTGTGTTCCCTGTCTGAGTGGTCTGGGTGAACAGGTCTGGGTGGGAGGTCCTCAAGCACCACAGGGCAAGGGGCCCTCTAGAGTGAATACGGATTTGCCACTACCCTCTTCCCTGTGTGTTAGCAGGCCACCCCTTCTCACTTATATGGGACCCTCTAAGTAATGAAAGGCAGGATCACTGGCCACTCAAATGGGCAGCAAGCTTTAGTCTAGAACTTCTCCAGTGTGCCTTTAAAGTCACATTGCTAGTGCAGGCATGCTAACAGGTTCCCCAGGTGATTCTGGTAGCAGGAGTTCTGAGAACCATTCTTCCTGAAATATCACTGTGGGCCTTTCATGCATGGGATGTAGGTCATTGTTCCCGCTGAATAAAATAAGGAAGGCTGACCCTGAAAGTCCTCTTGTCAAATGAAAGCTAACAATCCTGGTGTCTTGACTGACCACCACGTCTTTTAAAAATAGTTTTCTTTTGGAAAAAGAACTGAAAAGAGTTTGTTTGCAGCAGCCCAGATGGAGGTTCTGGGGTGGGGGAAGGAGCACCTGTGATGGAATGAATTGCCCTGAGGAAAAGCACAGAAAGAGGACATGTAAGTCTGATCCATATTTGTGGACCCAATGTTTCTGTAAAATCAAAGATTTACATATATATAAAAATTAAGATTGCAAAATGAGAGCAGTTTAGGATCTGTGTTTCATAAGGACAGCTTACATCTCCAAACTCAGCATGGAAGATTCCTGAGGGCAGGCTGTGAGGTGCTTCCTCTAATTTCTCATTCAGCTCCCTCCTTTTTACAAAAGCTGAAGGCATGAAGCCAGTTGCAGTGGCTCAAGCCTATAATCCTAGATACTTGGGAGGCAGAGCTCAGGGAGATCATAATTTGAGGCCAGGCAGGGAAAAATTTGGAATCTTAATCAACGCCTAGGCACAGTGGCACTCCTGTTATCCTGTCTATGCAGGAAGCACAAATAGGGAGATGGAGATCCAGGCTTGCCCAGTCATAAAACAAGACTCTATCTCAAAGAGTTGGTGGAGTGGCTCAAGTGGTACACTGCCTGCCTAGCAAGCATGAGGCCCTGAGTTCAACTCCCAGTACCACAAAAAAAAAAAAATGCAGACATGAGTTATCATTTGAAAAACATCACAAAGGTGTTTGACCCAGCAAAGTCTCTCTTCAATCTGGCTGACATTTCACCCTTCTATGACTTTCCTTTGGCTCTAGCAACATTGGGAACTGTGAGATTGTCCACCCGAAGCACTAAGGGAATACCTTCATCCCCTTGTCATGTCATCTGTCATCTTGGTAGAGATTGCTTACAAACCCTGGAAGCTAGCTAGGAGAACCAAGACAGTTGAGGAGGAATCTGAGGGCATAAGAGGTCAGACAGGACACTTAATTGGGGGCGGGCATGGTTTTCTTTCGCATTCCAAAGGCCAGCTCTGTCCACCCCCTTCATTCTTACAACTAGAGCTGGAACCCTTCCTGTCCTCCCCACCAAAATCCATGAACACCTTTGTCCCAACTTGCCCTGTTTTTTAGATTCTGATTAAGAGTCCAAAGAGCTGACCACATAACATGTTCTGACTTCTTCCTGTTTCAGAGGAATGGAGGGCTATATGTCTAGGAGAGATGTCGTGCTCTATGGCTACAGATTTCCTTCCCTTCATGAACCTGCTTGGGCTCCTGCTCAGCTTCCACCACTTTGGACAATCCCTGGAACTGCACAGAGAAAAGGCAGGGGGCTGGGAATCTCTTCCTCAAGGTGAGACATCTCTAAGGTGGTGGAAGTCACAGTCAATCATCCCCAGAAAGAGCTGCTTCCAGACAAGATGTTAAACCCAAACCTTGACTATGTTGAAGTTCCTTTCACTTCATTTATGGGACCACAATGGGCAAAAGTAAGAAGGGTGGGCTGGGTTTCTTCCCCTTTGCTCCTCTCTGTGACAGATACTGAGGCTCACAGAGCACTTTGGAAACAAAAATAGACAGTGAAGTTGGGCAAGGGGCAGCTTGTTTGGGCCTCAGTTTCCTCGAATGTAAAACAAATCACTTGGTCACAGAAGTTCCATCTGACTCTAAAGTTGTACAGTTCTATCAGATGTTCCCACTGTGAGTCTGGCACACATTTAGATGTGTATATGTGGAGGGACATCATATAGTTGTTTAACTTACATGAATTAGACTCTGTAAGTTCTGTCTCTTTTACATACTTAACAATAAAATAGTGTAAAGTTATATTTACTTGCACATACATGTTATAAATTTATGCAAACATAATACCAGACAGGGTCATAGGCCTCGAGCCTTGCATGACTGTACGTTGTAAGTGATTGTAGGGTTTTTCAAACTTAACCCTTGATTGCACCTGCCTTGAAACCTAAACCCACATAAGGTGACATTCCACCATAATTGGTGTTTCTAAAGAGGCAGTGGAATACAAGGAAAAGAATGTGGGTTTCAAAGAAAGATTTCCTGGATTTGAATCTCAGCTGTGTCAATCATTAATTGTGTGATCTTTAACAAGTTACTTAAACTCTTCAGTTTCTTCATCATTATATAAAAAGAATAATGCCCAGTTCACAGTAATTGTGAGGACTACTTGAGGTACTACATGGGCTCTTATGACAAGACCTGGGATAGTGTATTGCTCTGTGTCCGGTGTCCATTGATTAGCACGTACATGATATAGCCTGCAAACATGTATGTATCTGCCATTATTTATACAGTCAAATTAAACATCCAGTAGTCATTTAGGTAAAGCAGAAAATTTTTCTGATACATCTCTGAAGACACACAGCTTACACCTTCTTAAAATATGCTTCAAATTTATCAAGGGACAGTAGCCATATAAACTTAGAACATAGTACATGTTATATATTTCATAATATATTAACATGCTAAAGGGTCTAAGAAGCCCCTTGGCAGGGTGGGGGATGGGGAACACTTGCTAAACATGGTTTAACTCAGTTTTCTGATGCTTATTACTATCCCTAGGACCAGATCTTCGGGGCCCCAAGTTCACTTGGGGAAATCTTTTTAAAGATGCATAATTTAAGAGGTGAGGTTCCCCTGGCTGGTCAGATGGGATTGTGTGTAGATGTCAGGTATCAGCACAAGGAAGGTGAGTCACTTTGGGTGACACTAGCATCAGAATCACTTACGGCATTTTATAAAAATGCAGATCCCTTGGCTGTAGCCCAAAACTGTTGAATTAGAGAAGGGGGTCAGAACTGTGTGTTTTAAATAGGTATCAGAAGTATCAAACTAAAATTTTAGATGCATTGGGTAGAGGTTAGGAGTTAAATTCAAGCAAGTATAGAAAGAAGCTCTCACCTACTTATCCCTCCCAACGTTCAGGTCTCTCAAGCTGAGTTGAGAAGTGATTCGGGGAATAAGGAAACTATCCCTACTTCTGCCCTGGGATCCTCTAGTGGACGGCCATCAGTCGTTGCTAATGTGAATGCTCAGATTGGTTTTTTCTTACCAACTTGCTGAGGCCCTGGCTGTCCTGGATTGGGCGTCTTGATCTCTAAAGGAGCTACCAAAGGGTATCACTTGGGAAAACTACACTCTGAGCCCTGATTCCCACCACTGACACTATTACACAGAAATGCTCAGTAAAGGGTGGCACTGAAGGCAAAAAGCCATGCTGGACCATAGGTACCCTCAGGCCTGGAGGTGTGAAAAGAATCAGGATGGTCTTTTGTTATGGGAAGGACACACTGGAGATTGATTCTATGCTTAAGAGCTTCTGAAGTAGGAGTCTCTTTGAAAGCATAATGGACTTAAGTCCTCCCTGTAGCCTTTGGGAATGTGACTGGTCTCTCCAATAGCTGGATAAGTCCAGTTTTGCAATGCAGAGAATGCTCCAAGGTCATGGGCCTCATAATTCCTCAAAATGCTAACACGTGCCTCTGAGGTTAACCTGAAACCCTATCTCAAGATGTAGCTGTTTGTCTCCTGAGGAGATCAAAAATGTTTTCTTGTTATTTCTAAAGCATTTCTATGTAAACAATGGGAAATTTCATCCTGACTTTGTAGTCTCTTACTGGCTCCCTATTTGTGGGTGTTCTGTGTGTATGCTTAATAATAAATCCGATGTCTTTCCATGTTGATATAGAATGGTCTTCGCTTGTGGACTAGTTTAAATTCTCTGGCCATCAAAATGGCAGGTTGAACATCTACTGTCCCATTCCAGGCAATAATGTTAAGGGTGCTTCTATTATGAAGACAAGGTGAATTCCATCAATTTGCTGCAGCCAATGACAGCTTTCTAGAGGGTGTTGGGGAAGAAGGAGCATTTGAGCCTGAAGCACATTGAGCAAAAACGTTAAGAGCCATGGGGGGTGGGAAGAGCGAAGACCTTCCTGATGTTGTTTCACCTCCTCCCCACATTAAGGTGCTTCACCCAACTTCAATGAGTCTCTTTTCCATTAAGGCCCATGTCCATCTGTTCTTCAACCATTATCTCCTTTTTCTTCTTTCTGGAGAGAGGGTTGGGACAATGCAGGAAGTCCATACTAGTGAAGACCATAAGGGCCAGGATGGCACTCAGGGATAGCTTCCCTGAGAGAACACAGTGTATGTGGCCTGTCTTACTTCCTAGGATTAAACATCATCAAATTCAATGGTTCTGCCAACTGCCCTGAGGCTCCACTCTGTCCCCTTCTTCTGAATATTGCCCATTATGGTTCAGTATAGAAAAAAACTGTATGTTTAACAAATTCAGAAAGGTTATTGGTGATCCCCAGGATCTGATTCTTCTCAAGGGATTATCTGCTTTGTAAGATGCAGAGAGAAAGAGGCAGTATTGGTGGGTGTGGAGCCCTCAGACCACTCTCCTGCTCCTCACCTCTGGCCTCTTCCAATGCTTATCCAACAGAATGTCTGATTGGATCATATGGTTTTCATTGAAAACAGGAGGTTGATTAGTAGGAGAAATGGCAAGACAATTTTAAGATGCACAATTACATCAATCAAATATATTAAGAAGCCTTCCCTTTAAGAGTAATCATGGGAGCACCCTCCTCTCTATCCTAGCTCCACACATGCACACCAGCTAGTGTTCCTCCACTTGGCAGAACAAGGACAACTGGCCAGCTTTCCATATAAAGGATGGCCTTTTTTTCTTTTAGCTAACATTTCCCTTTAAGGAGCAGAAAGAGTCATTGGTGTCCCATGTCCCCCTGATCACTTTCCATTGGACACCCTGTGCACAGGCTAAGCAGAGCTCAAAGGAAACTTTCTGATCACCCTGGAGTTCCAGCTGTCCCCATCTAGATAGGTCTGTCTGGAGTTTCTTTCTGTTCCAAAGGCTTTCTTTGACATAGTGACCCATTTTACCTCTTTCTGTCCAGAAGTGGCTGTTCCTCAGGGGGAATGAATCACTTTGTATCCATAACAATACGGGCAATCCCCAAACATCAGACACTTTGCACTTGTTCAAAGTCCTTGAACTGGCTTTGAAGAAAACTTAACAAAGCAGTTACCCCTGGGTTAACACCTGGTGTGAGGCTGCACAGCCTGAAATATCACTTTACAAACCACTTCAAAGTTACTGGAGATACAGGTTTAGAACAGAAAGACCATTTCCTTCTAACTACTATGGCGTATTTCCTTCCAGCTGAGCAATAAGCTTCAGTGTACCAGCAGAATTCCAGTCTTCCTGAGTTAGCACAAAAGTCACATCTTGTCATGGCTCAATCCATCTCATTAGTTGCTGAATGTTCCCGTAGCTAATAAATCAGATATAGGCTGCTAGCCTCCTTAAAGAAAGAATTTGCCTTGATTTTCTACCACACACAAGCAAGCAGCAATTTATACACTGCCTGGAAACCAGCAGCACAAACACTGATAAGTAAATGTTTCACTGAAGCCAAACTCCCTCTACTATTCATAAAGAACTTGGAAGCCCGCTTGCAAGTGTCAATCATCTTGAATCATGCTGCTGTAGAATTTAGCTAATGTTTCTTTCTTTCCCCCAAAGTAGCATCTCCCATTAAGCTAAATGATGCCTTTGGGATCGTTATTCCTTAAGAATGTTGTACTGTATTTGAATAGAAAGTAACTTAAATGTGAAAAAAAATGTAAGTCTAGTTGTATAGCCAGGGTTAAGTAACTTATATCTCAAGTTACTATTTTTACTCAAAATGTATCCATTAATACAGCCTAAGGGAAACCACAATAAAAATCTTAAGCCAGAAATTTACTCACTGTAGTAGATAATTATCAAAATATAAATAAATAGTGTTTAGGAACAGGAAAGAAAGAAGTGACATGGCTAAAAGCTGTCAACTTTGCAGAGCAGAACTTTTTTCCCACAGCTCTTCTCTTCCACCTCCATCCCCGCTTCTTCCTCCCCACCTCAACTAGGAGCTTAATTGACTTCTGCAGGGCACTCCAGTTTTCTTTTCAGAAACTTGCCCATGGAAAAGGTCTGAAATTCATTTCCACTATGATGTAAATGATAACTTAAGGGTTACGTGTTTTCCGATTACTCATTTCTTTTAACATACTGGATAATGCATTCTTCTAAAGAAGGAAGCTCTGACAGGAATCTTAGCAGCCAGGCCATGAGTGAGGGATGGATTTTGTTAGTGAGCACGGGGCTCCTCAGGAGACATCCTACCAGCCCAAATGATGACATAGTAGCATAGAATTTTTGAAGCTATTAATGAAAATGTGTCATTCAACAGGAGATAAAGCTAAATGTTTGGCAAGTATCTTGATTTTTTTTTAAAAAAATTATTGTGTGCTAGGAATTTCAGTGGTGTCATTAAATGTCACTAATGCCATTTGGGAAGTGAGCAAGAATAAACACTGAGAAGATAGATACACATGCATTTTTAGAGCTTGTTATAGTTTTGCATTAAACAGTAACAAGAAAGAGCTCTGAGGTTCTTGAGGGGACCTGGAAACTAAAGGACCAGCAGACCCAAGGGCATTGCTCCCAGACATTTGGTAAGGAAAGGAAAAGGCTGAAATATTAGATAACTAGAAGACCATGGGTGACCTTTTGTGAAGATAATTCCAGAAGCTTTTGTTCTCCTGATAAAGACTCAAGGTTTTGGATAACTGGCTCATTCTAGCTCTCATCTCTCTCCACTACCTCCCACTCCCACCCTAGTTCTTCATGCTCCAGCTCAGGGTCTTTGCCCTTGGACCTTCCAATCTGCAAGATTCTTATACTCCCCTCCTCTCACCTTCTGTAGCTAACATGCTAATCCTTCAGACAGCAGGGAAATGGTAGCAGCTTTGAGATACCATCCTGACTCCTCTGACTACAAAAGGTTACCTGTTCCCATGGACCCTAAACTCTGCCCCAGAACTCACTGAGCCTAGTTTGTAATTACGTGTTCATAGGGCATTTGATATCTGTCTCCCCCACTGCTCTGCACGCACTGTACAGACAGGACTGCAGCTGACTCATGTATCTTTGTGTCCCACTGCCAAACACAATGTTTGGTACATAATATGTGGTCAATAAATATTGATTACGTGAATGAATGAATCATAACTCTCCTCATCAAGGAAGCTCAGGCTATAATAAATAAGTAGCACCAACAAGCTATTTATTTACCTTGAACCTAATTTGCATATGCAGAGTGGCCAAGTTATCTGCATATATCTAATATGGCATTAATAATAGCACCTATTTCTTAGGCTGTTTTAAGGATTAAATGAAATAATGCATGCATATCACCAAATACATATCTAGTATATAATGTGCTCAGTAAATGTTTTCTGTTATTACCGTGACTACTTACCTTTTCACACTAACTTTCTCATCTATAAATTGATGGTTTGGAAGGTTCCTTGTGGCTTTATACACGCTATCACTCCCACCTAATCCTAGAAGAAAAATTCTTTGTTCTCTGAATTTATCAACCTGACAATTTTAACAGTCAATATATTAACCTTTTTTCCAGTTAAAAAAAATTCTACAGGAACTAGCAATGATTCAGCAACTTGTAATAATATGCATGAATTTAAGCATGCCATAATTACTTTATGACTTGAATTTAGTGTACCAATGTCTTCATTTTTCTCAGAACATTATGGGAAATAGGAAAGAGGGCAATTTAGAATAATAAGCACTTTTTCATATGCAATCCTAAAGAAGGATGTAGTTTTCCCTTTTTATTTATTTTGTAATTTGTTTTATTAATTACTTTATTAATTTATTTATTTGAGATAGTGCTTTTTTATGTAGCCCAGGCTGGCTTGAATTCACTGTCCTCCTGCCTCAGCCTCCCGAGTATTGTGATTACAGGCATGTGCTACTATGCAGGGCGTGCATTGTTCTTTTGATGATCTCACAGGGTATATAGATGCATGCCCTCACTTGAAAGAGAAAAAAAACAGAAAGTCCAAAGTATGCTGTTCATATTATACAAACCAAAATATTAAACACAGACCAATTTTCTATGCTGTTCTCTGTAAACTCCATTATGTACTGTTCTGGATTTGAACACATGTGAAAGAAGTAATATTCATGACATAATAATTGTGAATAAACTATAAGAGACACTTCTCTTGGAATAAAAACTGTCATCTTCTGTGATCTTACAACATGTAATGGATATGTTTTATGTCCATTTTATACACAAGAAAGTTGAGACTTCATGCAGGAAGATAATTACCTAAAAGTCACCCAACTAGCCAGGCTCCCAAACTAATGCCAAGTAAGCCCAAAGGTTTGGGCCTCATAATCAAACCCCACTTTGCTTTGCCTACCTGCCAAATCCTGTAAGTGTGAACTATGCTTTGCATTTGTTTCCCATAAATACATCCTTATTGATAATGTCAATAAAAGTAAATTTCATCACCCACTTGGAATGACTCCGTCTTCATCCTGGCAGTGTTTTGCCTTCCAGAAGAACAGAACAATGCACCATAGTTTCCAAGTGCCTTTCACTTGTCACTGGGACCTTTGCTATTTGGATCACACTTCCTCATTCTCAGACCATAGCAAATAAAACATCTGAGTCCAAATAATTGTCTCTGTAAAAGAGGCAATTGCCATGGTAAGTAGCTTCTACCCAAATTCTTGTGGGTTTTTTTTTTTCAGTGTTTAATTTTAGGTTGACCCATATTGTCAAAAATATTTCCATGACATCTGGAGTTCGGGGTGTCAAAAAAAAGTGTGTTAAAACCAACAGCCAATATCTGTATAAAGCACTATAGCTTCAACTTTCCATCCTAGAAAGTTGTTGGACTTTCAGCAATGTGGAGAGAGGTAGCTAGTAGATCAGGTTTACTAGATTATTCCCAGAAAGGAAGCCCACCCAGATTTTTTTTTAATTGAAATCCTACACTAGAGTTAAAATACCACTTGGTTCCAGAGAACTTCTATTATGTTATTCTTAACCATGGAACACCAGAGGGGCATTCGCCTGAACGCTCATTCATCTGAGCAATCAGAGAAATCAGAATTAGAATTATCTGCCAAAACTCGCTTCAAATAAATTTACTTATTATTTTCTAGACATGATTCTGACAAGCTATTTTAAACACAATTGTACATCAGTAAAACTCCACAGAAACAATGAACACCCTATAGGCTTCTAACTGAGAAAACGAATTCAGAACAGACCTTGTTATGGTGTCAAAAATGAAACAATGCCTGGGCAAGTTCCATTACTGTTCCACAAACAAAATGACGGAAATGGGAGAAGAAAGAAGAAAAGTAAAGTCTATTTATGTGCTCAGGACTAGAGCTCAGGCAGGAAATTCTAAGTGAGAGCTCCCACCAGTGCCCTAGCACTTGACCTTGAGGTCATGAAGTCTTTGCATGACTATCACCAACCAGGTACATGGTTGCTATGTCTGTCCAGGGACTCCAAAGACAGAAAAGGCCTGTGCCTCACTCAGCTTTCCCATGTTCCCCAAACCTGGCCGCTTCCTCTATAGGGCAGGCTTCCTTCTTGTTCCCCTAAGCCTTGTGCACTGCCGGTTTAAAGCAGCCCTCACCTTTCACAACCTCACCCCAAACAAACCATTCACAGACCAAGCACTGCTTTAAGTAAGTGGTGCCTATTGACTGAAAATGAACAACTTGAAGAGACACACTGTGTGCCTGACACCCAACAGATGTTCCCAAACTTCTTTACATAAGAATTACTTGAGATGTTTGTGGACAAAGCAGATTTCCAGATCCTACCTCTCCAGGTTCTGATGTAGCAGGTTTGAGGTGGGGATCAAGATCTTAGATTTTAATCAAACACCCCAAGTGATTTTGATACAGAGGATATGGGCTCATATTTTGGAGAACACTATGGCGATTGCTAAATAATGAAAAGAATGGATGACCCATAGTATCAGGAAGGGTATCATTTGTTGAATACTGTTTCCCAAATTTGCCTTACCATGAGAATCATTGAGACACTGATTTAAATTGCCCAATTCCTAGGCCTATCCCAGACCTCATACTGGTAGTCTCCAAGGAAGGTACCCAGGAATCTAAATTATTCATCAAGTGTATCAAATGAGGCTTCTGATAAGGCTCTTTGGGGAACATTACCCTAGGCTGTAGTCTCTGTTCTTAGAAGCAGTAACTTGGGGTGACCACATCCAAGGAACTGCTCCTTTGATGTGGTCCTATTTTAGAGAAAATTTGAGCCATACTGAAGATGATACTTCTGATAAATAACCTGTAACTATGGATCCCAACTGTTTTTGATATAATCAGGTAAGCTTTCAAAATATTTAATAATCGATATTGCTTAAGCATCAACCAAAGAAAGCAGAAAAAACAGTATGGTGTAAATAACCGATATTGATTAACTAAAACTCAGACCCTCATATATTTTAAGTGATAGCTTTTCAATTGTATAAGCTAATGGGGCTTGGGAATATTCACATATTTCTTTGATTCCCATCCATTTTCTCTTTCCCACACTCACTATAAAAGCTTGAGATTGGTAAATATCTTCAAGGTAATATTTAGTAATTTTGCTGGAGTTTGGTTAATGTATCTTTCTTTCTTTAATTTGTTGCATGCTCCATGCCCTGACATCTTATTTCTTACCAGACCAGAAGTTTTTAAATGTGCAAGCCTATTGTGCCTGGGGAAAAATGTTGAACTTTTGCCTTTGTAATAAGATATGCTCCAATTACCAACTTTAGCAATTTAATATAGTTGAATAATAACTGAATGGGACACTTTGTCACTCAGTCATTATTCAGGCTCCTGCTGGGGGTAGAATGAGGAGCTGCTGGAGGTCAACCTATTCCTAGGGGAGCTCAGCCTCCCAAACCAACACTCTGAGAATCTTCTGAAAAACAATGTTACAAAAAAATTCAAAATTCCAGAAAATGCAGATCAGACTATAGATTTGTAAAATGCTACATGAGCTCAATTTCAGTTGTTTTTAAAGTGGTATAGTGTTGCGTGTTGTTTTTTTTTATCTGGAAGGTGTGGTTGACGGATAAAGCAATCATCTGGATAATTCAACCTAAGAAGTGTTTTGTGGATGGAGATGATCCAGACAGATGGGCTCATTTTCACATGGGCCAGAGGTATGTGAACATTTCCTCACCTTTTATTGCCTGTAGCCTCACTTTAAGAAATGCAGAAATGCTCCAGTATCCATTACAAGGTTTAAGCACCTATACCTTGCTTTGTTGTGTACAAGACACTTCTGCTAAGAGCTGCAAGGTCTCTTGTTTATATGCACGGCTAGAGGAAGCCAAGAGTTTTTGTTTTTCCTAGCCTCCAGTTTGTTTTTTGTTTGCTTTTCAGATATACTATAGGCCAACTATTTCCTGTATCTAGGACCGAGGTTCATTTGCCAATTAAGAGACTATCAAATGCAGACTTTCGATCTGTACACTTAGTATATGTACAAAATATATCCTAGAATCTTGTGAAAGTTAATCAAGGAAAACATTCATGTGGCCTGGTAACCTTAGGGAACTATTGTGTGGTCATTCAGGAAGGCTACCTGTCCCTCTAGAATGACAGTGTGGCTGAGCCACAGGATTTCAATCCAGTGATGCCCAACTCAGTGTCAGCATAATAGGTTGTTCTCAGGGAAGACGTGACTCAGGGTCACCTCGATCCTTGCAAACCCATGTTCTCATTTTATTTTCTGTGTGGCCATTATACCAATCAGCTGTAGAACTTCCTCACCTTATATTTCTACAACAAGGGAAAGACCATGTCTGCTGCCTAGACCAGGAGGGTTCTTCCTAGGGATACTTAGAAGACTCAAAAGAATTGAAGAAGTTCTGGAAGGAACAGGAGGCCCTCAGAGACAGGTACTCCATCAACAGAGACTTGAAGATCATTGTCATTCACCACCTCATCTTTCCCAGTCTACTTCATGCCATTCCCTAGGGTTTTATTTCTAAACCACAGACCAGATTAAGGGACCAACCATACATCAAGATAAACTTCGGGTATGGGAAGTTTATCTGGTCTTAAATTAACTTCAAGGGTTTTTATGGTTGTAGATATACTCTGACAGTGAGACCTGCTCCTGTTCATAGAAATTTTTATCCCTTGTAGGGTATGGTAGATACAAATGCTTGTAAACAAGGTACATGTTCAGTAAAGTAGATGTATTTCTTAGATACTAGTGTGCACCCAAAGAAATGCTCCCTAAAATTCACCATAGTACAGCTCTCTCCCATGGATTCAGATGTATATTAAAGAACACTTTATGTAAAGCATAGTTCTCTCATATCAGGACTCAGGTTAGATGCTAAATGGTAGGAACCTTCTTCCATGCCCTGGACAGAGATCTAGATTTGCCTCAGATTTCAGCTCAGAAGACAGCACTGCTTACTCAGACTTAGTGGTCCTGACCCAAAGAATATTCAGCTTTTGTTCCAGCAGAACCAATCTCCTTCTTCCATTGCCCCGGATATTGGAGAAAGCAGATAGAACACCCATAGTGGAGCTGCCAAGAGAAACACTATGGCAAATAGAAGGCTCTATCAGCACTATATGTCCCTTGGAATGCTTCTGAAATGAGCTTGTTTTCTTCATCTTCATCCAACCTATAACCTTACATGACTCCTTAACTTCATTCTGAGACCATCCCAAAGGTCACACTCTGCCTCAACAATCAGCAACAACCCAGGTTCCCTAATCTGACACATTCTATCTTGCCATTCCTAGGGCCTTTGTTTCTGATTTTACATACCCTAATTTTATGGTCTAGCCCACCATAGCAGATTATTCAGGCTGAACACATGTCTGCTAGTGCAACCCAGTCCCATGCCCATCAGGAAGGCCTAACCCTATCCTAGGCCCTTGTTCTGGCTCAGGGCCTCCAGCATCTGTTGCACAATTGGGCACCATGGGAAACACATGACTGCCATCCACAAAGACAAAGATGGAAAATATGAGCCATCCATTTGGCAACAATGTTGGCATCTTCCTCACTTCATACTGCCAAGCTCTGACCAGAAAGATCTTGGCCTGCTTAGTGCCCAATGCGGTCAGTCCAGACTCAGGGTGGCTCAGGTCATGGCCAGTAGAGCCAGTTATAATGAGATTTATCCATGCAAGTAAAGACAAAGAAGGGGCTCCACACTCCATATCAACTTGCGCCCCCAAGACTCAAGCTAGAAGGAAATCTAGAAAAACCTCATGAAATTAAACAATTTTTTTAAAATTTAGAAACCGTCTAAAAATAACTTTACATTCTGGTTTTCTTTTTAGTTGGTTTCAGAGGAAAAACTGACTTCTTTCTGTCCATACAAAGCACGTACCTTCATTTTCAATAAGGGAAACAGGAAAATAGGTAAAGAATTAAGTAAATGGAGAAATATTTATGTTATAACGTGGAGAAAGCTGTGTCATTGCTGCCTACACAACATTAATTTTGGGCTCAAATGAATTTGAAAGGCCCTTAAAGAAGTCAGGAAAAAATTTCAGCACTTGCATATGCATTTATCTCATTTTATCCTCCCCCACCCCAAAATCTTACAAGTTATATCTTTTCCCCACCTCGCAAATGAGGAAACTGAGGCAGCCTCAGAAAGGCTAAAGGACTGCTCAAGGTCACAAAACTGACAAGTGATTGAGTTAAGAGCTGATCAGAGTTCACCAGACACCAAAGCTCACGACTGTTAAAAGATTGCCATTGATTGAGGCAACTGTCTTCTCCCCAAAGTGTGTACCAAAAGAAGTTTAACAGCATTCCAAGACGATGTCATCAGGGAAAACATGGTCAAGTTACCATTGAAAGAATCCTTCCAGTCCATTTCCCAAAACTAAGAGTTGAAAGGTAAGTTTTGTAACTCGTTCACTTTTAATAGATGATTTATTTTAAGCTGCCCAGCCTGATGATGCAACAGGCAGGGGAGTGAACTTGGTTTGAAGACAGATATCTGATCTTCTGGGAAGTGTTTCTACTTTAATAAACTTTGATTCTCCAAGGAAATTCCTAAAGACAGTCAGTCATGACCCACTAAGATGCCAGCTATCTGCAAATACACACAAGGGTGTGTGCACACACATGTACAGGAACAGATAATTTTGTAGTTACTGCACTCAATGCTGCTTTGACAGTCAGCAGTTGGGGAGGGACTCTTAAGAGGAAAATTTCTTTTTCCAACTTGTAGCTGGTGACTGGGGGGTCCACAAATTAATTGACAATGGACAAATAAACAAGAGAAAGGTAAAGTTTACTTATGCACCCAGAATACTCAATGATCAGTAACTCATTCCCTAGCCAGAAATAAAAAGGTTTATATACCAAAATTAATGAGAAAGAGGAGGAGTTAGGGAAGTATGCAAGATGCTGTTGGGCTTTTCATGCTGATGAGAATGGGGAGTCTGTCTGCCTGGCACTCAGGAAACCCTTGAAGAAGAGCTAATGGCAGCCATATTTTCTGGGGGCTCTAGTTAGACAAAATATTTCACATGAGACTTCTTCATGAATATTCTTTAAGTTCAAATGTCCTAATTTAAAATTATTGTCATATCAAGTCTGGGAGTCCAAACTTCAAATAGAAACAATTCTACACACAAAGGCTAGGTTTATTGCTATGGAGGAAGATTGGTCTGAGTTAAGATATCTGCAAAGAGAAGGAAAAAGGAAAATTAAATTTGGTCAAAATGAACCCAATTTGTGAGTGCAAGGAGCACCCAATCAAGGAGATTTCTAGATGTTGGATTTGAAGCCCTCTGAGTAAAGATGGTAGTGAAAACATTGCAGAAGCAAAGATGAAAGATACGGGTGTTCTTAAATTTTCTGAGCATCGCACACTATTGTGGTGATCAATCCTTTGAAACTGTATTGAGTCATTCAGCTTCAACTTATGAAGCTTCCAGAAAAGGTCAGTTTTAGTTCACAGTGATGCCAACTCGGGAGAGTAGGAGAAAATTTGAAAATATTGATTACTGACAAAATGTGCTAGATGCCAGGATCCAGTTTATAATGAAGGGGAAAATATTTCAAGCACAATGAACAGGTGTAGAATCTGATAACAATAGTTTTCTATTGAAACATAAAATTTCTGTCTATAATCATCTCAATTTTCATCAAAGATAATCAAAGTAAGATTATTTTTATTTATAAAATTAGTCAGGTTGCATTAAAATTGACCTGACCTGATCATTTACATAAGTGCAGCAAGAATGGTAATTGACCACATAGGCCCTTTAAAGTTTGTTTTGGTGAAACTTTTATAGGAAATCTCATATATGACTCTTTAAAGGATTTTACAGCTAGGAAGCTAGGACACCAAGCCAAGAACTTGTCATCAGACTTCATCTGAAGTACCTTCGGATTTGGGTGAATTTACTTCTCTTGAGGACCCCAAGATATTCTAAGTTTCCTGAGCCTGTCATAGAGTGATCTTTATTATTCATCTATAAGGTTGGCTGGGAGCCTTGCAAGCCAGTTACTGAACTACTTTTTCCAAGAGGTCTTTGTAAGCCTTGGCTCCATAAAGACAATCTCGGTTCCTGCATGTCTGGTCATATCTATTTCGATGCATATCATTCTCAAATATGAAATTCCAGTCAAGATCTTGTTGATGTAACTAATTTCTGTAATTATGCTCTGTTACAAGGAGAACAGATTCTTATTGAACTTATGCAAGAAAAAAACAAATTGCCATGAAAATAAGACTATTCAATCTGGAGAGATCAAATAGGGAAAAAGATAAATGTTTCAGTTTTGTTTATAAAGTATAATCTACTAAATTATTGTGAGTTACAGATATCTTAAGAGAAAAGAGCTACTAGCTAAAAATTATAATTATTCTTTGTCAGTTCACTTAGAGCTGAGTAACTAATTCTTGTACTTGATTCTAGGTTAGCAGTTTTATAAACATCAGCTTCTCCATTATAATTCTAGAATTTCTCATTCAGTGCAGTAGTATAATCTCAAAGTTATTTATGTGATGTCATCAGAAGCCTGTACCCAGAGTCCATAAGTGTCCTCCCTATAGGTCTCTGCGATGTCCCTTTGGTTGAAGATGAGGCATACTGGCTTATAGCTGATTGTAAAACTTTTAGAAAGAATCAGAATCAAGCAATAACAAAATGCATGACAAAAGATTTCAAATATCCATGGTTAAAAATCAGTGTTTGTTATAAAAATAATGCAACTGACAACAAAATGTATTTCTGTGACACACATTTTTAGGATAATGACTAGAATTATGACTGATAATATTATATCAGGACTTATAGACAGTGAGGGTATTGACAAATTTCTAGACACTTCACACATTTCCTGAAGTACTTATATTAGTACCATGACCCAGGCAGATATAACATAGGAAAGGTTAACTTTGATTACACATCCCTTCTCCAAGATTCTGACTTTTTAAAGAACCTGTAAGCATCTTAAGATGAATAGAGGAAGCCTTGGGATTGGTGAGAAAGACAGTAGGCTTTGGGTTCTATTAGCACCACAGTTCTGGTTTTGTACAATACTTGATTAATAAAGCAAGGAGAATTATTTTTGATTTTTTAAAGAATTGTGTACAGCCTCACTAATAATAGCAAGAGGCTAGCTTGCTTATTCAACTATTTTATTTTGCTTTTGCCTTTTTATAGTAGAAAGATTTCCAACTAAAGTGGAAACCAAAAGATTTCTATGTACTGGGGCTTCTGGACTTAGAATTGTGTGCCTCTGGAATGTTCTTATAAATCTTTCCACAGAGGCTTTAGGATGTAGTCCTTCCCTGTGAGCATATTGTTCCACTCTGTCCCAAGTAAACGAAGATCCTTACAATAGCTCCTACCTATCAGGTCCTGAATGCCAGTCCCCAACTGGCCCATTGCAGAAGGTCAGTGGTAGAGGAGAGTTTACAGCAGATGTAGATTTAATTTTTTTTCTAAATCTGATTTTTGTTCTTATTTTTGTGAAGGGAGTCTTTTAGGCTAGCTATGATACTTTTTTTTTAATGTCCTTCTTCCACTTTGATCCTCCCATACTACTAATAAGATATTTATTTGAGGTGAGGGCTCTGTCAAAATCCTCTTAAAAATAAAAAGCTTTTTCACATCAAAGGACCTGTTGTTGTCTTACCATTGACAATTTAGGGTCTCTAAAGGTATAGCTTTTCCAAAATGTGACTCAAAACCAACAAGCCTTTTTATGGCTTAACCGTGAACACAAGAGACATCCCAAAAAGGTGCAGAAGATGGAACCCCCATGATTTAAGGTCATTCTCAAAGATAGCAAAGAGAAAGAAAGCAAAGACTGTCACTGCCACAGGGAGAAAAATGATACTTGTGAAAACTCCCATTTTCAGGCTCCCACAAAAATGATATGCTCATGACACTGGGCAAACATTGCTGAGACGGGACTTTCTACCTCTAGTAAGGCAACAAAGGAAGATACCATCAAGGTTATTACTGGCTAAGACCCATTATTTAGACTTAGATGAACTACCTCTCCCTGCCCCCAAGAGCAGGAAGCTGCTAATAGGATGCCCAGGATACCACATTTCCATCCAGCTGACGACAAACTCTTGAGCTCCAACCTGAGAGCTGACTGCTTCTGAGCAAACAGACCTGACAATCTGTGTCTTGAGCATGTGGAAAGCCAGAGAGTGAACACTCACTGGCTCCAAGACAAGATCTCAGGGCATCACATGAGACAGACAGGACACTATGGCTGTCCTTAGGAGGGAAGGGACCTATAATAGAATAGTGCAATCAAGTCACAGCACACCAAGAACGAACTCCAATATTTTCTCCTGCTAGTTCAAATTTTGGAAGAAAGAGAGAAAGACAGGTTCCCAGTACCCTCAGTGAGCTGGATCCTGAGCAGAGATTCAGGAATCTGGCCGGTAAGACATTTATCTTTGTTGGCTTGCTCAGAGATTCTGAGATCTCAGATGCAGAGTTTAAAGGAGCAGGGATCCCAGCCATCCTAGTCTCATTACCAAAAACAGGGAGCAAATATTCTCATTTTCCAACTTTAGTCCAGTTGCTAGGGGCCCAAGAATTGACTGACAACAGACAGATGAACAGGAGAAGCGATAAGTTTACTTACTTGCACATGCATGCAGGAGTACTCAGCGATGAGTACCTCGCTCAGTACCATGAAATAGAAAAGTTCATACACCAAACTTGACAAAGGGTAGGAGAGGTCAGGGCCTCAATGAGAAGGAATTGAAGGTTCTACTGGAGTTTTTTTGTTTGTTTGTTTGCTTTTTTATGCTAGTGGCAATGGGCATTTGGCCACACTGGCAACTAATTCCAGGAAACTGCTGGAATGGAGGTTGATGGTGATGTGTTTCCTAGAGGCTCTGTCAGGTAAGTGAAGCTCAGATAAGTTTTGGTATCTTCTTTAGCTGACAAAGTTTTACTTTAAAATAATCTTTATGGCTACTCTTGGGGATTTGCTCAAATCCCCACAAGACCCAAGATGTATCATCAGAAGAACTTTCATAAGGGAAAACCACCTGACTGCTTCCTGGGGTGACTTTTGAGATAGGCAGCATTTCTGCGACATGCATAAGAGCTTCAGGAAGGTTCACTGATGCTCCTGGTGACAGAGACATTGCTGCCTAATATAACTGCACAGCAGGGTTATTGATAAGGTCTCTGCACAGGCTGACATCATCCTGGGCCTCATTCCAACAATGTGAGCTGTGACCTCTGTGCTCACAGTGAGGGCTAGTGTTTAAGTTTATTAAATCCCTCAGATCCAAAGCCTGTTACTTGTTTTCAGAAAAAAATTGTGCAATATTTCTAGAATTAAGTAATATTATATTTCTTCTTTCTTTCTTTCTTTCTTCCTTTCTTTCTTTCTTTCTTTCTTTCTTTCTTTCTTTCTCACCCTCCCCTGTTTTTTTTGTTTTGTTTTGTTTTGTTTTGCATTTTGCTTATCATAAAAGGAAAAATTGATTCTTTAGATTTCTGGGTCAAAATATAATCTTTCTGGCTTTCCAGAATTTTAGTATCAGTGGAAATATTTAGAGGAAAAGGTGAAATTCAAAGTATTAATTTCAAGAGATAGCATTCCATAGTCTCTATTTCTCTATGAATAATATGAAGTGATGCTATTTGTCTACAAAGAAAAATATATTTCTTCCTCACAATTTCAGGAACTCTGGCATTATTAACCTAGTCAAGAACACCTACTGAAACAAAACAAAACAAAAATCCAACTGCAGACTCAAGTCCATCCTTCAAACAGTTGTTCATAATACCAAATGAAAGTCCAGATCACTGAGTCACCAGGCGGTTTTTCTTAGAAGATGGAAAAACAAAAGACAGGATGAAATTTCTTCAAGACAGGTAACCATGGATTTGGGGCTCAATAGCCTGCAGGAATACTTGTGCTCAAGAGCAACAGAGAACAAGAATGCAGACAATGGGAAACACCCTCGTTCTCTAATTGAGACTTAGCTAGGCCGTGGTTCAGGTGCTGGCTTCCACCATATTGTCAAAATCACCCACTGATCCTGGATGGCTCTTGGAGAGGGGACCGTCCTATGCATTGTAGATGCTTAGCAGCCTTCCAGACTTCATGGTAATCAAAACTGTCTCCAGACGTTGCCAAATGTTCTCTGGGAGTCAAAATTGTCCCCAGGTGAGAACCAATGGAGAACACTACTTTGACGGAGTCTTAATAGCACCTCAGAAGAAGGAAGGAAAAGTAGGGAATATGTTTAAGATTTCGAAGGCTGGTTTTTTTCAATGTGTATCTTTTAGTGCAGGATGGGGGGGGTGACTAGTTAGGGTGGGGTGAGGATTGTAATAATATAATAGTTTAGGACTGGTGGACACAACAAGGTAAAGATTTTGAGATGAGAAGCTTGAAAATGCTCAGACTGATGTAAGATTTTCCTTTGATGCTTTCTGTTGAGTTGATGGTTCTCTGGTGAAGTTCATAGAATGAACAATAAAGTTATTTATAGCTGATATCTTCCTAAGCAAGGATTTTCTGGAAAAGTAAAATTATACTGATGAAGACCCTAGAATGGGAAGACCATATTAATGAACTCTGTATGGACATTAATATTTGGGATCTCAATGGATTCCTTAAGTTCCTGGCTTTTATTTTTTTTTGCTCCTGCCTTTTTGCCTGTTATTACTATATTTAGAAAAGTAAGTAAGGTGCACGATCAATAGAGGAAGCAGCCTCAGAAAAGGTGGGTTTGGAAGTTCCTGTCACAGGGCTCAATCCTACTGTCTACGTGTTCTGTCATACTAACTGGCTCTGTCATACTAATTGGCTACGTGACCTGGGAAAGCATATACTTTCTCCCAACTCCAATAATAGTGTGTTCCTTATCAGATTAATGGAATTTGAATGAACAATACATGTCTAGTGCCCTCAACATAATATGCACGCCAGACTGGGTATAAATACACTTTGCAAAACTGAATAAACATGCTGGGAAGACACTACCTGTGCTTGGACCATCATGCCTTTGGAAACTACTGCCCTCATTCTCTTTCCTATCAATGCTAAGAAAATACTGAGTTTAAAAGAAAGCAAAAATGTTCTCTCTGCACACTAGAAATAGTGTGGAGGGAGAAGTGACTCCCTCTCATAAACTCCTTCATACATGTTGGTAACTGAGCCTGCTCTTGGGTTTCCATTAAAATATGGGGTGATGTAGGCAGGAGCTTAATGCCAGTGCTTGTGAGAGTAGAGGAACCATAAGGGCACCATGACACTACCTTAGAGGTTAAAAACTACTTTTCTGAAGTTGATCCACTAGAATGCTCTTTCAATCTATTTTCCATGGAATATCTTAAGACAATACCTTGTTTTAATAGTGATGACCTCACATTCATTAAATTGTGTGATTCTGCTTACAATCTCCTTACTCTGAAAACAGGCCATATTCTTCAAGAGAGAGATTCACTCTCTTCCCAACTGTGCCAGGCACTTATCTAAGCACTTCACATAAATTTTCTCAATTAATGCTCACTCTTTAAGGTAAATACTGTGAGGAAAAATCTGATACTTTTAGAGAATCAACAGAATATGCTTAATAGCCTATTCATGAGTGGAGGCAGAATTGAAGATTTAAGGCTATGTCTATGTGAAGACAATAAATGAAGTAGACCCAATCTGTTGGTTGACATTGAACTGCTATTAACATTAGGGGACACCATCCTGTAAAGCTATGTAAATTTGGTAAAGAAATGTTAAGACAGCAAAGGTTATCAACAAAATGGTAATAGGTCAGTAGAATTTTGTTGGATGACAATGTGGATGACATTGGAATTAAATATCTTCTAGAAAAGAGTTTTGAGAAGTAGGTTTCTGGGATCATCTCCTTTTTATAGTGATGATGTTATTGTTTTCAGGGTAGGTGATTCATAAATGGACAACTAAATGCAATTAGATTTGTAGACCTTTGTTTTGTAACATGAATCAGAATTCTTTAGTTGTCTCTTCTCTGTCCAGGGCTAACTGTGTGCCTCTGAGCAAGTCACCTGGTCTCTTTGGGCCTCAATTTCCTCCTCTATATGAAAGAGATGTTGGCTATATGATCCTCGAAGTCCCTTCCTGCTCTTGAATCAAACCAATTCAGAGATGTTATTAACTGGCTAGTGCCCTCTACAGGCGACTTTCTCTGCAATGTGGAGAATATATGAAGCATATGTTAGCAAAATTCTCTTGGTGTATTTAATGTTGTGACCTAGTGTCCAGCATAATATTTTGTTATTTAGTGAACCACAGTTGTAAAGCAACTAAAATTTTAGATTTTATCTAGGCCTTATCTAAGATAAAGAATATGAGGACCACTTTGGTTGTGAGCTTTTCTGAATCCCATGGGGTAAGTTTGGCTGGGACTTAATACAAGTCTCTTGATATTCAGTTCAGTAGTGTCCAGTAATGACCTTTCTGGTTTTTCACGGTTGTTATGAAAACATTCTTTCCTCCCCTTCTCAGACAGAATTGGAACTCAGCATTTTCTAAGTTTCCTATGTACTTCCTACCCTTAAGAGTTGATGACCTGTGGATTTTTCCATTAGAGTGGGAAGTGGTTGCTTCAGCATTGCCTGATAATTATGTGAGCACTTCACTCCAAGGGTTGCTTTCTTACAGCCTTTCCTGCTAATGCTGGGAGGTCCTTTCCTGACATTGCCAGTAGAAAATGTATGCATGTTCAATATCTGATTGATTGACTTTCAGTTCAAGGACTTCTGAAATGTTTAATCCTTCATGCTGAGGCCTAACCAGAAGTTGGGACACTCTATTCATTCCTAAGGTGGAGGACATAGAAAAAAATGTCCTGGATAGCTTTTAGGACTGTCTGTTTAAACCTACTTTAATATTTTCACAACCGAATTCATGTTTTAATTTTTATTATTACAAAAATAGCACGTATGCTTTGTAGAAAGTTAATGAATTCAGATAAGAAAAAAATTTTTAAATGATGGCATCATATTCCTGACCCCCATAGACTGCCATTGTTAACAACTGTGTGTACATCCCTAAAGCCTTTTCCTCACACATATAAATACACATCTACATATTTTACCAAAGTGAGATCCTGTTGTACATGCTGTTTGTAACCTGCTTTTTTTAGTTAATGATCTCTATCTTTCCTTGCCAATAAATTGTCATCTTTTCTAAAACCCAGTCTATATTCAAATTTCTCCTACTTACTCCCCAAATGTCCTTTACAGTTGGTAAACTCAAACTCAAATGTAGGGCCCTGCATTGAATCTAATTATTGTATCCTTTAAAACTCTTTAATCTGGCATGGTTTCCTCTCTCCCTTTATTATTTTTTCATAAAACTTTCTGTTGAAAAATAAACAGAGAATGTTGAGGGTTGGTGTTTTGGTTTTTTTTTCAGATTTTATCCTTTACATAAACCAGATTTTAAAAAAACCTGCCCAACTTTCTGCTTTATCTTCACCTACAAGAGACACTGCCTTAATGGTGTAACAGATGGTCAATTGCTTAAATGTAAAGCTTTTAGTCTAAAATGAAATCTGTAAACCTGCTCAGAAGCTGGGAAAACGTTTCTACTCTTCTTCAAGTTTCTCCAGACTAGAACAAAGGAAAAGCAGCTGAAGCACGTCAGGATTGTGGCAAGGATAGGCCTGGGCCCTATCCTCACTGAGCTTGTGGTCTCTGGGGCCCTGGGGTGGGGGGTGTTGGTCCTTAAGTTAATCCTTAACATGAAATGCTTAATTAAGTAAAGACAAATGCTGAGAAGAGAAGAGAATATAAAGTATCCTGGCATGAGAGGAGGCCCAGGGAAGAAAGGAACCTGGTGTGGCATGTGAGGTAAGCCTTCTCCAGAAGAATGACACTTACATTAGAGCTACTAAGGAGAGAGGAAGGCAAAGACTGTTTTGAGCAGTGGCAACAGCATTTACCAGTGTGCTGAGGTTCTGGAGCAGCTTCTAGTAGGATTGAGATAAAGAGAACAGGGAGTAAATGGAAGGAGAGAGAGCTAGAACTGAGGCATGGGCCAGTTCCTTCAGAGCCTACAGGCCATGTGAACAATTCTGGACTTGGTCATGTGGGCAAAGGAAAACAGCAGAGAGATTTAGGTAGAGTAGAGACAGAACCACATTTCTAAGATCGTGTTGACCACTGTGTAAAGAGTATATTGAAAGAACAACAGCAGAGACAAGGAACCAGTTAGAATGCCATTGTGCTTATTAGGAAGTGGAACCAAAAGTTCCTGAGGACTAATTCAATGGGAAACTCAGAGAAGGAAGAGATGCTAAAGATAATATATGTTGGGACTGTTTTCCCTTCCTATACAAATGATTGCAATTCAATTAAATCTGGCTTAAGCTGAAAGGAAAATGTATTGACTCTAGTGCTGGAAAAGTCCTGGGATAGATCAGATATTTCAGATATGACTGCATCCAGGAGTTTAGATGATGACTTTAGGAATAGATCTCTTTCTTATTCTTTATCTGATGTGTTGGCTTTTTCCTTTCTGGAAAGCTCTTTCCTCATGATGACAAGATAGCCACTGGCAGCTCCAGGTTTGCATCCTTTTAGGTAGAAACTCAAAGGACCTTCTCAATATTTTCAGGAAATATCCTAAAATGGAACCTCATTGGTTAGTACTGGGCAACATGTTTACCCCTGAAAGGTAGAATCAACTCCAACTGGAGAAAATACACCTAGAATGGAGAAGGAAATTTGAGGAGCTAGTACCAATACAATGGAGAATGGATGTTAGGCAGGCAAGAATGAGAGTACTTATTACAGTAACTCTGATTTTTATTGGCATGACTGAGTGGATGGAAAGGTCATTCCCTTGAGGAAGAGTAGTGTTGAGGCGAAAGATCACAAGTTCAGGTTTGCACATGTTCTTTTTGAGGCCTATTAAACTTTTACCTGGGGTTGTCAAGAAAGCAGACAGATACATGGGTCCAATGCTCAGTAGCAAATTCTTGGCAGCAGTTCAAGGTTTGGGAGTTACCAGTGTACAGGATATGGGTGAGATCGTCTGAAGAGTGTGTCAAATGAATAAAGAAAATGTAATGGCTGGGCAGAGGAAGAGGAAAAAGTTGCAGAGCAGAGTTCAAAAAAAGGTCTGGTCAGATGCTTAGAAGGCAACCAACTGGGACCTTCTTAAAGGTGAGTATGGAATGGCAAAGTGTATCTTACTTTGATAGCAAAGGGGAGCCAAGTCAGGAAATGAATGAGAATTGAAAAGATGACGGAGAAATGTGCTATGAAGGAGTGACAAAACACTGACTAGAGCAGAAGGTGGGGGATGGGTCCTAAGGAAGTTTCTTTTCTTCTTCCTTTCTTCCTTCTTTCATTCTTTCTTTCTTTCAAGAAACTTGAACTTATTAAAAAAAGAACTTGGAAAAATCCAAGCTAAAAGACAGAAGAAGATGAGAGCCAAAGCACAGGTGGATGGAGAGACCCTGGAAGAGAGAAAGACTAACTCCCACACTATAATTGGAAGGGGAATGGATGAATACTGATGCAGGGAAGTGTATAGATCTCATGGCCAGAAGTCAAAGTCGTTCTCATATAGTGGTTTCTGTCATTTCTGTAAAGTAGGAAGTTGATTATCTCCTTAAAGTGAACAAGGAATCAGATTCAGAAAGTAGAGAGATTTAAAACACTGCAAAAAACAAAATGAAAGTAGACAGGAATCTGAGAGGTGCCCATGGCCAAGAGAAGGCTGACTTGACCTAATCTGATCAATTGGTGATTTCCTCCAGCAGAGCCCAATGATCTGGGTACTGAAACTGAGAAGATGGGTGGCCAGTCCTCCAGATGTGATGGAACAGCACAGGAAAAAGGAGTTGATAGTAGAGTAAAACCTTGTACAATATAACACAGTGGAGAGTGTTTTGGCTAGCTTGGTGAAATAAGAATGGGGACTGGTGGAGGATGAGAGCCAACCACAAAAATTAACTACTGAATGTAATTCAGGATGTTCTTACAGGTTTTTATTGAGTTTCCAAGAAAAGTATTGAAAGGATGAACCATGGGCTCTCTGTTGAGGTTGGCAAAGGGAAACAAGTGCAGATAACAAGGAGAATGTAGTTGGTAACAGAAGGTCCCAAAAAGGAGAGAAAACAAGTTGTGGAAAGTGTAGAGGCTGGCCATAAGTGACACACTCAGCTTGGGAGGAAGGGAAGGGCGATGATTGCCAGAGGAGTTACCCCTGAATAGTGCTGGTCTCACAGATGCACTGTGCTTAAGTTGGGGACAGAATACAAACTGTACACGCTGCCTTTAGCTGTTGCTATTTACTAACAAGCTGATACTCAGCAGTGCTATGGTTCTATTTAATTTTGTAATTGTTTTTACTCTACAATTAAACTTTCAATCAAACTTTGATGGATTATTCATGCACATTAAAACATTAGACTAGAGACTCAGCCTGAGTCTTGGAGCGATACTCTGGAGGAGTTTCCTTGTCTGCCTCCAGAATAGGCCCTATATTTTTAATATTTTATTCCTATACTTTTCTCTTTGTTCTCTTTTCTCCTTTTTCTATTAGTCTCCACTCTGAAAAAAAATCTTTTTCTTCCCATGGTTATCCTTGTTTTAGTAAATGGCACCGTCATTCACTTAGATGGTCAAGCCAAACACGAATCATTCTTTTTTTTTTTTTGGGTTGGGGGGGACTGGGGTTTGCTATGCTTTCAAAGCAGGCATTCTACTGCTCGAGCCACACTGTCAGTCCATTTTGCTCTGGTTATTTTGGAGAAGGAGTCATGAGAAAAATTTGCCCAGGCTGGCCTCAAACTGCAATTCTCCCACTCTCAGCCTCCTAAATAGCTAGGATTACAGGTGTGAACCACCAGCACCTAACAACTTGAGTCATTCTTGATGCCTTTCTTGTATAGCTAATCCATTGGCAGATCCAGTTGATTTACTTTCAGTAGAAATCCACTTGGTACAATGTTTGCAGCTATCACCACAGTTCAGCACAGACAATGGAAATAACCTTGAACCTGGACTCCTTACCTCTGTATTTGCCTGCCTACAGTCCATCCTCAGAGCCAATTCTTTAGAATGAGATCTTCTTAAAGCATATGTCAACTGTCACTGAAAATAAGATCTGCTCTTCCCCTTCCACTTCAGCCAGGCCCCCTTAGTCCTCCTTTGGGTCCTGGAACTTGGCAAGCTTGATTTTACCTTAGGTCTTTGGCCACAGCTGTCCTCTTGCCTTAAAATGTTGTTCTGTTTGATCTGGGTTCTTTCTTATTATTAAAATCTCAGTGTTAATGCTACCTCCCCAGAGATCCTTCCCCGACCATCCACAAAAAGTAGGATGGACAATTCCCAATTCCCATCTGTCTCACAGAAACATACATGTCCCTTACCATATCCTTTCTTATTTCAATCTCTTTTTTTTCTACCCTTAAAAAAGTTCTCTTTAACCCATTTCTTAAGTTAGCCTGTGGTATATATAGACATCACTTAGAATTCCCTGAGCATCACTTGTGGGGCTAAATTCATGAAGCCAGCACTGGCTCCTTTTATTCCCCTCTCTCTCCTGCTTTTCCTTCTTACCTTTTCTTTCCCACTCTCCTCTCCTCCTCTCTTCCTTTCTTTTACATAATTAACTCATAGGCTCCAATGTTATATTAGAGACATATTCTAAACATAATGGCATTTATATGGTCTGAAAAAGGGAGTTAACCTCTCTTAATTCTGATATTGTAAAAAGAAAAAAAAAAGTATTCAGTTTGAAGTCCAAAGACTCAGGAGACTCAAGTAAAATTCTGTTCTCCTCTTATTTATTTCTCTCTGAGCCTCAGTTTTCTTATATTTGACGTGTCAATCAAAACTGTTTCAGGGGTTATTATTGAGTGAGACAGTGGCTGTATCAGTTATCTATACCCCCAATAATACTGTGTAACTAACCTCCCCAAAACTTAGTCATTTGATATTAAAACTGTCATTTCATATTTCTCTTTCTTCTATGGGTCAGCTGGGACATTTTGTTGATCTGAACTGGGCTCACTCATATATCAGCCTTTGGCTGACCACTCAGCTGGGGATAACTGGCCTAGGATGGCCTTTGCCTGAGGTGACTTGCCTCTGTTCCATATGATCTCTTGCCTCCCAGCAGGCCCGTCTGGGCTTGTGCTTCTGGGTGGCAGGGATCCAAGACAGAAATCAGAAACTCGTGAGCACGTTTTTGAGTTTCTGCTTGCATTGAGTTTGCTACTATTCCATGGTCCAAACAAGTCACATGGCCAAGCTCACTGCCAAGGGGCATGAATGTAGGGAAGCAAACAAAACCCATGGCTAGTAGCACAATCAATGCAACACAATGGGATTGAATAACAGTGGCATGGGGTCTCTTTTCCTGGGAAGCCTTCTCTGATCTTCCTCAGCAGACTTGAGCATTCTTTGTGATACATTTCCATCTACAAGTTATTAATATTTGTTGAGTTTCAAACATTCCCTAAACTCTAGGTATTAGAGATGCCACAAATACAGCAGTGAAAATAAAAGGGGGTCGTTATATTTTAGTGGTGACGGACAGTGGGTGAATAAGTGAACCCATGAACCTATACACAATTCCATATACTTATATGTTCTCTAAAATATTGTCTTTAAGCTCTTTGTGAGCATATCAAAACAGGAACTCCTTCAGATCAGAGAGCAAGTCTTTTCATTCTTGCATCTCCAGTTCCTAGCAGGGTGCCTGGCTCTGTAAATAAGGAATCTGCAAGTGGGCAGAGAGCAATAAGAGGGGTGGACTGAGGACTTTGCCATTCTCAGGTTTTTCTTTCTCAGTTACTCATTCTTGTGGAGTCTTACATCTTTCTAGGGGAAAACACAGGCATTTCCCTTCTCACCTGACACTTCTTACATAAGTCCACTGGGACCCTTCAAACCCCATGCCTATCGGTCACCAATCACTCTGACCAATTCCTCAGCATAGCTTCTCTCCTACTGGGAAGAAGCTTTTGCTTTCCCTTCCCAGAAACTTCTGTCTCATCATAGCTGGTCATGATGGTAAAGTCAGAGAGGACAAGGGAATATATAGATCAGAGTGTTTACCTCACTTCCATTTGGGACTACAGCAGTGGGTTTAGTCATTTTGAATAGAAAGACTACACTTTACCCCATCTCTTTCAATGTAAATGAAAGATAGGCTTGGAGTTTTCCGTTAACTATTGGAGTTCTTCCACCACGTGGTGGGGTTCTAGAACCTCTCATAAATGTTACTCAAAGCCTCTTTCGGTAAAGTACTATGCCTATTTGAATATACTGGTTGATTTAAACAGTATGGAAGAGTCATTCCACATTGTATGCCTATACCAAATTATCCCACTAAGCATAATTAGAAAATATTTTTAAAATTTGTAAAAAGTACTGACAGCTCCTTGTCAACATTTTAAACTGCTTAGCCACTGCACAGCCACATGGGATATTCCTACTGCATAAGTCTTGGAAGATGGCTGAACCTACCACCTACTCTAGAAATAGAGCAAGCCAGATTCTAGTTTTCTTTCTCTTGGCTGGCAGAGTAGTACATGCCTGTTGCTAAGCCCAGTCGATCAGATGCTCCCACCTGGGGCAGAGAGGCATTCTTTTCCCAGTATATAAGATAACAAGGGTAATAGTACCAGCAGGAAACAATGTTCTGTAATTAGTTCTCTTCTGGGTTGGTTTTATTCCCCTCCCCCTAAACTCATATGCTGAATACCTACCCCTAAGTATCTCAGAATATGACCAGATTTGGAGATAGAAGTCCATATTTGGAATATGGAATGAGACCATACTTGCAGAGGTAAACAACTTGAGTGAGATCTTTGGTGTGGACCCAATCTAGTGTGCATGATGTCCTTATAAAAAAGGGAAATTTGAACACAGAGACATGTGTAGAAGGAAGCCAGTGTGAAAAGACAAGGAGAGAATGTCAGTACACATAAAGATAACCATCCAGAAGTCAAGGAGAGAGGACTGAAACACATCCTTCCTTCCCTTATAACTCCTAGAAGGAACCAACTCTTCGACACCTTGGGCTTGAACTTCCAGAGCTGTGAGACAATAAATCTCTGTGGTTAAACTCAGTCTGCCTGTGACACTTTGTTACACTAGCTCAAGCAAAATGTACCATCTTCCCCAGAAAGTTAGCATGGTATGGTTTGGGCTTTCGTCTTAGCCTTCTTAAGTATTGGCTTTCCATCTTCCAGGCATTAATCATTGTCTAAGAAATGACCTAAGTAAAATTTAACAAAGTTTGTTGTTTCCAATAAGAAACCCAACTAATAGAAAACTCTTCAGAGTTTTGTATTTAACTGTAGGGAACTCTAGGTTGTTTCTTCTTCTAAAACAGCTCGTGCTTCTGAGCTTGTTGGTGGAGCCAACCCCCTCAAAGTTGGTTGATGTGTTGATTTTCTTCATTTCAAGCACCAGGATCAGATATTATTCAAGCCATACCACCAAGGGTGAGATGTGCATCCTGAAATGTGATGAACTCTTGCAAGTATCAATACACTATACCTGATCCCAGCACCTTAGATATGTGGATTTTAACTAGATGCTTTCATTTTATTCCTTATCTAGAGAGTGTTTTTTGAGTAAGCGATTCTGTTGTCTTCTTTGGATTTGGTCACTTTGATACCAATTCTTAGGTTTCTTTTTTTTTTCCTTTTATCCTTTTAAAATATATTTTATTATCATATTATTGCTGTACTGGGGTTATATTGTGACATGTACAAAAGTTCTTACAATATATCATAGTTGAATTCACCCCCTCCATTATTCTTCTTTATCCTCCCTCCCCCTATTCCTGGAATACTTTCAACATGTCTCATTTTTCCATTTTCATACATGAGTTATAATATTTCCACTACATTCACCCTCCTGCACCCAATTCTTTGTTTTCTAAAACATTTTTATACACTGTTTGAACCTAATCCTGGTGTTAAATTCTTAAAAGTATATGACACTGAGTTTATCTAACCACTAGCTAGGTGAATTGAATTCTCTCATGATAAGGTTGCATAGGCTCAAAAGCCTAAAATTTATTTTGTAAGTTGTGATGTATTGCAATTCAAGAGCTTAAAAAGAAAAGAAGAAAAGAACTACAACCCCTGGTAGAAATGATTAAGCCCAGGCCCACTGCATCAAGTTCAAAACAGAGAGGAGGAAAAGGCAATCAAAGAAATGGTACCCATTTCTATTTCCCACAAAGAAAGTGGAAAAATAACTTTTGTTAGGAAAGAACCATGTGCCATGTGTCATGATGCTGACTGCTTCACAAGTACAACCCACTTAATTCTTTCAATAGCCTCCAACATAGCTAATAGAATGATCTTCCATTTTAGAGAAGAGCGAACATGCTTCCACACTAATAAAAGGCCAAGTAAGTACCCTGTATTACACCAAAGTTTGTTCTTTCTGCTACACAGGGAAAAGGGGAACATGTTTCAGCACCACTCAAGAGACCCCAGAAGTAATAGCATTCCTCTTGCTTACAGGAGCTGTAGATTAAACAGGATGGAAAAGACAGGTAGCTCCTCAGAGAAGTCAAGAGTGTTGGATGATGACATGAATCCTCAGGACCCTCTCACATCACTTATCCCTACAACTCAGGCATCTTCTGGTGTCCTGCCTGTTCAAATTCTAGACTTTGATTTCTTTTGTCCATCCTGAGTGTCCAAGCATTTTTCTCTATTCCCACTCTTCCTTTCTCTGGCTACCTATTTTACAGTGTATGGTAGGAGTAGTCAGTATATATTCCATAGCCCTTGATGACTGTGACCCTTGTTTTCTCTGAGGAAAAAGAGCATAGATTAGAAGTTTTAGACAAGCCACTTATCCTCTGTAATCCATGATAGTTTTACTTCTAGTTTAAAGATGCTGGTACTATTTATGGCTGACACAGGTGCCAATCCAGACTCCCTCTTGAATTTCTATACTTTCTACACCAAGAGCTATGAGTCAAAACAGTCTCTCCTATGACATGAATAACTATTTACTATTCTAAATAACTACCTTAAGGAAAGCCTTCTTATCGTGGGAATTCTTCCCAAGGGCATTTATGACTTTTATGACTGAGTAACAGTACCACCTTGGAGAGGAGAAGAGGGATCAGATCTCACTGTCTGGAGTCTCACTCTATACACATCACCAGACACTTGAGATTTTTAAAATTAGTTTTGCAAATCCTTTTATTTCTATATTACATAAGAAACTGTTCTGCTGATAGAACTCCTAGTAGCAAAACATGAAGTACACTTTGATCTAGAAAGGCATGGCAGTGTAATTTGGTGAGATCTGACTCACTCTCATTCAGTTTTTAATCAAATCCCTCCATTTTGGAAGTTTCTAAAACATGATGGGGTATTCTCTAGGAAATGCTCATGATTTAGATATTTGGATTTACTGTTAAGTAAATGAACAAGAAATTATATTTGGCCTCTCTCCTTCCAGAGCACAGTAATAACCTTTCCACTGGGAGTATTCATTTGGATCATAGATTTAAATGCTCAATAAATACTTCCCTAGGTTGCGAGGGGAGTAAACTACTGTTATGGCTGAAATGTTCTTTCTATGAGACATTTCCCCTGGAGACTGTGGAGTGCTAGGACTTGCCTGGAGATGACAATCAGAATTTTATGTCTCCAACAATGCCAGGTTTCCTAGTGAGAAGTTATTGGCATTTTTTAAAAGAAAGACAGTGGTACTGGTAGTACAGTGGTATTACCAATAACCGCAGCAACAGGAAGACTACTTAACATTAACTAGGCATTGCTTATGGTCCAGGAATCATTAAATGCCTCATACATATTAATGCACATAATTCTCACAATAACCACATGGGTTAGATGTGACTTTTATCTACATTAGCACATGAGAAAACTGAAATACAAACAGAAAGTGTCTTCTCCAAGGTCACACAATGGGTAGAGTTGGAATTTGAAAAGTCTGTCCTGAAATTGATACCGGTTAACCGCTACACAAAAGACCAGTGGTCTCTACTTCCTCTGGAATCTCTCCAGCTCCATCTCTGACCTGTAGATCTCTGATCCAAGACTTTGTGAGGATGATTCCTGCTAGGCTCACCGAAGTCACTCCTAGTAGTTCTTCCCCTTTGACATAGTCCCATTCTAGGATATCACTCAGCAGGTGCTTCATTGTGGGTAGTTTCTCCCATTGGAAGTGGCTTCCATCACCACCTCTTGACATGGCTGCTGTCAGTGAATGGTGGCTTCAAGCATCCACTTCTGTTAACATCAATTTTAAGGCCCTCTTACCTTCTCTTGGTCTTTAAATAATATCCAGATGTCTCAGTCCTTCCTAGTATAGCTTAAATATACTGGGACAAATCCTCCACAAATATTGAAGGACAATTATATATTTTTAAACTATTAGATGCTCTATAAAAATGGTACACTCTTTTGAACATCACCTTAAATATTAATAATGAAAATCAGGACTAAAAAGTAGGCACAGTGTGTGCAGAAGACGGGTACTAGTGGGAAGGGGGAGGGTGAAGGAAGGAGATTAAGGTGAGGGTATATGGTTGATGGACTTCATATACCTATATGAAACAACTAAATAACCTCTTGCGATTGCTTTAAGTGGGGCAGGGAGGGGGCTGAGGGGAAGAGATGATGGAAGCAATGTAAATAATGCACAACACTAATTGGAATTGTCACTATGAATCCCCCTATATAATGAATATTTCCTAATAAAAATTTATTTAAAAAAAGAAGTAAATATGCAAAAAAGAACAAAAAAAAATGGTATGTGAGATTTGAAATGTGCCTTAAAATAATAAGGGAGGGAGAAGTGGGTACAAAAATAGATAACACGAGATTGACCAAGATGGAAGCTAGGTGAAGAATATATAGGGAAAATTAGAGTATTCTATTTTGTATATGTTTAAAGGTTTCTATACTAAATTTTTTTCAAAGTTATCATGCTGCAAGCAGTAAGAGCACCTGCCTAGCAAGTGTGAAGTCCTGAGTTCAAACTCCAGTGCAGCAAAAAAAAAAAAAAGTTATGCTGTATATAATAGTTGAGGACTTTGGGAGGAATTTTACTGGATATTGTTAGATTCATCCATGTTTTTACTTCTGTATAATATTCCTTATTGCAAATAGATCCACATTTATTTGAAAAAATTTTAATATAAGAATCAAAGCAAAGGGAAATTTTTGATTAACCTAAAATCCAATGCAACAATACTAAATTTTTCTCACTCACTGCAGTCACCAATTATAGTTACCGTGTTTTTTTTCATGCTTCTCCCCAATTCTACCCTTTCATGAATAGATACATCTTCTCCCTCCTCTCAAGAGAATAAAGCAAGCAGAGCCAGCTCCAGCTAAGCTCTGGCCAGAGCTTTGGCATTTTGATTTTTCTTCAATTGGATCTGCTTCTTAGTTACCACATTGACCTTGGATTCTATGAGCTGTTGAGCTCCCTCGGGGTGCTTTTCTCCCTTTCCTCCCCACTATATTCTATGACCTTGGCAGTGGAGGACGCAGAAGCATGCTAATAGAAGGTTGACTGCTTATTTCTGTTTTCGATTTTCCACAGTTGCATTCTTGCTTTCTGGTCCTTTGGCTCCAGGTGGCCTCACTCTTGCAGGACCAATCACTGAGGGCCCCCTTGTCAGTGGCAGGGCTCTCACTGGACTTGAACTTTCAGTCTTTCATGCAAAGTCTGTTTTAAAGTCAAACCCAAAGAAAATGGAACATGTATTTTTCTTTTGACCTGCTTTAGGACTTTTTCATCCATGTAATGTAGAATGTAGAATGACACATTCAAATGTGCAGAGATTGGCTTGAAGTTTTAAAAGCCCTCTTTCCAAGGTTTGTTGGGTGTGACCCAAAATGCGAATCATTTTCTTCATTTATCAAATATTTATTTGGTGCCTCTGGTATGCCAGGCTCTGTGCTTACAAATAAGATGAAATCTCTGCCATCAAAGAGCTCCCCCACTCAGTTGGGAACACAGAAAAGTTCATGAGTAAGTACAATAAAGGCAGTTGCCCATGTATGACTTCCGTGGGCATTTTGTCTGTGTTGACCTCCTTCCTCCAAAAAATATTAACAATTTTATTTCAATGTGTATATATATACACTTTGCCTAAAGACAAATGTATTAATGTTATATATTAAAAATACTTTCTTCAACCTAAAAGTGAATTTTTATTCTAATTTTAAAGGAAATTAAAACGTTTTCATGCACTTCTAAAAGTATTATGGGCCCTGGATTGTCTGCCTACTGAGCCTATGGAGAAGTTAGCCTTACTTGACAGATAAATTTTTTCCTCCCTATTTTAGGATAGCTGTTCACCTCTTTATTCGTTTTGCCCTTTTCTGAGAACAAGGATCCACTACATGATGGTAATTCTGTGTTTGGTTTTCATCAATTGAGACTGCATATATTGACAGAGTAGCAATGAATTCACAGTTAAATGAATATATTTTCAACTACCATGATTGTAGCTGCGAATATGTCTGTTGAACAATAATAAACGCTGAAATATATTGAGTCCTAACTACATGAGCGGTGCTGTTGTATATATTAACTCACTAAGGACAACACCCTTGAGGTGGTATTATTACCATGATCCCCATTTTACAGATCATGAAACTGCATATTCCGAAGCTAAACAACATCTAGTAAGAGGCACAGTTAGGATTTGAAACTAAAGGGTCAGGTTCTAGGGCCTTATTTGCTGTGATAGATGACCCAGGACACAATTGTGTTCTCAACCGCATTGTGAATTTTCAGCTCCTTACAAAATGTAGCCTGTCAGGAGCCCACGATCCATAGGCTGAGAACCAGGGTTTGAGTAAGGGATCTAACTCTTAGTATTCAGCTGTCATGGGGTCTCATTTAGTACCTGAAATGCTCCTATTTTGGGGATCTTAATATGAGAACGCTATAGCCAGGATTTTCCTACATGCCCTAAAGCTCCCTCTGGTACTGCACATGGACCAAGTAGAGGAGGTATTTTTAAGTTTTCAACCACTCCCTTCTACCCCCAGAAGGATTTAAGAGATCGGGCTTCCCTAGACTCTTGCATTCTCTGTAGACTTGAGGATTGGAATTTCAGCCACTGTCTCCCTGGGTTGTGTGATCACTGGCAATGCAGATACATGGAAAGAGAATTTAGGTAAAAAAGATGATGTCTTAAGTTCTAGGTCCACAATACTAGCACAATCCTCATTTGCCAAGTAGAAATTTACATAACCACATAATTAAAGACATTTTAAACTTCCATAGTGCTATCACAACCAGCGTAATAATCCCCCTGAAGTAACTGCCAGAATACTTGCATCCTCCTAAGTGCTTTGAGTTGATAGAAAAATATCCTCTTGAAATTATGCCATTGCTCTAGAGTTGTACTATGCCACATGAGAAAGGGAGATAGAGGAAGGACACATTTAAACCAAGGAAAGGGTAACATCTGATCCATTATGAAGACTTCTAGCCCAGAAATATCATTTGCTCAACAAGGAATTTAGTGGAGAATTGAAAGTAAGGTTAGAAAACTGTGGTGTCTTTCTATATCTGAGAGGAAAAGCTTGAAAGTTAGTCAGTGTGTATGTGCTTTTTTTAAATTCATATGCTTGGAATCAACCAAATACTATGACTAAATAACATACATAATTAATGGAGGAAAATATATGAATGCTAATCCTCAATAGTCCCATAGGCTATGACATTTGTGCAATCAGTAATGAGCTGATAGATAAAAGACCATGCGACCGCCTAATACAACATTGCCTCTTGTCTTAGAACAGCCAAAAACTGTTTTTAAAAATAAGTTTAAATGCCACAGAGTCTATCCCTAAGTCACTGGATTCTGTGTAAAGAAGTGTCTGATCACTTAGCAGGAGTTTCTGGAATGGGATTCCAGTTAGAGGCAAATGCTTCCGTCAGGGCATGTGGAGAGGTGACAGATGGTGGATTTTCGCCTTTCAACACGTAACCATAACCTCATGCACTGTCTGAGTTTATTTTCAATCCCATACACAAGGGCTTATTGTTTATAATAAGCTGTCCTTCAAACCCGTTTCCAGGAAAAGATTCTTCCTGTGTGTGTCACCCTGCATCATTTCCCGGGCTACACAGTGAACATGGACTCCAGGACCCAGGGCCAAGTGTCAAGAACCAATATGGGGAGAGGTGTATGACATTCTCCAGTCTTGGTTGCTATTTATATTAATACCTACTCTGGTATCAGATGCCTCTTAGATGTACTACTTAGAATTTGCAGCCTTACTTCAGCTTTCTCACCTGGAATGAAAAGCAATACACATTTCACCAAGGCATTTCTACTTGTTATAAAATGAGGGAAGAAAAGAAAATGTTGTCTCACAGGTCAGGTTTCTGTCTCAAGGTGGGAAAACTCTGTAATTTATACTCAAAAAATAAACAAGCTACACCAATTTCCAGCTTATGGAGTGTATAAACATTCAATGAGCAATTCTAATTTTATTCTTGGTGACTTGTTCATTTTTTCAGTCAACTCTTGCTTTGTCTCGCTTCTCTCTTCTCTTTCCTCTCTCCTCTTTCTTTCCCAAAGTATCGAGGCCATGATCCCCTATGAGACTCTGTGATTACACTGGACTTTCAGAGATTTTTGAGGCTGACATAAGGATGGGAATTTGAGCACAAATTCTAGCTATATGGCTTCACCTGAAATGCAAGGCAAAGAACAGTTCTCAGATTCATGAACTACTATTTATTTTGGGGGGAAGTTGGAGCTCAAAATAGCCGGAACAATTTTAGTTTCCTCACAGCATTTGGTTGTAAGCCTGTTAAAGAACACCATCTTGAAGTTTCCCACTGTGTGTTGCAAGCAGCACATCCTCTGGGCACTCCAGAGCTTCCACAATATCAGTCACCAAGAATGTGACACGGGGGCCAGGAAAGAAAGAGGGAGAGAGCTTTAGATGGACCCCCAAACCTTGTGATGTCTACATTTTTGCCAATTTAATTAGTTAACAACCCACCTCATCACAAACAGAGAAGTACTGGAGTACAGAAGCATAGATTCTGGAGATAGAAGGATTAGAATCTCAGCTCTGCCATGTACTGGTTGTGTGACCAGGAACATGTTCCTTACCTTCTCAGAGCCTTAGATTTCTAATGCGACAAAGTATGGCAGGACCCAGTACTGTACCTGCACATTTGGGGGTCAGAGAGCCCCCCTCCCACCTTTTCCTTTTCATTGAGTTTTAAGCAGGATGATATGTATGGTACTCAGTGTGGAATTGATTCTTATTAATTGTTAGCTTGCTTTTGTCACCAGGGCCTCGATGATCTAAACTTAAAATATTATTTGCATTACTTCTAAATGTCAAAGGGCATTTAGAGTACTGTTTTTGATTGTAGATATTAAATTACTTTGATATAGGCAATCTTGGCATGGGGAACCTATCTGAGAGACTCGGTAGATATAAATCTGGTGCTCACCACAGCTCCTAAGGCAGAGCTGTAACAAGGTATTCCCTGACTTGACAAAGCCTAGGTGCTTAGCTCCTGTTGGTAATGGTGTTAGTGTCACTCTTGCATAGACATGTGCCTAAGGGAATCAGGGGATTCAATGGGAGTTGATGAGCAATGGAAGTCAGACTACTTACTTTAGATATCCAGGTTATTAGAATAATTTCTGAAATATTGAAATCCTTTTTTATTGAACTACTTCAGCAGGAAAAGTCACTGGGGCAGGAACCAAGCAGAAACTCAACCATCAGGCATAGCTGAGTATTTTAAGTTCAACAACAGTGTCAAGCTTGTCCAAGGGGAGCTAGTCTAGTACTGACTGTCCTCTCCTGATTCAGTCTTCCTTATACCATGGCCATGCCCAGTGGAAAATGACTGAGAAAGAAAAATTGTCTTACTAGAACCCACATGCCATGGCATAGAGCCCTAAGTCTGAGTGGAACGAGCCACTTCACAGTAAGCACCTGGCCTTCCAACTCCCCCAGGTCCCTAGTTATTGGTGGCAACAGCCTTTCTGCTAGCACTTGATTAATGGAATTTCTGTTTTCCATAGAAACACAGCAAGACCCATCATCTTCTTTTGTGAGTAATCTTGTTGGCTGATCTGGACTAAGTTTCTCAGACTTCTCATGGGCAATAGCCAGGAACAAAAGTACAAACTTCTCAGTGAGAACAAAGGACAGAAGTTACTATAAACTGAACATTCAAAGACCTGTGAGGTTATTTCATATTCCAAACTGATGAAGCAGGGAACATTAGCTATGCTTACATGCACCTGAGTTGGCAGTCTTCACAACATCTGTTTCTGAGTCCTTCTGCAACTCCTTAAAGAACTTGTGAAGAATGGAAATAGCCAAGAGCTCACATCTTACAAGAAGTACTGTACCTCATTACCTGACTGCCTTTCAGTCCAGATATCCAAATAAAGGATATGTTAAAATGGAGATTAGAACCACAAGCTAGTTAGTTTATCTTTCCAGCTGGCGAGGGTGTTTATTTGTTTGTTTTTGTATTCTTATTTTGGCAGCTTCTTTCCAAATCCTTCCTCCCACCAGTTAGACCTTCGGCCAATTTCAATTACTTCCAAAAACTTGCATTCAGTTTGAAGTTTCTGTTCTTAGGAGGCATACATGAACTTGCATTGGAATGATACTGCATCTTAGCATTCTTAAAGAAAGATTAATTAGACAATGAATCAATAAAGAAAAACAGAACTTTTTCTAAGGAAGAAATCCAAACCGCCAAAACACATAAAAAAATGCTCACCATCCCTGGTCATAAAAGAAATGCAAAACCACACTAAGATTCCACCTCACCCCTGTTAGAATGGCTATCATCAAGAACCCAACAACAACAAATGCTGATGAGGATGCAGGAAAAAGGAACCCTCATACACTGTTGGTGAAAATGTAAGCTAGTACAACCACTTTGGAAAACAATATGGAGGCTCCTTACAAAACTAAACATAGATCTGCCATATGAGCCAGCAGTCCCCCTCCTAGGGATATACCCAAAGGAATGTGATTCAGGTTATTCCAAAGGCACCTGCACACCCATGTTTATTGCAGCACTACTCACAATAGCCAAGCTATGGAAACAGCCAAGATGCTCCACACTGATGAATGAATCAAGAAAATGTGGTATTTATACACAATAGAATTTTACTCAGTCACAAAAAAGAGTGAAATTTTGTTATTCACAAGTAAATGGATGGAACTAGAGAATATCAACTTAAGCAAAGTTAGCCAGGCTTAGAAAGTCAAAAATCATATGTTCTCCATCTTATGCAGATTATAGACCTAAAATAAATGCAGTAATATTATTGGATATGGGTCACACACTAAGGGAGGAACAGGCACAGGAGAAATAGGGAAAGGAAAGGAAACCTAAAAACTTGAATGTAGTTGATGTGCTCCCTGTTGAGGAGCAAATAAAGTACTCTTAAATTGGCAGAGGCCACTATGGGAAGGGGCCTAGGAAGTAGTGAAGAGATCTGGTAGAGATGAATCGATGTGGGTTGCAACACACAAGTGCATGAAATAAACACTAAGAATCTCTCTGTATAGCTATGTTTATCTCAAACTAGCAAAAACACTATGTCTTTCTCATTATCTCTTATGTTTTCTCTTCAACATAATTGAAGAAAAAGAGGGCAGAACAGGTTCTGCTGGGAAGCAGGGTTGGGGGTGGGAGGTGGCCCAAATAATGCATACATATGTAAATAAGTGTAAAAATGATAAAATAAAAGAAGAAAAGAAAAAATAAAGATTTATTAGAAAAAAATGTAGCAGATATTCTTGGAATGATATCTGGAACAGACCAAGAATAGAGACCTTCATTCAAGCTTTTATTAATATAGGCTCAAAGGTACATCTAAAATGACTGGTTGTACTGAAGATTTGTCTTGTTTGTCATAATTTTAAAACGGCTTGAAGCAGGGGAAACCTTTCCCCTTAAATAGACATGTTAATGGAAATAGACTTGGTAATGTATCATCTGATCCACATTGCATTTTTGCCTGATAATATCAAAGAAATCCTTAGCATCACACTGACTTTATTATGTTCTCATTGTGGGTAGGGGTTGCTAAAACATTTGCTTCTCAGTTTTGCAACTTACTGTCCAGTGTCAGGTATAGGAATTAAACAAAAGGGAAGCTGCAGAGCCTGAACACAGGTTCCTATCCCCCAATCTCTCATTTTTGTCATTATCCTTGCTAGGAAGATGGATGAATGGGGTTTGGGGAAATGTGAGAATTCATGTGAATTGCTTGGCTGGTTCATAGACTCTGGCCTGGGGTGGGGTTTCAATTCTAGGAGCCAACTTTCCTGTGTGAGCCTGAGAATGCACCTCATGACTAAGACTAGAGACTGCTGGACTTCAATGAGCTCACTGGAAAGGAATGCTCAGTGTGACGAAAGTGCCATTAAGACTTCAAACACTCATTCATCTATGACACAGATCAAGTCTTGAGTCCGAAACCTACTGGGTACCCCTTCACTCACTACCCTTTTTTGGAGATTTATGTTAGACACAATGGTCTTAGCCACTCACCAAACCAATACCTTGGCTTTACAGATGCCTGAACAAGATGAGTGGCAGGTCCATGACCAAAATCATGGCTTCGTTGTTCTTAATGCTCTTTCTAACACTCTTCCCTTCCTAGCAAAGAACAATAAGAAGATGTGTTGTCCTGGCAGAGCTCACAAGAATGGAGGGAAATGAGACTGTGAGGGTGAACAATGGTTTTTTCCTGGAATGAGAGTATGATAGGGAAAGTAGGGAGAATAAATATATGTGCACAGGGTTTTCTTTCCCATTTTCTCATTTATGCTCACAGCAGATTTATGAGGTATATATAATCATCCCATTTTATTGATAAAGATATTGAGGCTCATAAATTCTTCACTTATTTACTAGCCCTGCAGTGTAGTCACAGTCCATCCACAAATCCTTGGCTCTGAAGACACAAAGTCAGTGGACTCCTGGGGGTGGTTTGGGTGGAGAAGTCTGCTTGGAAAGGTGAGTCTGGAACTAATGCATTGCACTTGATTAGATACAGAGCAGTCTTAACAGATGGAGGAAACACAGATGGCCACCCCATGATTGCGTCACCACCCAGAGAAGGTTGGAAGCAGTTACACACCCACTGCTTTGCAATCTCAAATGTAAATTGCCTCAAAAACTGTGCTTGCTGAAGAGTAATCTCGTGTCTTCAACCTGCAGCAGCCCCCATTGACAGATGGTCTCTGCTGGGCCAGGAGTGACACAATGTACAGGAGGGAGTTCTAGAGTGAGGAAGACCCTGGAGCCCCTTTTGTGAGTTCACCAAAACAGGCATCAGGAAGATAGGCAATAGAATAATACGCAGGTACCGAGGGAGAGTCAGACAGAACAGAGTGAGGACAGGTGGGGCAGCGCAGTGTGTGGCAAGTTTAAGAAGGAAGAATGGCCTGAGCAATGGTTAGAAGAACCTGGCTTGGCAGAGAGCAGGAAGAAGCACCCAAAGGAAGGTTGCAAGAGGAGAGAAAGAAAACCCCATGCTTGGTTACTGAAACAGAGAAAACAACCCAGAGTATGGTAGTTGGAGAGGAGGCAGTTTGGTAAGAAGTATCTTCTGGGACCTTAAAAAGCTCAAAAATCCAACCATGTTATCCTTGTCACCTGGACACAACCTCCATGCCTCCCCAAAGACCTCCACTGAGTTTGAATATGCTTGAATGTAAGTATGATATGGTCATATTCTCTTTATAAATTCAGGTCCTATGTCAGAAGTAGGAGAGAAACACTTTACCAGAACTGAGATCTCATCATCCCCTTTTTCTAACCAAAGTAGAGATTCAAAGCAACAGATTAACCAAAGTCAAGTAAACACTGAATTTGGATTTTATAAGGTACTGCAGAATGCTCACAGACTTGCAATTGAAATGTGTAGGAAAATTAGGTCACTAACCTTCAAAGAGTGTTAATTGCTCCTTCAGGAATGAATCTCAGTTAGACCTCAGTTTGATGGGATACTCCAACACCAGTGCCCAAATTTTCTGAACACTTTGTGGCTACTAGGGTGAAGACCAGAATTTGTATTAAACAAAGTCTCTCATGCAGGAAGAAGATAAAAGTGTTCTTGAGAAAGCCCTGCACCAATGGAGTGACCTCAAGGCAGAGACGATAAATATTCTGCTTTACAATATAAACAACTTTGTATAGGTAAGTGATTTATGTCTCCAATAAACAAACAAATAAGATACAAGGCTAGCTCCTTGCTCCCTGGAGACTGATCAGAATCATCATAAACAGGGATGCTGATGGTGCCTTGCACAAAAGTGCACAGCTAAGAAAATAATTGGGGACTGAAATCCAAATTTCTCCCTTACAGTGTAAGATGAGGGCCTTAAGACCTTGATTCCTTCCCAATGTCTAAACAGTCCTTGATACATAGAAGTTGTTCAAACATATTTGTTAGTTGAGTGAATAAGGAAAAATGTGGTCAGAGCAATAAGGAGTTGGGCTGTAGGATCAGGAAGAAGATACCCAGGAGACCCCCACCACGAAGAGGCAAGATCAAAATTGAGGTGTTCATATCCACAACCTTGAGAGATGGACACTGCCAGGTGCTTAGCAACCAGGCTCCCCTTTTTCTTAACCAACCATATTTGTATTTTATTCCAGAAAGTACTGCTGTAATCTTATGTTCCTAGGCTTTAGGAATGGCCCGTATACTCATTTCAGGACATGCAGGTATAATTAAAAGTCTGCTGTGTCTAGCATGTGTAAGGCCCTGGATTGAATCTCCAGCACTAGGGGAGATGTCCGCTAGGGATTTCTGTAATATTTTTGCTTTCCTGCTTCAGCCATTGCTCCTTAGTCCTTTGAAGCTTCTTCTTTCTACTGAGAGCAAGGAATGAGCCTGGAGAGGGGCAGTCATTTTGTTACCATGAGGCAACAAACATTAGGCAAAGCCACATGTTGAAGACAGAGGAAAGACATATAGTAGGCTCCTAGAACACTGGAGATGAAACAGCCCTTGGACTACTCACTTCTAGGCTTTGAATGTATAAGGAAAACACTCCTCTTCCTGTTGGGTTCAACCACAGAATTTGGGTTTCTCTTTTATGTGGCTGGATCCAATATCTATCTGATAGAGTGAACAAGCACCAGAAATGTAAACCACCCAAGGATGCTTAGAACTATTCAAATAGGGAATAGTACTTCTAACATCCAAGAGGGAGACTTGGGCTAAGTTGACGGTCATCCAAGAACACAGAGTCCCCATGAGGCTGGAGGGCTTGCATTACAAAACAAAGAATTTTCCATCAGTGAAACATTTGGAGTTACTGAAACGCACTATGAAAAAAGCCTATGGACTCTAAAGTATGTGTTTTGGGGATTTCCATTCTGATAACAGCAGAAATGACCCCCAAGTTGAGCCATGTCGGAAGAACCCATCTGTCCAGAACAGCCTTAAACTTAAACTGCAAAGATGTAGTATGAATCAATTTGAGAATTTTGCATTCCTTATATTTCCTAATTCCACTTAGTTAAAATGAACCAATTTATTTTGAATGGTTGTTGTAAATTTGATCTCCAAATTACTCATTGGTAATTTCAGTGTCCATGATTGTAAAGGGAACAGTTGATATGATCACTATCATTGAAATAACAACCTTATTTCACATGCTAACACCTTGAGTTTGTTGACATTCTTGGTACCTGTGCTACACATCTATCCTGCTTTACACAATACTGGTGTGAATTAGCATCCCAAAGAACTGTAGGCTCTTTGAAATCTATTTGGCAATGTTTCTCTGCCCTCAGCATCCATGCAGCTAGAAACAACAGGGAGGTGTTGATTGCTCAGTGTGTTTTTAGTCAGATGACTTCAGCCCTAAACAGGGAGTGCTTCAGGCAGTAAATAGTGAGGTACATCTGATTAGGACTTACAAACTTTGTTTAGGACTTCTATAGCTACCTGGCTGGCTTGCCGTGGTGTGGCTATAGGTACATGTATTGGTGTATACCTTAGGTGACCCACTATCATATAAAAAATACTCTATTGTGGGAGATTATCACCTTTAACCTATGGAATTTCAACTTTTGGTTTTAAAACTTAGCTTTCTTTGTCCACCACAGCTCTGTGAGGTAGTTAGATGTCCTATGCAAAATACACCACTACCTTACAAATAAACAAATTGAATGCAAGCTTGTTATGAGACCAGTTCTCATTTACCTCTGTATAATGGGCAAAATGTATATATCAAATTCAGATGTGCAAATGAAAACTTAGATTCTTTATTTTTTCTCAGATCTTACCTCATTCTAGAGTCCTTCATTTCCAAATCTATCAAAGTAAAGCTTTCCACTTCAGGGTGACTCCATTTCTTCTGTTCCTTGGGTCATTCTCAGCCTCTTTGGACCACGAGAAATGTGACGCAGCTCGATGCAGCTTGTCTCATTGACACTTCATTCTTGGGGTAGAAGTTAAAGGTTTCTCCCATAGTCTCCTGTCATGAGACTGCAGCGTTATAAATGACCTTCTGCACAGCTCATCTCTCAGACATTTCTCTGCCTCTCTCTAGTCCAGCATCCTACAGCATTTTTTTTTTTTATTTCTCTTCATTCTTTATTGAAAATTGAAGTAAAGCTACAGGCAAACAGAGATAATCAACAAGGAATCAACAGTGAATTTAAATTGAAGCAGGAAGATTGAGAGTTGGAAACTAGCCAGGGCTACCTAGTGAGACCTTAATTAAAAGGAAAAAAAGACTTCTTCCTTCTAGGATTTTGATCCAGATGATGGTTTATTGCTTTCCCATCTAATCAGATAATGTTTTTTCTTATACCCCTCACTTCCTCTTTTTACAAAGACATTTTTAAAGTCCCTATGTAAATGAGATCATCCAGTATTTGTTTATGTGCCTCACTTATTTCACTTAGCACAGTCACCTCCAGATTCATCCATGTTGTCACTAGCATCAGGATCTCTTTTTTAAGGCCGGATAGCATTCTATACAGTAGATTCTTGGTTCTTGTGGGTATATGTTTCCAAGGCAACCACAATTGAGGAAAAGCCACAAATGCTTAGGATGCAGAGTTCAGAACTAGACTGCAGATGCTTTACTCACTTTTCCCATACCACCACCCAACTCTGCTAAGACATACCGCCTTTCAACACATCTCAAATTTTTACTTTATCATCTCTATTAAGCACTTTATCTTTTACTGAGCTTTTGAACACCATTTGCTTTTTGGGAAGCATATTATCACAAAATTAAGGTCAGGGAAACACTCAGAAGATCACACAGCAATTTAAACACAACTGATGATGACATGGGACTGACAAGAACTTCTCATCAACTGAGCTGCGTGATGGGTGCAGGAATTTAAATTTTTTTGTTTTTTGAAATTTCTTTTGATTTTTTTGTTTATTAAATTTTTTGACTGTGTTTGGTCAAAACCATGTGTGATAAATCCAGGAATAAGGCAGGCTTATTGAACCCCATTTTTTTAATCCATTTATTTATTGATGGCCACTTAAGCTTGACTCCACATCTTGCCTATTGTAATTGTGCTGCAATAACCTTTTGAGAGGTGACAGCTGTTAGGCGTCCTGATTTCATTTCCTTTGACTATATATCCAGAAGCAATATTGTGGGAACATATGGTAGTTCTAGTTGTACTTTTTTGAGGAACCTCCATACTCTTTTCCCATAATGCCAATAGTAGTTTGCATTCCCACCAAAAGTGTTCCCTTTTCTCCACATCCTCACCAACAATTGCTATCTTTTGACCTTTTTGATAATAGCCAGCCTAACAGGTGTGAGATAAAATCAATTTGTGATTTTAATTTGCATTTCCCTGATTATTAATGATGTTGAGTACCTTTCTTGTACTCAGCTATTTTTATGTCTTATTTTAAGAAAAATGCATTGAAGTCCTTTGCTGGTTTTAGATAGTGTTATTTAATATTTTTGCTATTGAGTTGTAAGAGTTTCTTATATGTTTTGGCTACTAGCCCTTTATCAGATACATGGCTTGAAAATGTTTTTTCCCATTCCATAGGTCACCTTTTCATTTCATTATTTCTTTTGCTGTGCAGAACTGTCTTAAGTTTTATAATAGTTTCGCTTGTTTGATTTTGTGTTCATTGTATGATTTTGATGTCAAAAATCCAAGAAATCATTGCCAAAACCAATTAGGTAAAAACACAGGGTGAAAATCAAGTAAGTTTCCCCTATGTTTTCTTCCTGGAGTCTTATCATTTCACGTCTTATACTTAAGTAGTTAAGTCCATTTTTTGCATTTTTGTGTATAGCATAAGATAGGTACCCAATTTCATTCTTTTTTGTTGTTGGTTTGGTTTGGTTTTTGAGACAAGTTCTCACTGTGTAGCTCAGGTGGGCTTTGAACTTAAAAGCCTTCTTTCTTAGACTCCCAGGTGCTGGGATGACAGGACCACTACACCTGGCCAATGTTCTTCTTTCACATGTGGATATCCAGTTTTCTCAAAAACCGTTTGTTGAAAAGGCTATCTTTCCCCTATTATGCAGTCTTGGCACTGCTTGGATTGTATATGTGTGGGTGTATTTCTGGGCTCTTTGTTCCCTTCCATTGCTCTATATGTTTGTCTTTATATCAGTACTATATACATATTGGTGATACTTGGGTTTGAACTTAGGGCTTCATGCTTTCAAAACAAACACTTTACCTCTTGAGTCATAACTCCAGTTCATTTTGCTCTGGTTATTTTGGAGATGAGGCTCACAAACTATTTGCCCCAACTGGCCTCAAACAGTAATCCTCCTGATCTCAACCTCCCAAGTAGCTAAGATTACAGATGTGAACCACCAATGCCCATTTTTTATTTATCATTATTACCATAGTATTTGTTCTATATTTTGAAATCAAGAAGTACCATGTCTTTGACTTTATTCTTTCTCAAGTCACTTTGGCCATTGTGGCATTATGGATTGTTTATACTTAAATATAAATTTTAGAATTTTTTCTCTTTCTATAAAAAAAAAATTCATGGGATTTTGGTGGGGGTAGCATTGAATCTTAGATTGCATTGTGTAGTAAAATTTTCTGCTTTTAACTAGATCAACTTTTCCAACCCACCAACATGCAATGTCTTTCCGTTTATTTGTTTCCTCTTTGATTTGTTTCATCAATGTTTTATAGTTTTCATGTATAAATCTTTAACCACTTTAGTTAAATATTTTATTCTTTTTGATGTTGAAAATAGAATTGTTTTCTTTTTTGGATTGTTCATTTTTTTGGTTAGTGCATAGGAACACAAATATTTTTATGCTAATTTTATATAGTGTAATTTTACTGCATTGTTGTAGCACAGTTTGTGGAATATTTAGGGTTTCCTACATATATGATGAAGTCATCTGCAATGTTACCTCTTCCTTTCTTTCCAATTTTGATTCCTTTTGTTTCAATTTCTTACCTAATTGCTGTGGCTAGCACTTCCAAAACTACATTGATTAGACATGATGAGGGTGAGCATCCTTGTTTTGTTCCTGATTATAGAGGAAAAATTTTCAGTTTCTCACCCCTGAATATGATGCTAGCTGAGTTCAATATGGTATGTGGCCTTTATTGCGTTGAGATACATTCATCCAGTTTGTTGTGTTTTTTATCATGAAAAGGCATTGACATTTGCATGTGTTAAAACAATCACTTTTTTATCCTTCATTCGGTTTATGTGGCACACCAGCTTTACAATGTAGAAAGTTCTGGTCTCTTTTAAAAGCTTCATTTCAAGGTTATTGTTACACTTTGACCTAAAAAAGTCAGCTTTTTTTCATTCAGCGGTAAATGAAAACCTCTGCGTTTTATTGAGTGCCCACCCTCTCTTTCCTTGTGGCAATCAACTATAAAAGCCAAAGAAACCTAGGAAAACAGGATTTTCCAGAAAAGACTTTTTGAAGGAAGGAAGGATGGTGACTAACTTAATATGATAAAAATATCCCCATTGAGCTTCTGGGAGAGCAAATGGTTGTGAATGGCAGTCACTATATTAAGTGCCTCTTATGCTTTTCCTCATTTAATCCTCAGTCCCCAAAGAGGTCTTCATTTACAAGGACACAAAGGCTCAAAGATGTGATAGCTCTTGCTGAAAATCACACAGCTAATCAGGGGAGAGCCAGGATTTCGGCTGACAGGTTTTTTTTCTGGACAACTTGCAACAGTTCAATATTGTAACAAGGTATCTTGGAGAGGGTACAGGGGTGTGGACAGGGAAACCCATATCATGTCCAAGACCATGTACTACAAATATGATGACACCCTGCCTTTCCATGTTTTTCATTAAAATTTTTATGCTCCTTGAAACATAGGAGGCAAAACTAAGTATTGCTCACTGGAAGAGTATTCGGTAAAGAACTGGCTGAAAGTTTGGTAGGAGGAAGGAAGGCATGGAATGTTTCCAAAAACACCAATTCCTAGGAAACATAGCTGTGGTAAGTTCATTAGTTTTTCACCATACTACTTCAAAGATGATTTTAATGGCCCATTTATTGGAAGTTTCTTAGAAGCCTACATTTTGAGTGCTACATTTTTATTGGCTTCCTTTTTATAAAAAGACAAAACCAAAGTACACAGTGTTCAGATGACTTGCTTAAAATGGGAGAGATCTGAGTCACAGAAGTGACTTCTGGTCCCATAATATCTTTCTTTAAATACACTTTGTCCTGCAGCTCTGCTTTTTCAAGATCACAGAATGATTCTGTAGGAAGAAGAAAATCCATCTGACCTGCCTACACTGCAGTCAGACAACCACCTCAGAACTTGCTGTTTTTCATACTACAAAGAAATCATGTCTAAAACAACAGAGATGGTAGGACTTCAGGGGAAAAAAGAGAGAGAGAGAAAGTCTTAAGCTCTTTTGAAAATCCATAAAACAGTGTTTCTTAAAGCACAGCTCAATAGTTAAGGCCATATTTTAATATTGTCATGTTTCCCCATTCATGCTATCTATACATCAGAGTGTGCTACCAGGAGGGAGTAAAGCAAAGACTCAGACTTGTCTACAGATAAATGTCAAAAGATTCTAGAATAGCAATAAAAATAAGTAACATTAGCAGCCAATACAGATGAAAACATCTTAGATTACTGAAGAGGGTTCTGTCATATATTCAAAGGTAGCAAGTAGAGGTAGAATTGGAGAATTCTACCATGCAGAATCAAATAAGGGAAGTGCAAAGGAAATGGAACAAGAATATTATACAAGCAAAAACAATTGTCTTAAATACATAAAGAGGAGGAAGACAAAGTAGCCAACATGCCTGTTGAGAGAGAACTCAAATAGTTTTTCAAAAAAACTGGGGAAAATGGCTTGAGAAACAAAATGACTCTTTTGTCTCAGTGTGTGAAGCAGGATAAGTGGGGACAGATGCCAGAAACCAGCATATTTCCCAAGGGAGGAAGAAATACAGTAGAAAATTGGTTTCCTGTCAGAACAGGTGGTGTGTTGACATGTGCACATCTGACAGGCAGGATTCAGGAGCTTTCCAAGGGTCTGACCAGGCCAGCTTGAGGTTGTCTTTAAGACTTCAGGAAAAGGCAACTCTGGGAACCTCAGTGATAGGGTTTCTAATGTCTTTATACACATGAGACATAGAAAAGTGGGTAAGGAAAGTCATGTTCCATCTTGCACAAGGTTGAAGTTGAGCTAAACTCAGTCATAGCTCATGACTTAATATTTGTAACCATCGATCCATGATAGGAAAAGAGCCAAATGTCTGGTTAATTCCAGGTGAAGGCAGATATTAACTCACTAAACTCCCTGTGACCTTCCCAAGTGTTGTCAGCACTTTGTTACAATTCTTCTTTTTGCTTTCGTATTCTTACTTTTGGGATGGGACATATTAGTGGTAGTAGTGGTAGTTAGTAATGAGAAGGTAGGTCTGAGATTGGGAAAGAATATGGGAGGTAGGAATGGAGGATTAATGTGCAATGTTTCTACAGAATGTAGAATCTTGTTTTCTTTGAATAACTGACTTTTCTTTTTCTTTCTTTTTTAGGGGGCTGGGTACTGGGAATTGAACACAGGGCCTGTGCTTGCTTGAATAACTGACTTTCCATGTGCTTTGTGATTGGGGCTCTGTATATAGCATACTTACCCAACTAAAAATATAAAAATAATAGTCTAGGCCAGATCTGGGGTGAAACAGTGATGAATTAAGCATAATATTTCTGAACCTGTATCATAATTGAGGGGCAGTGGAGAGTAGTGGTTACAACCAGGAGCATGGGACTAAGACTGCTTGTGTTTTAATTCCCATCACACTTACTGGTTTTGTGATATCAGGTATCAAATTGTGTGATTTTGAGTACTCAACTATAAAGTTGAGTACCTCAACTACAAAGCAGGGATAATAACAGTACCTATCTATGGCAGAAGCACTGTTACATGCCTACCATCTTGTCTCTTTTTCCTCCTGGAAGCAAAGGAAAACCACATCTTTCTATTCTCTCTTTGCATCTGTGTGGTACCCTGTGACCAGTTTTGCACAATGGAATGTACACAGAAGTGGTTATACCACTAGGTTGACCTGTAAAACCTTTCATGTCTGCCAATCTCAAATGGACTATGATATAAATAAGAAATAAATTTTTTATTGTATGAAGGTACTAAGATTAGGGGGCCTTTTGTTACAGAGGTTAGGCAACTCTAAAACTTACTTCAAAATAGTAGTCACCTCACTAAAAACTGTATCTTAGTGCTATTGTAAAGATTAAATACTATAGTATATAGAAAGTATTAGAACAGTCTCTAGTATACTATAAGCCCTCAATAAGTATTATCTTGCATATGAGAAGTGCAGAATTGACTAGTTGGGTAGATTCATGAACCCCACTTGTCTATTAACTTGAAGAAGCACTACAGCATCTTCTTATCAAGACTGAGCATAGACTGGACCACCTAGCCCTCACAATTACCTCACGGTCCTATGATAGGCTTCAAAGAATCACTTCAGGTCAGGTTGTGCAAAACACTATGTCTGAATGGTTGGAAACCTGCAAGGACTGCTAAGTCTCAAGCATCTCAGCTGTCACACGTCCTTGTCCATAGGGGCCTGAGGTGCAGATGACCAACACCATGTTTTCTACATTCTGGTTAGAATTTTATAGGAGTCATTGTACAAACTAAATTCTTATACTGAAAGGCTGTGAGGTTGATAAACAATATATGCAAAGGGTTTAGCATAAAACCTAGCCCAATTTTAAGAATATGTTATGTATCTAATAAGTGGCAACAATAGTAACACCAATAGTAAATACTCAAGTCATCATCATTATTACTTGAATACCTCTTTATTTCTGAGAACTTGAAAACAGGGTCTACATCATATTTCTTACTTTGAATGCCTTGGAATGCCATTGTACATCCAATACAATTGTAGTCTTGTCTCTTATATAATGCCATCTTCCTTGACTTTTATCTACTGTAGTCAACAGCCATTACTTATTGTTATATTTGCTTGCCCTAATGAGGTTAATTGGTCCTAATCCTCTTTTTTGGCATCCTTTACTTATTTACAAATTTAACCCTGGTGCATTGTTGGATGTCATGCACTAGATATTCAATATCATGTATAGGATCTCAGCAACAATTAGGCAGTAGGAGGTCATTTTTTTGAAAGAAACATTAATTTCAATTCTGAAGTTCTCTTTTTATAGTAGGTTAAGGTCAATAGATAAAGACCTTAATGTTCCTTTAATGTGAAGATGAACAGACCTGGCCATGTTCAGGTTTGGCAAACTGTATCTGGCTTTGTCAAGCATTATATGGCTGGCAATTCCTCAGATGTAGTCTGCCAAATGCTTTCTCCCCTTCACTTTTAAGTGCGTATGTATTTCAAAGGGAATTTAAACGGTAATTTTATAATTTATTCATACTTAGGTGATCAAAGTTGTGGAATTTGCCTTAGTCAACACTTACAGGTTCTAAATTCTGTTTCTTTGACCCAGGAAACCTGGAGAGGTTGGCACAGCCACCTCCTAAAGAAGAAACTAAACTGGTTGTCTATGTTTGAAAAGAAGTTAGTTCACATCTCTCCTTTAGACAGGATTTTAAATGATCATTTCCCCCTTTGAATTACCAACAGTGAAGGAAAAGACTGTGTTCTGTTCATATCAAGGGAAGAGCAGTGGTCATGGAGAGTGGGTTTGGGAGAGAGGTGGGACATGGGGGGAATAAGAAATCTTTCCAGCCTCTCCTTACCATTTCTGACCTAACACCACCACATTTGGACTAATGTCTTGGGAGCTAAACTATCCAGAAGCAACCAGAAGTAAATACTGGCTGGGCAAAGAGTGACAATTAAAGGCAAATCTTTGTTGAAAGCCTATGGACATCAAGCCTGCCAGACACACAGGCTGGTTAAATGCCCAGATTATTTTGCTGTGATCCATTTTTTCCTGGCAATTTTTTATTATATTGGCTTTCTTCCCAAAGATAGAAGAGCATCTTGTGAGTGTGGATAGAGGACATTCACTCTGCAAATATTCCAAAGAAAGCTTGCCTCCTAGACAGCCAGGTTGATAAATCTAGGAGATTTATTTGGAACGTATATCACAAGACAGAGCAATCTTACCTCAAAAAGATAGGAGGTAGCCTTGGGCTGTCATAACAATCAATAACTGTGTAGTCCTTTGTGAGTTTAAAAACCACTTTTAAACTGATGGTTTAAAAAATGAACCTCCCTGTCTACTCCCAGAAGACATCCATAGAGAACAAAGTTTGTATTTATGAAAGAAAAATGTTTAAGACATCTGTTTTTATCAGTAACCACTGAATTTTATCACATTAGTAGGCTATAAATTTCAAAGACAAAGATTAGTTTTTAAATAAAATCAAGTGTGGTAGATGGATTCTAGGGTCCTCCCTTGATTCTTACCTCCTGGTGTTCACATCCTTGTGTAACCACCTGCCCTTCAGTGTGGCGGGACTTATGACTTGCTTCTAACCCAACAGGATATGGCAAAGACGGTGAGATGTCACTTCCATGATTATATTGTGATAGAGAAGCCCTGTCTGCTAGTTAACTGGCTCACACAGCAAGGGAATGAGGGCAGCCTTTAGCACCTGAGGGTAGGTTGCCTTTAGCTGCTAGCTAATATGTAGCTAGGGCCCCCGATCCTACAACTGCAAGGAAACAAATTTTGCCAATAACCTGAGTGACCCTACAGGTCACTATTAGAATTTCCTTAAGGCCTCCATCCAAAGGTGTGAAATAATTAGGGCAGCCCACATAGATTTGATCTGCATAAGAACTGACTAAGATTTACAATTAGGTTGCATGCAATTTTCAGTGTCATTAATGCTCACAATAAAACCCATGCTGTGACTTTCAATGCCTCCAGAAACTGGCACAGTCTTTGTCTCTGGCATCCTCACTGGCCTCCTTGTTCAGTGTGTTTGCCCCCACTGGCCTTCTCTATATTTCTTGAGCTCATAGACTTGCCTACCTCTAGAGCTTCTGTCTGAAGCTAAACCCCATGGCTGAGTCAACCTCAAAGTTCCCTCCCTCAGCAAAGCCTTCTCCAGAATTCCCAAAAGCCCTCTTTCCCCCAGTGCCTCTCTCCACTTGAACTTCTTTTCTTTCTTTTGAGATGTTTCTCTCAAGTGGCTTGTTGGAGCATTTATTTATGTGACGGCTTTATGCCTCTCCCTAGACTGTAAGCCGCATGAGAGTAAGGCCATCTGTCTAGTCTGCAGCAAACTGAACAAGATCGCCACTTGGAATGGCTCCATAAGTTTCTTGAATATATAAGTGAAATAAACTGTGATGGCTATAGCAACAGTAATGCCATGACTTGATTTATTTTTCTTCTTTGCCCCATGCACACCCTCCTCTCACAGGTTCAAAATCCCAGAGCAGTTTTGCCATGAATTTAGCCAGCATTTTCCCTACATCTGCACATGCACCACTATGCAGGGTCTTTTAGAGAAAATAGAAGTCACAGAAGACATAGTTCTGCCCTTAAGGACTATATAAATTAACTGGGTAGGAAGATGTGGTTGCATAAATTGATCAAAATCTAACTACAAGGTATACACCACAAAAATCTGCACCAAACTAATATGAAATTGCTGAGGGAGTGCAAGGGAAAGGAATGATTAGAAAACTTACAGGAGTTGATTCTTGATGGGTGTGCCAACGGGAAACGTGACATGGGCTTCAAAGCAAGATGAAAGAACAAAGGGAAGCCATTAAACTCCCAGAGTTTGTATATCTACTCCCAAACCAGTGTATTTCTTGCCTATGTCTTAGAATCACTTATTTAAAAGACCAACTCTGGCCTCTACTGAATTGAACACATCAGTGTTAACCTCAACTCCTATTAAATTAGAAATCTCTGGGAACTGAACTTGAGATTGGTATATTTTAAAAGCTACCCAGGTAGTCCAGTATGCATCCAGGGTTGAGATCCCCTGCTGACCTGAGATACCTGAATTAAATGAGTAAGAAATTCCTCCCAACAACAAAGGGAAGCAGTAACATGCCCTGGTTAAGGCTCTGGAGTTGAATAGCTGATGTTCAAATCTAGCCCCTCCCCCACACAGGTAACCTGTTGAATGACCTTGGACTTAGCCTCTTTGAGCCACTGTTTATACATCAGTAGACTGGGGATAATAAATATAGTTACTTCATAAGGCCAATGGGGAATGAAATGAGATAAGGCATATAAAGCAACTGGTGCAATTTTTGTTTTGAGACAACTGCTTATCAGCTAAAATTTTTTTCATTGTCATTATCTTTCTGTCTATCCAAAATTCTCAATTCTCCATTAAGTTACTGCAATGTTCAACGTACATTTCTGAAATATTTGCACCCATCAACTGAACAAATTGTCAAAAACACTGACCCATATCCTTACCCTAGAACACTGATGAATTCAAGCAAGTTTAAGCAGAGCCCCAAAGAAATAAGAATGAGGCAGGGACAAGTCAACCTGGGAGCAAATGAGCATTTTCATAGAAGTGGAAACCATGGATAATGGGATCAACAGCCTAGCCTGATGAGACCAGGTTGTTCACAATGCCAGAACAACCCTTGCTATAAAATATCACAGAGCGTATAAATTACACCAAGTGTAGGTTTTTCCACAACAGTTGGGTTAGCAGTACTGTTTTTCTTCTCATTAGTATAGACCTGGCCCTAGAATAAAAACACAACTTGAACCACTCTATCTCAGGCAGATTACTCACCACAAAGTTCTCTAATACTTTTAGGACAAGTTATGAGAAAGTTTCCCAAACTCTTCAAAAACTAGCAATGTGTCAAGAATGAAACCATTTAGATCATTTATATTTATGAGAAAAGCAGTTTACTCCTTTGGTTAAGTGTGGAAAATTCACATTTTAATGTTTCTTTACTATGATGTTTAAAATACTTGCCTTGTGGATTGACAAATACATATACAATGAGTTTGGAAGAATATCTTCCCAATATTTGACAGGGGTCATTTCTGGTGAAAATTAAGGCTGATTTTAGATGTCTATATTATTCTCTTTTGTACCATTTAAAATCTGTATAAATGAGCATTTATTATTTCTGTGCTATGAAAAGATAAACTTGTAGATGAAAAGAAAATGCATGTTTTACTTTAAAAAAAGTTCTTTTGGAATAAGAAGTGGATTGAGAAAATGCTAAAAATCTTCAACTTTTAAAGGAAGAATTATCACTGAATATGAGTTTTGAATATTTAGTATATAGAAAAAGCCTTCTTCACTGGAAAGAGAAGATGAGAAAGACTGTTGATTCAAAAAGGACTATCTTTCTGGTTTCCACGTGTTGGCTTTGGGCATTTTGGATCTTCTTTCAAAGGCTGACCGATGAGGTGACAGTGAATATGCCACTGCATATGTTTATGGAGAACAGACTCCAGACCTCCAGGGCCAGCCTAGAAACACTCTCTTTAGTAAAGACTTCAGTCTCCATTGCACAAATTGAATCAGTGCTTTTCATGATTCCTAAGGACAGCCCTTCAACTTTTTTCCCCTTCCATCATTCAACTCGGGAACATTCCTTTCTGCGGATGTTCATGAACTGCTGCCCAACACCAGGTGCAAATTGAAAAAATCCCACTGGCCATTTCGGCATAGGGACGCCTACTGTTCTTTCAACAGAGCTTCCCTTTCAGGCCAGGAGCTCTGGTCATAGCCCCTGGGCACACAAGTCAGAGGGTTCACTTTCATCCACAAGCATCACTCATGAAAAACTCCTTCTCTGTGGTGACTGTCCCTCTAGACCTCAGCTTAAGGACTCAGATATACCAGCCTGTGTGAATCTTGTCAAAAAGAAAACCAGAGGGATTTCTTACAAATCTTAACTTTTAAATGTATAGCAGTCCCCAACACAGTCATATAATTTTCTCCCCACCAAAATCAATTTGAGGTCACTCTGATCATTCTGCAAGTACTTTGCAGCAAGATGCTCCCTTTAGTTTGCAATAGACTTTTGGGTAACCTTTCCCATTCAGGGCACTTCACAGATAGATCCTGATGTCATCTGTGCCACCAATATTCAAAGAGAGACCTGGGTACCTTAGAAGAGCTGACTGTTTCAAACCAGAATTCAATTCTCATTTCAGGTCTATGCTACACAGTGCTTGTGGCTTGAGCATTCATCCACTGAAATTCCATTTTGTAATTTGGATTTCCATAGATAATTAATCCAAACACATGTTATTTGATGAAATTGCTGTCTCCTTATCCTGTGATGGGATTGGAAAATCAGGACTGGTTTTCTACATTTCCCTCCAACCTCATCTTCTGCTAATGAGGTTGGGGTATATCCAGCTATTCAACATCTAATGTCAGAGTTTTCTTGATCCAAGTTGATTAGACTTGTCACTGTGGACTCAGTGAACAGACATGGCATCTGAACTCCACTTCTGAAGGACAATAATAAGGATCTTGGAAAAATGTCAGTTTATAAATGTTATATAAAGTTCTTGATCTACTTTGCAAATTAAGTGTATCAGTCAAAGCCTTGTAAGATAGAGATGATCCATTCATACTGTTGGTAATTCATGAAACAAATTAAAAGCCATTCACAAAGATATGGCCAGAGTTTCAGGAAACAAACAAGGACAGTTATAACTGATAACTGCTGCTACCACCTCTGACCCCAAGAAGCAAAAAAGGGGACAGGATACCAGAACAGGAGAGGGTAACTATAGGGACAAGATTGCCCCAACAGAGCTAAAGTTTTTGGTAGAAAGACCCAGACAAACCAAAGCAATCAGGCAGGGAGAGACCCAGGAAATAAATACCTCAACTCTCCTCCTACTTTCTGATCTCCAGCTGGTGTCTCCCACTAACTGAATCCCACTGTCAGCTAGAGGACAGGAAGTCAGAAGTGCTGCAGCACAGAGAACATAGAAGGGTGAGCTGGGGAGGCCAAAACAAAGAGATGTAGAATAGTGAGATTTTGCAAGCACAGTGAGGAAACAATGAAGACTTGGGTAAATGCATTCTTTCTTGGATACTAAATGCGAACATATAATTAGAGAGTTGATGCTTGAGCTAATTTTAGTTCAGGTAAAAGTCTGATCTAGATGGAAGCAGAAGGCTTTGTAGGCCGAAGAGGTTTCAGGGAAGGAGCTTCAGAAAACAGCCATGTGGCCAGAGCTGGATATAAACAGCTACAGCAAGAAAGGAGCCTAGAAAGGCAGAGAGGGCAAGTCTGAAGAATTCTTGTATGCTAAACTAATAAGCTGGAATTTTTAAAAAATAAACTTTAAGTAGGGAAATGTTATTACCAGACCTACATTTTAGAAAGTCTGTCAGCTATAAAGCCTTAATGGTGCTGTGAGCTTCAAACCCTTTTCTGGAGACAGGTAGGACAAAGAGACAAAGTAATTAAAATAAATAAAAGAATTCTTTCTGTCCATGATGGTCCCAGATAATGTAGTTTTGGTAAGAGCTAAGGAGTCAGTATAGTCATCTTCCCTCATAACCCAAACAATGATTATGCTTAATTATCTTCTCCACAAGATAGTTGTCTTAGTTCATATTCTGCTGCTGTAACAGAATACCTGAGACTGGATAAAGAAAAGATGCTTATTTAGTCCATGATTCTGAAAACTGGAAAGTTCAAGATCAGACAGCTGCATCTATGGAGAAGATGAGTGGTGTCACATGACTGGAGCATGTGTGACAGTGATGAGCAGGCAGGTGCAGGGGCTGGGGTAAAGAAGCTGACCTGCTTTGCATCAACCTGCTCTCAGGAGAACTAATCTAGCCTCTCAAGAAGGATATGAATCCCTCCTGAAGGCTCACTTCCCAACACTGCTGCACTAAGGAACGAAGCCTCAACGTGAGTTTTGATGGGATAAACGATATCCCAACCATAGTGAAACTATTCCTCTAGTTTCTATGTGTTCTGTCACAGAATCTATGAATGCTCTGACTGTACCTAGAGCTCAAGAAACATACTGCATGGAAGTCCCAGGTCCTTTTTGGTCCTAAGCTTCTAGGAGCCTGCCTTAGCATGAGCTATCCTCTTATTCTCTTGCTGAACAGCACCACTTTAAATAGCTGCCATGTTACTTCTCATTCAATTATGTACACATTGTAATTTTCTCTGAGTTCGTTGCTAATTTCGATTAATTGGATTGCAGCCTCCTTGAATGCACCATGTGTGATCCTGCTGTGTGTTCCTCACCCTCACCTCCAGTGCTAAGCATGCTGAGAACACAGGCAGTATTTCTCAAAAACATGTGGTCATTCTCTACCTAGGAAGCAAATGATGCTATGGAAGGAAGCCCATGTTCTCTGTATCCAGGACAAGTATTTATTTATTTATTTGATCAGATAAAAAGTATTTTGAGCACCTATAGGACACAGGGACTACCTCAGGTCATTAAAGAAATATATTAATTTGGAACATGAAAATTTGGTCTAATGAGCTAGTGACTATGGTATCCTTTCCAAATAATAGTTACAATTTTGCAGAGAACTTCAAAGCCTGTTCAAAGATTGATTACTGTAGACGTGTTGAACTCGCTAGCAGGGCTGACAGAGAGGTATTTTTGATGAGGCTTTATGGGCCTTTCAAAGAGCCAAATAAACCAATCATGGTTTGTGGCCTAGGAAATAAAGAATTTAAAAGACATAGGAAAAAATATAAAATATAAAAAATATCCAAAAGTTTTTCTAGTTCCTGTGGTCCTATATAGCTCACTGCTCAAGTGACTTGGTTTTAGGGTTTTTAGACTTCATTTAAATCCCACCGTGGCCTCCAATAGTTTCCTTCCCTAGAAGGCAACTTGGCATTTCAATAGTGAATGGAATGATTAGAACTCTTTATCAGTCCCAGGGCAAGGTCAGAGACTGGAGATGGAAAAGTGTGAGAAAGTCCTGGGAAAGTAGTTCAATAATCTTCCACTGCAGGAATTCTTAGCTTTCCTTGTTAGGGTTTGCAAGTCTAGATCTCCTTCTCTTTGCCACCCCACCCCTCATATTGGTAACTCTGATCTGTCATGTACTTAAGTAAGACATCTTGTTCTTTTCCTCACTCATTTGATTCTATGCCCAGAGTGCAGGCCTAGCAAATACATGTGAATTCAACCCAGCTGGTCAGCTATTAGGTAGTCAAAAGTGAAGACTTTACTTGGTCAACACAAAACTGAAATAAGTAGTCCTTATGAAGCTAGGTTAAAATGCCACTTTAACTAAAAGCCCTTTTGTTGAGCTTAAAAATTCTTGGCTAAGGGGTGGGAGTCATAAAGTACTTTATGAGTCAAGGGGAGGTCAAAGATCACCTTTCAACTTTTCAAACTGGCTACTTCTGGTAGCTTTTCTTTCTTTCCCTTCCTCCGCTCCTCCCCACCAGCCTCATCATCTCTGTCCACTTCACAGTATATCTGTAATGAATTTGGATTCAGTTCAAGGAATACACAGGAGGACTTCAGCTCCCAAAGCAAGCTGCTCTGTAGGAGGGACAGAGAAAAGAAAACACCCTGGGGCATTTCTGATTTCTAAAAGATTAAAAATAATTAAACAATAAGATATTCAACTTGGATTACTGCAGACAGTGATTAATGGCTCTTCTCTTTCTAATGATGCCCTCCCCTGAGCTAATCCATCCCAACTTCATTTCAAAGAAACTGTTGGTTAACACTTTGTTTCATTCTAAACACTCAAGTGAATCAGGATTACTATGGTCCTGACATTCATACGACCCAGCTGCCTCCCTTTCTTCCCTCTTGGAATAATTGAGTAAAAGAAAGGAGACATTTTTAAAGGTATCAGCGCTTAACATAGAGTTGATAGAGATGGATAGAGTAATCATCTACCCACCCAAGTCAACAAAGCATGCTGCCATTGGAAGCTACAAGTTAGAGGATGAGTGTCTCTCTGCCAGGTTGCACAACACTTTGTCCAACAAAAAATGGGTACTCAATGAGTATGAGTTGAATAAATACATGCTGAAAGTAATTCCTTTCCTTTTTTGAGGTGGGAAAGTGGCTTCTTTTCATAGGGACACAGACTGAGGTAAAGTTGAAGCTATGTTGCTACTATAGCTCCCATAGGAAAATTGCCATTATTAAGCACCTACTATGGGCAAGGCTCCCAATTACCTGCATTAAAAGTGGGTTTCCTCTATCAGCAATAGTAGCAAATCATAAATAGTGACTCCAACAGACAGTAGATAGCAGTTTTCCCCCAACTTAATGCTTAGAACGTCAAGGTACTCAGGAAGTGCTAGTTGAATGGATAATAATACAGAAAAATAACAGCCATGCATTATTTCAAGCATGATACCGCCAAAGCTTATGTCTTTGAACTTTAATGCAGCAGTGTCTTGGCAATGCATTTTGAAGGAATGTGAGTATATTTTATCATTTAATTTAAAATGTAGAAATGTAACAAGTCATGAATTCTAGCTCTGATATCTCCCCTTATGCTCATGTGGTCAGATAGAGACTTTGGCACTGAGAAAGTCAGCAGGTTCATTTGTAAAATAGCAGTTTACCAAAACTGTATGGAGATTGCTAAGATCACTTAGAAGTATGGTAAATCCATTTTCCAAAGTTCATAAATTTAATTTGAAATAAACTTAACCTTTGAGCTAATGATGAACTTAGCATTAAATTTAGCAAATTTCACTGCATTTTTCAAGCTATTTCTCCCAAGGGAATTTATCAGCTTCTAATTTGGATTTTCCAGAATAAAAAAACAAGTTTTATTCTATAACCCCATCAGTGCAAAAATATAAGGATTTACTCTTAATCAAATCTACTTGGTTACAACTTCCTTTATTCTTCCAAGTTAGTTTTCTAGTTGGGCAATGGTAATTCTCCTTTGTAACTGATTTGAACAGAGAAAGACCTTACAATGATAGGCTCAAAAACACTAACTGGCCACAATGTATGTAACTTAAATACACACACACACTTCTATCCCTTTCAGCCTCTGTCAAAAAGCAACTAAAAGCAGCCTTTATGTAAGTTAGAACTGAGTCCCTGAGCATACCACCTTGAAATGTACCTCCCTTACTCTCTGAATGAAGTCCCTATCCCTACATAAGTGAGACACTGACCCCACAACCCAAGGAATGCTCCATGGAGCCACAGAAATATCTAAATATCACAGAAGTATCTATATATTTATATATGTATAAATACAGACACATACATACATATTTACAGTACTGGGTATTGAACTCAGAGCCTTGAACTTGCTAGTAAAGTGCTTTGCCACTTCAGGAGCACTCCTAGTCCTTTAAGAGTACACTCAGTACTTTCTTTTATTAACAACACAAAATGGATTTCTATTTTAAAAGGACCAAACTGCTATTTTAAAAAATAATCTTTGTATGTATACCCAAGTGTCTCATTTGTTGGCTGCTACCAGTGCTTACCCAATTTTTGGAACCCAGTAGATGGATCAATAAGGGAAAATTGGTAGCTTCTGTAACAAGCAACCTGAAATTGCAATGGCTTACATAATCAATGTCTTTTTCCCACCTAGTCTGTGAGGGCTGGATGACTTTTCTGAGTACTTCTCCATGCTATGACTCAGGGATTCAGGTTCCTTAAAGCTTGTGCCACTATCATTAATAGCAGATGGTCTCCTTTTCTGTGTGGATGGAGAAGAAAGAGCCAAGACAATTGCCTAGAGAACTTTATGCTGGGCCTGGAGACAGCATATGTCACATCTTTGCCCTCACTACATTGGCCAGTACCCAGCACATGTCTTCAATTTAACTGCAAGGATGGGTAAGAAAGCTAGAGTTCTTCTTGTGTGCCTAACAAGAAGAATAGGATTGGTAAACATCTCTGTCATCTCGACTAAGAGGTTTATGCCTTATGATGCTAGCCCATGGAATGGAGGAACAAAGAGATCATCCCATATTATACTCCCTATGCTGAACAAACAAGAAAGAGAGGCTAGCCACATGGTTAGGAGCATGTAATCAGGAGTCACCCTATCTCAATTCATAAGTGGCTCTATTATAATCTACTGTTAGATATGTAGTATTGGATAAAGTCATGAATTTCTTTGAACATTACACTTTTCTATAAAACATGAATAAAAGTATCTGCTTCATAAGAAGTTATTGTAAGGTTTACATAAGAAAATATTTGAAGCACCTGAGCACTTCAGATGCTGAAAGAGAGGGGAGTGAGAGAGTTTGGAATCAAATCTCAGAGATGATATGAGATGGAAGGTACATGTAATGCATATGGCAGAAGGAAGAGGGGTTAGGAAAGTACCCCAAACTTGGCCCTGGAATTCTATGGATTTCCAATGTTAACAGGCTTGAGCATTACCAAGTGAATTTATTAAAAATGAATTGTTTTCCACAGAAGCAAGTAAAAGTGGATAAAGAAATGGCTTAGGGACTTCAAGGAGGAAAGAAAACTGAATCTCAGAACTACTGAAACTAGGAACTAGAATCCATTACAGAGAAAGAGTCCTTTCTCTCCTCTGATCTCTGCTTTTCTCTTCAAAGTTGCATCATTCTTTTTACTCACTGAAACTGACTTCCTTTGCTTGTTCATGGTAGAAAATGGCCACTACCAATGTTTACATCTTTTATATAAGGAGGTCAGCCAAACTAAACTAGGATCTTACACCCAACTGCAGATTCCCAGAGGAGGATCTAATTAGCTCAGCTCGTTCAGGTGCTATTCTTGGTCCATTTGGCCCTGTTCAAAGACATCCTTTTTGACATCTTTTTTATATTGTTGTCTGCATTATTGTTCACCTTGATTTTACATATGCTTATTTTATAGGTAAGGACTGTGCTACAATGTTTTCTCCATTGCACAAGGCTAGTAAAGTGACCTATAACGGGTGGATAAATTTTATTAAATGAATTAATAAATGATTAATCCCAAGGTAATGACTCTTGCCAACTCAATGACCTCAAAGGTCAAAGGTAAGTAGGGTACCTGTGGATGTCTAACTTCCGTAAAAAAAGTGGTTGAGTCATAAAGAGATGACGCATAAGAGAATCTGATGTTTCCAGAGAATTTATTTTTAGCCCTCTTTGCAAATGACTGATTTGAGGCTCCAAAAATTAACCTGCCACTGACCTTTTTTTGTGTGCATATCAGTCCTTTATTTTGTAGCTTTCCTGAATACTTTGATCCCTACTTCTCCCATCATCACACCTCATTGTAGACCTCATTGTAAATAGTAAAAAGTATTTTTCACCTGAATGTTACCATTTTGAATGCACATAATAGTTAAATTTAATGCTTAGCACATTTGTTATTATAGTACTCAATTCTTAAATCTTCAATCCTCCTTGTAGACAAGTCAGCATGTAGTTTCTGGAGAAGCTAATAGCCACCATTTTCCATATTTGTGGTTCTGAAAACAGTTGGCAAATGAAGAAACTTATAAAAATCTTCCCTTCCATAGCATCTCAGAAAAGAGAATCATTTGGAAGGCTACAAATATGTCACAGCAAAAATGTGTACCTAATTTAACAGATGCAATTTCATGCATTCTCTATTCATGGATTCATGGTAACCAGTCTATGTTTCTTTCCATCTGTCTTCAAGTTGAAATCTGACCATTGCTAAAGTGAAGACCCACTTCTTTTTTCTTTTTTTTTCTGGACTTTTCCCTCATTTGATTTAGTTTGTTTGACCCAGAGTTCAATTTCCAAAGGTATGGTATTGTGAAAGAGCTCTTCGTGGGCCCAAGTAGTGGAGTGTATAGAGCAGTTTAGAGAGGTCAGCAAAAGAGTGATAGGCATTGAATTTCCCTTCCTCTTTCATTACAGTGAACATCTGGACACCTTCATTGTCTACACAATGGGTAATTTCAGAGTCCCACCTGTGGAGGGGAGCAGCTGGCCCGTTCCCTCAGGTATTTCACAATTATTCCTATGGCTCTATTAGGTAAGAAAACAGTCTATTGCTCCTATTTGACACCCAAATAACTGACAGGACATCTCTTTGGAAACTAGATTCCAAATAGCTATATTCAGGTGAAAGATGGAAGTAGGTTTCACCTTTTTCCTACAAATCTATGCAAATATTTCATTCTCCCACCTCTTCCTCCAAATGTAACAGTGAAGATACAGCAACCAACCAAAAAACATCAGAACACCCTAAATGCAAATGAAACAAAAGAGTCCTGGTGTGAGTTAGATAAGAGACCCACAAGCTTCTTGCTGGAGTTCTAGATGTCCTGGTACATATAAGTTTAAGATTTGGTTTTGTGGTAACTTGTGGATCTCAGAAGACTGCAGAATAAGCAGACCTTGTGTGAGAATGTTGTTCCATTGTTTATTCAGAGTAAATAGCCACACAGAAGCTCACAAGAGCTATCAAAGCCAGCATTAGATTGGGCCTGCAGGCAGAACTGTTCTCTCTTGTGTCCTCTTCAGGGGCCCGTTCTAAAGAAAGCATCACCACATATTTAAAACATGATGGGCTTCATCTGACTTCATTTTGGGTGGTGCAGAACTTTGTCCGTTTTTTCCAGCTTGGGAAAATGTAAGCACTGGTGTTGTGGTTAACCCTAGGATGCTCACTTCCTCCTCCCCTCCCACGTGTATCGATTATTCCATTCTTACTTAGTTTTCTCTTCCAAAGAAATGTGGGTTCATTGTTCTACCATTACACTATTCAGTTTCTGCCAGTTATGTGCTAACAAATTTCAACTGTTTAGGGATAGCTTCTTTCTTTTTTAGTTTCTAAGGCGATATGTCACAATTCTGAGTTTGGTCATCGTTAGGTTATAAATGAGATCTGTGATTTAGACTAAGGTGCCAATATATCTTGACAGTAGCCAAGGGACTTCATAAGACTTTTTATTTACATTGTAGTCCTGTTAGAAATAATCTACAAGCAGATCTCAGAAGGACATTTCTGACATTTAAAACAATGGCATTTATTCTGTTTAAGACAAACACACACATAGTTTCTTTCCCCCAGAATCCAGCATTAAAAAATGGCTGCCATAGATGACAAGGTAAACTTGTATCCTGCAGGCAGCAAGGCTGAAGACCACATCAGTTGACAGGAAAGAAGTCAGGCTGTGTTTAAATGCTTTGAAAAGTTGTTCTTTTCACACTCACACCCTAAGTTGTTAAATTATGAAAGTTAAATGTTTAAAAGATGTTCACAGCTTTTATATCTGAATTGTAAGAGCAAAAGGGCATGCACTTTTTTCATTGTTATGTTTAAACAATCATCTTCTTAAAACAGTGAGTGCAAAGAGTATACTTGACATACGCCAGTAAGGTCGATTCCATCAATGGCTGGGAACACAAAACGAGAGATGTTGAAAAGTCCTCCGCTTTTCTCTGAGACTCTGTTTCTAGTATTGTCCTAGTCTCCCCTGGTTGCCCCATCTCACAATCATTGGGAGCCAGTCATATAATTCAGGAATCAGCTTTGTGACTAGAAAGTACCTAAATCTGTTCTAGATACTATTCAGACCTCAGTTGGACAGCATTGGGGAACAGCTATTGAAAACAAGGCTGTGTTGCCTTCTGTGTTCCAACCAAAAGACTGTGGGACCCTTTCAGCAGAGGCTGGGTCTCCCTGCAGGAATGATAGGACCTCAGGGGTATTTTCTCTTTCATGTTATGCAGATCCCCTGCCTAGGTATAGATGGGGATACATCATGCTCACTGTGCAAGCTCACTTTTGAGTTGTTCCTCACACATTTTGCATGACTGATACTAGACAGACATGCGTACTAATTGAAATTCTGTCATTTCCCAGTTGAATAACTTTAGGCAGGTCACCTCCTCTGAGTCTCTGTCCCTTCATCTGTAAATGAGGATAATAATAGCACCTAACTATTTGTTGTGAGGATTAATGAAATCCATACAATGTACCTATTAGACTCCCCAACCACCATTAGCAGTTACAATAACAATCATATGCATCTGGGAAAGAGTACAGTCACTTTGAGGGAGAACTGATTAAAATCATAGATTCCCTCATTTTGACACAAAACACCTATTGATGTGAGCAGCAGAGTATTTATCAGGACCAAAATTCACCTCCTTAGTTATTCCTGAACTTAGAGTCAAATTCTAGGACTAGGTTTGGAATATTGCAGTTTCTTGATTCAAAGCAAAACTCCCCCATAACCAAGGCAACTTGGACATCTAATATTCCTCACTGTTCTTCTGAAATAGCTCCTGAATCTCTTCCTTCTCCCCTCTTCAGTTTTTCCAGAGGTGTGAATGACTCCATGGCATCTACCTCCATGCAGCTGAGCTGACAATACTATATGAACTAAAGAACACAGTCATTGGAAAACTCACATTCTAGAATTTTCCATTGCTGTGATTTTTTTTGTCAAAATATTTACTGTACTCAGTATTTCAAATAATTATAAGCAAGTGAATCAGATGTTTTGTGTTTATTGAAAGGTGGGAGAGTGGGTTAAGAAAAGTCTGGAAGCTCTCCTCTGTAAAACACACAGGGCTGCTCCTAAAATTCCTTGCCAGGCTCCCCTGTTGTAACTTTCTGCATGCAATCTATCATCAGCCTCACTAAATTATAAATTGCATGGCTTCCCATCCCAAAGATTCTGAGCTGTATCTCTCCTGACTTTGCAAACTTAGTTATACCTATCTCTGAAATGGTCTTTTTTTTTTTTTTCATTTTTCTTTTATTATTCATATGTGCATACAAGGCTTGGTTCATTTCTCCCCCCTGCCCCCACCCCCTCCCTTACCACCCACTCCACCCCCTCCCGCTCCCCCCCTCAATACCCCGCAGAAACTACTTTGCCCTTATTTCTAATTTTGTTGTAGAGAGAGTATAAGCAATAATAGGAAGGAACAAGGGGTTTTGCTGGTTGAGATAAGGATAGCTATACAGGGCATTGACTCACATTGATTTCCTGTGCGTGGGTGTTACCTTCTAGGTTAATTCTTTTTGATCTAACCTTTTCTCTAGTTAGCCTTCTTTCCCCTTATAAAGCCTCCACTCAAACAAACCTTACAGGAGGAAAAAATTTATAGTCAAAAGAATATGGATATGAATCATGGATCTGCTTTTTCCTGGTTCTAAGACACTGAGTAGTAACTTTAAGTTTTCTCATCTGTACATAGCCCAAGCAGCTCAAATTCCACCATGCTAGGTAATTAAAACGTAGGCACTTAACACAAATCCCCAACTCTCACTGGCTTAACCCCCTGTCCTTCCTCCAGTCAGTTCAGACAATTCCATTTCCTTTTTTAAAATAAATTCTCCCTCCTCAAGTATGTTTGAGAATTTCTAAGGAAGAAGGTTTTCTTTGTTTGTTTTGGGTTTTTGCTTACTAGGCAGATACTCTACCACTTGAACTACTCTGCCAGCTCCCTGCCGCCATCTTGATCCTCCTTGCTCAGTCCTTGAGCATCAGCACCACTGGTCCTTAACAGTTCCTTTTGAAAAAAGTTCTCATCTCACATGTTTTAGCCAACCAAGGATTTCTCCAAATGCTGCTGATTGAACCCCAAAGTTTTAGAGCTCTTCTTCTTCTCCAGATTGTTTTGAATGTGTTTTGACACAGGGGAAAGTGGGGGTTCTCGTATGTTTCCCTGGCTGTTCCTCCTGCCTCAGCCTCCCAAATGGCTGGGATTACAGGTACACCACCACACTCAGCTTAGCGGATCTTAAATACAGGGTATGCCTGTATCCAGAAACCCTTTGTGCCCTAAACCTCAGTTAAACCTTCAACTGCATCAATGTGGTGGGTCAGATGCCTCCTCTTTTTTGGCAAGTTTTTTCCTGAGAGGAATTTAAGTCCTTTTTATGCCTGAGTACTCTGGAGTCTTCTCTTCAAATGGTTGCTTAGGGTCTGTGGGAGAGGGTTTTATCTCCTCTTCAGGAAGCATTATTTGCCAGGAAGGGTAATCTTTGAACACATAAAACAAAGATAAATGCATGTACCTAATGATGACTCAGGAATAATAAATTATACTAAATAAGAAAAATAAAGCAACTGGTGTTGTCCCTGGTACATAGTTCATTCCTAGGTAATGCAAGCAACTTATTCCATGAAATTCACAGGAAAAGAGTTCCCGTCTCTGCCCCCGCAAAGATTAGTATGTACTCTGTTTAGACTTGATCTTGTTGTTTAGAAGCTGTAGCTCTTCTCCTACAGTGGGAATATCTCTTTTTATCTTTGTATTTTTCCCACAATTCCCTACTCTTGGGTCAGCACAGTGCCTGGCATATCACAATCCTTTATTAACTCTTGTAGTAAATGATTTCAGAGAAAACTAAGCCTGAAACAAGTAAATTCCAATTTTCCTTGAAAAAAATAACCTTCAGCACGTCTTCTGAAGCCTGTATGTTCTTTTTTGGCTACCTTGCAAGTGACTCTAGGTGAAGGTGTTTATTTTTTTTTCCGTGTCTATTACCAAGCATCAGTATTGTATACAAGATAGACACTCAATGGATGTTTTCTGATGGTGATGATAATTGAGTTAATGCTTCCTTAATTATTCAACATGTGACACAATTCTAGGACCTATCATTAACCTAAACCTCTAAACACCTTCCCGTCAAATAAACAAACAACAATGTTGGCAGTGCCTCATTGCTGACTCCATCAAATGGCTGATGATTCACCTACAGGTGAATCTAGGTCCCACCCTCAAATCTCCAAGGGCACTATTTTTGCTTCAGTTTCCAACTTAACCACCATCACAACAGTAATTTCACCATGGGAATCCAGTCAACAGAAATCAGATGGCTATGAAAACTTGAGAGGCTAACGCAGAGAAACTAAAGCAGATACCTTAAAGCAACTGAGGCCAGTAGGAAAAGGGGAACAGGTACTAGAGAAAAGGTTAGATCAAAAAGAATTAACCTAGAAGGTAACACCCACGCACAGGAAATCAATGTGAATCAATGCCCTGTATAGCTATCCTTATCTCAACCAGCAAAACCCCTTGTTCCTTCCTATTATTGCTGATACTCTCTCTACAACAAAATTAGAAATAAGGGCAAAATAGTTTCTGCTGGGTATTGAGGGGGGAGAGAGGGAGGGGGCGGAGTGGGTGGTAAGGGAGGGGGTGGGGGCAGTGGGGAGAAATGAACCAAGCCTTGTATGCACATATGAATAATAAAAGAAAAATGAAAAAAAAATAAAAAATAAAAATAAATAAAAAAAAAAAAAAGAAAACTTGAGAGGCACCAAACCAGTGCTTCCCACATCAGCATAATAAATTGGGTAGTATATTAAAAATATAGAGAGAGTTCCTCTCCAGGCTTTAATTCAGTAGTCAGGACCTGGGTTTAGGAATCTACGTTTTTCAAAAACTACTTAGGTAGTGTGACTTAGCCATCAGACTCCAAGAAGTATACTGGCCTTTAGAAATGTTAACCCAAGTCATCACCAGGGCTCAAGACTTTTCTAAATTGATTGTTCCACTGTGTTACAAGGGATGTGTGACCAAGGGAAAGGGAAAGACATCCAAGGGAGTGGTGTGGCAGCATCTTAGCCAACGGGACCTGTTGGGTGGAGAATTAAGATCAGCAGAGATGAGTATGTTGAGTGACATAGGAAGTGATAAGAGCATATACCTTACCTGTTGAATTCAGGAGATTTGGGGGAAATGTGGGGCAAAACATAAATAATATTGAAAAGATAATTCCAGAAACAGAAATTTGGAGGAGCAAGGATAAGGAAGTGGTCAGAAAAAGTGTGAAGAAACCACTTAACAACTTAAGAAAGGCTATTCCAGAGGTCTGCCTTGGGGACTCCAACATGTCAGATGGGGGCTATCTTGGAGATATTCTTCCAGTCTGAATACACAGAGATAAGATCATGGCTGTTCTTCTTTCTTGTCTCATTAGGAATAATTGTGGACTATCATCAGGATACACAGAAGCAGTAAGGTGGCACAGGGCAGCAATGGTTACCGTGGCTGTCTCAGAGCTTAGAAATTGTGCAGGTGAATTTGAAAATGAAAAAGTGACTCAGGGCAATGATCTACTTAAGAGGAAAGCATTTGATACAGATGAATGTTTTCCATAATTCCACTAGATGTTTTTACAGAAGTGGGGCAAAAGATGCTAAACTCAAATTGTTCCTAGGCCTTTGATTTTGTACAGAGCACTGGGGATGAATCCCTGAAGACCAGACCAAGTCAGAAGAATGTTCTACAAATGCAGCAAGAATCAAGAGCACAGGTGTGAGCAACAGCAGTCCCCCAACAGAATGGAATGGTCAAGGGGATGGGAAAGATAATCACCAGCATAGTAGCATGAGACACAGAAGAGCTGGGACTATTCCTAGAGAGAGGAAAACTTTTACATGTAAAAAATGACATTCTACTCTGAACTCTGTGCTGTGCTGCTGGCTCTCTCAGCACCTCTTTGGCCTCTTGCAGGGCATGTGTGAACCTCTGGATGCCCATGTGTTCTGCCCAGGCCATGGATCATTGGGAGCACTATGACTATCAGCATGAATCCACCAAGGTTGACAGATCCATGATGCGCTGGCTGGGGCACTGAACTGAATATTGGGCTTCCCTAGAGACTTGGAGCCACCCATGGTCATGCTTGAATAAGTAAGCTACTAACCCTGATACTCTCTGCTTTGCTTTCACTAAACTGGATGTTTTAACAGCAGCCCCATCCCAATCTCCCTTCAAGATTTGGTGTTTTCATAGCCAAGTTATGGAATCAGCCAAGATGCCCCACCACTGATGAGTGGATTAAGAAAATGTGGTATCTATACACAATGGAATTTTATGCAGCCATGAAGAAGAATGAAATGTTATCATTCGCTGCTAAATGGATGGAATTGGAGAACATCATTCTGAGTGAGGTTAGCCTGGCCCAAAAGACCAAAAATCGTATGTTCTCCCTCATATGTGGACATTAGATCAAGGGCAAACACAACAAGGGGATTGGACGTTGAGCACATGATAAAAGCGAGAGCACACAAGGGAGGGGTGAGGATAGGTAAGACACCTAAAAAACTAGCTAGCATTTGTTGCCCTTAATGCAGAGAAACTAAAGCAGATACCTTAAAAGCAACTGAGGCCAATAGGAGAAGGGGACCAGGAACTAGAGAAAAGGTTAGATCAAAAAGAATTAACCTAGAAGGTAACACACACGCACAGGAAATCAATGTGAGTCAATGCCCTGTATAGCTATCCTTATCTCAACCAGCAAAAACCCTTGTTCCTTCCTATTATAGCTTATACTCTCTGTACAACAAAATTAGAAATAAGGGCAAAATAGTTTCTGCTGGGTATTGAGGGGGTTGGGAGGAGAGGAAGGGGACGGAGTGGGTGGTAAGGGAGGGGGTGGGGGCAGGGGGGAGAAATGACCCAAGCCTGGTATGCACATATGAATAATAAAAGAAAAAAAAAGATTTGGTGTTTTCAATCAGAGATAAGGGCAAAATAGCTTCTGCCGGGTATCGAGGGGGTGGGGGGGAGAGGGAGGGTACAGAGTGGGTGGTAAGGGAGGGGGTGGGGGCAGGGGGGAGAAATGACCCAAGCATTGTATGCACACATGAATAATAAAAAAATAGAAATTAAAAAAAAAAAGATTTGGTGTTTTAGTAGACACAATAGATGCCTCTTTTCCTCCTAATAGAACCCCAATTTTGTTCTTATATTCCCTGCTCCCTTAACAAAGTCCATGTAAAAGCTGACCTCGTCCCTAGCCTCAGGAGTGGGCCTGATTAGTATAAGGAAAATCTCACTTTTCTTTGTCATATTAGTACAATGGTCATGTGACCTAATTACAGCCAAAGACTCATGAAGGAGACTTCTGAAGAAACTCTTCTTTCTTTTAAGAAAGAGCAACAGAAAGTCTTCCCCTTCCTCTGCAGTTTTCCATGTTAGGATACATTACTGCTGAAGCCATCTTGCTACCAGCATGAAGATGTAGCCAACATTGAAGATGGGAGATAGAAAAGATAGTAGGAATATGGATTATTTAAAACATCACTGAGCAATTAAATCAACTTACTCTGAAGTCCCCTCCACCCCCGGGTTTCCAATGGCATGAAATAATACACTTCTTTATTATTTAAACCAATCTCTGTCAGGGCTCCTCTTCCTCATAGCTGAATACATTCTAATTGTTAAAGATCCCAAGAGGAAAGGGAAGCATATGAAAACCTTATTCATTCTCTTCTCCATGCCCCCAAAAGAATGGAGGGTAGTTTCTTCATGCTACTCCAGTCTTATCCTTCTTCCTGAACTGGCATTTATTCCTCTTTATTAGTCTTCAATATTCACATTATAGTTAGGACTTCTGTTTAATTGATGTGACTCCGAAAAGAAGAAGTGTTTTTGATGCAGTGTAATATAGGAAAAGGAAGCAGGAGGAAGTAAAGATTATGAATGAAAATTATGAGCATTGAATGAAATGTTTCATGTTTAGAAGGGTCATGGCACATACGCCCACAGTGCAGATCTAGATCACTTTTCAACCCCAGTGTCTCAATGTCCTTTAGGATCCTTTTTATAGAGTTGTGTTTTCCTATATAGTAGCCACTAGCAATTAGCAAGTAGCTATACATGGCTGTTTAAATCTTTAATTAAAATTAAAGTAAATTAAAATTAAAAGGTTCAGTTCCTCCATCACACTAGCTACATTTCAATATACACATTTCAATACACACACTAGCTACATTTCAATACACACACAAAGGTAGAACATTTCTATCACTGCATAAAGACCTAGTGGCCAGTACTATTACAGAAGCATCTCTCTCTCTCTCTCTGCGCGTGTGTGTGTGTGTGTGTGTGTGTGTGTGTGTGTGTGTGTCTTTCTCTCTTAAGCCAAGACTCCAGCCCTAGAGGCATATCTTTATTCAAACTGAAGTGATAACCAAGAGAACCAATCACAGGCTTTTAGGAAGCATCAAGGATGGACAGCATAGCAGCAAGGACCCAATTTTATAGTGAGCCTGGGTTTGAGTTCCAGATCTGCCCTTTACTTAACCTTAGTTTATTCAGTTAATGTGGGATATTTTTCTTGGCAGAGTATTCCTAAAAAACTTAGGAAGGGGCTGGTCAAATTGTGGCTCCTCAGTGGCAGGAAGTGCTATTCCTGGGTTCCTCCTGTTTTGTCCTTGCAGTCTACAGTCTTGATCCTCTACAGTCTTGATACTCAAAGTGTGGTTCACAGACCAGCAACTTCAGCATCACCTGGGATTTGTTAGAAAAGGAAGATTCCAGCCCCCAACCCACAGTCATATCAGACCTTACATTTTAAGAAGATCCCCAGGTGATTTGTATGCACATTAAAGTTTGAGAAGTGCTAATGTATACATAGCCAGAAAAAACAATACAAAATAAATAAACTATGTGACATCCTGGAAAGGATGATAATGGACTATGGAACTCTAAATATAACAGAGATGCCTCTGGTTGAGGAGCCTGTGAGAACCTAGTGATTGACCCAGCAAGGGATGGACTTGGGATAAGACCAGGATCAGGATTCCTTGCACAATCCTAGCAAGAGAAGTCTACACAAAGCAGCATTTCCCACCTTCCTGTATAGGTGATCTAGTGTCATCCTAGAATTCTCCCAAGAGTTAAGTTAAACATGTTACATATTTCATAACAAATTACCCACAAAAGTTAATGACTTAAAACAGTGATAATAAGTTCCTACGGGTAAGAAATGCAGACAGAATACTGATTTGGGGACTTCAGAAGACTTGCAGACTGGGGGCTGGAATCACTGAAGGCTCATTCAATCATAGTCTAGCCACTGTCATTGGCTGTCATTTGCAGGCCTGGCTACAATTATCAGCTAGAATACCTACAATGGCATCTCTATGTGGCTTTATTGGTGGTTGGACTTGAAGGACAAGCACTGATAGAGAGAAAGGAAAGAGAGGTAGGGAGAAAGAGACTGAGAGACAGAAGAAAGGGAAGAAGAGAGGAGAGAGAGAGAGAGAGAGAGAGAGAGAGAGAGAGAGAGAGAGAGAGAGAGAGAGAGAGAGAGAAGAGTAGTGATAGAGATAGAGATAGAGAAAGAAAAGAAACCAAATAGCAGCTCTATTGCAGTTTATGACTAAGTTTTGGAAATAGCACAGCATCACTCCTGCTACACTCTACTGGTCAGGGTAGTTACAAATTCTGCTCAGGTTGAGGAGGAAACAGATTCAATCTCTTAATAGCAGTCATATAATTCTGGCCATCTTTGGAAAATCAAATGTGAGATACAAGTATTCTTTTTGGTTCAAGTTATTCCAGGTCTCAAACACTACTCACCATGAAAAAAGTTTCAGGTAGTGTCTTCCATATGCAGGGCACCATATTCTGATTCATAAACAAAAAGCTATAGGATATTCATCTCCCTTTGGTGTACCGTGTTCTTGGGAATTCTCACTTTTTTTTCAGGAAAAGTGGCTGCAAACTAGTTTGGTTTTCCATTCTATCTTGTTCTTTCACACTATTCCATTATACTCAGACTCTTTAAATGTGACATCAAATGACTTTGAAACTAACATGAGAATAAGTGGAATAGGTAAAGATAAGGGCTTATTCACTGACACAAAGTCTCTACAGCTTATTATTCATTGCTAATGACAAATAATTACCACAAAATGTGTCTCTGCTTTACAATTTTGATTTCTACTCTTTTGTAGCTGGCTAACTACCTTACATTTTCAGACTAAAACTTCCCTGTGTGCATTTTCATCTTCATAGTAAAACTTTCTTGGCAAGATTGATCTCAATCTGTTTGGTGGTTCTTATATTAGAGCAGAATCAAGGAAGGGGGAGGAGGGGATAGAGTCTTCTACACGTAGCAAAATAAAAAAAATACTACTGCTTGTTTCTCATTAAAAAAAAAAAAGTCAGAGACAAAAGCTACAATTGAATCTGGCCTATAGCCATTCATCCTAAATAATAGAGGAAGAGAAACATAAGGAAACCCAATATAGACTTGGCAGAGATGTTTAGGTTTCTAATTCTGTATAATCTCCTATGTTCCCTTTCACAAGAAAGTCACATTCTAACTCTGTATAGTTATATGGCTGTTCCTATGCTGTCCTGTCTTCCTACCCACTCCTAACCACTGTTAACATCTCAGTGTTCCCATTATTTTAATTCCCCCAGAAATGCACAACAATCATTCATCACCTATGTACACATTGCACACATGCACAAACAAACCCACAGTCATTCACATGTCACATACAATTACTTAAAGACATAGTAACTCCTAAACTCTCACATACTCACACACTAGCCTAGCACAATCCTCATCCTCACTTTACCACCTACACAGATGCTTGGCCATATCTTCCTTCCCTTCTCCACCCCAGCTTCTCCCCAAAGCTGGAAGAAAATCTTTCATTTGGGGGGAATCTATGTAACAATAGTGATTTCATATTCAAACACTCTCAAAGCTCACCCAGGGTCCTGAATTTCTCCAGTTCTGTTCTGCTAATCAAGATTATCAGAAAGCAATTATAAGTGAATGAAATTTATCTAGGGTTTACTTTGCATTTGTTTGAATTTATTTTTAACTTCATAAAATTCTATAACATAAATGTTATGGGTTGAATTGTGTCTCCAACAAAGATGTAGAAATCTTAACTTCTAGTACTTGTGAATACATTCTTACTTGAAAATAGAGTCTTTGAGGATGCAATCAAGTTAAAATAAGGCCATTAGGGTGAGACCTAATCCAGTATGACTGATGTCATCATAAGAGGAAAAGAGACACAGAGATGTACAGGGAGATCTTGTGACAACAGAGGCAAACTCCAAAGAAAAGCAACTACAAGCTAAGGGACACCAGAAGAAAGGCAGTCAGGGAAAATTCTACTCAGTCTCAAAAGGAGCAGGCCATGTGCTGGCACCTTGATTTCAGACTTCTGGACTCCAAAATAGTGAGAAAACCAATTTCTATTGTGTAAGACACCCAATTTGTGGCACTTTGTTATGACAGCTCTAAGAAATGCCTGTGTTAAGTATTAAAATAAATTACTCCTAGTGAACCTCATAATTGATGAAACAAAACAGGATGTTGTTAGCAAGGACAAGCATGGGGAGAGAACAGGGGTTCAGCCCTGTGGGAGCCTGATATCTGAATGTGGTCCTCTGTCCGTCTAGACCCCTTTAGTCTGCACCATGCAACTACTTGAGACCATATTTGCTCAGCTCTTCCAGGAAACTGAAGGTTCAGTCATGATGATCTATTGCTCATAAAAATATGGCTCATTTGCCTTTATATTCATTGACATTTTAGGTATGGTTGTATGTGCCTTGTGTGTTTCTAGCTGAGCAGTGGTCCATAGGATGCTCTCCTAGTTATAGTAGATGTGCTGCTTTCCATGACACGATGGCCTACTGAGAGCTGAGGTTTAATAAATTGTGATGGCAACTTTTTCTCCTTCTTCCATAGTAGTAGATCCTTGATTTTTTTTAAGCTGGGCTCATAGCCATGTTTTCTTGTTTCATTTGCAGCTAAGCATGGCCATATCACTAATTTCTGATCAATGGGAAATATACAGAAGTGTTCTGCAATTTTAACCTTCCTTAAGGAGAGCTGAAGCAAACATTTTACCCCCTTCTTTCATTGCTTCTTCTCTTATGGTGATGGGAACTTTGGATATGATGACTTGAGCTATAAGCATTATCTTACACCATGAAAACAAATGATTCACTGTAGACACAGCATAGCAAGGACTAGAAGAACCCAAGTCTCTGAGGACTTTGTGTCTTCAATCCTGGATTTCCAGCTCCTACTTGTATAAAAGACAGAAGTACATATCCAACTTCTATAATTGAGGTCTTCATTACTTCTCTGTGTTCCCTACTATGTCTTTGCAGACTCCACTCTCCCCTTCCAAAAAAATGTGTAAAGCCATTAAGTCAAATATGGCTCAATAATACTTGTTTATGTTTTATACTTTTCTTTATTTTCTTTCTCTTTTATTTGTACATGCTGTACAAGTTGGTTTGTCACATTCTCTGTGTATGCTTGCAAAACTCTGATGATGTTTTGTAGGTTGAGAGATCATACAATGCAATGAATACTTACTTTTAGCTGCTGTTGGATATTTTTGGGTTTTCCATGTAGATAATCATATCATCTGCAAACCAAGACAATTTTTATACCTTCCTTCTCAATCTATATACTTTTTATTTGCTTTTCTTATCTTATTACATTAGCTAAGACTTCCAGACAGATGCTGAAAGGGAGCAATGAGATAGTTGTCCCGTCTTTTTCCTTATCTTAGTGGGAGAAACTGCTATATACTTTACATCCACATGCTGGGGAAGCCTTATCAAGACCCTGTGAAAGAATGAAAATAATTCTTATTTTTCCCATGAAGGTACTAAAACTAAGAGAGAATATGCTTAAGGTTATGTGGCTTGTAAATGAGAGAGATGAGATTTGGACTCACATATTTTTGCCTCCAGTGACTGGTTTCTCATCCATTATTCCAGGCACCCTGTGAACAACTGTCAAGATTTGGACATGTGGTCAGGCACTGGTGGCTCACACCTGTAATCCTAGATACTCAGGAGGCAGAGATCAGGCGGGTCATGCTTTGAAGCCAGCCCATGCAAAACAAAAAGAGAGAGACCCTATATTGTCATTACCCAACACAAAAAAAGTGCTGATGGAATGGCTCAAGTGATAGAGCACCTACCTAGCAAGCATGAGGCCCTGAGTTCAAATCGCAGTACCACTAAAACCAAAAAAGTCTGGACATGTTAATACTTTGAGCAAGCACACAGGTATGAAGAGTGAGTGCATATTGCAAAATTCTGAATGACACCATAATGGACAAAGCTCAGCAGAATCAGTCTAGTGAACTAAGCATATTCCTCTTCACCATTAATATAATTCAACCATATACATACTAAGGCTTAACACTATTAACCATCACACAACACAAATTAATGTGAACCTCTGAACCTCTGAGGGGCCTCATCTAAAATTTGATGGACATTTTGGAAATCCAAAAACAGATAGTTGTATTCTCTGAAAGCATTTAAAAAGAGCAAGTTTGCTGAGGCTACATATATTCTCATCACATACAACATACTGGCTTCTGTGTCCAGAAATGGCTTAGCTATTGCACAGGGTGGGAAAAGAAGAAACAAACCACTCTTCTTTCATATGCCAAGAAACAATCTATAAATGAAAAGTGATTTTAGCAGTGCCTTTAAGGAGGAAAAGTGGCAGCACTTCTTTCTGTGTAAACTTTCCACTAAATGAGGTAATTTTGACTTTGAGCAAAGAGTTAGGAAGTTAAGTTGTTGCTGGTTTTCAAGATACAAGGTAGACTCTTAAAAATAATTGCTTGGGACGCAGAGATCAGGAGGATTATGGTATGAAGCCAGCCCAGGTAAAAAAATTCACAAGACGTCATCTTAACCAATGACTGGGCAAAGTGAAACCTCTGTTATCTCAGCTATAATGGGAAGCACAAACAGGAGGATCACGATCCAGGCCAGCCTGGGCATACAAATCCTATCTCAAAAATAAGAAATGTAAAAAAGGCCGACAGAGTGGCTCAAATGGTAAAGTGTCAGACTAGTAAGCACAAGCCCTGAGTTCAACCCTCAGTACTGCCAAAATAATAATTGCTTAAAAGCTGAATGAACATATAAGTGAAAGAAACATGAAGTGGATTTTTTAAATGGTTTATATTCTCTGTATCTTAAACATGGTGATTTGTGTTTATAAGAAATCCAGAATGAGAGTCTGAGATATGTGTTTCCTGTACACTCAGCCATTCTTCTGGGCATAAATAGAGAACTGGTAAGGGGTGGTTTGTCTGAAGGAGTATCCCAGTTATCTCATGGGAGAATCAGGGCCTGAATGCAGTGACACTCAGGGACATTTCAGCTCTTGGAATTCAGTCAGCCCTACAACTCAGTTCTCTAATCCCTTAGGGAGAGAATATGGTACGTATTCATTTCCTAAGGCTCCTGTAACAAATTAACATAGACCAAGCAGATTAAAATATCACAATTTATTCCTTTACACCTCCAGAGGCCAGAGGTCTACAATCAATGGGTCAGCAAGAGGCATACACGCTTATAGGAAGGATCTGGGAAAAAGCCTGTTTCTTGCCCCTTCTGACTTCTGATGACTGCAGGATTTTTTGCCTTGTGGACACATTACTCCAGTTTTCAAGGCCAGTATCTTCAAATCTCTGTGCTCTGACTTCACCTGGCCTCTGTGTTTGGCAAATTTTCCTGTGCCTCCTGCTCATAAGGACACATGTGATCAAATTTAGGTCCCACCCTGCAATCCAGGATAATGTACCCATCTCCATATCCATGCTTTTTTCACATCTGTGAAGACTTTGCCATATAGTGACATTCACAGTTTCCAAGGATTGGGACCTAATATCTTTGGAGGCTATTATTCAGCCTGATCAAAGAGTCTATAGGGGAATAGTCTCCTGGCTGAGTCCCCAGAAACTGTGCCATTATTCTAGAGAGAGGAAGTGCTGCTAAACAATGACTCAAACTAAAAAGTTATGTGTCAAACGACTATTCAAATTTATTAAGGCTTATTAAGGTTGTTAATGTGTCTAAGGAAATATAGATTTGTTCACCATTCAGCAACTTTGCATCAGAGAGATAACCCTAAAATGATTTGTTTTTTTTGTTGTTGTTGTTGCTGTTTTTTGAGGGGTTTTTTGCCTGGAGCATAATTTTCAGTTAACTAATGCTGTAAAAAATGAATATGAGCATATTTATGAGGAATTAAGTTGCAAAAAGTTAAATTTAGTATACATTTCTGAGGCGTGGTTCAATCGTGACTTCTATTCCTCTTGTCTTATGTTTGCACAGCTGGCGACTGTAAATTCAACAAGGAAACAGTGTTTGCAAATCAACTGAGCTTGGGGTGAATTTTTCACTGCTGAATTCTGTGATGATCTATACTCTTAGTCTGTTGAGTATGGGGGACTAAGTAATGGTTACAGTATCACTTTCACAGGGTCCAGTATTGGCTCAGCTCATCACAGCATCAGATGCCCAGAATTATTCCTGGTCTAACCACAGAGAGGAATACCAAGTTCTCCCACTTGCTTAAGGAATGGGTATAACCCTGATATTGGGGAGATACCCTCTGGGGGTTTGCAGTTCAGAGAGAGCTCTGGTTAACCTTAAGCACAGAGGCCCGTGGGACAGGGAGGCAAAAGCCATTGCAAAAGCCATCAGAACTAGTTGTCTTTCTAGCAACCATCTTAGTGTCAACAAAGACTCTAGTTCCCTTCTCTCTTGCCCTGCACCAACACTTGGTGTCTGGCACATGGTTTTCTGATGGCCTGGGCAGAAGATCATAGCTGTCTGAGTGACCATGTATATAGTTGAACAAGCCTTATGATGAAAAAGCCTGAGTACCTGCTTTTCAGTTTCTGAAAGGCTGAGAATGATTTTCAATGGAAAATGGATCTTCAGAGCTACCCACAAGGTTACTGAACACAGCAACCCCCTCTCTGCCTCAGCCAATCCCACAGAAAGTACACATTCTTCTTCACAAGGATCCACAAGGCTGCCATTCAATGGCTGACAGAAATGGAAAATCGATTCCAGATTCCTCTCCACTGGGAATTAAGTATATTTTTTAGAAATAATGAGTTATGAGGTCATTGAGGGCTTATTCTTTTCCTGCTCCTGGGACACTTTAATTTAAGAAGAAAAAGTGACTAATGAAAAGGACATTGTGATTCCAGTGATGTGCTTTTTCCCATTTTAATGTCAACTGAACCACAAAAATGTTCATTTTTGTCTCTTCATTCCTCTTCAAGGTTCAGGAAGAACATAGTCACAAAAGGGGAAAAAACTGGGTAACTCCTGCTCCTTCCACCCATCTTCCAAAAAACAAAATGAGATGCAGCTCTGGTCTCAGCTGGCTTATGTTTTCACAGTTCTTGGTGGAACCATTCCACTAACCAGTAGAGTACCCACAAAGCAACATTTTCCACACTTCTTAGTTATGGGAGACGAAAAAAACCATGTCCTTCAGAACCCAGGACATCCAACAAGCCAGAGAGAGGCTTAATACACAAAAACAAAAAATTCCCTTAGTAAGCCTTCTCCGCCAGCAAATTCATACCTCCTCCCATCCCCAAGTTCCCAGGTATCATCTATGGAGTACCAGATCCAGTTTTAATGCTGTCAATATCTTGTTTATAGGTATTTGCTCTTAATCTTTGCAATGGCCCTATGATGTCACACAGTCACTAAACTGCATAACCTAGTTTAGAACCCAGGAAATTTGATTCTTAAACCTTGTTACCTTAGGATAATAGTTCTTAAACTTTACCATGTGCCTGGAGGGACTGTCAAACAAATTACTAAGCCCCATCCTACAACTTCTGATTCCATGGGTTAAGGGTTCCCACTTTGAGAACCACTGCCCTAATACCTCACTGTAATCATCCCCAGTCATATTCTCAAAATGCTATTCAGGGAAGGCCTTCAATCAAGTACAGAATGCCATTTTATGACTTCTTCTCCTTTCTGTATTTCCTCAAGAGATTCTGAAAAGAGAATCTAGAAATAATAGCTGGCATATCCTGGCAAAGAAATAGGAGAAAGTAGGGAACTAGGAGGCATAATTCCTCAATTCAAACAAAAATCTCCATGATGGCATCCATAACACACCTGCTTAGGATTGTGACTACCCCCTTTGACATGAAGGCGTCCCTCATGTGAGCAGGAGTTGATCCCACCATAATTAGCCCTCCCTTCGTCATCACAATTATCTCAGTTAGTTCCCTTAATTTAGAAGACTGCATTTCTGTGTCTGTTAGACAACAGTGGCCCCACCATTTTGACTCACAGTGTATTTAGCCATTGGTGCACTAATATAGTCACAGCCCTCACTACCACTTTCTCCATGGGGATGACTTTTTCTCTCTCCCTTCTCTCCTCTTATCATTACTCACAATTTTCTTATGGATTAGCTAACTGTTGATTGATTCAATAGTGAATCTCATATAGTGCAATAAAATGAAAGACACAGCTGAGCACTTTTATTACACTGGACAAGGATCTAACATGACTTCCCTACTTTTCTTCTTCCAGCAGCATCCATGGCTGGACCTTACCTACCCTCTCTTCTCTGTCATTCACTTGGGATAGTGAGGATTCTCAGAATAAACTACAAGTATCCAATTCCACCCAATGATGGAGCATCTCTATAAAACAAGGGCTACACGCCATCATGGTTCTCACAGAGGTGTTGTGAGGAGCTGTGATCCTCAAAAAGGAAGCTTAGCATGGTAAGCTTACTTTACTTACAGACCAAAGTTTTTGGTGTTTAATACCCAAAAGCCAGAAAGCAATAATGGGAAGTAGAGCTTCAAGTTCTACCTGTCTGTGTTGAAGAACTTAGGATAAGTTTTTTTCCTGAATAAGAATTTGTAAAATGAATAAGATTTACCTAAAATGGAAAAAAGAAAGCTAACATTTGTGGACATCTAAAATTTATCATGCACCAAGTTAGGGATTCCAGCTATGCTATTCAAATTAATAATCATAAAAGCTCTGAGAGCTTGACTTTGTTATTTTCATTTAATGATCAAATAAGTTGACACTAAGAAGTTATGCAATTTCCAAAGATCAAGTTAAATTAGGGTTATAACCCAGATTTGTCTGTCTTCTACATTATGTGGCCCAATTGGAAAGTGGCATGGAGAATAAAGACGGCAAAAATAAGCAACCTAGAAAGAAAAATCAAGGGTGTATGAGGGAAAAGCCAGAGGCATTTGCATAGATTACACAAGCAGGATATTAAATGAGGATAGATTTGATGAGTGACACTAACAAAGTTTCCCAAGGTAGACTAGAGTACAACCTAAGAGAAGGTTAGCAAAGGAGAATGTGTAACAAATGTTGTCTATGAACACACGAAAACAAAGATGCCAGGGACATGTGGCCACAATTATAGAGAATAGGGATGTGGACAAATAAAACTAAAATAAGATATGTATTTCATCTTGTTAAGGAGGAACTGGGAAAGAAAGTATAAATAAGCACGAGATCATATGAATAATAAAAACTTTAGAAATGTATAAAAGTTAGAAAACTAAATTGTCAAAAGGAAAGAAAAAGAGACTGAGAAGAGAAGAAGAAAAAGGAGGAGGGGGAAGAGGAAGAGGAGGAGGAGAAAAGACAAGGGGAAGGAAGGGCAGAGAAAGAGGAAAGAACAAGACAAGAAAAATTTTTTAATGTTTCCATGGAACAGGTAGGCAATTATTCTACTGTCTGCAGAAACATTGATTTTATCCTAATAATAAGAGATACAAATACAAAATACCCTTAAAAATTTCAAAGTAAACTACAGAGATGGGTTAAAGTGATAATATCTGTGAGGGGTTTTTCAGAGAAAGATGCTACATTAATTCAAAAGCTGGGCTCTACCTTTTTCTTCCAGGTAGCTGCAAGCATCCAGGTGAATTCATTTGCCTTCCCTGCCCTGTTTTTCTCTGGCTCATTGCTGAGATGCAGCCAGCAAGATGCTGTCACAGTACCCAGGCAATAAAATGTTGGTTGCAAGGGTACACCTGCTACTCTTTCTTTTATTTTTGGCCACAAACAATGCCAACTAGGATTTGTACCAGTCTGAAAATGCAAAGACACAGTCTGCCTCTATTGCATAACTGGTGTGGGGAGCCCAAACCCGGCGTCTTTTGTGGCTCCAACCCAATGCAGCTGTTTGGTGGACTATAGGGTAGTAATTGAGGTTAACTGTCATTGAAAGACACACACCATCTGATCTTTTTACATCCGTTTAGGTAGATGGTTCCAGCACAGAGAGATGTTCCCAGGGGTACCACAGTGATTTGCTCTCACCATTTATGTGCTTTTTGCATTTATGGGTTATGCACAAACTAATGGGGCTAATTGTTATTGCTCCAGTGGAAGCCCCTTGAACATTCCCCCATGTCCTGCCAAATGTCAAATCCATTGTCTTCTTGTCTTTAGTTTGTCCACATTTTGCAGTTCACATTTAAAAGGGAAAAAAAAATTTTTTTAAGTTAGCACAAGTGGAGGCTGGCAGCCCTAACTGTTGCTCTCTGCTCAAGAGGGATTTTGTTTTTTGAGTCATAGAACAAAATGATTTAAGAAAAGGAATCCTCAGCATTTAGGCTTTGCCTTCTAGCTTCAAAGCCTTTTACAAGCTGCAATTCATTAAATGCAATAATCATTTGAGGCCAGTGGACCAACCTCTGTAGGGAGAGAGGCCAAGCCCTCCCACCCCACCCTCTTTCTCTTTGTGTTCCCAACCACAGAAAGCAGGAGTGGGGGCGGAATAATGGTGCTCCCACCAGGCAGCCACACATGGCCCTCAGCCCAGTCCTGCTTCTCTGTTTCCTCCTTGCCAGGGCTCCACGCTCCACTTATCCATTGGGAACAGGCTCTTCTCTCCTCAGGGCTGCGATTGTCTGCCTTTCACAAATAGACAAGCTGCCCAAATTTTATTTCCTTCAGATAAATGAAGAATTTCCTAGCCATGGGGCCCAACCAAGCCTGACATATGCCCCATGGGACAGACTGCTCCCTGCCTGACCACTCCAAGGCAGAGAGCCAAAAGGTACTTCTGCTTCTTTTCTACTAAGAGCCAGAGTCCCCCCACAGTATGCAGCATCAGCTCAACATGTGCCCTGGATATCCCAGCCAGTCCAATTTCCCCTTGGCAATTCCCATTCATCACCACCAACTGGTTTTCTCTCCAGAGATGGTGTAGGTGTGTCTGACTGTGTTATTGGGGCCACTGAGATGAGTACATGGTTGAATGAGCTCCCTTATGTCACTTCACAGTTTGAAGGGCCCATTTCTTTTACCTTCTGTTATTCCACATGGACTTTACTCAGATCTTTTCTTAGAGAGAGGCAAAAATAAAATGAAATAATAAAATAAAGCACCCACAAGGCACAACCATGGCATATTAAATTTCATAAGGCAATGCTGAATTAATTTTTATAGTTCTTTCTTTCCAGTTTCCTTTGCTCTTAGAGGACTGCCCACTGGTTAAAGAAAACAAGTGTAGCACCCCCTAAGACACTAATTAATAGGTCTACTGTAAGAAGCAATTTTAATCTACCCTTAACAGCCCATCATACCTAATGGTACTGAGAACATTTAGGAGTTTTATACACAGTATAACCCTAAAAGCAAAAATTTGTGTCACAGTTCATGTGCATGAAAGCCTTGCTTGCTCCCTCTGCCTTCATGCTCTCTACCTTTTCATGGGTAGAGACCCAACTCTGCCTTTCTTCAAGATCCACCCTCAAGGCTCCTACTTCTTCCAGGGCTCTCTCCTCTTCTCTGAGAACTTACATCATGCCCTTCATTCAAGACCCAACACAACTTCAAGCTCTTTGTAGGCTCCAGCCTAAGTGGATTCTTTGGATTCTTAAAACGTTCATACTAGTGATGGTCAAAATTTTAATTCTAGACTCAGAAACCGAAACAAGAATCTCTTTATTTACAGAAAAATAAATCAAGTCAATGTGAGCTTAAGTGATTTCCTCTGTCACAAATGAGTTTGTAGAAAGGACAAGACAAGAATCCAAGTCTCCTTGCAATGACTTGTCTTATTACTCTGCCCCATTAATGAGTGCCAGAGACAGGAAGGCCTATAGCTCACCAAAGGGCATTATTCATTGCACCATTTATTCCCCCCCCCCAAAAAAAATCAGGCAAAAGGACCACTGCTTTTATCAGAATTCATTTTTTTCCCACTGTGGAACCAGACTACTGTGCCCAACTACAGTCTTATGACTTCAATACTTCCTTGTTCTGAGTGTCTCCAAAGAATGTTGTCATATTCCCTCACAATCCTATTTTCCCTGATTTACCCCATTCTGTACTTCACTACTGTCTGGACACAGAGCACTCAGATATGTTAACACATTCAGAGTTAAACGTTACCACATTATAGTAATGCTAATTGGAACCAACATGAGCTTAAAGACAAACTATATGGGAAGATTTGGTTATCAGGAAGACATCCAGATGACTCAGAATATATTTATGTTATATTCCTATTCTTCTTTTTAAATAATTTCAAATTTATAGGAAAGCTACAAAAAGACAAATTTTTTCCTGAATATTTTGATGATAGATTGCTAGTACAATGTGCCATGACTGCAAACACTTTAGTTTGTAATTCCTACCAAAAAACGGTATTTCCCTCTATGACCACATCACAATACAACAACATTCAGACATTCATGTTAATAGATTATTACCATCTAATCCATAGACCCCCATTCAAGTTTTGCTAATTGTCCCAGTAGTGTTTTTTAATGACAAAAATACCCAATGTATCATATTTTAGATTTAGTTGCCATTTCTTTTAATCTCCATCAATCTAACACAGATTCTTTAGTCTCTCCTTAGCTTCCATGATGAAGACTTTTGTATCACGACTACAGGCCAATTGTTATGTAGACTATCCTTCAAATTGGGTTGATGTGGGATTTTCTTATGATTAGACCAGATTTGCATTTTGGCAGAAATATTATATATCTGATGCCTTTCCTTGTATCCAACAATGTGGGACATCAATTTGTCCCATACAGATGATCGTTTTTATAAATACTGGAATATCACCTCAACAGAATAATACCATGATACATAGAGCACAAACCTGGAATAGATGGAAGAATTTATAAAAATAACACTAATAGGAAAAACTTAAATCTGTTTTTGACAGATGAGGGGCAAGAAAAATAAGGAGAAAGAAAGTTTAGCAAATATAGTTGATATAGCTCAGTTTATATATATGAACTTCTGGATTCCAGGTAACCGACATGCTTTAAGTAACAGAAAAAATAGCAATACACTTCCCAAACAAGATATTTTTAAATTTTAATAATAAAAGTATTAAAAAGGGATTGTTCAATATTATTCCTGGAACAAAGAAAAAGTTGAAACTATGATTAAAGAATACTTAAGAGATAGTAACAATGGAAACATCATCTTTTAAATCTGTAGAATGAAAGCAACATTGTAATCATAACATTTATAGGCATTAAATGCATTTTTAAATAAAGGGGGGGAACAGTGCACCAAGAATTTACTGAAGATGCCATAAGAAAGTCAAAATATCAAACTGAAGAGAAAAAGGATTCATTACAAGATAAGCAAAACTAATAAACTGAAATTGGAAGAGAAGAGAAAAAGTGTACAAATAAATATGATGGCAGGATCAATTTATCTTCATTAAGGTAGTGTGGTATTGTTTCTGAAATGTACAGATAGATCAATGAAAGCATATATAAAGTACCCAGAAGCAGTTTGTATGTATAACTATACCATATATCAACAAAGCAGCATTTTGTGTTAATGAAGGATGACTTTATCATTCTATTAGTGGTACTAGGAAAACAGGTTACCTCTGGGGAGTTAGGGAAGAAAGTTAGAATTCCTGCTTTATCCTATTTACCCCCGAAGAACAAATGGATTAAAGAATTACTTACATAATAAAAATATTAGCAAAAAAATAAATATTATGCCCTGTGGTGGAAATAATCTTGACAGCATCAAATACAGACACTCCAAAGTAAAAAGCTCAACACACTTGAATCTATTACATTTAAAAATTACAAACCATATTGGAAAGGAAATGGAAAATCAGTATTTGCATTATATAAAATAGAAGAGATCCCAAAATATAAATAGCTCAAATGGAGTAATTAAAACTATGAGGACCCTCTTTATTGGTGATATTTATGTATGTATTTAACCATTAAATAAATTAAAAAATACCAAATCATGGTAATAAGCAAAAATGTTGAAATTAAAATAATGAGACAGAACTTTGTGATTCTCACCATAACAAAGATTAACAAAGACACAGTTTACCCAGTGTTAGACTACAAGTAGAATGACACATTTCATATACAGCTGCTAGAAATATGATTTAGAACAATCTTTATTCAGGGAAATATGAAATTATGTATAAAAATGCAATATTCCACTCTAGCAATGTATTTTAAGGATATAATTATGAAGGTGAGCAGAGACTTGCATGTAAAATGTATAATTAAGAAAACTTAAATACATCCTAACTGTCTAACAATAGGGGTTTGATTGAGTAAATTACAGGACATGAAAAAGATGAAATAATATTCAGCTATTAAAATCATTTTGTAGAAAAATATACAATGCTGAGTGGAAAAGGCAAGATATAATATGATTCCATTCTTAGTTTAAAAAAATGTATACATACTCATATAATATATAACTTCTGCATATATAAGAAGAGACCAAAAGAATTTACAGCAACATGTAACACAGTGTAAACAGTTATACCTATTTGGATAGATTTGTTTTTCCCTTGGAGATTTTTCCGTTTTCCAAGTTTTCTATAGTGCACATGGATGTTTTTATATTCAGGTGGAAGGTCTACTATTTAACCAAGTGACTTGAGCCCTTTATGACAGTAAAGTTTTTTTCTCAAAATTTTCTCATCATGAACTTGGCTCACAAGCCAAAGCCACTTCTACTAGGCTTCCTTGTCCTTACCCTGCCCATGCCCATCCACCCACCAGGCTCTGCACACCCAGAGTACTCCTCTAGACACTTTGTACACAAACAGAGCTTCCTTTGAGCCTTTTCCTAAAAGAATGTTTCCTGGAATAAGGAAAGGCTGGGAAGTCCCATCAGTCCTGGTGGTTAGGTCCTTCTCCCTAGCGCCTACAGGCAGCCTTCCCTCCAGCCCTCTCAACTTTGCACAGCTCCCCTGAGTCCCAACCAGCCCCAAAACAATGGGAACTTCACAGTGTCCATGGAAAGAAAGTCAAGCTGATCACCCAGCATGGTCAGAACAAAGTGTCTGGGACACAGTGCAGAGGGCAGCCCACAGCAATTGTCACTGTGTACAGGACTGACAACAGTGACCAACCAGAGCATCTAAGGCCAACCTGGGATGAAGTTTTCACAACCAGACAAGAGTGTCACTGCAACAAACAAGAATTGTGCAAAAAAGCTAAGACTTCATCACCACTCCCCCTGCATAAGGCCTAGATCAGTCTGGCTTCTCTAAGTTTCTTGCTTTTTAAAAATGTATATGAGCTGTACATAGTAAGGGGTTTCATTATGACATTTCCATACATGCATCTAATGTACTTTGACCATATTCACCCCTCACTATTGCTCTTTCTTATCCTCCCTTTCCCCCTCTATATCTCTGACAGTCCTGCTTTTACTTCCATGTCATTTTACCCCTCAGATTCTACAAATGACAAAATGTGATGCTTCTGCAAGGAAAGAGGGGGAATAAGGAAAGTCAGAGGAGTGAGTTTCAAACCACAAAGTAGTGTGATTTTAAAGCTCCTGTTAGCTTTTAAGTCCCTTTTCAACTAGTGATAGTCAACTTAAATCATGTTTTAGAAGCCATACGCAGTCCCCATAGCTGTACCTGTGAGTGGTTGCTGCCTTGTCCCTGGAGAGCACATTAGAAACAGGACACTGGGCAGGTGCATTGTGAGAATAAGGTGATGATGACGGTGTTTCTGGTGTCTTCTAAGAGGAGTCACAAATGGAGAAGGGGCAGCTACAGAACTCCTATGGCAGCAGGGAGGAGGGAAAACAGTAAGAGGGAGCTTTTATAGCAAGTGAATAGGTTCCTCACTTTTTGTCCCATGTCAGCCCTGAGCTGGAGGCTTCTGCCTGTCTTCAGTGCTCATCAGGGCAGAGTGGTATGGTAGAGTGGGGTTCCTGTTTGACAGTCATGTGAGCCAGGATGAGGACGCTAATACTCAGCAGAGATCCACCAAATTCCTGTTGTATACTCAGGGTGACAGTTGGTATAGGCTTGGTTATTTGGAAGGAAATTTGATATAAAATCCACATGGGTTTAACATTCTGAAGGGTGAATTCTTTTTCACATGCTTAGATCCAAAGTTTTTACTTGAGTGGCACACACTCTGCTGTGCCTTGTGTCTTCTTTACCATTCTTGCAGACCTTACCTGTCAATGTGCCAGCTCCACTGGAAGCCTCCCCTTCTTCAGGGAGTGAAAGATGGAGAACAGTTGGCAGGATCACAATTGTTGAACATTATTGGGTGCTATTGTGGTGGCATAGAGTCACTGTGATGTGTCATTTCTTTTTTCTTTTTTTAGAGGGGGCAGTGCTAGAGTTTGAACTCAGGACCTCACACATGCTAGGCAGATGCTCTACCACTTGAGCCACTCTACCAGCCCTGTTTTGTGTTGGTTATATTTGAGATAAGGTCTTGGTTTTTGCCCAAGCTGGCCTCAAACTGTGATCCTCCCAATTTCTTCCTCCTGAATGGCTAAGATTATAGGCATGAGGCCAGCCACTGTTATGTTTCTGATTCTAGAGTTCATACTATTTTTACTGAACTAGTGAGTTGAGGATGTGACTTGATTTGGTGATGTGGTACTCCACTTATAGATAAGGAAGATCCTAATATTAACTATACCTTATCTCTACCCTCCAAGAAGTTATAGGGAGCCTAGGCTACACTGGGAGGTGGACACGAGGCGCTATGGCTACATCCTCTCAATAGGACTCTAGGAAAAGCCTTTTCATCTGGTACAACTGCTTTCTGTTGCTTCCGTGAGCCCCACGTCTTGTTGGCTGATGAGATACTTTGAAAACAGTGGCCTTTGTGAGGAAGCAGTCTGAACATTCATGCTTTACACTATATAATTTAGTAAAAAGGACTTCTCAGGGAAGCTCTTGTACCAGTGGGTTTTGGCAATGGCCAAATGTTTCCCTTGTCCCTTGCATGTAGCTTAAAATTATAAGTCATGAACCAGAGTTACCATAATGTCACCATTTTAAATAGTTACTATGCTGCTCTGTTGCCTTTAAAAGGACCAAAGAGGCTGGTTCTGTGTGAGTCTAGCACAGTGATGGGCTTGGACATGATATAAATTGGAGAAAGAATGGAGAGTGGAAAGAAAGGGAAGCTACAAGCTAAAAGATTCCAGTATTAAGGTGGATTTGTTTTTGTCTTTTTTTTTCTAGGAAGATAAGGAGTAGGTTTTTTTCCCCATAAATTATAGTCTTTTACAAACTTTTCCATTAAAAATAGAGGTTCTTGTTAAATTAATTCCAAGTTTACATCCTTTGATGAATTTGGGCAGACAAAAGAGATTTTCCCTAACTGACCCTCATCTCAGTTCTCTTGCCCCCTGCACCCCTCACATGAGAAATCCCTTATTTAATTCAATTTTTCTGTTATCTTGGGGCTTTCACTGCATACAGTAGAGTTTCTCTGCATGAAATCCATTTTGGTCTCACAGGTAGCCCTGGTTCTGGGTGTTTTTTCATGCAAATAATTTCTTATGAACCCATACGATTATGTCAATTAATTTTTTGACAATGGTGTCAAGGAAAGGCTAATGACGGAAAGAATAGTCTTTAACAAACAATGTTGAAAAAATCATACATCCACATGAAAAAAGGTAAACTCAGATCTCACACCACACATAAAAACTAACTTAAAATGCTTAAGAGACCTAAAATATAGAAGCTAAACGATAATACTTTTAGGTTAAAATATGAGAAAACCTTCATGACCTTAATTTAGGAGATTTCTTAAATTTAATACTAAAAGTATGATTCATAAAGACAAAAACAACTGATAAAATGGATTTAATCAAAATGTAAACTTTAGAGTTTCAAAAGACTTCATTAAGAAAATGAAAAGACAAGGCACAGACTGGCAGAAAATATCTTTAAATTATGGATCAAATAAATGACTTCGATCCTGAATACAGAAAAAGCTCTCACAATTCAATAATCAGACAACATGATTTAAAAATCAGCCAAAGATACAAAAAAAACCATTTTACAAAGGAAGATGAGTAGCTGATAAGTACACAGAAAGATGGCCCACATCAGTAGTGTTTAGGGAAATAAAAATCAAAACCATAAGGAGATATTATATCTTATCCACTAAAACAGCTGTCATAAAAAAGATAAGTAATAGCAAATGCTATTCAAGATGTGAAGAAATCAGAATCTCACACACTGATGATAAGAATGCAAAATGATGTAGATGCTTTGGGGGGGAGTTTGACAGTTTCTTAAACATTAAATATAAATTTCCCATATGACCTAGCAATTCCAGTCCAACATATCAAACCAAGAGATATCAGCATATGCCCAAAGATTTGCACATGCATGTACATAGCAGTGTTATGCATTAGCTTGAAAGAGGGTATACTCCCTGTGCTCATAAATTGGTAAACAGATAAATATATATATAATATTTATGAATAAACAAAATGTGGTACATATATATACACAATGGAATACTCTCAGCAATAAAAAGGAATGAGTTATTGAAATATTGAGATATAACACATTAATGAACTTCAAAAACATTATTATAAGTGAAAGAAACAAGACACAAAAGATTTCAAATATTGAAAGATTCCACTTATATGAAATATCCAAAAAAAAAAAAAGGCAACTGTATAGAAGTAGAAAGTGAATTAGAGGTTGCCTGGGGCTGGAGATAGGAACAGGTTAACTGTAAATGGACATAGGGGTCTTACTGGAGTGACGAAATGTTTTGAAAATGGATTACTGTGATATTGCACACCTCACAGTAATCTACAAAAAATCATTGAATTGTTAAAATGAGTGAATTTTGTTAGCTATAAATTATGCTTCATTAAATTTGTTAACAAGTGAGTTGCTACCAAAGGAAATTCAATAATAGAGAATTATAAAACCAAACTCTCAATTTTAGTGTCAAAGTATTGTCTATTCTTTATTAACCCTAAGAGGAAAACATGAGAATCGTCTGTCACTAGAGAAAATAATGGAAGTAATCAGATGGTCCATTACACGAATACAGGTTCAAACCCACCCAACTACACCCAGAGAGAAAGCTGGATTTTTTTTTACTCACTTCTTCATAAAGGGTCTTCCACTGAACAAAACTGTAACCCATCTCAAAATGAATTGGTCCTGAAGCAGATATTTCAGAGTCCACAATATTTTCCAAAAAGATCTTTTCTAAATGAAAAAAGAAAGAGTAGGGAAAGAAAGGAGGAAGGGGTAGGAAGATGAGAAGAAAGAGAAGCAAAACATGCACAAGACAAAAAGCACATGACATTTGAAGACCCTCAAGCCAATCTCTAAGATTGAAAACATCCCCACAGAGTTAGTAAACCAAATCCCCTTGCACCCCACTCCAAGGGCCCACGGCTGGAGAGTAGAACCTACTGCTGTTCCTCTCCATTAACACACCTGCTCCTTTCCACTCTTCCTAAATAAATACAAAACACCCAAGTTTTACTACAGGACTCCAATCCAAATCCAGCTGCTCCTGAGGTTGGTTAACTGGAGGAGCTACTGAAGTGACCAAGGACTGGGCTAATCTCTACCTACTTATGGAGCTCCCTGAACCTGAGCAGAAGATAGCTTATCTTTGCCTTCAGCGTCTGGGTCATGTGATCTCTGTTACACTTCCTATTTCTTTTTTTCTTTTCATCTGAGAAGCTGCTAATCATTAGACAAAGTTCATATATATATATATATATATATATATATATATATATATATATATATATAAAAGAAAGGCAAATTGTGAGATTTCAGAACATGTTGAAAACCTCAAACTGGTGCCTGCTTCTCTCCAGGGTTACTGAGACAAGGAAAGTATGTCTGGGGCGGAGGGTCAATGCTGTTTTCTATTGCAGGTTCCTGATCAATGCTGTTTTCTATTGCAGTCAGCTACAAGAAGAATTCAGGTTAGACAGGACTTGTAAGGGAACTTATTGGGAAGATGACATGGGTCTAGTTCTCTTTTAGAATCTGGAATCTTTTCTTTGGCAGGCAGTAAAAGGTTTGTGAGAAATGAACCTCCTGCTGACATAAGGGACGGGTTCTGGTAACTTCATTTTACCAGTAAAAGCTCTGAATGTCTATCAAACAAAAGGTGGCTTGTTTCTTTGCAGAATCAGTGATACTATGGAATTGGCTAAGGTGGTTCCAAAGGTGTTCATCCAGTGCAAATGCATGAGTTTGGAGAAGGGCTTGCCAAATCCTGTTAAGGTTTATAGAAGTCAAGAAGCCATGGAATTCCAGCTCTGGTCCTATTTCTCAAGTTCGGCTTAAGTTTTTGTACTTGCAGTTGACTGGCTTTTTTGTATTTGGATTTTCATTAACACAGAAGGTTTACTGTTGGCAATACAGCCCTGGAACGTCCTTTCTGGAGCTTAACATTTCAGCACATTCTGCATTGCCTAATGATGGAGTCGTGGTTTGCCAGGAAGGGACTTTTAACACTTTCCTCCTAGAACCGGGTAGAACTATCCCCATGTAAACCTCAGCTAGTTCAAACAAAGCTTCAGTAATGGCAAAGGGAGAGAAAGGCTGCTATAAATACTTTTATAGGCTACAGAGGTGATTTACAACCAGCTTTATTAATCCTATAAAAAGGCACAGCTGAACGCCTTTAAGTTACATGCATACAGATGACTAATTAAAGACACAGTTAAAAGTCTTGACCCAGCACAATTCTGACCATTAAAGAAATAAGTCTTGAATTCCCCTCTAGGCAAAAGTTTTTGGATGAATTTGTGGGTGGAAAGGGGTGGGAAACAGGTGGAGGGAGAAAGTTGACTTTGTTGACCATGAAAGGTGGAGAGTAGAGGGGGAAATTTGGTTTCTGCTGGCTCATGTTTACCCATTCTTCATTACACATACTCATGACAATACAACAGCCATATGACTGCCCCAGGCTGCCAAAGGCCACTTCCTCTGACCTCTGACAATGACAAGACCATGGTTAGGTTGAGTGGGGATGAATCAAAATGCCTTGGATGTAGAAAGAAAAAGAGAATCCTGACATTGAGTTGGAGGGAGCTTAGCAGTCTAACTCACCAGCCCATCCCACTCTGACCTCTACCCGTGGTTTGCATCTCAGAAACTGAAGCTCTGGGTTGAGGATAAATTTTTTCAGTCACATGAATAGTTGAGGGCAAAGGCAGGACAAGGACCCAGAAGCGACCTCTAGAACATTAACTTTTCTGAGACACCATTCATTCTTTAGGCCGTGTTGCCAGGAGACACAACATGATTCAATGGCAGGGAGAGGGGATTAGTGGAAGGCAAGTAAGGTAGGATGTGATTCCAAAACTCAAAATGTTTGCCAAACCATTTATCAGAAACATAAAAGCCCTTTCAGTTTTCAGGTTCTTGGAAGGGATTGGAAGAAAAGAGAGTGGCCTTTCCCATCAGGAGGCAAGCCCCAACAATTCTTGCATCAGCTCAGTGGGGTTTTCTTTGTTAGTTGGCCCCCTCACACAGTCTGGCTCTATAAACATATTTTTATACACTCCCATGTTTGGCTGTGAATGTGTGGAGTGAGAATGTTGGACAGATGGACCAGAAGGATTGGTAACATACTGGAAGGGCTGTCTAAAGCAACCAAAGTATTCTGTATTTAGCTCCTAAGGTGAGCAACAATACCAAAGTCACCTCCACACCTCCACACTACTCAAATAGGGACGGCTGCTGAGATGTTTTTCCCCATATGAACATCTCTACCTGCTTTGCTTTGTGACTCTGGAGGGCATTTCCTTAGCTCCAAAATTAAAGACAGGTTTTCTTCCCTCTTTACAGGTGAGGTGCACAGCTTGGCTGTTGCCTCTGCTTAAAAGCATTGCCCTCATTCTCTTCCATTGATCTTGCATCCCTTTCACCAGCCAAATTCAATTCATTGTTTGAATTTCAGCTCAGATGTCACTTCCAATAGAGAAATGTTTCCAGATCCCAAAAACAGGTTCAGTGCTCCCTCATCTACATCACACTCTGGTAACTGTTCAGGATGGTTTTGGTTTTTGTCAGGTGTGGGCTCTATGAAGGCAGGAACCATGTTATCTTACTATATCTCTGGCTTACATCATGGTGCCTGATATAGAGGGATGCTTATAAAGACAAACACTTGTTTAACACCCAGACATTCCTCTTCCTTCCTCCTCATCATCTCTCCGTTTGTTTTCTACATCTGAAGACAGTTGAATAGGATATATGTGTTTTTCTTTTCATTTAGGATAAAATAATTATTTCACTCCAGACACAGGGGTGTAAAAGGAAATTACAAATCTAAGGACCACAAACTAGATGGCTTTAAACAACCACTGACTGGGTGACTTAATCAAAACAGAGAATGTGGTCTCCAGTCCTGGAAGATACAAGACCAAAATCAAGGTATCAGCAGTGTTGGTTCCTTTTGAGGACTGTGAGGAAGGGATCTATTCTAAGCCTCTCTCTCTGGCTTATAGATGACTTCGTGTTCATATGGCATTGTCTTTACATGTCTGCTTCTCTCCAGATTTCCCCCTTTTTGTGAGGACACCAGTTGCATTGGAGTGAGTCCACCCCAATAACCTCATTTTAACTTTATTAGCTCTACAAAGACCCTATCTCCAAATAATGTCACATGGTGAGGTATACTGGGAGATGGGACTTCAACTTATGAATTTTGAAGGACAAAATGCAGCCCATTAAAAGGTACAGCAGAAGTCACTGCAACTCTCGCAGGCCACTTAAACCACCAGCACTCCACAACAAATCTCAGCTTTCCTAGGTCTGGTCACTTCTAATAGGATTTGGAAAGCCAGACTGGGTAACATCTTCTACGGATATCACTTTCTCTAAATTGGAAGGTTTCTTTCAAAACAAAAAGTGTTCTAGAAAACATGCTGTATCTATCATAGTCAAAGAATTACACCCCTTGTCCTTGCCAATCATTCTTGTGACCATGACAAGAAGTAAAGGGAACTAGTTTTCCAAGGGAGTTATGGGAATTTTTATTCCTTGCTCTGAACACCTTACTATGATTTCCAGAATGACTGTGAAATTGGAATTCTAGCCGTAATTCTGGTGAGTAATCAGCTAAGGCCACTTAGAGCTGAACTGTGCCGCTGCCTGCTGACTCAGTGTTTCTTCCCTGGGTCTCTTTTCCCTCTAACAAGGCTAGAAACAGGCAGATCTCTAAAGCAGCCTCTTTCCTGCTTCCTTGCATGTGTTTAATTCTAAATGTTTTTGAAGATCTTTCTATACACTTTTAAGGCAGTCGTATTTCCTCTTTTTGTAAGTGTTCTTTATATGTGAAAGGAGGCAGCTCCAATTGTCACCCACTTTTTTCTCCAAGTTTCTGGGTTTCAGTTTTTCTTATGCATATTTTCCTGCTAAAAATTTTAATCCCTATATAACCAGGTAATAAGCTGTCTACTTTTTACCTTTTACTTTCTCCCATGTTTTCTTTCTGGATCCTCACTGATTCTCTAGTTACATCTTTTGCCCCTGCCTCCTAGCCTCCTATAACAGGAGTTGTTCATGTCTGAATTATTTGAGAAACTGCCCAGGCTCTTTGAGTGAAAGTTTTGGTTTTTTTCTACCTCAAGAGTAGCTTTGAGATATCCTGAATAAGATACACTTTATAGCAACAAATAACACTTCTATCACAAAGTTTATCACATTTTATATACCTGCTTGAGTATGTAACTGTGTCTGCCACCAGACTGACTTCCACTGAAGGGAAGAATTGGCTCATTCACTGTTATGGCTCTGGACCCTAGCACAGTAATTGGCAGACAAAAAGGTGTTCAATAAATGTTCTCTTTAATGCTATCCATAAGGACTCTCCTCTCCCTTGGGTGCTTCTTATCCTGTAAGTAATCATGCCCTGTGTTATGGTTTGAATATGAAGAGTTCCCCAAAAAGCATGGTCCCTGGCCAGTGGCGCTATTGCAAGGTGATTGGATGGGTCATGAGGACCCTAACATCATTGATGAATTCATACTGAATGGGCTATTAAGAGGGGGATGGAGGAAGTCGGTCACTAGGGGTATGCCTATGAAAGGTACATCTTGTCCCTGGACCTTTCTCTCCTCTCTCCTTTCTCCTTTCCCCTTCCCCTTCTCCTTTTCCTTCTTCTCCTTCTTCCTCTCCTTCTCTCTCTCTCTCTCTCTCTCTCTCTCTCTCTCTCTCTCTCTCTCTCTCTCTCTCTTTCTATCCCTCTCTCTCCCTCCTCCCATCTCTCTTTCCCTCCTTCCTGGCTACCATGAAGTAAGCAACTTTGTTCTGTCATTCCCTTCTGCTATGATATTCTGACTCACCACCACCAAGAAACGATGGAACTAACTGACCATGGACTGAAACCTCTGAAACTCTGAGCTTAGATAAACCCTTCCTCCTTAAAGTTGTTTTCTCAGATATTTTGACCCAGTGATGAAACTCTGCATGCTAAGTTCTCTCACCTTATTCAGAGTTCAGCATCTGATATAATCAGCCTACCGGTCCTAAGGCATTAAGATGATTCAGTGCAGCCTCACTCCAAAAACGTTTTTATCATCAAAAAGGAGCTAAGGTCCAAATTTTAGCTCCTTTCTTTCTCTCTGGGCCTATTCCATCTACTGATGAGGCTGATCTAGATTGAGTGACTTTCTCACCCCAAACCTGGACTTTTTCCTAACTTAATCTTTGCTTTTCATTTCCTCCTGGAGTCTCACAATCAGCAAAGCTTCATGTTCAGTGGCTTCCCTTTTGCTGTAACTGTCCATACAGGGGCAAAAGCTTTGCCTCGATTGTGACAATGCTGCTATAAAAAAAATTAGGCACCTTTTTAATGTGGCCATTAAAGAGAAGAATAGAACCTTTCTCTCAGAGTGCTTGTGTGGCAATCACTACTCTCACCCACTCATTTGTTCCTCTCCACTTTCCACTGCTGAGAAAAGAGAAGACACCTGCTTGTTGAATTATGCTAAATGTAGGAAACCAAATGTAGTGATTTCGTCCAAGGAAAAGAACCCCAATTTGTGTCTATCATCTACCTTAGCAAATTCAGGCTGCTGCTTGGGAGCTGGGCAGGCATGCAAAAGGAGAGAATGAGAAGAATGAAGTGGGATGCATCTGTCAAATCCAGCTTAAGTTTACTTTTGGATCCGCAACGAAAGTGACTCATTTCATAAACAGTACAGCTGCTGTAGGAGGCAGCCCTGTCAGACTTGATGGATGACTGTTGTATCTCTGGATCTTCTGCAGTTGGGTGGATGGGCTTTAGGGCCAAGCAACCATATCAAATCCATCTTGAGTCAATAAGAAATATGAGAAGTCTTCCTACCAATGGTAAAAATAAGGCAAAGTTCTTTGGATTCTGGGACTCTGGGCCTAGTCTGTATGCTGACCACAGCTTCACCTCTGGCCTATGTGAGTACTGCTGCTTTGCCAGGGGAAATGTGGGGAGCCACTCTCCCCTTCAAAGAGCAAAGGTGATCTCCATTGGTTCCCATGCAGGAGAGGCTAGATGGGAAAATGGATCCATGATCATTATTATGAAGAAAGAATACATTTCTGGCAGATGTGAGCTTGAGAGGGCAAGTTAGGGAGTTGGATGATGAGTCTTGCTCTTGCTTACTTTGAATCTAGCCTCACACTCCATTTACAGCAGAAATTCTGCCGATAGACAGTGTCTGGAGGTTCAAGTGAAGAGAGACCAGAATAATAACCTACAGGCTGTTGGCAGATAAGGGGCAAGGCCTGTGGTGAACTTTTCTGCATCTTCCTGCTCCACTCAGGCTGAGATGTCACTGTTTTGCTCTGTTCTGACCGCCTAACTCCTCAAAAGTCTGCTAAGAGAAGCCCTAGTTGTGACAGAGGGAATGAGATTAAAAGAACTCCGAAAAAGTCTTCTCAGCCAAATGTACTATACATGTCTCTCACCACCTCATGGCATCAGAAAGCCCCACCAGGAGACATCTCTTTGTGTTAAGACACCAAGGGCATCTGTGAACATGGCATCTTCAAGGGGTAAACATCAAGGCATCATCTTCATGCATATCTTAGCTCAAAACACTCTGTGCAGGTATTTTTGACTATCTCAAGGCTATGAAAACAGGAGAGGTAAGTGTTGACACAAGGTTGGTATAGAAATCTGGAGATAGGGTACACACAACACAACAGAGTAGCTCCTAACTAGGCCGAGAGCCAAGGGTGATCTCGAGAAGACAGAAATGACATAAAGGTATGCCTACATGTGGCAATGGAAACAAAAGGAGATTGGAAAGGAAAGTAATTAATAGTCCCTAAGCAGTATGCACAGAAAGCTTTCCAGCAGCAACTAATTCTTCACTTCTAAGATTTAGGAATGTGTTCATTGATTTACTCATTTAACAAACACCCTAGAGGGTCTATGCTAAGCCTTGAAAGAGTGGTGAGACAGAGCAGAGAGCAGCTCTTGCCTCTGTAGATGTATCTCCACGCTGTAGCCTTTCTCCCATGCCTTGCTGTTCTGTTACCCTCCCAGCCTGGTCCTGTTTCTATACAACATACACAGCCTGTCTGAGTATACCTCTCTCTTCCACAGTAGAAAGACACATCTTGAGTGACATTTCCAAGCTCCTCGCTGTTGAGGAAAACTACAAGTTCTGTCTCATGTGGTTCCTTTTTTTTTTTTTTACATTTTATTTTTTATTTATTTTTTCTTTTTCTTTTATTATTCATATGTGCATACAAGGCTTGGTTCATTTCTCCCCCCTGCCCCCACCCCCTCCCTTACCACCCACTCCGCCCCCTCCCTCTCCACCCCCCTCAATACCCAGCAGAAACTATTTTGCCCTTATTTCTAATTTTGTTGTAGAGAGAGTATAAGTCATGTGGTTCCTGAATTAATTCAGGCCCGAAGAATTACACAGTCCTTTGGAGGACCTTCATCGCTGGCTAACACCCCATGTCGAATCTTAGGCCCCTCCTCTGGCTTTAGCACTTAGATCCGCAAATGTATCCTCCATTTCCCATGCTTGAGCCCAGCTCTCTTTTGCAGCCTCACCCCCTACAGAATCAGGAATTGCTGTTCCTTGTTTGACTTCCAGGTCCTTTTCCACTGCCCTTGGTCTCGTATCAAAACTCATCATCAGCCATCACCTGCTTCACCCAGTTGGCCTGGTCCTCCTAATGGGACTTTTCCAAGGGAGCTTAGTACTGGCTGAACAGACATTAAGAAAGGCCCACCAGCTGCTCATGGAACTCCTTACTGCCTCTGTCCTTCTACCCTCTTTTCTCATCCCTTATTCCCTTCATCCATAGCCCTGGAGAATGTGACTAGTTTATACTCTGGTGTCTCCATGTTTGGCCCAGCAGGACTGGCATTACCTGAGAACTTTTTAGACATGCAGGTGCTTGGGCTCCTTGGGACCTGTTGAATTGGAATATAGAGTTTACCAGGTGACTTATATACATAGGAAAGTTTCAAAAGTCCAAATTTACTCCTCTCTTGACAGAGAACCCATTCCAGAACATTCACCCTCATTCCCTTAAGTGTAAACCTCCATGTGACCAGCCTGGGTGCTGTCAGCTTCCAGGTGTCAGGTGTTTCCATGATTCACTCAGTCACTCATCTTTAGCATGTGGGGGACAGCCTTTGTCTTGCCTTTGAAGGTACCTTTACCGATCTTGTCCTGTGGGCCTCTATGCCAGTCATAATTAGGAAAGAAGGACTTACTCATGTCCCTGAGCACTGGCAGGAAGGAGAAATATTAACACCCTGGGTTCCTCCAGACCAAGGATTTCCACCACTGCCTCTCAAGGAGATTTCACCCTTTAAAATCCAGTATGGATTACTCTTTACAAAATCCCTTCTACAGGAGTCCTGATACACTCTTGGTGGGAACATAAATTAGTCCAGCCACTATGGAAGTAAGTATGGAGTTTCCACAAAAAACACTAAAAGCAGAACTACCATATGATCCTGCTATGCCACGCCTGGGTAAATACCTAAAGGAATCACAGTCAGCATACAATAGAATACCTGCACAGCATGCTTATCGTGGGTGCAATTCACAATAGCCAAGCTATGAAATCAGCCTAGATGACTGTCAACTGATGAATGCTAAAAAGACATAGTGTATACACACAATGGTGTTAAAGACTGTGAAATCATGTCACTTGCAGGAAAGTGGGTAGAAGTGGAAATTCTTATGTTAAGCAAAATAATCCAGACTCAGAAAAACAAAGTATCATATGTTTTCCCTTATATGTGAAATCTAAACAATTAAAAAGGAAAATGTTAGAAAAAAGTAAGGGAACTGGGGGGAGAAAGGGGTGGACCAGGGGAGCTAAAAAAGGCGTAAATGATCAAAGTATATTACATGCATGTACAAATATGCCAAAATGGAATGTAATATGCACCAACAAAAATCAAAATAAGCAAATAAATTTGGGGGATAAAATAATATCAATATTCCAGGGAGAGGGAAAAACATTTAAGGAAATTGCAGATTCACATGCAGGTGTAAGAAGTAACACAGAGAGATGTTCTATGCCTTCACCCAGATTCCGCCAGTGGTGACTTGCATAGCTATCATTCAATATCACAACCACGCTACCAACATTGACACAATACATTAACCTGATTCAGACTTACCCAGTTTTACACGCACTCACTTATCTGTGCCATTTTACAGCATATGACGACCCGTGCGTCCACCATCACTATGGCATACAAAACAGTTCATTGCCAAGGATCCCTTGCGCCACCCCTTCAGAGCCACAGCGACTTCCTTCTCTATCCCCAAGCCTCACCCCAGGCAACCACTAATCTGCTCTCCATCTCTATGATTTACTTTAGGAATTTCAGTGTTTGTGTGTGTGTGTGTGTGTGTGTGTGTGTGTGTGTGTGTGTGTGTGTATGTGTGTGTGTGTGTGATCTAATAATATTTTTACTCAACACAATTCTCTGGAAATTCATCTAGGTTGTTACGTGTGTCATTAATTCTTTACTTTAATTGCTAGTAGTATTCCACAGTGTGGATATACCACAGTTTGCTTAACCATTCACCTGTTGAAGGACATTTGGGTTGTTTCTAGTTTGGGGCTATTGCAAAATACAGCTGCTATCGATACTCCTGTGCAGGTTTTTATGTGAGCCTAAGTTTTCATTTCCCTGCAATAAAGGCCCATGAGTGCCATTTTCTGGATCATATGGCAATTGCATATTTAGCTTTGGGAGAAACTGCTAGGCTTTCCCAGTGTAAAATGGTGGCACCATTTTACATTCCCACCAACAATGTATGAGTGAGCCCCTGCTCTATACAGAAAATGTTTTTCTTTGGCTAAATGCAAAATCCAATTCCTTTCAGCAGTTTCCTTTTAAAAAACCAAATGCAACAATAAGAGAAAAGGAAAAACTTGCCCTCATGTTGTAGGATCTACACCCCTACCTCCTTAAGGTGCTCTCTGCCCACACTCACTTTGATTCTGCATTCTGCTTTCATATTTCTCCCTTCTCTGGGTGCCTTCCAAGTCACTTATCAACATCACCTGCAATTCCTTTGTGTCTTGTTCTGATCATAATCTGCTAATCCTCTCAAATGCCATGCCAAGCCCCAGGGTACAGTGGGGCTGCTCATGACTCAGCATCTTGCAAGAAGAGCTGAGCCAATGGCCTCCAGGTCCCAGACCAGCACTAGCCACTTGCTATTTCCACGCCCCAGGTGCAACTCAGTCTCTGTTGCTATTGCCAGGAGTGCAACAGAAGTATGGGCAGGGCAGAGAGTGCAGGTCCAAACTGGACAGGACTAGAACAAGAACTCACTTACAATTCTGTCCCTGCAGAGGTTGGCCACAGCTCTAACACTGGAGCTTTACCACTTGGGCCAGGCTTTTTCTCCATTCTGAGAACCTGTGGTCATTAGTATAACCATGCTAGTCAACATTTGTTGAGTATTTGATGTGGGCCAAGGACTATTAAAACATACTTTCCATGCATGTTGTTCACTAAGGCCTTAACAACCACTTGACAAGGACATTTTTTACTCTCCTCTCCATTTTACAAGTGAGGAATTTGAGTTCTTGAGCTCACATAGGAATTTAAATCCAGGCAGCCAACTCCAGAGCCTGCACATTCAGCCTCATTGGTACTCCCAAATGATTGGGACTTTGCAGCCCAAGGTTATACAAATCTTAAGAAAGAATCACAGATTTTGAGTTCTCGTCCTACTAACCCATATCAAAATTACTTGCATACCAGGAAGGAGGGCCCTTATAAAGGTGAAGGATTGTATACCAGGATACAGCTTGTGCAGTCTGTTAATGAACCTTTTGTTCTTGTCTAAAGAGTCAAGTGACAGTGCCTGGTCCACATAAACCAATGTCTTCTGGCAATGCATAAATTCTATGAGGAAAGATGGCAACCAAAAATTTCCCGTACATCCAAAAATGCCAAAAGGGATATGGCCTGCAGCAAGCTTCAAGCAAGGGATGCAAGCAAGCGAGTGTCTCATCCACCTGCTCATGACCCTGTGGCATACCACAAACTAGCAAGGACAGAGTGTGGCTTCATGGCATACCACAGCCCCACATGCCTATGTGTCACATTCCATTCGCAGCATGCCCAGAATTCTGCCACTCATGCCATTTTGCCTTCTGCAGAGACAACTTGCCGAAAGTAAACACTTCTCCACAGAGGGCCTGCCCTCCCAAGCTGAATGATATTTGACCTATATGTTAAATTCTTTTGCCTCTCACTGTTTAGCCACACCTCCCTACTCTTCACATACCAGGCTTACAAAAGCCTGCTAAACATTGTCTTAACCCAAAGAGGAGTGTCTTCTAGAAGATTCCTTGTCTCCCTAACCCAGGCTTCTCATGGGACCTCCTGACACTTAGGACTGCCAAAAACAACTTGCAATTCTTGCCGTCCCTCCCAGCTTTCCTGATACTTGGAGAGCCCCACCTTTCCTGGGCACTTTCCATCTCTATCCATCCCACCCACCTTTGCATCCTTTGTTCTCTCTTTGGGTGCTGCCACTCAAGCTTGCAAGTGGTTCTTTTCCCTTAGGCAAAGGATTTTATCTTGATAGTTGTCTGGGGCAGAAGGTTAGGATTTAAGAAGCAAAAGGTTGTAGCTTTAAGCCCCAATTCTGGAATTAAAAAGCATTCCCAGGTACCAGAGATGTTCCAAACCACCAGGTTACAACAATCTATGCAGACCACAAAATCCCTGGTCCCACCTTCACTGCCAGGGATACCCTTAATATCAACTTTCCCTCCTGATGCCCAATTTTATAGCCCTAAAACAACAGATGTCTTCAAGTAGACATTTTCAGTTAGATGGTGCAAAAACAAAACAAACAAAAAAATCCTTCCGTCTGAGGCAGAGCCCATCACTATCTACCTCCCCAAATATGATTTTCCTCCTGAATTCTTATCTTTGTTGGGGCTATTCATAATCATCAAAGCCAGAAACCAAGGTATTGGTTTTCACTTCTCTCTCTTCCTCAAGTCCCACACCAATTAATCTCCCAATCTTTTCAATTCTATCTCTTGAATAATTTCACATGCATCTTTCCCCTCCACCTCCATATAATAGTACCTGTTGTGTTCCCCTTCTTGGGCATGTGTGACTCTCTTAGTCTAAAATGGTCTGCACTTGATTTCCTTGATCTGTATTTTAAAAGTATCAATCTTGGGAGTGTGTAGAAAATAATATCTTAGGAGACCAAGGCAGAAGCAGGGAAACCAAAGCTGATGGTGACTTGACCCATGTTGAAAGCAGCGAAGAGAGAAAATAATGCCCCAAATCTTATATATTTTTAAGGTATCCATTTTATATATCTCATTTCAAAACCTACCAGAACTTCTGAAATAACAGACAAAAAGAAAAACAGAGCCATGAGGTCCTCATTTTAGTCCACTCAGGCTGCTGTAACCATAAACTGAGCAATCGAAATGTATCTCTCACAGGTCTTTGGCAAGGAAGCCCAAGATCCAGGTGCTGGCAGATACAGTGTCTGGTGAGAGCCCAAATCCTAGAAGCCATGTTTTGCTGTAACTTCACATGGGAGAAGAGAAGAGAAGAGGGGTCTCTTCATGAGTGGGACACTAATCCCACTCATGAAGACTCTACCTTAATGAACCATTTAGTTCCTGAAGGACCCATCCCCAGATACATCACCTACTAATAAGAAAAATTAGAATTTCAACATGTGACTTTTCAGGAGAAACAAATATTCAGTCCATAGCAGACTCCTAGCATCTTGTCAATATTATACCTGAAAGTTCCTAACCATTTTCTTATTTAAAGTGTTATCCTCTATTCAAGAAACCTCTTTGAAAATTGAATATGGGTGTAATTTCTATCTCTCTTGAGGATCTTACAAGATAGGAGCATATCTTAATTATCTTGAAAATAACTCTTCATTTCCCACTTTAAGTTATTTTTGTTATTGTTATTTTGTTTTGTTTTCAACAATGCTGGCAATAGAAAAAAACCATGAAATTAACAAAGTTCCACTCTTGTCCTTTTCCCCTTTTTAGTCCTTCTCTCTTAAACTTATCACACCCCATACTTCATAAAGCCCTTATCCTAATAATTGTATTGGTGGTAGTGGCGGCAGCAACAACAGTAGTGGCAGTAACCTAACACATTAACTCGCATTCATAGAATTTCACCATGCCAAGGGTTTATGTGAATTTAATCCGTAAAGGAACCATATGAGATGAGGAACATCTTTATACATCTTTTGTTGATAAGGCAACAGAGGTTCCAGAAAGTGAAAAAAAATTAAGATAATTCACCTAGAAATTTACAGGATGGAATTCAAATCCAATTTTCATAGCCTGTATTTTTATTGGCTCTCTTATCATCATTTATTTGGATTCCAGTTATTGGGTAACTGTGAATGAATCTAATAAAGCATTTCACAAGAACATTTTAAGATTTAAAAAGTAATTTAATGTTTATCTTAGAAAATCTGGAACACTCAGAGGAGCACGAAGAGAAAAAACTGCAGTTATATAATCCATGGGCACATCATACAAGTTTAACTACTGTTAATATTTTTATATTCCTGCATCATACTCAGATTAATTTTGTTGTGATTAAACTGAACTAAATTTTTGTAATCTTTTTCAATTTAACAAAATTGTTAAAATGTTTTCCTGTATCATTAAGTTGTATTTATAGAAAGTTATTTTATTTTTAGTTATGTAGTATACCATTATCTGCACAAATTTATTTTGTTAATTCTGTACTGTTGGATATTTAGGTTAAAATGTTTTCCTTATTTTATGTTGTTTTTCTTATTATAATTAATCTTTAATAAACTGTTAGTATATCTGATTATTTCCTTAGATAAATCCCTTAAACAGGAATTTTCATAGAGAAGTTTAAGCAGAAAATGTTTAAGCTTTTTAACTTTTTTTGCCAAAATACTCTTCTGAAAGGTTATTCTAATTTAAATCCCAGCCAGTTTTTTAAACATGGCCTGTTTCCATACACTCCTACTAATACTCAGAACTAACTGTTACTATTTTTATTTGGAGTTGTTTTCTTTTCCTTTTAATAGTTCTTCCCACTTACTTTATTTTAAAAATCAGAAGGGGAAGAACGTTTGCTTCCTCCCATGAAGGAGTCATAACTGTATGGCATTTGCACTCCACAGACATAATTCACAAATAACTAGAAAACTGGGGAAAAAATATAAAGTATCTGTTTTCCAGCACTAGACAACAGCAGTGCAAGATCTATGATCCCTGAGAGCATGACTTGCAGCCTGGAAGCAATTTCATAACCTTTGGGCAAGAAGGGGGGACTCATGCAGATCTTGGCAGACTTTCCAAATTGAGGAGAGAAAGGATCTCAGAAAGGCTGAGGCAGCTGCAAATTGCATGGCCACATTCCAGGGAGGGAGGAGCTCCCCAGTGGAACAACTCCAGAAATCTGCCTAGAAGTTCCATTGAGTCTCTAACTGAATCCAAAACTGCACATGTGTAAGTGAACTCCACAGATCTACACAGAAAGAAACTGGATCTCTATTTGACAAATTCTCTGAGTTTATGCATTCGGTTTGTTATTCCTCATTTGAATACCTGGAAATTCAGTTAAGACTACAGAATATGTAAGCCTTAGTAGTATGAGTAAAGTAGCCCTACAATAAGACTACTATGAACCCACCCTAAAAATTCTTACCAAAGAGCCCCAATGTGCAACCAAAATACATAACTACCTACCGAACAAAGATCAACACTTTAAAGGAAAAACATCAAAATCCAAACACTCAATAATATAACATTCTTCATATTCAATATCCAACAAAAAATTACTAGATATGCCAAATAGCAACATGTAACCCCTAATAATGAAAAAATCAATGAAATGAAACAGAAACAGCAATGACAGAGAGATAGAATTAGCAGACAATTCTACATCAGCAGATTAGAATTTACAGAATTAAAGGAGCTACTATCAAATCTTAACAATTTAAGAGAAACAAATGTTTTGAAAAGCCACATAAATATTCTAAAGCACCCAAAATAACATACCTAAAATGGAAAAAATATGTACACTTAAAGGACTTAACAGCAGATTTGACATTACAGAAGAAAAGATCAGTGAACTTGAAGACACAATAATATAAATTATCCTAAATCAAGCACAGGAGAGCAATAAAGCTGGAGAAAATAAAAAGGATTGGCACAACACTAACATGCCAGGCAAGTAGTATAACATGCATGCAATTGAAGTTGCAGAATGAGAGGTGACAAAGGAAGAGACAGAAAAGGGCACTTAAAGAAACAAAGGTTGAAATTATCCCAAATTTGTTTTAAATAATAATAAACCCACACATTCAAAAAGTATGAAAAATCCCAAATAGTAAAACATAAAAATACCACACAAGTGTGTTAGCCAGCCTCCAAAATGGTTCCCAATGACCCAAACTGGTGAATATTCATGTCCTTGATAGCTCTCTCCCATACCAAATAGTGCTGGCCTGTTTGACCAATTGGATATTATGAAAATAATGGTACATGACTTTTGAATGTAGGTCAAAAGATTCACCACAGCTTCTACTTTGCTCTCCTTTGAACTACCTACACTAGAAGAAGCCAGCTACCACGTCATTGAATATTCAAGTAGTTCTATGAAATGGCCCATAGGGAAAGAGATTGAGGCCATCTATCCAAATCAGCAACTTGGCAGCCACAAAAGTGAGCCATCTTGGAAGCGGACCCTCCAGCCCCACTCAAGCTTTCAGGTGACTCCAGTCCCCTCCCCTGCAACATCTTACCTGAACTATCAAACCTCTTACTAAGAAGGCCCACTGCAGAGCCACCAAGGTAAGCTAAACTCAAATTTCCAACCCAAAGAAATGGTGAGACAACAAATGATTGTTGTTGCTTCAAGTTACCTGATTTTTTAGGGTGGAGAGGGTAATAATATATTTTACAGCAATAATGAATTATCTTCCTATTTGCCAGCAAAAGTTAGAAAATAAAATCTTAAAAAACACTCCTTTATAATAGAAATAAAACAGCACAAAATATTTAGAGACAGAAATAACAAAATAAGGGAAAATATTTCTGTGAAAATTAAGAGAATGTCTAAAAGAGATTAATTTCTAAAGAAATACAGAATCTACCATATTTCAAATTTGGAAGACACAATATTGTGAAAATATCACTGTTCTCCAAATCAATAGTTTCAGTTGTGATCTTAATCAAAATTCTAACAATTCTTTTATAGGAATTGACAGGATAATTCTTAAATTTGTATGAAAATGCAAACAACCAAAAATAGCAAAATCAATCTTGAAATTAAAAAAAAAGTTAGAGACTTAATATTTCCTCATTTCTGGCATTATTATAAAGCTATAGAATGTAAGGCAAAGTGTAGACATATAGACTAACAGAACACAGATTCTAGAAATAAGCATATATATGATCAGTTGCTTTTAGTAAGGGTACAAAGACATTTCAGTGGGAAAAGGAAACTCTTTCAGCATATAGTATAGAAATTACTATATATCCATAGAAGGAAAAATCAACTTTTATCTCACATCATACCTAAAAGTTAGCACAAAACCATCATAGAATGAAATGTGAAAGATAAACTATACATTTTCTAGAAAAAATTTCTTTATACCAAAGAAGTTGAAGAAAATCTTTATAACCTTTAGATTAGCAGAGATAGTATACCAAAACCACAAATTACAGAGGAAAAATTTGACAAATTGTGCATAATAAAAAATAAGAATTGTTTCTTTTCAAATATTACCACTAGGGGGCTGGAGGTATGCTCAAGTGGAAGAGCACCTGCACAGCAACCATGAAGCACTGAGTTCAAACCCCAGTGCTGCGAAAAAAAAAAAAAAGAATAAAAGAATAAAAAATTACCACTAAGAAAACCAAAAAACAATTCACAAAATGGGAAAATAAGTGGTCAATACATAAATGCCAAGTATATAGAATATATAAATAAATAACTCATAACTCAATAACAAAAGGACAAACAAATCAATAATGGGGGAAACATTTAAACAACACTTCACAAAAGAAGATGTATGAATGGCCAGTAGGCATATGAAAAGGTGCTCAACTCTGAATACACTAAAAACTATTGAATTGTATACTAAAAACTATTGAATTGTACACTTTAGGTGGGTTGAATTTTAAGCTTAATGAATTGTATCTCAAGAATGCTGTTACTTGAAAACTGAAACACTTCAGTGGTTACTGAAGCAAGTACTGTAATGAGGAGTGGATTAAGTGGAGCCTATGAAAATGTTCTATACCTGGATTGTGGCAGTAGTTTCATGGGGGTATGCAACAATGAAAATTCATCAGATTGTATACTTGAAATGAGTTATATGTAACCAATCAGGTTAATTTTATAAAATATGGAAACTGAAAAGTCTCCCTTCTCCCTCTAACATCCATTTCCATCCCAGACACCATTAATGTTACCAATGATTGCATATTACTCTAGACATAATTATGCATATTAATACATTCTCACATATGTAAATATCACAATGTATCCCCCTGTACAACTATTATGTGCTAATAAATTTTATAAAAATACATTCTCACATACATTATCATCCCTTCCTAGCATACTGTACACCCCTATATATCTTGACTTTTTTCTCCACTTAATATATTTTGAATATCATTTTTATTGATATATAAAGAATTTCATTATTCTTTTTTTACATCTGCTCACAATTGGGTGGCGTGGATGTACCATAATTTGTTTAATTGATATCCTATTAATTAATATTCATGCCGCTTTCACTACTCATATACATATTGCTAAAGTGAATAGACTTATGCATATGTAATTCCACACATACAGCTATCCAGACGCTATATGCTTTTCCAGAAGATAATTAGAACAAGGTCTAGACCTTCATAATTTTGATTAAAAAAGCAAATTTCTCTTCATGTGCACAGTCTCAAATTATACTACCACCAGCAGTTATTGGTTTTTATCTTTGACAATGTTATGGATAGAAAACAGTAACTTATTCTTCGAATTTGTTTCTCTACTTTAAGACTGAGGACCTACTCACAGTTCCCAGAATTATTTGTATTTCCTTTTCTGTGAACGAGTGCTTTGAATACTTGACTGTTTTCCTATTACGTTCTTAAACACATACTAATTTATTTATAGTTCTTTCTATATAAGCAAATTATTCTTTATCTCAGTTATGAGTTAACAAGTATTTTTTTAAGTGTGTCATTTGTATTTTGACTGAGTATAATGAGTTGTACTAAATCATTTTTTATTTTAAGTAGTCTAACTTATCACGCTTTTCTTTCACCACTTTTGGGATTTGTGCTAGACTTTATCTTTACCATCTCATGATAATAAAACATAATTCTCCAAAATTTCGTAAGGCATTTTATAGTCTTACTTATTATGTTCAAAGCCTGAATCAATTGAGAATATGTTTTGATATGCCATGAAAAATACTCATCTTATTGTCCAGATGGCTAGTTAATTATTCTGGCACCATTTATTGAGAAGTCCACATTTCTCCATTGATCTGAATGCCTTCCTGGTCATACAATATTTCCTGATATGCCTTTGGATCTGTCTGCACTTTCTACTCTGTTTAACTTACCTACCTGCTATTCATGTAAGAATATCAGGCTGTTTCGTTCAGTATAGCTTTATAACAGGAGTCCACAGCTAGCGAGCCTAGCTGTCCTCTTTTCTTCTACCAGAATTTTCTTAGCTCTGCTAGTTTGTTAACTTTCCACTTGAACCTCAGAACCAGCTTGTGTAGTTTCACAGAAAAATTCTTTTGATACTTTATTGGGATCACATAAAATTTATAGACTGCAGGAAATAAATATTGCTGATTTTGATCCTTACTCTCCAAAATCAATTACAGTACAGCTCTTTGTTTCTGAAAGTCTTCTTTTAGTAGTCTTCAAGTCTTTTACCAGCATTTAAATGTTTTCACAGAAATCTTGTATATTTATTTCCAGTTGTCTAAATCTAATAATTTTGGCTAGAATCTCATAGAATTTGTTGAAAAGAGTAGTGATAGAGCCAATCTCCATCTTGTTCTTAATTTTCATGGAATTTTAAAAATCATTTTCCAGTTAAGAATCTTGCTGGTTTGTAAATAGGTATAAATAAGTCTTATCTATTGAAAGATTTTAAAAATCAAGAAATGAAAGTTAAATGTTAAAAATACCCTCAAGGGAACCAGGAACTAGAGAAAAGGTTAGATCAAGAAGAATTAACTTAGAAGGTAACACACATGCACAAGAAAGCAATGAGAGTCAACTCCCTGTATAGCTATCCTTATCTCAACTAGGAAAAACCCTGTTCCTTCCTATTATTGCTAATACTCTCTCTTCAACAAAATTAGAGATAAGGGCAAAATAGTTTCTGCGGTAGCGAGGGGGTGTGGGGTGGGGGAAGGAGGGGTGGGGGAGAAAGGGAGGGTTCGGGGGGAAGAGGGGAGAAATGACCCAAACATTGTATGCACATATGAATAAAAGAAAAAAAATGCCCTTAAGTCTCTATGGAGATAATTATATTGTTTTTTATTTTACCTATGAGTATAGTAATATATTTTTGCAATATTGAATGTTGTTTGAATTTCTGAAACAAACTTTACCATGTATTAATTTTTTAATACACTACTAGATTTTGTTTGCTACCATTTTGTTTGGGATAATCCATCAGCATTGATAAGTGAGATTGATAGCCTGAGGTTTCCTTTGTTCAGTTTCTGTTAGATTTTGAAACTAATCCCATATTTGCTTTATAAAATTTTTTGCAATCTTGCCTTTGTATATGTGTGGCCAGTAACACGTCAGATTACATTGTAGTTCTCTGTCCCTTAAGAGTTTGATAGATTAAAGAAGAAAACTGCCAGGATATGGAAAACCTCAGAAAAAAGAATGAAACAGAACTGCAAAACAAAATGGAAGGCCAATCTAGCAGAATAGAACAAACAGAAGACAGAATCTCAGAACTTGAAGATGAAATGGTAATTAAAGGAAAAACCAAAGAACTATTAATTAAACAACTCAAGACCTGTGAAAAGAAAATGCAAGAACTCACTGACTCCATCAAAAGACCAAACTTGAGAATCATGGGCATCGAAGAAGGAGAAGAGGTGCAAGCGAAGGGAATGCGTAATATATTCAACAAAATAATAATGGAAAATTTCCCAAATCTAGAGAAAGATATTCCCATACAAATGCAAGAGGCCTCCAGGACACCAAACAGACCAGATCAAAATAGAACTACTCCACGACATATCATTAAAACAACAAGTTCAGAAACTAAGGAAAGAATATTGAAGGCTGTAGGAGAGAAAAAAACAAGTAACATACAAAGGTAAACCCATCAAGTCACAGCAGACTTCTCAACAGAAACATTAAAAGCATGAAGAGCGTGGGGTGAGATCTTCCAGGCACTGAATGAAAATAACTCCAACCCCAGGATACTCTACCCAGCAAAGCTATCATTCAAAATAGATGGAGCAATAAAAGTCTTCCATGATAAGCAGAAACTAAAACAATATGTGACCACAAAGCCACCATCACAAAAGATTCTGCAAGGGATCCTGCACACAGAAAGTGACACCCAACTTAACCATGAAAAGGCAGGCAGCACCAAACCACAGGATAAGAAAAAGCAAGAAAGTAGAGAGTAACATCAAGTTAGGTACACACAATCAAACCTTCAAACAACTAAGACAACTAAATGGCAGGAATCACCACATACCTATCAGTACTAACGCTTAATGTTAATGGACTTAATTCACCCATCAAAAGACACTGTTTGACAAAATGGATTAAAAAAGAAGATCCAACAATTTGTTGCTTACAGGAGACTCATCTCACCAACAGAAATAAGCATATGCTTAGGATGAAAGGCTGGAAGAAGATTTACCAAGCCAATGGCCCCCAAAAACAGGCAGGAGTAGCAATACTTATCTCTGACAAAGTAGACTTCAAACCTACATTGATCAAACGAGATAAAGAAGGACATTCCATACTAATAAAAGGGGAAATAGAACAAAAGGAAATAATAATTATCAACCTGTAAGCACCCAATGTCAACGCACCCCATTTCATCAAACATACCCTGAAAGACCTAAAAGCATATATAAACGCCAACACAGTGGTTGTAGGAGACTTTAACACCCCATTGTCATCAATAGACAGGTCATCCAAACAAAAAATCAATAAAGAAATCCAAGATCTAAAATATGCAATAGATCAAGTGGACCTAGTAGATGTCTACAGAACATTTCATCCAACCTCTACACAATATACATTCTTCTCAGCAGCCCATGGAACCTTCTCCAAAATAGATCATAACCTAGGGCACAAAGCAAGCCTCAGCAAATATAAGAAAATAGAAATAATACCGTGCATACTATCTGACCACAATGCAGTAAAAGTAGAACTCAACAACAAAAGTAAAGACAAAAAACATGCAAACAGCTGGAAACTAAATAACTCATTACTTAATGAAGAATGGATCATCGATGCAATAAAAGAGGAAATTAAACAGTTCCTGGAAGTCAATGAAAATGAAAACACAACCTACCGGAGCCTATGGGACACAGCTAAGGCAGTCTTGAGAGGAAAGTTTATAGCCATATATTAAAAAGATTGAAAGATCCCAAATCAATGACCTAATGATACATCTCAAACTCCTAGAAAAACAAGAACAAGCAAATCCCAAAACAAATAGAAGGAGAGAAATAATAAAAATAAGAGCTGAAATCAACGAAATAGAAACCAAAAAAAACATACAAAGAATTAATGAAGCAAAAAGTTGGTTCTTTGAAAAAATAAACAAGATCGATAGACCCCTGGCAAACCTGACTAAAATGAGGAGAGAAAAAACCCAAATTAGTAGAATTAGGAATGCAAAAGGGGAGATAACAACAAACACCATGGAAGTCCAGGAAATCATCAGAGACTACTTTGAGAACCTATATTCAAATAAATTTGAAAATCTAAAAGAAATGGACAGATTTCTAGATACATATGATCATCCAAAACTGAACCAAGAGGAAATTAATCACCTGAATAGACCTATAACACAAAATGAAATTGAAGCAGCAATCAAGAGTCTCCCCAAAAAGAAAAGTCCAGGACCTGATGGATTCTCTACTGAATTCTATCAGACCTTTAAAGAAGAACTGATACCAACCCTCCTTAAACTGTTCCATGAACTAGAAAGGGAAGGAAAACTGCCAAACACATTTTATGAAGCCAGTATTACACTTATCCCAAAACCAGGCAAAGACACCTCCAAAAAGGAGAACTATAGGCCAATCTCCTTAATGAACATTGATGCAAAAATCCTCAACAAAATAATGGCAAACCGAATTCAGCAACACATCAAAAAGATTATTCACCATGACCAAGTAGGCTTCATCCCAGGGATGCAGGGGTGGTTCAACATACGAAAATCAATAAACGTAATAAACCACATTAACAGAAGCAAAGACAAAAACCACTTGATCATCTCAATAGATGCAGAAAAAGCCTTTGATAAGATCCAACATCATTTCATGATAAAAGCTCTAAGAAAACTAGGAATAGAAGGAAAGCTCCTCAACATTATAAAAGCTATATATGACAAACCTACAGCCAGCATTATACTTAACGGAGAAAAACTGAAACCATTCCCACTAAAATCAGGAACCAGACAAGGATGCCCACTATCTCCACTCCTATTCAACATAGTACTGGAATTCCTAGCCAGAGCAATTAGGCAAGAAGAAGAAATAAAAGGAATACAAATAGGTAAAGAAACTGTCAAAATATCCCTATTTGCAGACAACATGATCCTATACCTTAAAGACCCAAAAAACTCTACTCGGAAGCTTCTAGACATCATCAATAGCTATAGCAAGGTAGCAGGATATAAAATCAACATAGAAAAATCATTAGCATTTCTATACACTAACAATGAGCAAATGGAAAAAGAATGTATGAAAACAATTCCATTTACAATAGCCTCAAAAAAAAATCAAATACCTAGGTGTAAACCTAACAAAAGATGTGAAAGACCTCTACAAGGAAAACTATACACTTCTGAAGAAAGAGATTGAGGAACACTATAGAAACTGGAGAGGTCTCCCATGCTCATGGATTGGTAGAATCAACATAGTAAAAATGTCGATACTCCCAAAAGTAATCTACATGTTTAATGCAATTCCCTTCAAAATTCCAATGACATTCATTAAAGAGATTGAAAAATCTACTGTTAAATTTATATGGAAACACAAGAGGCCACGAATAGCCAAGGCAATACTCAGTCAAAAGAACAATGCAGGAGGTATCACAATACCAGACTTCAAACTATATTACAAAGCAATAACAATAAAAACAGCATGGTACTGGCACAAAAACAGACATGAAGACCAGTGGAACAGAATAGAGGATCCAGATATGAAGCCACACAACTATAAGCAACTTATCTTTGACAAAGGAGCTAAAAATATATGATGGAGAAATAGCAGCCTCTTCAACAAAAACTGCTGGGAAAACTGGTTAGCAGTCTGCAAAAAACTGAAACTAGATCCATGTTTATCACCCTATACCAATATCAACTCAAAATGGATCAAGGATCTTAATATCAGACCCCAAACTCTTAAGTTGATACAAGAAAGAGTAGGAAACACTCTGGAGTTAGTAGGTATAGGTAAGAACTTTCTCAATGAAACCCCAGCAGCACAGCAACTAAGAGATAGCATAGATAAATAGGACCTCATAAAACTAAAAAGCTTCTGTTCATCAAAAGAAATGGTCTCTAAACTGAAGAGAACACCCACAGAGTGGGAGAAAATATTTGCCAACTATACATCAGACAAAGGACTGATAACCAGAATATACAGGGAACTTAAAAAACTAAATTCTCCCAAAACTAATGAACCAATAAAGAAATGGGCACGTGAACTAAACAGAACTTTCTCAAAAGAAAAAATTCAAATGGCCAAAAAACACATGAAAAAATGCTCACCATCTCTAGCAATAAAGGAAATGCAAATTAAAACCACACTAAGATTCCACCTCACCCCTGTTAGAATAGCCATCATCAGCAACACCACCAACAACAGGTGTTGGCGAGGATGCAGGGAAAAAGGAACTCTCTTACACTGTTGGTGGGAATGTAGACTAGTACAACCACTCTGGAAAAAAATTTGGAGGCTACTTAAAAAGCTGGACATCGATCTACCATTTGATCCAGCAATACCACTCTTGGGGATATACCCAAAAGACTGTTACTCCAGAGGCACCTGCACATCCATGTTTATTGCGGCACTATTCACAATAGCCAAGTTATGGAAACAGCCAAGTTGCCCCACCACTGACAAATGGGTTAAGAAAATGTGGTGTCTATACACAATGGAATTCTATGCAGCCATGAAGGAGAGCGAAATGTTATCATTCGCTGGTAAATGGATGGAATTGGAGAACATCATTCTGAGTGAGGTTAGCCTGGCCCAAAAGACCAAAAATCGTATGTTCTCCCTCATATGTGGACATTAGATCAAGGGCAAACACAACAAGGGGATTGGACTATAAGCACATGATAAAAGCGAGAGCACACAAGGGAGGGGTGAGGATAGGTAAGACACCTAAAAAACTAGCTAGCATTTGTTGCCCTTAACACAGAGAAACTAAAGCAGATACCATAAAGCAACTGAGGCAAATAGGAAAAGGGGAACAGGTACTAGAGAAAAGGTTAGATCAAAAAGAATTAACCTAGAAGGTAACACCCACGCACAGGAAATCAATGTGAGTCAATGCCCTGTATAGCTATCCTTATCTCAACCAGCAAAAACCCTTGGTCCTTCCTATTATTGCTTATACTCTCTCTACAACATTATTAGGAATAAGGGCAAAATAGTTTCTGCTGGGTATTGAGGGGGGGAGCGGGAGGGGGTGGAGTGGGTGGTAAGGGAGGGGGTGGGGGCAGGGGGGAGAAATGAACCAAGCCTTGTATGCACATATGAATAATAAAAGAAAAATGAAAAAAAAAGAGTTTGATAGAATTCCCCTGTGAATGTATCAAACTAGTGCTTTTTTTTTTTTAGTGGTAGTGTATTTGAACTAAGGACCACATGCTTACTAAACCATGCTCCTACCCCTTTCTGCTTTAGTTATTTTTCATTTATTTTTGCCTGTATCATGATCCCTCTACTTATGCCCCCCTGTATCTGGGATTATAGATATGTGCTACTATACCCATCCTTTTATTGTTGAGATAAAACTAGGGAGGGTCTCCCTATTTTTCCTCTGGGCTAACCTCGTACCTTGATCTTCACATAATGTCCACCTCCTAAGTAACTGAGATTTGAGGCTTGTGCCTAGTCTATTAGCCTAATGTTTCTTAAAAGGATATGAATCTTGATAAGTTTTTCCATTATTATTTCCATAATAATTAAGTAAATTACATTTATTTCTGAAAGGTTATGCATTGAATCTTTGTTTTCTAAATTATTTCTATGTGAACACAGAATGTCTTATGAATTTTTTCTGTATATCCAGTTCTTTATTATATTGTAATTAAATATTTTTAAATTTATTTCCTTCATTTTGGTCTTATTGGGGTTAGCCAAATTATCTTTAAATTTTTTCCCATAGAATCATCAGTTAAATTTGTCATATTACCTTTTATATATTGATATCTCACTCTCATTTTTCTTCTATCTGCTTTCCTTAACTTTCTTTTGCTTTTATACTTTTAATTTTAACAAGCAGATACTTTTACTCAACCACTTTTATCCTCTATTATTTGTTATTATAAATTTTCCTCTAAGTAATGCATAAAAAAAGCCTGTATCATTATGAATAGTTGATGTTTTGCTTTCATTATCATTGTCATTGTTTCCTAGAAAATTGGCATTTTCAGTTTTAATGACTTCTTTGGCTTAAAAATGTCTTTAAAAAGAGGTTTCTTCACTCTTGGGGATAAACCCAAAAGACTGTGACACAGGTTACTCCAGAGGCACCTGCACACCCATGTTTATTGTGGCATTATTCACAATAGCCAAGTTATGGAAACAGCCAAGATGCCCCACCACTGACGAATGGATTAAGAAAATGTGGTATCTATACACAATGGAATTCTATACAGCCATAAAGAAGAATGAAATGTTATCATTTGCTGGTAAATGGATGGAATTGGAGAACATCATTCTGAGTGAGGTTAGCCTGGCCCAAAAGACCAAAAATCGTATGTTCTCCCTCATATGTGGACATTAGATCAAGGGCAAACACAACAAGGGGATTGGACTTTGAGCACATGATAAAAGCTTTAGCCCACAAGGGAGGGGTAAGGATAGGTCAGATACCTAAAAAATTAGCTAGCATTTGTTGCCCTTAACGCAGAGAAACTAAAGCATATACCTTAAAAGCAACTGAGGCCAATAGGAGAAAGGGACCAGGAACTAGAGAAAAGGTGAGATCAAAAAGAATTAACCTAGAAGGTAACACACACACACAGGAAATTAATGTGAGTCAACTCCCTGTATAGCTATCCTTATCTCAACCAGCAAAAACCCTTGTTCCTTCCTATTATGGCTTATACTTTCTCTACAGCAAAATTAGAAATAAGGGCAAAATAGTTTCTGCTGGGTATTGAGGGGGTTGGGGGGAGAGGGAGGGGTCGGAGTGGGTGGTAAGGGAGGGGGCAGGGACGGGGGGAGAAATGACCCAAGCCTTGTATGTACATATGAAGAATAAAATAAAAAATAAAAAGAGGTTTCTTTCCCAAGCAGTCTCTTATATTTTGTTTTGTTTGAGGATTTTAATTTCTGTGGCCTTGCTTTGTAGCAGCTGCTCTTGAGGAACTGGCTCTGAGAATGACAAGGTGAGGGAGCATTAACCTCTTCACAAGAGCACTGTACCTGTGACCTAATCACCTTCCACTAGGCTCCATCAAGCAAGAGTCCTCCATCTCTCAACATCAACAAGCTTCCAGCATGTGAAATTGCAGGGGATGGAGAGACCACATCAAAAGCATAGCACCCACTAAATTATATGGATAATTTTCCTAAGTGTTTCTCTTTATACCTTCATAATTCTATTCATATTACTTTAGTTATTTGCTCATTAATACTCTCTAGTTTTAAATAAATGAGGAAATTGGACCTAACTTATTTAGCAGTTTTATCCTTCTTTGTACCAATTTTTACTGTGTATACTACTTCTGCAATTTTTAGGTTTTGTAATATTTGTGTTCTATTGATTGCATCTTTTTCCTTTTTTTTTTATTTCTTCATTCTTCTACTGTTTAGCTAAAATTTTGCCAATATCTTCAGAAAGGGTCCATATGAAGAAAATTCTCTCACTATTTTTCATGATAAGGGATATTTTAATGCTGTTTTTGTTGTTATATATAGATGACAGTTTTCCAGTCTGTAACATTCTTTTTTTATTATTTCCAATATATTGGTATATTCAACATGGGAAAAGATTACAGATGCTTAGGAAACAATTTGAGAACACAATTCTTTCAGATTTTGATATGTGTTCTTCCATAATATTTTATTTCTGTTATATCCAAAACTAAACTAACAGCACATTTGGGGGGATTCTCCCTTATTGTGTGTTTACAAAGATATCAAATTAGTTTTCACAGAAACAACTCTTGTTTTTATTGTTCATAATAATTTTCAATATGCATTTAATTGTAGATTTATAATAACAAGTAGCACTATCAAAAATATTTTTGTGAAAATAGTTACCAGTAAACATGGACTCAGTTTTTGGATGTCAAACCACACAATCATAATAGAGTGGCCTACAAGCTATGAGTTGGCATGTGCCAAAGTTTTTTGTCTTTTTTTAAAAAATTTTTTATTAGTATATATTCACTATACAGGGGGATGCCTATAACATTCTTGATTGGCATATCCTCTCCTTCAATTGTTTAAAGGTACTACTTCACCATCTTCCAAAACTGAATGTTATTGGAAAGAATTCTGAGTCTGTCATTTTTTTCTCTTATCTATTTGCCTAGGTGCTTGTGTTACTTTTTCATTGCTGAAACAGTTTAAAGGAGGAAGGATTTATTTTGGCTCATGGTTTCAGAGGTTTCTCTCTATGGTTGGCTGGGTCCATTACATTGGACCTGAGGTGAGGCAGAACAATGTGATAGAGAGGTTGTGATGGAACAGAACTGCTCACACATGGCAGCCAGGAAGCAAAGAGGAGTAACAGGAAGGGGCCAGGGACAGAGTCCTATCACCAGAGGTTTAGGTGGGAGCAAAGTGCTGAGCCTGTGGCTGTCAATGTATTTGCCATCCAGCACCTGCCTTCTGGCTGCATGTGTTGACGGCTGGATGACTCTGGATTCAGACCCTCTGAATCACGTGATACCCACAGCCTCCCACACACACAGGGATGTGAATTCTGAGGCAGAGCCTGAAGCAATGAGACTAACCCCTGGGACTTCAACCTAGCCATGTTTTCTGGCAGTCAGTACTGAGGGCCCAAAGTCCAGACCCTCTGAATTATTAAACTTTCACAGCCTCCTCCCCACTGCTGGTGAACTGCTAAGCAGGTTCTGTAAGCATTGAGACCAACAGGAAGAACAACTAGGTCACTCAGTTCTCTCCAGTCAGTGCAAAACTCAGTGCCTTATTTGCTCCACACTCTTTATGACACATTTGACAGTCACCCCAAGTCTTGGACACTCACTGCACCTGAGGACCCAAACAGGGGTTGGGGAACAGTGAGGACCTGCTCAGCCCACAGGCTGTACAGTTTCCTGAAACCAACAGCAACAACTCCCAGGACACAAAGAATGGAAACTTCTATAGCAAAAGAAACCCAGAAGCTGACAACCAACCCTTCTACAAGAGATTCCAGCCAGTTGACCTCAATCTGAGCAGTGCTGGGTATCAAGTTCAGTTCCCTGAGCATGTAGGTGAATGTTTGGCTACTGAGCCATGCCCCACAGTTTGGTAGTGAGAAATAATACATCAACTTCATCTCTACACTGTCCTGCCTGAACATCAATACTATTTCAACTGAAACACTACAAGTGATTAAAACTTCCAACCCACAACTTGGCCTCAGATGCATAAATCCTAATGTAGAAACACAAGTAATATGAAAAAAATAAGGCAACATTGTCTCCTCCAAATCTCAGTTTTGCACTAAAGGACTTGAATGATAGTGAAGTGGATGAAACTTCAAACAATGAACTAAAAAAAAAAATTTGAAAATAGGGTATCATGGACCAAAGGTAAAATAGAGGAATTAGATCAATTACAAAAAGACTAAGAAAATATGAATGGAAAATGTAAGACTTCTGGGACACCATCAAAAGACCAAACCTATAAATAGGTATAGAAGAGGTCCAAGCAAAAAGTGCAGATAAATTATTAAATAAAATAACAGAAAATGTTTCTAACCTTGAGAAAGAGAATACCACAAAAAAGAACAAATAACATAAATATTATGTGTATGGAGGTTAAATTATGTACCTGGAAATCCCAAAGGAAACAACTAAATCAATGAAAAAACTACTAAAAAATTAGGGAATTCATCAAATCAAAATATATAGTTTGGCTGGGCCCTGGCACTTGGGAGGCAGAAGCAGAAGGATCATGAATTCAAGGCCAGGATAGGCTACAAAGCAAGACTCTGTCTCAAAAGCAAAACAAAACAAAGCACCAAAATATATAGCTTGATTGCTTTATGTGTACAAATAAGCAAAAGACATACTGGAAGTAAAAGATTCCATTGCAATGGCTGTCATCACCATGGGGAGATATGTGCAGGAAATGAATTGGAGGGAAATTTTAAAAATTGATGCCTGATGGGCACAAAAGAATGTTTGAACGATCTTTTCAACACTTTTTTCAGATAGGAAGATCATTAAAATGTCAAGTTGATTTCTAAATTAATGCTACAACATTAACTTATAGCATACTAACAAAACTTTATTGTGATGTATCAGCACTTTCTTATTTGAAATTAGGTAGACTGATATGAAAATCAGTCTAAATCTCATGTGAAAAAATAAATCAAAATATCTAGTAAGAGCTGTGAGAGTATGGCATCCAAAATGACCACTGTGACACAGATGCAGGCAGCGTGAGCTCCATGAATCAGGGACCTTGCTGAGAAGCTGAAGCCACACTGGGCAGAGGTGAAACACCAGGGAGAGTTGAGACTTTGGCACCTTGAACCCCTAGCCCATGGAAGGCTTCTCCATGCCATGATATGCTAAGAGAACAGGCAGGCCACCATCCCCACACCACTGTCACTGACTGCTGGCTGCCTGCCACTGGCTGCCGGCTCCAAACGTGCTTGGGATACTTTCAGCAGACCAAACAGGTGAGAGCCAAGCATCACATAGTATCCCTCAGCCACCCCTGGGATAAACCAGCACAACCCCCCTGGACAGACTGATCCTCCCCCTGCAGAAAAAACCTGAATAAACAACAGAACTGAAAACTAGCACACAGCAGAGGGGGCGAGGCTGCTGAAAGTGCACTGGAGAAGGGGAAAGGGGCAAGAAGCTGAACTCATGAACCATCAATAAACAAACAGCAGGAGGGCCACCAGCAGGCAGTGACAGGCCGCTGCCTGAAATAGGGAAGGAGTGAAGGTGGCAGACTACAGGGCTCAGACCATGGGCACACACTGTCAGATGGCTCTGCAGCATTGAAGAACAAACAGTGAACCATCACAACACACTGACAGTGGCAGCCAGCTGATGGATCACTGACCTTGCCCTTGACCCAGGGAAAGGGAGCATGGCAAAGACACAAGCCCCTAGTAAACAAGCACAGAGATAAGCCTACTCCAAGCAGGACAACTAGTAGACTGCAGAGCTGCCACATCTCACTGCGGCAGAAACTGACCAAGCAGCAGCTGCTGAAAGACAGAAGGAAAAAAAAAAACGCTACCCACAGGCCAACCACCTGGCAAGACTAAGACAGAGCTTCTGCTTAAATATCAACACCAGGACTGGATACTGGAGGAGTAACACCAGAACTTAAACTAAGACTGAAATTCAATTGATCCTGAACCTGAAGTGTTTGTTTTTTTGTTTCTTGTTTATTTGCTCATCTCTCTCCATTGATTTCTTTGGGTTTTTTTTTTGGTTTGGTTGTTGTTTTTCTTTGTTTCTGTTTTTTGTTTTGTTTTGTTTTTTGTTGTTGTTTTTGTTTTGTTTTATCACTGTGAATTAGTTAATAAAAAATTACACCCAAACCAGGGACAGAAACAGCACATACACAATTAGCTAAAAATCCAGTTTAGCCACAAAACAAAATTAAACCAAGGGAAAGAAAATAGGTGACTGAAACCACCAACTAGCCTATCAAGAATAGTAACACAATACCAACAGGAACAATGGGAAGAATAAAAAGAGATGGAAACCATTCCCCCCTCCAAAAAAATAATTTAATACAAGATTCAGAGGGAAATTAAGAAAATGGATACTCAGTTCTGGACTCCAAGAAAACAAAAACAAATGATGCCAAGGAACCCAACAATGTCCACAAGAACATCCTTAAAGAAGATATCCTGCAAGTAATCACTGAGAATTTCATGGAGATGATAATAGACATGGTTACCCATAATGTACAAGAGGAACTCAAGAAATTTCAAGACACCAAAAATAAAGAATATGAGAAGACACAGAAACAAATAAATGAAATCATAGGAGCCTTAAATAAACACCAAAGTGAAACAGAGATCACTATAAATAGGGAGATAAATGAATTAAAGACAAAAATAGACGATATTAAAGAGGAAGTGACCCATGACATGGAAAACCTCAGAAAAAAGAATGAAACAGAAACAGAAAACACAATGGAAGGCCACTGCAGCAGACTAGAACAAGGAGAAGACAGAATCTCAGAACTTAAAGATAAATGGAAATTTAAGGAAAAACTGAAGAGCTACTAGCCAAACAACTCAAGACCTGCAAAAGGAATATGCAAGAACTCACCAACTCCATCAAAACACCAAACCTGAGAATCATGGGCATTGAAGAAGGAGAAGAGGTGCAAGCAAAAGGAATTTGCAATATATTCAATAAAATAATAACAGAAAATTTCCCAAATCTAGAGAAAACAATGCCCATTCAGGTACAGGAAGCCTCCAGGACACCAGACTTGACCAAAATAAACTACCCCATGACATATTATCATTAAAATCACATACACAGAGAATAGAGAAAGAATATTGAAGGCTGGAAGAGAGAAAAATAACATACAAAGGTAAACCCATCAAAATCACAGCAGATTTCTCAATGGAAACATTAAGAGCATGGGGTGAGATCTTCCGGGCACTGAATGAAAATAACTTCAACCCCAGGATACTCTACCCAGCAAAACTATCATTCAAAATAGATGGAGCAATAAAAGTTTTCCATGATAAGCAGAAACTAAAATAGTATGTGACCACAAAGCCACCACTACAAAAGATTCTTCAAGGAATTCTGCACACAGAAAGTGAAAGCAAACAAAACCATGAAAGGGCAAGCAGTACCAAACCACAGGAGAAGAAAAGACAAAAAAAAATAGAGAATAACATTAATTCAGCTGCACACAATCAAACCCTTAAACAACAAAAACAAGTAAATGATAGGAATCACCACATACTTGTCAATATTAACACTGAATGTTAACAGACTTAACTCCCCCATCAAAAGACACTGTTTGGCAAACTAAATTAAAAAGGAAAATCCAACAATCTGTTACTTACAGGAGACCCATCTCATTGACAGAAACAAGCTCTGGCTTAGGGTAAAAGACTGGAAGAAGATTTACCAAGCCAACAGCCCCCCAAAACAGGCAGGGGTAGAAATACTTATCTTGTAAAAGTAGACTTCAAACTTACATTGATCAAACAAGGTAAAGAAGGACACTTCATACTAATAAAAGGGGAAATACACCAAAAGGAAATACAATTATCAACCTACATGCACCCAACGTCAATGTACACAATTTCATCAAACATACTCTGAAGGACCTAAAAACATATATATATATATATTCTCCAACACAGCGGTAGTGGGAGACTTTAATACCCCCTTATGACCAATAGATAGGTCATCCAAACAAAAAATCAATAAAGAAATTCTAGAACTAAATCATACCATAGATCAAATGGACCTAGATGATATCTACAGAATATTTCATCCAACTTCTGCATAGTACACATTCTTCCCAGCAGCCCATGGAACCTTTTCCAAAATTAATCATACCTTAGGCACAAAGCAAGCCTCAGCAAATATAAGAAAACAGAAATAATGCCATGCATTCCATCTGATCACAATGCACTAAAACTAGAACTCAACAAGAAAAACAACAGTAAAAAACATGCAAACAATTGGAAGCTGAATAACACATTGTTCAATGATCAGTGGGTCATTAATGAAATAAAAGAGGAAATTAAAAGGTTCCTGGAAGTTGATGAAAAGGAAAACATGACCTACCAGAACCTATGGGACACAGCAAAGGCAGTCCTGAGAGGAAAGTTTATAGCCATGAGTACATTTATTGAAAACACAGAAAGATCTCAATTCAATGACCTAATGCTACATCTCAAACTCCTAGAAAAACAAGAACAAGCAAAACCCAAAACAAGCAGAAGGAGAGAAATAATAAAAATAAGGGCTGAAATCAATGAAATGGAAACAAAAAAAAATCATACAAAGAATCACTGAACCAAAAAGCTGGTTCTTTGAAAAACTAAATAAGATTGACAGACCCCTGGCAAACCTGACTAAAATGAGGAGAGAAAAAACCCAAATTAGTAGAATCAGAAATGCAAAAGGGGAGATAACAACAAACACTACTTTGAGAACCTATATTCTAATAAATGTGAAAATCTTGAAGAAATGGACAGATTTCTAGATATTTATGACCATCCAAAATTGAACCAAGAGGATACTAATCACCTGTATAGATCTATAACACAAAATGAAATTGAAGCAACAATAAAAAGTCTCCCAAAAAAGAAAAGTCCAGGACCTGATGGATTCTCTGCTGAATTCTATCAGACCTTTAAAGAAGAACTAATACCAACCCTCCTTAAACTATTCCACAAAATAGAAAGGGAAGGAACACTGCCTAACTCATTTTATGAAGCCAGTATTACACTTATCCCAAAACCAGGCAAAGACACCTCCAAAAAGGAGAACTATAGGCCAGTGTCCTTAATGAACATTGATGCAAAAATCCTCAACAAAATAATGGCAAACCAAATTGAACAACATATCAAAAAGATCATTCACCACGACCAAGTCAGCTTCATCTCAGGGATGCAGGGGTCATTCAACATATGCAAATCTATAAATGTAATACAGCATATTAATAGAAGCAAAGACAAAAACCACTTGATCATCTCAATAGATGCAGAAAAAGCCTTCAACAAGATCCAACACTACTTCATGATAAAAGCTGCAAGAAAACTAGGAATAGAAGGAAAGTACCTCAACATTGTAAAGGCTACATATGACAAACCTACAGTTTGGGAAAAACTGAAACCATTTCCTCTAAAATCAGGAATGAGACAAGGGTGCCCATTATCCCCACTCCTATTCAACATAGTACTGGAATTCTTAGCCAGAGCAATTAGGCAAGAAGAAGAAATAAAAGGAATACAAATAGGTAACGAAACTGTCAAAAGATCCCTATTTGCAGATGACATGATCCTATAACTTAAAGACCAAAAAAACTCTACTCAAAAACTCCTAGACACCAAAACAACTACAGCAAGGTGGCAGGATATAAAATCATCTTACAAATATCATTAGCTTTTCTATACACCAATAACAAACAAACTGAGAAAGAATATATGGAAACAATTCCATTTACAATAGCCTCAAAAAAAATTAAATACCTAGGAGTAATCTTAACAAAGGATGTGAGTGACCTCTACAAGGAGAAAGAGATTGAAAAAGACTACAGAAGGTGAAAAGATCTCCCATTCTCATGGGTTGGTAGAATCAATATAGTAAAAATGGCTATACTACCAAAAGCAATCTACATGTTTAATGCAATTCCCATCAAAATACCAATGGCATTCATCACAGAGACTGAAAAATCTACCCTAAAGTTCATGTGGAAACACAAGAGACCGCAAATAGCCAAGGCAATACTCAGCAAAAAGAGCAATGCTGGAGGTATCACAATACCCAACTTCAAACTACATTACAAAGCAATAGCAATAAACTTAACATAACATGAAGGCCAGTGAAACAGAATAGAGGCAGCTATGCCCACCTTATTTTTGACAAAGGCACCAAAAATATACAATGGAGAAAAGACAGCCTCTTCAACAAATGTTGCTGGGAAAAGTGGTTATCCATCCACAAGAAACTGAAACTAGATCTATGTTCATCACCCTGTACTAGTATCAACTCAAAAGGACCTTAACATCAGACCTGAAACTCTGAAGTTAGTACAGGAAAAAGGAAAGAATACTCTGGAAGTAACAGGTATAAGCAAGGACTTCCTCAATAGAATCCCAGCAGCTCAGAAACTAAGAGAAAGGATGAATAAATGGGACTTCATAAAATTAAAAAGCTCTGCACAACAAAAGAAATGGTCTCTAAACTGAAAAGAACACCCACAGAGTGGGAGAAAATATTTGCCAGCTACACATCAGACAAAGGGCAATAACCAGAACATACAGGAAACACAAAAAACTAAACTCTCCCAAAATCAATGAACCAATAAAGAAATGGGTTACTGAACTAAGCAGAACTTTCTCAAAAGAAGAAATTCAAATGGCCAAAAAACATATGAAAAAATGCTTACCATCTTTAGCCATAAAAGGAATGCAAATCAAAACCACACTAATATTCTACCTCACCCCTGTTAGAATAGCCATCATCAAAAACACCACCAACAATAGGTGTTGGCGAGGATATGGAGAAAAAGGAACCCTCATACACTGCTGGTGGGATTGAAAGCTAGTGCAACCTCTCTGGAAAGAAATATGGCTGCTTCTTAAAGCATAGATCTGCCATATGATCCAGCAATCCCACTCCTGGGGATATACCCAAAGGAATGCAACTCAGGTTACTTCAGAGGCACCTGCACACCCATGTTTACTGTGGCGCTATTCACAATAGCCAAGTTATGGAAACAGCCAAGATGCCCCACCACTGACGAATGGATTAAGAAAATGTGGTATCTATACACAATGGAATTTTATGCAGCCATGAGGAAGAATGAAATCTTATCATTTGCAGGTAAATGGATGGAACTGGAGAACATCATTCCGAGCAAGGTTTGCCAGGCTCAGAAGACCAAATATTGTATGTTCTCCCTCCTATGTGGACTTTAGATCTAGGGCAAATACAGCAATGTTGTTGGACTTGGGTCATATGCTAAGGGGAAGGCACATACGGGAGGTATGGGGATAGGTAGGAAACCCAAAACAGAAAAGTGTTTGATGTCCCCACTGCAGAGGAACTAATACTGAAATCTTAAAGCAACAGAGGTCAATATGGGAAGGGGATCAGGAACTAGTGAAAAGGTCAGGTAGAGATTAATCAACTTGGGTTGTAACACACTTGTGCATGGAAGCAATGCTAGGAATCTCTCTGAATAGCTATCCTTATCTCAACTAGCAAAAACTCTTTTTCTTTCTTATTATTGTTTATTTCTTCTCTTCAACAAAATTAGAGATAAGGGCAGAACAGGTTCTGCCTGGAAGCAAGGGGGTAGTGGGGAGAGGAGGAAGAGAAGGGGGGCAGGGGGGAGGAATGACCCAAACAATTTATGCACATGAGAATAAATAAATAAAAAAGATTAAAAAAAAAAGAACTGTGAGAAAGAGCTTAAAATGAAGAAAGATATTGATTTCTCAACAGACTAAGGAAATACAATGTATGAAAAGCAAAACCTTGAAAACTCTTACTAGTAATAAAATAGAAATTAAAAATAAAGATACTATTTTACTGGAAAAAGTCATCAAAACAAAAGTTATATACTATCCATGGTTACAGAGGATAGAATAATAATTATACTTTCTTCTGTAGCTACTATGACTGTAATTGACACAGCTCTTTAGGAAAGGAATTTGGCAATGTGTATTAAGAGAAACATAAAAATGTAGTTAGTTTTTGATTCACTAATTTCACTTTTGGGAACTATCCTAAGGAAACAATTCAAAATATAAGAGGGAAAAAAAACCCTATTTACCAAGATGTTCACCGCATTATTTATAATTACTAAAATAAAAATTATCCAAATGTCTAAGAAGGGAATAGTTAAGTAAATTACAATGCGTCATTTGAGAGATTTTATGTGGTCATTAAAATTATACTTAAAAAGAAGCTAAGCAGAAAAATGTTTATGCTGGAAGAAATATTCAAAATAGCATTTATACTGAAATAGCAACTAATGAGAGTGGTCATTGAAATGGCAAAATTATGATGTTTTAAATTCTCAACCTCTGTGAGAAAAACTATTGGTCATGACAGTTACCCACTTTAAATGTCCAAATGATCACTTTCTTTCCTAGTGTAGACATAACAGAGAACTTTAGTTATATGACACTGTCACTCTTGGATTGCTTTAAAGCACAATCCACCATGTCTACTGAAGCTGAAATTTTTCTTTCATTGCTGTATAAACCATTCTCCTACCTCCATGGCTTAGACTCATCTGAAGAAAGACAGTAGTTAGTCTGCCTTCTGTCAAACTTGGCTCACCTGGCTACAGCAGGAGGTGAAAAGGCAGTCAACTTGGGGTAGAAAAGGAGTGAGAGCATCTCTCAGCAATGATAAACTTCTCATAACATACTGCCAGAGGGGAACAGTTAATGTCTGCTCCCAGATCACCCTAGGTATTAGGAATGTGACTGAGACTAGTCGTGCATGTTGGTGGTTATCCCCAACACTATACAAAGACTAAGGTAGGGAGGTGATCTTTGGCCTTTAAGTAAGAGTGATCACAAAGTGGTGTAGTTCTAGTGCTACACAGTCATCTTGAAAATGAACTATAATAAATAATTTCACTAAATTTAATAAATTACTTACCTTGGCTCTTGTCCTAAGCACTTAACCTGCATTAACCCACCAAATACTCAACAGCCATACAATGTGTGTGCTATTCTCATTCTTGTTTCTATAGATAGGAAAACTGAGGTGAAAAGAGGTTTACTAACTCACCCACAGTCTCTTAGCTAATAAGTGATGAGGTCAGTAATAGGATCAGCAGTCCCCACGGCCTGTGTTCTTTTTTGCTTGTTTGTTTGCTTGTTTGTTTTTATTGTTGCTGAAGTTTTTTGTTTTGTTTTGGGTTTTTTTTGTTTTTGTGGTCCTGGAGATCAAAACTCAGGGCCTTGTGCAAGTGCTCTACCAATGAGCTACATACCCAGTCATTAATTTTTTGAGACAAGGTAGTGTCTCAGCTGTTCTGGAACTTGTTGTGTGGTTCAGACTGGCCTTGAACTCAGGATCCTTCTCCTTTAACCTTCCAAGTGCTGGGATTACAGAAGTGTCACCATACCCAGTCTATAACCTGTGTTCTTCACTACTGTTGATAAACGTCTCTGATAGTCTAATTTGTATTACTGAAATTATTCTGATGTCCATTTATTAGGCTCATCTTTATCATTGGCCAGTGAAAAAAACCATGATTTCACTTGTTTCCTCATTGTAAAAGGCATCCTTCACAATGGACTGAATGGTGTCCCCCACCCAAATTCATATGTTGAAGTCCTAACCCCAATACCTCAGAAGATGACCTTATTTCAAGGATGGATCTTTATAGATACAATCAAGTTAAGTTGGTTATTAGGATAACTAGTATGACTCTTGTTGTTATGAAAAGCAGAGATCTGTAGATAGAAATACACACCGGGTGGATGGTCATGTAAAAATGAAGGCAAATGTTGCAATAATATTTCTGCAAGTCAAGGAATAGCAGAGAATGCCAGGGAACCACTAGAAGTTAAGTGAGAGGCCTGGAACACATTCTCTCGCAGCCCTAAGAAGGAACCAATCTTAAGGACACCATGATTCCATACTAGTTTGTATTTAAGAGACCTGAGGCAAACTAATACCATATCTTTTCCTCTTCCTGTTATTATTGTCTGTCAACATAAGGAAAATTATTTTTGTTCAGTGAAGCAGCTGAAACTAAAATGGATGTAAGGACTAAGTAAAGAGTGGATATCTCTGATGAAATGATTTCATAGTTGTAATTGCAAAACTATGTTTTATGAGGCCTAAAGATTCTACATGCTTACCCAAAAAGCTTCCGTGCAGTCAGAGTGCAGGGTCCCTAGAATCCCATCCCCTCCACATATCATGAGAGCCAGTCCACTTTTCTCTGCTACACAATTTGTGTTCAGATTGTAATTTTGTTTAAAGAAAAAATTCTATTTTAAAAAGTAAAGAAAACCAATTTAAAAGCAGAACATGTTTCATTTCTTCACTTGGTACCATTTTATTGAGTCACTACTCTGCACAGGGAAAATTTTATCTCCTGTAGACTCATTTAATTGCCCCAAGTAAATATTGTATCAGCAAAAAAAGTTGAAATTATGAAGTAAGAGTTCACTACTTCAATTTTATTCATCAAAACATGTAATGGCCAATGAAAATGTGTTTGGCCATTAGGCAAAAAAATTTGCCCATATAGTCTAAATAAGTCTTAAGATTTTATTTCTCATTAACATATTACAAGTAGTGATTTCCATTTTTCTTTTTCTTGAGTTTTCAGGATATCTATTACCCAGGCTCAGAATAATTGAGAGGTCTCTGGTGAAATAAAAGCATGAAGATTGACTATTAAATAAAGAACAAAATGTGAAACAATACAAATTAGCTTGTTTCCATTTCAAAAAGCAACCAACAAAATGTTTGAGTTTGCAGCATCTTTAGAAGGCTGGAGTTTGATAGCTTGGGATTTTATCTGGTCTTGAAGGAGACTCAAAGATATTGAATAAATAATATTTGGACACAATTGTTACTGAAATGGTTTTCAGGTCTGCCCTGAGATTAATTTGAACTTTGGACATTTAGCCTGAGGAACAGATGGATCCCTCAGTCACAAATATTTACTTAGGGTGCATGTGTACAAGAGACTGTACTGGGTGGAGAGGCCAAGTCCAGCAGCAGAGCAAGAAAGCTTGCCTGGGAAATTCCAGTAGAGAGCAACTGTTACACAGGACAATGACTGGCTCCCCAACAATTTTCCTTCCTACCACTAGCCTATCCCATCCTACCCTGCCCTGATTCTGTTCATTCGCTGGACCAAGAGATGCTTTCTCTGAGGTTTCTTTTTGTAAATTTCTTTTGTAAATTCAAGAGAAAGAAGACATTTCACCACAATTGTCATTAAAACTCAGTCCTTTAAGATGTAACTTGCATATTATCAGACCACAAAATTCTACTTTATCTCTACTCTCTTAAAAAATACATGCACTAGGCCTAGTTGAGAAATAGCAAAAGAGAAGAAACTTAAGGAATAAGACTGTAAACTTATCAGTCTGATTTTAAGCAAAAAATTCCAATATTTGCACAACCAAACAACCACAGAAGACACCGATGTAGCTATAAAGTTCCCATGATGATGCTATCCAAAGGTGACGGCAAAATACTTTGGAATTTGCCTTTAGAGTCTTTAACATTTTCTTTGGAACTTCCTCAAAAATGGTAAATCACTTTATGCAAGTTATTTAACTTATTTTTCTTTGCATGTAAGATTCCTCATAGCCAAGGAGTGATAATAATAGTATCTGCCTCATTGAAGTTTTGTGAGAGCTAAATGAGAGGTATAAACAGCCTTTAGCACAGTTTGGTGTGTCCAGTAAATGTTATTAATATTAGTAGTAGTAGTTTAATTAGAACCGTCACGATTCTTGAAGGATGTATGATTTTTTGGACTGTTGAAAGGCTTGTGAAAATAAGTCTTAATCAGAAGAGTCATAGAACGTAGCACTAAACCTTTATGTCAACAGCAACAGGGGACTCTAGAACAAGAAACACATTGCATTTTTTGAAGGCTATTGGCCGGAATTGGTTTTTGTTTTGATTTGGTTTTTTACAAAAGTAGTCTCAAACATGCACTAAATAATGTCAGCATACTTAAAATAAGCAGTATCTTCCTACTGCGACTACCTTGAAGGGAAAAAATAGGCTCCTTGTAATGGAAGTTTTGTGGAAATGTATGGTTTCACCACCAGGCACTGTTTTCAGAGTCACGCCTGGATCAGTTCCAGGGGAGTTGACAAACACAAAGATGACATGTGCACATTGAAATAATACAAACAAGCACCTGTGCTCTCACACTTTGTAACGCTAATTTTATCTCCCCCATGTGTTGTTTGTCTCTCTCTGAGCCTTTGAGAAGTAAAAGGGGATTTTCTTAGAAGGTTCATGTGTCTGTGCTATTCACTCTGGTGTCATTACACTTTTAAAATGAGGGGTCTAAATTGTTAGTGTGGCATAGGATATATATTGGGATTCTTTTTCCTACTCTTCAGCATTCTACTAGTCGTATGAATTTCAACCTTCAACTCTAGTTTAATTCTAGAAACATTTATAGAGTGTCTGTGATGTGTGGGGCTTTGACCTTGTAAACATAGCTCACATCACCAAGGAGCTCCCTACTGAATGGGACAGACAAGATTTTAAATTCACATGAAAAGCATCTTGATACCAGACAGCTTATGGTTGTGACCAAAATCTCAGAAGTAGATTAGTGTTGTGGGATGTCAGCAAAAGACTAATCTGAGAGTTGTTTTAGGAAAATATCATGGAAAAGTAGGGTTTGATGGGGTGTGAATTTAATTTTCTGTTCACAATGGTGGACAGAATCAATCAACACTTGTTTTCAGTGGTCATTGGTAGCCAAGAAAATCATGATGCAAAAAATGAAAAACTACCTTTCATTCAAACTGAAGAAAATTTAAAATGGACACAAAAATAACTATGCTAAGTAAAACTTGCAAGGAAGTCAAAGAGTGTTAGAATATAAAAGTAATTCTATGTTTATGTGTCATAGATGAAGGTCCAGAAAGAGATATCAAAATGTTAACTGGGGAACATTCAGTTTTCCTCTACTTACTGTGAATTGTTTATTTTTTCCAATGGGCATATATTCATGCAAAGGACATATATTATGTAGGCTACTTTCATAAGATCTTATGGGAAATATTTTGAAGATGAGGAGAGAAAATTCTGACTTTGGGGATTTAGGGAGATTTCATAGGGAGAGGGCCTTTTGAGTTTTGTCCTAGGGATGGGTGGAGTTAAAATTATAATAATGGCCAGCACTTATTGAATACATTTTGTGTGCTAGATTATGTAATATTATTTATAAATATCTTATCTAAACCCCAAAACAACTTCACTAGACTAAACTTCACTTTGTTCTTTTTTTTTTACTGTGCTGTGTTGGGGTATATTGTGGCATTTACAAAAGTTCTTATAATATATCGAATATGTCATACTTGAATTTGCCCTATCCACATTCTCCTTTATCCTTCCCTCCCCCATTCCTGCAATAATTTCAACAGGTATCATTTTTCCATTTACACACTACACAGTATTTGCATTATATTCACCCTTCTACACCCTTTCCCCACTTCTTCTTCCTCCCCAGGAAGGACCTGTTCCAGCCTTCTGTTCTCCAATTTTGTAAAAAAATAATAATAATAATAACATTTTTATTTGTTTAAGATTGCTACACAGGGAGTTTCCTTGTGACATTTCCATGTATATATGTATTATAACTAGAATTGGTTCATCTCCTCTATTTTTCTTCTTTCTACCTTAGTCCCCCCTTATGATATTTTCCACAGGTTTAAAAAGTCTATATTCACTCTTGTATAGACAGTACAGAAGCTGAGACTCAAGGAGTTCACACATTAAGTAACAGAGCTTAAATTTAAGCCTAAATCTGTAATCTCAGCATCTGTACACATAGTTCAATATTAAAGAGTTCCAAGTGGAAATGGAGGGCAAAATTCTCCATCTACAGAGAATAGAATTAACTAAAGACAAGGAAATATAGAGCAAGACATGTGTGTGGAAAACAGGGCATCTTTGTGAGTCTAGTCCCATACTAGGAGCTTTTCCTTATATGGAGTAGTTACTCCAAAAAAAGCTACAAATATTTTTAAGACTCTTGATAAATTGATTGTTTTTAACTAGCCACCCTGGCTCTATTGTTTTACCCTTCTAAAATCTCTTACACATTATTGTGTCAAATAAATATGCCTGCTGCAATTATTTAACCAAATACACCATTGAATCCCTATAACAGAATCAATTGTAAACTCTTTAATATGTGGATCAAATTACTCTACTATCTGAGGTCAACTGATATGGAAAATTCCTTCACACTCCTTGCACTACGAACAAGTTCCCCAATTTGCTTTTAAGTCACATTATTAAGGATTATATTTATTTCCTTGTTGAAGAATAGAAAGACCAGTATCAGAACTGTATTTTGTATAGACAAATAACCACGCAATAGAAATTTAGTTTTCCTATGATGAGTAAAAAACTGTGTTTTCAAACCAAAATTGATCAATTTTATTGCTACATATAGAGAAGAGTTTGAAATTACAGATACATCATTCCAAAGAAAAAGAGGTTCAAAGTCATAGTATTTCAAAAAGCTTATACAACCAGCTCCAAAACTGATGGCAATTTTTATTCTCAGTGACAAGTTTTCTTGAGTTCCTATATTAAATTATTTTGCTGGGCAGTTCATAGCATCAAACGCTTGTAATGTGAACATGTAATTCTTTAATGTGTGCAGAAGATATTTTGTGAAACAAAACTATGGGTGAACCTAAAATAAATCAACACTTGACCTATGTCTAGTACCTTTGTAAGCAATAAGTATTTTTTTAAATTTTAAACTTTTTAAATTTAAATTTTTAACTACTGTTTTAAATTTTATCATTGAAATTCATATTATAGAAGAAAATATTTGTTTGCTTTGTTTTTTCTGTTAGCAATTGACTGAGGTAAGTTATATGTTATAAACTGACAAAAGGTGCACTTGGGATAATAGTGATTTAATACCAACTGAGTGAGTAACAAAGGATGGTTTTGCTCCATGATTAAAAGATGTTGCAACTGAGTATAAGTCTGCACACTGGTTCTGACAGAGAGCAAGTAATGGTCACCAGTATGATTCTGACTCTTGACTCAATGCTGATGGAACCAGTGAATATTGTTGCTACACTTAAGCACAACTGAAAGCATTCAATGGCCAAAAAAGTCCAAGATTCTGTTTTTCCACATGAAGTATTCTATTCCTTAAAAGATATAGTACTCTTGGTAATTTCTTAGAAAAAAGATAAGATGAAAACATTTCTGCATGACACTGATCTTGAATGGTGTGGATCAGTGATATATGCAGCATCTTAACAGGTTAAACCCATTAGATCAGTATTAAATTTTCAGTTCTTAATGTAGTGTATAAAATATCAGAATTTCTCTGACTCAAATGGCCCAATCTCAGAGTTTGGCTCTTTCCAGCATTTGATGATTTTCTTCACTTATCAAAAAAAAAAATCTGTGAGTATATCTTTGAGTATATTTTTCAGAAAACATATCCAAATTCTACCACAGAATACAGAAATTTTCCTTATGAAACTGATACTATCAAAGAGTAAATTTGGAATCTATTCATTGCTGTCTCCCAAGTTGAATCATTCAACATTCAAATGTCCTACTTTTGAGTGTAATATACTCATTGATGCAACATACGATGGGAAACTCAAGTTTGTCTTCCGTGAGAAACTGTTCCATAATTTCTCAATCTATATATCAAGAACTATCTTGATACTATTTCCAAGGATCTATAATTTTGCACTAAAAATTTTTAATAAATAAAAAGGAAAAGAAAAAGATAAACCACCTAGATATACAGTCTGGACTAAAACTCAAGAAATCTGATAACTAAACCATTCTTACTAATTTTAAAATATATTTCCCTTTAAAAAATAAGTGATAATTTTTATTTGCTTGACATCAGCAATATATACATTAAGTAGTTTCCAGATGTTAGCTTCTTTACACTGTACATTATGGAAATGGAGTCTTACTAAGGCTTATTTCTGTGCTTCAAATTACATAATATCTATACTTTCTATTCATAACTTTAAAATTGCTTTGTAAATGGTTTGCTCAGCATTTCCCAGGCACGAGTGGGAACTCTGCCTTTCCCTGAGTAAATGCTGCCAAGCAATGGTAATACCACTAGAACACTGAAATCAATAATCCTGAAACATCAGGGATTTTCTTTACTTAAAAACCATGTCTCTCTAGTTATTTTCTATTTTTCCCTTAGAAGCTAGAGTCTGTTTGAGTTTTTTACCTATACAGAAATGAAAAAATAAAGGAAGGAGGTACAGTGAGAAACAGCAAAGTACCCAATGCCCTTGGTCATGAAAGTTAATTGTGAAGGACCCAGAGTATATGCTCATACACCATGGCAACTGCTCCACCTGAGGGTTTACAGATTCTTAGGCTCCATCTTTGGTTTCCTAAGGCCCAGTGTTTACCTTTAGTGGTAGTAAGTTTAGGAAACTCTATCAGTAGCTCTAACAATGAGACTTTGGTATGTAGCAAAAAAACAGAAAGTCTATATGCTGCTTGGGGGGTATATGGCCAGTTGTATACGGAAGATTCTAGAAGATGTGAAATAACCAGTGTGCACTGATTGCATTTTCCCTCTGAGCTTTCCAACTTATTTCCCAAGGGAATTACTGGGGATCATCTTCATCATATATAAAAGGACTCTAAGGCCAAAACAAGGTATGTCACTAACCTACAGTCAAACTACAGCTTATTTCTGGGCTCACATAGGGACTAAGGAGACCACTGACTTGTCTTTAGCCTTTGCTTTTTATTCCTTAGTTTTCTTATGAAGCAAAGGCATCGCTCTACCCATCCACCATCACTCGCCAAATCTCATAATCAGCTTCCTTAGGAAATTGCCTTACATTAGAGAGAGATATAGAACATTAGCAAGGAGCTTGTGGGTCTCTCTCCAGAGAGTTTAAAGAAAGAGAAAGAGCTCTCAATTAAGGTAATATTTTAAGTACAGTCCCTAATGAAGCTAAGTCATAGAGTAGCAGTCTTCTGTAATTCCTTTCATGTTCCGTGATTCTTCTACTCTGCTGTCTTTAAGAAAAATAAAGCATTGAGAAGCCTTATAGCAAATTGACATCAAAATGAGAACTACATCTTAGATAAGATACAGAACTAATCTTTGATTTAATCCTACTAATCTATGTGCTCAGTTTCTTAGGGTTGGTTTGAGTCCAATATAGACAGAGGTTAAACAAATTAGAGCTCTCATTGATGGTGGGAGCAGGGTTTTCAGAGTTATTTGAAGATTATGTCTACCTTGCCAGCTCAGGCTTGCAGAAAGTAAGTAAACTTAGATTAACCCTAGATTAATCCAAAGACAAAAGAACCTTCAGCCAAGGGACTAAGATAGGGCTGAGGGGGAAGGAGAAGAAAAATATGCTATGTCCTAATCACTAGGAAAGAGCAGGCTGTCCGGGCCAAGTCTGTTCTGATCTATAATGAGATCAATTGCATCTGGAGCTCTCTGGGTCCTGGCAGCAGGACAGAGACAGCAGGGCAGCACTGAGGAACGATGACCTCATTGAAGAGCACAGCCAAGGCCACCAACCTCTCTCTCTGAACCACCCTTCCTGATCCCACCCTCCTCTCTTCAGCTGCCATCAGATTACCAATTGTCCAGTGAAGCATACCTAGTCTGTGAAGTAAATTTATCAATCTATTGTACCTACAGCCTCTTTTCCAATTAGCCATAGAAGTGTCTTCCTATTCAATTCCATTTTCAGTGAACAGGAAATATTCAGCTGCTTTCAAATGGTTGCTCTTTTTTTTTTTCCTAATGACTCTATCTCTTTAGATGAGATTTAGGGGAAACTTTTAACCATCTCTTCTTTCCTTTCTACATGGACTGGGCTCATATACATGTGCAAATATGGCTCTTCATTCAACCATTCCATAGGCATGGAAGACTTAAGTTATGGCTTTAAGTCTAGGTTGCTGGGCTCATCCCCCAAAGGAAAGCTAGGGTGTCTTTCTTTGCCTTGCCCCCTTTTTTACCTTCTCCATGCATCTCATCTCAGGAAAACAAAATGGATAATGCCTTTATATGAGCCATTTCAATTAATGATCATACCAGAGTGGAATTGGTATGGAATTGGAGTCAGAAAAAGAATCCAGATAAGATCTGAGTCACATAGGGATAGAGAAAAGAGAACTTCCCTATTAGTTGGGGGAAAAAATGTTGGGGGAGAGAGGCTTACTCTGACTTATTTTTAAAAATGACATAGAAGACCTCTTGGACTTCAGATAACTCTTACAAAATATTTTTGATGGATTAAGTGCAAAAAGTGAATCAAACATATGGATTAAATTTTCATTAAAATACAGATGGGATCTTTTGTTATTAAATTAAGTAAAATGCTTGGCAAAGTAGATTTGTTTTTGGCCAATCCCAGGACATTTAACAAATAGTTTTTAAGATATTCAGTGAACTGAGCACAAAGCCAGGTTTATTCTTCCCGAGAGTTTGGAAAAACGAAATTTGGCTTATTCATGTCTAATTCAGTGTCAAATATATTTGTGAAGAAATAAGTTTTAGAAACACCAAAATTGCCTACACGCCTTGGGAATACATTTGAAATGCCCAATAGTTACTGAGTAACTCAGCCTGCCCAGCACCATAAAAGGCATCAGTCCATTGACCTGAGACGCTCCCTTCCTCCCCCACCAAGATATTAAGACTTGACCCAAAGCCAGTGTATTCTGTTTGCAACTATGCTGTCTAGCCTAGAAAATTAACATAAGGCAGCAAATGAATAGGAAATGCTCATTTGAGAGAAAGGTGATCAGCATAGTTGGATGACTGACAAGGGGCTTTTATTATCTGCATTGACCAGAAGAATTTTAAAAAGCAAAGGACAATAAGCATATTGATGAAAAGTGAGGTCATAATGTTTAGATTTTTTTCCAGACATCAAGATCTTCATTTTACCTATGTGGAAAAAAAAAAAAAAAAATCCCAGAGGAACGCATAGAAATTTTTGGCACCCTAATGCCAGTCCATTTGAATATCTTTCAATCAACTCATGAGTTACTGGAATCTTTTTTAAATCCTATCAGCAACCCATCTGAACATGACTATACATGAAATTTCAAGTGTAGCAATCTTTTTTTCCTGCACATTGGCCCTTATGAAACTCCATTCTACCCATAGTAAGAGTTCAGCTTTCTGCCAGTGTTTTGGGGGAAGAGGGTCATCAGAAGAGTCAAATTTTTCTGGGAAACTAAATGGTAAAAGTATCAAATCACCATCAGCAAACCACTAGAGGTTTATATTTAAACCTTTTTGGGTAGAAATATTTATAAATCATAATCTACTCCTCTGTATTCTTAAAGGCCTATGTTATATTGTCAGAGTAGCCTGAAGATGTTTGAGGTGAATAATGCTATTTGCCTGTATACTACATGATCTCAGCTTGTAATACGTTTGAACACTTGCATTTTCTCTCTACAGTGGATAAGTAAAAGAAAGAACCACTCTAACTTTTAAAGCAGAAAGGAATTGCATGTAGAGATTTAGCAACTCAGCCATCGAAAGGCGGGGTGTTATGAAGATCAGAGATACTACCAAGAGCATGCAATGATCCTGGAAATGCAGTTTCATAGGGGACTGCTCCCTGTGACACAAGAGCAGGTGATTCTCAGGGGTCATCTGGAAGTCCTTAGGGAAACTTCCACATGCTAACAATGTCTATATACCTGCCCACAGCCACAGCAGTAAAAATAACCTCTACTTTTCTACATTCCACAACTTATGTAAGCATGTCTCATTGTAAAACCAAAACTAGGAATCCTCCTAGTAAAAGGAAATGCAGTTTTCAGACTTTCAGTTCCCAGCACACAGGTAAAAGTTTGGAAGAGAAAATCTTGCTCAATACAAACAGACATTATTGGCTCATGTGAATTTTTCCTGCCTTTCCTTGATATGAATGTTCTGCTGTTTATTTAGTGGGTTTTCCATAGTCACTGCACACCACTCCTTCACAGTTTTTGTTTTTATGGCATTTTTATGGTAGTAGGTAGAATATATAATACCTAATTTGTTAAGAATAGTCTTAAACATGGACCTTAAGAGCTTTGGATTGTACGTGGTGGGTGCTGAAACAGAGGTATAGAGTGCAGCTCTGCCAGTCACTAGCTATATTATGTGAATATTTCTGGCCATAGATTTTCTCATCTGAAAAATGGGCATATTAATAACTGCCACATCTGCCTTTCCCAAGTTGTTGCAAGTATGAAATGATTACATGTGTTTCACACCTTCACAAATTGTAGAATATGATAAAATTTAATTTAATTAATTCTCATTCACTTAACATATTTATTTAGTGCTTATTTAGTCTAAATCATAGAATTAAACATTTCAGGGATATAGTATAAAGACAAACAACAGTCCATGATAGATAGGAATCTAAAATACATGAATAAATAAACAAATTCAAAGTAGAAAGTCATAAGGGCCATAATGAAGTACAAAGGATGACAATTTAGTCTAGGAAGGAACTATTTCCATCTGGGGAAATTAGAAAGACTTCTTTGACCCAAATTGCTCATCTACTTCCCTAGAAATTAGACTCGTAGACTCCACTTTCACATACTGCTCATCTTCAGTAGATGTCCTTGCTTCTTTTTTTCGTGGTATTGGTGCTTGAACTCAGGGCCTCATGCTTGCCAGGCAGGTGCTCTTGCCACTTGAGCAATTTCACCAGCTTGATACCCTTGATTTAATTCCATCAATTACCATTGAATTCCTCCTCCTCCATTCTTACTGTTGTTGTTTTAGCTCATGATCTTATTGCTGTTTGCCAGCAACATTGAAATGCCTTACTCACTAACACACCTGCCTCCAAGCCTACCCTTAGCCTACTCCCACTCCACCACACTCAGCCCACAATCCCATAGAAAAGTCATCTGTCCTCCACACTGCTCTCAAGATAATCTATGTGAAATGCAAATCTATTCATATAATTATCTGATTAAAATCTTTTGAAAAGGCAAACCCCAATTTCAGGATGGAGTTGAAATGACTTCCCTTAGCACGCAAGGCTCCTCTCTGACCTGATCCACAGATGTGTTTTTGTGCATGAACTTCACAACATTTATTGATAATATTCAAGAAATTTTTTTTCTTAGACTGTGAGAATATTAAGAGTAATATAACTGTGGTTTCTAAAAAGCAGGATTAAGATGAGGAGATTTGTGGTTTATGGAACAAAGAAGCTGGCGGGAGAGAGTAAAAGAGAAAATGACAGAAGAAGGAAGAAAGGTAAAACCTGCAATTGGTGACACATGGCTTAAGTGATAGTGAATATGGAAGTCAGGACTCAAGCTAATTATTGATAAGGAAGGATTCAATTCTTGAAGGGAACAAATGGGGAGATGAATGAGATACTTTGCTGAGTAGATGAGAACCTTATCTAATGCTGGGCCAGAAGGCAAGGAGGAAACCCTTTCATAGGTGAGGAATCAAGTTAGGGAGGAGGCCTTACTAGAGCAGCTCCACTCCACATACTTCTGTATTCTCGATTTTTTGTCTAGTGGGAAGTAGTTGTTGGAATTATTGTGATGATTATCTAACATTTACACAGCACTTTATAGTTTCCCAAATGCTGCCACAAATTTGATTATCAAATTCTGGGGCCTCCAAATCAAAGCAGTTTCCCAGGCTACTTTCTGGGCTAATCGTTATAATATACCATGTTTTCATGGAGCCATTGCACTCTCCTTTAACTCTGGGCAAAACTACTCGGTTTAACTGGGTGTTACTTAAACGTAGCAGGGTAACATAGTAGAATTCCCCAAATACCTAAATGAATAAATAACTGCAAATATTTGTGACGAGAACTCAGATCCTCTCTTTTAAGAAAACCAGTTAGTGGAACGTGGAAGGTTGAAGAGAGTAGGAAGAGTAAGAAGACACTAGGGCAGGTCTTGATACTGGCTTGCCTGTTTGCTCTCATTAAGCATCAGACTGGTCTGGATGCATTCCTATATCTGAGAGAGAAGGTAGGAAAGAGATGTGCAGGGAAGGACAAAAAAAGATCCTTCATTTTATAGTTAATGGGTTTGCTTGGGAACTTGCAGGCCCACAGTTTAATCTTGTGATACTAAACTAGTGACTGCTTTATATTAAGGATATTAAATATTAACTTTTCCACAGATCCTTTGTTCTACCTGACTCAAACACCAAGGTCTTTTCAATATCAACCTAGAGAAACTGACCTAGACAAAAGATAACACATTCTAAACAAACTGCTTTTCAATCACTTAAAATGTCACTGTCCCTTTCTCTTTTCTTCTTTGAGTTGTTTTCTGAAAGAACTAGATCTTTGTATTCTTAAATTTCTGGTAGCATCCATAAGACTTGATGCAATTTGGACCACAGAAGTGTTTTCATTTGGGACATCTAGTCACCTACTTGTATGACTTCTTCATAAAGCAATGTGTTCCCCAAATTTCTTAATATTCTTCTGGAGAACAACAAAGACTGCTTCATTTACATCATACCCTTATAGATAAAGAAGGAATATTTCATGATTTTAGACTTCTTCGTGGAGAAGTAGGACTGTTACAGTAGCCTTAATTTAGCAATCTCTTATGCCAGGAATGTCCCCTTATTTCATCTACAAAGCCAGCCATATGGCATCTTGCTTCATGCATGCTTCTTCCATGTCAAACTTTTTCCCTCTGCCTTTCATATAAGAACATTTGTGATTATTTTGGGTCAATCCAAGTAATCGAGAATAATTTCACTAGCTCAAGAGCCTTAATTTAATCACAACTGCAAAGTCTCTTTTGACATAAAGTAGCATCCACTTATCTGGGGATTAAGACCTGGATGTCTTCTGGAGGACCATTATATAGCCTCCCACAGCCTCACTCTTGCTTGCACTACCACACAGATACTGTTATCTCCGCTCTACAGATAAAACTACTGAGGCAGAGACAGGTTAAGAAACATACCATTGTTTCAGATCATCACTGACCCAAAGCATAAACCTTGTTCTTTTGGGTTTATGGACAAAATGAAAAAATCAGAGATACAAAGAAACATTGATGACAACTTTTCCAAATCTTTTTTCTCCAGCTTCTCCCAGATAGCCCCAATAGTTACTCTCTAAATCTACCTGGAATTGTCAGGAAAAAACTTCCCATTTGCAGAAATGGTCACTGACAATTGACTGGAATTGTACTCCATAATATTGCATCTAAACCCCTTTTATGACTTTTTTTACAACTTGTGTGATGAGAGCAATTTTTCAGTCCTTTGTATAAGACAGGCAAAGTTCTCTGGGTTTTTCCATGTATCAACTCACTTAACCCTCACAATATCCCTATGTAGAGGGTCTATCATTATTCTCATTTATTCTCATTTTTTTCATTTAACAAATGAGCAAATTGAAGCATATGGGGTTAAATAATTTGGGTCAAGTTTTCACAGACTGTGATTAAAACCAGGAATCTTTAATCACCAGAAACTGCCCTATATTACTTACAGTCTAATGCTGTAAGATTCAAAATATTTTAACCTCTTTCTAGTTTGCTAATTCTATAGGTGAAGAAATTATTCTGATTCCCCCTTTTTTCCCACATCATTGAATATAGTTTATTATATAATGGTATAGGAAGATGAATATGATACAAATACTGTGTACACAAATACGTAAATGGAAAATGATACCTGTTCAAACTACTCCAGGAATGGGGAAAGGAGGAGATAAAGGAGAATGATGGAGGGGGTGAATCCAAGTATGATATATTTGGTATATTGTAAGGCCTTTTGTGACTACCATAATGTACCCCCACCCGGCACAGCAAGAAAGAAAAAGCATTTAGGTACTGAATAAATGAGTGAATATTGGTTGCAATCATTCTTCTCTTTTCCCATGTAAGCATGATACAGAGTAGACAGGTAAAAAAGAGAATAATAACACAAAGGAGCCAGAAAACAGGTGCAGCACTATATCTGAGGACATTTTGCCAAACAGCCTGCTACCTTTTGATACGGTGGCCAGCAGTGTCCAACAATGACCTCAACAGGGACCTTCCCAACTCTAGAAGTTACTAGAGGCTTTGTTTGCATCTCATTAAAGTGCAGGTTCATATTTGAACCTCCCCTCAAATTGCCATCTTGACTCTGAGGAGTTGTATTAGGCAAACTACTCTCTATTCCCTGGTTCTTGGAAATGCCCTTCCATCTCTCGGAAAACTCCACAATTATGCACATATCCTTAGCATAATTACTAAGCCCTATTTATAAAAGTGCCTAAAATGTGCTTGGGGCACATGACTGCTTGATCAAGCTATCTGCCCTCAGTATCCTTTGGGGGTGTACTATTGTTTTATTTTCAATTCTGCTTTAATAAAATCAAGCTCTTGCTTAAACAAACCTGCTCTGTTAAAGACTCCTCTGTATGTCTGCCCCTGGAATTCTTTCTTCTGCAAGACCGAGGATTTGACATTTGTCTCCCTGACATCTTAGTGACTATGACAAGATAAGCAAGTGATCCAGCACAGGTAACTGCCTTTCTGAGGAGCTTATAAGCTTGTTTTAAAATTTTTCTTGCTTTGCTAACTTGACACTAAAATTCCTTTTCAAGCCCTCTCTTCTGATCTCTCTTCTGAGATCAAAGCCACACACACCAGACTCAGATTGGGTACTTAAATGTCATTAGGACGACATCTCCCACTTGAAGACCTCCATGTTAAGATATGAAGGTCACAGAGTGAGATGGACAGGCACTGGCCTCCTACGTTGTGAAAGTCAGTCTCCAGGGAGCAGTACAAGAACACTACGAAAACTATCCACACCCAAGCCCTGTGGTTTCTCTCTTGTTAGAACTTTCTGCCAAGTTTAAATCTCACGTGTTTCCTTACTTCTTCAAGACCCCTCATCATTCCAGTCCACCCTGTCCGGTATCAGCCTGTTCATCTCATATCTATTTTGCTACTGTTTCCCTGGCATTAGGGAGTAAATCCTGTGATTTTTTTTCACCATGCAGCACTTAGAAATTTCCCTATAGGGTAATGCTTGATTTGCACTGAATATTTGACTACTTTGTTTCAAACATTCTATATGCTGCTAAAAGATGCAGAGAAGGCTTGTCTTGTATATCACCTAACCTCTTGCCATCATGTATAAAAATGTGGCACCACTTCGGACCTAACTTGGACTTGCTGTGAACTTTAGGGAGTCTAGGTTTATTGAGAAACTGGAATTAAAGACCTTGAGGTCAGATCTCTTCCTTTCAGCTGGCACAGATGACTTTCCAAAGGGGGATCTGGGACCTTATGAGACCACGAAATAGGAAGGACATTAGTTTAGGGGCCTTCACCCTGGGCTCTCTGGGAGGACCACTCCACAGCTGGGGCAGCTGTTACCAGGTTGGAATATGGATTCCAGGATACTGCAGTTGGCAGAATCAGGGATGGCTCAAGAAAAAAAAAATGAATCAGGGGTGGTTCCACCAACATGAACGTGAAAGAGATGCCAGGCTCCCTTCATTTGCTTACTATGTTAGTCCCTCTTCTACCTTCCTGCCCTCTGTTTTGTCCTTCACAGACCATGAGAAATTCCCAATCAATTCTGATTGACTCCCTCTGGGATGCATTCTTGGTCACTGGAAAGAGCTTATATGTGGATTCTCTTAAAAGGAAGGCTCTAACCCATTTTTGTAACATTGCTTGGCCTTAATACAAATTGGAGGTTGGAGAAATTTGGCCCCAAAATCGTAGTTTAAATTACAATACCATCCTCCAAAAATGCAAGGGAAATGCTCAGAGATTTCATATGTTCAGATCTTTATGGAATTAAACCATATATACATATCAAGCCTGTGCAATTGGACTATATTTGACCTGCCAGGAAAAACCCAGAATCCCCTTCTGAGGCCTCATTTAATTTCAAGGGGGGAACATAGGACGCCTGCTGGGATTTGGAAGGGGGAGGCACAGCACCTGCTAAAATCCCTGAAGGGGAGACACATCACCAAATAAGCTCACATCATTTGCTCCTGTCTCTCCAACTCTGCCCCTATGGTACTGCCTTCTCTTAAATCTTTGATATGCCTCTCCAGGAGAAGGCAACTAGAGGAAATAGGACTATGAGGGTCTATGTCCTCCTCACAGTGGGGACCCTAGACCATGTAAAGAGAAGCCATGTAGATTCTCTCAGGATCCAGGTTACTTTATGCAGGAGTTCAGGGCCCTAGATGCCACCTTTGATTACACCCGGAAGTACTTCTATGTGCTTCTCTACCACCATTGCTCTTCTGATAAGAAACCTTGCATTTGGGATGGTGCCTAACAGTTTTGTGGTGAACAGCATACAGTAAATAGTACGTTTCCTGTAGGAGTAGCTGCAGTTCCCAACACTGAGCCCTTCTGGCACTCTCAGTCAAAGCAAGACAACTGAGATGGTCATAAACCAGGGGGACAAGCAGTCTTAAAAAATAATCCAATGCCAAGACATGAGGAGGTTAATTTTGACAAGGTAAAAGGAGTAACTAACTCAAGGGCCTAATGAAAACGTAGTGTCTTTAAGGATAAACTTATGGCAGCCCTTGGGAAGTAGTCTAATATAGGTCCTGACTCCTAGTAAGACCAAATAATTCTGAAAACCCACATTATTATTCAGTCAGCTCCTGATATATGCCAAAAGCTTCAAAAGCTGTTTTGGGTTGAAAGACTCCTCCTAGCCAACTGACAGAGTCTACCTTTCATGTTTTTAATAACCTGGACTAAGTGGTAGAAGAGAAACAGAGAGAAAGAGGAAAGAAAGAGAGAATCTTCAAGAGCAAGCCTCATTTTTGGCACCCCTGTGAGATACCTTGACACCTCCAGGTCACCAAGCTACACACCCTCAGAGGCACATTGAAGAGGTACCTTCTACAATGGCCAGCAATGAGGACACTAGAGCCAAGAGTGCCTGCAAGGGCAACAGCCTCCAAAAATGCGCTTCTCTATCTGTAAACAAAGAAAGCACTAGAAAGGGGATTGTCCCCAGATCTGAAGGAAGTTAGGATCAAGTCCTGAATGTAGATTGATGGCCATGTCTGACTGAAGCTACCAAGGGTCCCCTGTGGCCCTTTTCAGACCATACACAATGGTAGGGCAGAGCCCTGAGGGGCTTTGGACATGTCTGAAAAACTTACCAGATTCCATATTGATCTGAGGCCACCTATTCAGTTTTGCTTTCTCAGTCTGGCCCTCTTTCCTCTAAATCTTGTAGGGTGATGAGAGTTGAAGGCAAGCTTTGTTGAAGACGTTTTACTCCTCTTCTGTCCTGCTTGGTGGGACGCTGAATAACATCTCACCAGTTTTTAATTATGCCAGAGTGTTCTACCCCTCAGAAATTTCTTACAGATTCAGGATTTGGGAACTACCATAACCTTTTCTTTTTTTTGGCTGTTCTAGGGTTGGACTCCAGGGTCTCATGCTTGCTAGGCAGGTGCTTTAAAACCGTACCCAACCCCCAGCTTTTTCAAGCAGGGTCCCACATTTTTTGCCCAGACTGCCCTGGCCCACAGTCCTTCTACCTAAGCTTCCCATGTAACTGGGATGACAAGTCCATGCCTCTGTGCCTCGTTTTTTTCATTGAGATGAGGGTCTTGCTAACTTTTTGTCCAGGCTTGCCTTGAACTGCAATCCTACTGATCTCTGTCTCCTGGGTAGCTGGGATTAAAGATGTATACCACCATGCCTGGTTTACCATCACTTTAAGAACCACTATAAAAGATCCAACCAAGTTTTCCTTAGCTTGCCTTCATGTTACTATTTCTAAATATGAATTCCAACACCCTGGAATCTCTGATAAAGTCTCAGAGAAAGAAAAAAAAATGGTGGCACTGGTGTTTAAACTCAGAGCCCCAAGCATGCTAGTCAAGTGCAATCACACCCTGAGCCTTTTTGCTTTCCGTTATTTTTTAATAGGGTCTTATGTTTTTGTCTCAGCCACCCTGGACTACAATCTTTCTGTTCATGCCTCCCACATAGCTGGGGTGAAAGGGCCATGCCAATTTATTAGTTGAGATAGAGTCTCACTAACTTTTTGCTCAAGCTGGCCTCAAACTTCAATCCTCCCAATCTCTACATCCAAAATAACTGGGATTATAGACATGAGTCATTGTATCCAGCCCTTAGAAAAAAGTTTCAATGCAGTTCCCAGGAAATATGGGACACTTCTACACTTGGCTGTGCTATCTACACAGATCTTGTCTGGATATTTTTAAAGCCTGGAGTGCTTCTCCCTCACGAAAGGCAATATCCTACCAAACTTAAGAGCAGAGAAATGGTGCTTGTTTCCTCCAATTGGGGTTTATCTACAAAGCCTATGTATTCCACTCAAGGACATGATTAGGCTTTAAAACAGATTCATCATGAACTCTGCTGGGTGGTTAAAAAGACAAGAGATCTTCTTGCTCCTCCAGTCTCTTCAGTGGACAGTCATTAAACATCTCATGACTCTTGATATCTAGGCCTAATGGCAATCTCTTAGATGGCCAGAGGTCTCTTTTCCAGACGAGGCGTACTAGACACAATTAAACTGGTAACCTATGCCTGTGCCCTGGATCAAATCAACAACAAAGGCCAATCAAGCACGCCTTCACCCTTTTATTATAGCCTGTCCAAAGTAGAGGGATTTTTCCAGTATAAGACCGACAACTAGACTTGACTTAGGTCCCTCCTTGCCAGGTAAACAAATGCCTTTAAGTCTTTATTGACACCTTTATAGAGTAAGCCTAATCTGAAAAGCCTGAAGAGGTGGTTACATGCTTACTCAAAGAAACTCTACATAAGTTTGGACTACCAATAACCCTATGAAGTGATAATGAGCCTGTCTTTGTATGTAAGGGCCTCCAGTCAGTGGTTAAAGTGCCCAGATTAATTACACTCCACCTAGAGATCTCAGTCTTCTAAGAAAGAGGACTGAACCAACCAAACCCTAAGGAACCTTCAGAATCTTGGCTTAGGTCACCATCTTGTTAAAGGTAAGGTTTGCCCCCTAAGACCAATCTAAATCTCAATCTCTTTGAAATGATCCATATATGAAGGTCTTTTCTGACTTCTGCCTTCCTGATTGATTCAGAAACAAGCTTTGGCTAATATGTCATCAACCTAGGACTGTTGCAACAAGCAATACAATATAGCAAACAGATCTTGCTAGCACCTGACCCTTCTATTCAACCTGGAGATCAAGTCATATGGAGATAAACACTTGAGACAGCAGCCCATTCGGGAGGGAGAACACAAAATAATTCTAAGCACCCTGACAGCTGTTAAACTAAAATACCTCCACCATTGGGATTCATTTGTCGCTGGCCAAACCCTACTTTCCAGAATCAGATATTGAGGAGACCAAAAGTCCAACTTACTGGAACTGTGAGCCAACTGAGAACCTCAAGCTACTCATTAGAAGACAGCCTCAATGCAGAAAGGAAATAACTATGTTTTTTGTTTCTTCATCTACAATGCAATTGCACTTCCTGTTTGCTGCCTGATCTACCTGTGCTTGCTCTCAAAGACATTATATACCTTCACTTGTCCCACTCCTAACACCTAGACTTCATAAATCATGAAGGGGCTTCTTGCTCTCTTGTGTACCCTCACCGCCACCTTTGTTCTTAAGCATCCTTTGCTCTATCTAGTCTGATATGCTAACTCTTTCCTAAATGGGAGACAATTTAATTCATCCTGTTGGATCTGTGTTGGGTCCCAACCAGAGAAGACCTACACAGAGTTAGGCCCTAAATCCTCTCAAGGCTCACTCCAAACTTGAATTTGATCTCAACATGTGGCAGGGGATCCCAAGACCTAATGAATTGTCAAAATAATTTTGGAACAAGATTCCCCAAACCCCTCATGTTAACCTGTTATAGGAATAAGTCTCATCAGAAATGCTTCCTTTCCTTTCTGCTTAAAATCAAATCCAACACAGGGAAGGTTTTAGGTTCATTTAAAGAAAGCTTTCATAAAATAATCCTTTGGATAAATAGTATTGCAAGCCCAGCTTGTCGTTAGTATATACCTTCTTCCTATCATACTAAAAGACTAGTCTGTCACAACAATCCAAGGTCTGTCACTCTCTTAAATAAGGACCATCACATCTTTACATTTGGGTACTGTGATGGACAACCACCACCAGGCTGTTCTTCTACCTTCTTTCTGTCCAAAGACTTCAACAATGCAAAATTATTACTTGTTTAACCCTCTGTCTTAGCATTCAATATCTCCCAAAAGCAAATGCTTTGGGATCCCTACCAGTGGAGTCTCTTCTACAAGCTATTGAGGTGTTCAAATGCTACATTTCTTGTACCGCCTTGCTTGTCTCCTCTACGAGGAGGGCCCCACTTGCAGTTAATGGTCTGTGAGAGATTCCAACCAGTTTCTCCAAGAAGAAAAAGCATTAGGCCATTGTCATTTAGACCAAGCTATCACTGTCTTTTACTCTTTGGTTGGTTTCACTTTCTTCAAAGAGGAGAGACCCAACAGATAAGTTCTATAACCACTTTCAGCTTGAAGAAGCTATGGAAGAGATCCTCCTCCTTTTTTCCCTATAAGTTTATAGGATCAATTTTCTTCAATTATTTTCTTTTCAAAACCCAGAACAATTAAGTATAAACCCCTTACCCCCAACCACAGACAGAGACCCAGCTTCAGAAAGCAGGATATCAGCCTGACTCCTAAAGTAGAATGGGAAAATTCAACTGTGAAGAAACCAGCAACTTTCAGAGGATCTGACCTAATATTCCTTCACAGCTCGACAGACATAGACTGGAAGTTAGCCGTCCTAGATCTTTTAAAAGATTTCATCTCCACCTACATAAAAGAACTATCGGTAAAGAATTGTTATAATTAATAACCAAAAACTAGAGATGCTGATACCCCACCATGAGTTAAGCATTTTACACTCCGAACTTTGGTTTTAAACAGTACCCGTTTCACATTTAACTGAGGACTTCTGATTAACAGAGACCAAATTAACTATTCTCCTAAAACGACCACACACTAGACCAAATGAAGGAAGGATATAATGGTTTTCAAGACATAGGGCATGAGACAACAAAGGACAATAATCTTTGAGAAACATAAAATAAATAAAGTAAGCCCTGACATCACATGCTTACTTCCTAGAAAGAGTTTCTACAGGGAGTAAGAACCCAGGCAGAGTATGGCAGTCTCCCCAAGCTGAGCTACTCCTTTAGCAGAGTGCTAGCAAGGAGATAGCAGTACACAGAAAGAACTCCACAAATCTTCAAAAGTCACTCTGGAGTATGCAACTGAATTACTGATCAACCCAGGAAATGTGAGGAAATGACCAGGACAGGGAAAGAACCATCCAAAAGGAGTAGAGAAAATACAACTTGAAATGTACACAAGACAGGGGATAGTGCCTGTTGTCACTGGCTAGAAATGGGGTGGGGGGAAATGTTGTAATTTATAGAATTTAAGGTAGACTACCATATCACTTCTATTGTTGTGTAATAATTTACCACAAATTTAACAGATTAAAAACAGTACTCATTATTTCACAATTCTAAAAACCAATAATCGATCTGAACTTGACTGGGTTCTATGCTCAGGATCTCAGTGTCCGCTAGAGGAACCTCTTACCTGAAGGGGCTGAGAAAGAATCTATTCAGAAGTTCATTCTGATTCCTTGTGGTTCTAGGACTGAAGTCCATTTATTTGCCATCTGTTGAACAGGAATAGCTCTCAGCTCCTGAAGGACACTCTCAGGTCCTTTCTATGTAACCCTTTCATTTTAATGTATCAAATTCCTTTGGGCTTAGAACATTTGATCTAGTCTTCTGCAGTCGTCCGGAAAAGGTATCTGCTTTTTGAAAACTCATATACGTTAGGCCTATCAGGATACACCATATCTTAAAGTGAACCATTCAATAGTGTTAGTCAGGCACTCTAATGCATGAGCCACACTACCAGCCCCAGTAACATTAGTCATATGTGAAAAAAAAATCTTCTTTCCATGTCTCAGAACATAATCGTACAGTTATACAATGGGACAAAAATACAAGGTTAATGTTAGAGTTCTGTCAACTAGAAGAACTCAGAAGAGAGTTACTGAGTAGTGGATAAAAATAGCACTCCACTAAATGTCATCCTGTACCAGACTAATAAAGCTTAAAAGTAAGATCTCAAAGAATCAAACTATCTCCAAATAACCACAACCCAGAACAAAACTCTAGGACACCTATAGGAACACAAAACTACCAAGCTGCTAAAAAGGTAAAATTCATAATGCTTGGTATTTAATTTAAAAATTACCATGCATGCAAAGCAGTGGGAGTAGATGACTCAAAATGAGGAGATAAATCAAATAGTAAAACCAACTCAGAACTGACAGCAATGATAGAATTAGTAGCCAGAGATTTTAACATAGTTTTTATATCTATATCTCAAATGATCAAAAATTGAAAAATATGTTGAAAGACATACAATGGTCCTTAGAAATGAAAAACATGGTAGCAGAATTGATGCCATATTAGACATTGCAGAAGAGAAAATTAGTGAAGTGGAAGACATGCAATAAAAACTACTCAAAAAGAAAACATACAGAGAGCAAAAGGAATTAAACAGAATACCCATGAGATATGAGCAAGTGTCTACAATATGTAATTAATATTTTCAAATGGGGACAGAAAGAGTATAAGAAATAATGGATGCAAATTTTCCAAACTTCAGGAAAACTAGAAACCTACAGACCTAAGAAATTCAACCCCAAGAGTAAGAAACATGAAGGAAACTAACCCAAGGCACATCATTACCAAATTGCTCAAAGCAATTTGAGACAGTCTTTACAGGCAATCAAAGGAAAAAATAATGATTTGTGCAGGGAAACAAAGCTAAGGATGAAAGGATATACCTCATCAGAAACAGGGCAAATGAGAATAGTAGAGCAACTTCTTCCAAGTACTGAAGAAATAATTTTCAACACAGAATTCTACACTATAACAAAATGTCCTTTTAAAATGAAGGGGAAATGTGTTTTCAGATATACAACAGCTGAAAGAATTCACTCCTATCAGACCTGCACTATAAGAAACGTTAAGGAAATCCTTCAGTCACAAGGAAAATGACGTGAGATGGAGATGTTGCTCTGCACTAAGGAATGAAAAACAGAAATGGTAACTACGTAGATATTTGATTTACTTCTTACTGTTGGAATGCCTTTAATAATAGTTGGCTATTTAGAAGAGAAATTGGGGCCAGAAGCAGTGGCTCACACTTTTAATCTCATCTATTCAAGAGGCAGAAATGGGGAGGATGGAGGTGCAAAAAGTTAGAGACTCCATCTCAACAAATAAGTTTGATGTGGTGGTGTAAGTCTATAATGCCAGCTATGTGGGAGGCACAGGTAGGAAGATCATGGTCCAGACACTGGGATCCATATGCTTTTTGTGACAATTCCTCCACTCTGCTGTTGTATCATGAGATCATTCTTTAAAAACATATAAGTGAACACAGGGTACGTTACAATGAAGCTTTATCTAAACAACTGGTAGGCTTGTTTGACCATTGAGCACTAGTTTTCCAATCTCTGATTTAAAGCTAAAATGATAATAATGTGGTATGGTAGTTATAACATACGTAAAAGGAAAAGGTATGACAACAACAGCATAAAGGTGAAAACTGGAAGCAGACTGTTGTAAATTTCTGACACTATACATGCAGCAAGACCATGTTACTTAAAGGCAGATGCTAAGTATAAGGACTGTGCTATAACTAAAGTGTACTATAAATCCTAAAGCAACTGCCAACAAAATGAAGAGTTATAGTCACTACACAATAAGGAAAAAAAAAAGTAGAGTCACTTTAAAAAGTGTAAAGAAAGCAATAAAAAGGGAAAGAGAACAAAGAACTAGCAAGACAAACAGAAAACAAACAGCAAGAAAATAGAGCAGAGTGATTAAAATGTCGACAGCAATAACAGAAGAAGGGATGACACTCAAGGCCAGAGGGGACTTTTAGTGGAGAGATGAAAACTGTGAAAAAGAGTCAAGTAGAAATGCTAGAAATAAAATATAAGCAGAGATAAAGAATCCTTCCCGCATGCTTGTAAGTACACTTGGCACAATGGAAAAAAGAGAAAAGAAGGGCACCTTGAGGATAAGTCAATGGAAATAACTCAAACACACAAAGAAAAAGTAGCAAAAAGAAAAAGAACATCTATGAGCCATAGAACATTATCAGACTCCAACAAAATTAACAACAGACTCCAAATCACAGATCTGAGAAGCTTAGAAAACACCAAGCAGAATACTTCTGAATGACAAAGAAAAAAAGCCTTAAAGGCAATTAGAAGAAAAAGTCATATTAAGTATAGAGAAAAAAAAATAAGAATTAGAGTAAACTTTTCATCAGAAACCATGCATGACGTTTTTAAAGTGCTGAAAGGAAAAACACTGTCATTCAAGTTTCTAAACCCAGAGAGAAGAGGGAAGAGGAAGGAGGAAATAAAGATTTTCTAAAACAGCTCCAGCTAATTCATTGCCACTGGATCTGCACTAAAAGAAATATTAAAGGAAGTTCTTCACATAGAAGATGTACAATGCCAGAATGAAATCTGGAGCCATACAAAGAAGTGAAAAGCACTAAAATGGGAATACATGAAGCAAGCATGAAATGCATTTTTTCTTATTTTAATTGCTTTAAAGGAAAAAAGTAGCAATGTTTTATGTGCTTAAAGCATATATAAAAGTAAAATGAATGACAATAATGACACGAAGGGTGAAGGGAGATATACAGGGAAATACTGCTATAAAGACTTTGTACCACATGTAAATATTAGAATATTATTTGAACTCTATCAACTAAACATGTGCACTGTAATTCCTAGGGAAACAACTAAAAAGAATTTTTTTTCTTTTTTTTATTGTTTTATTATTCATATGTGCATATGGGTCATTTCTCCCCCCGGCCCCCACCCCCTCCCTTACCACCCACTCCACCCCCTCCCTCTCCCCCCCGCCCAATACAGCAGAAACTATTTTGCCCTTATATCTAATTTTGTTGTACAGAGAGTATAAGCAATAATAGGAAGGAACAAGGGTTTTTGCTGGTTGAGATAAGGATAGCTATACAGGGAGTTGACTCACATTAATTTCCTGTGCGTGGGTGTTACCTTCTAGGTTAATTCTTCTTGATCTAACCTTCTCTCTAGTTCCTGATCCCCTTCTCCTATTGGCCTCAGTTGCTTTTAAGGTATCTGCTTTAGTTTCTCTGCATTAAGGGCAACAAATGCTAGCTAGTTTTTTAGGTGTCTTACCTATCCTCACCCCTCCCTGGTGTGCTAAAGCTTTTATCATGTGCTCAAAGTCCAATCCCATTGTTGTGTTTGCCCTTGATCTAATGTCCACATATGAGGGAGAACATATGATTTTTGGTCTTTTGGGCCAGGCTAACCTCACTCAGAATGATGTTCTCCAATTCCATCCATTTACCAGCGAATGATAACATTTCGCTCTCCTTCATGGCTGCATAGAATTCCATTGTGTATAGACACCACATTTTCTTAACCCATTTGTCAGTGGTGGGGCATCTTGGCTGTTTCCATAACTTGGCTATTGTGAATAGTGCTGCAATAAACATGGGTGTGCAGGTGCCTCTGGAGTAAGATGTGTCACAGTCTTTTGGGTATATCCCCAAGAGTGGTATTGCTGGATCAAATGGTAGATCAATGTTTAGATTTTTAAGTAGCCTCCAAATTTTTTTCGAGAGTGGTTGTACTAGTCTACATTCCCACCAACTGTGTAAGAGGGTTCCTTTTTCCCCCGCATCCTCGCCAACACCTGCTGTTCGTGGTGTTGCTAGTGATGGCTATTCTAACAGGGGTGAGGTGGAATCTTAGTGTGGTTTTAATTTGCATTTCCTTTATTGCTAGAGATGGTGAGCATTTTTTCATGTGTTTTTTGGCCATTTGAATTTCTTCTTTTGAGAAAGTTCTGTTTAGTTCACTTGCCCATTTCTTTATTGGTTCATTAGTTTTGGGAGAATTTAGTTTTTTTTAAGTTCCCTATATATTCTGGTTATCAGTCCTTTGTCTGATGCATAGCTGGCAAATATTTTCTCCCACTCTGTGGGTGTTCTCTTCAGTTTAGAGACCATTTCTTTTGATGAGCAGAAGCTTTTTAGTTTTATGAGGTCTCATTTATCTATGCTATCTCTTAGTTGCTGTGCTGCTGGGGTTTCGTTGAGAAAGTTCTTACCTATACCTACTAACTCCAGAATATTTCCTACTCTTTCCTGTATCAACTTTAGAGTTTGTGGTCTGATATTAAGATCCTTGATCCATTTTGAGTTGATATTGGTATAGGGTGATATACATGGATCTAGTTTCAGTTTTTTGCAGACTGCTAACCAGTTTTCCCAGCAGTTTTTGTTGAAGAGGCTGCTTTTTCTCCATCGTATATTTTTAGCGCCGTTGTCAAAGACAAGTTGGTTATAGTTGTGTGGCTTCATATCTGGGTCCTCTATTCTGTTCCACTGGTCTTCATGTCCATTTTTGTGCCAGTACCATGCTGTTTTTATTGTTATTGCTTTGTAATATAGTTTGAAGTCAGGTATTGTGATACCTCCAGCATTGTTCTTTTGACAGAGTATTGCCTTGGCTATTCGTGGCCTCTTGTGTAAAAAGAATTCTTAAAGTGATATAGTAGAGAGTGGAATGCAGTCATAAAAGAAATCAACCAATAAGAAAGAGAATTCAAGAAAAATAGGTGGATGTGGTTGTGCACAACTGTAATCTCAGCCCTCCAAGGTGGGCATGATAGCATATGCCTGTAATCCAGCTACTTTGGGAAGCCAGTCCCAGGCAAAAGCATAACCTATCTAAAAACAAACTAAAGCAAAAATGTCTTAGGGCATAGCTCCAGTTGTAGCAGAAAGCCCTGAATTCAAACCCCAGTACCACAAAAAAAAAAAAAAAAACATCCACAGGAAAAGAAAAAGAGAAAAGGAGGTGATCTATCCAATTAGATAAAAATCAAAGCTAAGCCCAACTGTATACCATCTATAATAAATCAACTTTAAATATAAATTAATAAATTAAAAGAACAGAAATAGATCTGAAATGCAAACTTTAATAGAAAGAAAGCTGGAGAAGCTCTACTGATCTCAGGAAAAGGAGATTTAAGAATGAGGAATATTTCCGGGGGGAACAATCCATAATGATAAAGGGGGAATTCTCCACAAAGACATAATAATCCTAAACACATGCCTACCTAACCACAAGATCTAAAAATACCTAAGGGCTACATAGACAAACCTACAGCTATATTTGAGGTCTTCAATAGTCCTCTCTCAGTAATTAATAGAAAAAGTAGGGCTGGGTTCAGTGGTAGAGTGCCTGCCTAGAAAGTATGAGGCCCTGAGTTCAAACCCCAGTACCAACAATGATGAAAAATAGAAAATATTCAAGCACAGAGAAGTGCTGAGGAAACGATTAACCAACCTGATGTAACTGACATTCTTACATCGCTCCTTCCAGCCACAGTAGGACACACATTCTTTCAAGTGCACATGGCACATTCAAGATAGAACATATTCTGTACCATTAAACAAACCCTAACAAATTTAAAGGCATAGAAATTATATGACATATGTTCCCTGAACATTAACTAGAAGTCAAATATTAAGAAAACTCTCAAATATTTAGAAATTAAGTAACATACTTCTAAATACCCCATGAGCCAAAGAATTATTAAGGGAAAATTTTAAATATTCTAAGCACAATTTTAGAAAAGACAATACATCAATATTTAAAAATTAAGCATACACATATGATCCAGGTGTTTAACCATAAGTAAAAAAAGAAAAAAACTATGTCTGTAGAATGACTTGTACATGAATGGCATTTGGTTCTTTATTGCCCATTTTGGGTAATAACAAATAAAGAACCAAATGCCTCTGAACAGGTAAGTAGATAAATTTTGACATATCCATACAGTGGAATAGTACCTATAAGAAAAAGGAATGGGCCTTTTCATAGAGTGTAACACTACTTACAGTACAAAGGAGTCAACTGCTAATATGCAGAAGGATAAGAGTGAATTTCAGAACTATTGCACTGGAGGAAATAAACCAGGCAAAGGAGAATGCATAGGATCCCACTCATGTAAAACTCTAGAAACCACAAACTAATCTACAGCGACAGATCTATGGTTGCCTGGAGGACAGGGTGGGGAAGGAGACAGACTACGAAAGGATTCAACTTTCAGGGGTGATGTCTATGTTCACTGTCTGGATTATGGCAATAGTTTCATTGGTGTAGGAATGTCAAAATCTATCAAAATCACACATCTTTTAATATGTGAAGTTACTGTATGTCAGCCTAAATGAAGCTTTTAAAAATAAAAATGAACCAGGGTAATTCATATGAATTTGTCCAATGTGAGTTGGCTTCAAGTAGCTATTTGATGTACTGGGGATCTGAGCATAAGCTACCTCCACCCTCCAACCACTTCTCACTAGCCCATACAAGATTAACTACGTATGATTTTATTAGAGCTGAACTCCCTCATAAACTTTTGATTGAAGGTGTAGTGCTCCAATTGATATTACTAGCTTAAAAAAGCTCCCAATGGGAGCAGGCTTAAAGATAAATATAATCCAAAAGAGTAATGATCATCCCCAGCTTTGTATTTAGCATCTTCCAGTCTACTTATTACTTCTCTCTCTGGAACATAATTACCAGTAATAGCATCAAGTTCTCCCTCCATCATGCTGCAGGGTCTTTTTAAAAATTTGCCTGGATCCACTATTAAAATGCTGTGCTACCTCATGATTAAGTAGTTTTCACTTTTTACTCACAATAAAAAAGCTCAACCTGGGCAGTTTTTATCATGGTTTATCCTACATCTCGGGGAAAATCATCCCATATTTGGCAGTAAAGACAACTAATAATTCATTTTAATGGTTCAGTGAGCTTGGCCTGCTAGTGGGTACACCCCTGCTCCAGGAGCACTTCGGATGTATGAATTCCATACTGTGCCATGACTCACTCAAATCAAACAAGGAGCCAGGCCCCCAAACACAGAGGAAAATGTCTAATTCTGCAGCTTACTGCATCCGTTCAATTATGTTAGCATTCACAAGCAATAAATTAAATTGAACATCCTAATGATATTTGCTGTTCCTGGCTTTGAGTTGATTTCCTTAAAGAATTAGCATTTCGTTTTTCTAATTTCAGAGAATATTAAGAACTGCTTTCTACTTAACTAAATCCAGCATTTTGAATGCTTCCTCCTAAGAAAGCAGCCTTTTACGCTCTTCCATCCATATGGTAATCCTGGGTTTTTTAATGATTTTCAGCTTAGGTGATGGGGTTGAGGCCTCAAGAGCATTTGAACGTTGCAACCCCACCTTTTACACAGGAAGAAGCCCTGGTCCCCTGAGTTTCTGCAGCCTGGGGATAGCCAAGGAAATAGTTTGTAGCTAACAGACAATAATCCTTGCTACTCAGAATCTCAAGTCTCAAAGACGTATTTCCTCTCTTTTGTTTATTATTACTGCTGGAGCTTCATCTGGGGTAAGTTGTAGTTATTATTTTTAAAGCAACAGGAAGCTGTTGTCTGATTGGAGTTGAGTTTTTTTAGCTTATTCTTCGTTGCCTGGTTACTATAGGCAGCAGGAAACACCATATTTACACCCCTTTCAAATGTCAGTTCTCCTGGACCTTGGCTGCTCAGGTAAGTGGAATTTTCCAGTGCACATCCTCTCTCCCCCCTAGTCTTCTCATTCTTGATTTAGCAGCTAATTGGCCTGTCATTCGTCACTCTGCATAAGTTATTTGCAATGTCTGCAATACTTTCGAAAAGTAAAATAACAAGGTCAAAAAATCAACACTGTTTAAGAGAAATTATAAGTTGTCCACTTTACCAGAAAGGCCATATTGAAGTGATTTGATGGCCAACTGTGCTTGTACTGTTCTTGGAGATGGAATCCCTTTGAATGGCTGTCTTAGCCACAGAAATTTAGGCATCTTCTTCAGATTGCTCCCTTAGGTTCTCCTGCATGGTTTTCTGGTTGGCATTAATAGAATTGACCACAGCTTCCTTTGGGGGCAGGTTATTAGGCATTTGTGCAACTACGACTTTAAAATTGTCTTCATAATGCATTTGGTCAGCAACTTACAGACCATCAGAACAAGAAGATACCTCTAGGCCTTTCTGGCACCCCCATTTCTTGTTGGGGTGACCACATGTGTGGCAGTCATTTCCTAACCCGCAGATGTCTCAAGCTGAAATTGTCCTAGCTACTTGTGAGTCAATAACTTCAGTGTTTATCTTTGCCCTTGAAACAGATTAGAAATGCCATTGACCGTCTCTGAGGACAGGGCCAAGCAGACATTTGCTAAGAGAGAGCTGTTCTGGGTAGTATTTTCAGAGTTAGGGATAACACACCCCAAACTTCCCTATTCATTTCAAATCACATGTACCAGTCTTACATTCATTTATCTAAAATTTTCTTGACCCTGTTTGTATCTTCAGTCTTTGTGAATTCCTGGGGTCACGAATCTGAGATCCATAGTTGAAGAGGATTAATTGTGTTGCCTGTAGGAAAACAGAAAAAGCGTGAGTCGAATCACTCAGGCAGAATAGCTGTGCTACAAGCCAGAATCAAGGGCTCTCTGAGCTCACCCACGTACTTATAGGTGCCTCTCCCACTAGTACAGAGTATTTGGTCATGCCCAGCCTCAGTGTCCAAGGAAAATGCAGCTTTCACCCAGCCAGCTGCATTTCCTATCTTAATTTAAAATTCACACTGAAGCCAGAGCTAATATTCTCAGCAGGGTTATGTAAGACCATAGCATTTCTTTTGGTAGAAGAGCTGCTGACATCTTTCCTGAAAAAATATTTTCTTGGATGGTCACTCAAGCCTATATTCCTAGCTACTTAGGAGGCAGAGACTGGGAGAATTGCAGTTCAAGGCCATCCCAGGCAAAAAGTTCACAAGACTATATCTCAACCAATGGCTGGAAATATTAGTGTGTGCCTGTCATTCCAGCTACACAGGGAAGCACAACAGGAGGATCATGGTTCAGACTAGCTCGGAGAATAAAGCAAGGTTCTATCTCAAAAATAACCAATGCAAAGGGGGATGGGGGCATGATTTATGTGGTAAAGCACCTGCCTAGAAAGCACCAAGCCCTGAGATCAACCTCCAATACCAAATTTTTTTTTCTACTTTGTGTGAAGCTGCTTTGTGCCAAGTAGTGTTCAGGACAGACAAAAGAGTTCTGACTCTTAACCCTTGGAAGAGTTAGTGGGTAAAAGAAGCAAATATAGGCACACAAATCAAAGAGATACTTAGTAGACTGCAAGCTCCAGTGAGGGGAGGGGCATTGGGCAGGGGATCCGCGTACATCTCAACAGGACCTAGAATAGCACCTAATACATAACGGGTGCTGGTAGTAGTTTGCTAAGGCTGCATAACAAAGGGCCACCAGCTAAGGACTTTCACAATAGAACTGTATTGTCTCACAGTTCAGAAGGCTGGACGTCTGAGATGGAGGTATCAGCAGGGTTGGAGTCTTCTGAGGTCTCTCTCCTTCCCCCCTTGTGATAGTGTCTTAACTTCCTCTTTTTATAAAATCTCCAACTTTGTTGGATTAGGGCTGTCCTTAATGGCCACATTTTATTTTGATTACCTGTTTAAATATCTCCAAATACAGTTACATTCTGAAGTAGTGGAAGTTAGGACTTCATCATATGAGTTGGGCAGGTTGGGGACACACAATTCAGCCTATCATAGTGTTTAATAAATATTTGTTGACAGAATGACTGGTTAGCAATTTGGTTTCGACTTGACTGTCTACTCCAGCATTACTTCTTAGTGCAGTCTGCCATTCATTAAGGAACTATCTTGTTGTTGGGTCGTTGTGATAGGAAGCTAAGTAAGCTATGGTTTCTGCCTGAAAGAACTTATATTTTAATGGAAGAAACCCCTGTACACAATTTTAATAAACGGAAAATAAGTATACACTGAAATGTAAAAGACAGAAGAGAGTCGTCTAGCCCAGCAGGGGGTCCAAGGAAGGCTTTTTCCAGGAGGCTATTTCTGAAGTGAGTTTTCAAAAATGAATGAGAATCTTGTTTTATAAGAAAGAACCACACGAGGGAATTGACTTTAGCATTTAGGTGATCAAATTGCAGAATGGTAGATGGAGTTCAGGCAGTGTTGGAGGAACGGACAAAAACAAAGACATACTTGTTACAGTTCAGGTGAGAGGTGAAGGAATTTGGCCAGTGGTGGTACAAAGAAGTCAACAGGTTAAGAAACACTCACAGGGTAAATCTGTAGGCTTTATTGGTTGACTAAACATGGGAGTGATGGTGAATCAAAGTATAGGATAGCTCAAAGGGAAGGAGTGGTGAAGGTTGATACCCATTGATGTTTGCTTTTCTGGATATTTTGGGGTTTTTTGTTGTTGTTGTGTTTGTTTGGGGTTTTTTTTGGCAGTACTGGGGGTTGAACTCAGGACTACTTGAGCCACAACCCTAGACCTTTAGTTTTAATTTGGTTTTTTTTTTTTTGGTTGTTGTTTTTCATTGTTGTTGTTGTTGTTAAATATAGGGTCTCATGCTTTTGCCCAGCCCAGCATCAGACCATGATCCTCCTAACTCTGCCTCCTGAGTAGCAGGGTTTACAGGCATGTACCACCACACCCAGCTCTGTGGCTGTTTTATAACCACCACAGACAGCAGCACTTGGGAACTTGTGAGAAATACAAATTCTTAAGACCCACTAAATCAGAATTTCTAGAGGTGGGGCCCAGCAGCCTACATTTTAGCAAGCCCCTCAGTGATTCTGATATTGCCAAGAGGCTCTGCTCTAAGGATGAAGAAACTTCCCTGGTTATGTTTTTGCATTTATGCTCATTTCCAACTCCCACTCAATGATTAATGGTGCAGTCCTTGTGAATATCTCAAAACCAATTAGATGAGGAGAAAGGAGACATTATGAGGGTGCCTAAATAGATGTGTGTTAGAAAAGTGAGTGGGGAAAATGCTCAAATACAAATGGCCTTTATGCATCAAAAGATGTTCTGAAATCTAGCTTTCATCATTTATCTACTCAAATTTAATATAAGACCAAGCTTTGGGAGAATATTCCCTACAAAAATTGCAATTAAAAGAAAATGTAAACACATCGTAGAAACAGGTTCCTGTTTGGGGAGCAGGATTTGGAAAGCACATTTTTAATATATATTTTTGTGTCACCCAATGTGTTACCCATGTCCACTAAAGAGAAGGAGCATTAAAATAACTTACTGGTCAATATCCTGAGTGATGTTTTAGTGGAACCCCACAGTGAAATCAACAGTAGGGACCCCACTGGGTCCCTATGACCTTTGGAGTTCAGAACTATTCTGCTTCACAAGTCATTTCCAATCGACACCATTGAAAATATTCAAGTGCAAAACCAAACAGTTCAATTCTTGGAAAATCATTAGTAGTTAAGTAATTAAACAATCCCTCACTTATTAACTTTTCTGATATTTTGGTCATGCTTGACTACACCAAGATTGCCTGGTAATTATCAAAATTATTCCTATTCCCCAGTTAGTAGTTACTGAAAAAAATATATTTTCATAAAGAATAGGTGAAGGCCATAACCTTCAAAGTGGGGGAGAGGGAACAGGATGAGAAATTCTCCCAAGGAAGACTAATTCAGGAAACATGTTGGGAGCAAGCAGCACCGGACGGCAAAGGAACAATGATTTAGTTCATGTATTGCTTTAAATTGTAGTGATAACCATGACATTTTGGAATTAGAAATATTAAGCTATTGTCACTTAAGATTTAAAATTAAAAAAAGAAAGAAAAGACCTAGATGAAGAAAATAGCACAGGTGTCAAAGTCACAATGTCCTGGTTCAGTTCTTGGTTCTGCAATTTAATAGCTGTGTGAACTTAAATGTACTACTTATCTGCTCTGGGTTTCAGTGTTCTCACCTGTAAAGCAGAAATGTTTACCTCAAATAACTGATGTTATATTAAAAGAACCAATATGTGTAAGGTACTCGGCACATGACTATCAAAAACAGTCGTTTTTAACTGCTATTTCTAGCTATGGGCTCACCTCAGGTCAAAGTTCAAATCCCAGTTCTACTTTTAGGCTCTAGGTCCTTAGGCCAGTCATCTCACCTCTGAGAACTTTGTTTGCTGCTTGATTTTTAAGATATATAAAATGGGACAGGATTTTCTATAATGCAAGGCTTTAGAAGAGTAGACACGGAAGAACAATAGCTATTATAATTAGTTCTTCAGGATAAATTTTATCTTCAGTGTCAATTTGCCTCAGTCCTGCCCTGTCCCCACTGGGACGAGCAGGGGACACTCTTTTAAAGAAGAGATGATTTTCTTCATTTCACATGTCTGCAAAATGGCCCTCTTACGTAAACCTGCTCTCAAACTAACCCAGAACCATAGTATGACTTAAAAACGACAGTCATGGCTTTGAAGGAGGGGACAGAGATGATCGCAGATGCATTCTGGAATGCTTCCCCATTTTATCAGAGTAGTGCTTGTGTTGTCTGAACACACTCTTAGCCATCTGCCTTCCACCGAATCCTGAAATTCAGTCGGATACAAGCAATGGATCACATGATCAGGACTAGATGGAAAGACTGACACAAAAATACAGAACCATAAGACAAAAGGTGACAAATATTGTTTGGCTGTTTTAACATCTCTATGGCAAAACAACAACATAAAAATAAAATGTCAAATGATACATGGAAAAATATTCACAATATGGATGACTGTCAAAGTCTTAAAGCACTTGCAAATCATTAATGTAAAAAAGATCATGATCCCAATAGGAAAAATGGGTACAGGATATGAACAGGACATCCATTAAAAGAGATGCAAAGGATGAATAAACAGATGAAAAATGAACAACCGAACAGTTAACAAATAAAAATAAAACAGTGAAATTCCATCAGATAGTCCAAGATTTTACAAACTGAGGAGTTTTCGTTGTCTAAGAGCATGGGCAAATGGTACTTCACATACTGTTGATAGATAATTTCAGAAGTGCAACATGAATCAAAACTTATTACAGCTAGGCACAGCGGTACACACCTGTAATCCCAGTCCATGGGAGGCTGAGCTGCGAGGATCATGAGTTTGTGGTCAGTGTGGCTACATAACTAAACCCTGTCTCAACAATGCAAGTGCTCTACCACTGGGCATGCATAAAGCCCTGGATTTGACCTCCAACACTTGGGGGAAAAAACATACATATGTTTAACCATGCATAGCACTTGGCACAGTAATTCTTAATTCTGCTTTTAGGAACTCATCCTAACACAAATAGTCAAATTGTATATAAAAGGAAATTTGCTACATAATTATTTATAATTGAAAAAAATTAAAACAAGCTAAAAATCTATTGATTTGTTATTGGTTAAAAATAATGATAAGTCAATCTTTTATCCATAAAGTAGAAAACACATTCCTATTAGAGCCAGATCTATAGACAGAGAAATCCCTTGTATGGGAAAGTGAGTAGCTATACAGGCAGACAAACCAGCTTGTGCAAAGGCCCTGTGCCACATGTAGTCTTGCATTCAGTGTTACCCTTGTCATAGTCTGCCCTGGGTTAAAACGGAGAGTGACATGCCACTAAACAGGGACCCTGTCTCTCTTGTTCACTGCTATATGTCAAATGCCTTACATGAACTGTCATTGTAAATGCCTGTCCATGGTTGAAAAGGCAGCTGACATAATCCAAGGTCAGCAACAGTATTTTCTCAGCTTTCAGAGAGAAACCTCACCCACCCCAGCTTTGCCGGGTTGGCTGCCCACCCTTCAACCACCAGGCAGCAACATGCCTCCCCACCTTTGACAGCAGCTCAACTCCTCTCCTCTAGAAACCTTCCCAGCCCCTAGCACTCCTCAGTAGCCCCATCTTGTGTCACCATCTCTCTTGAGGCCTAAATGATCAGTGACTTGTCCGTCTCATGCAACCATGAACACTCTTCAACAGCAAGAAGCAGGTTTTATTCAGCTGTATGTCCAGGTCCAGCCTTTCGCCTGATATCCAGCAGAAGCTCAAGAGATGCTTGTGAACTAAATAGCAGACAGTATCAGTCTTACCCCAGGCTTAGCCATTCAGCTATTACTATGTCCCTGAAAGCTTCCCACACCCATGTTCTCCTGCAGCTTGCCTGGCCTTGTTCCCCAATTCAGCCAGGCATTCTTCAAATATGCCCAATTCTTTCAGGTGTGAGGGCTGGAGGTGGTTTATCTCCCAAACCTCAGGAGTCCTAGGTCTGCCACCCTTACGAGTGTTCTGACTGCATCAAACTCTCTGTGTTCAAACAAAAACAAGATGCAAAGCGAGTTTAAAGTCAGATCAAAGCTTCTGAGGCTTGTCAGGTGTCCAGACACCAACGCTTTTAGAAGAGGCAGTTCCTCCACGCACATTTTACCAGCAGGAAGAGAACATCCCCACATCTCCACACATGAAAGGGCAAGGGAAACCCAGCATCACAAATTCTAACTCTGAAGCCTCAGTCATGGGCTTCCAGGTGGATTATGCAAGGAAGCAGGCAAGTCCTGAGATCTTAGAGCATATAAATGTTGCCTGAACAAAGAGGAAGAACAAAGACTGGCAAGTTATGTGTGCTAAATAGACTAGCTGTATTTTTATTAGATTCAGTGAGTTTTTCTCTGAGTTTAGCAGGAAAGAAACACTAAGCTATGCTCACTGAGCTGGGCTTTTTAAAACACTACTGCTTTGGAATCAGAACTGTGGGACGTAATAATGTTCCCATTGACAAGGAACAGCACTGGAACATAGTCTTTCCAGTCCTTTCAGAGGGGGACAGGCTGCAGGGACCAGAAGCACATGGGCAATATTCAGCTTCTAGTTCATTCTTTCCCAGACCCCCTCTGTGGCAAAAATGATTTCGCTTTTGGGAATATATTTTATGAAAATAGTAAAAAAGTATGGGGAGATTTGGTATTATTTTTATTTAGAAGGAGGGAGAAAGAAAGGGAGGAAAAAGGGAGTAAAAGAAGGATCAGCCTAAAATCCTACCTACTACTGAAGGATATTTAAGTAACTGATGAATACATTACCGTGACTCTATCAAAATGATTCTGAAGAGTAGGAAGAGTAGACAGCAACATGGAGAATGTTTACTGCATGCCTTCAGAAAAAAATACAAGATACTGATACCTTGCAACCAAACAACTTTGGGAAAGACAGAGGACAAATACAAAAGGAAAACAAAAAGTAATAAGCCAATCACCAGGGAACTTCTACTAGTATAAATGTCTTCTTCCAATCATTTTTTTGAATCATTATGTACATCTATGCAAAATCATTTATTTTAACAAAATTAAGTTGAGGACTGGTGCTATATACTTACTTTTATTTCCTGTCTTTTGTATATACCATTTTATTCTTTAAAAATATGATTTTTAAGCCAGAAGTAGTGGTGTGTTTCTAAATTCTTAGCAGTATGTAGGCTAAGGCAGGACAACAAGGTTTAAGGCCAGTTTTGAGCCCCTCTGAATCTCTTTCTCAATCTTAATCTCTCTTTCAATCTGTCTCTCTCTCTCTCTCTCTCTCTCTCTCGATAGATCTATTTTCAAAACCTGCTTGGAAGTCCAGCATGCAAACAGTCCATAACTTACTGAAGCATATCAAAATGTAGCATAAGTCAGTATTTGTCAACTATCAGTAATTTTGTATGTTTCAAACTAGTATGTATTTAACTCCCATTTGGAGCATTTGGGTTATGTTGACCACAATGGAATCACTGCAAATAAATATTTAGTGGCTTTTATTTAGGTAAATTTCCAGAAGTAAAATTTAGAGATAAGCACATTTTAAAGTGCCTCAAATACTTTTCCATATTGCCCTTCAGAAAAGACATACCAATTTACATTTAGTCATCTCTAAAAGCAAGAGATGACTTTGTATATTTCTCCTTAATATAAAATATCCTGGAACAGATTGCCATTTTTTCCTTTCTTGCCATTTAAGATGACAATTTCCCCCAAAGTAGTTGTGAACAATTTATCTCATCAATGCTTGTTGGTGTCAAGAGACAAGACTTTGTACTGAAGCTCTTTATTTGGGCTGATCAAAATTGCAACTCAGTTCTGAACTGAGAGGAAGAAACAGAGGATAGGTTCTGAAGCAAAATAAACAGTAATGAAAAAAAAAAAACATAGGGAACTTGAAGTTCCAAAATTAAGTTCAGAATTCCCAAGGTTGGAGTTTATAGTAGTAACCCTGTTCAAACTGGAACAGAGTGAGGCACAAGAGCACAGGTGGCTGTAAAACAGAGTCCTCAGATGTCTTTGGTATTTGGCTGTGGCCAATGAGGTCTCTCTCTTGGCCAGAGTAACCCTTGCATCCCACTGAGCAGAGACCTAGCACGTAGCTATCCCCAAACCATGTGATGGCATGGTGATACATATTGCGTGAAGTCTGAAGAACCATAAATTCTAAAAAAAATGGGAGGCAGATAATTTAGGGGTATCCTCCTAGCTGATTTCTACATGCTCCTCTTAATGTAAGTAGAAAAAAATCATCCACTGGTTTAGATAAAGATCTTCATCAGAGAAGTAAGCACATCCTTGGTCATTCTGTCCCCAAAGAGAGGTACATAATGGGAGAACTACAGAGGATCCACAAACCTAATACAGCCAGGGACTTCCCAGGACCTCTGCAAAGGGAACTGAAAGACTGACTTTGTTCTCTAGAAAACAACCTAAAGAAAAGGCAGAAACCCTCTAGCCAAAGTGACCCCAGGCTAACTAAAACATCCAGCTGAATAAAAACATGGAGACCTGTCAAGGGTGGGCTTCATAATGAGCAGTTGTGAAAGCTTCTTTGAGCCACTTCAAGTCCCCGGCTCCCAATAAAACCCCAGACTCTCCAAATCTGTTTGCCTAAGGACCCCCTCTAAGAGCAGAACACAGAGCCTTCCTGGAGTCTTTCAAAGACCTACTCACAAGTTGTCACAACCCCACCATCCCAGAGATGCTTAAATGAGTCAACCAGCTTGGTCCAGCCCATGAATGCACTCAGATCCAATTTTACTTCTCTCAGCTCATTGGCTACGAGGACATTCATGCTGCAATGATTTAGTTTCACACATCATCAGCAACTAGGTTTCATACTTGTCAACAATGAATTGTGTTTGACTATGGGGCAGGGACTAGAACTGACCACATTCCTATGCAGTTTCCCTTCCTTTCATCCTCTTGGAAGCCTGTCCTCTCATGAGACAGAAAACAGACTCTGAAGTATCTATGTTTCAGAAAAGATCGAGAAGCTTGGCTTTCATTTCTCTTAGATATATTCTACCTACTACATCTGATTCAGAGGCATGCATACAGAACTAACCTCACACATATCTTCTTAATTATATATAATAATTTTTCTTTTGTAGTTTATCTTAATTCAGAAGTTTACACCAGTGGTTCTTGTATTCTTTCCGTAAATAATTCTTTTGACATACGGCATATCTCCTTAGACTACCATTTCCCACTGTCTTCACTGGACTCGTGTTGATGACTGTTAGCTTTCTCCCCTCCAACTCTATAGCCAGTGTTGGAAAACTTCAACTGAAATTAACTTTGCAGGTCTTGTTTCTAGAAGAGACACTTAAAGCCTCAGGAACATCTCTGGAGCTGGTATCTGTTTTCAGGAGCTTTGGGAAAACCTTCTAGCCTCTATTCTTAAATGTTACATTACAGAATTCAGACTAGGTGTCTAAAATATTTGCTAATGTCTTTGAAGCAGAAATACATCTGAGGTGCTTTTTTCATATTTTATGTGTCTAAACCATTTACATAATTTTGTGGTGGTTTCTACAAGTGAAACTCAGAGCTTAACTGAGCTTCTATTTTTTCCAAGTTTTCTCTTGACCCCAAAGTATAAAACTCCCATGGGAAATGATCAGATTACATTTTTCCCATTTTAGAAGAAAAGAAACTGGTTTTATTTTCAACTGTTTTTCCACTTCCAGTATAATCAAGAAAGCTCTTACTACACTCTAGCCCCCAACAGATAACAACTACAAAGGGTGAAAATTGTACAAACAAAAATCAAATGTTCCAAGGTACTAGGAATGAAGTCAAGCAGGAAAATCCCAGAAGGAAGCTGAGATCTGATAGACAGGATGGGCGCAGAGTGAGTTAACAATTTTTATGCCTTCTGCCAGAAGTTAGGTTAAAGTCAGTGTCCTGTGGGTAATATAATATCCAAGGCTTTCTAGGACAGAATTTGGGAAACCGTAGTTACTGAAAACTGAGGGGGAGAATTTTTTAAAAAGGAATAAACCAGAAAAAGGAGCCCCAAATTTTGTACATATACTTTTCCCAAGTATCTTAATGACTCCTAATTCAGCAATGCACTTGGTACAGTCAAAGAACATCAGTAAGAAAAGCAAACGACAACAAAAAACAAACTGAGAATTGAGCTGCCACACAGAGACAGATTTTGCTGTTTGAGCCACCAATGTAATTTCCTGATGAAACAAAACACAACTGTCTTCAGAGGAATGGAACACAATTAAGAATATCTACAACCGGTCTGGAGGTGTGGTAGCGCTCCTGCCTAGTAAGCGCAAAGTCCTGAGTTCAAATCCCAGTACCACCAAAAAACAAAATACCTACAACTACTCATTCACAATAAAAAACTATCCTTAATAAAATAAAGGAAAATACCCTTACAATTAAGTTAAAGACAGAAAATCTCTGCTGAGAAATGGAAGCTAGAAAACTAAACAGACATTTATAATTGGAAAATGCCATATAGAAAAATTTTAAATTCACTAAGTATGATTAATATTAGGATGAGGTATATAAAAGAATCAGTAAACTTGAAGGCAGATAAATACAAATGATCCAATTCAAAAGACAGAGGGAAAATAGAGTGGAGAAAATGGGGCAGATCTTCATGCATACATAGCCTGTGGAATAGTGACATACATGCTAATGAAGTGTCAAAAGAAGGAAGTGGAGTAAACATTAAAAATATATATAAAAGAATAGAGGCTGAAAGATCCCCAAATTTGGTAAATGACTTAAATTTGCAGATCCAATGGCTTAGTGAATTCCAAACAGGAAAACTATTCATAACTTCAACATAGTTACAATGCTGAAAACCAATGATAAAAAGAAAATTCTGAAAGGAGTCAGGTAAAGCAACACATTACATGCAGGAGAACAATGATTCAAATATACTGACTTCCCACTCAAAATTATAAAAGTCTGAAGAGAGTGAACAACATTTTTGTTTGGTTTTGGTTACAGAGGGGATTGAACCCAGGGCTCTCACATGCTATGCACCCAGTCTTTTTGTTTTTATTTTGGTTTTAAGACTGGGTCTCCATACCTTTTTGCTTGGGCTAGCCTCAAACTCAACAGCCTCTTGTCTCCTCCTCCAGAGTAGCTGAGGTTAAAGGCATGCACCATCATACCCTGCTAGAACAACAGTTTGAAAGAATTGAAAAACAAAGCAAATTTTAAAAATTACTAACACTGCACTCAACATCCAGTGAAAAAATTCAGGGATGAAGCAAGATAAATTTTAATAGAAAATACAGCTAAGAATTTGTCAGCTGTTCTGAACTATAAGAAGTGCTAAAACAAATGTTACAAGTTAAAAGGAAACAGCACCAACTGGAAACTGGAAGTTATAGAAAGGAATGTAAAACATCAAAAAATGAAAAATACCTAAATAAATACAAAAACCTTTTCCCCTTCTTTAAAATCCATAAGAGTACTTTTGAAAACAATACTGTCTCATGGGACTTACAGTGTATGATAACATAATACAAAGGACAGAACAGATTCATTCAGTTGTAAGGCCTCTATATTTCACCTGAAGTGGTACAATATTAACTCTAAGTAGCAGACTGTGAAAAGTTAAGGACATGAGTTGTAATCCTTAGAATAACCACTAAAAACAATGCAAGAATATATGTGAAAATGCAGTTGGTTGGTATTTGTTATTCAGTGCCTAAGATCTGGAATTTTATATTTTTATTAGTGTGTATTAATTGTACAAAATTCTGGTCTTCATTATGGGGTGATCATTATGGAAATGAAGACATTTCTGTACATGCATCGGATGTATTTTATTCATATTCACCCTTGTAGTAAGCTTTCTTATCCTTCTCCCACTCCTCCTTTCCCCTTCAGTGCCACATTTACTTTTATATCCTTTTTTATCTCTCATACATTCCACATATGAGAGAAAACATCAGACACTTGTCTTTGTGAGGCTGGCTTATTTCACTTAACATGATGTTCTCCAGTTCCATCCATTTTCCTATAAATAACACAGTTTCATTCTTCTTTATGGCTGAATAAAATGCCGTTGTGCCACATTGTCTCCATTCATTTATCTGTTGACAAGCACCTACGCTGATTCCATATCTTGGCTTACAATTGACATTTAAAAAAAATAATTCAAACATCCAAAAGAGAAGAACAAAGGAAGAACAGAGAAATACCAAATAATAATTATCAAAGGGAAGGCCTAAATGCAACCTCATCCATAACTTCATTACTTGTTTATAGATTAAACAGAAATTGTCACAATGGATTAAAAGGGAAAAAAAAAAAAAGGATCCAGTTCCAAGAGATACTCCTTAAGTCCTGCAAGGAAGCCAAGAATCAAAAGAAGAAAATCATCCCATGCCATAAAACAGAAACAAAGCAAGAAAAGTGGATTTATGAAGAAAATTCAACAGATTTCCACAAATGTCTGTTTTTAAGAAAACAGCCTCGTGAACTTTTCAAACTCTATGCCTCAGAGCCAAGTGCACAAACCACTGAAGTTAGCCAGCCACCACAATAATTTTCTATATTCTCTCCACTAACATATAAAGAATCATTCCACATGCAAGTGGGAAACAACAATCCTCTTCCCTTCATCCTAAAAACACAACCCCATTCTTGGCCTTTCTAAGCCCAATCACTAGACAAAGTTGTGTACTTGTTTTATATGCATTCTCAAAAATTCTTGACTCTAGTGCAAACTGCCTTTGAACATTACAATCTAAGTTCATTGTGAGAGGGAGTAAGAAAGGTAGGCTTTGACTGACTTCTATTGTTGACTAAATTTTATTAAGTGACTTTAATTTTCATGATTTATTTACTTGCTTCTAGATGGCTGGAAGTTTAACATCCTTTAATTGACACAAACATGTTTTCTTCTGCCTACATAATCAATTGTAAGTAAATCTCACAATTTGTCCTCCTCCTAACCAATCCATGATGTCAAGATCAAGCCCATGTGGACTGAAAACTTTCTTCTTCTGACTATGTTGATTTGAGTACAGCAACCTAAATGCAAAATTGAAGTTTCTTTAAAAAAAAAAAAGGTGCCTATGGACAGAATGTGGTTTTGACTAAAATAGATCTTCAGTGAAGGACATTTTTGAATTTGAGTAGATATATGATTTGAATGATTGCCCCCCTCCGTGACTAACAGTGTGACACATGCCATATGAGGAGGCACTAAAATATTAGGATATTATATACAGGGTAGAAGTTCCTTATATGGTGGACAAAATATTGAATTCTGCTAATGTCATTGTACAGTTATGTGCCTACCAGTTATTTGTAGGCACAATAGCTAAATGAAGTGTCTTCTCTTTTGTTTTGGAAAAGTGAGTTGGATGTGTTGAAGGTTGAGGATGGTTTGATAATCATGATGGGCTTATAAAAGTCAAACATTGTAAAAATAATCAAATAGTGGGCCAGGTGGGTATGGTAGTATATGCCTGTAGTCCCAGCTATGCAGGATGCAGAGGCAGAAATGGGAGGATTGTGGCTTAAGGCCAACCTAGGGCAAAAAGTTAGAGAGATCCTCTCTCAAAAAATTCCAAGATATGTGTGGTGACACCCACCTGCAATCCCAGGAAGGCAGGAAGAAGAGATAGGAGATCACAATCCAAGGTCAGCCCCAGGTAAAAGCGTAAGACCCTATCTGAAGAGTAAACTAAAACAAAAAAGGCTGAGGTGTGGTTCAAGTAGTAGAGTGCTTGCCTAGCAAGTGCAAAGCCCTGAGTTCAAACCTAGTACCACCAATAAAAACCAAATAGTGAAAAAATACATAAAATGAAATGAAACCTGTTGAAACCATTCCAGGAATGGGGGGAGGGAGATAAGGAACAATGATGGAGGAGGCAAACTCAACAATGATCTATTGTAAGAACTTTTGTAAATGTTACAGTGTACCCCCAACACAATAATAATAATAATAAAATATAATAAGAATAGAAGTATAAAATGAAAATATTTAATTCCCACTTTCAATTCTGTCTCTGCTTTCTCCTTTCTCCTCTAACCCCTCACAACCACTGATTTTTTTTACCGTCTATATAGATTTGTCTTTTATGGAATCATACACTAAGCAGCCTTTCTGGATTGGCTTCTTTCATGTAGTAATATGCACTTACACCCTCTCCATGTTGCTGCGTGGTTTGATAGTTCTTTTCTTTTAAACACTGTATAATATTCCACTGTCTGGATTCACCACAGTTTTTATATCCGTTCCCCTGATGAAGGGAATCTTGGCTACTACAGCTGTTAGAAATGTTTTTTTTTTTTCCTCAGGGACTAGTTATTGAAAGAGGAGGAGAGGGCTGGCAGTGTGGCTCAAGTGAGAAGATTGCCTGCCTAGCAAGCATGAGGCCCTGAGTTCAAATCCCAGTGCCATCATTAAAAAAAAAAAAAGAAGAAGGAATTAAAATCAAAGCCTGGCTTGTTTTATGCAAGAAGTAGATGAATTCTAAAATGTTTGTGTTTTGTTTCTTACTCTCTCCTGGCCCTATTCTTACGATTTCTTTCACCATTAACCCTTTAGCAGATAGGATCCCTGGCTAATGAAGCAGACTCTTCCTCCGAGAGAGGTTTAAAGGGACTTTTATGTCGCACATGAGAGAAGAGAACCCTTCTTTTCATTTCTTGGGAAATGCTAGTAAATTAGGCCTGTAATGTCCCTCCTCTTACAGCCTCTGCTTAGAGGTCCCTCTGTCATTTTTCCACAAGCAGAGTCCCAGCCCCCCACCCCCTCTCCACCTGCTCCATAGTACAATAAGAACTAATGAGTTCTCATTCATGACAGAGAAAGAGCTGCCTCTTTCCCAGTTGTGGGTCTACTGACTTGGGGGCTGGTTTGGGTCCTAAAAAGCACATTAGATTAGGTCACTAACCCTTTTAATAGCAAGGCAGAATCCTCATGCTTCTTAAATAGACATGGAGTTTGGGGGCTATTCATTTGCATTACCCCCTCGCCATAGGAAGAAGCTGAATCACTGTTGCTATTTGAAATCTTACTTGTTAGAAAACCTCCCTCTTTTTCTTGTCATTGTGCCTGAAGGTAATGCTGCAAAGGAAACAATTATTTTTAAATAGAATAAATAATGTAAATAAAACAAATTTAAAATCAGAACAATCCCCTACACACTGTTTTTAACAATTTTGCCTCGCCCTAAAGCAGTCAGTAGGCAAATGGCATTCTATTTTCTGTTTGTACAGCATCAATCATGGTGGGGGGGGGACATGAAATAATATTTTTGTACCAAATAGTTTGCTCTCTGTGGTTCATAGCTAATACAAAATGAGTTACCTTGCATGGATGGATCTCAGAGGCTACTTCTGTATGACTTAAGGAACCTCAATGACAATATCAAAAATTGCATTAATTTTTGTGGGAGGGGGCATACTGAGGTTTGAACTCAGGGCCTTGTACTTGCTAGGTGTGCACTCTACCACTTGAGCCACATCCAATCTCTTTTTTGCTTTAATTCTTTTTCTTATAGGGTCTCATGTTTTTTTCCCAAGACCAGCTTCAGACCATGATTCTACTACCTATGCCTCTCTCATGCTGGGATTACAGGCATGAGCCATTATTCTGGCCCACATTAATTTCTTTTTTAAAAATATTAGAGGGAGTAGCCAAAAGTAGATAATAAGAACTGAGTTATTTCCATTTCCTTCTTTTAAGAAAAGCACCAGCTAGATAAAGAAGGTACCAGTTCCTATGAACTCCTAACTTGAGAAATGCATTTGCAAGGCGTTTCCCATACCTATTTAGATGGGAAATGTACTATCACTTCTCTTCTCAGTGAAGCTATCAAGAAACACACTTTAAAATTCTCAAGGGACACATAAGCAGTCTTTCAAAATAGCAATTTGGCTGTAGCAGCTTTCTTCCCATTCAGCTAAGCAGGCCCGTGAATGGTAATGGAGACAGCTAATGTCTTTTGGTTTTTCTGTGGGCGGGAAGAAACTTACCACTGTATGTAATTAGTAAGAAACAGCAGAAAAAGACAATTGCTACAGAAGCTAAACTGAAAATACAATAACAAATAGTCTAAGTGACATTCATTGATCCCTTTAGGAAGGTGGAAAGGCGGTAATTTTCTGCTGTTAAGAACATCATAAGCTTGCCAAGGAAGGAACAAGCAGGACTTTATAAGGACCTTTGGAAGGAGAAGGGGTAATCCCTCAAGAAAATGCCAGGTGCTGGTTTATTTCCAGGACCTGTTAATTGTTGGTTAGCCTTTCTTCTCAGGTGAATGTTTCTGATGTCTCACTTCCCCCAACCAAAGGTTCCAGATCACCTACTTTGGATAATAGGTCTTTTCTGGCCCTCACTTGCTCAAATATGGCAGAAGTGATGGCGTGAAGGTTTCAAAAACTCATGACACAGCTATCCTGCCAGGCTGTAGATGGAAAAACACAAACCAGTTCCTGGAAGGGCAGAGGAGGTGGGTGGAGGCTTTGCCACTGGCCAAAATCCATGGTCCTCCATCTCCCATGTCCCACAGACCCTTCTTCTGACATTCTCCTGAAAGCCCTATCTCACTGCTGTCCAGGCTCTTGCTCTCTTTTTGCCCAGCACTGCCTAGCGGCCCATCCTCACCACACTTCATTTTCAAGAACACCCCTCTTTCCAGATGACAGGACTTCTCCTCTCATTCCAACTCCACCAAACCCTCCCCCGTGAATTCTTATAGCACTTAGAATCTCTCTTGCAACCGCAATGTATTTATTAAGCACTACTACCTGCCAAGTCCTCTGCCATTCACATGGGATCTTAACTAATCTTCATGGTTATCCCAACCTATTTTACACTTGAGGAAACTTGATGGCCTAACTAGTAAGTGGCAGGGAGGTAACTTGAAGCCAGGCCTTTGTAGATCCCTAGTATTTGTGGATGGAGGTAGAATGAATAGGTGTGTGTTTTTCTTCAAAGCTCTTGAAGGACTTCATAGGGTGGTGGTGGTGGTGTGTAGAAAGTGCCTCTGAATAGACTATAAATCATCTTGTTTGGCTTCACTAAGAGTCCCAAACCCCTCAGTGATAAGCAAGACCATCCTGGAGCACACACACAGTATCAGTGAAACCCCCAGGAGATGGAGCATCCCTGCCACAAAGGCAATGTGGCTATGACAATCACTGTTCTCTGAGGATCACCTCAGCCAATCCGCTCCAGGATAGAACTTGGGCAGTTTCCTGGGCTCCCTCACCAAGCTTTAAATAGTTTGGTTAGATCATTGAGAACCCGTGCCAAATGTAAGTCTTTCTGATTGACCTGCTATTAGGAGTCCACTGCATTATAAACCTTCAAAGCTTTTGCCATAAAATAATTTCAAATGCAGTGTCAAGAGAAGAGTTCCAACGCATAATAAATAAACTTAGAGGATACATTAAAAATAAAGGGCTGGTCAGCTAGCTCGAATGGCACACAAATTTAATGTTAGTGTCACAATCAAATGGGAAAAAAAACAGCATCTCAGGATCCAAAAGGGCTTTGTATCTACTCCAGCATTGCCCTTCATATAGACCTTCAGTTATGTTAATTTACCTTGCTGTGCCTCAGTCTCCCCAACTACATAATAAAGACTGCAAACTCCTTGACTGTCAAATTACCTTCTAGATATCATCTAAGATTCACCTGATGGCCTGACATTACTTTCCCAAGCTTCATGTAAATATATACCATATGTTTTTAGAAGGTTCTTTTGGTTTTAGTTTGTTTGCTATTTGGGTTTGTTTTGCTGTTGTTTGTTTGTTTGTTTCAGACAGGGTCTTAAACTCACTATGTAGCCCAGACTGGTCTGGAAATCATGTTCCTCCTGCTCAGCCTCCCAAGTGCTGGAATTACAGGGGTATATCATCATGCCCAGCTTCTCTGTGTTTTTAAACCTCTATCACTCTCAGAAGTTTCTGTCAAGGCCACCAACCTAATTTTGCAGAAAGAAGGAATGGGAAGGGAGAATTATTTTTGGAACTAGAGAAAAATATAGAAATAGCACAAAATAGGATTCAGATATGTGATCTGCTCCTTATCCAATGAGCCATGAGAGAAGAGAACTTAACAAAGCCCCCTCTCTGTTCTCCTGAAGAAGAGCTACACCTTTGTAATGACTTGTCAAATGACTTGAGGAAACCCTTTCTTATCATAAATTACCATAATTTTCATGTCAATTCAAAATTAGGAAACTACTTAACACAATTTTAATTGGACAAAATGCCAGGAAGCAGACTGCAAGTCTCATTACAGAGGGAAAAACTCAAAAGTTCTCACAGACTCTCCACACCCAGCCCACTTCGACCAAGCTTTCCTACTTTTTAAGTTCTTGTGTTTCTATTCTGGGTCTCCTCTTTTTTCCCTATTATCACTGTCTGCTGTCTCTCCTGGCCACTTCTAAAAGCCAACTCTTTTTCCTCTTTTCTTGCATGTCATACATTCTGGAAGGTTGGAAACAAGATATTCAAGCCTATTAAAATTAGGAATAAAGTTGCAGAGCAGAGGATCCTGAGCTTCCCTTTGAGGAAAGAGATGAACTTGTGACACCTACTCTCAGATAAGATCTTGGTTGAGTCCAGTACTGTGAGGAAGCTGGAGTCTTTCAGATTATAGAAGCTTCATTTAATTTAGAAGACAACATCATTTGGATTTCTATCTTGACTTTGGGAAAATGAAGCCTTCTGATACCACGCACTAGTTCACTCTTATTCCACAGAGCCTGTAGCCATGGCAAAGTTAAAGCAGTCTGCTAAGAACAGGTCAAAAATAGGTCACTTTCCTGAGTAGCATCTCCAGTGAGATGTTTCATCATCTTAGACATTTGTGACCTGACCAAATAAGCAGCAACCAGGTCAGTCCTATATAGAAAAATAACAAGAGATGGGACAGGGATTTCAGCGTGGCAAAGTTGTGATCTGATTGTTTTGTATTTTTCATAAATGAGACAAAGCCCTAGAGAGATCACACTAGGTATTAGGGAAAGAAAATGGCACCTCCTCAAGGAGATGACTAGAAAGGAAGGATCCCAGGCTACATTCTGAAAGACTATCTCCTTTGGGATTAAACTGCAACTATCAAATTTTTTTCTTCTTAGAAATGAATTTTTTGCTGTAATTATTATACCATGGCCCTCATTTGCATCTGTTGCTCATCCTTACCCATGAGTTACCCCCTTCAGGCAACCTCCATAAACTCTTCCCTACCCGGGGTTAGATGCCACTCCTCGACCCTACACCCCATCACAGGACTACCTGACTAACTCACATACGCTGTACTGTAATTGTGGGCCTCTCTTCACTTACAGGATCCATGTTCATGAAAGCAATGCCTGTGTCTGTGGCTCACAACTTCAGCACTTATAATTGTGCCCTGTGTGTGGTATGTGTTCGCTATGTGCTTGAATGAATGAGTAAAAAACCAGGTCATTGTGTCTTCTGTAATGTAGTTTCTCCCCTTACCAAAGAGCTAATCTTGTTACGTTCCCAAAAGGCTGCGGGAGGTAGGTATTAGGACCTCAGTCAAAGATAAGACAAAAGCACATGAAGAGGTTGTACCTAACAGATCAAAAAGGATTGTCCTCAGTGGGGAGCCATAGTGCCTTCCCCTTCACTTGACAATGAGCAAAGTAGCCCACAACCATATGGGTGTCTTCTTAGCTTCCCACTGGGCCAGGCTGACCCTGGACCAGTATCTACTTGTATGAGGTTGTAGGCACATCTTCTATTGTGACTGGGGCCAGAATAATTAGGGATGGCTGTGGGACAGCTCCGGCCTCCAGATTCTAGAAGGATGAGGTTGATGCTCCATGCTGTAGCCCAAAGAACCATGTAAATTTTTCTTGAGTATATGTTGAAACACCATCTCCCTAGAGACCTACACAGGAATTCAAGCTCCACATTACAAAGCTATCTTATACCTTTCCTGAACTCTTAATTCAATTTTCAATAGGGAAAAAAAAAAAGAACAGCTGGCATTTTCCAATGATGGTTCTGAATAAAACCAGAAATACTTTGTGCTTCTGGGATTGAAGGCGGGGTAAGATGAGCTGCTGAGCTGTAATGGGTCCTTAAACAAACAGGCTGTGAAGCCACAGGAAAAGGCATCTAGGAAGCTGTATTTTTATTAGGCCTTCTTTTAAAGACCTATAAGATTTTAAAAGAACCACATGAATTCTGTTTTTAACTTGCATAAAAGCCTGCAGTTAATTTTTATGGGCAGATTTCAACCCCCCCAAAAAAAGTTTGGTAAAATCTCTGACTGGACTTGAAATTGCAAGGTTTAGGGAGATCTTAGGAAAAATAGACATATTTATGTCCTTTATACATTTTCCCTGAAAAGCCAGGTCATATTTGGATAAATAATATTTAAAGGACAACAAATCTTGCTTAACGTTCCTCCTATGGAAAAAGCCAATGATGAGTGACTTTCTACTGACTTGTAACAATTAGGTGCAAACCATCAAAGCCAAGGCTAATGAATTTGTGCTTAAGAGTTTTCTTGGTTTCTGATAAGCGATGTTGAAACACATTATAAAACACAGTACCAACTTCTACTCCCCCTTCCCATCCCAAAAATGCCTCATCCAATTGAGAGGTTCTGCTAATATTCCTCTAATTGGCAGAAAGCCTGAGGTAGGTCATAGCCTGTGTGTCCACTGAGCCCTGACTTGACGACTTGATCTGTGGCTATACCTAAGTCAATTAAAGCAAACGCATTTACATTTTTTTCCAATTCTGCCATAGAACTGATGTGCATCCTTAACGTCAATTAGTTGTTTAACTAATTCTAATTTTTGGTCCAATAATCTATGGTATATTGCAATTATCAGGATGGAATAGATGAACCTGCTAACAGGTTATTGTCTTATAAACGCTACGTAAAGTTTCTAGTCCTAGGAACTGAAGGCAGATGACTTTTTCCCATTTTCTTGTTCAGTTTGAACCCTCCAAGGAGTAGAACCTCAGACTGTAACAATGTTTTGACTACTTTTGAAAAGCCAATCGAGCATATACAATATTTCCACATGTTGTTCACATACCCTGGAAAAGCAGTGAGTCAGGAGGCCAGGCCCAGCAGAGAGCATGGTTCAAGAGGAGGACTGAGAGCCAGAGCACTCTGTCTATGACATGGCACTGGGCCACAGCAGCAGGTCATAAGGAAATGCCCTGGGCTTCGTTCCAGCCAAAAAGCAAGGTTCAGGTTCCCTTCTATCACCTCTAGGTCCTTCCATCTACCAGCCTCCACCCTGGAAGCTAAGCCTCAAATCAGGCTGTATCTGGAAACTGCTTACCTTGTGGCCAAGATGTAAAATATTTTAAACATCTTAACCCTACACCAACAGTGATCAGAGGATTTTTTCCCGTCCACCCTGAAGTGTGAAGACCAAATGTAAATAACTTTTAATCACAAGATTATTCCCAGAATGGCAGGAGAATTTATTTTAGGATTTGGAAGAAGGAGCTATTGTTAAGTGTCTCATAAGAATCAAGGTTAGGAGTAGGAAGTGAAGACTGATCCAAATTAAAGATTGTGCTACTTATGCAAGACCAGCCATGTATACTGCAGATGTGTGTGGGTAAGTATACACCTTCCTCCACAGCATTTGAAAATGATAGCTTAAAAACAGAGAACTAAGGCAATATGGAAAGCCTGAATGGTAGAAGTGACTGTGCAAAGCACACCATACATGTACACAAGCTCATTTCAAACATTTATAAAACCCTGGCTACATGTTTTCCTAGCTTGTCTCTCTCAACAACTGACTCCATTCAAATCTTAGAATCCTAAATATCTGATGTAATGTACTCCAACTTTTTCATTTAACAGGTGAAAAGCCCAAGGTCCAGAGACACAATGACTTTCCTCTAAGAGTCTAATAGGACAAAAAAACAAAAATGCATGTGACTTTGGGGAGGGAGGTCATGTATTGTAGTATGGTTGGATCTTGGCCACTTGGGTGATTGCAAGAAATTTGTTCATTCCCTGAGTCTCAGTGTTCTCATTTCTAAAACCTGGAATAATAATAAAACCTACTTCAGAGGGCTTTGTGAGAATCAAGTGAGAAACTACAATTCAAACATTGAGCACAGTGCCTGCCTGGTAGCTGGTCGGTATCAAAAAAAAGCATCATGATAGATATTGTTGTTGTTAGTAGTATTGTTTCTTCTAATAGCATAATGGTCTGTACTTCCATAATTACGATAATAATTATCATTGTGACAATGATGTGACTAGCATTTCTTGAATATGTACCTGGATACTTTACTAATTGCTTTAAATACATTATCTCACTTAAGTCTCCCAATTCTATCGATAAGGAAACTGTGCCTCAGAGAAGTCTAAAATTTGCTTAAAAACTAATAAATGATACTCCTAGGATATGAAACTGGGCCTCACAGACTCCATAATTCTTGCTCCTATGCTGAATAAAGACTAACCATCTATGAATTATGGGAAAAATACAGAAAATGAAAATATTTTATGATTGAGGTCCTTGAGTTTTTTTTTTTTTTTGCAACTAAAAAATATGAAAGACTGCATTTTAAAGGAGGATATCAATCACTTCACTTAACTAAGTCAGATTTTTATAATAAATGTTATGACTGAGTGTGAGGTCACTCAATGTCAGTTCAATAGCCCTTTAACAAGGAGCTATAAGTCAATCCTGCCATCAAAAGATTTATCTGTGGTGTACACTAAAATTGGTTGGTTTCTATTGATTGGCCATTTGAGATACAAAAGCTTGAGAATTGGCTGCTACTTATTTGATGTGTCCCCATAACCATCAAACTTACAGGAATGTCATCTGCTATTTTAATATAGCTTAAAACTTCCCAAATCTGGCTTCCATAATTGTTGGAGAAATGCCATGAGTTTGAGAAGTGGTAAATTGTCTGTCTTTTCTCCTACTTGCAAATATTCTGAGATTTCATTTATGCCAGCTGTTAACCAGCTTAACTTTACCCACCCATCCCTCGGGATGAGGTAGGAGTTAGACCGTCCATGAAACGTACTTCTTATGGGTGCTCAACTCTCTCAAAAATTCACATCTTCAGTCAAAAGGCCCTCATGCTGCAAAATGTTAGAAGGAGGGTGCCTTAAATTGTGAAATCTGTGAGGGATCTCATTTTTCTGGAACTCCCTGACATCTGAGCCCTTGTGTTGCTGGAAGGATTCCAAGAGCACCATAAAATTAGGGCTGGTCCTGTCTGAACTGAGTCCAGATCATTTCAAAGTGACTCAAGGCAGGGAAATAAATATTGAACCTAGTTAAATGTTGCTTGAGATTATGCTTGGCACTGAGTGTCCAGTCACTGATTTACTCTTAGGTTACATAGGTTATTTTGAGCTCAAATGGATATGCCAGGGCGGATTCCTTCAATGGCTGCAATTATTTGCAAGCACAGATGCATTTCTGACACATTTAACGGAATGCAATGTAAAGATTTATGAGATGGTAATAGATGGGTGGAGAAGACCGCCAGGCCCTCGGTTTCATACAACTTTATTCAGCCCTGGATCACACTTATATTTCCCCATCCTTTTCTCCCTTTCCTTGCCTTGTCTGAATAAATTAGCCTTTCTTTCTTTCCTTTAACTTTCTTTCTCCTTCTTTCTTTTCTCTTTCCACTTACTTTTTATACAATAACTTTTATGTGATAAATGAACACTAGGAAGTCAGAATCACAGAGATCAAAAGGAATAGCTGTAATGATCTGTAGGCTGTTCCACCCCCACTTTTAACCACAAAAAAGTGAGTGTAGCTATTTGGAAAATAAATGTTTTTATGGCCAAATGCATATTTAGTGAATAGACTTTGAGGCAGAGGCACCCATAGCTCACATGGACTATGCACAGCCACTCAACATAAATCCTGCTGAATAGGTCTGTTTCATTCTCAGTTTGGGGCAGGTATTGGGTCTGGCACCAAAAGGAAGTCACATGTACTCCAGTCCTGTGCCACTCTTAGCTCCAGCAAGAGGAGGACACTTTGAAGTTGCCAGGACCAAGTTTGATGTAGCCATTTGAGGTGAAGCTCTGGCTGCTCTGTCAAACCCCAGGATGGCCAGACACTGGGCACCATTCTCAACTAAGAGAAGCCTTTGGAGACAGACAGACCCACACAGTACACCTGACCTGCACTGCGTTGACTGCTAAACCATAGCAATTGCCCCAAAACTCTCTGAGCTCAGTTTCTTATCTGTAAACTGGAGATGATAATAATTCCTACTGTATGGGACTGTCACATTAATGGGGATGCACACGAAATGCTTAGATCAGCACCTGACATGGAGTAAACAGTAAATGGTAGAAATTATAATTCTTCAAATGCCAAACCACCTCTTTCTCTGAAAGGCCTGCAGACTGTGACCACAGCTCTGATGCTCTACATATCTGGCCACAGAGATAGAGGCAGCAGAAAGTTCTGGCAGGGGTAGAAAATAGTGGCAGATGAGGGACTGCCTTACCAGGACCACACCTGTTTCCTGGATTAGAATGAGTGTTAGAGCTCTAAGCAGTCTTTACATTACCATAGCAAGGTGAGGGACCTTGCTCAACTTCAAAGCACATGTCTTTTTAACTAACCCGTATCTCAAAAATTTAGAGACAAGACAACAGAGCACAAATTAAATCCTGTTAGAAGAAAAATCAATTAAAAAATATGTTTAACAAAGCTCCTGTCTTAGACTGTCTTGTTTCAAGAACCATTTGATCCAACTTAAGTCCAAAAGCTACAATGTACACACGTGTAAGATTTTATAGCTCTCGATGCACTTACCCATACTTCACATTACTCCTGACTTTACCAAATCTTACAAAGTAGACATTATTATATGTAGTTTACAGACAATAAGCTTATGCTTGTGAAGTTTTAAGTCAAATCCAACATTACTCAGTTAACGCGTGGTTGGGTTATTTCTTGTTCTGAGCACAGGGCTCATTGCACAGCACTGTCTGCCTTTTCCACCCACTGAGGTTTGGTCACCACAATACCTACCACCATCACCACCCAGCTCTCACTAACCTACTCTTTCTCCAATTAGAAACCTGCCCAATGTACAGGAGCTAAAGAGGGAGAACAGTGGGTCTGCCCTGGTGGGTCAGATTAGGAAGCTGCTAGCAGTGTAAACCCAAAGGCAATCCAGAAAGGGCTCTTGGCTTCTGCCAAGAGTAAGATTCCATGGTGGCCCTAGAGCCAGCTACACCAGAGCAGAATGAGGCCCGTGCTGGCAAGCCCATGGGTCTTTTATTGGCGTGTGGCCTCCCACCACCATTGACATATCTCTAATACAACCAAGATAACTCAGGTACCTTCAGCCCGAGGCAGGGTTGGGGTGACTGAATCTGAACCTCCTTTCCTGGGAGCTTGGCAAACTTCTCCCTCACAGGTTTCTTTACTCTCTGGTGAAGGACAGGTGTTGAAAGTCAGACTGGCAAAGTTGCATCCCAGCGCTATCTGCCAACCACTGATCAGGAGCAAGGCACATAACCCCTCTGAGCATCTGATTCCCCTTCTCCAGAGGGGATGTCACAGACTCCCAACAGTCCATCAGCTTGTTATGAGGGGTAAAAGTCCTGATGGGTATGAAGGCTTAGCCCAGTGCCTAACTTCTAGTCAATGTAAAGTCACATTTGATGTTATTTTCCCCAGGCTCTACTCTTTCTGCCCTGCTGCACCTTGTCTCTGGGCTGCTCCACTTTTTACTGTTTAAAACCTGTTTTCAGCTGCCTTATGAAAAACATCCCAAATCATAATCCACACAAGGCTCAATGCGAGGTCTCTCAGAAGCATGTTTCTTCAGGAGAAGATTGACATTCCTCAAAGGAATCTCCAGTACTTCTGGTTTTTTTCCAGAAAAAAAGAGGACTGAAGAGGACTCAGTATCACCAGATAGAGGCCAAAATGTAAAGATGGTACTTGGAGCACTCACTAGCCCAGGGCCATCTTTCCATGGTGGGGCCTGCACCCTCTGGAGTCCCTGGTAAGGGATGACTGAACCAAGCTAAGATTTTACTTCCTTGGGCTTTACACGTGGCCTAGAATATTGGCCACCTGGAGATGCCTGGATAAATCTGTCCTCTGAGATTTTCTGGGACCATTACCACCACATCCATTATTTCTTTGCCTTCCTCATCTCCCTTGTGTCTTCTCTCTCTCTCTCCTCTCTCTCTCTCTCTCCCCCCCTTTCTCTCTCTCACCCTCTCTCTCCTTCTTCAAGTTCTGAGACAAGGAGAATAAATAGGCAGAACACACATTCTAAGGACCACGTATAGGCAGGTGAAGCTGGTGAAGTGTGCTCATGTGTACCCTTGGACAACAAGACTCATCCAATTCTCCAGCTCCCTTGCTCTCTGAAAACAACCCACCTTCTTATTGGTGGGTGATGACAATGCTACTTCCTCTGTCCCATGCAGCCTGGAAAAGGACAAATCACCGAAGGGACTTAGTAGAGTGAGGGAAACCAGACACTTCAGAGCTGCAACGTTATCTTCTGGTGATGGTGATGACTTCCCTGCAGTAATAAGCTGCCCCTGCCCCTACTCATCAACCAGGGAGCCTATGGAGGGCTCAGGTTCCCTGAGGGAGGGCATTGGATTGTTGCAATGAACTTCACACAACACAAATCCCAGCCCATTTCTGTGTAGCTCTGGGCATTTAACAAGTGCTTTTAAAGATGATGATGCACCCCTTTCAGCTCAACTCTTTCAGGGTCCCTAAGGCATGCAGTGGTCCCCTGAGAAGCACATATCATCCAAAGCTTTCCCTTTTGCTTAATTACATTGTACTAATGTTCTTTTTCCACTGGATTTCTCCTCTGCCAACTCCCCCACCCAAGCCAGGCTTCACTGTGGGTTGGATTTACATAAAAGACCAGCACATTGTAATTGTGATGATTGATCACTGAAGTTTCCTTGGGTTCAGATTGTTTCCTAATGTGGTTCATTTTTCATCATAAAGAGTCGGCTGATAATGATGTCATTTCTATTGCTTGAATTTCAAGGCAGTGGCTACATATCACGGAGTTTAAATGACTGTCTATAGGACAGTGAAATCCTATCGTTATCAGTTTAAAGCAGTTGCTGCTTTACTCCTGGGGACAAAATGAGAACGGTGCCTCTTAAAGCTCACCAAACAAGAGTGGGAATGCCAGGAATATGAATCTGCATCTGTGGCTGGGGGAGGAGGGGGTGAGTTGGGAGGTGGGGTGGCAAACCTGTTTCTGTGTGAAGCTATGTGTAAGTAAGCATCAGATGAAAACCACAAGAGTCATACTCAACAGAAAATAAGGCACACTGCCGATCCCTGGATGCCTTAGATATACGCCCCCACCATCATTTCACTATGATTCCATGGCAAGATTAACAAGGAAAAATTGAGATCACTCTTGAAGAGCTCTGGACTAAAACCCATCTTGCCAGCTGAGGCAATAAAAGTGCCTCTCATTCAGTGATTGGGCTTGCTATGGAATTGAAATATAACCTTAGTTTTGTATGTGCAAAGTTTGATTGTGAAACTAAATGATGTCATATCTGGGTTTAACATAAGTGACTGTATTGTTGCAGCCCCAAGGCATGCAGGTTTGAAAGCAGTGCAAGCGACCCATGCTTCAAATGGTCTCATTTCTGCCATTTGCCTCTAGCCACATTCCTGGGCACACTTCTTTCTGGGACTCTGTGAGATGTCCTACTGATGTATGTGTATAGTCCAGCCCAGCCTTGCCTTGCACAGTCTTTCTCACTCAGCCCAACATGTTTCCCCATGTCCTATTTATTTTGAAAAAACTTGGAAAAAAGTCACAAGAACGGCCAACAACATCCAAACACATTTCCACAATGTAATGATCATACTCAAGAAATATACATTGATATACTACTAATCTTTCATGTACAGCCCTTTTCCTAAGTTCTCCAATTATTGTCCTCATACAGTCTCATGTAGTTGATGTGTGTGTGTGTGTATGTGAGAGAGAGAGAGAGAGCGAAAGAGAGAGAGAGAGATCTTCAGGGTATAAAGATTTTACTCTAGCAGTGCATTTAGTTGACATGTCTCTATTTTGATCTCCATTTTGATTTACTTTTTATTTTGTAGTATTGGATTAGTATTAGTATCAGGATAAACTTTTTTCTTTTTTCAAAAATTCTTTTCTTAGTAGGGTAGGGATATGTCAAGAGGACACAGGATCCAGATGGAAGGAATTCCCACTGGGAAAATAAGAATGATAGACGCATCAAAATGACAAATGCCAGAAACAGTTGTAACGCATGGGGAGATATCATCTAATATTCAAATAAATAAAAGTGGAAAGGGAAAGTGCTTCCTTACAGATGTATACCAACTAATAAATGAGGAAGAAATTTAGAAATAGAAAGTTGCCATTTCATAGTCTTGTAGTTATAACTAATTCAGGCAAGAATCATTGTCTGCCAGTCCACACTGGTATCTCCCTTCTCCCACAACAATCCCAGGGCTTTCATTCATTTGCCCAATCCTGCAATACACACTGCCAACAACTTACCAGCTAAATTTCAAGACTTCTTTACAGTTCAATTTTCATTCTTAAAAAAATACCATATTTGGCGTATATAGTCAGAACACTTTGTTCAAAAGCGCCTTGAGTAATTTTTCTAATGTGGGATTTTTATTTATTTGATAATAAGTTAAATTCTTTTTTGTTGATTTATTTTGTTTGAATTCAGTCTTCATCTTTTTCCTATCCTTGCTGACTTAATTTTATTTAGAGGGAATGTAAACCACCATCACAGTTTAAAACTCAAGACCAAATAAAAAGTTACACCCAGAAATGTCTCATCCTCTTCCCTCCCCTTGGGCCTGGCTTCCCTGACCCTTATAGATAACCAATTTTACTAGCTTCTGGCTTATTTTTCCCATGTTTCTTTTTGCAAAAATGAGCCAATTCATCAACAGCTTTTTAAGCCATTAACATTTGTATCCTTAGTAATAACTGCCTTTGGAATTTTGCAAGAATATTTCTGAAAATTCCAAAAGATAAATTCACTTCAAGGGAAGTCCTTTTTGTTCCCTGCTTAGAGTGGAGAGAGAATCTCTGTCTCCCTTCCAAACATCAGAAAAGATAAGTGACAAGGAACAAAAAGAATGATGGAGGCCAAACCAAGCATGTGACACAAAAGGCTACGCGCCAGGAAATTCCTCAAACTGTGTGTACTTTGTCTCACACAAATGCAAATGCAATCACCTTGCCCCACTTTTGATTGTTTTGTTAATCTAACCCAGCCATAGTACTTAGACTCAACACAAATCTGACCATTTTGCTCTATAGCTTAAAAGTCTTCTGTAGCTCCATATTGCCGTCAAGATATATACCAAATTTGCAAAGGGCTTAGTAGGCTGCCCTCTCCAGTCTCATATGGCATGGCACACACATATGCACACCATCAAGTCCCAATTGCTTGACTCTTTTCTCAGCTTGCAACATGTGCTTTGCTTAGCAGACCCAAACACTTGAAATACTCATACTAGCATGGGCTAGGAAGTTGGCCAGATAGGTTTCACCTTGAATCATGTCTGTTTGTTGGGCCCCAAGAAAATCTCTTAAATTGCACAGGTTTCCACACTGAAACTTTGGGGTTGGGGGGAGTTTGCACAGGACTTCTTGTGATTGCAACTACTTGGAGAGGCATGATAGGAAACTGGAATTGCAAGTTTCACTTTCCAGCCAAGGACAAATAGCGGAAGCTTATTGCTGTCACAGCTCCCATTGTGCTCTCTGGTCCCCACACAATGCCTGTCTTACCTCAGATCTCCCAAGTTCCTGCCATCTCAGAGTCCATTTGCCTTACCTCTGCTTCCATTTTTTGCACTTCCAACTAGTAAATTAACAGTCTCCTAGAAAATCTCTTCATTTGATTGTTCTTGCATTTCTATTTCCTAGATACTACATCAGCGCCTTCATGACACTATAACTACCCAATAAATCCTGACATTTAATTTTAGTCTGGTTCCTTCTATTGTCTCCACTCCATCCTTCCACCTGAAGAGAACCAATAGAGTGGTGATTTTCAGATTTTACTGTGAACAAAAATGACCTGAGGATCAAGGGCGGAGCACTAGAATCTGCATTTTTGGCATGTATTTTGGTAGTACCCAATACTATCTTGAACAAATGCACAATAAGTAAACAATCTGGTGACATCACCCTTAACCCTGCCTGGGTCCTCTGAGTGCTACAGATACTCTTCCTCCTCATTGCTGATGACCATTTACCAGACATCTGGAATAGAATGTAGGCAAACAATGGCTCTCACCAGAGCAACTGCCCCCAGCTGGCTCACACCAGAACTGCAACTCTAAGACACCCCCTGATCTGCACCCTAATTACATACTTACCCCAGGACAAGTTTATCTTTTAACTGTGAATTATAGGATTTTATTTTCCACTCAACTAATGGATATTACTCTGCTGCCTATGCATACTCTGTTTACTGACATTGATGTACATTTTATTAAAACAGAATGTTGAGCCTGGAAGTGAGGGGGTGGGGGAGATGGGCAGCAAGGGGCCACAGTTTGTGGCCCAAACAATGTAAAAAATAGAATTTAAAAAATAGAATGTTAATGCTTATCTGTACATTTCCCTTGTAAAGATATTTAGATAGTATATGTACTTAGAATTCTCTTTCTATCACCCAACTTGAAGAAAACAATTCTGCTAACACCCAGCTAGTCATATATTACTTTCCTCAAAACCACAATAAAATCAAATTGGGCTTGGCTTCTAAAAAGCTGTTACAATTTAGTGAGAATTACTGCCACCTGGCAGATGAGTAGCAGCTAAGAATGGTGGAAGATGTCTTGACCATTCATAAGCAGTTTGGAGGAGGAGGCCACCCCAGGTCCAACTGAGGCACATGATGGCTGGGCTGGATAAGAGCAGGAACTATTTTCCTCTGACCCTTGAGACAAAGGCATGCTGGGCTTCCCTTCTGATGGTATCAGCAGCTACCTTGACCAAAAATGCATGCAGCCTTATTGTAAAGATTGTTTTTTAAAGAGTTTTCAAACAAACCAGAAGAGATTCTAAGATGTTAAGGAATCCCAGCCATACTGAAACTTTGGAAGAGGAAAACAGTGCATGACACAAACTAGAACAAAGCCTGTGTACCTCAGTGCCATTGATTTCCCTGACCTGCCCCATCCCACAAGCCCAGGAACAGCACAAGTGGTGACAGGCAGGTTGGGCACTCTGGGGCAGGCTGGGCACTGGTGGTGGTGGGGGGGAGTCTCTGCTGGAGTTCTGCTGCTGCTCTACCACTGGCCAGTTGTGATATGGGACAACCTAGTCTCTGTTGTCTTTTGAGGAGAGAGTTTTAACTGATCTGACTGTAGTCATGACTAACTAAGCTAATGAAATCAGATACTTGGCAGATAATAGGGATTCAATAAATGTGACTTTTTTTATTGTTTTATTATTCATATGTGCATACAACACTTGGGTCATTTCTCCCCCATGCCCCCACCCCCTCCCTTACCACCCACTCCGCCCCCTCCCTCTCCCCCTCACTCCCTCAATATCCCGCAGAAACTATTTTGCCCTTATCTCTAATTTTGTTGAAGAGAGAGTATAAGAAATAATAGGAAGGAACAAGGGTTTTTGCTGGTTGAGATAAGGATAGCTGTACAGGGAGTTGACTCACATTAATTTCCTGTGCGTGTGTGTTACTTTCTAGGTTAATTCTTCTTGATCTAACCTTTTCTCTAGTTCCTGGTCCCCTTTTCCTATTGGCCTCAGTTGCTTTTAAGGTATCTGCTTTAGTGTCTCTGAAACGTGATTTTTTTATTATGGTAAAATATGTATAACTGTTCTGGTCATTTTAAGGGTATTATTTCCATAGCATTAAGTATTTTCACATCGGTACACAACCATCACTACAATCCATCTCCATAAAGTTTTTCATCATTGTAAACTGAAACTATCTTTTTTAACCTATTAGCTAGTTTTTGGTTATATTCATAAATTTCTTAGCATGGTTCCTAATATGGTAACTGCAGGTGTAACACTGAGAAACATTGGACCTCATTCTAGCCTCTGAGTTTTTTGAGAAGTCTTATTTGTAGGAATGTATATTTTGTTGCTTTTACTCTTTCTTAGAAGTATTCTGAAGAATAAAGAGAAGTGCTTGCTTTGGCAGCACATATACTAAAATTGGAACAATACAGAGAAGATTATCATGGCCTCTGCGCGAGGATGACACACAAATTCGTGAAGTGTTCCATAAAAAAAAAGAAGAATAAAGAGAAAATTAATTTTTTACAAAATAAAATAACAGAGGTCTGGAGGTGTGGCTCAAATGGATAGAGTACTTGCCTAGCAAGCACAAGGCTCTAAGTTCAAATCCTAATATTACAATAAATAAATAAATAACCAGAGACTTAAACTCCTATCTTGTAATTTTTGTGTCTAAGGTATATTATGGGGTTTTATTTTTTCTGTCTACTGAAACATTTTGGGAGCCATCATCCTAGGCATGATTTGATCATTACTCACCAATTATTTCCATGATTAAAAACACCAAAATAATTTGAAATGGAAAGTGACAGAATTTCCTGAGAAGTTGATGCAATAGTGAAATAGTGAAATAACTATTACATCACTCTCTGTTTTCCTGTCCCAAGTATTATAACATCATGAAATTGAGGAAAACTTCTTTGCAGTTTCCTTCATCTTTCAGCATTCATAATTTTAATTTCACATCCATAATGGCAAAAATAAAGGAATTTAGAGTGGAAGATTTTTCACAAGTATTAGACAAATCATAACATTAGTACAAAGAGATTTCATTTAAACAAAATCCCAGATTATGAGTTTTCAGGTAAAGATGGCCTAGATGAATTTTCTAAAAGTCTACATCCAGTGTGCTGACAGTCTATTTCAAAGGACAAAAAAAGCTAGTCACTCACAGGAAGAACTTCATCGTACACCAAAATTCCCTTGATAGGGGTCATAAGTGGACAAGGCAGGAATGAACTGAAAGGTGAATGCAACAAAACAGACAATGTAGTTGCCAAAAAAAAAATCAACTGAATTAGTGAGGCTATTGATGTTTATAAAACAAATGATGAGCCAGCAAGGTTTTCAAGAGTATTATATTTTAATGAAGTAACTAAAGAGGATAAAATCAGAATTAATGATAAGCTAAAGCTTCTAGAGAGGTATTTGAAATCTGGATGGAAAGATGGATATATTTCAGGATCATGTGTGACAGCTGGTGACCAGTTAATGGCATTTAAAGAAAGTTGCCCATTTTAGATATCTATCAAATTTCTTCAAAACCAGGAAAATATGGAAAAAAAATTAACATAGAAAGCTTATAATCCCAGCATTCTGGAAGCTGAGGCAGGAGGATGGCAAGTTCTGGATCAGTTTAGGCTACATAGTGAGATTCTGTCTCAAAAAATTTTTTTAAATGAGTTTGGTAGTTTAGTATATTTAAATTTTTATTAAAGTTTCTGGTAAGTTTTTTATAATATCTCTGATTTTGCTTAAATTATTCATAAAGTGACTCAAAATTACACAAACACAAAAAAGGTCCATGGGACACAAATAATAATGAGAAGTAGTGCTGGTATACTAAGGATTAAGGATTCAACTAAATGTTGATGTTATCATTATACCATGACCAGGGTCCATGGTCATTAGGTTTTTATTCTGAGAAGGAGACTACATCCTATGTTCCATGGAACAAAAAGCACTTCTGTGGACCAGCAGGTTTGAGGTGTCCTGTTACCAACACCAATAAAGAAGAATAGTACTGTGCCTTCCTACTCTGCATGCAAAGTGTAGATGTTTGGGCCTTTTGCAAGGTAAGCCTGCTTCCTGGAATGTGGGACACAGTGCACAGCCTGCATTGCTAACTACTCCACTGATCACTGCCCACTTCCGCTGATTCACACAAGACTGGAAGCCATTAAAAAACTTGGTAATATGCCTCCCATGTCTTGAAGAGCTCAACCGTTAAAAAATTTTTTATGATTAAAGGTTGTGACTTTGAAAGATGAAAGAGACCAGGGGAAGGGACCATCTGGTTAGGGGAGAGAAGACCTATTTAAAAACATACAACTAAATACAAACAAAGACATCAAGGAGGCCCAAAAAAGGAAAATGGTAGGGGAAGAATTTCTCTACTAACACCAAGGAGAAAAAAAATCTAAGAAAGTGAGTAAAGCTTCATAGCTTCAGATTTCTCTGTATATGACTTTTTATTATTTTAATGAGTAAATATTATCTCCCGGATTTGTTCAACCTAAAGGAAAACTTTCCATCCACAAGAATGATCCCCCCGCCAGTGGAAAGAAAAATGACCACAAGAATACAGTTGCTCTCCATGCAGAAAGCTATTCAAATAGTGGCCAAAGGGCCACCAGAAAAGTATGTGCAAAAGCCATTCCTTATCTGGTAGAGTAAAACTGATTTCCTTAATGTCCCTTCCATCTCACTAGAGTATCAAAATGATTGAGACAACAGGTCCCAGAATCAAAGGGTCTGGGTTGAAATCCATATCAGCATTTATTATATGATTCAGTTTAACCCAAACTAACTTTAACCCTTTGTAAAACACTGGGCGAATAACTGGTCATAGTGACATTGGTACCCAACTGTGCAGAATATCTTCTGTTTGCGCCTACAGATTTCTTTGTGCCCTCTTCCAGCCTTCTTTCTGTCCCAAAAGATGGACTAGAACAAAACAACCTCCCAGCAGGTTCCCAGTTGTTCCCCATAGCTTTTTCTGAAAGCGTCCACAAAGAGGTTACAGGAAGGGCAAAGCTTGCTCTTTGGGAGTCCTAGATGACTAGCTGTGTCCATCAACCAAAGGTTGCTACTGCTCTCACAGTGACCACACTCTCTCCTAGATTCTGAAAATGCTTCCCTTCTCTCCACTTTTCAAAAAAGGTGGCAACAACTTCATTGTTCCTAGCCCACGGATCCTGCATTGCCTTTTACAGTTACCTCCCATTGCTCTAACTTTGTAAAGTATTCATCTATTTACCCTCTTCTAAATATCTTAATCTGAACATCTATCTGTGTTCTGTTGGAATGCTGACTCCACCTCAGGACAGCTGAGAGAATTAAAAATGTCAGTGTACACACTGGCACTTCACAAGCAATCTTATGAGGACTTTTTATCATCCTTTCTTTTTTTCACTCACTCACTCCTCCTTTACACTCATGCTTAACCCTTCTAGACAGATTTTCATCTGACTCTTTAACACAGGAATCGGCAAACTTTATCTACAAAGGACCAGATAATAAGTATTTTAGGCTTTGTGGGCTACATAGTCTGTTGCAACTGCTCAATTCTGCCCTTGTAGAATGAAAGCAGCCATCAGCAGCAATTCGTAAATGAATGAGAGTGGCTATGTTCCAATGACATTTTATTTATAAACACTGAAATTTGAATTTCATATAATTTTCATGGGTCATGAAACATTATTCTTCTTTTGATTACTTTTCAGCCATTTGAATATATAAAAACCATTCTTAGCTCATAAGACATACCAAAACAGGCAGCAGGCAGAATTTGCAACCCCTGCTTCAACAGAGTTTTAAGACTTAGCATTGATATAGCACCAGAGAGCTTTTATGCTTTAAATTATTATTCTATATTTTTCTATTTTCCTTTTAAAAAAAACTTAACAAGTTCATTCTTTGAAGTCAAAACTTGCTTGCTCTTTTCCAGAATCTTTGCCAACTAGCTTTCAAAATCCTCTGTCACAGCACATTCAAACCACTTCCCGCCATAGCACCTTCCAGGGTAATGTCCTTGAAGTTGTTCCCACACTGGAAGCCATTCCAGCCCTTTACATCTGGAGACTAGATGTACATTCAGAGCTAGCACCCAGTTATTCACTCCGTGGAAATAAGCACTCTTGTGGATTTGGGCAAAACTTGCCCTCAGCAGAGTTGGGAAGAAGATGGAGTTTGCCTTGTTCCACCTGATCAGGTCTTCCATAGGTCTGGGCACATTTGGGACACTTACCAGCCTTCTCATTATCCCCTCTTCCCTCCCTTCCTCAGGACTGCCTGGTCAACCTGGCCAAAAGTGCTGGTTGATGTTAGGTGGTTTCACCTGCTCCAGTTGCCATACAATGTACCTATGCAGCCAGAGACTCTTGGACTTTGGCAAGCCTTCCATGCTAATTCTTCACCCAAAGCAGTGGTTTTCAATCCTGGCTACATGTTACAATCACGGGGAAAGCATTCTAAAATACTGAAGATGAACAGACCGCACCTACAATCATAAAAATTTTATCTACACTTTTTGAAATCTACTCAGAGGATTCTGGCACATGGCCAGGGTTAAGAACTGTGGACTTGGAGGAATGGTCGAAGAAATTTTCAGAGAACTGAAGGAGGTGAGGATGCAGCTATTCAGATCATGATCCCTTTTAATTTTTTTTACTCTCCCCATGCAAAGCTTCAGAAAAGCAAGCAGTTGGGAGGGTAAGATAGAAGTGAACATTTTTGTATACCTAAATTGTGCTTGGATTTTATTAATTACGTTTCATTCATTTAGTCAGGCATCTAACATCATTTATTAAGTTCCTATTTTCTAACAGGCACTCTATTAAACATTTCAGATACAAAGATGAGGAAGACAGGTGTGATCTCTGTCCTCAAAGATGTTACGTTCTTGTGTGCAGAAAGAATGGGGGAATTGAACAACCATCAACCAACTACATAATTATTATTTTTGACAACAATTATGGGAAGCCTTATGAAATTCAAGGTTCACTTTCTAGGGAATTTCACTGAATTGGAGGAGGTTAGGGAAGGCTTCCTGGAGGAAGTGGTGCTCTAGTTAAGCTTATTGCCTTTTTTTTTGGCCATACAGGTGTTTGAACTCCGGGTCTCACACTTGCTAGGCAGTTATTCATACTGCTTGAGTCACTTCATCAGCCCCGTCTGGTTGAACTCTAAAAGCATGAATAAGAATTAACTAGACAAAGAATAGGGAGACCAGAGATAAATGTGCATAGGTCTTGAGGTGAATGCCTAGAAACTTGGAGCTCTTAAAAAAAATAAGAAAAGGCAATGTGGGTAAAACTCAGAGATCAAGGGGAAAATGGTGTGGTGAGTGAGGATTGAGCCAAGCTGGGTCTTGGAGACCTTTATGTGGCACGTTGTGTTATCTAATCTGTTCTTTATTAATCTCCTCATTTTACAGGCTTGACACTAGTCACATGTTCAAAGTTCCATCACTAGGAAAAGGTAAGGGGTACTCAAACCTACTTCTACCCAACTCCAAAGTCATGTCCTTTCTGTGGTCCTGTCTCCTTTCACAGTTTCCTCTGCCTTCAAAAGTGAGATGTTTCACCAGATACAGAAATTATAAATCAAGTCATGGTTTCTACATAGTCTCTCTGCACAGAATCTCTCCTCATAGAGTAGCTATACTTGTATATAAACAGGAAGGAACAAAAGTAATAAACTAAAAAGGATCTTAACCTTAGGGAACCTGACCTTCCCTTATGAAAGAGAAAGTTGGCTTGCACTGTCTTTGCAGAATTCAAAAGGGCCCCAAATACTCACAGGTCCTAATATTAGTCCATCAGATAGTCACTCATAGATTCATTTATCTGGTATTCATTGTACACTTATGTGCCACATACTAGAGACATAGTAAATTATAAGATCTCAATGCTCAAGGGACTTATAGTGTTTTCTAGGAGAGCAGAGAGAAGCAATGTTCCTAGCCAGTTTCAAAATCAGAAATTCCTAAAGATTAATAGGACACTAGAGAAGAGCAGTAATATCTTATCCTTAATATTTATGTCTATCAGAATTAATCTCTTTCTTTCAAATTCTGTCATCCCAATGTCTTTCAAAGATCACTCTCCCAAACATCAAGCTCAATAAAAATACTGACTTTTTGCAGCTAGAGAATACTATATTGCAAATAAAATTTAAGTACTGAGCTAGGACATTTTGGAACATGATCAATGAGGGAAAATGTATAAATCTTCAAAAAAATTTCTGATCCTGTTCCAAAATCAACAACATACATAAGATTGATCCAATCCTCTTCCAGATGGTTTGAGGAAATCTGAGCTAGTCCTCAAAGTAATGGCTAGTATAAGATATAAAATGAACAAATAAAAAACTTCATTAAAATCCTAAAATAAAATGAAAAAATCTGTAGCAGATGGTATGGATAATAGATAGTTAAATGTCTGACGAAGGCAGTAATGATTTCTTTTTTATCAGCAGCAGGGATGTGGAAGAGAGACAAGGAGATTGAATTGTAGGAAATACAGTATTGATTTTGAAAATGGAAATGGTTTGATTCTGGCCGTACCTCAGGTAAGCTTGGATTCCTTTTAAAACACTCAGTTGGATTCTAACAAGCAAGGAGGCACCTGAGCAGATCTCCCTTGAGTCCAGGGAAGGTGGCGAGAAGTGTCCCCTCCTGTCCTTCTCCAGGAATTCCTAAAAGGTAGTCAACAATGTTTTCAGAGCACTTCACCACATGACCCTGGATGATCAGCACATCTACCCCCTCCCCACAGTGAAATCTCCAACTTTCTTCCAATGCATGGTTCTGGGAGATGGCTAAGCAGAGAACCCTTGCTAACTTCCACACATCAGTACACCGGCCACCAAATGCACATGGTAGTTGTGTGTATGTGGGGGGGGTATGAAATACACATCATCAGTTGTTCTCTTTCCTCTCTTAGGAATAATTCCTGTGCCCTTTATTCCAGCTAGGACTTAGCAAAAGAGAATAAGAAACGTGAGCCATCCCAGCACATCAAAGGCACTTTCCAACATAGCCATCAAACCAGTACCTACAATACTCTCTTATCATCTATTGAGGGTACCATGAAGTCAGAGCTGAGCCCAAGAACTTCCTTCTCTTTCTCCCTTTCAGGAACACCTCAGGATCATCACTCTTCAAATTTCTCTAGTCACTCTTCCCTCATGTAAAATGTTAAAATGCAAGACCCTTATATAAGAACTTTGCTTTAAGGGCTGAGTGCAGTGGGTCATACTTGTAATCCCAGCTTCTTGGAGGTGGAGGCACAAGTAGGAGATCAAGGCTCAAGGCCAGCCTGGGCAAAAGTGGGAAACCCTATCTGAAAAAAAAAAAAAGAAAGAAACTAAAAAAGAAAAAGAACTGGAGGTATAGCTCGATTACTTGCCTAGCAAGTACAGGGGCTCTGAGTTCAAGTCTCAGCTCCGTGGAGTAGGGGGTATTTTGCCAGCCCTGTCCCCACCTAATTTACTCTTACTGTTGGGTCTGGAGACCTAAGGCAGATGGCTGAGTATCCCATTCCCCCACGGAGAGCACTATGACTCCTGCATCCTGAGAAGGAGCTGTAAATCAGCATTTCTACATCCTGAAGAGAAGATACAGGGTCTCAGAGCTCTGCCACAGGGCTGATGAGCAAAATGCTTTCAAGATTGCTCACACACACACACAAAAAAAAGGGGCAAACAAATCAGTTCATCTAGGAAAACCCACGAATCCACAGCCAATGAAAAGAGCCCACCTAACCCTTACCCAAACCCAGTTAAAACGTCCATAAAAACCTCAGCCTTCACCTGAGCAGTGAGCCACCAGTTTCCAGGCTCCACTGCATGCTCCAGCTGTAGCCTTTCCTTTCTCGCTAATAAATCCTACTTTGTACACTGACTTTGGCTCACAAGTCAATCAGCTGCCTCATGAGCCAGTTCCCTGGCCTGTGAAGGCAAGGACTCTCAACACCAGCCCACAGCATTTCACATGGGCACATAACATGACTGGTAAAATATAAATCCCTTGTCATTCTCATCTTCTGACATTAGGACTCTTGATTTGATCAATTGACTCTTCTGTCAATTGTTTCATTTCCCTAGATTTGAGCATCTTTATAACAGGTACTTAGAAACTGTACTTTTTATGTGTTTATTTTTTTTCTATTTTTATTTATTAGCCTGGGTCACAGAGTCTGCCTGTGTTGCCATCACCTTACAGTCAGCTGATGCGTTTGAGAAACTGTATTTACTAAAAGCTTTGACTCTCACTTGGGCCTGCAAAAACTCCGCCTCCATTTCTCATCTTTTTCTTCTTGAATCTCCCCCACAATCACCTTGGGTTCTGGGAAGGACAGGACTGCAGGATTAATAACAAGGAACTTCATAACAAGGGACTGAAACTATCTCCAATGAAAGGAACAGCAGAGCTTGGCAGAACAAACCACACCACTCCACATCCCAACCCCAATGAGGACAATTACCTATGATGTACCCTGAAGCAGGAGCAACCATTTTGAGGCAGGCTAGAAGAAGGACTCACATGCAGGTTGCCCAGGGATGACCCAGACCACCATCCTCACCTGGCCAGGAACCACCCATGCCCCTCCCCACTCATTGACTATTGGATGGGAATCTCCTTATTCTCCCCCTCTCATGGGTTACTGCAGGTTTTAAAAGCACCTGAAGAGCAGAAATACTTTCTCAGCTTCCAGCTTCCACCTAGGCCCCACCATGCTTCCCTTTGTATTTCTCTTCCCTAACTTCTAATAAATTCCATTTACACCCACATGTCCTGCCACAGATTCTTCCCCGAGGGACAAAGAATTTGGAAGTCTTCTGATCACAGACCTGCACCAGGGCCATTAGGAATGTCATTAGAATCAGATTGCTCCCCTCAGGTGATGACAGCAATAACAACTTCTCCCAAACCCTGCTGAGAACCAGAACTGAAATGACCAACCAGGCCATACTTTGACTTGGACTGCTTATTAATGCCTTCCTTTCTCCCCTGCCCCAAATCATCCTCTATTTAACCCTAAAGCTCGTGTCTATACCCCAAAGATGGGCTGATATGCTTGCTATGCCCCTTCTTGTGGCATGCCCATGCTGTATAATAAATCTCCTTTCTCTGCTTTTCACCACTACCTGTCTGTTTATTTGGGGCAAGTGTCTGGACCTGACATGTGGAATCTCTGAAGTTGGACCTCCAGCCTAGAATTCAAGTTACATATTAACATTGGTGTTAAAGAGTGGGGCAAAACAGGTTAATTCTGGTAGACATAAACATTAAGGATAAAAATATTACTACTCTCGAATCTGTTGCTCATGTCCACTGTGATGAATGTGGTTGTTCTCAGCTGCATTTGATGTGTCACTCTGGTCTGTGCTTGCTCACTATTCCAGATACCTGCCTGGATTAACAACCAGCATCACCTGGGAACTCTGTAAAAAACAGAATCTGGGGCCCCACTCCAGACCTGCTGAATCAAATCTGCATTTGATCAGTGTCCTAAGTCCCTTTCCCTCCCCCATTTGCTTCACATGCACATTAAAGGAAGTTCCTCTAAAATACAATGTGCTTATCACACCTCTGAAAGTCATTAAATGTTAACTGTGTCACCAGAATGGACTGTATAAAGAGATAGAGGGAAAATGTAAGACAGAGTTGTTTTTGTTTTTGTTTTTTAATTTTTATTTTATTCATATGTGTATACAATGTTTGGGTCATTTCTCCCCTCTTCTCCCCACCCAAGACAGAGTTGTTACCACTTAAAACAACAGAATTCATGTCTTTTATATGAAACACTTACCATATATGGTATGATAGAGAATTTCAAAGAAAGCAGGGCTTGATGTGGGGTTTCCAAGTAGGGAAGTATCATGGAAAAAGCAGGAGTTGAACTGAGGAAAAATGGGTGTGATTTTGCTAAAATATGACTACCATGGAAATTTTCTAAATTAAAACAGATGCTTTGAGTTGTCAGGTAGCACTTACCAACCATGTGAGCTTTAATAAAATACTTACGTTCTGCAAGCATTAAGAAAGCTGGGAGCGTGACATGGTGTAATGGAAACAACCAGGTTTGGTGTCAAATGGAACTGGTTCCAATTCCTTGAAACAGTTACTTCCCCTTGCTGAGCCTCATTACCTTACCACAAAATGAGCATAATACCTGAGGATTACCCAATGAGACAAGAATGTGAAGTATAGCACCTGTGGCATAACGGGTGGTCATCCAATATGAATTTACCTGTCTCCTCCCTTCCCTCATACTTGCACCTAGACAAATGTAGATAAAATCTGGATCTGAGCTGGCAAGAAAATGCAGGTGAAAAAGGAACACAAATAGGTAAAAAACCTGTCAAAATATCCTTATTTGCAGATGATATGATCCTATAACTTAAAGACCCAAAAAACTCTACCCAAAAACTCTTAGACACCATAAACAGCTACAGTAAGGTGGCAGGATACAAAATCAGCTTTAAAAAAAATCATTAGCTTTTCTATACACCAACAATGAACAAACTGAGAAGGAATGCATGGAAACAATTCCACTCACAATAGCCTCAAAAAACATCAAATACCTAGTAGTAAATTTAACAAAGGATGTGAATGACCTCTACAAGGAGAATTACAATCTCCTGAAGAAAGAGATCAAGGAAGACTACATACAGAAGATGGAAAGATCTCCCGTGCTCATGGATCGGTAGAAGCAACATAGTAAAAATGGCTATACTACCAAAAGCAATCTACATGTTTAATGCAATTCCCATCAAAATCCCAATGACTTTCATCACAGAGATTGAAAAATCTACCCTAAAGTTCATTTGGAAACACAAGAGACCACAAACAGCCAAGGCAATACTCAGCAAAAAGAGCAATGCTGGAGGTATCACAATACCCAACTTCAAACTATATTACAAAGCAATAGCAATAAAAACAGAATGGTACTGGCACAAAAACAGACATGAAGACCAGTGGAACAGAATAGAGGACCCAGATATGAAGCCACACAACTATACTCACCTCATTTTTGACAAAGGTGCCAAAAATATACAATGGAGAAAAGACAGCCTCTTCAATAAATGTTGCTGAGAAAAGTGGTTACCTGTCTTCAAGAAACTGAAACTAGATCCATGTCTATCACCCTGTACTAGTATCAACTCAAAATGTATCAAGGACCTAAATATCAGACCTGAAACTCTGAAGTTACTACAGGAAGGAGCAGGAAACACTCTGGAACTTATAGGTATAGGCAAAGACTTCCTCAATAGAACCCCAGCAGCCCAGCAACTAAGAGAAAGGATGAATAAATGGGACCTCATAAAATTAAAAAACTTCTGTACAACAAAAGAAATGGTCTCTAAACTGAAAAGACCACCCACAGAGTGGGAGAAAATATTTGCCAATTATACATCAAACAAGGGACTGATAACCAGAATATACAGGGAACTTAAGAAACTAAACTCTCCTAAAATCAATGAACCAATTAAGAAATGGGCAACTGAACTAAACAGAACTTTCTCAAAAGAAGAAATTTAAATGGCCAAAAGACACATGAAAAAATGCTCACCATCTCTGGCCATAAAGGAAATGCATATCAAAACCATACTAAGATTCCACCTCACCCCTGTTAGAATAGCTATCATCAAAAACACCACCAACAACGTGTGTTGGTGAGGATGTGGGGAAAAAGGAACCCTAATCCACTGCTGGTGGGAATGCAAGCTGGTACAACCACTTTGGAAAAAAATTTGGAGACTTCCTAAAAATCTAAACATAGACCTGCCATATGATCCAGCAATCCCACTCCTAGGGATATACCCAAAGGAATGCAACACAGGTTACTCCAGAGGCACCTGCACACCCATGTTTATTGCAGCACTATTCATAATAGCCAAATTATGGAAACCAAGATGCCCCACTACTGATGAATGGATCGAGAAAATGTGGTACTTGTACACAATGGAATTTTACTCAGCCATGAAGAAAAGTGAAATCTTATCATTTGCAGGTAAATGGACGGAACTGGAGAACATCATCCTGAGCAAGGTTAGCTAGGCTCAGAAGAACAAAAACCTTATGTTCTTCCTCTTATGTGGACTTTAGATCTAGGGCAAATGCAGCAATGTGGTTGGACTTGGTTCACAAGACAAGGGGAGAGCACATACAGGAGATATAGGAATAGGTAGAAAACCCAAAACATGAAAGCGTTTGAAGTCCCCACTCCAGAGGAACTAATACAGAAACCGTAAAGTGACAGAGGTTAACATAAGCAGATCAGGAACCAGTGTAAAGACCAATTAAAAATGAATCAACACGGGTCATAACACATGGGTACATGAAAGCAATACTAGGACTATCTCTGTATCGCTATCCTTAACTCAACTAGCAAAAACACTTTGTCTTCCTTATTATGCTTATGTCTTCTCTTCAACAAAATCAGTGATAAGGGCAGAACGGGACCTGCCTTGAACTGAGGGGGAGAGCAGGGGAAGGGTGGGGAAGGGAGGCAGGGTGGAGAAATGACCTAAACAATGTATGTACATGTGAATAAATGAACAAAAAAAAAAAAGGAAAAAGAAAATGCAGGTAAAGATAGCCCTGGAGAATCAGGCTTGGTGGGCAGGACATAGTGGTCATCTTGCAAAAGAGAAAACAGTATTTTTGAGACAGGTTAAGATAGGAAAAGTTAGGGACTCTTAAAACATACATTATTAATATTGTGTTTCAAGTTAAACATTCTTCTCTTTCGCTGAACCTTCTTTTCAACTGCAAATGTGAGTAGGTTATTTGTACCCTGGCCTAGTGACAACTGAAACCACCACCACCTCAGCCTAGGGACTACCCATGCCTATCCCCACTCATCAATTATTGGTGGATGGGAATCACCAGGTTCTTCCCCACAGGTTAAAAGCACCTGTAGAATGGAATTTTACTCAGCCATGAAGAAGAATGAAATCTTATCATTTGCAGGTAAATGGATGGAACTGGAGAACATCATTCTGAGCAAGGTTAGTCAGGCTCAAAAGACCAAAAATCATATGTTCTCCCTCATATATGGACTTTAGATCCAGAGCAAATACAGCAATGTGGTTGGACTTGGGTCACATGTTAAGGGGAGAGCACACACGGTAGATATGGGGATAGGTAAGAAACCCAAAACATGATAGTATTTGATGTCCCCACTGCAGAGGAACTAATACAGAAACCTTAAAGTGACAGAGGTCAATATGAGAAGGGGATCAGGAACTAGTGAAAAGGTCAGTTAGAGATGAATCACCTTGGGATGTAACACATTTATACATGGAAGCAATGCTAGGAATCTCTCTGTATAGCTATCCTTATCTCAACTAGCAAAAACACTTTGTCTTTCTTATTATTGCTTACACTTTCTCTTCAACAAAATTAGAAATAAGGGCAGAACAGATTCTGCCTAGAAGCAAGGGGTGGTCGGGGGGAGAGGAAGGGGGCAGGGGGTGGGGGGGGAGAAATGGCCCAAACAATGTACACACATATGAAAAAATAAATAAATAAATAAATAAAATTTTTAAAGCACCTGTAAAGAGAAAGATGCTCTTTCTGCTTCCAGCTTCCCATCTGGCCCCACCATGGCCTTCTCTAACTCCTTTCTTTAATCTTTAATAAAGTCCATTACTTCCTAATATCCACATGTCTTGCCTAGATGCTTCCATGTGGGGCACAAAGAATTTGGGAATCTTCTGATCACAGACTGCATGAGCCTACAGCATTTTCAGAAGACCAGCCTAGCAGTGGTGTTCAAAATGGAGGGAGGCAGGCAGAACTGGCAAGCTGACAGAAAAGAGGACAGCATGAAGGACTGTGCCAGGCTTCAGCAGCACACCTGACTTCATCTGTGTTGGTCATTTGTCTTTTTGCTCTCAACTCTACCCTCTGAACTTCCTGTACCCTAATCTGCATGTATGGGAACTGGATCTCTTGCCATGTGGCATCCATATAGGATCAGCCAGTGGGAGGCTAGAGGCTTGACAGTGAGAGGAAAAGAGAAGCCAACATTTTTTTCCCTTTCCTCTTTCTGCCCTGGTGGCATCTTGCAAAGTATTACTTCTTCTGGAAACTCCAACTTCAACAGACAACCTGCTTCCCTATGTTTTCAGCTCCCAGTTCCACTTCTGGTGACACCACCAACCCCCTCCTGTGGCCCACCCATCCTATGGCTAGAGAGGCTTCCAGCAATGGCCCAACCTCTAGGGCACTTACATTTCATGTATTATATGCCCCTTAATGGAAAACCAAAAGTGGGTTGTATTTCCTGACTAGACCTTATCTGACATAGTATCTAAACCAAAACATATCTGGGATTATTTTTGTGTGATTATGTATGATTCTAAATCTTAGAAAATATACAAACATAAAGAATATGACTGATTGCCCAGTAAAGAGAAGAGGAATTGAGTTCAGAATTCTCCAACCAAAATATAACATAGATCTACTAACACAGATAATTATTAACCTATGAATATAACAAGTCACTTGTAATTCAGCACTTGCCTGGGTAATCTGGAAAGGTGAATAAAAAATGTAGAAATTAATTCCACAGGTACAGTTTAAGAAGTGTTACAAAGAGGATTCCAAGATGGCAGCTAGAGGGAGGAAGTGGAAAGCATAACTCCTAAAGTAAAATCTTGGAGAGATGCTGGATATACACCTTACAGACAAAACCACCGAGAAGAGGCAAAACTTTGACCCCTCCACACCTCCAGCCTGCGTAGAGCATAAACACTTCATATTAAACAGAGAAACCAGGAGGGCCCCTGGGCCACCACCAGACGCTGGCACCCAGACGGCTTGGGAAGACGCGGATCACAAGGTGAGCTAAGCAGTACATAGTACTCCCACAGACAACCCTGGGCCAGATCAGCATAGCCCCCTGGACAGACCAACCCCCACCCAGGGAAAAAAAGAGAAACTGAATAATAAGCAATAAGAACAATAAAGACACGTAGCAAAGAGGGTGGGGCGCCCTGACCGCTGAAGGGGGGGGAGGGGAATCCCTCCCGGAACTGTAAATAAACAAGCCGGGCCAGAGAAGGCAGGAGCAGCGGAACAGGAAAGCTTGTAAAAGTGGCGGAGGGAGGAAAACTCCACAGGAGCGGGGGAAGACCCACTTCCCACATGAACTGTAAATAAACACACCAGCCTGAGAAAGCGGGTGCAGTGTCACCTCCCCCAGTGTGCTTGGAAAGGGGAAAGCTTGTAGCAGAGGCTGTCATGCGCAGGAGAACTCTGAGTAAACAAAGCCTGAGGGGCCAGGTGAGTGTTAAGCTCACCCCTGAGATCTGCATAAATAAAGCCTCCAGCAACAGTAGGCTGACAGCAGTGGGCAGGCAAGCCACAGCTGCAGATAGCCATTCACAGAACTGTCTCCAGACTCTTTTATTTCTCTCTCCCTACCTTTGATGAGAAAACAACCGAACTACACCTGCATGCTGAAAAAGTTACTGAAACTGTATTGCATTTGAACTTGGGACACTTTGTGGGTTTTTGTTTTGTTTTGTTTTGTGCGGTTTTCATTTATTTTATTTCTCCCCTTTGAGGAGACAACTACAGAACAACACCTGAGGCACCATCTCCAGGACTGGAGGCTGAGGGACAAACACCAAAATTGCATTTGAACTTGGAGATTTTTTTTACTTTTTACTTTATTTTTTTTATTTTTTTTTATATATATTTCTTTTCATTTATGTATTTTTTATTTTTATTTTTTTATTTTTTATTTTCAATCCTTTCTCTGTCTCTCTAATGCCTTTTCAGCTTACAGTTGAATAGTACACTGTCTCTCCCTATTTATATCTTTGAAACATTTTTTGTTTGTTTCTTTGGTTTTTTTTCTACTTGTTTATTTGTTTTTCCCTTTTCCTTTAAGTTCTTTGCTTTCCATCTCCTCTCACCCTTCCATTCTAAATATCACTAATGCTATTATTACAAGCCAGAAAATACTTAATTGCACACAGTACAGAGACAATAACAACACCAAGGGCAATGACGGGAAGACAGAAAAAACAGGGAAACCAGCTTCCCACAGCAAAAAATTAGTACAAGAACCAGAGGGAAATGAAGAAAATAGATACTCAGATCCATACTGCAACAAAATGAAGATAAACTATGCAAAAGAACCCAATGAAGCCCACAAGAATAATCTAAAAGAAAAAACACTACAGGTAATCAATGAGAATTTTATAGAGATGATACTGGATATGGTCCACCAAAATGTACAGGAGACACTCAAGAAATTCCAAGACAATAAAAATAGAGAATTTGAAAAAGCAAAAGAAGAAATAAAGGAAACTATAGAAGCACTGTATATACACCAAAGTGAAACAAAGAACATGATTAATAAAGAGATAAATGAACTCAGGACAAAAACAGACAACATTAAAGAGGAAACGACTCAGGATATGGAAAATCTCAGAAAAAAGAATGAAACAGAATTGCAAAACAAAATGGAAAGCCAATTCAGCAGAACAGAATAAACAGAAGACAGAATCTCAGAACTCGAAGATGAAATGGTAATTAAAGGAAAAACTGAAGAACTATTAATTAAACAACACAAGACCTGTGAAAAGAAAATTCAAGAACTCACCAACTCCATCAAAAGACCAAACTTGAGAATCATGGGCATTGAAGGAGGAGAAGAGGAGCAAGCAAAGGGAATGCATAATATATTCAACAAAATAATAACAGAAAATTTCCCAAATCTAGAGAAATCTATGTCCATACAGATGCAAGAGGCCTCCAGAACACCAAACAGACCAGATCAAAATAGAACTACCCCACGACATATCATCATTAGAACAACAAGTTCAGAAACTAGGGAAAGAATATTGAAGGCTGTAAGAGAGAAAAAACAATTAACATACAAAGGCAAAACCACCAAAATCACAGCAGACTTCTCAACAGAAACATTAAAAGCAAGAAGAGCTTGGGGAGAGATCTTCCAGTCACTGAATGAAAATAACTTCGACCCCAGGATACTCTACCCAACAAAACTATCATTCAAAATAGATGGAGCAGTAAAAGTCTTCCATGATAAGCAGAAACTAAAACAATATGTGACCACAAAGCCACCATCACAAAAGATTCTTCAAGGGATTCTGCACACAGAAAGTAAACCCAACATAATCATGAAAGGACAGGCAGCACCAAACTATAGGAAAAGAAGAAGCAAGAAAGTAGAGAGTAACCTCAACTTAGGTACACACAATCAAACCTTCAAACAACTAAGACAACCAAATAACAGGAATCACCACATACATATCAATACTAACATTTAATGTTAACGGACTTAATTCACCCATCAAAAGGCGCCGCTTGACAAACTGGATTAAAAAGGAAGATCTAACAATCTGTTGCTTACAGGAGACCCATCTCACTGACAGAAATAAGCCTAGGCTTAGGATGAAAGGCTGGAAGAAGATTTACCAAGACAATGGCCCCTGAAAACAGGCAGGAGTAGCAATACTTATCTCTGACAAAGTAGACGTCAAACCTACATTGATGAAACGAGATAAAGAAGGACATTCCATACTAATAAAAGGGGAAATAGACCAAAAGGAAATAATAATTATCAACCTATATGCACCCAATGTCCACACCAAATTTCATCAAACATACCCTGAAAGACCTAAAAGCATATATAAACGCCAACACAGTGGTTGTGGGAGACTTTAACACCCCATTATCATCAATAGACAGGTCATCCAAACAAAAAGTCAATAAAGAAATTCAAGATCTAAAATATACAATAGATCAAATGGATCTAGTTGATGTCTATAGAACATTTCATCCAACCTCTACACAATATACATTCTTCTCAGCAGCCCATGGAACCTTTTTGAAAATAGATCATATCCTAGGGCACAAAGCAAGCCTCAGCAAATATAGGAAAATAGAAATTATACCATGCATTCTATCTGATCACAATGCAATAAAACTAGAACACAACAACAAAAGTAAAGACAAAAAACATGCAAACAGCTGGCAACTGAATAACTCATTGCTTAATGAACAATGGGTCATTGATGAAATAAAAGAGGAAATTAAAAAGTTCCTGGAAGTCAATGAAAATGAAAACACAACCTACCAGAACCTATGGGACACAGCAAAGGCAGTCCTGAGAGGAAAGTTTATAGCCATGAGTGCATATATTAAAAAGACTGAAAGATCCCAAATCAATGACCTAATGATACAGCTCAAACTCCTAGAAAAACAAAAACAAGTAAATCCCAAAACAAATAGAAGGAGAGAAATAATAAAAATAAGGGCTGAAATCAATGAAATAGAAACCAAAAAAACCATACAAAGAATAAATGAAACAAAAAGTTGGTTCTTTGAAACAATAAACAAGATCAACAGACCCCTGGCAAACTTGACTAAAATGAGGACAGAAAAAACCCAAATTAGTAGAATCAAGAATGCAAAAGGGGAGATAACAACAAACACCATGGAAGTCCAGGAAATCATCAGAGACCACTTCAAGAACCTATATTCAAATAAATTTGAAAATTAAAGAAATGGTCAGATTTCTAGATACATATGATCATCCATAACTGAACCAAGAGGATATTAATCACCTGAATTGATCTATAACACAAAATGAAGCTGAAGCAGCAATCAAGAGCCTCTCCAAAAAGAAAAGTCTAGGACCTGATGGATTCTCTGCTGAATTCTATCAGACCTTTAAAGAAGAACTGATACCAACCCTCCTTAAACTGGTCTATGAAGTAGAAAGGGTAGGAAAACTGCCTAACACATTTTATGAACCAGTATTACACTTATCCCAAAACCAGGCAAAGACACCTCCAAAAAGGAGAACTATAAGCCAATCTCCTTAATGAACACTGATGCAAAAATCCTCAACAAAATAATGGCAAACCGAATTCAACAACACATCAAAAAGATCATTCACCATGACCAAGTAGGCTTCATCGCAGGAATGCAAGGGTGGTTCAACATATGAAAATCAATAAACATAATAAACCACATTAACAAAAGCAAAGACAAAAACCACTCAATCATCTCAATAGATGCAGAAAAAGCCTTTGATAAGATCCAACACCATTTCATGATAAAAGCTCTAAGAAAACTAGGAATAGAAGGAAAGTACCTCAACATTATAAAAGCTATATATGACAAACCTACAGTCAGCATTATACTTAACGGAGAAAAACTGAAACCATTCCCTCTAAAATCAGGAACCAGACAAGGTTGTCCATTATCTCCACTCCTATTCAACATAGGACTGGAATTCCTAGCCAGAGCAATTAGGCAAGAAGAAGGAATAAAAGGAATACAAATAGGTAAAGAAACTGTCAAAATATCCCTATTTGCAGATGACATGATCCTATACCTTAAAGACCCAAAAAACTCTACTCGGAAGCTTCTAGACATCATCAATAGCTATAGCAAGGTAGCAGGATATAAAATCAATATAGAAAAATCATTAGCATTTCTATACACTAATAATGAACAAACTGAAAAAGAATGTGTAAAAACAATTCCATTTACAATAGCCTCAAAAAAAATCAAATACCTAGGTGTAAACCTAACAAAGGATGTGAACAACCTCTACAAGGAAAACTATAAATTTCTGAAGAAAGAGATTGAGGAAGACTATAGAAACTGGAGAGGTCTCCCATGCTCATGGATTGGTAGAATCAACATAGTAAAAATGTCAATACTCCCAAAAGTAATCTACATGTTTAATGCAATTCCCATCAAAATTCCAATGACATTCATTAAAGAGATTGACAAATCTACCATGAAATTTATATGGAAACACAAGAGGCCACGAATAGCCAAGGCAATACTCAGTCAAAAGAACAATGCTGGAGGTATCACGATACCTGACTTCAAACTATATTACAAAGCAGTAACAATAAAAACAGCATGGTACTGGCACAAAAATGGACATGAAGACCAGTGGAACAGAATAGAGGACCCAGATATGAAGCCAGACAGCTATAACCAACTTGTCTTTGACAAAGGTGCTAAAAATATACGATGGAGAAAAAGCAGCCTCTTCAACAAAAACTGTTGGGAAAACTGGTTAGCAGTCTGCAAAAAACTGAATCTAGATCCATGTATATCACCCTATACCAATATTACTCAAAATGAATCAAGGATCTTAATATCAGACCATAAACTCTAAAGTTGATACAGGAAAGAGTAGGAAATACTCTGGAGTTAGTAGGTATAGGTAAGAACTTTCTCAATGAAACCCCAGCAGCACAGCAACTAAGAGATAGCATAGATAAGTGGGACTTCATAAAACTAAAAAGCTTCTGTTCATCAAAAGAAATGGTCTCTAAACTGAAGAGAACACCCACAGAGTGGGAGAAAATATTTGCCAACTATACATCAGACAAAGGACTGATAACCAGAATATATAGGGAACTTAAAAATCTAAATTCTCTCAAAACTAATGAACCAATAAAGAAATGGGCAAGTGAACTAAACAGAACTTTCTCAAAAGAAGAAATTCAAATGGCCAGAAAACACATGAAAAAATGTTCACCATCTCTAGCCATAAAGGAAATGCAATTAAAACCACATTAAGATTCCACCTCACCCCTGTTAGAATAGTTATCATTAGCAACACCACCAACAACAGGTGTTGGCGAGGATGCGGGGAAAAAGGAACCCTCTTACACTGTTGGTGGGAATATAAACTAGTACAACCACTCTGGAAAAATTTTGGAGGCTTCTTAAAAATCTAAACATTGATCTACCATTTGATCCAGCAATACCACTCTTGGTGATATACCCAAAAGACTGTGACACAGGTTACTCCAGAGGCACCTGCACACCCATGTTCATTGTGGCACTATTCACAATAGCCAAGTTATGGAAACAGCCAAGATGCCCCACTACTGACAAATGGATCAAGAAAATGTGATATCTATGCACAATGGAATTTTATGTAGCCATGAAGAAGAACGAAATATTATCATTTGCTGGTAAATGGATGGAATTGGAAAACATCATTCTGAGTGAGGTTAGCCTGGCCCAAAAGACCAAAAATCGTATGTTCTCCTTCATATGCGGACATTAGATCAAGGGCAAACACAACAAGGGGATTGGACTTTGAGCACATGATAAAAGCGAGAGCACACAAGGGAGGTGTGAGGATAGGTAAGACACCCAAAAAATTAGTTAGCATTTGTTGCCCTCAACACAGAGAAACTAAAGCAGATACCTTAAAAGCAACTGAGGCCAATAGGAGCAGGGGACCAGGAGCTAGAGAAAAGGTTAGTTCAAGAATTAACTTAGAAGGTAACACACATGCACAGGAAATCAATGCGAGTCAACTCCCTGTATAGCTATCCTTATCTCAACTAGCAAAAACCCTTGTTCCTTCCTATTATTGCTTATACTCTCTCTTCAACAAAATTAGAGATGAGGGCAAAATAGTTTCTGCTGGGTATCGAGGAGGTGGCAGGGAGAGGAAGGGGGCGGGGTGGTGGTAAGAGAGGGGGTGGGGGCAGGGGGGAAATGTATATGTGAATTTGTATGCACATATAAATAATAAAAAAATAAATAAAAATAGAAAAGAAGTGTTACAAATACCCAGAAGAACAAGGAAATAATAATAATAATAAAAGTCTGGCAGCTCTAGAGTATGGGTAGGATATGGTAATGAATTTCATAAAAATACACAACTGGATCGATATAGCAAAAAGAGATTTTGCCTAAAAAATGTACAGTTGTATAGGTTAGTGGATGTAATCAGACACACAGATACTCCATAATAGGAAGGAAAATAAGAAATAAATAAAGCAAAGAAGAGAAAGGAGTGGCAGAGAAATTTTAAATGTAATTTTGAAATATAATGGAAAAAAAGAAACTGGCTTCTGTGAGCCATAAGTATGCATACTCTATGCTGTTGTTATTTTAAACAACATTCTCCAATCTCCAATCACTTCCTTCAATTTCTACACTATTGATTGTTCCAAAATCAACAATGGCTTCCCAATTTTGCATACCTACATAACAAAGAAGAAAAATATTAAAATTGTAAGAATTGGAATAAATCAAATCTGAAAGATAATAAGCTGGAGGACATGACAGACAAAGGAAGTTAGAAGAGCCAGCTTGGCTGAGCAATCATGCTTCCAGCACAGACCCAAAGAAAATCAGGCATATTGTGTGGAACAAACAAAGTCCAATTAGAGAATGGATTTCAGCATTGACCTAATTATCTAGTGTCCAGCTCTCATTTTTATGGGATGAATCCAGGCAAGTAAAAATAAATTCTTGGAGACAAACCACTCTTTCTAATAAGGAAAATTACTTCCTCTTTTTCCATGAAGCCCCAGATGGTCAGAAAACAAAATCCCAGTAGATTATTTTTTGCTCAATTTGAACCTTAAATATTGCTTCTATAAGGATACTATTGACTTCTAGAGATTCAAACGGTGTGTTTCCATGTGGTCAACAAGGGTTTTCTTTTTGGAAAACAGGAGTTCAAAGGAAGGCTAAGAACTCTCAACTCTGAAAGGGTAGAACACCAGTAAAACCAATTGCTCCAAGTAAATCTGAATGAAAGAAGAGTAAGGATTAAAGCTAAATCCTTAGAGTTCCCTGTTAAACTGGGCTACTATCATCTAAGTATTCAAGAGAAACCATTTTTGAATTTAAAAGGGGGTGAGAGAGAAGGAACTATAGACAACTGTAATATAGTAAGGATCTGTCACATGATCTAATTACAGAAATGAAAGCAACCCAGGAATTATGTGGTCTATTCAAGCCTGCAAGAAGTATGAACAAAGAATATAATTATATATCAAGCCTGTTGATTAAACAATTACTATTTAAAGCAGATATAGATTTAAAATTAATTTGCGGCTGCATTCGGAGGATTTGGGAACTGAGATAAACAGTGTTTGAAGTTTAATTATCCGTGTGTAAGATGAAGGGGCTCATTTCAATTTGGTAGCTTTGCAGAGCATTTTGAATGGTGTAAAAGGGAGAATACAACGCCACTGCACATTTCAGTCTCACTGAAATGTGTGATTAAAGTGAGCAAGAAGCCTTCCTCAGCCTAATCCCCACAAAATGGGGTACTATCACAGGAGGGATATTAATTTGAATTAATATTTAAATGAGCAGTAGTTTGATGTTTACCTAGAGGGGGAAACACACTATCTCCAAAAGAACAGAAGAAGGCTGACCAATCAGCTCCTTTTACTGCAGGGACACCTAGGGAACGGACACCTTCACGCAGGGCTGAGCAACTAGGACACCAACCAGCCAGCTACTATGAATGGGGTGATTCTTATCAGGGACCACATGTGCAGTGTCCCAGGGCAGAACTGCAGGGCTGAGGGGTGGGCAGGGTGAAAGGGTGAATTGGAGTGAAAGACAATAAACAGAGAGTAGAAAATTCCAAAGTTAGAGAGTGACTGTTGAGAAACATGCCTGTGTTCACACACAGAGATCATACTGGACAGAACTGCCAGTCCTCAAACACTCATCACCAGTTATCATGCAGGGTAAGTGTGCTTGGTGACCTGGCTATGCTTGCGTGTCCCACCCACCCCAGCCCCTACCCCTGCTCCCAGGAAGAAAGTGATCCCCAGGAAGATAGTGTCCTGGTGAAGAAAATGGGCTTTAGAATGGGAAAAGCAGGAGTTGAAATCCCACATCCATCACTCTTCAGTTGGGCAATCTTAGTAAAATATTTGTCTCCTTCAGTCCTCTTTACTTCAAGGGTTAAATAGTGTTCATCATTTCCTTATTGGTAGTTGTAAATATTAAATACGATGACGAGGGCAAACCTAGGAGTATTCTGTTCCTATTGAAAACCCTTCAGCGGCACATCATTGCTTTTAGGGGAAAGATAAATCTCCTTAAGGTGTCCTGCAAGACCTCATGATAGTATGAACCTGCTCACCTCACCCACCTTCTCTTGTACTCCCAATTCCTACTCTCCAGCAATAATGATTTTTTATTACTCCTCTATTCTCTCACCTGTTTCAAAACCTATCAATTTGCTTTTCCCTTTGCCTTGGAACATTTTTCCCTTCTCTCTTCAAGCAGCTGACATCTCATTCTTCAGATCCCATTTCAAGTTATCTTAGGTGGTGGCTCAAAGCTCAGGCTCTGAACAATCACCTAGGTTCAAAAGCCAACTCCAGAACTTACTATTGGTTTGACTTCTGCCCACCTGAGATTCACCTTCCTTCTCTGCAAAGCAAGGATAAATGTGAGCACTTACTTCGTGGGGTTGTCAGAAGGGTCCTGTGAGTTAATGCATGTGATGGTCTCAGAACAGAGCTCAGTTCATAAGAAGCACTGAAAACTCTTCTTATCACAGTCCTCAAAGACCCCCTGTTACAGTTTGAATCTGGAATTCCCCAAAGTCCAGAATATTAAAAGCATGGTCTCTAGCCTGGTGTTACTTGGTTTATGAATCAATGCATAGTGGGAGGTCTTAGGTTATTGGGGGAATGCTCTTGAAAAAGATGTTGGGATCAGATAGTCCCTTCTGATTTCTTTTTTTCATTCCTTGCCATAGGTGAGTAGCTTCTCTTCATTGTCCTCTCCCTGGTATGATATACTGCCTTGCCACAAGCCCAAAAGCATCAGAGCTAACTGACCATGGACTGAGGCCTCCAAAGCTATAAGCCAAAACTAACTTTATCTTCATAAGCTGATTTCCTCAGGTATTTATTACAGCAATGGGAAGCTGACCAGTATACCTCCCTTCCTAGTAAACTATACACTCAAATATTTGCTGAGGAATAAATAAATGAAAATACTATCTTTTAAATAATGCCAATTAATAAGTGAGAAACTAATCTGATTGTTATTTACTCTGCCCACTGGGTCTCAAATGGCAGTTTCACTGTCAGAGGGTGGTCAAGAGTGCTACTGGTACCAAATGGGTGTGGGTTAGGGAGGCTGTTAAACATCCTACAATGCACAGGTCAACCCTCCCACCACAAGGAATGATCCAGCACAAAATGTCAATGGTGTCAAGGTCGACAGACCCTTAATTGTGCTTTGTGTCATTTTTTCCTGATAGCTCAACTCACCAGTGAGATATATATAGCAGACAGATTTAACCTACCATGGGTAATTATTCTTGCCTTTTATTCTGTCCATTTCTGAGGGTACAGGGCATCATTGCCGTTCCTTTTTCCCCCCAAACCCTATTGGCCTATCTGGACATCCTCATTCCTTTTATCCTTTGCCAGTTGTAAGACTGAAATATGGGAATGTAATCAAGACTAAAGAACTGTGCACATTCAAGACACTCCCTTCCATTTTGTTACTTTTTCTCTGCCATAAACATATCTCCATTTTTAGCAGAAGTCTCAACAGAAGCAAAATGTGAGTGCTACTACTTGGCTTTTGTGGACAGAGCTGTTTTAAATATAATGCTTAAAAAAAAGTTCACATAGCCAAAAAAAAAAAAATACAGCAGGGACTGACATATATATTCTGTCATGCTAATATAGAGATTGCTCGAAGACAAAAGAGAACTCACTCTAACAATAAGTGTTATGCTCAAAATTATAAAAATGTAAAGTCTCAGAGATTAATTATAAGATTTAAGAAAAAGTGAAATAATGGAGCAAATTATTCTGAAGCAGGAACTCAGATAATGTCAAATGCTCCAGAGCACACAAATGTTAGAGACTAATGCAAAATTTAAAACTTAATTGATTACATAAAATGATATGTACATAATTATTAAAAGTATGTCAAATAGAATTTACAAGCAAGGCATGGTGGTACATGTCTATAATACCAGCACTTGGAAAGCAAAAGCAGGAAGACTAAAAGTTTAACAACAGAGCAAGGACAGCCTGTGCTACATGGGGAAACCCTGTCTCAAAAAAGAAGAGAGGACGAGGAGAAGGAGGTAAGAAGGAAGGAAGGAATGAACGAACGAAGGAAGTCCAAGTATTGGCAAGAATGTGAAGAAATTAGAAACCCAAAAAGTCTAAAGAGCAGCACTGGTTGATACTATTTTTAAGACTAGGGCCAAGTATAGAGGTGCACACCTGAAATCCCAGCCACTCACGAGGCAGAACTAGGAGGATCAAGGTCTTAGACCAATGTTGACAAAAGTGTGAGACTCTATCTAAAAGCGAAAGGGCTAGGGGCATGGCTCAAGTGGTAGAGCAGTTGCCTAGCAACCACAAGGCACTGAGTTCAATCCCCAGTACCACAAAAAAAAAAAAGAAGAAGAAAAAGGCTCAGAAACATACTAATTCACAGATTCAGAGCTCTGGGTTTTGAAATGTCACTCTTCACCTTAAACTCTCATAGCCTCTTTCTCAATCCAATTTTGGCACCAAACTTCATTAGAGAGCAAAATGATACAGCCACTGTAGAAAACATCTTGGTGGTTACTCAAGAAGTTAAATAGAATCACTATGTAACCTAGAGGTTCAACTCCTAGGAATATACACAAACAATATGAAAGCAAATACTCAAACAAGAACTTGAACGTGCATGTTCATAGCAGCACTATTCACAGTAGCCAAAACATAAAAAAAAAAATTGTCATATATTCATACCATGGAAAACTATTCAGCCACAAAAAGGAATGAGGTTCTGATACTTACCACAGTCTGGATAAACCTCCAAAATCAGTATGCAAACTGAACGAAGGTCACATATTGTATAATCCCATTTATATGAATATTCAGAATAAATAAATGCATAGGATGGAATGCATACTGATTTTCCAGGTTCTAGGTAAAAGGTAATTTTAAAAGGTCAGAGGTTTTGCCCAGTAAACAGTTTAGAGTGATGGAAATACCTTGGAAGTAGACAGAGATAGTGGTTGCAAAACACTGAATGTAGCAAGTGCCACTGATTTTTTCACATTAAAATAGTTTTATATAAATTTTGCCTCATTAAAAATATGTTAAAGTTATTCATGCAAATTAACAAACACTGAAAGAGAGAACACCTCAAAATGGAAATAGATGTGATAGCCTAGGGGAACTATGGGAAATTCATTTTTAAGTTTTAATTTGGTTTTATTCTTTAAAGTGATGTTGGTTGTAAGCATTTAGAGAATGCATGAAAGTGCCAATAACATAAAATTCACTATCAATATTTCTAGTTTTTCTAACTATTAATTAATGCAGATGCTAGACTATCTTTGTAATTAAAAACAACAAAACCAAGACCCTATTCATTAAGTAACATAACTCTACACAGTTGAACATTTACTTCTGCCAAGGCTTTTGCTGCAAGTTTGTTTCTCTCTGTGGACAGAAGACTGAGAAACCAAGGATTGTGGGATGAAGCGGGTAAGTCTTTGACTTTGAGGCTAAGGGCTTTCTTTTTATCCTTCCTCCCATCCCAAACTAGTATGTCTGGCTTACATCAGGCTGCATAAGACAGGTCTCTGGGGACCAAGTTTGCAAGGGTCTCCCTTTCCTCATCTGAGGCATCAGCCCTCCATGAAAGACACTGCCTTTCCTCTCTTCTTAGCTGCACAGCGATTCTGCACATAGCAAGAGCTGCCAATCATTATTATGCTATTAAGCTTTGGGAAGAGGAAGATAAGGATTTTGTACCCCTGGCTTCATGAAAAAGATCATTATTTCCAAAAGATTTGCACATGATGGTGCAACTATGCCTCATTTTACGTTCTTCTAAGCTTTCCGACCATGAACATTAATGAAATGATAAGGAACAAAAAGAGCAGAAATTTGGGGCTGGGCTCAGTACAGAACAAATATGCTGCCAAACAATGCACAGTTAAATCTCAAGGACCCATTGTACTGAATTCATAGGTTGAAACACAATCTCCAGTGTGACAGTATTCAGAGGGGGACTTTAGGGGGCCCTTGGATCATGACGGTGAAGCCCTCATGAGCTGGAGTAAGGCTCTTAATGGACACAGTGAGAAGGCAGCCATTTATGAGCCAGGAAATGAGCCCTCGTTCAGCACTGAACTTACAGTCTAAGGCCTTGATCTTGGACTTCTCAGCCTCTTTAACCGTGAGAAGTCACTTTCTGTTATTTATAAACCACCTAGTCAATAGCATTTTTTTTATAGTAGTACACAAATATGCGAGTATTGGGACGGTAATATCTCTAAGAAAAGATTCAAAAACACCACCCTGATTCACAAATTCAGAACTCACTCTTTGCCTTAGTCTATCAGTGTTCTCTTTTTCGAGCCCATTTTTGCCACCAAAACTTCAGTGCCAACATTGCTCCTTTTCTTTCAGTAATTGTCCCTCTTATTCTTGACAACATGACTGCTCTTAGTGACCTCTTCCTTATTAAAAAAGATCAGATGATGTTAAGCACATGTAAATACCCCAGATAGATTTCCTCCTAAAGAAACTGATAGGATCAAAAGAGAAGAGCAACAACAAAAAAGGCAAAGTAGCTGGAGGAGTGGCTCAAGTGGTAGAGCACTTGCCTAACAAGGTGAGACCCTGAGTTCTAACCCCAGTACTGCCCTCTACCCCAAGTCGAATGGCTTTTCCAAAAACAGTTCTGCATGGCTGATCTCCCTGGTGTGGGAAGGCTATCTCATAGCTGATGGAAGGTCCTGATCCTTCTCCATTTCCTCAGAGAACTTAGCATTAATGTTCTCCCCAAAATGTTTTCCTTAAGAAAACATTACATAGAATTACATAGTAATTACATAGAAGACTCCTCAACAGTTGGCCTTGCTTTTACATCTTGCAGTGAATGGTGTATAGACACAGCAGAGTTCAACAGAGAAACACATTCAAGAGAAGATAAGAAGAAGGGGGCAGTGACAGATATTTATTCAAATGCTTAATATTCTATTGCTGTGTGTTGTGAACAGACACATGAGATATCCATAAAACACTTAGAAAGAAGTAAATTCTGCTTATAGTATTTGAAGCAAAGCACTTTAGGTGCTGTTTTTCTTCAACTTTTAGGGTTTATCTCTCAACTCAAAATCTGACCTTGACTAGACTTTGTACCCAGTTGCCTAAAATGGAGCTGATTTTATTCTAGGATGTGTAGAACTAGCTGTGACTCTTTTCAGAAGTGGAACTTAAGGTGTTCAAAAAGATCCATGTCCACATAAACTAAAGCAAGTAGCCACCAAATGTGAAGAGCTCAAGCTCTGAGAAAACAAAAAACTACAAATGCCCTCATGAGAAATTTGGTGTCATTGAACCAGGACACTCTGTTCTGCTTGTCATTATTACTAAATCCAATTCTAGGTGGCTTCTGGAACAAGGCATATGGTCAGGATTTATTCAGGTCAACATCTGGAAGCATGCATGTGCCATACAGTTAACCCTATGAAAGAAGAAAGTCAAACCCGGGGATTACACTCTACCTACCTTTACCAGTCTTAAAATTTCATAACACAATTCAAGTCTAGGATGCTTTAAGATAGTATCACAAAATTGGATAATGACTGGCAACAGTCATCTTCCAAACTTGCCAGCCTTGATTTTTTTTTGGAAGGGTAAAAAGTATCTAATGGCTATGAAACTTCATTTAGCTTCTTTCTTTTTTCTAGTGCACTGTAATAAGTCTACTCTTCTGCACTGGACTCTGTCAAACATCCCATCTCAATGTCTTATCCAACCACTGGAGACACTTCATCCAAATATTTTAGTAAGCCTTTTTCAAACACTCAACATTTGCAGAGTCCTTTGCAATAATTTAGTAGCCAACACTTGAGTAGTGATCCAAGTCGCCACATACAGAAAGGAGATTCCCCCCCCCCCATCACTGTTAGCACTGATTTTGCAGAGAAAGACACTTGGGGCTCTTTGGAGATTTACAGCTAGTTGCCAAGATCTTATTGGAGACAAAAATGAAGTGCAAATCTAGCTTTTCAAACCTCCACCCAAGGGCTTGTCTCCTACAGACATGGAAGGGGAGCTGACTCCAAGGGTAAGGGGAGCAGTGACTGAAATTTCTCCCATTTGGTCTGTAATAGTTCTTGAGTTTTCCATTAGGCTTACTCCTCAGGAGTCCATCTTATTCAGACAAAGCCTATCTTGAAGAGTTTAAAGTGTTGCTTAACAGAAACAACATATAGCTCAGCTAGCATATTAATAAATGTTCCTTAATCTGGATAACCTGGTACCTAACACTCACAAAGAAAACAGGGACTGAAGTGAGGAGATGTGGAAGAGGCAAGTTTGGATAAGTAGGTTAAGAAAGAAGAGGAGAATGATCCAAAGCATGGGGTTGTCTAGAAGCAGGATAGATGAAGTAGTAAAGAGGGTAGCAGTGGGGGAAAGAACAGGAATGAGAGTACTAGACACTTGGCTGCCTGTGAAATGGAGTGAAAAGAACAGAGGAAATGAAAACCAGACTGGCTGAATTTACAAATCTGCCTGAGGCCAGTGCTGCTTCCCAGGAGAAAAGACCAGTGAAAGAGGGATGTGACTTTTTTAGGATAATGTCTTTCATACTCTGACCCCACAGGCACCACTCTAAGGGAAAAATAAACTCTCAAAAAGCTGCAAGGCTAAGAGTATGGGGAGCAGAGCAGGGGAAAGGTGCAGGTGGGACAGAAACCTTGGAAGTTCTCCTGGGCAGCCATGCCTAAGCCCATCTTCAGGAGAGGCAAGTATGCCTTAGATAGTTCAAGTTGTGGCTAAGCCTCTAGGAATACCTCTCCAAGTCCACCTGGGCTTCCTGATCTCAGGAAAGAGAGAAGGGAAGATCAGGTGACATAGATAGCCCTGTTCTAATTCTGGAATGAGAAATGTGTTCATCAACTTTATCACACCCTTGCCATTTCCCCTCCTCTCCCAGCATCTCCTTCCTGCTCCCTCTAAAACGTCCATGGCAAAATTGTTAAGTGATATAGTTTATTTATTTGATAAAATATAATTACTTAGTGTTAAATTGACAAAGTTTACCTTAAAAGACTTTTAATAGATATGCAGTTTGGCAACAGGTTTTTTTACATCCAAACACCCCTCACATTTAGCTTCTCCCCTTTCCATGGACACACTCCTGGGTACCCAGACCTTCACGATGATCTCGGAGTGCCACTTTGGGTTCTATCAGGATCATACCCAGGGGTGAATGTTTCTGCCCTTTTCTGACAACTTTTTCTTACCATCAGAACTTACCTGTATATTCCCTGAGGGTTTTGCTCAGTGCTATCTATTCTGATAAACGAGCCTGTGCCGAAAAGGACCAGTTGGTTAGAGTGTGTTCAGGTGGAGTGTTAACATTATTTTTACCAATCCATTAGTCCTCACAAACGACAACTGAGATTTTAATAGGACTTTCAGATGATCAGTTTACATGAGTGGTTGTGGGGTTTTGGGAGACTTCAGCCATCAGGGTAGGTTGATGTAGAAGAGAGGAAGAGAGAGACGAGCCAGCAGTTTGGGGCTCTCTTTCACCCACATTTCATAAGCCAGCTGCTCACTCCTCTGGTGGCTGCCACCCATCTGATGGTCAAACCACTTTTGTCTTCATTCAAGTGAATCTGTATAAAACCTAGTTTGATCTCTGGTTAATAAAATAAACCTTTTGAAGGATATAAGAACAGTAATGAACAGTTAGCTCCTAATTATGGAAAATAGCATCCCTTGGAGCCAAAAAGCTTATAAAATCTTCTGCAGTTTGCAAAGAACCATTATTTAGCAACTCATTCCCCCTAGAAAAGTATCATTTCAAGAAGTCAGCTCTGTCACTTTCCAGCTTTATGACATGGAGTAAGTTGTTTAGCTTCTTGGAGCCTTGGGTGCTTTATCTCTAAGATAGGGATAAATATACCGATGTCAACAGGCTGTGAGGATTCATTTGAATTATTATAGAATTTCTGCAGAACATGTAATATAAGGCTTGTTGTATAGTACACAGGTGAACACAGTAGCAACCACAGCAGTTTATGCTCCCGGTCATCTTGAAAGTGGAAATATTTGGCCTTCTAAATGTACTCGAAGGTCACTGTGTGGTATACAAATTGTTAAGGAGACTGGGGAAACATTTGTATTTGAGAATTTCACATTGCCCTTTGAGACGGCTGGCAAAGCCCCAGAGTGTCTCAACCTCAGGGACAGGAATTTCTGCCCTAGAGATAGACATTACCTGTCTCTGGCATCTCCCAGAGACAGAAAGAGGGTCTGGCCACCCCCGCAAGGAGACTTCTCCCTCCCACCAGAAGGAGGGCACCACCTGCCCTTTCCCTCACCTTGCCTTTTTCCACCACCCACTCCCCACCTCCCCTCCCAGCCGAGATCCTCCAAGAGCCTGCGTAGTCTGTACTCAGGGGTGCTCTTTTGCCTTTAAAATGCTTGCCCAGCTTAATCAGTAACCAGCAGCCCTCCACTGCCAGTGAGTCTCTGCCCTGACATGAGTCCCTTCTCCTGCCAGCCGGCAGATGTGACTTTTTTAGAAAGATTCAGTTCCCATTCTTCACCTTTCCTGCCAATGACAGCCTCCCTCTGAAGGTTACCTGTCACTGGCATTCTTGCACATGAACGCAAAGTAAAGTGGGTGCCTCTCCTGACCTTGAAAAAACACATAAGTCTGTATGTGAGTTCTAAAAAAGAGCACTTGACATTTGCTGTCTTGTTTGTGTTCAGACTGAGCAAAGGAAGGCACACATGGAGGGATACTCTCTCAGGTCTGGAGAATTTAGCTCGTGAATGGCACTTGTCAACTAAACCTCGCAATGATACTCAGCAGGCATGATGAGGAGGAAATGTTAATGAAATCCTGCCTAACTACAGGAACACATTTGAATAGAATCAAAGTCATATGTGGAATTTTTTTCTCAGATACTAAGTCTTCTTGGCATATATTAACCTTTTGCCAGTTTGAAAAAAATAAAAAGATAAAAAGTAGGATGAATCACTCATTCAGTCATTCTTCAAACATTTATTGAGCACCCATTACATACCAGACCCTGTATCCAGCTCTAGGGATTCAAAAATGAAATGAGACATAGATCACTTAAGGCAAATAATTTATTATTCAACATTTGGTGGTAAGAATGCAGATTCTCAGTTTATTAAACAATGCAAAAGAGTGCATGCATTATTGGTCCCTTGGCTTAATTTGGAAGTAGACAAGGGGAAAGGTGGGGCCCTTCAAAAAACAAGTTTAATTAGCTAGGGGATACTTTTCAACTTGTAAAATTTGCAAAGGAAGAAAGCATGTTGGGTTATGGGAAAGGGACTTACAAGCAAACAGAATGGATAGAATGATCTTGGGCAGACTTTCAACAGCATGCACAGACCTGCCATTGTTGTGGAATAGTCTTTCAAGCAAGAAGAGCCAGCAATGACCAAGCTGGGTTGGCCCTCCTTTGTCCAACCTCTGACCTGCTGCCTGTCACCAATGAGAGAGAAATTCAGCTGAGCATTGTTCTGCTGCTGAGTAGTGCAAGGAACTCCTTTTAGCAGAAGCTCCCTGATACAAAGCTTTTAGAAAATTCAAGGACTTGTTCTGTCATCATCAGAAGTGCATGCTTCCATTGCTGAGTCAGAACACTGAAATTGGAGCTAGACCAGATATAAATGGGTGAGCCAAATGAAAGACTGTTGCTGCAGAGCAAACCCTACTGCTTCTAAGATGGGTAAGATTATGTGGAGTACCTCAATAAATGCCTTTGGCCCATTCATTTATGCAAACAAAAGGCTATGCAACACTTTCCATGTTTCAGGAACTGCTCTGGATGCTGAGGATGAAACAGTGAACCAGACCACATGAGGCTACACCTTCATGAAGTTTGTATTATAGTGAAGAGCAACAATACATAAACAGTTTAATTTAGATTATCATAAGAGTAAAGAGTAACTGATGAAAAGCACTTACATTGGGCCAGATGTTATTGCAGACAACAGAATCTACTCTGTCTCATTTAAGCAGAAAAGAATTTTATAGTCAGGTTTCCAAATACATAGTTCCCACATCTGTGAATTCAAAAACGTTTGGGAAAAAACGTATCTGTACTGAACACATACAGATTTCTTTTCTTGTCATTATTCCCTAAACAATATAACACAACTGCTTAGATAGCACTTACATTATATTAGCTATTCTAAGTAATATAGAGATGATTCTAAGTAATCCAAATGATCTGGATAGGTTATATGCAAATACTATGCCATTTTATATAAGGAATTTAGGCATCTACAGATCTTTATATCCACTCAGGGTCCTGCAACTAATCCCCCACAAATACAAATGATGATTATGCAAGGAATGCAGTGACAATAAAATTATTAAAAGGACTGGAGGAACAGACGTTATACTGGCCTCTCAAGAACAATCACTAGCCTATGCATGATCTGTTACAAAAAGCTCTTGTATTGAGAAGGTGCTCAATTCTTGCTGCCTGAAGAATCATTCTAGCCCCCAGTGCAATCCCAATAGCTATTGCTGCTTTTGCAGAAGCCACTGCATCATGAAGCTATCTCTTCCTGCTACGAGTCATAGCCATAGCTACAACTACTTGCTCCAGATTCACACCACCATGCCAGCACAATGATGCTTGAGCCATCCAAATGGAAACCATGTGAACCACAAAATGGATGTCTTACATTTTGTTGGTGGAAGCTAAATCATTTCTAGAATCCAAGCTCCAAGAGAATCTTGGAAATGTGGGTTTTTGCTTTGCATTCTTGGCATAGAAATAGAGCGTTTCAATGGATATTAAACTACCCAGTCCATTGTAGCTACCACACCACTTTGGAATGAATAATCAGAGAATGTCTCTAAGGGAGGTGACATTTAAGCTAAAACCACGTGAAGGACTGACAAATAAACTTTCCAGGCATAGAGAAAACCAAGACTTACAAATCTGTGCATTGTGATCGGGAAAATTTAGAGAAGTTAAAAGAAACTACACAAAACAAGCCTCGGAAGATCGTGGTTAGGAGTTTAGGTTTTATTCCAAATACTTGAAAACCATAGAAAGTTTTATGAAAGAGATTGGAAAATTTTGATTTGTATTTTTAAAAGAAAATTCTGGCTACAAAGTAGAGATTGAATTATCAAGGGGCAGAGATAGGAGACAAGACAGAAAAAAATTGAGGATTAGAGATGGTAGTGCCTTAGGCTAGGATAATAGCTACAGAGATGAAGTTGGCTTTCTCTGTGTATATTATAGGAAGAACCACAGCATTTCAGCATGAAATAGATGTGAGGAGTTAGGGCTATACCCAAGTTTCTAACCTAAACAAACAATAGATGATATTCCACTTACAGAGAAAGCATGGCCACAATCGATCAAAACTCATAGTTCTTGATGCTTAAAAACAAAACTGTCATGTAGATAGGTTGGAAGTAGTCTCAGCCACAAAGCCTAATGTTTTGCTCTCCCAACTGGATACTAGTCTCTCTCTTTAGAGTGTTCTTGAGGTTCTGAAGAAGTGGGTCTCACATTCTATGTCCATAAGATTCTAACTCAGTTAGTGGTCATCCTTAAAGATATCAAGATAAAGGTTTAGGTGGTAAAATACTTGTGAGGCCCTGTAGAATAGTCTGGGGGTTGGTTCCTAATCATCATAAAAAATGAAAATCATAAAGTCTTTTGGAGGTGAAATGCTAATCTCTGAAAAGTCATAGTCTTCAAAACAACACTTCATCATTTAACTCTAAGTTCATAACTCCTAGGTATATCCTGATCTACTAATTCTAGCAAGTGTGTGATGGTGGAGGTAAAGAGAGAGAAGAGGGCAGGGGCAGTTTGTGGGGACAGTGACCTGAGAATTAGTTTGCTGTGCCATAGGCCTTTGATTTACCACAGCCTTAAATTCATATGACTTTAAAATTCATAGAATAGAAGGTTTACTGGGATTTATGAACTAATAATTAAATGATGAAATGGATGTTGAAAGCAAAATATGGATTATTGTCTCTAAAAACATGAATACTATGAATGATTGGCCTGAGATTCACCCAGAAAAACAAACTTAGAAGAACCACAGCTCTAAAGTCTACTATAATCTGTTCAACAAATAAATAGACCAACAAGAATTAAAAAGTCTCAGCAAGAGACAGAAGGGGAGGCCATACCTGTGCCCTGCCTCTCTTAAACAATCAGAGTGCTTAGAATAGCTCTGTTACTAGGGCAGAAGCAAAGAATCTTTTGCTCTCTGTAAGCATTCAGTCTTTCACATGTCTTTAGCACTCTCCATGGGCATACTGGTGCCAAAGTGGAAAAAGATTTAATTTCATGTTGCCAGGTTTTCACTCTTCAGCAGCTAATAAAGAGGCAGGTGCAGTCATCTGGGTTGTTAGAAAAGAAAAAGGAGAGGGTTAAAAATGTTTATTTGACCCACTTCAAATCTTACTAAATCATAGGATAAGACAACTCATAACTTGTTCCCAGCTCCCATACTTCAATCACTTTCAAAGGAAGTGTGTCTGAAGGTATTTTGCACTTAGAAATAAAAATTATTTTGCCAATGTAGGGCAACTCTAAGCCCTATTTGTCTGAATTTTTCAGATCTTCTCCTAACCCCACCAAGAATAAAACATGCAAGTACATAATATAATAAACCCAAGAGTGAAGTTAGTAGCCTTCAAACTGATGGTTTGTGGGTGATGGGAATTCATACTCAGTGTCTTCAAGAGGTAAAGGTCAAGTCTGTGTCATCTATCACCTGATAAAGGGAAGTTAGTCTACATAAAAGAAAGATTGTTTTTCTAAAAGATTCTATTTAATAAAAATAATTGGTTCAGAACTAAATGGTTCACTGAATTTGGCTGTTTCCTTGTTTGGAGCCATCAATTGGAGCTCAGTTTCCACATCTGGCTGTTAGGGGGTTTTGTTAAGTGCTTACAACAAAGGGTAGGGAGAGGATGGTAGAAGGGGTAAGAGCCACAATTTGTTATTTTTGTCACCTAATGGGAAAAAAGATTCATGTGTAACTTTTCTTTTAAAATCTCCGGGTTCTGAGCAGATGGCAGATATTTAATACACAACTCTTGAGTGTGTCAGTGACTCATGGTATCCATCTGGTTCAGGCAACTTCTATGCTTCTCTTACTGAGAAGAAGCAATGGTGCCTGGGGAACAACCGCAAAGAGAAGGAACTGGTTCATGATGGGAGATCTCAAATTCTTTTCTAAGGACTAGAAAATGGTCATTCAATCCTTGATTTGGGCCAAGGAGATAGGAAGGGAGGCTTCTGGGAATGTTCTTCCTGGTTCTTAAGAAAGAAGAATAGCAAGCTGGTTTTCCCTTCCCTACTGGATGTTAATAAGTAGGCTATAGTGCAAATGCTGCTGGCAGCCATTCTGTAACACCAGGAAACCAACTTGGGAATGAAGCTGAAGCTTATGACAGCAGGATGAAGTAAATTGAGGACATATTTTGAGTCATCAAATCAAATACAAAGCCTACTCTCCTCCTGAATTGCCTGCTATATGACCTAATAAACTATCCCTATTGTTTAAGCCAGTTTGAATTTGATATTTTGTTTCTTGAAAATAAATTTATTTATTTATTTTTTTTGTGTGTGAAAACTCTTTTTATTTTTATTTTTTTTTTCATTTTTCTTTTATTATTCATATGTGCATACAAGGCTTGGTTCATTTCTCCCCCCTGCCCCCACCCCCTCCCTTACCACCCACTCCACCCCCTCCCGCTCCCCCCCTCAATACCCAGCAGAAACTATTTTGCCCTTATCTCTAATTTTGTTGTAGAGAGAGTATAAGCAATAATAGGAAGGAACAAGGGGTTTTGCTGGTTGAGATAAGGATAGCTATACAGGGCATTGACTCACATTGATTTCCTGTGCGTGGGTGTTACCTTCTAGGTTAATTCTTTTTGATCTAACCTTTTCTCTAGTTCCTGGTCCCCTTTTCCTATTGGCCTCAGTTGCTTTAAGGTATCTGCTTTAGTTTCTCTGCATTAAGGGCAACAAATGCTAGCTAGTTTTTTAGGTGTCTTACCTATCCTCACCCCTCCCTTGTGTGCTCTCGCTTTTATCATGTGCTCATAGTCCAATCCCCTTGTTGTGTTTGCCCTTGATCTAATGTCCACATATGAGGGAGAACATACGATTTTTGGTCTTTTGAGCCAGGTACCTCACTCAGAATGATGTTCTCCAATTCCATCCATTTACCAGCGAATGATAACATTTCGTTCTTCTTCATGGCTGCATAAAATTCCATTGTGTATAGATACCACATTTTCTTAATCCATTCGTCAGTGCTGGGACATCTTGGCTGTTTCCATAACTTGGCTATTGTGAATAGTGCCGCAATAAACATGGATGTGCAGGTGCCTCTGGAGTAACAGTCTTTTGGGTATATCCCCAAGAGTGGTATTGCTGGATCAAATGGTAGATCGATGTCCAGCTTTTTAAGTAGCCTCCAAATTTTTTTCCAGAGTGGTTGTACTAGTCTACATTCCCACCAACAGTGTAAAAGGGTTCCTTTTTCCCCGCATCCTCGCCAACACCTGTTGTTGGTGGTGTTGCTGATGATGGCTATTCTAACAGGGGTGAGGTGGAATCTTAGTGTGGTTTTAATTTGCATTTCCTTTATTGCTAGAGATGGTGAGCATTTTTTCATGTGTTTTCTGGCCATTTGAATTTCTTCTTTTGAGAAAGTTCTGTTTAGTTCACATGCCCATTTCTTTATTGGTTCATTAGTTTTAGGAGAATTTAGTTTTTTAAGTTCCCTGTATATTCTGGTTATCAGTCCTTTGTCTGATGTATAATTGGCAAATATTTTCTCCCACTCTGTGGGTGTTCTCTTCAGTTTAGAGACCATTTCTTTTGATGAACAGAAGCTTTTTAGTTTTATGAGGTCCCATTTATCTATGCTATCTCTTAGTTGCTGTGCTGCTGGGGTTTCATTGAGAAAGTTCTTACCTATACCTACTAACTCCAGAGTATTTCCTACTCTTTCTTGTATCAACTTAAGAGTTTGGGGTCTGATATTAAGATCCTTCATCCATTTTGAGTTAATCTTGGTATAGGGTGATATACATGGATCTAGTTTCAGTTTTTTGCAGACTGCTAACCAGTTTTCCCAGCAGTTTTTGTTGAAGAGGCTGCTATTTCTCCATTGTATATTTTTAGCTCCTTTATCAAAGATAAGTTGCTCATAGTTGTGTGGCTTCATATCTGGATCCTCTGTTCTGTTCCACTGGTCTTCATGTCTGTTTTTGTGCCAGTACCATGCTGTTTTTATTGTTATTGCTTTGTAATATAGTTTGAAGTCAGGTATTGTGATACCTCCTGCATTGTTCTTTTGACTGAGTATTGCCTTGGCTATTCGTGGCCTCTTGTGTTTCCATATAAATTTCACAGTAGATTTTTCAATCTCTTTAATGAATGTCATTGGAATTTTGATGGGAATTGCATTAAACATGTAGATTACTTTGGGGAGTATCGACATTTTTACTATGTTGATTCTACCAATCCATGAGCATGGGAGATCTCTCCACTTTCTATAGTCTTCCTCAATCTCTTTCTTCAGAAGTGTATAGTTTTCCTTGTAGAGGTCTTTCACATCTTTTGTTAGGTTTACACCTAGGTATTTGATTTTTTTTGAGGCTATTGTAAATGGAATTGTTTTCATACATTCTTTTTCCGTTTGCTCATTGTTAGTGTATAGAAATGCTAATGATTTTTCTATGTTAATTTTATATCCTGCTACTTTGCTATAGCTATTGATGATGTCTAGAAGCTTCTGAGTAGAGTTTTTTGGGTCTTTAAGGTATAGGATCATGTCATCTGCAAATAGGGATATTTTGACAGTTTCTTTACCTATTTGTATTCCTTTTATTCCTTCTTCTTGCCTAATTGCTCTGGCTAGGAATTCCAGTACTATGTTGAATAGGAGTGGAGATAGTGGGCATCCTTGTCTGGTTCCTGATTTTAGAGGGAACGGTTTTAATTTTTCTCCGTTAAGTATAATGCTGGCTGTAGGTTTGTCATATATAGCTTTTATAATGTTGAGGAACTTTCCTTCTATTCCTAGTTTTCTTAGAGCTTTTATCATGAAATGATGTTGGATCTTATCAAAGGCTTTTTCTGCATGTATTGAGATGATCAAGTGGTTTTTGTCTTTGCTTCTGTTAATGTGGTTTATTACGTTTATTGATTTTCGTATGTTGAACCACCCCTGCATCCCTGGGATGAAGCCTACCTGGTCGTGGTGGATAATCTTTTTGATGTGTTGCTAAATTCGATTTGCCATTATTTTGTTGAGCATTTTTGCATCAATGTTCATTAAGGAGATTGGCCTATAGTTCTCCTTTTTGGAGGTGTCTTTGCCTGGTTTTGGGATAAGTGTAATACTGGCTTCATAAAATGTGTTTGGCAGTTTTCCTTCCCTTTCTATTTCATGGAACAGTTTAAGGAGGGTTGGTATCAGTTCTTCTTTAAAGGTCTGATAGAATTCAGCAGAGAATCCATCAGGTCCTGGACTTTTCTTTTTGGGGAGACTCTTGATTGCTGCTTCAATTTCATTTTGTGTTATAGGTCTATTCAGGTGATTAATTTCCTCTTGGTTCAGTTTTGGATGATCATATGTATCTAGAAATCTGTCCATTTCTTTTAGATTTTCAAATTTATTTGAATATATGTTCTCAAAGTAGTCTCTGATGATTTCCTGGACTTCCATGGTGTTTGTTGTTATCTCCCCTTTTGCATTCCTGATTCTACTAATTTGGGTTTTTTCTCTCCTCGTTTTAGTCAGGTTTGCCAGGGGTCTATCGATCTTGTTTATTTTTTCAAAGAACCAACTTTTTGTTTCATTAATTCTTTGTATGGTTTTTTTGGTTTCTATTTCGTTGATTTCAGCTCTTATTTTTATTATTTCTCTCCTTCTATTTGTTTTGGGATTTGCTTGTTCTTGTTTTTCTAGGAGTTTGAGATGTATCGTTAGGTCATTGATTTGGGATCTTTCAATCTTTTTAATATATGCACTCATGGCTATAAACTTTCCTCTCAAGACTGCCTTAGCTGTGTCCCATAGGTTCCGGTAGGTTGTGTTTTCATTTTCATTGACTTCTAGGAACTTTTTAATTTCCTCTTTTATTGCATCGATGATCCATTCTTCATTAAGTAATGAGTTATTTAGTTTCCAGCTGTTTGCATGTTTTTTGTCTTTACTTTTGTTGTTGAGTTCTACTTTTACTGCATTGTGGTCAGATAGTATGCACGGTATTATTTCTATTTTCTTATATTTGCTGAGGCTTGCTTTGTGCCCTAGGATATGATCTATTTTGGAGAAGGTTCCATGGGCTGCTGAGAAGAATGTATATTGTGTAGAGGTTGGATGAAATGTTCTGTAGACATCTACTAGGTCCACTTGATCTATTGCATATTTTAGATCTTGGATTTCTTTATTGAGTTTTTGTTTGGATGACCTATCTATTGATGATAATGGAGTGTTAAAGTCTCCCACAACCACTGTGTTGGCGTTTATATATGCTTTTAGGTCTTTTAGGGTATGTTTGATGAAATTGGGTGCGTTGACATTGGGTGCGTACAGATTGATGATTATTATTTCCTTTTGGTCTATTTCCCCTTTTATTAGTATGGAATGTCCTTCTTTGTCTCGTTTGATCAATGTAGGTTTGAAGTCTACTTTGTCAGAGATAAGTATTGCTACTCCTGCTTGTTTTCGGGGGCCATTGGCTTGGTAAATCTTCTTCCAGCCTTTCATCCTAAGCATATGCTTATTTCTGTCGGTGAGATGAGTCTCCTGTAAGCAACAAATTGTTGGATCTTCTTTTTTAATCCATTTTGTCAAACGGTGTCTTTTGATGGGTGAATTAAGTCCATTAACATTAAGTGTTAGTACTGATAGGTATGTGGTGATTCCTGCCATTTAGTTATCTTAGTTGTTTGAAGGTTTGATTGTGTGTACCTAACTTGATGTTACTCTCTACTGTCTTGCTTTTTCTTATCCTGTGGTTTGGTGCTGCCTGCCTTTTCATGGTTAAGTTGGGTGTCACTTTCTGTGTGCAGGATCCCTTGCAGAATCTTTTGTAATGGTGGCTTTGTGGTCACATATTGTTTTAGTTTCTGCTTATCATGGAAGACTTTTATTGCTCCATCTATTTTGAATGATAGCTTTGCTGGGTAGAGTATCCTGGGGTTGAAGTTATTTTCATTCAGTGCCCGGAAGATCTCACCCCACACTCTTCTTGCTTTTAATGTTTCTGTTGAGAAGTCTGCTGTGATTTTGATGGGTTTACCTTTGTATGTTACTTGTTTTTTCTCTCTTGCAGCCTTCAATATTCTTTCCTTAGTTTCTGAACTTGTTGTTTTAATGATGATATGTCGTGGAGTAGTTCTATTTTGATCTGGTCTGTTTGGTGTCCTGGAGGCTTCTTGCATTTGTATGGGAATATCTTTCTCTAGATTTGGGAAATTTTCCGTTATTATTTTGTTGAATATATTACGCATTCCCTTCGCTTGCACCTCTTCTCCTTCTTCGATGCCCATGATTCTCAAGTTTGGTCTTTTGATGGAGTCGGTGAGTTCTTGCATTTTCTTTTCACAGGTCTTGAGTTGTTTAATTAATAGTTCTTCGGTTTTTCCTTTAATTACCATTTCATCTTCAAGTTCTGAGATTCTGTCTTCTGTTTGTTCTATTCTGCTGGATTGGCCTTCCGTTTTGTTTTGCAGTTCTGTTTTGTTCTTTTTTCTGAGGTTTTCCATATCCTGGCTGTTTTCTTCTTTATTGTTGTCTATTTTTGTCCTGAGTTCATTTATCCATTTATTCATTGTGTTCTCTCTTTCACTTTGGTGTTTATACAGTGCATCTATGGTTTCCTTTATTTCTGCTTTTGCTTTTTCAAATTCTCTATTTTTATTGTCTTGGAATTTCTTGAGTGTCTTCTGTACATTTTGGTTGACCCTATCCAGTATCATCTCTATAAAATTCTCATTGAGTACTTGTAGTATGTCTTCTTTTAAATTATTCTTATAGGCTTCATTGGGTCCTTTGGCATAGTTTATCTTCATTTTGTTGGAGTCTGGCTCTGAGTTTCTGTTCTCTTCATTCCCCTCTGGTTCCTGTACTAATTTTTTGCTGTGGGGAAACTGGTTTCCTTGTTTTTTCTGTCTTCCTGTCATTGTCCTTGGTGTTGTTACTGTCCCTGTACTGTGTGTAATTAAGTATTTTCTAGCTTGTAATAATAACAATGGTAATATTGAGAATGGAAGAGTGAGCTGAGATGGAAAGCAAGAAGTTAAAGAAAAGGGGAAAACAAATATACAGACAAGAGGGAGAAAGCAGAACAAGGTATCAGACAAGAGAGTTTCAAAGGTATAAACAGGGAGTGTTAGTGTACTAATCGACAGTAAGCTGAACAGACAATAGAGAGAAAGAGAGAGGATTGAAAATCAAAGATAAAAAAAATAAAAAATAAGTATATGAAAGTAATATCTATTTATAAAAATGAATTAAAATAAAATGGAAAATAGGAAATTAAAAAAAAACCAAAAAACCAAAAAACTTCCAAGTTTATATGCAATGCAATTTCAGTCTTAATAATTTGGATGTCCGTCTCAATCTCCAGTCCTGGAGTTGGTGCCTCAGATGTTGTTCTGTAGTTGTCTCATCAAAGGGGATGCATAAAGTAGAACAAAACTACACTCACACACACACAGAAGGAAAAAAAAAAAAAAAAGCCCCACCAAGTGTCCCCAGTTCAAATGCAATACAGTTTCAGTAAGTTTTTCGGCTTGCAGGTGTAATTCGGTTGTTCTCTCATCAAAGGTAGGGAGAAAAAGAAAAAAAAAGCGTCTGGAGACAGTTCTGAGAGTGGTATCTGCAACTGTGGTTTGCCTGCCTGCTGCTCTCAGCCTGTAGCTGGAGGCGTTATTTATGCAGATCTCTGGGGTGAGCTTAGCACTCACCTGGTCCCACAGGCTTTGTTTGCTCAGAGTTCTCCTGTGCGGCGGCCTCTGCTACAGCCTTTCCCCTTTCCAAGCACTGGGAAAGGTGCCACTGCCCCGCGTTGTCAGGCCTGCGTGTTTATTTACAGTTCACGTGGGAAGTGGGTCTTCCCTCCTCTCACAAGCGTCCCCGCTCCTGGTTGCTGGGCGCGCCCCGCTCCCGCCAGAGCCTCTCCGGCCCGCCCGGCTCGTTTATTTACAGTCCCGGGAAGGAGTCCCTTCCCCCAATCTTCAGCGCTCAGGGCGCCCCACCCTCTTTCCAGCGTGTCTTAACTTTTCTTATTGCTTAGTACTCAGTTTCTCTTTTTTTCCCGGGTGGAGGTCAGTCTGTCCAGGGGGCTATGCTGCTCTGGCCCAGGCTTGTCTGTGGGGGAACTGCGGTACCGCGAAGCTCACCTGGTCCGCGTCTTCCCAAGCCGTATGGGCGCCGGCCACTGGCGGCCCCGGGGGGCCTCCTGGGTTCTCCGTTTAATGTGAAGTGGAGATTCTCTGCGCTGGCTCTAGCCGCCATCTTGGAATTCCCCCTGAAAATAAATTTAAATGATATGAAGATCACATCATTTTCAAAAACAGATTTTGTAAAGTTACCTAATTATTTCAAATATCTAGTTTACCTTTCTCCGAAATGAATAGGAAGTAATTAACTTCATATTAGTAAAATGTCTTTAACAGTCTTTTCTCACTATAAAACTGGCTTGAAGAATTAAGTCTACAAAGCCAATAGGAAATGAAGGTGACAGCATATAGCTCCCTCAGAAATCATCCTGTCATTTGAAAGCAAATCTTATACTTTGAGTGAAGTTTTTGGCTTATGTCAATTGGATGTAATTAGATGGGTCTCTTTCTTTTATATTGTATTTATCCCTGGGAATCTCTAATCAAAATCTATACTGCAAGAACTTAAGCCAGGCTGTAAAATCGAAAGGCAAGCCTGCTCTGTCAGTAATTACTCCTTCTTCCATGCATTCAATAAAACAGCCATCCTTCATTCGGGTAGAGGTTGGGTACTGGACTAAGCGTCCATTGTAGGATAGAATAGCTGATAAGGATATGAACTCAAATCTTGTACCATTTAAAGCTGTATGCCTTTGAATGCAATACATAACCTCTAGAAACTTCCCTTTAGCTTTTTGTAAATAAAATACTATTTTAGTTGTATTTTCCTCCCACCATCATTTTGTGGGTTATATAGGATAATGCATGTGAAACACTTAGCACAGTGCCCACCATGTAGAAAGTGCTCAAGAAGCACTCTTAATACTCACTTTGTGGTAAAAGTGATCAATTGGTTTTAACTGGAGGGACAATGGTGGCATTTTAAAAGTGCAGCTTGAAATCCAAGTTCTTATCCAGTGAGTGAGGTTTCCAATGGGCTGCATAGGGCTCCATGGGCAGAGTGGACCAATCCTGTTCCTTTCCCTTCCATTACTTACCATGTACTTCCTGCCTCCCTCACATGGAATTAGACCGCATCCCTTTTCCCTCTTCCGTCATTCTAGCACTTCAGAATTAACTCTGATTTTCACATGGAGCTCAGTGAAGTGAAAAGTTATAATATGGCATAATAATGATCTCATGGCTTGATAATGAAACACTCAAAATTATCTTTTTAAAAACATAGAATACACAAAATGAATACATTAATGAAGAAGAAAAATCAATATAGTCTCTTTATGTTGACTCAATTCTGAGAAATTCCAGAGACTACTTGAAGGTGTGGTAGAAAGAGCCCTGACGGGGGAAGGCAATATCTCCACCAGTCAAGTGTGACCTTGAGCAGATTCCATCTTTCCTGTGCATGGCAATGTCGTCACCTCTCAGATAAAGGACTTAGATGTGAACCAGTGTTTTTGACCTGAGCTGGAAGGAAGGAGAAGTGTGGAGGGGGCACAAAGGCCTCATCTTTGGGGTGCCCTAAATTGCTTTAGCCAGAACTATTTTATGATTGCATGTTTTACCTACTTTTCAATAAAAAGTTTGGACACACACATAAGATAGCTTAACTCGAAGATCTCCAAGGTCCTTTTCAACACTAACTCTCCAGGATTCTTCTTAAGTGTCTCTGATCACCAACCATTCCCTGCCTAGCCCAATATTTCCGTTCCACTGAACACACGGGGGGTGTTGTCAATTGTGCTACTCCATGCTCTTTCTGTACCAGGATGACCTGGTAGATTGTGACTTCATAGCTTCTTAACCAGAACACCTCGAGCATAATGCTAATAATCCCCACAGAGATGCCAGGTTGGGGAAATGTGTCATGTGGGTAATAAGGAGCCTTATCTGAGAGCAGAGAAGAGTGGAGCTTGGACCAGGTGCTCCCCACATTGGTAGCATCTTTGAGGATCTTAAGCCAAGTTTTTTCCTGAACCCACATTTTTCCCCTGCAGTCCTCAGAGAAGAAGCAGTACGCAATGGCTTCTGATTCTATACTCAGTACATTACTCATATTTACCTTGTTATCCTCTTCCATTGTCACCATACCATCTGAGATGGAGTTTATCAGGTTGAATGTCATGGTCTGTGTAAAATTGTTCGATTGGTCAGGATGCTAGGCAGGTGCCCTACCAACTGAGCCATACCTTCAGTCCCAGGGCTTTTTAAAGGGAAAAAAAATTACAGATATGATATATTTTTTAAAGTTCCACATACTTTATCCTTCAAATCTCATTTTCTGCTCCCCTCTACAGGAGGAATTATTATTTTTGATTTGATATTTTCCACTTCCATTTGTGTTTTTGTATATATATAATATTTCACATATAATGTACATATATTCATAAACAAACATAAAATCATTCTACAGCTTGATCTGGAGTTTTCTGGTTCAATATTTTGTTTTCAAAAAAGTCCATTCATATTGAGTCATACAATCTAGATCACTTTAACTTCGGCATATGTCCTTGTATGAAAATACTTCAATTTATATATTCTCCAGAGAATGAAAATTTAGGCTGTTTCCAATTTCTATTCATTACAAATGATACTACATCAAACACTCTTATCCACATGTGAAAGCATTTCTCTAGGACCATAGAGAAATGCTCAAGTGAAAGTTAAACTTATTTCAGATTTTAATTGAGATTACCAAATTGCTTTCCAAAATAATTGTTCCCATTTAAACCCCTACCACCAAAATGTATTTCCTTGCCCCAAATCCTCCCTAACACTTGGAATTGGCAGACTGTTCCATTTTTGCAAACCTGCCAGACATAAAAAAAATTATTTTATTGTGGCTTTAATTAACTTTTCCCTGCCTGACCAATGGAGAGATTAGTTATAAAAAGTTTTAAACTTTTCAAAAGCTTGTCAGCCAAACATGTTTCATTTTCTGTGAATTGCCTTTTTTTATCCTTTACCTATTCTTAGGTTTACTTATTGTATAAGTCCATTTTCTGTTACCAATAACAGAATGCCACAGACTGGGTAATTTATAAAGAAAAAAGGTTTATATTGGCTCATGGTTCTAGTCCAAGGTCAAGGGACCCCATCAGGTGGTCACATTCTTGCCATCAAGTTCCAGGGAGGTGCAGGGCATTATATGGTAATTGACAGGGGGTGCACCTGTTTACCTATGTCCTCTCTGCCTTTTCTTATAAAGTGACCAGTACTCAATCTTGGCGCTCTACCTACAGGATTAAACCTAATCACTTTCCAAAGCACCCTCCCCTTAAAGAGCACAGGACATCTCACATTCAGTGACTGGTCAACATGGGCAAATCACCCTCCTAACTTCAACATGGGACAATTCTGAAGGCACTTGCCACCTTCAGATGTTCCCATGGGGTTTTCTAGGGCCTCTCTTAGGTCTGCATCATAGCTCAACATTTGCCTCAGCCCGATCCTTCTTAGTCCCTTTGTTTTCACAAGTGTTGTATCAAGCGCACTATCAAACAAACTCTGCCCTAATCTGTCTCAGAGTCTGATTCTGATGAAACACAACTTACTACAAGCTTTTATCTAACAATCCTAAGACTAGAGTTATTTAACAGTTTCTCTTGAATAAACAAATTGTCTAAAAGTCATAAAATGGATTTCTCCTTTTCCAATCCTTATATCTTTCTTTTTTTTTTTTCTTTCTAATACCATCAGTGCACTAGAGGTATTAGTGCATTATTGACTAGATGTCATGATGACAGGCATTCTTGCCTTCTTCCTCTTTGATGGGAACACCATAGAGTATAATATTTGCTCCTAAGTTTTGGTAGATATCCTTCATCAAATATTCCCTTCTTTTCTGTTTTGATAAAATTTTATTATGAAAATGTGTTGAATTTTTCACGTCCTTTTTTGATTTTTATTTCTTCTTTAATTAATATTCAAAATTATATTGGTTCTGCTGGTAAACCATCTTTATATTACTTAGTAAGCCCTACTTAGTTATACAACATACACACACACACACACACACACACACATACACACCATGCAAATACACATTTATAAACCAAAGATAGAACCAGATTCTAGCTTGCAAATATTTTATTTATGATTTTTGGCTCTATGTTTATTAGTGATTATTACAAGTTTCTTTTTCATACTGATTTTTTTTTGCTTCTAGTACCAAGTGTATCTAATTTTCTGTCATGGTTACACATGTGTATATGCATATTTACCTTAACAAAATCAAAAGTTAGTCAAGAGAATGTCAATCATCCTCTAAAACATGAACTAAGAACACTTTAAATCTAATCAGTCCCTTCTTGTTTGAAACAGCTTTTAATTTTCCTTTGTCTTTTACTTCTCAATCATTTCACTATTGACACTGTTATTTTATAGAGTCAGTCCTAATTTATATTTCTTCTTGCATCTCACTCCTATTTTTTGGACTTAATATGCCAAAAAAATTCTATGTTCAGCCAAATTAGCATTCAAGAAAGTGTGTGTAATAACCAAATTTTATCTTAGCACTTTGAAAATATCCTTGTTTTTGCTATTGAAAAGTCTATTGTCAGTTTTTATAAGTAATCTACTGCTCCTTTTATGTGGTTTATAAGATTTCTTCTTAGTCTTTGAGTTCTAAAATTTCATTTCAGTAAGTCTAGTGTATTTCTTCTTGCTTAACCTGCTTGGGATTTGTTGTGCATCCCAAATGTAAAGACTTAGGTTTACTCTTAATTCTGGAAATTTTACTCTCTTTATTCTTTCCTTCAGGAATTATAATTAACACATATAAGCCTTTTAATTCTATTCTCCATGCACTTTCACCTGTGTTACATATTTCCTGAATACTCTCTCAATGCTAGTTTCTGAATACTTTTTTAAGATCTACTTTCCAGTACTAATTCTCACTTCAATTGCATTCCATTCTAGAAGTTCTAATTGTTCTAGTTAGTTCTTTTCAAGTATGCCTTTTCTTTTATTATTTTTACAAATAGTTTGCTCTTTTCTTGTATTTTAAATTCCCTATTTTATGTCTTTATGAGGCAGATAAGGCCCACGACTATGTAGCCAGAACAAGGGTCCAATCATCAGAACAGAAGTCCATGGGCCAGAAAAGAGAATCCCTGGTAATTTTATCAGAAACCCCATCCCACGCTCCTCTGTCAGCCATAAAGCCTGTCTGGCTATGGGTCTAAACACTTACTTGCATTAAGATGACATAATTTATAGAGAAATGAATTTATTTATAGTTTTGGCCAAGATTTGGAGGAGAGAAATTTATAATCTATTTCTACCTTGCCTATAGCAGTGTTACAACATACAGAAAAGAGGAAACAAAAGCCAGGAAATATGGGCAAATAGTCTTCCTCTGGAAGATGAGTCTTCTAGCTCTTGCTGGTGGCCCCACTTTATCCCCAGCACAGAATTTCCTAAAGGAATCCTAATTTCTAGGGTCACTGTTACAGTGACATCAGAAATACAACCTCAAGTACAGGAAAGTTTAGGCAGGTATAAGTCCCATTTCTATGTGGACCATAGGAGCTACTCTTTTTACATACTCTGCTTTAGCCAATCCACTCTCTCTAGACATCAACTCCATTTCAGTTTTTCATTTCTTATCCTTTCTAATTACATTTCCATTCCCCAAGTTTTCTGATTCTCTAGCCTAGAAAGCAAATATTACAAATAGAAAGGGAAAAACTATTGAAGGACAGGCTTTTCCAAATCTCCCAATGTCAAAATCTCTGAATCAGTCTCCCTGTAGAGAAGATCCTCCTTCCTTGAAGGCCAGATAGGCCTGCAACACACAGTTGCAAAGTAATGTGATTCCAGAACTCAGGCCTTCTGGTGCTTCAGGACATTTTTTAAAATCGTATAGTCATCAAAAAGCTCCTGCTCCAGCTGTGTGAAAAGAGACTCTGCAGCTCTCACTTAATTTTGGTTGCATTACCTCATTCTATACATCATTCATGACAAGCTAGGAACCACAGGACTCCCTTAGCTAAATCCTCTTGTCCTTGACCCAGCTGTAATTTATGTGGCCATTTACCTCATAAATGTGGTAAGCCCTGTAGCTGAAGGAAGTCATGCAGAAGTTTGAATGCAGTGGGTTCTCTGCTGGTTGTCACAACAAGAAAAAGCAGCCAAGGCAAATAGGAACCCTGACCTACTACCATGTTCTTGTCCTTCCCAGGATCACATTGCCATCACTCTGCCAAACCAGGATGGAAAGGGTGAAAGAGAGGTGGATTTTGTAAGCTGCTTTTGGATGGGTTATTTATGTCTTCTAGCCTGGTACTTTTCCTTGAACTCAAAGAGAGTACCAAGACAGACTGCAGCGTGACTCCTCTACCCCACATAGCCGAATACATTTGCACTTTAGCAGCTGCCTGTGCTGGAAAGGAACTAGGAGTCCCCATGTGCTTCATGGCCAATCCCAGTTTTCTTGTATGTTAGAGCAGAAACCCAAGAGCATGTGACCTTGGGCCTGAAAGCCAGGCAGCACCCAGTCATGCTCCAAGAGATCAGGTCTTTGAAAACTTTGCCTTGTCTGTAGACATGACTCTTCTATAAACCTCAGTATCAGGGCTTTGCAACAATCCTAGAAGGAAGTAACACAAAAGCAAAGGATTAATTCTGGACCTGCTAAGAAAGTAGCAACATTTGGGGTTGGAGGCTGTAGATATTTAGAACTGAGCCAAGAACTCCACTCTGTCTCAGGATTCAAACACAATTAGATAAAGGCTTAGGTCTTTTTTCGGCCTTCTGCACCCTTAATCCTTACAATAAAACATTTGTAGAACTGAAAGGCTGCATGATGCCGAATCATCAGAACAAGAATGGATCAAGCCCATGGACTGTACATAGACATGAAAGCAATTGTGGACATTTTAGAAAGAGTCTCAACGCCAAGGGTAAAGCAAAAGGGACTTTATATTTAACTAGGAGTTAAGCGTAAATTCTGTTTCCCCAGAATTTCAATAATAAAGATTTTATTCCTGGAATGTTTGGGGCATGGCCGTCTTTGCTTGATACTTATCACAATAGGACAAAGAAGCAAGACCAAAAACACCACAATTGATTGGAATTTCTCCTAAAAATATGCAGTGTACTGGAAAACGAAGAGAAAAGCCTAACCAAAAGTTATATATTACTCCTTTTTAAAGGGACTGTTTTTATATTTGCTTACATCAGAGAGCCAGAGAAGTCTGCCCAAAGACATCATCACTTAGATTCCTTCTCACAGAGCCCAGATCATCTGTAAATCAGAATCACTTTATACCCATGGGTACTGCCAACCTCTGTCATTCTTTATTATGTGGACTTTAGAACCAACCACTGGAAGAATGTATCAAACAAAGTCTCAAAGTCAGTTAAGGTTAATTTCAGTCAAGAAGTTCTTGGCTTTTCTTCTCTTGGTGCATCTCTGTCCCCACTTCTTTATTGTTTCTGTTTTCCTCCAGCCTAACCCCAACTTGATCTTTCCTACCAGTGTTTGCCCTGGGACTGGCATAGCCAATAGGAAAGCTCTTTAAGAGCATAGGGTTTACCATTAACAGCAGTAACAGAGGCCACTCAGAGCCAAGGCAGCCAAGCAAGGAAATGTCAGCCTGGATTAGCTTTCCAGCACCTGGGAGGTAGGACTTATTTATAAATAAAAATAGACAGCAAAAATGCTTGGCCCCTCATGGGCCCCCAATGTCTGAGACGGCTTGTATAGATTCAAGTCCAAAGGCTTTTCTCAGTTGTCCTCCAAGTCTCACAGCGAGATTTTTTTGGTAACTAGAATTAATGAAGGGAAGATTTGCTTCCATCTGAATCAAAATCCATGCTTGTATGGATATGTACCTTTTTCCATGGATTTCCAATCATTTAACCAGGTCTCCAGTAACCTATAACAAGAGTCATGGGTGCTAGCATCTTCTAGGAGACACTTATTCATTGATGAGTTCTTTATCAGAGAATAGTCCTTGCCTTCTACTGCACTCTCTGGGTCACTAGGCCCACACCATGAAAGACAATGCTTCTTCTATACAAGGGCTGAACCTCTCAACTGCTCACTTTTTTCTTGTCACAGAATGGGCCACAGTAATCAAATCAAAATCTTTCCAAAGAAGTCTAAATTTTAGAGAAGAATTTTGAGATTAATTTGCCAAGTCCTTGAGCTCTAAAAACCCGGATTTAAGCTGTATATAGATACTGGTTGCTAGGTTTATAAGTTAGATTACCATGGGTATTATTCACTTTAATCAAGCAGTGAAATTAAAAAATATTCACATAGGCCCTATTCTTGGGGCTCTTTAAATTAGGTCACCTTGTATTGCAATGGTATCTAGTCTAGAGAAACTTACAGTACCATAGTACTGAAAATCTCCTTTCAAATATTCCAAGTAATGGGGTACACACACACACACACACACACACATATTGGATCTTTGGGAGGTAGTAGCCTTGCTGTATAAGCCAATACAATTGATCAAAGCATTTTCTTACACCACCTGTATCCTTTCAACTCCCAAGTCTGGTCTTCTGACTATACTACCTCTTATTATAAATGCTGCTTGCTGTCCAGGTGTCAGGAGCTAGTAGATTATTGCCACCCCTCTATTAGCTACCCATGTTTAGCTCCTTCAGTCCTTCCTCTGATCCTATTCCCTGAGTCCTCACCTCCAACTCCTCATTCTCCTCACCCTTCTCCAAGTTCCCTAAGGTTCTATGTCCCTAAACTAAGCTTTATAAAATCAAAGTGCTATTCCAGATGCTTACTCACTGAGGAACTGAGCAGCCAGCTGTCACCTCCAGACTCCATGACGTTGTTAGTCAGGGTATGTATCCCAAAATAGGTCTGGCCTTTCATGCTGCCTTCTCCCCTTGCAGTCTGGCTCCTCGTTAGCTGTCCACTGTCACCCCAACTCTCCTTTGGAACTGCTTTCCAGGTTTCTCTTCTTGTTTTGCGTTATTTTCCTTCAAACTTGAATAGGTCACTAGTCAGCACTCCCAGGAAGAATGTGTCTTCTTATCACTTTGAGTTGGAAATAGCCTCAAAGTCTCCATGAAAATTTCTACCAAAGGAGGTTTTTATGAGGCCTTCCACTCTGGACGGAGAAAGCAAGGGAAAAAATGTATGATTTTAGGCTCTGATAATATTTCCAACAATTTTCTAGAGAAACTAACTTAGCAAGCCAGGTAGGATCCCCTTCAGCAAGGACTTGATGGACTCAAAGGGTGCTGGTATGCCATCTAGAGCTATGGAGAGGATATTTTCCCCTACTAAAATCAGTTCTCCTGACATGGCACTGCATGGGCTTCTTCATGAGGTTTCGTTGCTTGGGAACCTTGATTTCTTTTCTTTTCCTCCTCTAGGATCTGTCTTACTCTCTTTTCTGGGAGCTCACTATGGCAGGTGGCAGGAAGAAATGTCTATGGCAACTTAAGGGTCCCACCCTCCCCCAGAAAAGTGCAAGGGCCCAGGCTGTACCCTAGGGAGGCCCAAGAAGCACTCACTTCAGGAACTCCCAGACCCATAACATTAATCCCCACATCTTCAGAGGGAAAGAGCATTCCTATTTTAAGAGGTCCTGGGTAACATGTGTTAGCCTAGGCTTAAGTCACTGCCCCTTCTTTAAAGTTTATGAAAGAAATCAATTTCTTAGCCATTACCTTTGCATGCTTTGTTCTGTTCTGCCTCAATGATCAACTGGTTTACCACAAAGTGTAAAGGAAGCTAGTGAAGCAATGGTAACCAAGGAAGCTCTGGAATTACAATAACAGATAGAGACAAGCAAAGGGGCATGTGAGATCTAAAAATAAGTCACTAACCCTAACCTATTTCCTCTAACAGACATATATAGGCATCTAGAAAACCACCCATAATTCCAAAGAATCAATAAAGAATACTTCAATTAACCACAGCCCACCCTGTCCCAAAGAAGTGTTCATACCCCTTAGTTAGTCTTTCAAGCACTGAGAATATTTCATTATAAGGAAATTAATCACTATTGCATGTGAGACCAGGGGGCTTCACATCAGCATCTCAGTAACTAAAACTGAAAATCACACCACATCCATGGCATTTGGTGTCCTTTGTGCAAACTATTACAAGGTGAGTATGGGTTCTTCCAATTTCCCTGCAGCATATTGCTGCTTAAACAATTTAATATTTTAGCATTAACATTAATAATGATGATAGCTAATATATACAGTAACCAATAATTTACTCATTTAGTCCTTATAACAACCACATGAAGCATCTTTTTAAAATGAGAAAACAGACTCAGGGAGATAAAGCCACTTGACCAACACTATACCATTCTGTGTGTTGGAGTTTAGATCCAAATTCAGATCTTCCTAGCTACTCACCTCAAAATAATCATATTTTATATGGTTGTTTATAATCCAAATTGTGAATGCTAAGAGTTTCAAACTTTATTTTAATAGCAAATTCTCTTTCTCTCAGCTACTCAAGCTGATTTTTTTTCACACATTTAAATGACTTCAGTTGAAACCCAGTTTTACTCATTTCTCGACTTTTGCATTTAATATCACATTCTGGGCGTGGTGCACCAATGAACAAAAGTAACTGGTTTAGGGAGAAATACCCAAGTTTCATTTCATTCTTTTTGTTCGAAGAAAAATAGTGGCTCAATCTAAATGGAATGATGTTGCCCCAAGTTAGAAGCTCTCGATTCTTTAAGACTCCCTTTGTGTGTGTGGTAGTTTATTAGGATTGCTATTAACAAAGTAGTACAAGACTGGGTGACTTAACCAACACTTCTCATTTCTAGAGGCCAAAACTCTGAAATCCAGGTGTTAGCAAGGTTGGTTTCTTCTCAGACCTCTCTCCTGGGCTTTCAGGTGAATGTTCAGGGCTTTCTCCCTGAGTCTTCACATGGCTTTTCCCACTGTATTTGTCTGTGTTATAATTTTCTTCTTATAAATATACCATTCATATTGAGTTAGGGTCCACCCATGTGTCTTCCTTTTAACCTTAATGACCTCTAAAGACCCTCTCTCCAAAGACAGCCATATTCTGAGTTACTGGAGATTAGGACTTCAACATACAAAGTTGGGGAAGGCACAATTTAGTTCCTAACAACTCCCTTTACAAGTTAAGTTTGTCTGTCTTGTGTGACATAAATACCTCTGGCCCTGACCACAAGGAGTTTAAACCTTCGCTTTTTCTAAATGCTTTTGTGTTACCCACCTGTTTTGATTCAGACAAGTTTTTCTGTGACCAAACTAATTTTATTTTTTGTGGTACTGGGGTTTGAACTCAGGGCCTACACCTTGAGCCACTCCACCAGCCCTTTTTTGTGGTGGATTTTTTCAAGATAGGGTCTCGTGAACTATTTGCCCAAGCTGACTTCAAACCACAATCCTCTTGATCTCTGCCTCCTGAGCAGCTAGGATTACAGGCGTAAGCCATCAGTGTCTGGCCAAACTAATTTTATTCAGATAAAGCAACACAACAATCAACATCAATTGTATTATAGTTTTCATCTTGAAGGACATCATTGATCTTATTTGTAAAAGATATATATATATGTATGCCTTTACTGATTATGAATTGTCAATTGTCCACTAATAAAAACAAATTCTAGATTTTTTAAATTTTTATTGAGACCAGTATCTTAAATTCTTATTGTTAGATATTTGTCACTAAAAAGTACACAAACTCAGTCAAAATAGTGCCCAGAATTACCTCCTCTACACGTCTCATTCCACATGAAGATACAGAATGACCTAATAAGAGGCAACTCAGAGTTGTACGTTACATCAGTCTTAAGGCTACTATTTATGAGGTACCTATTAACTTTGCATATTGTGTTAGGCATATGTACAGAAAATCTTTTCCTCTATAACTCTCTACAAGAAAGACATTATTGTCTCTGCTTTCTCAGTGAGTAGACAGAACATTAGAGAGATGAAATAAATTGTCAAGATCACACAGTTGTTCAAGATAAGCTTCAGATGTAAGTCTAGTCCTGTCTGACTCCAAAACATTTTTTGCCATAACACATTGCTTCTTTGACTTCTTAAGACATGTACAGTGGGCTCTAAATGACTCAGTGACTCAAAACTGTTCTAGGCTATAAAAATATCCAATCTAGTTCCATTGACTATTAGTTTAAGTAAATAAAATATCAAGAACATCTTTGTTTCTATGCTTTAGCTGCAAAATAAATCACCAGACATAAAATTTGCATCTGTCTTTGGGTGATGATAATTATTATGGTTATATAAAACACCAATGGATACATTTACTTCCTTGGAAAAATTCATTAGATTGAGTAAACCCAATTAGAAGTCACAAGTTGCTATGGAACATCTCAGGGACTGTGGTCTTGCATTCCTTCAAACATACATTGTTGTTTAATTTTGTATGTTTAGTACAAACTTCCCAATCAAAATGTGTTGAAATAAGGAGCCCTTTCTTAGACTTCTTTATTTTGTCATTCAGTGCTGAGAACTGTACCTGGAACAGGACAAGTGTTCACTGATATTTCACAATCAACGTTGAAGTATGCACAAAATGACTAAGAGAAGTCCATGGAAGCTGTGGTGATGAACATCACAATTAGACACCAAATTGTCTCGGAAACCCCTAAAAATACTCCCCAGACAATTGATTTATAAATCTTCAATGTTTAAGGGATGGGTGATGGTGCTGGTAAAAAGTGCTTTTGCAATCATTTGTGCAATTCTTTGTTTATAGAAAGAAAAGGTGTAAGAGGTCTTAATATATCCTAACTGGAGGCCTTAAAGACAGTTCTAACTAAAGTAGGAATCTGTTTATGACCCTGGTCAATGTGCCTGAGAGAGCCTGATTGAAGCACCGAGCCTATTCAAGTCAACCTGGGAACTAGACATCCCCCCATTCCTCTTGACCCAAAAGTAGATTACTGAAATTACACCAAAAGGCAAGAGCAAGGTGGTTACAGCTATAACTTTACTTAAGAACTACATAACTAACCACATCATCTTTCTCTACCTAGAAGTAGAAATTAGCCAATAACTAAAAGACATGCAAGTACACTCAGTCCTGAAGACCGAGCTTCAGAGCCATTGGACAGCTACAATGGAAACCTTGATGTCAGAGATAAAGAAATATTTCTCAAAGAAAAGCACTGTCCTCAAAACATAGAAACAGCAATGAGGACATGACTGAATAGATACTGGTTGATCTGGTCCCCAGAGAAAAGGGCATTCTTCAGAAAGACTACAGTATAACCAAAACCCTTCTTTGGTCTGTCATCTCCTTTCATTTCAGGATATGTGTCCAGGAGTCTGCCCCAGACTCTTCCACTTATCCCAAAAACTCTGAATACCTCTTCTTAAGCGTTCTATACCTCAGAAAACTAAGAAGGTTATAAAATTCTTCGGTCTATGAAGAAAGAGGCTTTGAAAATAGATAACAGACTAAGATTAACTTATCTGTTTACTGATCTTATAAGGAGGCAGAGATATTTGATGTGGAGTTTAAGGCCGTTTGAAAACCAGGCATGTTCTAGAGATGTTCTAGGTCAGTTCCCTCTGAGACATTCTAGGTCAGTCTATGTCCAGACTTGCAAGAGAACCTTTAACTACATTACAGCCTCAAGTAGGTTAGAAATGCACAAGCATATTTAGGAAGGAGGACAGTGAGACACTATCCCCACAAGGAATAGAGCTCTACTAAAATGCCTTTAAATCTGAGTTCTCTTTCCCAGAAGATACAGCTTTGCAAAAGACACTGTAAACCAGAGTCAGGAAGAAGGCCATGAGTTTCCATAACAAAATAAACATAAATAAGGAAGAGAAAATCAGAGGGCAAAGTATGATAGAATGTAGAACCCAGACTTTTCAAGCCACCACCAGTAATGCTTGCAAATGCATTACCTTAATGTAGATTTAGTGCACAGCCTAGTACAGAAAATTTCCTCAGAACAGCAATTCTAGAAAGTGAAAGAAGATGCTAGGGCCCCAGAGGTGAGTCACACCAAGCCATCACCACACAGCTACCCACCCCTTTCATCAAGGCAGAACTGATTCCATGTTAGCCACAGCTTCCATGATCTCATTAGCAAAGATATTAAGAATCTGCCGCTTCTCTAGGAGGACAGATTGAAACCGTGCCACAAATTATTTCACGCAGAATGTTTCAGTCTGATTGGACAGGTGGGCATGGAGGAAAATAATCTACCTCTCCATGGTAGTTTTCTTTAATTTTCTTGGGAAGATATTTGCGTGATGGGAATGAGATGTGTCCTGATGTCTGCTAGTTCAGGCAAAGGCTTCAACTGTGACATCCTGAAGATTTGGAGAATGATTGAGACACTTTGATTGCAAATTGACAAAAGACAATTCTGAGCTTACACAAATTAAAAGTTCAGAGCTAGATCTGGCTTAGATGGATTCAGGATTCAAATACTATGATTAGGACTTGGCTTTTTCCCTCTTTATTTAGCTATGCTTTCCATAATATCAAGTCACACATGGCTACATGAGGACTGGCACAATGGACTTCTCTGCCTGTTGGGGGACAGGTCCCATGCACAAAACAAGGGTTCTATTCCTGGCAGAAGTCTCAAAGCATCTGGTCACATGTTTACCCTCAAACTCAGTCTGTGACTGAGTTACAGAGAGTCACAGATGGAATCAGATGAACACTAGCACCACATGGACTGAGTCAGAAAGGGGTAAATTAGGATATGGCTACTAGAAGAAAGTGTGACTACTGAGTACCAGGAAAAATAAATGAGTGAGTGGCTTTGAAGCTGGTGTTTGCAGATACCTTCTATCTTAGCTTGCATTTTTCTCTAGAAAACAGAGCCAGAGATAAAAGTTTGCATGCAGGTCATTCATTTACAGAAATAAATCAAGAAATGGTTGGGAACTGGAAAGAATAAAATGGGAAGAAAGGAAAAATCAATGCAAGGAACACTGCAGATATATGAAAAAGGAGGGACCCAGAAAGGAAGCAGTTATTAGCTTCTAACCTCCACTGGTCAAGAATTGTCTATAGACAATCCTTAGTTCTTACTTTCAGAATTATGTATTCATTAGAATGGCTTGGTAAGTTCCTGAAGATGTCCCACACTGCTAAGTAGGAAAATCAGAGAAGCAGAAAGGAGGAAATATATGATGCAGCTGGTTTCCATGGCAACAGTTAGGGTCAAAAGTAGGGCAAGTGGGTGTGATATAGGACAGAAGAGTTGGATGTACCTTTCCTCTTGCATATCTAAACTGATTTGCCTGGTTTTGTGCATTGTTTCCCATTGATTTTTAACCAACAATAACTCTCAAGAGAAAAGACCACAGGTTTCAGCATACAATTATATAAGGAACAGTAGGGAAAGACTTGGATTTGATCTTTATTCAGCCACCAGCAGTATCAGTTAGTTAATTAATCTATAATCACTAAAACATACAAATCAATAATGCCTACCTTATGCAATTTGGGGGAGTATTATTGTTATGCAAAGTTGTACTGTCACCTTATTAAAATATTATTTTTATTTCCACTATTCTTAACCACAAAGAAGGCTTCATAAATTTTAAATTGTGCATTCAAACTAAATGGACTTTTATAAGTGGCCTATCTACTTCCTTCAGTTTATGGAGTTTATAATTCAAGATGTTTAAAACAACATCATGGCTGGGGACATAGCTCAGTAGTAGAGTGCCTCCTTAGCACTCATGATGCCAAGTTTGAGCCCTAGCATCACACAGGCATACCAAAAAAAAGAAAAGTTCCAACTCATTGCAGAACCAAATGGTATCTCACACCAACAGAAAGACATGCAAAATATCATTGAAATTGCTGCAGGACTCACTAGCAAGATTTCCCCCAAATTCTAACATCTTGAAAATGTATCACCCATCATTTCTTAAAATCCACTTAATCTAAAACAAGGGATGGGTCATTTTCTATCCAGCCAAGTAGTAATGCAGTTTCCAGGAATTTAGAAAAAAATATACATTTGTTATCATTGACAAAAACTCAAATGCCTAAGCCATTTGCTTAGCCATTCTGAAAAATGATGAGGAAAAAAATGCTGAAACCAAACACAATCTCAGATCATTGGTATGACACTGCAGCCAGGACACCTAATCATGCAGTTGACACCTTGACAACATTCTTCCAGCTCCAGGTCTTCATTTCAGTCTGCATGGTATGGTCTCTGTTCGTCTCCTTGAAGGGATCTCTTACTGATCATGTAAGCCAGGTTCTGAGTATCATCAAATCAGCCTCAGAAACTGAATGTGGAAGATCTAAGTTTCTTCAGAACCAAATGGAGACAGCCACCTCTTCTCAGTCTTTAATTTTCTCCTTCAACCTGGATTTAACCTAAGGTAATTCAAATGTTTTCAGCAGAAAACCTGGGTGAGGGTAGATAGAGATGGCTCACACCAGACTCCTGGGAAAGAACCTCTTAAATGCTCAAGTCTCCTTCAGTTCCCCACATAGCCTACCCTCTACATAAAATTATATCATTCAAGGCAGTTATAGTCAGTTGCCCAAAAGCAATTTGATTTCAAATCAATATCTGCAGGTGCTTTGGAAAATGTCTAAAGTCCCTCTTTGTGCTATCCTCACCCATCCTCAAAAGGTAGCTTTCATAGATGTCACACAGCCTGCATTAAATCAGACCATCTAAACATACTTTGCAAATGTGATGAAAAACCATCCAGTTGTTCCTCCATCATGTGTTGATAGGCAAACAAACAAACTTTGTTAAAGGAAAGAAACTAACGGGTAGGCTATATCTGTAAGAATTTCTCAATTCAAACTTTAGGAAAGGAGAAGTGGTAGAGATGATAGGAATTTTGAACAAAGTCATAATTAAGATTGAGTTTTCAGGTAAGGAGCAAACACTAATGAATAGGGGAGGAGAATGTGACCTCAAATAAGTCAGGTCCATGAAGGCAGGTGGGCACTAGGGGAGGACTGGGGAGCATAGGTCTTTCTAACGAGTTCCTGCTGCTGTGGCCACATGTATAAACTAGCCAACTGTTGCCAGGGCTGTCTCTTACCATATCCATTCCAGCCTACGTACTAGATCTCCTGGGAAAAGGCATGTACTCTTAGTCCAATCAGCTATGTCTAGGGGACCTAAGAGGGGTGTCAGATTTACTACCTATACCAAAGGAAAAAGAGCAGAATTATAAGAAAGGGGTTGTAGGAGGGACTAGTAGACCAAAGCTTGCCTTTACCTAAAGGGCAAGTTGTAGACTTACGATAGCCACACAATGCTGCTGGGGAAAAGAATCTTCCCCACAATTCCCCTGTGCACAGATGGGTGCTGTATTTACCCCTCTGATTCTGTGCTGCTTGTTTAAGCCAAGATGACAATGAAAAGTAAATAATAAGTCTTCACAAATTGCTTCTCTGTATTGTTAGCCAAGCATAATTGGCCAAAGAGTAATCTGCCTGAAAAATAACGATTAAAGATGACTCCAAAGTATGCCATGTTCCCAAAAACACTCCTGGTCTGCACTAGGAATAAAGTGGTCCTTTCAACTATGGCTGCATGCATCCAAGAGTGTCTTTCTGCACAGAGAAAGAGAACAATGAAAATCATGAAGTCATGACTACCTCATCCACTGCAATGTCATTTGTAGAATCCCACTTTGAGATTTTACAAATGTATTTTTCTAAATTCTTAGAAACTACAAAACTACTTCACTGAATAGAAAATGACTCCTCCCTTGTTTTTGATTAAGTGGATTTTAATAAATGATGGGTGATACATTTTCAAGAGGTTAGAATTTAGGGAAAATCTCGATAGTGAGTCCTGCAACAATTTCAATGATATTTTGCATGTCTTCCTTTCTGTTGGTGTGTGATACCACTTGGTTCTGCAGAGGGAGAGGCCCTGAGGTCACTACATGTTCATTCAGAGAAAGGTGGAGAAGCCACTGCTGGTATGCCTCCCAGAGACATACAACTAGGACCTTACTTCACAGGCCCAGAGAGGGAAGCCTGAGGGATTTAGAGTCTAATGTCTCCTAAGAGAATTTGGGCCTTACTTATTCCAGTCCAGGGATCTTCAGATGTAGCAGACCCTGGATTTGAGGTAGAAGAATCAGAAATCATTACACTTAACTCTAGAAGTTACATTTTTTTTCTATAGTAAATGTCCAAATGAAAGACATTCATCACTTGTCAAAAGTAGACAGTTAATGCCTTAAAATACAAGATTGAAGGGCAAAGGCTCTTTGACTTGACAGAACTTGTTTATAATTATAGCATTAGTATACACATTTCAATTAAAAATCATGAAAATGACCTTATTGTGCTATGAAACCTATATTAAAACCTTGGCAGAAAAACCACTTTCTAACTGAGCTCCTATTTTCAGATACCTGCCCTTTATTAAATAAATGGTTCCCTTTAGTCTAAAATTCCTTCAACATATTCTTTGACCACTGATGACTTTTTGGAAATCTCCAAAGAAGGAGCAGTCAAAGAATATCACTCAAACCTGAACAGATAGCACCATCCTACCCACATCTAACCCAGCTGTAGTTGAAACAGAATAGCCAAGTCCCTTAACCACTGTGCACTTTGCAGGGCTTTACGGAGAGAGCACTGTAAGTGCTCCTCAGGGCCATCCAGCCTTCTCATTTTATTCATGAAAGAATTGAGGCCTAGCGAGACAAGTTACTGTTAGGGGCCACTGCCCCGTGCCAGACCTAGGACATACTAGTATCCAGACAAGATGAGCACTACACAGGAAACTAAACCACTCAGTCATCTGAAAAGAAGATATCATTTTGAAATTTCAAGTACCACCACCTATGACTTCCCAGACAATACTCCTGAAAACCCTGGTCTTCTAAACAACTGGTTTAATAAACAGGAAAATAAGGAAAGCAGGAAGGAAGGTTGTTTCAATTTCTTTACTTTCCAGCCCATTTATTTTGAAAGGAAGGAAAGGGGAAGGGAGGGAAGGAAAGAGGGAAGGAGGAAAGGAGGGAGGGAGAGAAAAAAAGAATAAGAAAGACAATCCAGGGCTCACAGGCATGGGAAATGCTACACACCATTTTCCCTTCTTGAGAGTCACATAACACACTAGAGAATCTGAGAAAGAAGCCCAGCAGTAAAGAAATCTATTTAACTCAAAACTCTTTTTCCAAGTCACATCTATTAACGTCCTACAGACCTGGTATTCTAGGAAACATACACTGGGACATGCTGACTTAGTGAGAAGAGAAATGAATTTCAAAATAATTGGGCTGGAAAGTAAAGAAATTGAAACAGCCTGGTTCATGTCAAGCAAGAGTTCAGAAATGGTACCATGTCATCTTCATTTTCTTCCCCTGGTTCTTTTATCCTGTGACTTGGAAAGAAACAGAGAGTAAGGGTGTCCTTGAACAGCATAGATAAGGAGAATAAATTTTCTTCTTTAGTTTACTATTAAAGGTTTGTGTAAAAGAGTGAAAACACAGATTTGCCTTCACCACTTTTCTTCATGGGTATTTAAATCCCTACCAGAATATAAAGAAAGCTTAGAACAGTAGTCCCACCTGCTTATAACCTCTTCACAATGTACTACATGATTTTCCCCTCAAAACTGGGGAAGTTACATTCCTGCCTCAAAAGTTATAAGGAAATCAGATTTGGCCTTTAAGTAAACTAATTTGAAAGGTTTAAAAAATATTAGAGACATTCAAAAAAGGAATAGGGGACTTAAATATCCCAAAGTGTGAAAATGCCATATTTTTATACACAAATGATTCAAAATAGATGAACAGAATGCTGCTAAACTTTCTAAAAATATGCATCACCAGGCAATAAAAAAATCAATCTAAAGGGTCATTTATTTCAAGCACCAAAAAGCCCAATTTATCATACCCTTGAGCCTATGGCTGACTGGACCTGGGAGACCGGTCTGAAGAAAGGCCCTTCACACTCCTCCTCAGCTCCTTAATGATATGTTTAGCTGGGCTAATTTTAGACCTGTCGGAAGCTTTTGATTTAGTTAGCCATAAGGTGTTGGTGACAAGTCTGTGGTCAATGGCAGGCACGGGCTGTGCTCCTTTTGAAGTCGGCTGGTAAGTTCATTCCTGGAAGGAGGGTGTCAATAGGTAGTCACAGGAAGTGCTCATGGTCCACATATATCTTCTGGGAGGTCTTTTCTCCCTTCCCTGTTTACCCAACATGGCAGAAGACTTTGGGAACCATCCGTGGGAACAAGACACTCATCCCATTACCATCTCTTCCCCTGACCCACTCAAAACTATTTGATCCTTTCACTTGGTTAATAGTTATTTTGGTTCAGGAAGGAAGAATCTGGCTTCAAGTCAACTAGAATAGGCTGAGGTTGTGATCTTGGGTCAGAGTAAATGTAAGTACAGCAGAAGTGGACTTGTCTCATAGCTATTCAGGGATGGAGGGTCACTGACTGGTCTTTAGCTGCTTGCATGTGAACAAGAAAAGTCTTCTTTCTTCTTAGACTTGGAGAATCATGTGTCTATACCAACTTCAAGAAAAGACGACCCCTCCCATTCATAGGTTTCACCTAGTAATTGACACCCTTTTCTCTATTTTGCTAGATCTAAAAGGGGAATTTCATTACCCCAATTTCTTTTTCTTTTTCCTTCCTTCCTTCCTCTCTTCCTCTCTTCCTTCTTCCTTCTCTTCTTCCTTCCTTCCTTTCTACCCTTTCTTGAGGACTGAACTCAAGAGCCTTGTGTTTGATAGGCAAGTGCTCCACCACTTGAGTTAGGCCCCCAGTCCTACGTTACCCTAATTTCTTTAGCCTTGTGAGTTTTTCATACCAATCAACTCAGATCCTTTCTACCTCTCAAGATTTACCACTTATGGATTTTATATGGTACACTGTGCAATTCTGTTCTATGTATGCCCTATAAAACTATCGGTAGCAAAGAAAATGTCAATGTTCCACTCAAGAATTCACCAGGCAAAGCAAGGGAAGAAATACTTTCAATGTTGTCTCTTCCCAGATTTCAACAAATTCTGATGTTTTAAGGGATTCAGGGCTAGTCCATTACCATCCATTTTATAGAATGAGAAAGCAATGCAAAAAATAATTCAGCAGAACCAGAAAATTTCCATGGAGCAAGGAATCTAATACAATCTTTCTAAACCTCATTAGTCATTCATGTTCCTCACCATGGATCAAAAACACAGGACAAGCTGGTGTCAGTGGTTCATGCATGTAAACCACTACTCAGGAGGCAGAGATCAGGAGATCATGGTTCGAAGTCAGCCCGGAAAAATAGTTCATGAGACCCAAAAGTTTGTTGAGACCCTATCTCAAAAAAACCCATTACAAAAAAAGGGGACTGATGGAGTGGCTCAAGGTGTAGGTCTTGAGTTCAAGCCCCTGTACCAAAAAAAAAAAAAAAAAAAACAAGACAAAGGGGATGAAAGAGACAAGTAAAAGGTGGGAAAATTAAATGAGGAAAAGAAAGTCCATTAGTGAGCAATCACAATCACAGTTTTCTTCCCAATTATTTTCTATGTTCTCTTTGTCCTCCCAACATATATCAGATATCAGTCAGTCTCACTAAATGTCCTTGGTGACCCATACCCAAAGAACAAAAAGAGACAGAGACAAATACATCTCTGTATTTGTCCCATTTTCTAGCTTTGTGATGAGAGAAGCTTTACTACTGTAACTATGGATTTTAAAATGCTCATCTCATTCATTCAACAGTCATCTGTTGAACATCTGCCATGGGCTAAGACCTCTTCTGCACACTCCAAGAAGCAAGAATATGAAGAAAACATCATCTTGCCTCCAGAAATTTATAGATTAATAAGAGAGAAGAAAAATAGCCCTCCTGATTGAAAATTCTAAGACTGTGACATTACACACCAATTATCGTAACACAGGAAGTCCTCATATAGGTGCCTTAAGAGTGGTTCAAGCTAGGCATAGTGGCACATGCCTGTAATCCCAGTTACTTCAGAGGCTGAGGTAAGAGGATCACATTCCCAGGCTAGCCCAAGCAAAGCTAGCATGAGACTGTCTGCAAAACAAACTAAAAAATGCAAAAGGACTGGGGGTGTCACTCAAGTGGTAAAGCACTTGCCTCACAAGCAAGACACCTTGAGTTAAATCCTCAGTACTTGCCCCAAAAGAGTTTAACCTGAGTAAGATAGGGGTCCAAAGAATGAGTATGTCAGTTCCAGTTGGAGGAATCCAAAAAACTTACCAAAGAGATGTCATCTTGAACTAGGGGTTGAAGGATACAAAAGACTTAAACATAGTAAGAGGATACTAAGGAATGACTTTCTGAGAAAAGAAATGACACAAAGGCATAAAAATAAAAAACTGCTTGGCGAAAAGCAAGAGGATCAGTTTGGTCAATACATAGGATAGATAAATGAAGGGAGACCTGGCTGGAAAAGTATGCTGGAAGCCAATTTGTGGAGTATCAAGAGAGAGCTAGAAAGTTTAATTAAATTCTCCAGGAGATGGGCAACCACCAAAAACCCATCAGAGGGCCCATCTTTGGGCAGATTAATTGGACCCTAGTCAATTAAAGACTAGAGATGAGAGAGATGACAGAAGAAAGAAGCAGCTTCTTACAATAATAACAAGCATCAGCGGTGAGAATGGAAAAGCAGAAGATTCACTAGGCATTTTTTTCCTTAGCCCGGCCCTCACCAGGCATTTGGACACAGAAAGAGCAATTTGATGTGAAGACTGAGGGAGCATGTCCTAGGGTACTTGTGAGGAAAGTAAAATTCCATCACTTGAAAGTATGAGGCTTTGAGCCTACCACTGAGATGGTATCACTGTTGCTTAATATTATTAATTGATGGAATGATTTTGTTCAGTGTAGGTTGAAACTGTTTCATTCATGGTAAGAGTTTTTCAAATTGTATTGTCTCTTCTGTATGTTTTGAAAGTATAAAACCAGAGTAAGCAGAGAGACCTCAGACATCACAGATACATCAGATTAAAGAAAGGCAAAGGAGAACTCATAATCTCTTTCCTGGTATGTAAATATAGCAGTAACTACACAGTGTGGACCGTGGCTGTTGAGTATAAAGGAGAAAATTTACTACAAAGTATCCAAATCAATTACTCTGTTACATCATGTCCTTTCTACCTGTCAAACATAAAATCACACTCACAGATTCAAAATTGACATTGTTGAATTGGTAAGAATCTGCCTATGAAGGGCCTTCTATTAGTAGTAATAATAATAAATAATACAATCTACAAATCACATTCCTCTGCCACTTAGTCACTAAGCAGCCTCAAAGACCTAGGCAGATGCTGAAGAGTTGGAGAAAGAGGCTAGAGGTATGTTTAGGAGGCTCAAGGCCCTGGGTTCAAGCCCAGGAAAAAAAAGTAAGTTGGGGAAAAACAGTAAGAGTCCTTTCATTATATGTGTCTTCAAATGCAGATCTTGACCATCTTTCTCATGAGGTCATCTCTGATAAACTAGAAGCAACCTAACTCAATGTCATTTTTACTGAACTCTGTTACATTTTTATTTCCTCACAATTTCCTCTTCTCTTCTTCTCTTCCCTCAATACTTAGCAAACACTTTGTACATTAGCTATATGCCCAGCACCTGGTCCAGTGATGCAGCTACAAGGATAAAAGGCAATTACCCTTTGTTTTGTGCAAATACAAATGTAAAGAATTCATTGCTGTGTGGATACCTCCCTCAAAGGCAGAGATCTTCTCTCATTAAACCTGTGGCAACTGAATGCCAGAGCTCCATGGTCATGTATGTGGCATTCAGAGTCCTAGAGCAGGGGTGCCAGTGCGGCTGGATCACATCCTAACTCTGTGAACCTGGCAAGCTATTTAAACCCTCTGAGCCCCAGTTTTCCTCTTCTGTAAAATGAAGATAGTAGCACCGCCTCAAGGGTTTCTGGTAAGAATTAAATGAGACACTTAAGGTGAATGCTTTAGAACATCCGATATAGATTTTAAAAGCTAGGTAAAATTGTTATCATTAATAGTATTAATATCTAACTTGTGAGAAATCTGAAAATAACTTCTGGTGGCCGTGATGGTGACTGTCCTTTTAGTAAGAATAAAAAACTTGCCAATGCTTCACAGAAAGGTCTAGAAAGTAATGCCCATTTCCATTTCCGTCTGCATATCACAGGAGCAACTCTTGTTCAGTCTATATGTCATGTGTTCTGTTTTGTTTCTTTCATTTTCTTACACCAGAAATTTTTCATCTGCTCCCAATGTTTATTCCTTATTTAAAGATACAGTGTTTCGAAGCCAGCAGTTCACTGACAATGCTGTCACCACCCAAGGTTGAGGCTCTGAAGGCCTGATCTGCAACAAACAGTGAATCAAAACCACTACTGTTCCATCCATAGGGAGCTGCTGGTGTGCAGGGCGGGTTACAGGATCAAGCCACAAGTGAGAAATCATAGAAGCACAGAAACTAAGAGGCGAGAAAAACAGAGATGTATTCCTTAGGCAAACACTCAGAGCAATTAAAACTAAAATGAAGGAAAGAACAGACTAAAATAATAGTCCAGATGAGTTGGAATGCTTTTAAAATCAAAAATCGTACATCTTTCCTTACTCTCTGAGACTCTAGATCATGACGTCAATGAATTTACAGCTGTTTTTGACATTTCTATTTAACACAACCAGGACCTGGACTCTGGTTGCTAGTTGCCAGGCAGGCTACAACCCAGGAGGTCAGAATGCATAATTTATCAAGGGGAGGTAGCAGGAGATTGGTTATCTGGGAGCTTCAGGTCCCCCATGCATATACTTCTGCACTTAATAAAGTTTTCAAGGTGATTCTGACTTTCAGCCTGGGTATTTCCAGCCTAGTTACCCCAACATTCCAGGAAAGGCACTATCTCCTTCAAACACCACACCCTCTTCTCAAACATCATCTACAGAAACAAATTTAGCGTGATAAATTACATCACCACCTTGTTGCAGATTTTGGACCCAGACAACAATTTTCCCTGTGGGTCAAGGTGATCGGGCAGCCTGGAGCAGCATGCTGTCCAAATTGAAAGGAGGCAGAGCTTCTTGCTGAGCAGATGCTTTGAACCCGGCGGATCTAGGAATTCTATTTTATTTTATTTTTTGTCTTTAAAAATGCAGATAGGAACAGAAGACCTAGAAGTTTTCCGTGCTGCACAATTTATGCTAGCTCATTACCTCCTGCTAGACTCCAAGGCTTTGTAACGGAAATTGGCTCTGATTTCTGAGATGGGCATTACATCATCGCTTCTTTTAGAACATTATGTCATCCCTGCTGAGACGCATTATCTAGGGTTGGCTCAGCAGTAGCGATTTTTGTGGGCCGACTGCAGTGTTCCCAAAGAACTGCTGGGAACCACAGACTGAAATCTGAAACATTTATCTTCTAAAAACCTGAAAAGGGGGAAAGATGTTCACGACAGACCCCATTTATTTTCCTTAACCCTCTGCTGTCTTGGCTCTTTGTAAATCACATTGCTGCAAATGGCAATGAATGATGAGTTGAGTCCACGCAGGACAGATCACTGTGAGGTAACTGACATCAAGGATACTGCTCCCCATGGAAGGCTGATGTACCTGACATCTGCCGTGATTAAATCTCAAAGGATACTATGAAATGCTTTAAAGGAACCACCTGGCACTCTCACATTGCCACCATAGAACACCCTGCCTAATTCTTGGATTATTTCAGAGAACAATGTGTGAATGAAACTACATGCACATATATATACTAGCTTATCCTCCTGACCATGTTGTAGCCACAAAAACAAATCTAGAAGATTTGTACTAGAATTAATTTTTATTCTGGGAACTGAGTTGATATTATCTCTTCTTACTTCAACCATGAAATTAGAAGCCTAATTTATATCTCTCCATCCTAAGCAGGATTAGAAACAATCAAACAGAAGGAATAGAAAGATACTTTTAGGATAAAGAAAAGATATCCCCAAATCCCAAAGCATCCCAATACCTCTCTCATCACAACAGCATAATTATGGGGTGGGGGGAGTCTAAGTACTGAAAGAAAATGGGAAACATTCAACCATGACTAAACTATAATCCCCTGCTTATACACCATCTAATGAGGTTCACTGGGTGGGGAAGAAGTGCTGGGAGAAACCCTAAAAGAGTATATGACACTCCTTTCTCCTATCCACCTGTGCCTTTTTCATCAGCTAATTTTAATAGTGAGTACTTTTATGCTCTCGTTTATTTCTGTGGCTCTTAAATGGTAGCTGCATCGAAGCAAACAACCTCCTAATTAATCTGGAGGCAAGTAAAGCTAACATTTGGCCAGGATCCTTCTTTCCATTTCTACCCTCAATGATTTTTCATCATATTCTATCCTAGCATAATACAAGGTCATAAAGCAAGATGGCAGGCTTCAATCTTTTATGCAGTTCAGGGCAAGGCCACGTACACAGCACAAGCATTCTGGAGGAGGTTGGGACTCTGACCTCACACTCAGGATGTAAAAGTTACCTTGATGACATCCAGCCATCAATTAATATCTCCATCTTTAGCACCTCTTCTCATATTTTATATCTGTTGCCATTTGAATTTATCACTTATAAGGGGACAGTGTGAGGATTGATGGTATGAGACACAGAGGGCTCCACGGCTTTCAGATGGATAGTGTTCTATAAAACAGCATTAAACAGCTAAAAGCATTTGCAAAGATCCCCTTACCCTTTTCCTTCCTTTCCTTTGTCCCTTCATCTCCACCCCTTTGCCCTAGCTCTTGGAATTTTATGATCTAGAGGCTAAAATGCTTTAAATCTTAATAACTACATGTGCCATTCGGGATACTGAAAGGAAACTATATATACTCTACTCAACTTGTTCCAAGCTTTTACTGCTGCCAAAGTAATTGCTGCACGATTTAAAAATTCCACTGAAAAAGCAAGTAGCCTTCAACACATTAAGCTGATTTTCATGTAAGTTATAAAATATTAAATAACCATAACTTCTATCAATAGTGAAGTTACCTGGCCCTATCATTCACTTTCTCTTTGCAGAAGGCAAGAAGATTCACAAGCCCGAAGGATGCATGTCTGTCTATAGATTTTGACTAGCCAGCTACCAACTCTAAAAACACACTAGGGGAGGGATTGAGTATGGCTTCTCCCCTTTTCTCTAGTGGCCTGTGTGTCTCAGTAGCTGTGCCCAATCCTGCAAAAAGGGCTTTCAGGCTGCCCAAGAGCCCTTAATTGACTATGAAACAGAGCTGCTGTTCTCCTGGCCCCAGGAAGGAAAAAGACTGGCCATGAGACCCTATAGAAGAAGCTCTTCCTGCTACCTCGCCACAGGGAAGAGGAAAGAAAGCCCAGGATCTGCTTGTAGTTTCTAAGAATAAGTACATAATTCACAGGCCAGATTGCACATGAGATATTAACTGTTCCCAAGTGGATGTCCCAAAATAAAGGTGGAGAGCAGAGGTGGCCAGATCAGAACGGAGAAATCATGCACCCAGCTCACTTGCTCCAGCTGTTACAGTAAAAGGAAGGCTTAGAGTGAGGTGGGAATTCTGACCTGGCTTCAGCCAGCTGCCTTGGCACTACGCTTAGGAGCTTGGCAGAAGGAGAACAAAACAACATGGACCTTTCAGACTCTCCCGGACAGAGGGCACATGGAGACTTGCCATGGCCTCCCTTGCCCCTGCCTGCTTGCCCAGGACACTTGATGCACGGAAAAATAAACATTTGTTTTAGCCCTGAAAGCCTTGATATGCTGTCTAACAGCAATGCCAGGACACCAGCTGTCCTCTCCACTTGCTTTTGTGGGTACCCCCCAGACCCTCATTGCCAATCTTCTGGAGGTTTGCGGCATTTGCTAGGCTGCAGAGCCTTTCCCACTTCTCAGAGAAAGCCCTTAACAATGCACTTTCAGCTCTGTCTCCTCAAGAGAAATCGAAAAATTCTGTAAATGGAAGCATGTTATGGAGAAGTAGAGCACAAAAACATCAGGACCACAATTCAGACCCATAAAGGTTATAGAGAAGTCCATTTTATCCAGTTTTGGAGGAAAGCACACAGGTTCCCTTACAATGCAAGTCCAGACTATGTCTAGGTAGGACCCTTCCTAACTTCTAGGAAGTTTGCATTCCATTCACCTCTATTCCTGATCCAGGCTGAGCACCTGCCTTTCTTCTAAGCCTTTTTCCTTTTTAGAGGTCAGGTTTCTACTTTATTTTCTCCACCCTGACCTGAAAGTTGGCTCTTGTTTACCCCTTAACAAAAGTATTATCTCATTAACTCTGAACAATGAAACTAGACAGGATTCATTTACTCATTCAATAAATATCTATTGCAACTATATGGCAACTATCATAGGAAGAGTTGTAGGGATGGATCAGATATAAGTTCAGCCTTTCAGGAACAGGAGGAGCCTCAGAAAAGCTGAATTAATAAATATGTAGCTAGCTTCATACCCAAATTCTTCCTCTTATTCCTCAATACACAGCTAGACACACTTCCCAACTTTTTCTACAGTTAAGCATGGCCATGAGCCTGAGTCCTAGCCAGTAAAAACCAGATGCCAATGACATGTACCATGTCCAGGTCCAGCCTATGGGATCCTGCATGCTCTTTTCTCCTTCTGGCTGGCTGGGATGGGCATTGTTACCAGCATTTGGAAGTCATATGAAAATAGCAAAACCTCTAATGGCTCAGATCCCTGAATCCCCACTTGAAAGAAAGCTGTCACTGTGGTCCTTTCAACCTTCAGGATTGGTCTAAGAGCAAGAAATAGACTAGATGCTGTGGGAATCTCTCGCAGATTGGGTCTATTTAGAAGAACAGACAAATTACTCTAGTAAATATTAACAATGAGACAGGGTACCTTAAATTCTTGAGATGATTATTGAAATAGAAGGATATTCACTGTATATAGTAGAGTAGAATACTTTGGAAAACTGTTATTATAGTGTGATCTCATTTTTAAAAGAATGTATGTACATATGCACACAAAAAGTTCTAGAAGAACTTTAGCAAAAGTATGAGTGTTTCTCTTTTGGTGTAGTAAAGTAAGTATAGCTTACCTACATGCTCTGATATGCCAATGACGAATGTTCTGTAATCTTACAAGGAAAAAATGAAAGGCTATGTTTCAAAACAAAAGGGAACCTTGAAATGTATATCCAAAGGCGTAGCATCTCAAAGTGGATGAAGAGTTCCTGAGGAGAATTAGGAAAGTTTTCTCAAACAAATCATCTATTAATGGCCCTTCTGCCACTGAAAAATCTATAGATTAGTTACAACCTGAAAAACAGATCAGTTCAATTATACAACACACCTGGTTGCCAGCCTTTTCATATGGAGGCCTCATCAATGAAAATCAATTGTCAGAAGGTAGAAGACATAATATTTCTTACCTGTGCAAAGAAAAGACCAAGAAACTAGGCTCTAACAGGTTATTTGTGGTAAAAGAATAAAGAGAAGGATGGTATTTGGGGTTGAGGCAGAAAAAGTAGCATACTTATACATTTTTCTTAAACTTTTGAGTATTTTTGTATATGCACTCACCATCTATTCAAAAAGTTCTTGCAGGCACTTTTGTTCTTTTTTAATGATACATTTGGATCTTCATTAGTTTAATGACAGTCTTACTGACTAGAGAAAGTTAAACTGATGAAATTTTAACTGAGAGCTAATTCTTTGTGTTGTAGAAGGAAAGGTATTTGCTGTGTAGGATCTTTTGTAAACATTAATGAAGAGATTATTTTTTATGTGTCTAAGAGTCAGATTCTAAGCAAATAAAATCATTTCAAAATTTTTAGGTAGATGCCCACAAAACCATAGATTCAATTGGTCATTTCAGCAAAGGTGCCCCCTTTTATTTGGGAAGAGCCTCAATATGTTCTTCCCACACACTGAAGGACAAGGGGTGGTCAAAAAAGAGCCACCTCTACTCTCCTCCACAGTTTCTGATTCTTATATAGTAAGAATTCTTACTATATTGCAAAACGTAGGGTATCAAAGTCCCAAATTCCCTTTCCTCTGCAACAAAGGCCTGGGAATGGGACTGGCCTAAGAGAGGAGCAGGCCACCAACTGTCCACTATAGGCTGAGGTCCCTATGAAACAGACTCTGAGATGACAATTTACCTATAGATGGCTTAATAGGAAGGACTCAGGAAGAGGGTAAAGAAGCAGAACTAGGCCAAAGAAGAGTTCTACTGTAATAGTCACAACAAAGGAGTCACAGGATCCCACAGGGGACCCTGGAGCTGGGATGATCCTTCAGTTTTGTCCCAAGTTGGGCTAAAGGCACCAAGACTTTATGTACCCTATTCTGGCCTAGAACAAACAGCTCCCTTCAGGCAATTCTATGGGACATGAGCAGGAAGCACTCCCAGGAGCTGAGGGGACAAGGGTCCAGGATCAACGGACATGCAACAGTGTTTACTACAGAAATTTCTCCTAATCCCTCAACTCTCAGAGTACTTTTCACCAGGAAGTTTCTCTCTCCCTTAGGCAACTCAAACTATCCCTTCATGTTCTCACTACTTTGTACATATCTACACCACCACCCACCTCAGTCCCTGTAAGTTACACTAGTTTTCCATGCTCATATCCCAGCAAGACTGGAGGAGTCTTGAAAACACAGCCAGGTCTTTCATCTTTGTGTCCCTGATACATAGGAAGTATTGGATTAAATGTTTGTTGAGTGTTCAGTGTGGGAAGAAAACAGAACTGGCAGTGTTAACACTGGCTGGGAACAACAGATACACTCTAATAAACTAGTGTGGAGGGGTCGGGGCAAGACCTAGAGACATAGAGAGAGGAAAGGTATTTGTAGCCAGCCATGTGTGAGAAAAATATGGTCTTTGTACCAACTTTGGCATCCATCATCCCAGCTTCAGAAGCTTGACAGAATGAAGAATATATTAGAAGCTCTTATATTGACAGGAAAATTGTTTTTAGGGTCCAACAACCAGAAACTCTATCATGGGTAACTGTAAGAAAGGAACAGGCAGAGGCTATTCATGAAATCAGATAGTGGATCTGAGCAAGTAGATTGGTGATTCTGTGTATAGTATATTCGAATCTTGGCCAAGAGGAGGTGCTGCAGATGAATAACATATTCATAATTTTTCTGGAAGATGCTGATCAATTAAGGTGCTAATAAAGAGATGAGTAGTGATGCTGCATGACTTAAGAGGGCTGAAGCTTAACAGAGCTCCAGGTAACAGAGAGAAGGCAAAAAGGAGCTTTGGGCCATCCTGGAACTCCCTTGGAAAGGGAAAGTAGAAATGTGGCTGCCATCTTTCTTTGCCTCTCATCGCATACTTGTCCTCATTTCATATTCCTATCCTTAAACAGAAATATGAATGGAACCAGCCCAAGCTACATGAAAAGTAATTATACCTCAGTCATACACTAAGCAAGTAACTTTTTTTTCAGAACCCCCAATTCAAATATAATATGGTTGAGTAATGAAGCAAAATTATTTAAGGTATTGTAAACAAGCAAACCAAGTTTTGTTTTAATCAAAATGAATTTTAAGGTTTATCTTTCTTTATTTTCAGATCTTACTGTCTCATTGGACCAGAGAACTGTTGGTGGAAGGAAGAAAAAACATTATATTTTCTCAGGAAATGCCAATGGGCCACAGATCTTAATCTGCTCCAGCAGGAGTGGAGGCTGGGGTTTATCCAAGCATACAGAGTATATATACTGTCTCCCATTTCCTTCTGCTTACAAACCAATGATCCTCCTCAAACAGGGTTCAGAAGTAGCTGTTGCCAGTATCCAAGAGGAAGCTTGCCCAGCCAAGCAACCGCTCCGCCCACCCAAAAGCCTGATTATGCTTCCATTTGAATGTAGGAGTCAGACTCTAAATATATCCCTGAGAGCAGCCTCCACCATCATCCCTTAATTTGTAGCTTCTCCCCTTCCAAAATAATGAAATGAAGTGGGTAGTCTCTGGACTTTTCCCTTGGAAAGCAGTGTGAGGAATGAGATACACTAGAGCAACCCTCTGCTTAGGGTGGGAAGGGGTGGAGAACAGCAGCTCTCCACCAAAAGCAGCCTGAAGCCCACCCACTCCCACCTCCCTCATTGGGTCTCTCGCAAAGTAGATGGTCCCTGAAGTTGGCCAGTGGTCTCAGAGCATGCTTGATCTCAGGAAAACCCTCAGGAATGTGCCTTCCCCCTTTCCCTGACCCAGGGCTCCCACTATAAAATTCTGAATTTTGCTGGATTGGGTGCACCTTCTCCATGCTTCACTATACTCTGTTCCCAACTGTGATAGCCAACCAACATCTGCTTAGATGTCAGTTTCTCTCACTAACCCTGACATCCCCAAAGGCAATCCTGTGCTTTTCCTCATCCATGGACCTGGCACATAGATGCCCAATCAATGCTGAATGAATGAATGAGAAATTGCTTCAGTGCTGTGTTTGGTAGACAGAAAGACAAATGATGGAACATACAGAGTGAGGAGCTTGACTACAGCTCTTTGACTCAGGCTACGATCCTGGAACTCCACACAAAACTCTGAGAACTCCTAGTCAGAACATGATAGTGACATGGCTCCTGCATGCTCACCCACCCTGCCCCAAATAAATCCAGCTGGTGGTGGGATTGCCCAAGAGGGAATCTAGCTCTGACCACCCATGGAACACATGCCACTGTCTAACAAAGTCCAAGGTTGGCATCCCTTCTCTCTGCATTCCCCAGCCTGGTGAGGAAGTCTGAGCAGGAGGCTGTCATTGCAGCTCCCATAGTGCCACTGGCCATTCATCCCAGATGTGAGGAGGCCTGGAGTCCTAGGAAGTCTGTTGGTAGGTACAGGACACAAATGTTTCCTGTGAGCAGATAGGCTATTCTCCCCCTGGGCAAAGTCTAAGGGGTCACGAGTCTTGGAGTGGAAGGTAGTTGGTTTTGTGGAAATGTCATTTCATTGGCTCTGCCTTATTTCCCAGCCCAGCAGGGCATTATTATCAAACAGAGACCAGTAGGCTTCCCAGGCATTGGAAATACAGGCAGGTCTCCTCTAACTAGGAAGAGAGAGGAACTAGTACCAAGGTACCTAAAGGGACAGAGGGATGAAATTAAGCAAAAAAGAAAATCCAGCTGATGTCAAATAATATTTACTATGGCCAAAGGAAGGGCTATCACTTCCCCCTTTGCCCACTGCTTATGGTTTGAATATCTCCCCAAAGCTATGTGTTGGAAACTCAGTCCCCAAATTTACATGTTAACGATATTTGGAGGTAGGACCTTTGGGAGGTGATTAGGATTAGATGACATCATGAGAGATAGTTCTCTTGCTCTGTCTCACCATGTGATGTCCCCCTTGATGTTAGGATGCAGCCAGAAGGCGCTCACCAGATGTGAGTTCTTTGTTCTTGGACTTCCAGCCTCCAGAACTGTGAATCAAATAAACTTCTGTTCTTTATAAATTAACCAGGTATTTAATGATAGCAAGACTGAGCCCACTGCGTTGGGCCATCCTCCCACTAAGCCTCCTTGGCATACAAGGATCTCACTGGCCCTTCCCATTTCATACAGAACAGCTCTCCAGTCTTTCATTCTGGCTTCTGTCAGGTGAAATGGATGGCCGAGAAACAAAAGAATTTGCACTTTACAAAGTCTGAGGCCTAAGGCTTTCTGGCAACACCAGCCACTCCATTTTGCTTTCCTGACTAATTTCAATTAAATTAGTTCATATTGGAACACACAAACACAAAATAAGTTTGGGTTCCTTCATTGTTTCACCTTTTAATCACAATGAAATATACAATTACATTTCTATCATCATATTAGTGAAAACTACCCTGGTTACACATTGATGGAAGCTCCCCCATCTGAGACAAAGGAGAGCAGGACCTTAATATTTCTTGAATCAGCCCTACGTGCCTGCCATAAAGTGCTACTACATTTTATTTAACTTCACTTGATTTTCCCAACCGCCCAATAAAATATGTCTTTCTTCCACATATGAAGAAACCAAAATTCAGAGAAGTTAATTGACTCACCTTCAGCAAACAAATGGAGGGTCTGTCACTTCCTGTTCACCTGCAGCTTTCAGCCCTGGCAGCAGAGTGGAAACACCTAGAGAGCTTTGGAAAACTGTAAGAATTCAAGTCCTATTCATTCCCAGAGAGTCGGATTTCTTCAGTCAGAAATGGTCCCCAATTTGGGGGGAAGAAGATCACTAGACTATACAATGTTAGAATGGAAGGCACATAGATCCAGGGTGAAGGGTGAGGGGGTTACTGCTTTATCATTTTCATCTCTTTGCTCCAACTCTGGGAAGTCAAAACATGTGAATGCTGCTTAGCTAAGTGATTCCAGTGAGTCCTAGCTAGGGTGGAAAAATCAGCATGACAACCATTTTTGTTGCTCATAAACGCTTTTTAGACTTTCTGTAATTGATACTATGTCTCCTAGGTAACTGGGACTATTTTCAATAAATTGAAAAGAACTAAGCATGGTGGATGGCAGCACTTACATTGAAACTTTCATATCCTGTACTTGACAACTCTTGTGATGGGTCTGGAGAGAACTTGCCTCTGTTTCCCCAGACAATGCAGCAGGAAGAAAGGAAGGAAGCACTGAGCAGTCTCACAGGGAAAATGTGAGTCAAGTACCAGTGTTTAGGAAGTGCTCTAGATTCCTTGAGTAACAGGGGAGCATCAGGACCTAATGGTATTGCTTGTTTTCACACTAGTCCCAGATTAACTGCTCCCCCCCTTCAGCCTCACTCTCTGCCTCACAAATTACACTTTGTGCCCATCTGAGTTACTCTCCCTGTCCTGGGAGGGAACAAAGCAAGGGCTTAGCTTTCCCAGTGAAGAGGCAAGGCTGTGTGAATGAATCCTACCAGAACATTTCTTCTCATGGCAGACTCCTTTGATCTGGAATCCACAGGCTGCTAATTCCTTGGCATCTGTTTAACATAGACCAAGGAACTAAATTTTTTAAAAAATGCTACAGTCAGGTACAAGCTGTTCATACTGGGAAGATTCCTTTTATGAAACACAATTAATTTTCAAAAAATTAGGCAATCAAGGCCCCAAGCTAACAGGTAAGAAGAATCACCACCTTATAACTGCACCTCTCACCCCTTAGTGTCATTTCCCCCTTGCTCTTCAATTTCAGCACAAAATCAGTTGCTTTTCATAAATGAAGTCATTCTTCCCTTGGGGTGTTACTTCCTGAACAAAGAATATGATAATAACCAGCTTCTCACAACCACATGAGAGCCTTGGAATATACCTGACTTTATTGCAGGCTGCTGATTTTTTTCTTTATTGCAGGGAAGCAATTATTGAATGTGTTTGACCTTGAGAATATATAGCTATAGCTATAAGTTCAAAATCAGATAATTTATATATTTGTCCTATTTCAATTATAGAATCTAAGAATGTTGAGTGGGAGGGCAGGTTAGAGATGTAATTCATGTCTCTCATTTTGAGAAGAAACTATAAAATTCACTAAGTGAACAATCAAAGGTCAGTCAGGATGCCCAAAGTCCAGCCTTGGGTCTCCTCTTTTCTCTACCCATGCTCCCTCTCTAGAAATCTCCTCCAGCTCCATGAGTTTAAATGCCATCCACATATCGCTAAGTCTTATCCCAGATCTCTCTACAGAACTGTTGCCTTTCTGCCCCAAGCTTCTCCCCGCACTATTCCCTGGCCCAAACCAATACACTGCACCAGTATTCCATAGATGCTCATCCAAAAGCTCCCCATCATTTACCGCTTCATTTCTCACATACCACATATCTAAGGTGCCGTTAGCCTTAGATTTGTTTAGAACTATCTCCATTTGCAAAAATAAATCACCAATGAAACCTTTTTTTTTTATATAATCTTCACTACTACCACTTAACTTTACCCTATAGTCACTATAGTGCCTATTTTATTTCAGTAGCTCTGAACTGGTCTCTGTGTTTTCATTCTTTTCAGTACATTACCATGTAAAATTGGGCTTCCTAAGCAATACACACATCATCTCACACCCCTCATTGATTAAAACCCATTAAGTTTAAAATACAACCTAAACTCCTTACCATGCCTCCCTGACTTTGCATAGTCTGACCCCACCAATCCCTCCACCTCACCCCCTTCACTTTCTCCTTTCATGTCAAACCAGCTACACTTGCCATCCTCATTCCTTGAACAGACCAGTCTGTCCTGGTTCTGGCTTTGCATAGTACCTATTTTTTGCTCCCCTCAGATCTTTGCATGGCTATCATAGCCTCATTACTCAGACCTCAGCTCAGAGAGCTATCACTGGTTAAAGCAACCCCAAGTACTCTCTTTCTCATTCCTACCTTCTTCATAGCACCAATCTCTCTGTGGCTGACACTATTGCACTTCTTTGTTTGCATGCATATTGCCTATCCCTCCTATAGACAGTAAACGCTTAGAAAGCAAATCTTGTTCTACCACATCCCTCACTCCTGAGAAATACCAGACTCACCAGCACTCAAAAAACTGACTGATGCTAAGCAATAAAAACAGAACCGGAAGTAGAATCTATGCTTTCCAACTCACATTCCAGTGCTAATCCAGGCTTGTTCTTTGTTTCACGAGAAACAGAGATCCATCCAAGCTAGTTCAATAAGGGGAATTCTTGTGACAATACATATGGAGTGAAAAGGGTGCAATGTCTCTGAAATCCAATAATAGAAGACATATTAGGGCTGAGCCCCACAGAGATCAAAGCTGTGGACTCAAAATAGGCCTGGAGAACTCTCTCTAAGAGATGTCCTTCTAGTCTGCCATTGATACTATTAGCAGACTGTGTATATCAGCTTCTTTCTATCCTGCTCCAGAAGCATGAGCTCATTGTTTGGTGGATATTTATTGAAAGTCAATGTGCTAAGCCATGATCACTCTGCTTGTCCATCATCTCTGCTCATCTATTTAATCTTACACATGAATTTGGTTTTAATGTACCTATTGTCCTTCTTCATGATGTTTTTGCTTAAATTCTCTCTGCTAGCTGGATAATTCATCCTAGGACTCTGGTTTATATTCCCAAGATGAAATCTAAGTGGACCATTTCATCCTTTAAACCTGGTCAGACATTATAGGCCACAAAAAGCCTATGAACTGGTAGCCCTTGGGTCAATTACTTTTCTTGTTGCAGTGACAGAATACCTGAAAGAAACAACTCAAGGGAGGAAAGATTTATTTTGACTCATGGTTTCACAGGTTCAGTCCACGGTTGCTTGGTCCCACATGCTTGGGCAGAACATCACAGCAGCAGGAGTCTGTAGTAGTCAGTACACAAGTGTTTGGGGAGTGCCTGACGAGTTTGGTATTTTTTAGGAGTGAGGAATATGGTGGAACATGATTTTCTCTCTAAGTATTTACAGTCTGTAGGAGAGATAGACAATGTGCCTGTAATCAAAGAAGTAAAATTATGTCAGCCACAGATAGGTGCTATGAAGAAGGTGGGAATAAGAAAAGAGAGTGACTTGGGGATTGCTTTAGCAAGGCAGACAGGAAGCAGAGAGAGGATTACAGGAAGGGGCCAGGGTAAGATATAGCCCCAAGGATATGCCCTCCTGTGACCTACTTCCTCCAACTAAGTCCCGCCTTCTACTTTTTTTTAATTTTATTATTCATATATGCATACAAGGCTTGGGTCATTTCTCCTCCCTGCCCCCACCCCCTCCCTTACCACCCACTCCACCCCCTCCCTCTTCCCCTACCCCCTCAATACCCAGCAGAAACTATTTTGCCCTTATTTCTAATTTTGTTGTAGAGAGAGTATAAGCCATAATAGGAAGGAACAAGGGTTTTTGCTGGTTGAGATAAGGATAGCTATACAGGGCATTGACTCACATTAATTTCCTGTGCGTGTGTGTTACCTTCTAGGTTAATTCTTTTTGATCTAACCTTTTCTCTAGTTCCTGGTCCCCTTTTCCTATTGGCCTCAGTTGCTTTTAAGGTATCTGCTTCAGTTTCTCTGCGTTAAGGGCAACAAATGCTAGCTAGTTTTTTAGGTGTCTTACCTATCCTCACCCCTCCCTTGTGTGCTAAAGCTTTTATCATGTGCTCAAAGTCCAATCCCATTGTTGTGTTTGCCCTTGATCTAATGTCCACATATGAGGGAGAACATACAATTTTTGGTCTTTTGGGCCAGGCTTACCTCACTCAGAATGATGTTCTCCAATTCCATCCATTTACCAGCAAATGATAACATTTCATTCTTCTTCATAGCTGCATAAAATTCCATTGTGTATAGATACCACATTTTCTTAATCCATTCGTCAGTGCTGGGGCATCTTGGCTGTTTCCATAACTTGGCTATTGTGAATAGTGCCGCAATAAACATGGGTGTGCAGGTGCCTCTGGAGTAACCTGTGTCACAGTCTTTTGGGTATATCCCCAAGAATGGTATTGCTGGATCAAATGGTAGAGCAATGTTTAGCTTTTTAAGTAGCCTCCAAATTTTTTTCCAGAGTGGTTGTACTAGTTTACATTCCCACCAACAGTGTAAGAGGGTTCCTTTTCCCCCCGAATCCTTGTCAACACCTGTTGTTAGTGGTGTTGCTAATGATGGCTATTCTAACAGGGGTGAAGTGGAATCTTAGTGTGGTTTTTATTTGCATTTCCTTTATTGCTAGAGATGGTGAGCATTTTTTCATGTGTTTTTTGGCCATTTGAATTTCTTCTTTTGAGAAAGTTCTGTTTAGTTCACTTGCCCATTTCTTTATTGGTTCATTAGTTTTGGGAGAATTTAGTTTTTTAAGTTCCCTATATATTCTGGTTATCAGTCCTTTGTCTGATGTATAGTTGGCAAATATTTTCTCCCACTCTGTGGGTGTTCTCTTCAGTTTAGAGACCATCTCTTTTGATGAACAGAAGCTTTTTAGCTTTATGAGGTCCCATTTATCTATGCTATCTCTTAGTTGCTGTGCTGCTGGGGTTTCATTGAGAAAGTTATTACCTATACCTACTAACTCCAGAATATTTCCTACTCTTTCCTGTATCAACTTTAGAGTTTGTGGTCTGAAATTAAGATCCTTGATCCATTTTGAGTTAATCTTGGTATAGGGTGATATACATGGATCTAGTTTCAGTTTTTTGATCACCTTCTACTTTTTAAGACCTCCCAATAATGCTATCCTATTATGAATTCATCAAGGGATTATTCCATTGATTAGGTCAGAGCTCTCATGGTCCAATCACTCCCCAAAAGCCCATCAGCTGGCAACCAAGCCCCCAATACTTGAAGCTATGGGGAACATTTCATATTCAAACCTTAACAGAATTCAACTCACCCAACCAGCTCTGCTCATATGTGCTGCCCAGCAGGGGCTGCAGGTGTGGCCACTCCAGCCAAAAGGGCAGAGATGCTTGTACCTCTAGGATAAACTTTAATGCAGAGAAGAAGTGGAAAGAGATACATCTGGACATTTCAGTTACAATCTTGCTATACAATATTTGCTGAACTCAGTGAGCAGTTTGGCATCACTGAAGGTTTCATAGCAGAAAAGTGACATGACCAGTGCTTCGATTTGGTAAAATTAGTTTTTTTAGAAAGGTATGGAATGGATTGGAAAAGGAAGAGACTGGATGAGAAGGTGCAAGACATCAAAGCACTAAGCCATGAGGATTCAAATTAGTGCATGAACAATGCAACAGGAAGGTGGCATGGCTGGGAGAGACAATGACTGGCAGGAATTGAAATGTCATACTAATTCCTCAAGACTTGACCAACTCCTATGATATTATCGAGGTCCTCCTGTGTATTGGCTGCTATGCTAAAGGTATTGCAACATTCTCACATTTAGCCTTGAAAACAATCCTGTAATATGATAGGTATATGCATTGTATGGATGAGGAAACTTTGGACCAGAACACTGAATAGTTTTCTCAAGATCATCAACCAAAAATTGCCAAGTTCATATCAAAAAGCCTCCAAACCACAAAATCTAATCCTGAGGGGATACTGAAGTGAGTGAGCCCCTAAAAATTATATTGACGTTAGTAAGACAGACAGAGGCAAGTTCAGTCTCAGGAAGGGGCAGGGATCAGCAGGGAAGCTGGCAGAAAGAATAAAGTACTGAGTTTAGCCTGGTATATCACGGACTTAGGGTAACGAAGGGGCATCTAGTTGGAGTCATCTATGAAACAGAAATATGAAGGTGAAGGTCAGGAGAGTTCAGAGTTGGGGCTGTTGAGATAAGGCAATGGGAGATAATTCTAAAGTCTTAAAATGAGGTGGGGAGACAGGGAAGGTGATCAACTATACCAGTTGGCCTAGAACTGTCAGTTTTAGAAAGGAAGTCCCAAGAAACCCTTATTTCTGGAAAACTGGAATAGCCAGTCATGTGAAAAGAGGATATACAAGGACAGGGTATGGGGACCAAGCAAGGAAATGAGGGAACATTTATACCAAAGGGGAAAAAAGGAAAGGAATTTGTATGGTTAGAAAGGCAGAGGCAACCAGGACATGACAGCTTCCTCTCCTTGCTCTGAGCTTGGGACTTGGAATTAGCTGGAAGGTGTTGAAGGGAGAAGTCTCCATCAGAGAGGGCTGTATGGAAAGTAGAACCATCAGGTAAAACTTGTAGTTCCATGAAGGCCAGGCAAGGAAAGAAATTTTGTGGAAAGTCCGGAGAACCCCAAGGCAATTGGAAGGTGCCAATGGTTATACCTGCAAGAAGACCTGAGACTGAAGAAGGTCTGGGGAGACCCTCTCTTCCAGGCAGGGGAGAGACTGCAGGAGGATTTTTGTTTCTAAATGGGATGAGGAAAGATTACAATACGTATGGGGATGGAGCCAGATGTCACTTTTGGCCTTGAATCTTGTCCCCATCATTCAATAGCTGCAAACTCTTGAGAAAATCTCTTCCCCTCTCTGAGACTCAATATATTCCCCTATAAAATAAAGACAGTTATATCCATGACCTCATAGGCTTAGGTAGGAATTAGAGGCAGTATATCTAGAGTGGCCAACACAAAGCAGGCTCTCAATAAAAGGAGTTATTATATGGTTATTGATTTGATTATTATTATTGAGAGGTTAGTCAGACACATCAGAAGAAATTAGCAGGGTAGAATTCTGTTATTAAAGGGGTTTCTGTCACCACGTTTCTGCTTAAATATTACTAGGTTGACATGAAACATCACGCTGATCATTTCTTGGAAGCTCAGTGTAAGGGCTGGGCAGTATTACAGGTCCAACTTTCGAGTTCAAGTGATCTCATCATTAGATTTCAACCACCTGGCTATGCATGGGGAGGGTAGCTCTGCTTCCTGCATACTGCACACCCTGGAGCTAAGTGCCTCGAGCTGAAAGAGCTGCTAGCAAAGGAATCCACTTGGCAGAAAGTAATCCACCTTGGTAGCAGGTGGTAAAAACTCCATGAAGTTAGTGAGAACACCCAGAAGCCAAGAATCCAGGCTTTAAATATTAATTTGACTTCAGAAAGTGAGAGCTAGTTTTTACCCACTAGCTGAAAAGCACCTCAGTTCTTACTTGTTATTTTTAAGCAAAAATGTTTTGTTTTGATTTTGATAGCCCTGTTCTCCTTCCTACAAGGGAGAGGACTGGTTTGAGCAAACTCCATGGGTCCTGTCTCTTCTAAGTGTGGGAGCAGAGAGGCAGTCAGCTATCATTCCACTCATGCCTTCCCCAGGTCACCATGCTGGAGGCCAGCTTCAGAATGATATTAAATGCCTTAGTTCAAGATTAGCCTCTCTGAAACTAAAGCAGATACCTTAAAAGCAGCTGAGGCCAATAGGAAAAGGGGACCAGGAACTAGAGAAAAGGTGAGATCAAAAAGAATTAACCTAGAAGGTAACACACACGCACAGGAAATTAATGTGAGTCAACTCCCTGTATAGCTATCCTTATCTCAACCAGCAAAAACCCTTGTTCCTTCCTATTATGGCTTATACTCTCTCTACAACAAAATTAGAAATAAGGGCAAAATAGTTTCTGCTGGGTATTGAGGGGGTGGTGGGGAGAGGGAGGGGACACAGAGTGGGTGGTAAGGGAGGGGGTGGGGGCAGGGAGGAGAGATGACCCAAGCCTTGTATGCACATATGAATTAAAAAAAAAAGATTAGCCTCTCTGTAGAGCAAAGTGGAAAAGTTCCATGAGTCAAATTACTGCTCAGAACACAGCAATCCATTGCTATTTCCGTTCTATCAGGTTTCTACTGGAAACATACAACATACAGAGGCCACCCCTCCCCAGGCCACCAAAAACCTATGTTCTGATGCCATCTGGTGCAATCCTGCCCTACAGATGCAGTAAAGGCAGCAAAGTAGCTTGGTACCTATTCCAGTCTAGTCAAGCTGCTATAATAAAAATATCATAAACAAGTAACTTAAAACCACAGGGATTTGTCACATTTCTGGAGCCTGGAAAGTCCAAGAGCTAGTGAGGGCCCACTTAACAGGTTCATGGATATCTGTTTTGTACCTGTGCCCTTACATGGTGAAAAAGGTGAAGCTGCTCTAAGGTGTCTTTTATAAGGGCACTAATCCCATTCATAAGGGCTCCACCCCCCCATGACCTAACCACCTGCCAGTGCCCCACTTCCAAATACACTCACATTGAAGATTAGGTTTCGACATTCAGTCTACAGCAGCACTCCAAATTTTTCTCTCTCACTTTCAGAGCAGGACCCATCTGAGTAAGGACGATGTTAGTTTCATTCTAATCAAGGTTTTGGAAGAGGATCAGAGAAAGATTCTTCTCAGAAAAGGAGTCTGAAGGAAAAAGTTGGCAAAATTCCAGGAAGCATAGGCGTTTGAAAAAAAATTTAACAACACGAATCTGTTCACTAGCAGGAAAGAAAATATGCTGCATTTTCAACTAGGAGGGTAACAGTGCATAACTTAGGGTAGGGTTAACATTTACTTCACAGTCCACGTGAGTGGCACCCCCTGGAGTTGTGTAGTGTACAACCTGCACATCCAAACTTGGAAAGATCTGGTTCATGGTATCTAAACCAGAAAAAGTACCCACAATCATACCCAATAGGTACAGAAGCTTTAGGTTATAGGAAGATTTAAGTTGTGATGGACAGTTCTATAGAAAATTCTTAATTCACACAAAATTCAAACTTCCCACAGAAACATACCCTAAATTATAAGTAGGGAGGTCGTGAAGATCAGCTAGACCATGCCTTCATTTGCAGATGAAGCCCCTGAAGGTCAGAGACATGTGTCTTGGCCAAGGTTAACAGGTCTATGCTAAAGAAGTGACATGGACTCCTGCTTCCCATAGATGCTCAAAAGGGGCCACTTGGCTGCAAATGGCATTCAGTCCACCCAGACCCCAAACTGAGTCTCATTCATCATTGACCCTTCATTGAGCACCTTCTAAATGCTGACCCTTGAGAACACAAAATCCCTTCAAAGGCCCTCACCCATGAAGCAACAACAGGACAGAGCTTCATGTCAATCACACGCAACCTTTGGCCCAGGAAATGAAGATGTTGCTAGAAACATTTCTAGGCACAAAAGCAACATACTCCTTCTTGAGCCATGAATGGTTATGGATTGTGAAACAAATCCCTTATCTGCACATTTTTTAAATGTGTTATGTCCCCATTGGAGTTGACTAACTTAAGCTGCCTTAGCTTCTTAGTTAAATGTTTACTCATTAATATATTTAAAAGCTATATTATTTGCACAATAGATTTGGACTACTGAATAATTATTATTTATGTAAAATCAGACTGTCCAAGGGGGGGAAAAAACAAAAACAAAACTGATGGCCATTTGCAGGGAGAATGAGAAACTTACAGGTGACTGAAGTTGGCCTTTTAAATTTTATTTTTAACACAGTCATTTACACTTTCTACAGACAGGAGTGTTATGTGTGTTTGAATGTGTGTGGTATGAGAGAGGTGGGAGGGGAGAGAAGTCTTTACCAAAACCCAATGCAATTAAACTGTTTTATGGACAAGCTCTCTGCCAAATTTCTTACTGAAATCAAAGACACCTTTGAGTGCATTGCCCAAGAGCAGGGCAAAGGCACCTGTAGTCACGTCTGTTTCTCATTTTGTGCTCATGTAACTCAGATGCCCTGTGGATTAAGTGAAATCTGCTCCCAAGTTGAAATTGTGTCCACCACATGTCAGCTCAGCTGGAGTTTGGAAACAGGAGCTCAGAGGGTGCCATTCAAACACATGGCTCTGGTTTTCCCTGAGTGTAACTTGAACAAGAGAGTCAGGTTCTGAGGCCCAGGTTCCCCCCACTATGTGGTAAGGAAGAGACACTGCAGGACTCTGCCCCACGCCCATATCAGTTCCTACTGAAGCTCTCAAAGGGAAAGTCTTGGAATGGAAAGTGAAGTGCTCAAATCATGCAGTTGACGATTCATTACCTGTACATGAATTTATAGTCATGTCCTGACACAGAGAAAGGAAACCAAGCACAACACATGACCAAACATCCCCAGGCAGCCAATACAGGTGACTTATCTGTGCTGACACCACTTATGACCTACTTGAATGAAAAAAGAACTCCAGAAAGAATTGCAAGAGAAATTGCAGTAGGATAAAATAAGTATTCAGTTCTTATGTGAAGATCTCAAACCAAATCCTTTCCAGTTTTAACCCAAAGAGGCTTCTTAAATACTAGCACTATTCAGGAATTCCCAAGCTCATCTCTTTGATCACATATTAGAATACTAGCTTCTTCTTTGCCTCTTCTTTTGCCCACTGGTTCAACAAACATTTAAGGAGTACTTACTATGTGCTCTGAAGTATCAGCAGTCCTTAAAACAGCGAGGGCTTGGCTTCCATGGAGTTCCTTTCTTGCTGGGGGAGGAGAGATGCTGGCTTTGAACTAGCTTAGTGAATGTGTGTTCCAGATAAAGTCAAGTCTCCATGTGGCATTCCAGATTTACACAGGATAAATCGGGATGTGATAATTTGCTTCAAAAAAAAGATTCAATATTTTACTAAAAAAAAAAATTCACAGAAGGATTCCCTTTAAATCTAAAATGCCTGTAGCCCCACCCCCACACAACCAAGTCATTTTATTTATTCTGAAATTTAGAGTACTTCATTTATTGTTAAAGAGAGTGCCCGCTGCATGGTTAGAGCATCATCCCCTAATAGCCACCATAGACAGCCACTTCTCCTTTGAGGATGAGATTAATGAAGTAAGTGGATTAAGCCATCACACCCATCCCCATCTAAAACCCAGCCTGCCCTGAGATAGCTCAGCAGGCGACAGGAGTCTCAGTGAGTGCACAATGGGCAGCCTCCACTGAACCTCTGTGTACCCTCTTCATTTAAGAACCAAATCCAGGGCAAAGAAAATCTGGAGTCAAGAGAGATTTTCTTTTAAGCCTTCTCTAGATTTTTCTCATAGCCAGGAATGAAGGTAAAAGAGAAAAAACAAGCTCAATGAATATGGCTTAAGAAAATGAACATGGTGAGCTGAAGACATCATATTTCTTTCTTAACACTTTCAACTACTTAGACACTTAGTTATCTGTCACCAGAATCTCTCCTTGTGAGCATCAGCAATTTGGCCTATTAGCAATTAGTAAGAACAGTTGCTCCACTGAGCTTTTGTGTGAGAAAATAGAGACCTGCCACACACACACACACACACACACACACAGATGTAAGAAGAAAGGAGAAAGAAATGGAACATTCCTAATCTTAGAAGGGCCCTCCTGTTATTTTGCCTACATTGGGGTTTTTTTGATCAGTGACCACATTTCTCCTCAGGGTCGTTGTACTGCCAAGAAGGTTCCTGGTCCAGCTGCACAGTGGATGGTTGGCATTAAAAAAAATTTTTTTAAAACCAACCCTGCTATACCCTGTTTAGAAAAGTAAGCACCACAGATGAGAAAGCTATCCTATTTAAGGGAAGCAAATTGAAGCCAACCTTGAGAGTTTCCACAGGAGTCATACTGAAGGGCCTCATAGTAATGAGATAAGTTTAGCAAACCCAGGTACAAAAGGGTCTTCAGAAATCAAATGAGTCATTCTTCATTTCAGAGCTTTGACTTAGAACAAAGAATAATGCTTAGTAAGCCAGGTGTGGTGCTGCACACCTTTGTAATCTCAGCACTCAGGAGGCTGAGGCATGAGGATTGTGAGTTCGAGGCTAGTGTGGGCTACATAGCAAGACCATATCTCAAAAAAAATAATTAATTAAAAAGAATCATTTCTGGTGCAGTCTTGTCACTTCAATTAGCCAGAAGGACCAGGAGTAGAAATAAGTTTTTCTCAAGGAGCACAGAAATATACCTACGAATAAAAGAAAACCAGCCTACACATTTGCTTAAGCACGTCCTTCATTTATGCTGCCATTTTCCTGAGTTAATTTATTTAAATGAAAAGAACTAACAGACATTTTCATGGGAAAAAGGTTTCTTCAGCGTACCTAAGTTACTAGCCACTACAAATAGCCTTGAACTCTTGATATCCTGACTACAGATCACATGGAAGAATGAAAAATTACTCACAAAAGTCATAGAAGACTGAAAGTCCATATATTAAAACATAATGCCTTCTTGGGAGTTAACCACACAACAAGTTAAGCCAATGGGTTAACTTGGCTATTTAGAACTGCCTGCCACATACCTGGTGTAGTACATAGCATAGTAATGTAAAACTTTGTATTTCAAGTAACCACTTAGGTCTTAGTGTAAGGTCAGATCTCAAAACAGACACATAAAAATGGAGAAGGTAGACATTTGATGTCAATTTGGTATTTTAATTCCTGAGACCTATCAGATGAATGGTGGGAAGAAGTTTAGAAAGATCTCCTCCACTCATGATAAGAAACATTTGGAATCCAGGCATGGTGGTGCACACCTATAATCTCAGCACTGAGGAAGGTGAGGCAGGAAGATGATGAGTTCCAGGCCAGCCTGGACAGGAGATCCTGTCTCAAAAAAAAAAACAGAAGGAGAGAGGGAGGGAAAGGAGGAGGGATTTGGAACTGCTAATAAGAGTAAGTATAAAAAGATAAGGGGAGGCTTGGGTTTCAAGGAGAACACACAGATGTGTGCTTCAGAAATGTAGATCATTCATTTCGTTTCCTGTGCCTCCACAGGAAATGGACAAGTAGAAGCTGATGATTTAGGTAGCTTTCCTGGGCTTTCCCTGGAAGTCATGTTCAAATCTTGGGCTTAATGCCTCTGAGCCTTGGTCTGTGTTCCCCTATTGTCCTGGCATTGGCTTTCAGAGCCAGCTTTTCAAGACATGAGCATCGAGAACCTCACTCTGAAATTCAAGAGTTATTGCATAGATAGGATTGGGTGTGTTCTGTAATAAAGGAGTGACAGGACTTTCTTTGTAAGCTGTCCCAATGTGGTATTGACATAGAACACTGAGCTTTAGGATATGCTGCTAGGAGATTCTTTTTCTTTTTTATTCTTTTTAAATTATTGTTGTACTGGGTGGAAGGACTTGGAGTGTTTACAAAGGTGCTAAGAAATTCCTGAAAGTGAAATTCTACTATCCAATTTATTCTAATCACCAAAAAATGCTGAAAATCTGTCAATCCTGCTATCCCTATTTATACTATTCCAAGTCTTAGGCCTAACTCAAAAATTCCATAATTCCAGTCATTGGTATTCCTTTCCTCTATCCTTCCAAGAGGGCCTTACATTGGGTGGCCTTGTTCATGACCTCTCTCTCTAAGCCTCTCTCTAGTTCTCTGAATCTCCATCAGAAACAAGAAAGAGCACACTCTTGCTCATGGCCACTTTCACTTTCCTGGAAAACTCTACTTTTGAAAACCTCCATTTTCACAGTGGCCATCATTTTTAAAGACTATGAAATCGTTGCCATCAGTCCCTCTGACCATCCCAGTAAAGAACCCCTGCTTCCAAAACTCCATCAGAAGGGCCTCCCAGCCTCACAGCCTAACGACTGAGCTACATTCCTGCTCTGTAGCTGCCCTGACGTTATTTAAAAATCATTAATGCCTACTTCACAGTTTTATTGGTGTCAATGTCTATAATTTTAAACCTACTTCACACATTTGCCATTATTGCTTAGAGATTTGAGCTGATTGTAAAGATAGTGCTAATTCTGAGGTTTACGTGCTTGATAGTTTTGCTCCTTTTGTCCTAGAATGCTAGTGTGATGTGATATTTCATGAATAACTCTGAAAAATTCAAACCTGCTGAAATTTCACACATAGTGCTAAACAGCTCATCATCTTAAACTTAGATTCAATTTAGCCACATCACAATCAGATTTGACGCTCTAGGCAGAAACCCACAGACAGACCAACTAAACAATATTCCTAGGCTTCTTTATCATACTTCATTAACACCAGGGAAGTGTTCATCTCCTTTTCTAAATCATGCAAACATTTGGAGAATTTAGTTTACGCTGAGAATCACACAGGGTAATCCAGATCTCAAAGGTGATATGTATTAGCTTATATTTGCGCGTTTCTGTGAGGAAACTGGCCACTTTTGTGGAATGGCAGCAGCCTGAGAAGTAGAGTGCTGAAGTCGTGAAAGCTTAGCAAGTGGCCTCCAGACCCTGGGGCTGGCTCAGCCTTCCCACCAATGATGTACACGACCTCGGTAAGGAGAATCTCATGCAGAAGTACCCTGCACATCAGTTCACCCATTTGTTCAATGACAGTGAAGACATCAACTATTTCTTTTACAACTCTAGGGATTTATTTTTTATAACTAGTAGTCATTGTTTTGCATTGGGTCCTGCACTAGGCACTAGGGTAAGTAAATTCATCTCTTGACTTTAAGATGCTCATAACTCCTTGCATATAACTAACTCGAAGGCAGTGAATGGGAAGAGGGAAAGAGAGAGGAGGGGAAAAGTGAGTGCATAGTGTGGGCTGCCAGGAAATATAATTAGCCTGCTCAAGATTTCCACAGCAGATAATGCAAATGCAGCCCACCAGCTCCTGTCACTCTCCAGTTACACCCTCATTTAGAAGACAGGAAGAAACTCTTCTTGAATGGGGGGGTGCTGGTATAGCTCATTGATTGGTGTAGACATGAAAATGACAGTCAAAGCAATGAAAAGCATATACACTTAAAGAAAGATTAGGAAGTAAATATTTCCCCCTTCATCCTCCTTCATCTTCTAATTTCATCAGTGTCTATAATAAAGGTGAGATAGCTCCACACTAATAATATACCCAAAACCAGAAAACCCAACTTGGTAGGCATTTATGGTGTGATCCCATGTGCCCATACCCTTAACTAAGTTTAATAGCTTCAGATGACATTCTAACTTAGGATTTGTTAGTGTATGTAAAGTTTAGGGGATTTCCCTCCCTTCCAGGAAAATTGCATGAAGATATTCATTTTTTGGAATCTTCCATTTTTATACTATATGAGAAAGATCATTTAAACAAAGAATCAATATTACTTGTCACAACAAAACTGTCAATATTCAAAAAAGATTAAACTTAAGGAAAATATATATTCAATAACACTCAAATAAAGTTACACATCCCCAAAGAACTGTTATTTTGAGCCTTTTTCATCCCGTAAGATGTAAAGCAACATAATTAGTGGAAGGAGAAAGAAATCACTTCTCCCCTACAGAATAACAGTCTGACCAGTTTAACCAATGTTGAATTTTCAAGCAGAATAATAGTTACGCTTAGAATGAGTCTTTATTCACCACAGGCAAGAAATGGAGACAACCTAAGTGTCCATCAACCAACGAACGAACAAAGAGAATGTAATACATATACACAATTGAATACTACTCAGTCATTAAAAACAGAATGAAATCCTGTCATTTGCAACAATGTGGATAAAACTGGACATCATTATGTAAATAAAATAAACCAAGAACAGAAAGACAAATACTATATGTTCTCATTTGGACATGAACTACAAAAGAGTTGGTCTCATAAAACTTAAAGCTACCAGAGGCTGGAAGGGGTTGGAGAGAGATTGACCAATGGGCACTAAGTTATAGTTAGATAAGAACAAGGAGTTCTAGTGCATTATTGTGTGATAGGGTGACTAGAATAACCTTACACCCTGCATATTTCAAAAAGCTAGAAGAAATGAGTTTAAATGTTTTAACCATTCAGAAATGATAGTTTGAGGAGAGTGATTTTTAACATGATTTAAACATAACACAATGCACACATGTATCAAAACATCTCATAGCACCCCATAAATATGTATAATTTTCATGTTTTTCTTTATGTTAAAAACATTTATTTAAATTTTTAAAAGACTAAATGTGTCTGAATACCACCATAAAAATGAAAGAAAAAAAATCTGATTTAACTTCCCTCCAATGGAGCAGAGACTTCTTGTATCATACATTAGATACAAAAATCAAAACATAAATTCCAGGTAATGTGTTTCCTGCATGACAAATCAGGCTGTAGATGGAAGGATGCTTTCAAATGGAACTTCTACTTCAATTACACTGATCACCAACTAATGAAAGTTCTCAGAATATGATTAAACTTTCATTTTCATCAGCAAATATCTATAACAGTAGAATAAATCACAAAAAAATAAAGAATAATTAAGACATTGAGCCAATTAAAGTTATTGCTAAAGAACAGTCATGAAGAGAAAATGAATATACATGTCATCTAAGCCAAAAAACCATACCATGAAATGATGAATCCTTTTGCTTTTCAGTCTTCAATTTTAAAAAGAATGATGTCCACTCAAAGAACTTCACAAGTGAGTAATATCAGAAATGCAAAGAGAGGAAAAGGAGTTTGTAGCAACTCTCATTTCCAAAATAACAGTATATAATCTGTTTCTTAAAAAGAATATTTAATAATTTTTTCCAGTGGTAATTTTAATAGAATTGGAGGGTTTTTTTTTAACCAAATTTAGAGTGATACCACTCAATGCCTAAAAATATCTGAAGTCTGCTCAATATTATTAGGTTATGTTACAGACTCTATAAATAAGTATTTAATAGTTTAGTAGGTTGAGGATCAACTATGCAATATACTCTAAACCACATTTGAAAATGCTGTTAGATGAAAAGTATCTCTATGAAAACTGTGTTAAACTGATAGATCATAAAACATGAAAGGAAAATCTAACAGGTTGACATTATGTTTATGTTTTTAAGCTTCTTAAGTAGAAGTACATATACTGTTCTCATGTTTTGAATTCCATCATAGTCAACTCCACAAACTAGCCCCAGATCTTTTTAGACCAACAAATTTTCATAGCAAATATAACTTTAAAACTTTTGTTTTAAAGAAGTAAGTATAATGGCTGTTATTACAACTGATTTTTCTGTTTTAAGCAAAAACATATCGGAACAAGCTTTTAATTATTTAGACTTGTAAGAAAGGTCCAGAGAAGATGAATGCTAAGCTTAAATACCTTAATCAGATCCAAGCTGATGTATGCTTTAATAGTCACAAAAAAAGCCTTCTAACTGCCTCATTCACCTAAGGAAAACTATTACAGCAACCAGGTCAAAGAACAGCTGACCAGTGGTGCAGCTGTAGAGCTGGAGAAAGAGTACTGGTTTCTTCCAATATGTGGCCATCACCAAAGGCTCAAACATAAGCCAAGATGGCCAAAAAAGTCTACGAACAGGCTGACTGTCCCACAGAAAACACCTACAAATTCTGGGCAAAATCCAAAAACAAACCCTTCTACCCCAAAAGAATCAAGAACTAAAAAGACATAAGAGAAGGCAGATTTGGGGTAGGAGGGTAGTTGACACTTGAGAGAAGCAAACAGGGTAGGATTCCAGTTTTCATGGCTTCTAGCATGAGGGCAGGATCTCAAGATGTAGACAGGTTGTGAGTCCAAAGCCCAGTACTACCAAAAAAATAATAATAATGAGAGATGAGAGGAAGGAAGGGAGGGAGGGAGGGAGGGAAAAAAAATACAGTCCTGAGAGGCAAACTCAAAAGGGCCCAGATGATGGAATTATCAGAAAAGGACTTTCAAGCTGCTATTGAAACTGTGCTCAAGGACATAGGTAAAAGTGTGTTTTTAGTAAATACAAAGATAGGAGATGTCAACAGATAGCCAGAAAGCATTAAAAAGAAATAATTGGAAAGATTAAATTATCTAACAAAATCACTGGGCAGGATTAAGAAAAGAAGTGATAGGAGAGAAATCAGTGGCATTAAAGATAAATCAGACATTTTCTAATCTAAAAGAAGAGAGAGAGAACAGATTAAAAAATAAAACAGAGCCCTATGGGACAATATCAAAAGACCAAACATACATACAGGTTACTGGAGTTACAGAAGACACTGAAGAGAAAATAGAACAGAAAAAATATTTGAAAAAGAGCCAAAAATTTGTTTGTTTTGACATAAGTTTGCAGGTTTATGGTGTTTGGGAAATCCCAGTGTAAATGCAAATAAAACCATAGCTAAATACATCATAAACTGCTAACAGCCATAAAAAGAAGAAAGGAAAAATCTTTCAAAAGAATTACATGCAAGGAAACAATGATTTAAATGACAACTGACCTTTTATCCCAAGCAAACCAGAAAATAGCAGAACAATGCATTTAATGTTCTGAAAGAAAAATAATTGTAAACATGGAATTTTAGATTCCATGAAAAGATCCCTCAAGAATTAAGGTAAAATAGACCTGGTGTGGTGGTACATCCCTGTAATTCCAGCTACCCAGAGATAAAGATTGCAAGAATCATAGTTGGAGGCCAGCCCAAGCACAATTTTTGTGAGACCCCACCTTAACCAGTAATCCTGGCTGTAGGTAGGAAGATTACAGACTGATGTCAGCACTTGAGGTCATTTTGAGGTCTCAAAAATGTGAGACCTTACCTGAAAAATAACTCAAGCAAAAAAGGGCTGGAGGCCTGGCTCAAGTGATAGAGTGCCTGCCTAGCAATTATGAGGCCCTAAGTTCAAATCCCAGTACTGCCAAAAAAGAGAAAGATTTTTAAAAGAAAAGGATGAAGGTAATTTATCACAGTAGCCTTACACCATAAGAAATGCTAAAGGAAGTTCTTCAGGCTGACAGAAACTTGGATCTTCAGGAAGGAATGAAGAATATTAGGAATGGCTTGAAATTTTTTTCATGATAAAATGATACATAGAAAGTATCTAAGTTGTTGAAACTTTATGACTCTCAAAATCCTTGTCTAAAAATAAGAAAAGTTATGAGACCTAACTCAGAAAGTAAGTAATATGCTTTGTAAAGCAATTAATTATTATTTAAAATATATTTTGTGCTGATACACATGCCCAGAATCAGGGAAATTCCCAAGATTTTAGCATTTAGCTTGGCATTTATGCAATAAGCATCTACTAGAGGCCCATTGTTAGTAACGTAACATGCTACACGTGTTGGATTTTCTACCTATAAAAGAAAAGGAAACGTAATTTCCAAACTAATTTGATTAAAAATTATTGATAAAGCAAGATATTCTAGGAGATTTAAGAACAAAATGTAAAATAGCCAAAACTGTTAAATAAGAAATCTGTACCTTTATTCTAAACACCCAACTCCAAAAATCTCAGTTTTGGAGAACGAATCCATATTTTTGAATACTACCTTGTCTTAGGTTTCTACTGAATTTGTCCTTGCAAAACAGTGTAAACAATGTTGAGTCAACAAATTTGACAACTCTTTTCGACAGCTGGTTTCCCTTTAAGCTACTCAAAGTACAAGTGTTTCTATTACAAAGATAGTAAGAGTAAGGAAATGAAAGAATTTTATTTTTGACATCTAGAAATTTGCAGACTACAGACCCACAGAAAGTAAGATGGCTGCCTAGAGACCTATTTTTATGACATTACAAACAAAACGGAAAGTCTCTGTGAATATAAAGATAGTTTGTAGAAAAGACAAGAGGCAATAGCGTAAAGCTCTGTATAGCTCCAAAAATGTTGATCCTGGAGGAAATGTCAAACTTCATGTTCCTTAAGTAGTTCTACAAATCTCTTTTTCCATTATTTTTTCCTTCCCAGTCAGTGTCACAAACTTTTTCCATCTTTGCTCAACTCCATAACCCAACAGACTGGGGTCAGAAATTACAAATATCCTATACAGATATTTCTTTATCACATATTACTGAAATGTCATTTAAAGAACAATCATGAGTGTCAAGTATCAGAGTTTTACTCTAAACTCATTAGCTTTTTACATTTCTGGTTTTCATTCTGTCTGTATTGTCTCTTCCATGCCACTTTCTAAAATGGAGGCAACTTTTTTTTCTTCTATTTATATGTGCATACAATGTTTGGGTCATTTCTCCCCTTTCCCCGCCCCCACCACCACCTCCCTTCCCCCCCTTCTTCTCCCCTGCCTACTCCCTCACTACCAGGCAGAAACTATTTTGCCCTTATCTCTGATTTTGTTGAAGAGAGAGTATAAGCAATAATAGGAAGGACCAGGGTTTTTGCTAGTTGAGATAAGAATAGCTATACAGGGAGTTGACTCGCATTGCTTTCTTGTGCATGTGTGTTACCTTCTAAATTAATTCTTCTCGAACTAACCTTTTCTCTAGTTCCTGGTTCCCTTTTCCTATTGGCCTCTGTCACTTTAAAGTATCTGCATTAGTTTTTGAGGCAACTTTTGACCTCATATTTTCAGAACATCATCCTGACCTAGTTGGAAGAAGAGTTAGGAACCAACTTAGTGTATACTGTGTTACTGTTAGCCACTCGTAACTCTCCCTTTGATTCAATGCTGCTATTATGAGATGCTATTTTCGTTTGTACTGGGTAAGTTCATGTGTTAGTAGAAGAAGAAGAAAAAGGATAAGTCCATATATATAAACATAAGTGTCCCTATCAAGGTAATGGTTGATCTGACTTGTTCGTACCTTTGGCAAGCAGAAAAGGGATGTTTGTGGGCGGCTGTGATCTTTGAATGTACTTATTCTGAAAAACATTGACTAGAACCCATTCAAGACAGGTCAAAGTATCTGTCTTAAGATTTTACTTTGCTTACAAGTCCAGTAAAGATATGACCCACTCAAATCTTTTGTACCTTTTACATAAATAAATTTTAGATAGTACTACTCCATGAAGGCACTCTGCTTTCCCAAGAAGCCCCCTTTGAATTTGTTAACTTTAGGAAATTAAGTATTTCTATAAGGTATTTCCTCTTCATGTTTTAAAGAGCTGGCAGAGCTGACTGATCATCATCCAAGAGAAATAGACACAAGCAGTCCAGTTTCCTTGCTGGTATACTCAACTAGAAGTATATTAGTGCTGGTAATTATCCAGTGGATGAGGGCTGAAAGGATGGGTTGCAGTGGAAAGCCTGCTTAACAAACAGTGCAATTAACACCACCTAAGCATTTGAGGGTGAGAAAGGTAATAAACAAAAGAGTAAATTAATATGCATGTTCAGTCCCTAAAGATAGCCAGATGGCTGGATACAGCATCAGATGTTTTCTCTTCGCCTCTGTGCAGTGAGTAGTGCAGCTGACATTTTCTGGGAGCATGGGCATCTGATGGAGAATGATAGGAGCCATGATGCCCTGAGGACCTTGAGCTCAAAGCCACGCCAGGTGTCCCCAGGGACACATTTCACAAGCATAATCCTGAGCTCTTCACCAAGACTCACACTGTGCAGGAAGAAAGGAGGGAGTGGAGGAGTTGCACGATTAGAAAGGCTTCTTTTCTCCCTGCCTCTGGAGCTGAGTGGCCAAGGCTTCCGATGCTGTGTGGTCAGGCTGTGACCTGAGGCACATAAGTAAAGCTCTTCTATTCCCACTTCACTGTTAGAAAACAAAGGCGCCCTTATTTTTCTAATGTAAGAAGCCATGCCCACAACTTTTGTCATAGTCCAAAACCAAAAGGCAATCATGACTCAGTCCCAGGAACCAGGGAAAATTCAGTGCAGAAGACTAGGCCCTCCGGACACGTTCACCACCAAAGCCTATTCAACAGCCACCTTGCTTTCTCCTTCTGTTTCTTTCTCTCCATTTGACTGCTCCATGTATTCTACCAAGATTTCTCCAAATAATGAATAGCTAATCAGCCCCCCTAAAACAAGGCCAGGGAACAGTATATGGTGCCAGGACAGGAGTCAGTGTCTCTATAGCTCACCATCCTCCACCCCCAAGGTTTGGAAGACAAATAAAGAACACATTGTCGACCAGACACCTGGGCTACTCAGACCGTCCATTCTATGCTTTGCACTTGACGCTTTACGGTGGAGTTGAAAGAATGTTCTCTTCATTCTGCAAAAATCGTTGGAAGTCCCCTTAGACCACAGAGGGCAAAACGCATTGGTGGCCCAAAGAACCGAAATATTGGGTGGGCTTTCTTAGCTTACTAGTAAGCATGGTCCTTTCCAGTTTTAAATAAATCAGATTCTATCTGAAAGCCCTTAGAAGAACTCATAATTTAGAGCAACACTCTCTTGTACTATTTCCCAAAGCCCTGTCCCAAGGCATCTGTGGATAGATTTTACAGGGGAGACAAATTTGAATGGGAAAACATTCAAACTCATGTTTCAGTAATCACTGAAATTTTGTACTTTCTTTGATTACGACTGTTGGTACCAAACTACAGTATTAGCAGTACCAGTAATTTTGTCACCACTTAAGATTCCAGACATTTTTATATTACATTATCGTTGTTACAGGTATCTCAAAATATTGCTTTCCCTCATCCAGTTGGAAATCAATCATTATTAGATTGCTGCCAGTCCTTAGTCCTTATTATTTAGTGATGAAATCTACATGTTTCCATACCATAAAAATTTATTTCATTGATGACTTTATTCCAATACAATTGTTTTCCTTGGTAATCCTATTGTTTTGATTAATGCATCTAAAATATTATTCTGAAGATTTCACAGTCTGCACCAAACTGTCAAACAGGTCCATGTCACAAAGAACCCATGCTGTAAAATAAAGTAAGTGGACCTCTCACTCTGCTCCCAAATACACTCTACATAGCAATCTCTTCCATCACCACCACAAAATAAAACCTTACCTCCTCCTCAGTGTGTAGACCACATACCACTTCCTTAAAAGCCTCCACTGATTCCCTCCAACCAGTCAGGATGAGATTTTTAAGCCCTCTTCACATTGCCACACTCTACCTCATAGAGTGTGTAGACAGCATACTCTATTCTACCCATCTTGACAAAAGTCTGCAGGCAGGCAGGTATCAGGTGTTCAACACTGAGTGACCAATAGCAGAAGCTTTTTGATAGGTCTGCTTGCTCTTGCTGCCCCATTCTTTACACTGTCCCCATTTCTCTACATTTCTAAACCAAGAAAGTGCTATTCATGTCACACTCCCATTTTTCCTATAGAATAAAACCAAACGCCTACATCTGGCATTCAAGGTCCCTTCTCAAACTGACCACCACCTACAGTACAGGTATTGTCTCTTTGACCTCTAAGCCCTAAATTCTAATCATTCCTCAAACTCCCGCACAGTTTTACACTATCATGCTTTCATTTCTCGTAACCCTCTTTACAGAATGCTGTGTTCTTTTTTATGGAGAAGAAAAAATGGCAGCCCCATTTCTAGAATAGCATTTACTTTCAAGCAAATAAAGCTTGTTGTAGCAATGACAGTCCATTATTTGAGTCTTATTACTGAAACTTTAGTCACAAAGTTCCATTTTAAAATGCCATAATTGTGTTTTATGGCTTTGTGACAGAGTTCTGTATTTTCCAGAGCCATAAAGTAGGTTGAAACTACTAATTCTTCTCACCTGTCACCACCTGAAATTCAAAGCCATTGACAAACCCCACTGTTTTCTGAGTCTCCTTCTCAGTGGTCAAACCCACAAAGTTGACCTTCCTTCTGCTTCTTTCCACAGATCCCTATAGCATTTGCTTGACAAACAAAATGCCTCCATCTCCATAAGATTGCATCATGGAATATTAACACCAGATCCTTCACAGCCTTCTCCAGAAAATATTGGGAAGGCAGAGGGTAACATAAGCATTTTCCCAGTCCACTGATCCTTCTCACCTTCAGTGAAATGCCCTCTCTTAGAAGCTTATGAGTTTTGCCACCTGTTAACTTCCCTTGTCTCCACTTTCATTCACTTCCCCTATTGTCTAATGACGTCTGGTGAGGATAAAGACCCCCTGCTTCACAGTCTCCACAACTTATGCCATCTTCTGAGATGGTCTCATCTTCTGAGATCCCCTGGTCTCACAATTCCTAAACCTGCTGGATTCCACCGCTCACTTGATCTGAATATCAACAACCATTCCCGTGATTCACCAAGAACCTTCTCTCCTCTTAATCATTGAGCCTGATGGCCCATTTTCTAAACATCACCATCTAGCATACTGGTATTAACACTTAGCTGTTACATCTGAACATTCTCTTCTCTTTCATAAAATCTTTCTGACCCCTTAAATGGTCACCTACTTCGAATCTACAGAAAAAGTAAAAACTAAATACTTTCTTAAGATCTATCCTTCCCTACAGAGCATAATTTTGTGCGCCCATCCCTTCCCCCAAATTCTGTACAAACCATAAGAATCCTTGACAGCACCCCACCCAGACTTCTCACTCCATAAGAACTAACGTGGAGCCTTTGAAAGGGGGCTTAGGGCAGGAGACCTGACACCTGGGTCTAAGAACAACGCTGGTACTGTGCCTGGAGTATGGTCATTGTGCCCTTGCCTGTCCTCCCAGTAAATTGTCAGTTCCCTGAGGCTCAGGAGTTTCTATCTTATTTCCTAGAAAATGAGAAAAGGGGCACTCTTACCAGGTTTCTAACCTTATTAACCTCCTAGAACGGTCAGCTCTATGAAGTTACCTGTAAGAGCTTGTCACGAGAGCTGCTGATCAGTTGTTTAGTGAGTTAATTTAAAAGGACTCCCTTTATACAGTGAACAATCAACAATTCTAGCAGATTTCAGGTATGTGTTAACTCCCACAGTGTCACTCAGTCATGTCGCCCTTCATGCCTTTTCTTTCCTAAAAGATCTTAAGATCCTGACAGGTTTTCCATCTCCTATAAAAATTCCAATCTCCTAAACATAATCAGCACTCAATAAACATTTGTTGGATATTTTTTACAAATCATCCTCATTTACTTGTTGAGGTTTTTACTTTTTTCCACTATCTCAGTACTTGCATAGTGAGTCATCACAGTCCAATGGTAAGAGTGACTATCAAAACAGAAAGCTTTGGCAAGGAATCTTAATTGTTGTTAGTTATACATTAAAATTTTTAAATAAACTGTAGCTATTGCTATTTTACTAATAAAACAATATCTCTTCTTAATGGTGTTGGGGCAATGATTTGTTTGTTCATTTGTTTTGAGACAGGGTCTCCTTATGTTGCCCAAGCTGGCCTTGAACTTATGACCCTCCTGCCTCAGCCTTCTGAGTACATAGACTACAGACCTGCGCTACCATGCTCCACTTGGGTTAGAGCAACTGGAAACTAACACTTGAACCTGTGATAAATAAGGAGTCAGTCAGAGAGAACAGAGCTGAAAAGAATGAAAGATTTATAGGACGGTATCTGAGAAACTAAATTTGTTTGGAGTTGTTTTTAAAAATCTGACTGAAGAAAGAATTAATGGTAATCCCCAGAGCCAGGACTTCTCACAGCTCTAGGAGAGACTTGGCAGCCCATCAAAACTGAAGCAGGTTTTGATTATCAAAAGTCTTTTGAGGAAGGCATATCATTTGAAGAAAACAGGGAGACCCATGCAAATTTCTTGAACTTGACATTCCACAGCCACAAAAAAACAAAGAAAAACCTCCTTGGGAGAGTTCAGCTCATTGACACCGCCTTGCAAGGACTGAACTTTAATTAATCAGAAGAAGCTAACAGGAATGAGCCTTGTTGCCCAGGAAAATCAGGGACAATAGAGGCAGAAGGGGGCCTACGTCCTTTCTGTCCACTAATGATGCTCGTTCATGGAGCTTTTTGTTTGTTTTTGTTTTGTTTTTAAAGTGTTAGGGATGGAGCCCAGAGCCTCACAAATGCTAAGCAAGTACTCTACCACTGAGTCATATCCCCAGCCATTGAGATTTTTCATAACAGCTTTATTGTGATACAATTCACATATTCTACACAATTTACCACATAAAGGATACAAGTCAATAGGTTTCAGTGTGTTGCCCCAAAACCATAAACAACCACTAATCTACTTTCTGTCTCTACGGGTTTTTCTATTCAGATGCTTCAGATAAGCGGACTCATATAATAGATGGTCTTTTATGACTGGCTTCTTTCACTTAGCATAATATTCAAGGTTCAACCATGTTAGATCATGTGCCAGTACTGCATTCCTTCTTATGGGCAAATAGAACTCAATTTATGGATGTACAAAATTAAAATCATGTTTTGAGACTTAAACTCTATAAAATCTCCAGTTTCCATACATATGGAAAGATGAGGAACTAAGTTCTGTCACTGTATGAACTTGACAAGCTTCCATTTCCTCACTTGGAAAGTGGAAACACTTTTAATACCTACTTATAGGGTTATTAGGATTATCATAATTTATTACAGACCGGTATAGTGATTTCCCATAGGAATAACTAAATAACCATCAGGTGCCATGAGGACATAAAAACTTTAGCATCTTTCTTTTAAATTTGTTTGTATTTTTAATTGCAAGAGTGATAGATGTTTATTACAACCAATAAAAAATACAGAGGTGAGTTTTTAAGTTCATCTTCTCCTCGGTTCTCCGTCTGCCCTCAGACAGCACCAGCAAAAAGTATGATATACATCTTTCACACATTTTTTATGCTCATACAGATTCACATAATAACATAAAAACTAGCATCCTCTTTCAGATTAACACCCGCTTTCTGGAAACAATTTTTAAAAGTTTGATTCGAATTTAAAGTTATGTAATTAAACCTAATTACTCCATTCCAAAGGAACTTAAATTATATATCCAAATTTATTCAAAATTGGGCAATGGAAGTCTATAGTAAAGCTATGTGAGTGCTGAATGAATTTCACTATCATCCAGGAACCTGACCTTATGGAATGCTTCTGTCCATTTCATGGGAGAACCTACCACTGAGTGTAGACATGTTTATGAAAGTCCCTTAGTGAACTCCCTCCAATGGGTTTTAGTCACCAAAGTTCTCATTTAAGATCTGAAAATGACTGAATTATAAGGTATTTCACCTATAGCTTTCTCATGACACAGACTCTGTGATATCTTACAACTGGTCCAGTGTCCATGAATGAATTTACTACAAACTTTACATGTAGCACCCTCTTTCCAAGAGCCAAATCACTTTGAAAGAAGACAGGGAAAATGATCTCTCCTTTTTTAATTTCTGAAAATACATGCTATGTGGAAAAGGTTTTATCCAGAGGGAAAACTTCTGGATTTTACTGGCTCACTGAAATATAAACCATTTAGTGGCTTTTTTTAAAACCTAAGATTAAGCTTTCTGTCGTCTGTTTGCACATGTCAACCAAAAATAGCAGAGTATATATATAAGAAAAAATGTGTTTGTGTAAAAAAGAAAATTTATACCCCAAAAGCCATGATGTCCTTTTCCTGGAGTGTTGTTTCATGGTTTTTTTTTCTTAATTCAGGTGGTTTATCAAATTTCTGTAATAACATGAAAGAGAATAGTGTTTGCCTATCAACCCTAAAACTTCTCACAGATTTTGCAGGGGACTCACTAATGATAAGTGAATGCTGACAGCTGAGGACTAGCAATTCAAAGAAACCCAGTCAGATAAACAAATATGTTCACTGAGATTTAATATTCTGTTACAGGATAGAAAAATTAATAACTCCTTTAATTGACAGCTTCTTTATTTCCTTTTACCAAGGTATAGATGGCCCCCCCAAATAACCTCAAAATGTATTCAATCTTGGCAGCACACAGCTATTTCCTCTGTGGCCTCCAGGATCCTGCAGCCCTTCATCTTCTACAAGGCAGCACATTTAAATCTTTCAAGGGGCCTTTTATAGCTGGGCCACCCTGCTTCTCTGCACAGGAGATACTGAAGGCTTATTTGTCAGGAGCAATGAAAGACCTATCAAGTCCTGCCACCAGACCAAGAGAGGCCCACCTGCTCCATTCCTAACCCAAGGATGACAAGTGGTTTCTGTTGGTCCTGGTCTTCCCAACAATTTTGAAATCAACATGTTGCATATCTTAGCCTCAATAATCTACCTCAGCAACAAGTAGATTTTTCATCTAACAGCAAGAAGTTGTCAGTCTGACACAAATTTATAACATTTCATTAACGATATCTAACAGAGGCCCTGTGGTTAACTCAATACCACTGCATCATTTATACAAGTCAAGAGTTTGAGGCACTAGCAAAAACCCTTGGTCCTTCCTATTATTGCTTATACTCTCTCTTCAACAAAATTAGAGATAAGGGCAAAATAGTTTCTGCCAGGTAGCAAGGGGGAAGGGGGGGGAAGGGAGGGGGCGGGGGGAAGGGGGCAGAAGTGACCCAAACATTGTATGCACATATGAATAAAATAAAAATTAAAAAAAAAAGAGTTTGAGGCAGTATGTGTCTGGTGATCTGCACTGTGGGATCCAAAGAAATACAGCAGTGCATACAGAAAGCAGAGCCCCACCTCATCATCCCCACTTCCTCACTCCTTGCCAGCCAGCCCCTCCACACCCAGCCTCCCCTCCTGGCTTCAGAATTCTCTTTGCAACCTAAGCTGGACCTGCTGTTTTCCCTCACTGATAAGATATTCCAGAATGTGTCTACACACAGCCATCTGAACTGGATCATTTTCCCCAAATACTCTTAAATGCCTTTTTTTCTGTAGACTGTGAACCCTTTGAGGGCAAGAAGTAGATCTAATTAATCTCTTCTCTCCAGGCCTGGCATTGGTACATAAGTGCTCAATAACATTTTTTAACAAGTGCAATAGTGATAATAAAAATAGAATAGGAAACATTTCTTGGTGTTAAGCCCTAAACTCTTTTGAACAACTTTATTTGTACCATCTCATTTAGGCTTCACAACTGCATTGCAAGAGCGGGAGTACAATTATTCCCACCTTAAAGATGAAAAACTGAAGTTTAGATAAGTATTTTGCCAAAGATCAAACACATAATAAATGGGAGAAAAGAGGATGAGAGCTGGTGGAGTGGCTCAAGTAGTAGAGCACCTGCCTAGCAAGGGTGAAGCCCTGAGTTCAAACCCCAGGCTGCAAAAAAAGAAAAAGGGTTGAAATCCAGTTGCCTTTGACCACAGAGCCTAGACTCTTTCACTCAAGCTCATTGCATTTCTGATAAATGGATTTTATTATTCATCCAATTACATTAGCCCATTTGATTCCTGCTAACAAGAATCCTGCAGACAGGATGGTACAAACAGTAAAGTCCTTGGAAATTTGAGGGGCTCTTATGGTTCCCCTTTAGGTCTTGTGGTACAGAAGAACTACTCTGCCAGTGGATAATGTTGTGTATGTCATCAACACTTATCTATTTTGGTGCCATGTGGGAATGTACCAAACAGTGCACGTAGAGGTTTACACTTTGCTCTTCTTATGGGGAAGAAGGACAATTCAACCAGTGTTTGACAAAAGAGAAATGGCAAGGAACATGAAGTTGCAACCCGGTTCTAATTCATTGGACAATCATGATGCCTTCCACGTGCAGCTTCTTCCGCTCCTGTTTACCTGCCCTGCATAATCACCATCCATTTCATTTCCAGTAGCTCTGTGTGCTGAGCAGCTTATGAACAATTTCCAGGCACTAACTTCAACCTGTAAATGGCCCCATCATCACTTCCCCACACACAGCCTCTTATGTTCCCAGGTGTTATGTAAAGTTTAGTTACTAAGCTTTCTGCACTGTGAGCGGCCTGTCTTCCTGGAACTCTATGAGCAGGAGGAAACTGTAAGCCCTTAGCCTGTTTCTAAGACTTGGAGACATCAAGCTTCACTGAGGTTTACTGGCAGTGAGGTTTGTCCTTATTCCAGATCCTTCAAGCTCTGGCCCCTGTTAAGATTCTTTGAGTACACCCTCTTCTTTTCCCATTTCCCAATCCACTAAAGTTTCTTTTCTGGGACTGAATCACAAATTACAAGGTGTAATCTCAAGGAAAACATTTATTTTGGAGTCACATTAACAACTCAGAGGAGAGCGATAGTGTTTATCCCTAGCATGATGGAGTGGACTCCCACAGATGTGAAAAAGACCAGGCCTTCATTCTAATCCTTAAGCACACACACACATGAGTGTACACACATGGACACAGACACACAGTCAATACTCACAACAGTGAAAGTGACATGCATAGGCAGAGGTAAGAAATGCATCACTAAAAACAGACTATTACTATTCTCTTTAAACCCCAAGTTTGAAACTTATTGTAGTGAGCAATTTACTGACAACTGGCAAATGTACTTAATTACTCACCCTACATGTCAGTCTTTTAAGATGTCATCCCTTGTCCCCAAACCTAGTCTTCTGTACTCTGTGATCCAGGAGCTGATGTTCTGCAAAGCACATTTTGCCTTTGCAAGGTGGCCCTATATTAAACTCTATCAATAGGCGGTACACTCTTCTTCCTGTTTGCTTCTTGTTCCTGTTAGCATCACCCCAACAGTTGTCCTCCAACATGGAAGTGACAGTTCCAGTATTCTGCTCCATTCTATCCCCTCAGAACCAGACTCATCACACCACATCCCTGTTGACCTCTCCCCTAGCTGCTGAAGTATCTGCCTCAGCTGGGTAGTGCTCCCTCCTCAGAGAGCAGAGTCCCAGTTCTGTGTGGCCCTCTCTGAGCTTCTAGATTCTGCCCTTTTCCCTGTGTTCCCCAGCCCTGCAGGTGGGGTCTGCCTCATGTAATTATTACATCTGTATTGCTTTGGTATTCCCATTTGGATTTTTCAGAGACATGTCTAAACAATTCCCTGTATTTAATCTTCTCTGTTGAAAGATCTACTGTGGCTTCTGTTTTTCTGACTGGCACTAATGAATACTCTCTGCTTTAACCATACCCTCTTCCCTGCTTGATCCTCCAACCCTAATGATTTTGTTCCTACAACACTTACCTTCTAACTGCCATACCTTCTAATTCTCACACTCTAATACCAGGTTGGTAACTAATGTTAGTGAATGAGAGTGAAGGACAAGGCAAGACATCAAGGATCATACCCCAAGATCTAGAAGCAGTGTCAGCCTGAGAACTGGTGGCTCATGCCTATAATACTAGCTACTTGAAAGTCTGAGATCAGGAGGATCACAGTTCAAGGCCAGCCCAGGAAAATAGTTTATGAGATCCCATCTCCAAAATAACAAAAGCAAAATGGACTGTGGGGGTGTGGCTCAAAGTGATAGAGCACCTACTTTGCAAGCACAAAACCCTGAATTCAAACCACAGTTGCACCTAAATAAATAAATAAATAAATGCCAGAGCATAAACTCTTAACTGGCTCACTTACAGAATGGAGCAATCTTCCTAGTCAGCCTGTTTTAAAGTCAAATGAATAAAGGAGATTGCTTGCTCAAATACTTGAAAAGGAGGCTCAGAAGCTAATAAGCCACAATTGCATTTGAACAATTTTAGGAATTTGGGATGATATGATAAATAGGCCAGTTATAGGCACCCCCACCAGCTGATTAAAAGGACACCAGGAGAAACTACTGTCCATATTACTCTCTACATCACTTCTCTACATCCACCAACTACAACAAAATCCAACCTTGTGAAATTCAATTTGTGAGTCTTCCTCTCTTGGCCCTCTCCAGGGTCCTCCTCTAGAGTTATAGTAGGGGAGTGGCTTATAGGAGGTTTTCAGTATTTACCATTCCTCTGAGAATTGGCCTCTTAATCACACTTACTCAGGATTTCTAGCTGAGATAAGAACTGAGAAAATGGTATTAGTTCAAGAAAAGAAATGAAGAATAATTCTGGAGGGCCAAAGCATGCAAAACATGTTTCATCAGACACTCCTGAGTACAAATCCTGGATTTACCTATCACTTTGTAGTCTGAGAGTCAAGCAAGTAACTCAACACCCCTGGGCCTCAGTTTCTTCAGTTGCAAGATGGGGTATGACCTTGCAGGACCTTTTTAAGGATAAGACCTAATATGTGGAATGCCCTTAGCACAATGGCCTGGCAGAGACTCACTTGGCAGTGGAAGTTTTAATTAAGCCTGGCTGAGGTGATCACATGTCATCTCTAACTCTAGCAAGCTCCCATCTTTTCTTTAGTTTTTTGAAGCAGAAACAAAGCCTCAGTCTCAGCTTTTCATTTCCTCTCAAAGGCCTCCACTGCCCACACTGCCCCTGGGGGTTCCTTTTCCCCTTCTCCAAGATCAACTGAAAAGAGATGCATTTGCCCCAGCTCCCTGGCCTTCTTGTAGTTCCCAAAATAGGTTGTGTAGTTTGTTTTTCACTTCTAGGTTTATGGCTGAGCACCACAGTGAGACAGAGACAGACAGAAACAAAATTAGTAAGAATCCTTCTTGTAATGGCTGGTAGTTTCTGACTTGTCTGGAAGGATGACCTTGGACTTCTGTCCCCCTGTCATACCTACGGCAAAGCAAGGATGGGATTACTGATGCGCTCTCTCCCAGGCCTTCCTTTCAGGCTGAAGATGAAGAGAAACATACATTTCTTTGGCCTCTAGAAGGCAAGTGGCATTTCTAAGGCCCCTGCACTAAAATGACAGAAAATCTATCACCACACCTCTTTCCTGCTCAGGGCAGAACCCTTAGGCCAATGCTCTGTGGGTCTGGGTTGCCTGAATGAGAGGATCTCAGATTTGGGGGAAGAGAAAAAGTGTGACAGATGGAGGATCTGATATACTTGTACTGCTTCTCAAGTCTATTCCAGGCTCCTACCTGCAAAGGGCCTGCTTATTTATCTCTATTTTAACAAGCCCAATACCAGCAACATAGTAAAACCAACAGCACAGAAAATCTAACACTTCCTGTGTTCCACACACAGTTCTAAATGCTTACTTCATTTAATTCTCACCAGGCCCCATAACTTAGGTGTTATCCATTTCACAAATGAGGGAACTGAGGCCACAATAAGGCAAATCACTTATCTGATCTCACTCTAAGCAAGAGGCAGAGCTGGGATTTGAACAGAGGCCTGTCTGACTCCACATTCTTTTCTACTATATTATGCTTTTCTAATAAATCTCCCCCACTCCAAAGGAGTCCCTTCCTAATCCTTGACAGAATCTTCTAACTCTGGGCAGGATGTTCCCTAGAATTCTTGCTATTCCATGAGAAAAGAGCAAGCACTCCCCAACAAATTCCTCAGATTTCTTCTCACTCTAGCTGGAGAATCATTACAATAGAGATGCCTAAATTTTGAAGGTAAAGGCTCATGCACTTTGGAACAGAAATCAGAGTGGACTAGGGAAATGCAAGCCAAGGCCGAGACAGTTGGCTCAAGTCCTCTCAGTCCTTTATTTGATGCCTCAGGCTCTCAGGCCACTGCGGAAAGCTCCCGTCACCTCTGGGAATCTGTGTATTTCCTTAGAGAGGAAAGTAGAAATAGGAGGCTGGAATAAAGAGAGATAAAGACTTTTTGTAAGCACTCCCTTTGCCCACACACATTTTTATTAGTTTGTTATCTTTTGGGTCTGGATATTTTTAATAGACAACAGTGTTCTTTGGTTTTAATTCCCTCCAAAACTGAGCTATATCTGAGCAAATGTTTGAGAGCTTTCTTAGACTCCTTGCAATCTGTGACCTGTGGAAAGAAAAGGGGTCTTGGTATTAGTTGGCATGTTTATCCTCCCCTCATCCACAATCCATGTCAAAATACCACTGCGGGGAGAAGAAAGCCCAAAGTGGCTGTGTCGCAATGCTCCTGATACCTGCCCCTCCATTCTAACCTGTCTTTGCTTTCCCTTCTACGTCTGCCTAAGCAGGGACAGGCCACAATTTGTAGAGGAAGAAAACCCTTGCCACCACTCCTATGGAAATAGGTGGCCCTGCTGAGCCCATTTTGGTGCCATAACCAGGTCAAAACCATGCTCCATTCCTTATTTCCCAGCTGGCTGTTCGAGCAGCTTACTCTCACTGACTGTTTAGTCAATTCCACTTCAAAGAGAAAAATACCCATTCCTTTTCCTCTAATAAAATTTCATTTGCTTTTCTAGGCCTCCAAGCAGAAGGAACTTTGATAAAAATTTTCCCAGTAGCACTAATCTAACACAAAAACTTTTTGACATTCTGAAATTTTTTCAGGATTTCCTCAACCTATTCAATTAATACTATTAACAGTCCTCTCTGCTTGGTTCCAGAAATATTTATTCAACAACTATTATAAAAAAATCAGATACCATTCTAGGTACTGACAGGGTATTAAACAAACGAAAAAAGGCATAGACCCTATCCTTCATGGGAGAAACTAAGTCAATGTGGAAAACAAAATCACATGGTTAAATAACTCTCGCCATAGATAGCCTGCCTGTCACCAGTAGCAGTCATGACATTTTCCATTAAAATACTAAACAATTCCTATGGCAAGTAAAGGATTAATCTCATCTCATATACCATACTCAGTCATCCTGAACTTAGCTGCTGAATTTCTTGCATATCCAGAAGCCAGGCAAAACTAAGAATGATGTCTATGAAGACAACATGGCAGAGTTCCTTTTCTCTTATGGCAAGTGTGGACAAGTTGCCATTATTCATTGTACACACAGGTTATCACATCCAAAGCAGTTGTGACACTGAGGACTGATGCCTTTTTTTTTTATTATTCATATGTGCATACAAGGCTTGTGTCATTTCTCCCCCTGCCCACACCCCCTCCCTTACCACCCACTCCACCCCCTCCCTCTCACCCCCACCCAGTCAATATCCAGCAGAAACTATTTTGCCCTTATTTCTAATTTTGTTGTAGAGAGAGTATAAGCCATAATAGGAAGGAACAAGGGTTTTTGCTGGTTGAGATAAGGATAGCTATACAGGGAGTTGACTCACATTAATTTCCTGTGTGTGTGTGTTACCTTCTAGGTTAATTCTTTTTGATCTCACCTTTTCTCTAGTTCCTGGTCCCCTTTTCCTATTGGCCTCAGTTGCTTTTAAGGTATCTGCTTTAGTTTCTCTGCATTAAGGGCAACAAATGCTAACTAATTTTTTAGGTGTCTTACCTATGCTCACCCCTCCCTTGTGTGCTAAAGCTTTTATCATGTACTCAAAGTCCAATCCCCTTGTTGTGTTTGCCCTTGATCTAATGTCCACATATGAGGGAGAACATACGATTTTTGGTCTTTTGGGCCAGGCTAACCTCACTCAGAATGATGTTCTCCAATTCCATCCATTCACCAGTGAATGATAACATTTCGTTCTTCTTCATGGCTGCATAAAATTCCATTGTGTATAGATACCACATTTTCTTTTTTTTTTTTTTTTTTTGAATTTTTATTTTATTTTATTTTATTTTATTTTATTATTCATATGTGCATACAAGGCTTGGTTCATTTCTCCCCCCTGCCCCCACCCCCTCCCTTACCACCCACTCCACCCCCTCCCTCTCCCCCCACCCCAATACCCAGCAGAAACTATTTTGCCCTTATTTCTAATTTTGTTGTAGAGAGAGTATAAGCAATAATAGGAAGGAACAAGGGGTTTTGCTGGTTGAGATAAGGATGGCTATACAGGGCATTGACTCACACTGATTTCCTGTGCGTGGGTGTTACCTTCTAGGTTAATTCTTTTTGATCTAACCTTTTCTCTAGTACCTGTTCCCCTTTTCCTATTGGCTTCAGTTGCTTTAAGGTATCTGCTTTAGTTTCTCTGCATTAAGGGCAACAAATGCTAGCTAGTTTTTTAGGTGTCTTACCTATCCTCACCCCTCCCTTGTGTGCTCTCGCTTTTATCATGTGCTCATAGTCCAATTCCCTTGTTGTGTTTACCCTTGATCTAATGTCCACATATGAGGGAGAACATATGATTTTTGGTCTTTTGGGCCAGGCTAACCTCACTCAGAATGATGTTCTCCAATTCCATCCATTTACCAGCGAATGATAACATTTCGTTCTTCTTCATGGCTGCATAAGATACCACATTTTCTTAATCCATTCATCAGTGGTGGGGCATCTTGGCTGTTTCCATAACTTGGCTATTGTGAAAAGTGCCGCAATAAACATGGGTGTGCAGGTGCCTCTGGAGTAACCTGTGTCACAAGAATGATGCCTTTGTTTCTAGCTTACTTCAGTGCCATTTAAGGGCCTACTATTTGTGATTAAAAGGGACACCCTCTTCTATGACCCTCATTGGCCCCTTCCCACATATCCCCATTCTGCTTGCTTATATATATCCCTCTGGTGACACAAGAAAGCAAAAGTCAGATTTCAAATAGTCTGGAAAAGCCAACACTAGCATAGCAGCTCTCTCCAACCTGAGCTTCACTAAAGTGAGTGTCCTGTAGTAACTTTCAATCAACACACCACTTCCATTATGCATAATTAATGGAATTTTTAGAGGAAGGCTATATTGTAACAATTTTCAAAACTCTCTGTAGAATATAGCAATAGCATGACCTCAGAAAGTTATTGGTGTCTAGGTGAAGGACCAAAAATTTATAAGTGTATTCAAATTCTGAGTTAGAGAAAGACGGAGCTATGGTTTGAGATGGCAGAGAAATTAAAGTTAAAGGATAACAATAATTTACCCACCCCCACCTTATGAGATAAATCGACAGCAGTACACATAAATTATACTGAAGATGAGAGTACAATTTAAAAAAAAAAAAAAACCTTGTACAGAGTATTATAGCCTGCCTTCAGTTGTTTCACTTTAATTGTTCTAGCCATCTTGCTCATCTTGCTCAGTCTTTTTATCATCTCCATTGTTACAGATGAGAAAATTGAGAGTCAGAAATAGTAAGTAATTGCTTGAGGAGCCACTGGGAACAAGAGACAGCATTTGCACCTGATATGCACAGCCTTCCACTGTGCCAGGCTGCCCTATGAAGCACTGGAGACTGGAGAGGTTGGTCCTGTGCCCTGAGAGTCAAATGGAAGACTCCAGCAAAATGGCCAGTGAAAAGCAAATGAAATGACAGAGGAAGAGTTACCTGACCTGCTAGAACAGGGTAAGGAAAAGAGATAAAGATAAAGAATGTGGTGAAAAGATGGCATGGGGCATTAAGAAGTGTCTCTTTTATTCAGGACTTCGTTGTTCTGAGCCTTTTTGCCCTCCTGTCATTATCCATATTCATTCCTCTCTCTCTCTCTCTCTCTCTCTCTCTCTCTCTCTCTCTCTCTCTCTCTCTCTCTCTCTCTCTCTCCTCCCCTCCTCTTCTCCCTCCCTCCACCAATCTTCCCTCCCTCCCTCCCTTTGCAAGAGAGCTATCCCTAGCTCTTCAGCATCCATACACTCACATAGGAGAAAATACATAGGTATCCAGACGCTAAATGCAACTCTTCTGTATCAGACTTCTTACTGTATCAGACTTTGGCAGAGGACCCCAAAGAATTAATTCTTGCAAGACTTACAAAGGAGGAGGGTGAAGAGGACCCTAAACCCACTTCTAGTCTATATAAGATGTTCAAGTTGCAGAGTCAGGAGAGAGTATTTCTTTGGAGAAAGTTCCTGGGGCACAGTGCATTTTCCACATCTACCAATTCCAACATAAGAGGCTTACAGAGGACTGTCTGAGAGTTTGGCCTGCACTCTCTGAATTTTAAAGGGCATAAAGACTAGTCTATGATTCACACTTCTCTTAAGATATATCCCGTGCACATATTAGATGTCTAATAAATATATGTTAAATGATTGAGATTAAAGAACAAATGAGTGAACAATCGAATGAATACCTGAAAAGTATGAAAGTGAGAATCTATCACTAGAACCAAAGAGAAGAGATAGGTACATTTGCTGCCTAACAGTGCCAGAGTGTACATCCACATACCCTTAAACAAAAGTTTACAGAAGGATGCTGGGTATAGTGCCTCAAGCCTGCAATCCTAGGAGGGAGAGATCTGGAGGATCACAGTGGCATGCACCTGTCATCCCAGCACAAGTAGTAAGATCGCAGTCCAGATTACCTTGGGCATAAAGCAAAACTCTATCTCAAATAACCAACCTAAAAGGGCTGGTGGAGATCTCAAGTGATAGAGTGCCTGCCTAGCAAGCACGAGACCTGAATTCAATCCCCAGTAACACACACTCAAAAAAACAAACGTTACAGAATGAAGAAGTGCAGAGAGGAAACCAAGGTTATGTTGCCCTTTCATGATATTAGATAACTTTAGCTAGCAGATGAGTCCATCGTGGTCCAGGACATCTTCATGCCTTTGTTAGACAGTCCTTTCTTCAAGTTAAGCCCTAAGAAGAAGATCAGAGAAAATACAGGCAACACTGTAGATGAAAAAAGGTTCTGGAGTTAAAAGTCATTTGGTTCCAAATCCAGTTGATAAAAGATTCTGATTCCCGAGTCTTTAATTACTTGCCTATCTTTCATATTCTTATTTCTTCCACTCCTACTTGGTCCAGTCCTTACTAGACAAAAGACTTGACAGTAGACATGAAGGAGATTGCCTCACTCCCCTCTAATCAGCACTCTGAGAACATTCTGTAGCATCCCAGGCCCAAGAGCCAGATAAAGTGTGCCCAGTGCTGTTCGAGCAATAGGCATCATTTATCTGTGCATATCAGCTTCTATCACCTGGAAGAAATTCTCAATTTTGATTAAGGAATGAAACCACATTTATAATCTAGCCTCATGTTCCAGAACAAGTTTCTGAATTATAGGCCCTGTCTGTGACTATACTCTACTACACAGCATAGTAAGTAGCATGCTTTCATAAATGCACTCAACATAGTCATGCCATAAGAAAGAAATGTGGATGCTTGGGCAAATACATACATTTGAAAGACTAAGTCCAAACAAAAATCATCATGGGGGACTTAGAACACCTTTCACCAAAATAGATTGCCTAGGTCTGCCAAGGCTCCCATGAAAGAGGAAGACAAACTAGACTCTGAGCAGCAACAAAAACCAAACCTCACCATATTTTCAATGCCCAAGTTATCAAATGAAAGCAGTCAGGGCAAACAGGCACAGGCTCCGGGATTTTCCAGATCTATTTATCCAGTTCTGTTTGGAATAGGGAGAGATTTCAAGGCAAGGAAATTCCAGAAGGCCCCTTGTAAGGAGCCAAGCGTTTGATATAAATTTCTGTCGCTCCTTACTTCCCCATGCAAATCTCTCATCACTCCATCCAAGTAACTTTCAAAAACCACAGCTTCCTCTGTATCTTACACTAGAAACCTGTGCACTTGTAGCAGGATAAGCATGAACTAAGTACTTACTCTCTCCCCGTTGTTTGGAGAGAAGGTCTGAGCTCATCAATGGCTTGGTTCAGTTTGCTCCTGAACTGGGGAGAGGAGAAGCAAAGACCCAAAAACATTCATTTATGAGGGAAAAATAAAAGAATTAAATATGTAGAACTTGGCCAAATCATGCCCAAAGGGAGATATAAATACCCATGAGCATTTGAAGGGTGGAACTAAATACCACAAAGAGGACTTTTTTCAAAATACTTCATGTGGCTAGAACTGGGGGAGATGGAAGGAAAGGAAAGTCTGACCCAAGTGTTAAGGAATTCTGCCTCTACTCTGTTGAGGAAGCTGCTGCCACCACAACCTAGGCTGAAGCTTCTACATGCTAGAATTCATGTACTGCTCCCATTTCAACATCCATTTCTCAGATGTCTTTGCTTGAGCTTAGAAATACAAGTTTAAGTGTTGCCCCTGTGTCTATATTCTCTCTGTGCCTTTTGCATATATTGTCGCCTCTTGTATCCGTTTCCAGTATGCCTTTTTCTTAATATATTCTCTACTGTACAATATGAAAGGGGCCCAGACTTATAGCATTACAGGGCAGCAGGTGTGTATGACTAGTTGGAACAAACAGATAAGCTTAATAAAGGTGACTTTGAAAATAAGAAACCAATCAAACTTTGGTGACTTGAATATATCAATCAGATCTGCAGTTCTGGGACTTGCCTGGATGCTTCTCAGTCTTCTCTGAGTTCTCTGGAGGGAAGACGGATGGAGTCAGCTGAATATAGTCAGAAAATACATCTTAGCAGTTTTCTCCTGAGACACAGTATGCACACTATATGTGTGCATACTTCTGGAATTTCTAGATGGAAAGAAATATATATGGTGAGAACATCTTTGCTGAGTCTTTCGACACATTTATTCCCAGATGGATTCAGTGCAAAAGTGAAAGCAATTTTTTAAGGAGTAAAGACATTTTAATAAAGGTTTAGCTTGAATGTAAGCTAGAGATACAGACCTCTCCATCACATGAAGGTTTGTGAGGGGCTCTATGTTTGAGTTACAAGCTCTTACCTAGTTTGTATTCAAACACTAAACTGGAGATCTGAAGAGTTCAAATCCCTCTTTTATTATTTCAATATCTGAATGACATTGGATAAGTCAAATTTATTTTCCTGTTCAGTTTTCTTACATATAAAAGAATAGATTGAACTAGATAAATGAGGTTTTTTAAATGCTTTTCTTAGGCAGATTTCTTTTTAAATACATTACACAATAATGTCCAATAACATAAATCAGATAAAAATACAAACTTTCTGATTAAGGTAGAACTGAGTGGTCCAGAGCTTTGACCCGACCCCTCCTCCCACTCCCTACTGTAGGTCCTGACCTTTAGTCTCTCTCAGGAACTCTTGGGCACCTTCTCTAAGCAAAAGACTTTGAAAGACACTAAATCCCCTACTCCCTCAGGTCTTTTCTGACTCTGGTCCCTTATGGGTTTAAATAGCAGCAAGCAAAGAAATAAGCTGGGCAGTGGTGACATGGCTAATCCCAAAGACCCTAATTAAAAACAGATTCAAATGACTGAGGAATTGGTGTTTCAAAGGCTCCTTTAAGATTCAAAATCTAAAGAAAATAAACCTACAAAAGACAGGAGTAACAACAGCAACAAGAAAGCAGGTTTTCTACGTTAGCATTCTCCATCTCTCTGTCTCCCTCCCTGCACCTTTCTCTGGTTCTTCTTCTTGCTCCCTTCCTCCCTCCCTCTCCCTGTCCATCTTCTTCACATCTCCAAAGCAAGACCCAATAAGGGATTGAACAACTCAATCCCTTATTGCTCATGTAGGAAACTACATGCTTAGTAACTGCAGTCAGGTAAGCCAAGGGGAGGGGGAAGCAAAGGACAAACTGGGAGGGCACTCTGGCACTGTAGCCTCAGGTGTGAGTGTGCTTGCAAGAGAGAAGGGAGTCCAGGGCAATTCAGAAACTGAAGGTGTCCCCCAAAAGCACCCCTCCCATCAAATGGCTTTACAGGAAAAAGGACTTCTCATACTCAGTCAGCGAGCTTCAGGATGATGCTATTACACATAGTTGTCAGGCATACCCAACCCAACAGAAGACAAATTTGTAGAATCTATTAAAACTGAAAATCCACATGGCATTTGACATAGTCATTCAACTACAAGTATATCCTATGAGTAAACTTGCAGAAAAATATCTCTGCAAAGACGTCCACAAAACTATGCTTGCAATCACAAAAGACCTGAAACTGCCTAAATATTGTTTGAGATGCCATAAATATATTTAGTTTTGCTCATACAATGGACTGTGCTGTAGTCATTAAAAAGAATGAGTCAACTTTATATTGATGACAAAGAAAGAGCATTAACATCCAACACTAAGTGCAAAAGGCAAGGTGAAAATATTGTGTACAATATGGCACTTTGTTTCTTATATAAAAAGGGTGTGTACCAAATGGCCAAGACATACATGAAGACATGCTCAACATCCTGGCCATAAAGGAAATGCAAATTCAAATGACATTGAGATGCCACCTCAGTCACGCCAGTCACAATGGCCGTCATCATAACACAAACAACAACAAATGCTGGTGGGGATATAGGGGAAAAGGAACCCTTCTACACTGTTGGTGGGAATGTAAATTAGTACAACCACTATGGAAAGCACTATGGAGGCTCCTCAAAAACAAAAAATAGAACTGCCATATGATCCAGCAATACTACTCCTAGGCATGTATCTAAAGGAATGTGCTCCAGGATATGAGCGAGTCACTTGCACATGCATATTTATTGCAGCACTATTCACAATAGCCAAGCTTTGTAAACAACCCAGATGCCCCACAACTGATGAATGGATTAAGACAATGTGGCATATGTACACAATGGAGTTTTAATCAGGCAGAAAGAAAAATGAAAACAATGTGAATAAAATGTGAATAAATGAATAATTTTAATAAATAAATAGAATTTTAAAAAAAGAAAGAAAAATGAAATTAGCTTGTTAGCAGGTAAATGGATGGACCTAGAGAACATCATGTTAAGCAAAACAAGTCAGGCTCAAAAGTCAAAGATTGCATGTTTTCCCTCATATGTGGAAGTTAGACCTAAAATTTAAACATGCGTGTGTATGTGTATACACATATACATATACATATATATGCGAGAGAGCAAACAAGACTGTATTAGTGGGTCTGTCTGAGGGGACAAGAGGTGGGAGAGGGAAAGAAATTGTTACAGAATGAAAAATATTGAAACAAATCATTTATATATGAATATAATATAATGTAATGTACCTTAAGCTCCTGAATATTAAGGGAGCATGGTGATAGAGAAAAAGTAAGTAATGAGGGAGTTAATTTGACTAAAGCACAATATATACAGGCCTGAAGTACCATGCTGAAACTCCCTTGGACTACCAATACACACTTTTTAAAAAATGAAGGGCAGGAGGGTAAAACAGGTCTTTTCTAGGGATGGGTACTAGTGGGAGGAGAATGGGCATTAGGAAGGTCTGAAGGAGTATGAATATGGTGGGTGTATTTTGTATTTATATATGAAAATAGAAGAATGAAAACTGTTGAAATTGTCCTAAGAAGGGAGGGAGAGAAAAAGAGGAAGAATGATGGAGGGGGTAAATCTAACTAAGAGATGTTGTAAGCACATATATAAATATCTCAATGTATCTCCCTGTACAACTATTATATGCTAATTTTTTAAATTTTATAAAAAAGGATATGTACAAATATATTCTTGCCTATTTACAGAACATTCCCGGAAGTGCTAACAATGGCTAGGGTATAAAAGTCAAGGCCAAGAAGGGAATGTACCTCTAGGAAGAAAAAGGCTTTCTTTAAGTGAACTTTCATATGCTGGTCCTGTTTGTTTTTTAATGTGCATATGTGTATTTAAAAGAAAACAAATATAAGAATGTGTGCTAGAATAAAACCTGTCAAATTGATGTAGCTTTCAACAAATCATCATAGGCTTTAAGAGTTCAAAAATCAGCCAACTGGTATCTTTTTAGGAAACTAAATTGGAATTGGATTGGGAAAGTAGCTGGATCATTTCAGATTCCCACTGAAAACCAGACTGTCAGTGGTATACAGGGAAGAAAGTACTGACTTAAGAGCAGGAGACCTGGTTTCCAGTGGTGTCCTCCCATCTTAAAAAAGTCACATGATATAAGCTTGCTCACCTCTCTCTTCATCTATAAAATGACTGCATGATCTAGGTAGTCTCTGAGTTTCCTTCCCTCCTGAAAGAATCACAGTGTCTGACCTGTCGTGGTCATAAACTTGGGCTTTGGAATTCTAATACTGGCCCTATAGATCTGTTACTCATGTAACCTTGGGCAACATACTCTATCTTGCAAACTTAAATTTCCTTACTTAGAAAACACAGACACCAATTCTATCTGCTTCACAGGGTTTTTTGGCAACTGACCAGGAGACTACTCTAAAGCACAAACACAGGAAAACCCTCTCTCTGGTAGGCTCATCCCACATAGCCACAGCCTCCACCCCTAGCTCAAATGTCACCTTCCTTGACCACTGATCTACATTGACCTCCCTGTCCTGTTTTCCTTCTATCCTACTACCTGTTTTATTCGTTTGTAGCATGAAACACAAATTTTAATTAGCACGAATGCTAGTGTGTTTATTGTCTGTCTCACCCCATCTAGAGTGTGAGCTCCATGAGCTTAGTGATTCCATTTTTCATGTTCTGTCACTGTCTCTAGCCCCTTGCACAGTAGCTGATTCACACAAATTTACAGAATGACTGAATGAATAAAAGTATTAGCCTCTTGTTTTTGTTGACCCTCACAATAACTCTGAGCCAGAAGAGACTAATGGAGAATGTCTGTGTAAATTGTTAATCCCATTTTACAGAAGTACAGAGCAGCTAAATAATGTGCCCAAAGTTATATAGCTAGTAATGGCAAAGCCAAGACCGAAGCCTATCTTTTATTTAATCCTAAATTCCGTTCTTTCAAATGCTGGACTCTTCTAGGACAGAGAATTCCCTTGACTGGAGTTACATACTTACAACTTCTGCCTGGCTCCAAATTGCATGCTTCAAACACCAATCATGTTCAACCTTCATCTCTACATTGCCTGAAACCCCACTAATGGGAAACCCCATAAAGAATGGGAAATCTCACTAATCAATGCCATAGCACATTTATCCCCCGCAGTCTCCTCCTGCTGACCCTTTAAAAGTCTTTGCTGGAGGCAAAGAAAGGAAGATATTCAAGCCATGCAACAACACTTTGAAAGACCCCAGCTGAAGCTCAGAATTATTCACAATTGCCAAATAGCAAAAGTGACAAGTTGTAACCAGTCATAAGAAGTAGTCATATGGAAAGCTGTATTACATTTGGAGAAGTAAACAGAAGCAACTGAAAATAAACATTAAGATCTTAGATGTTGATTAATGGCTTGCCATGTTTGTCATTTTTGAGGTTATGTAAAGTTTATGGGCATTGCTTGCCTAAATGATGTTCTTATAATTAAGCTATCAGCATATATAAAATTCTTGGCTATACGGCCCACAAAAATACAAGTAGCTGTAAGTAATTCTTTCATTTGGGAATATAAGTTCTATCACTGACATGGGAAAAAACTTTTAGACACAGAGCTTTGCAGGGAGCAAAACATAAATACTGCCCTGGCAAGGGCACCAATAATGGTAGTGTTGCACTCAGAAGAGTAAATCACACAGAATGAGCAAGGAACGGTGCTTAACCAATCACATGCATGTTCTGGGGGAGATAGCTTTCAAATGAGGTTAAAAACATTTAGCTAAGAAAAACTTCCATATTTCTGTTTTGCTCTTTTACAATGGAATGGTAACACAAAAGTTTGCTTGCACTCAGAACCCAAACAGCATATTCAGTCATCTTAAAAACAAAACCAAAAAAAAGTTCCATTTTTCCAGTAGATAAAAACACTTTGCCTTTCCAAGGCAATTCTCTCAAAATCTGTACTTAATTCCATCTCCAAAAAAGTCAAACTGAATGTCCTATCAAAAAAAAAAAAAAAACCACACAGCTCAGTGTACTGCTATTTTATACACATGTAACTGTGGTCACCAGTAAGATATACATGTACAAATCTTACAGATTTGAGCCACAAAATACATTGGCACCTCAATTAAATGGGTCTTTCAGGATCAGAGAATATTAATAACTAAAGAAAATAGCAAATAGCAACGGCCACATTACAACAGTGTTTCTCAAAGTAGTTTGTGAGCATTTATCACAAATACCTACACCTCACCTTAGTGCTAGAATTTCATGGACAGGAGTCATTGCTGTGATGTGAAAACAAAACAAGACAAACAAAACCCTCCCAGGGTGAATATTTTACATTCTAAAGTTTGAAAAACACTGAATTATGCAAATGAAGTTACCTGCTCAGACCAAGGAAAGCAGGCTTCTCAAACCCAATGTGTAGGTAGCAACAAAGAGAGGGATTGTTTCCACTTTTGCAGAAGGAAAAAGGGAAATATCTATGTAGAATAATCAAAACTATATCCTATGGACATCTTATTTCACTTTTTTCTCTTCTTTCTTCAGTAAAATAGAGGGTGACTTTTCCAAGCACAAAAGACTCATTTCCTTATTAGGAATCTATAATCATTTCATATATATAAAAACTAAGAAATATAAATAAAAGCAGGTTTGGAGATGGAGAGAAATGATGGATTAAGTTCTTGGCATTGATTTATAAAAGAATTATTTATTATGCATCATTGCCAGTTTGAACAGTTTAGGATTATGAAGTAGAGTATTCCTGTGGACAGCTAGATATTCCAGCCTTGTGTTCAAAGAGCAGGAGCAATATGGAGCCAAAAACATGTAAGTGATACTAGCAGCCTTAAATATAGAGGGTTTAGAATGGCAAAAGAAGAGCAAGCACCAAATCTCTGGAAACATCCTCAGGAAGAAAAATCCTCAAAGTTAAATAATGGCTGGTGATGGCCCAAGAAGAACAAGAAAGGATGACAAAATGATATGGTAGAAATCAAAGAAAGCAGGTCCAGAAAAAGGGTGAGCAACAGCATCAGACACAAGAGAGAAAGTACACACTATAAATCCAAAATGTATCTACTGAGTTTGATAATTGAGTCCCTGGTAGTCTCTATAAGAGATGTTTTTAAACAGTACTATAAAATGAAGCCAGATTGCATAGAATTGACAAGCAAGAAGATGAGGAATTCAAGACTGCTGATAGGGACAATAGTTGGAAGAAGCTTGACTGGGAACAGAGAAGGTACAGTATTAAGGATTTTTAACAAGGAATAGGCAGGTACTTATCTATGTATAAAGAGAAAGAATCAGTGAGGAGGAGAAGAATAAAGAAATAGAATGGAGTGGAAATAATCTATGAACAAGTTTCCAGAGTAAAGAAGGGTATATTAATCTGCCTAGGCAACTATAACAAAACACCATAGACTGGGTGACTCAAATAACAGGCGCCCATTGTCTCACAGCTCAGGAGCCTCTGAAGTCCAAGGTCAAGGTGCTGGCAGATTAAGTTTCTGATGAGGCATTCTGAGTGAGGTTAGCCTGGCCCAAAAGACCAAAAATCCTATGTTCTGCCTCATATGCGGACATTAGATCAAGGGCAAACACAACAAGGGGATTGGACTTTGATCACATGATAAAGCAAGAGCACATAAGGAAGGTATGAGGATATTTAAAACACCCAAAAAACTAGATAGCATTTGTTGTCCTCAATGCAGAGAAACTAAAGCAGATAATTTAAAGCAACTGAGGCCACTAGGAGAAGGGGACCAGGAACTAGAGAAAAGGTTAGTTCAAGAAGAATTAACTTAGAAGGTAACACCCACGCACAGGAAATCAATGTGAGTCAATGCCCTGTATAGCTATCCTTATCTCAACTAGCAAAAACCCTTGGTCCTTCCCATTATTGCTTATACTCTCTCTTCAACAAAATTAGAGATAAGGGCAGAATAGTTTCTGCTGGGTAGGGAGAGGTAAGGGGGGGAAAGAGGGGAAGGGAGGGAGTGGGGGGAAGTGGGAAGAAATGACCCAAACATTGTATGCATATATGAATAAAATAAAAATTTTTTTAAAAAGTTTCTGATGAGGGTTCTCTTCCTGGATTTCAGGTAGCCACCTCACAGTGCTCTCACATAGCAGAGGAAGAAAGAGTCTGGTCTCTTCCTCTTCCTTTAAGGATACTAATCCCTTTACAGGTGCCTCAACCTCAGGATCTCAACCAAACCTAATCAGCTCTCAGAGGCCTCACATCCAAACACCATCACGTTAGGAGTTTGGAGGGAGATAAACATTAGTCCATAACAAGGAGTATATGTAACTAAAGAATAGAGGAAAGAATCGCATTTAAACAGAAGAGGAACATTTTGCTTGCACACTAGGGTAATGTATATAGGAAAGTCAGATGCAAGTACATTTATAGGTGAGGAGGGAAGAAAGGAAATGGGTAAAGTTACAACCTTAATTTCCTCTATGAAATAGACAGAAAGAGCATCTGTTTAGATGGGAGTGAGGGGTATGAAAAGATAGCTTGAAAATACCAGAGGAATTAGAGTAGCTGTTACAGGACATGGGAAAGAAAGCTGGCTGGTATAGGTGAAAGGACTACTTAGCTAAGTTGAGACATGGTGAAGGTTTATAACTATTAACTACTAGTCATCCAACAGAGAAGGTTGTGCAATTTCCTTCAGCAGCACTCAGTGTCCTGGTGATAGAAGTAACAGGGGTCATCTCAGTGGATATTTTAAGTAGGATAAAAGGGAAGGTCATAGGAGTCAAAGAGGTTAAGTAATTTTAAATGGAAAATTAAATAGAATTGAAGTCAATCAAAAATTAGAGTTAAAAACTAATTTATAAGCCAGGTTCCAAAGTCTTCATTTATGCTGGGTACAAAGTACTCAGAAATGTTGGATAAGCCAATATTTATTGTAAAGAAGGAAGAAAGCCAAATAACTAGATTGCATAAAATCCAAAGGTAGAGGGACCTTTACATGGAGACCCAGGAACAAGGGTGTAGTGAGACATGAGGAAATACAAACACCACCCTTGGCGCAGTGATGTACAACATCTGAAAGAATGATCTCCCTTTTTTCAAAGGGGCCACTAAGAAGCAGTTTCCTCAGAGAGATGCATGTCAGCTAAAGCTGGGGATTTGGGGGAATTAACTGAAAATAAAACAAGGCTCAGTAGAGGGGTACGAGCGAGTAAACGATGGGAGATGAGCCGGTGAGAAGGAAGCTTGTAGCTGTGAGGAAGTTAAATGGGAGTTCAAAAGATGTTTGTGTGCTTAGTCCCAGTTCAAGCTGTTAGCCAACTTTCAACCCTGTGGTATGTACCTCCCATTTCCAGCTACACCACAACTGGTGTCCCTACAGCAAGACTCCCCTTAGTCTCCAAGCTTAGATGGGAAGGCCTTCTTTTCTACATATTCCTGTCTACTTAGTAGTTTAAGCTCAGCCCAAACTTAGCCCAGCAGGTAGCCCTGTTTCTAACAGCCTCAGGGTCTGAGTCACGTCTTTTGTCCACTGTCAGTCTGTAACTTTTCCATCACAACCTAAACTCCAAACTTCATTGCTTTCCTCTCTTGAATATGATCCTTGTCACTGATCAAATTTCCCTGGAACATGATACCATAACTAAGCAACAGAGACCTACCTCAGCCTAGCTTCCCCCCATGCATCTTTAGGACTCTTTGCATGACCACACATGCATTCAAAGAGCTACAAAATACGCCCTTCTTTGGGCTCTGTTGAGATGTAGCTCATTGCCCCACATGCAACCCTCTTCAAGGGTTTTCCCTTTCTTTCTTTATCAGTCTTCTGGCACTACTGAGGCAAAGATCTCAATTCCATGCTAATTATGATATTGAAGGAGTGGGAAAGCCACTCTGATAGCATCAATCAAGCACTCAAGGCAAAATGAAATTCAAGGGAAGTAACCAGAATATTTAATAGTGTGATTATGATGGAAGTAATAGATGGATATAGTCAGCTAAGCTTTAAGAAAGCAGACTTTCAAATCTCCAAATCAGATAGAAGCATGATCACATTCTCTGAGACACTCGATAAAGAGGGAGAAAGAAGATTCAGAAACTTCTGAAAAACTAAATTCTAACAAGAAATTTCAAATTCATGTCAATGCATGAACAAGCAATTTATAAAAGAAAAATACAAATATCCATAAACATGAAAAGTATTCAGTCTTATTAACAATCAAAAGAATGCAAATTATAACAGTAAGATAGCATTTTTATCTAGACAATTTGCAGAAAACTTTAAATTGTGTTAATAAAAACTCAAGGACATCAACAATGGTACTCTTAAATACTACTGTTATTAAGAGTACCATTGTTTCTCTGTTGTTATTTCCATATTACTGGGGGGGAGTATTAGCATCTCCTTTTTGAAAAGCAAATTAGCAAAATGTACTAAAAGCTTTAAAATATTTTATAGTCATTAAGAATAATTTTCTGGAGCTGGGGGCATAGCTTAATTGGTACAAGTGCTTGCCTAGCATGCCTGAGGCTCTGGTTCAATCCCTAGTACCAAAATCATCATCACTATCATCTAATTCGTCTTCTGGGAGAATGAATGATATGGGAAAACAACCATGAAATATTTATTGATGAAAAGAGTTTACAAAATATCATGTATAGTATGATCCCAATTTTGTGATGATAGGTGTGTACTAGTACAGACACACATATATACACTCAGATAATACTTGCATAGATATGCAGAGAAAAGTGACTCCAAAGACATCAAAGTGTTAATACCATTATCACTGAGTTATGGAATCATGGTAATTTTTTTTCTTCTTGATGTTTCTCTCTACTTTGAAGTTTTCTATAATGTCAAGCTGGTAGAATGGACTCAAGTGGTAGTGCACCTGACTAGCAAGTAGAAGGCTATGAGCTCAAACTCTCCCAAATTTTTTCTACAATGTAAAGATAACACTTTTGTATTTAGAAGACATTTTTAAAGTGGATTCTTTAAAAAGAAAGAGCAAAAGAGGGAAGTTCACAGTCTTAGGGAAGAAAAGAGTGAGAGAAAAGATACTTTCAGAGGACAACCTGGAGGCAAAGGAAATTTGCTAATACCTTCAGGCTTTTTTAATTTGTTATTCCTTTATCATTTTGGTACATTTTAATGTATTTCATTAGATTTTAATATATTTATATAACGTACTTTGATCATAATTCACACCCCATTACCCTCTCTTGTCCTCCCTCACCCACCACTGGTCCCCTTTCTCTTCTTAAATAGTTCCCCTTCTACTTTCATGTCATTTATTTAAATCTTGATTCTATATAGGAGAAAAGACATGTGATTCTGGCCTTTCTGAGTCTGGCTTATTTTACTTAACATAATGATCTCCAGTTCCATTCATTTTCCTGTGAATGACATAATTTCATTCTTCTTTATGGCTTAATAAAACTCCATTGTGTATATATGCCACATTTTCTTTATCCATTCATTTGTTGATGGGCACCTAGGCTGATTCCATGGCTTTACTATTGTGAATGTGCTGCAATAAACATGGGTATGCAAGTGTCTCTATTATATATTGACTTACATTCCTTTGGGCATATGCCCAGCTACACTCAGCCTTTAGAGATCTTTCAAAAGTTGGAGAGAACACACCTGATTAATATAAAGGTCAAAAAATTGAAGGTCAAAGTGAGATGAGGTGTGGCCTGTATAGAATGACAACAAAAAGGACAATTCTATTTATTTCAGGATGAGAATAGTATATAGACTGCTTAGGACAAATGGGGTAATACTAATATAACTTGTGTTTCCTAGCCTATGCAAACATGAGAATAACAACAGAGCAATAATAACAGACACAAAAGAATATTCCTCTGGCTTCAACCCCAGCCATTTTGTAGGTAGGACTCCTAACACATAAACACATAAACACACACACACACACACACACACACACACACATACACACACACACACACACACACTACAAAGTTCATTTCCCATGTCTTTTGGAATCCCCAAGGATAAATATACCAAGTCATCTGGTTTCATTATTGTACTTACCACTTTTCTTCTTTCTATACTAACTCCTTATGTAGAATTCCAAGTGGCCAACACCAAAGTTGGCAGTCGCTGCTGTTGCTAAAAGAGCCACCACCACCGTTGACCTCTCTACTGCCAACATCAATTATGCCCAAATTTGCCCTCTCAATAATCCACAAATCTACTAAGAAACAGACCTTTCAGTACATATCTGCTTTTGTGACATCTCTTCCCCTGCCTTGGGGTGCTGACGTGATTTCATGGGATCTAGATGAGAGGACGCTTATAGTGACATAGGACGAGTTGTGTGCAGATTGCCATGCCTTCTGATAAACTAGCTTATTCTCTTTGGACCATTTTCTTGGCCTCCACTCTGATTTCCTTCCGTTCTTTCTGGAACAGAAAGAGGTTCCTCAGACCTTCCAATAAAGACATAGTGCCCAGCTGATCCAAAATACTCTGAGCATGCAGGCTCATTTCTAATTCTAGGATGACCACATTTCAGGATACAGCTGAGATTCTGGCTACACTAATGAAGGACAGTCAGAAACCATTACTTTTCTGCATCCAGATTCTTTATCAATAATAGCAATTGGTGGGATAAATTTGATAAGAGGGACTTAAAACTCAAGGTAAAGAAAGAGATGAGATATTAGTTGATCAAAATTAGTTCCAAACCCTCACACCAACACATTACATGTTCTGTGAAGATCTGCAGATAGTGAGTAATCAACAAAGAGCCACAGAACAAACAAGAGAGGTGCTGGAGGAAGAAAAAGAATCCTCGAGCAAAAAAATGATGAATTTGATCAACACATAGGCAATAGTCCAGGTTTTTTTCTTAATATAGCAGCTATTCTTCTGAGATCACAAATTAAAGAGCACAAAAAAATAAAACTTTCTTGACTTTTTATAACTATTTCATTTCTGAATCTGAGCCCCCATTTTAAGTTAATGAAAAAAAGGCTTAACCTCATTCCTTCCTGAGATTATTCATGATCCTTGGGTCTTCTCTAGATCCAAGCTGTGAGACACAGCTAGAGTAAGACATGGGATAGGGTAGGGAATCAGCTCCTTAGTTTCCTCTGAAAAATCCATTATCTCTGTCCTTGTGGTCACCTTATCCTCAAATGCTAATCTCTTAGGAGGAAAAAACCCTAATCACTGGCAATTAACCCTGCTGTGCCAGTTTTATTGCATGCTTTGAAACAGTATTATGATCATAGTATCTCTAGTGCATCAACACTTCAGTACAACAATTTCAAAAGTGTTATGATGCTTTTGAAAAAAATGGATAAATGTGGTTTGGATGCCAGCATAGTCAATATATTCATAATCTAACTAATCAAGATAAAGATGAGACTGAGTCTTCAGCAGTTGCTAAGAGCACAGCACAGTCTAACTACACGGGTTTAAATCTAATCTTTTTCAAGAAAAAAAATTAACTTAAGCTTTCTCTACCTCCCCATTCTCATCTATAAAATTGGGATCAGCTCTTGTGCATCTATGAAATGTTGTGAGCCACTGCCCATCTTTATCCTTGAAATATCTACTGGGTTCCCTAATCTTTATGTTTCTCTGTCTCTCTATCTCTCTTTCTGTCTCTCTCTCTGTCTCTCTCTCTTTCTGTCCCTCTGTCTTTCTGTCTGTCTCGCTCTCTCTCTCTCTCTCTCTCTCATCAAACACACACTTTGCAGTGGCAGACGTGGAGGTGACATGCTCCAGATGGTCTAGTTAGAAGATGAAAGCAGCCTGGATTTCCAAGTCGCCACTTGGAGGAAAGCACTACCTTGGAGACTCGCCCAACCCACACTGGAATATGATGTGAATGACAAATAAACTTTTACTGTGTTAATCCATAGAGATTTTCTACTGAGGCATCTAGAAGTAATTATCTTGCCAAATAGGATGGTAAATCACTCACACTGTGCCTGCTGTGCAAAGTCCACTCAGTAAGTTAAAGTAGTACTTGTCACCACCACCATCATCATCACCACCATCATCACTGGAAACAACATTTAGGCTTCAGAATATTTGGGATAAATCCTAACTTGGCATTTCCTAGTGATAACAAGACATGTCATCTCTTAGGACCTCATTTTATAAATACAGAAAACAACCCTTGTCTCTAAGGTTCTCATGAGAATTAACATATAGAGCTGTGAAAAGATTTTGAGAACAGATACACAGATAGTAGATGTCTTTACTGAATGAACGTTTATAATTATTTCTTCAATTCAGTATCATGCTTATTCTAGAACATTCCTTGAGGAGGATGTGGCTTCCTCTGATTGATGGCGTACTTGGGTCATGTGACTTGCTTTGGCCAATGGGGGGGGGGTGGGAAATGGCATGTCTACATCTGAGCAGAAGATTCTTGTGTGTTCTTGAGCAACATCTCTTTTTCACTCTTTGACATGAGAGCACCTATTCCAGATTTTGAGTTCTCCTTCCTCTGGCCCTGCAATTAAGCTGTTGGGGCTCAAAATATACCCCAAAGTAAAGTCTTCAGAAGTAGCCTCACAAACAAAGCTTCTCTTTGCTTTTCTCCTGAACTACTGTCTCCTGTTGTCCTTTCTTCCCTCAAGGCAGTCCATAGAAACTAGAATTTCTCTTCTCTAAGGCAATCATAGAAACTAGAATTCCTTTTGTCCCCAAAGGCAGGCATAAAGCCTAAAAATATTATTCTAATTTTCCCCCACCTTTCTACCTTGGAGCTGGCCGTAAAGAAATTCTCTAACTTACCTTGTGTGATACTAGAGCATATGACCCATTTTAGAAAGGGGCCTTCCTCATAGAGGATAGGAGGAATGCTGTGCAGAAAAGCCAAGAAGAACATAAATAGGCAGGTCTTGTCACTCCATCTATTATTAGTCCATCATAGCTTTTTGTTAAATCATATTTCTACACAGCTGTCCATGTTTCATCAAATCTAAGCACAAAAAAGATCGTTCCCCTGAGTCTTTGGGACTTCAATCTGAAAGGCTCCCAAGTCAAATAAAACTATGGTCAAAGAAATTTGTTTATGCTTTTCTCTTGCTAAGCTATCTTTTGTACAGAAGTGTCAGCCATTGTCAGCCACATCATAGTCATGGAACTGATTGATGTCTACATAGTATTCCATCTTGCAACAGCATAAACATTCTTTCCAGCAGGCCATGGAACTTTCCCCAAAATAGGTCATATCTTAGGGCACCAAACAAGTCTCAACAAATATAAGAAAACTGAAATAACCCCCTGCATACTATCTGATCACAATGCAATAAAACTAGAACTCAAAAACAAAAGCAGCAGTGGAAAATATGCAAACAATTGGAGGCTGAACACATTGCTCAACGATCAGTGGGTCATAGAAGAAATAAGTGAGGAAATCAAAACTTCTTGGAATTTAATGAAAATGAAAACATAACCTGTCAAAACCTGTGTGATACAGCAAAGGCAGTACTAAGAGGAAAGTTTATAGCATATATTAAAAACACAGAAAGATCTCAAATAAACAACCTAATGCTACATCTCAAACTCCCAGAAAAAACAAGAGCAAGCTAAACCGAAAACAAGTAGAAGGAGAGAAATAATAAATATAAGGGCCAAAATCAACAAAATAGAGCCCAAAAAAACCACACAAAGAATAGAATTTTTTTTAAAAAGTCTGGTTCTTTGAAAAAATAAACAAGATTGACAACTCCCTAGCAAATCTGACTAAAATGAGGAGGGAAAAGACCCAAAATAATAAAATTAGAAACAAAAAAGGGGAGAAAAACAACAAACACCAAGGAAATCCAGGGAATCATCAGGGACTACTTTGAGACCCTATATTCAAATAAATTGGAAAGTATAGAAGAAATGGACAAATTTCTAGATACATACAATCATCTAAAACTGAACGAAGATGATATTAATCACCTACACAGATCTATGACATGCAATGAAATTGAAGCAGCAATAAAGAGTCTCCCCCAAAAGAAAAGTCCAGGACCTAATGGCTTCCCTTCTGAATTCTACCAGACCTTTAAAGAAGATCTAATACCAACCCTCCTTAAACTTTTCCACAAAATAGAAAGGGATGGAACACTGCCAAACTCATTCTATGAAGCGAGGATTACACTCTTCCCAAAATCAGACAAGTACACATCCAAAAAAGAGAACTACAGGCCAATCTCCTTAATGAATACTGATGCAAAAATCCTCAATAAAATAATGGCAAACTGACTCCAACAACATATCAGAAAGATCACTCACCATGACCACATCAGCTTCATCCCAGAGATGCAAGAATAGTTCAACATATGCAAATCATTAAATATAATACAGTATATTAATGGAAGTAAAGACAAAAGCCACCTGATCATCTCAAGGGATGCAGAAAAAGCCTTCCATAAAATGCAACACCATGTCATGATAAAAGCTCTGATGAAACTTGGAATAGAAGGAATGTACCTCAACATAATAAAGGATATATATGACAACCTATAGTCAACATTATACTTAATGGGGAAAAACTGAAACCATTTCCCCTAAAGTCAGGAATGAGACAAGGATGCCCACTCCCTTCACTACTATTCAACATAGTCTTGGAATTCCTAGCCAGAGCAATAAAGCAGGAAGAAGAAATAAAAGAAATACAAACAGGTAAAGAAGTCAAACTATCCTTATTTGCAGATGACATGATCTTATACCTAAAAGATACACAAAACTTCCAGGCATCATAAACAGCATTAGCAAAGTAGCAGGATGCAAAATCAACTTAAAAAAATCAGTAGCCTTTCTATACACAGGAATGAAGAGATTAAGAAAGAATATATGAAAACAATTCCATTTACAATAGCCTCACAAAAAATCAAATACCTAGGAATAACCTTAACAAAGGATATAAATAACCTCTACAAGGAAAACTACAAACCATTAAAGAAAGAAATCAAAGAAGATTACAGAAGATGGAAAGATCTCCCATGCTCATGGATTGGCAGAATCAACATAGTAAAAATGGATATACTACCAAAAGCAATCTACATGTTTAATGCAATTATTCCCATCAAAATCCAATGACATTAATCACAGAAATTGAAAAATCAACCCTAAAGTTCATTTGGAAACACAAAAGAACATGAATAGCTACAGAGCCATAGCAATAAAAACAGCATGGTACTGGCACAAAAACAGATGTGAAGACCAGTGGATCAGAATAGAGGAACCAGATATGAATCCATGCAGCTACGCCCACCTAATTTTTTTAAAAGGTGCCAAAAACATATGATGGAAAAAAGACAGCCTCTTCAACAAATATTGCTGGGAAAAATGGGTATCTGCCTGCAGAAAATTGAAACTAGATCTATGTTTGTCACCCTGTACAACTATCAACTCAAAGTGGATTAAGTACCTTAATATCAGACCTGAAACCTTGAAGCTAACACAAGAAAAATCAGGAAATACACTGGAAGAAATAGGCATAGGCAAGGACTTCCTCTGTAGAACACAAGCAGCTCAGCAACTAAGAGAAAGGATAGACAAATGGGACTACATGATATTAAATAGCTTCTGCACACAAAAGAAACAGTCTCTAAATTGAAGAGACCACCCACAGAACAACAAATGCTGACAAAGATATGGGGGAAAAGGAACCTTCATACACTGCTAGTGGGAATGTAAACTAGTACAACCACTGTGGAAAATATTATGGAGGCTCCTTAAAAAACTAGAAATGGATCTGCCATACAATCCAGCAATACCACTCCTAGAGATATACCCAAAGGAAAGTGAGTCAGGTCACAACAAAGGCACCTGCACACCCATGTTTATTGCAGCATTATTCACAACAGCTAAGCTATGGAAACAGCCAAGATGACCCACTACTGATGAATGGATTAAGAAAATGTGGTATTTACAAACTCTAAAGTTGATACAGGAAAGCGTAGGAAATACTCTGGAGTTAGTAGGTATAGATAAGAACTTTCTCAACGAAACCCCAGCAGCACAGCAGCTAAGAGATAGCATAGATAAATGGGACTTCATAAAACTAAAAAGCTTCTGCTCAACAAAAGAAATGGTCTCTAAACTGAAGAGAACACCCACAGAGTGGGAGAAAATATTTCCCAGCTATGCATCAGACAAAGGACTGATAACCAGAATATATAGGGAACTTAAAAAACTAAATTCTCCCAAAATTAATGAACCAATAAAGAAATGGGCAAGTGAATTGAGAATTTTCTTCTCAAAAGAAGAAATTCAAATGGCCAAAAAGCACATGAAAAAATGCTCACCATCTCTAGCAATAAGGGAAATGCAAATGAAAATCACACTAAGATTCCACTTCACCCCTGTTAGAATAGCCATCATTAGCAACACCACCAAAAACAGGTGTTGGCGAGGATGTGGGGAAAAAGGAACCCTCTTATACTGTTGGTGGGAATGTAAACTAGTACAACCACTCTGGAAAAAAATGTGGAGGCTACTTAAAAAGCTAAACATTGATCTACCATTTGATCCAGCAATACCACTCTTGAGGATATACCCAAAAGAGTGTGACACAGGTTACTCCAAAGGCACCTACATACCCATGTTCATTGCAGCACTATTCACAATAGCCAAGTTATGGAAACAGCCAAGATGCCCCACTACTGAAGAATGGATAGAGAAAATGTGGTGAAAAATTCTATACACAATGGAATTTTATGCAGCCATGAAGAAGAACGAAATGTTATCATTCGCTGGTAAATGGATGGAATTGGAGAACATCATTCTGAGTGAGGTTAGCCTGGCCCAAAAGACCAAAAGTCGTATGTTCTCCCTCATATGCGGACATTAGATCAAGGGCAAACACAACAAGGTGATTTGACTTTGATCAAAAGACAAAAGCGAGAGCACACAAGGGAGATATGAGTATAGGTAAGCAACCTAAAAAACTAGATAGCATTTGTTGCCTTCAATGCAGAGAAACTAACACAGACACCTTAAAAGCAACTGAGGCCAATAGGAGAAGGGGACCAGGAACTAGAGAAAAGGTTAGTTCGAGAAGAATTAACCTAGAAGGTAACACACATGCACAGGAAATCAATGCAAGTCAACTCCCTGTATAGCTATCCTTATCTTAACTAGCAAAAACCCTTGGTCCTTCCTATTATTGCTTATACTCTCTCTTCAACAAAATTAGAGATAAGGGCAAAATAGTTTCTGCCGGGTATCGAGGGGGTGGGGGGGAGAGGGAGGAGGTGGTGGGAGTAACAGAGGGGGTGGGGGGAGGGGGGAGAAATGACCCAAACATTGTATGCACATATGAATAAAAAAAAATGTGGTATTTATACACAATGGAATTTTACTCAAACACAAAGAAGAATGAAATTTTGTCATTCACAGGTAAATTTATGAAATTGGAGAATATCATCTTAAGTGAATTTAGCCAGGCTCAGAGGGCCAAATGCCACAGGTTCTCCTTCATATGCAGACTGTAGACATAAACAAATGCAGCAATGTTATGGGACATGGGTCACACTAAGGGGAGGCTATGCAAGGGAGGGATAGGACAAGGGAAGAAAACCAAAATCTTGAATGTGGTTGATGTGCTCACTGTACAGGAATGAATATAGAAATTTTAAACTGGCTGGGGCCACCATGGGAAGTGGACTAGGAAGGAGTGAAGAGGAGTGGAAGAGGTCCATCAGTTGGAGCAATAGTACACAATGCATGGGAGCAACACAAGGAAACTCCCTGTGTAGCTATCTTTATCTCAAACTAGCAAAATGTCAGGTTCCTCATTTTATCTTTTATGTTTTTTCTTCTACAAAATGAGAGAACAAGAGGGTGGAAAAGGTTCCACCCAGGGAGGGGGGCAGTAGGCAGCTGGCACTGGTGGGAGAGGGGAGGTAACGGGGAAAGGTGTATGAGAGTGAATATGATGTAATCAATGTGCACACATGTATGTAAATGCACAAATGAGACCTATTGAAACTGTTCCAGGAATCAGGGGAGGGGGAGGGAGGAGAGAAATGGAGGGGATGAATTCAAGTATGATGTATTTAATACATTTTAAGAACCTTTATAAATGCTACAATGTACCCACACCCAGCACAACAATTAAAAAAAAAAAGATGCATACCTGTTCAACTGTGGAAGTAAGGCTTCTGCAATGTGGTGGGTTAAAGTTAATGTAACATCTTTAACATATAGCTTTAGCAACCACAGAAGAAGATTATTGGGGATGAGTATGCTTTTAAAATTTTGTGTTTTTTCAACTGTCTTAATATTTTTAATAGATTTAATAAAATGTCTAGATTGATAGCTAAAAATAAAATGATAGTGTTAATCCTGCATCCTACATATTTTGGTATGCTCCATTATCATTAAGCTAAAAATATTTTCCAATTTTCCTGTGATTTCTTCTTTGATTTATGTATCACTTAAAATTATGCCATTTAGAGCTAAGTCCTAAAAAGAGTGCTTGTCTAGCAAGAGGAGGCCCTGGGCTCAATCCTCAGTACTACAAATACAAAACTTACACTAGTTAATTTCCTCATTTTGGGGTACTTTTCATTATCTTTTTGTGATTGAGTTCTAATTTAATTTTATTATGCTCAGAGAAAAAACTGTGTAAAAGAGCAATCATTTAAAATTTGCCAATTTATTTTATGTGTCAGTATATAGTTTAAGTGATTTTTATATAAGTAACTGAAAAAATATTAAATATTCTGCTATTTCTGCAAAAAAAAAAAAAGTGTCAGTCATGAGCCTTTCTGAATGGAAGGGAAAAGATCCTGTTTTCTGCCCCACAAGGAGAAATGAAGCAGTGTGACAATCAAACCACAATCACCCAAAATTATAAATAATAAACTAAGATTTGGTGATTGTTGTTGCTGCAATATAGCATGTCTAAATTTTCACTAACTTGATATTTTGATATTTGATATATTGATATTAATCAAAATGAATTAATTAGCAGAGTAATGTTAATGGAGACAAAGGAATCTGGCAAATTAGTTAATTTGCTGCTTTTATTTCTTCTTCCTGTCCCTAGCTAGTAATGCCAAAATTATATTGAGTAAGAGGACACTATGTCTTGTCCTTGACTTTAGAGTAAATGGTTTCAGTTTTTCCTCATTTAGTATAATGTTGGCTATAGCTTTGTCATATATAACCTTTATTACAATGAGGTATAGTCCTTTTATTCCTAGTTTCTTCAGAGCTTTTTACCATGAAAGGATGTTGAATTTTGTCAAAGGCTTTTTCTGCATCTATTGAGATGATCAGGAAGTTTTTGTCTTTGCTTCTGTTAATATGCTGTATTGCAATTAATGATTTGTGTGTGTTGAACCATCCTTGCATTCCTGGAATGAAAGTGACTTGATCATGGTGTATGATCTTTCTGATGTGTTGTTGAATTTGACTTTCCAGTATTTTATTGAGAATTTTTGTATCTATGTTCATTAAAGAGATTGGTCTATAATTATCTTTGTTGCATTCTTGTCTGGGTTTTTAGTAAGTGTAATAATGGCTTCATAGAATGATCTAGGCAGTGTTCCTTTCCTTTATATTTCATGGAAGAGTTTGAAGGGTGTTGGTATTAGTTCTTCTTTAAGGGTCTGGCAAAATTCAGCAGCAAATCCATAAGATCCTGGACTTTTCTTTATTGGGAAATTCTCTATTACTGTTTCAATTTCTTTGCTTGTTATAGATTTATTTAGGTGTTTTATTCCCTCATGTTTCAATTTTAGTTGGTCAAATAAATCTAGAAATTCTTCCATTTCTTCTAGATTCTTCAGGTTTTTTTAGTGCAGGATTTTAAGTATTCCCTAAATGATCCTCTGGATTTCATTGGTATTTATTATGATATCTCCTTTTTCATCTCTCATTTTATGAATTTGGGTTCTTTTCTTCCTACTACTAGTCAGGCTAAGGATATCAATCTTATTTATTTTTTCAAAGAACCAACTTTTTGTTTCATTGATTCTTTGTATATTTTTGGTTTAACTTGTTATTTTCCTAGGAGATTGAGATGCAGCATTAAGTCACTTATTTGAGATCTCTTTGTGTTTTTAATGTAGGCACTCATAGCTATAAACTTTCCTCTTAGGACTGCCTTTATGGTATTCCATAGGTTCTGGTAGGCTTTGTTTTCATTTTCATTAGATTCTAAAAACTTTTTTATTCCCCCCCCCCTTATTTATTCAAGGACCTACTGATCACTCAACAACGTGTTGTTCAGTCTCCATGGGTTTGAATATTTTCTGCAGTTTCTCTTGTTGTTGAGTTCTAGTTTCATTCCATTGTGTCCTGACAGGATACAAGGAGTTATATCAATTTTCTTATATTTGTTAAGACTTGCTTTGAGCTCTAAAATATGATCTGTTTTGGGGAAAGTTCCACAGGCTGCTGAGAAAAAATGTGTATTTTGCTGCTGCTGGATGGAATACTCTTTGATGTCTGTTAAGTCCATTTGGTCTATGGTGCCATTTAATTCTGAGGTTTCTTTGTTGATTTTCTTGTGTAGATGACCAATATATTGGTGACAGTGTGGTACTGAAGCATCGTACTATTTTTGTGTTGTTGTCTGTGTTTTTAAGTCCAGTAGTGTTTGTTTAATGAAGTTGAGTGCACTGACATTGGGCACATACAAGTTAACAATTTTTTTTCTTGATGTATTGTTTCTTTTCTTAGTATGGAGACATTTTTTGCCACTTCTGACTAATTTAGATTTGAAGTCTACTTCATGAGATATAAGTACAGCTTCTCCTTCCTGTTTTCAGGATCCATTTGCTTGGAAAATCTTTTTGCACCAGTTTACTATAAGCCCATATTTGTTTTTGTCAATGGGGTGTGTTTCTTGCAGGCAACAAATCCCTGGATCTTGCTTTTTAATCCAGCTTGCCAATCTATGTCTTTTGATGGAAGAATGAAGATCATTAACATTCAGAGTTAATGTTGAAAGGTATGTGGTAAGTTCTGCCACCATTTTGTTGTTCTGTGTGTGTGTGCTTGCATGTTTCTTTTTTACTCTTTAATCACATCTACTCATCTTGTGAGATTTATTCATTCCCACACATTCATGGCTATGTTTATCTTCATCTTCTGTGTGTAAAATTCCTTTGAGTATCTTCTTGAGTGCTGGTTTAGTGGTGATAAATTGCTTTTGTTTCTGTTTATCATGGAAAGTTTTTATTTCTCCTTCAATTATGAGTGATAGCTTTGCTGGGTAGAGTGATGTAGGCTTGCAATTATTTTTTTTTCCCATACTTGAAATACCTCTTCCATGCTCTTAAGGTTTCTGTGAGAAATATGCTTTTATTCTGATGGATTTCCCATTGTAGGTGATTTGATATTTCTCCCTTGCAGACTTCAATATTCTTTCCTTGTTCCAGATACTAATATTTTAACTATATGCTGCGGAGGGGTTCTATTTAGGTCATGTCTGTTTGTTGTTCTAGAGGCCTCCTGTACCTGAATAGGCATCTCCTTCTCAAGATTTGGGAAGTTGCTGCTATCATTTTGTTGAATATGTTTCTTATGCCTTTGGCTTGCATCTCTCCTCCTTGTTTGAGGCTCATCATTTGCAGGTCTGACCTTTTAATGGAGTCTCAGAGTTCTTGTATATTCTATTCACATTTCTTCATTCTTTTTTATGTATTCATCTGTTTTTTTTTTTTCATTATATATACTTTGTCTTCAAGTCCTAAAATTCTGTCTTCCACTTGTTCCAATCTGCTGGAGTGACTTTCAACTATATTTTTATTTGGCTTAAGCAGTTTTTTTATTTCCAGAGTTTCTATGTTTTTTCCAAGATTTCTATGTCTTTATTAAATTCCCTTTTCATGCCTTATATTATCTTCCTTATTTCATTCATATGCTTATTTGTAGTTTGAATTCATTCAGATATTTGATTGTATCCTCTTTGAGTTCATTTAGTTATTCCTTTGCATTCTTGTTGAATTTATTTAGTTGTCTTTTCATATTCTCTTTGATTTCATTGACTTTTTTTGCATCTTTTTCATCTCACTAATCATTCTTATCATCATTCTTTTGAGCTTAGAAATTGAGGTTTCATCTCTTCACTAGTCATCAGAACTTTTGTTGTGTGATTGTTGACCTTTTGATAAGTCATATTCTCCTGCCTTTTCATATTTCTTAAACCTTTATCTTGAGATTTTTTCATCTGTAGTTGGTTAGTTGTTTGAGGGCTTTCATCAAGTGATGTCTTTCTCTTGAATTAATTTCCTGGGGCTATAACTTAGCAATAATAAATTCACTAATTCAATACCAAATCAGACATTTGCATGAAGTATAATGCCTTTGTCAATATTATCTATACACAGTAAGGAGTTAGAAAAATTAAATTTGTTTACATAGAAGTTGAAACTTAGGTAGTAAAAATAATGGGGGTGGGAGAGGAGATAAGGAGGAATACGGGGAGAAATGGAGAAGGGGTGAGAAGTGTAAGGGTGGAAGGTAAACGATCCTAATGTGTGGAGATAGAGTTCAATTGTAGAGAAGGGTGCTATTGTTAGTGATTGCAGAAGGGTAGAAAGGTATAGAATAATATAAGAAGGAGGTAAAACAAACCACTAGTTCAATGATTTGTAAGCTGGAAATAAGAAAAGTAAGGGAAAAGAGAAGAAAAAGAGAGGGAAAAAAATAATAAAGTAAGGAGAAAAAATTGGTAATTTAAGAGGGGTAGACAAATTAAAATTTTAACAGTATTTTTTTCTTTGCAGTACTGGGGCTTGAACTCAGGGCCCCCCCATGCTTGCTAAGCAAGTGTTCCATCAACCTTTTTTGTATTGGGTATTTTTGAGATAGGGTCTTATGAACTATTTTCTGGGAGCTGGCTTTGAACTGCAATCCTCCTGAGTAGCTAGGATTTCAGGCATGAGCCACCACCACCTAGCATAAAAAAAATTAAGTCCAAATTTCTTTCTTGCTGAGGAGAAAAGTGGAGGTCTTCTGGGCTTTGATAATACACTGGATGCTCCCCTCTAATCTCTGGTTCTCAGGTTTTTATCTGCAGTTCTTTGTATTTACTCACATGTCCCCTCAGAGTCATAGATTTCCCAGGTGTAATCTGGGGGAAAGGGAGAACACTGGATTAAGGGAAGCTGCTAGAATGAGGTGGGGCAGCTCCAGGTGTGTAAGGTAGCAATTCTGGGTTGGGTGTGGGTTCTCTGAGCAAAGCTAGTGGGTTAGAAAGCACTCTGCCACTTTCAGTCTGTACTTCTCCTGTTCAGGGAATTTAATGGCTGCTCGGTTCATCCACAATGAACTTTCTTTTTCTCATGCTTTTTTTTTTTTTTTAATTTTTCCCCCTTTTCTACCTAGGCCTCCAGTTTAATGTTTCATTTGGGAGGTGAGGAACCAAAAAAACTGTCACTTGTGTATATGCATACACTGCTGGGATGGACCATATGTCAAAAACTCTAGCTAGCTGATGAGCTCACCTAGGTGCCCTCCTTGTTTTGGGATAGAGACCCAGATGCTGAGCTCTAGCAAGCTAGCCTACAAGCCCCCAGCCCCTCCTTTTGATAGAGACGCTGGCCTTGCTCTTCCACTAGTGGGTCATTCTGGGAACCTTCAATCAGTCCACTTAGATAAAGGTTTTCTCATGGGGGAGAGGGGTGTCATAATCAGCCCACTTAGCCACCAGTTGTCCCAGTCAAATGGATTATTTCCTGAGAGCTGAGCTGGCTTGTGCAGTAGTTCTCAGGACTGAAAGTGGCTAGCTCACTTGACTGATTTGTAGGCTCTCTCTCTTGTACAAGAGGGAATGCAGTTCGGCAGTGGGCAAGTGTCCCATAGTGCTGGCAAAGTTCTTAGTCCTGTGTGTCAATATTCAGCACAACCACGTGGTCCTTGTGAATGGGAGGTAACTCAGGTCCAGACAGAGAAAAAAAATCCACCAACAAAACAGTTGGTGTACAGGATGGAGCAGGTCCCTGCCAGTGCCTGTGTGCCTGCAGAGGATTTGCACTTTTAAAGGCTTGGTTAGATGTTGGTCTCTCTAGCTGTGGTCTGTACTTATACTAGCACCCTCTTTTTTATCCAAATAACTTGATCACCTACCCTTGCAGTCATGAACCTGAGTTTTTCATGATGATTTGGGGATGTGGTGGCTGTCAGCTATCTTCCATCTTTAACCTCTCCCACCTTTCCTTTTAATCAGTATTCAAAGGAGGAAATAGTGCTCAATTGTGCATATGACAACATGCTGAAGTTAATAGCCAAAATTTGTATAACAGAGGCAAGACCCAAAAAAATAAGATGCCATTTAACTGAGAGAAATATAAGTTCTTCTATATCATTGTAGGATAAGGAAAATAGCAGTTCTCATGAAAATAACATGAGGTTTTATTTGATAGTCAATAGAATTCAAGGCAAGAGTGTGAAATGATTGTCAAAATGGCCCTCAAACTATATTGATAGAAAGGTAGTTCCCCAAAGAATTATTTTCAAGAATCTTCACAACTGTAGTCATTTCAATTTATTAAATTCTGTCTTAAAGTACAGATCTTAAATTGAAAGACTTGAATTTAGTTTAATCCCAAGTAAACAGTAACTAAGTTGCCTAAGGCATGTGTAAATCTTGTAGGAGAGAACAATAGGAAATCTTAGAGAGGAGAAGAAAAGAAAAGAAAACCAGAAGTCCACACTAGCTGTAGAGGAGATTAAGTACTCAAGTTTAAATATTTGAAAGTCTGTCTTCTGGAAAAAAAAAAAACATAGAATTATTCTGTATGACTTTGAGATGCAAATCAAAAGCATGGGGAGTGATTTTCAATAAACAAATTCCTCCCCCAAAATTGAATGGGATACTTAGGATGTGCTGGGAAGAAGATCCATGTATGATTATCAGTAAGAATTAGTCTCAGTGATGATGAAGTTTCTTCTAAATGTAAGAACCAAAACCAAATTACAGAGGGCAAGACTAGATAAGGCCAGTAGAATGCCCTGGGGAAGCTATTAATAATTCACAATTCACAGTTCCTGATGGAAAATGAATTTCACTTACCAAAAAGAAATGCAAAACTAGTATTATTAAAGTGAACTCTACTGCCACAAAGGGGGAGCCAGCCTTGCTCCCGCCACATCAGGGCAGTCAATGTGCATTTAGATTTAGAAATGGCCTAGTGTGTCATAAGGGGGCTTTCTTTCTCGTGTCAGCAAAAGAAAGATACATCTTTGGCACTGTTTTAGACCTGGCCTTTCTGGTTTTTATTTCTCTAAAGCAGAGGGGCAAGGGAATGGCTATGGGACTACACCTCTTCCCAACTGATAGAAGAAAGGCAAGTGGCCAATAAAAATACTCTAGTGGGAGGCTGGACCAGAGGAGAAATAAAAAGATGAGTCCTTCCAAAAAGGTTCTCTCAAAATGAAAGGTTATGACCAGCCAGCAGGGCTTCAGACACACCAGCACAAGCCTGAGGAGTGCTGTAATCAGGAAATTGAGCTCCAGGCACACACACATGCAGCTCCCTTCTCACTGTTAGCATGTCATTTTCTGAAAGTTAAGAGACAAGGTTTCATTCATGGCACTTTAAATGGCAGTCCTGGTAGGAGTCCTATTTCCATGAACTTTTTCTCTTTCTCCCATAATTCTCTTTCTTTTTTTTTCCCAGATCCATCTCACTGGTCTTATTATTTCAACCATCGCCTTGAGATGGACTACCCCTAAATATTAATCATCAGATCTACCAAAGGATCTAAAGACCTTTATGTCTTTAGTTCCTTCTTGGATCTCCTACTGACACCTCAAATTTGAAAGGTCCATATTCCCTCGCTTATCCTCCTACTATATTCCCATATCAGGGAATGATGTGTACCCAAGTGGAAACCTGGACGTCCTACGCATTATTTTCCTTTCTTATTCCCCAATTCATACTCTGCCTTCCACCACCCACCACCTCCCCATCCTCATATAAGTCCTGTTGATTATACCTCTGAGCACTTCACCCCATCCTGGCCAGCACTGCCTTAGTGCAGCCACCCTCACCTGGGGGACTGCAACAATCTCACATCAGGTTTTCTTGAGTCTAATCTCACCGCACTCTCATCTGCTTTCCACACAACACTCAGAATACTCTGTCTAAAAATGCAAATCTGATCTTACTCTCCTATTTAAAACTCTTCAAAGAGTTCCTTTTGCCATTAAGATGAAGTTCAAAATCACTAATACAGAACAAAAGACCCAGGTGTTTCAGTCTGTGCCTCTTCTCTACCCTCTCTCTAACCATTCTCCTCTTTGCCCTCTTCCCACACACAACAGCACCCTTCACACCCAAAACACCTTCATAATAAGTCACTGACTGAATTTATCATAATCTCTTTCAATCTTGGGATTTTGTACCTTTTGCTCTTTTTATCTGGAAAGTCCTACCTCTTTTGTGATCTGTTGCAACTAGTTAACTGATACTCAGACTTTAGGTCCACAGGGCAGCCTGATAGACCCTGTCAGTACTCTCCCACTCCAATACCCCTTCAGCTGTCTGCAAACTGTCCCCCCTACACAACAACAACTTCCTGCATCTCACTGCTCCATCCACTTGTCAGGAAGTTATCACTTCAGAAATAACCATCAATCGATGAGGGTAAGGAGATGCTGGATAGCAACTTAATCACCCATCCAGCTTGCTCACCCCTCAGAAGACAGATCTAAGATGTGCTCTATAAAGTTTCTTAGAAGGTTCCAGTGGGACTGAGTACTCATGAACTCACCTAATATTGTTTTCTCTCCCTTTCCTCTCTCCCCTTCCTATCCCTTCATCATGCTTACTAGAATATGTTCCCAAAGTAAACTTTCACCACTTTGTCCTGAAGTGAGCATTTGAGGAAACCCAAACCCAGGTTTAAAAAAAGAGTTTAGTGAATTCCTTTGAGGCCAGGTAATGGGGCTTACAGTGCTGCACTGCAATATTACCGCTTGCTTGATCCCTCTTCAAACAGAAAATATCTTGAAGTCTGAGCTTTTTATCTCTGTTTTCCCAGCACTCATGACTATTACACTACAAATACTTATCATTTACTGAAGTAATAAGTAACACTCACCTGGCCTCAGAATTTTTCATTCCTTACCACCCAAGTCCCCAAAGTGATACATAAGAAAATCTGCTTTCAGAATCAGAAAACCTGTGTTCTGATTCTATCTGTATTACCATCTATGTGCTGCCTTGACTAGCTTGGACTCTCTTCAGATTCTAAAGATCAATATGAGTTTAGTGTTTTTCCTATACAAATACTAAGGCAATAATTGCCCATAATTCTATGATTCTTTCAGGAAGTGATTTTCAAACTTGGCTGGTCATCAGTATCTCTTGGACCCAAAACAACTGAATCAGAATTCAAGGAATAGGATGCTGAATCTATATTTAAGGTTTAACGGGTTTTTTTTTTTTAATGTGGTGTAACCAGCAAACAATAAAATACACAGACTTTAAGTATTCAATTTAATGAGTTTGGGCAATTCCATTCATCCATGTAGCTATCACCTTGGCAAGACCAACCATTTCAATCACAAGAAGTTTCATTGTAACTTTCAAATCACCCAACAGGAACCACTTTCTCATTTCTATCACTTTAGATTAATTTCGACTTTTCTTGGACTTAATGTACTTGTTTTATTCAATATAGCATGAGATTCATCCATGTTGTTACAGGAATCAGTAGTTTAATTCTTTTTATTGATGCAATCCAATGTATGCATATACCACAAAACATTCACTCTTCTTCTGATGGATATTGAATTGTTTCTCTGTGCTATTATGAATAAAGACACTGTGAGAATTATTTCACTTGTCTCTTTGAACATGTTTTCTCTTCTCTGGGGTAAACACCTACAAGTGGAATTGCTGAACCACATGCACTTTACGAGAAATTACCAAATAGTTCTCCAAATTTGTTGAACCACTCTACCCTAGCATCTGAGTTCCAGTTGCTCCACATCTTCATCAACGGTTAGCATTTTCAGTTTGCTTGTTTTTTAAAGCATTGTAGTAGTGTTGAAATGGTATCTTATGTAGGGTATTTTAGTTTTCATTTATCTGGTAACTAATATCTTAACTACCTTTTCAAGTGCTTATTTGCCATCCATACATTTTTTAGGAAATATCTGTTGTCTTTTATCAGTTTTTATAGGACTATACATCATATTATTGTTGATTTATACAATTTGGATGGTATTTGGGTTTGAATTCAGGGCTCCACACTTGCCAGGGAGGCTCTCTACTTGAACTATGCCCCCAGCCAATTTTTAAGATATGTTTAACATGTTCTATATACAAGACCTTTGTCATATATATATATATATGTCATATGTATATATAATGCAAATACTTTTTCTCAATCTTTGACTTGTCTATTTATTTTCTTATTGTTATACTTTGATGAGCAGAAACTTTCAATTTTGGTAAGATTCAACTTCCAAAAATTTTTTTCTTATAGCTTTTTGTACCTTATCCAAGATGCTTTGCTTATCCAAAGCTCACAAAAAAGATATTCTCTTATATGTTCTTTTAGAAGAGTTATGGTCTGGGTTTTATATTTAGGTCTATGAGCCATTAAAAATCATTTTTGTATATGAAATGAGAATTTGTTTGCTTTTGCACCAATGTGAATATCCAGTATTTCCAGCAACATTTGTTGAAAAGACCTTCTCCGGGGGTTAGGGGGGAGAAATAGCCCAAACAGTGTATGCACATATGAATAAACAAATAAAAAAAAAAGAAAAGAAAAGACTTTCTTCCCACACAATGAATTGACTAGATGCCTTGGTCAGAAAACAATTGACCCTAAATGTACCAGCCTTCTTTTTTTGACATTTTTATTGTTTTTATTGAGGAAAAACCCTAGAGAATTCTTGAGATGGACTGGCCAAAGGAAGAGCTCCCCACTTCAAGGCTGGTATGGTACAGCCAACCATGTCCAGCCACATGAGAGTCATATGCAGTTGCCAGCCACAGTGTGGGTATATGTGAGAGGAGCTATCATAAGAGCTAGACATTGCTCTGAGATCTATTTTTAATAATAAACCCAGCTGGGTGCCTGCTCCCACAATTTTGGTACTTATAGGGAAAAGGTGACTACTTTTGATTTTGTTTTATTTTTCCATATTGCAATAATTTTAGATGAAGAGAAGAGTTGCAAGAATGGTATAGGGAATTCCTATAGGCTTTTCACCCAACTTCTTCTAAGGTTAACATCTTATATAAATCACTATACAGTTATCAAAACTAAGAAATTAGGGCTAGAAGTGTGGCTCAAGCAGTAGAGGACCTGCCTAGCAAGCATGAAGCTCTAAATTCAACAGTATCACACATACCAAAAAAAAAATCATTAAGAAATTAATATTGGGATAGAACTATTAACTAAACTATAGACCTTATTCAGATTTCACCAGAATTGTTACTAATGTCCTTTTCTTGTTCCAGGGTGCAGTCCAGGATACCACATTGCATTTGGTCATTATGTCTCCTTATTCTCCACCAATATGACAGCTCCTGTTCTTATCTTCCACAAGTGCTTTGCAGAATGTCCCTTAATTCATGTTAGTCTATGCTTTCTCATGATTAATCTGAGGTTATGGATTTGTGGAAGAATACCATAGATGTAATGTACCCTTATCATCACATCAATATATCCAATGATATTAATCTTGTTCACTTGGATAAGATAGTGCCTGCGAATTTTTTCCACTATAAAGTTAATACTTGTCCTTTTACATACCTTAGTTGTTTAAATCCACCCCATACCCAAGAAGAGATGAACTAAGGTGCACCTCCTACAGGAAGCAATACTGAAGAATTTGTGGACGTGTGTTAAAACCACCACAACTATTAAATATTTAGGAATGTACGTCATTCACAGTACGCAGATGTCTTGTTTCTTTTTAAAGTTTTACCCACTCATTTTAGCATTCATAAACAGATCTTGCCAACACCAGTTATTACTGTGGTATTCTATTGGTAATTTTTTCTATTTCCCTCAGCCCTTCTATATTTATTCATTGGAATTCTTTTTTATGGAAATGTTATCCTTTTTCCCAAATATATCTGTCGGTTCATTTAGTTATGTCAGCATAAATTCAGGGATATTTATTTTATTTTGTTATGTTATATCAAAAAACTTCTTTGCTAAACTGAGAGTCACACAGATTTTCTTCTAGAAGTTTAGAAATTTATACTTTAACTTTTACATTTTGTATAAGGTGTGATATATGTTGTTTTGTTTGTATGAGGACATCCAATTGTTCCATTGTTCTAGATGTTTATCCTTTGACTAATTTCACATTGTTTTAATTACTATAACTTTGGAATATGTTTGGAAATCTGGTAGTGTGAGTCCTTTTTAACTTTGTTCTTCTTTTTCAGAATTTTTTTCTATTCTAATTTGTTTACTTTCCCATATAAATTTTAGAATTGACTTATCAACATCGATTTAAAAGCTCACAGGAATTTTTATTGGAATTATGTTAAATTCATGGGTCAAAGTCTTCCAATTCATGAACATGATAAATCTCTCCATTTATTTAGGTCTTGACTTTTTATTTATTTCACAGTTGCTTTGTAGTTTCCAATATATAAATCCTGTACAAATTTTGTTTAATTGGTATCTAAATATTTTGGTACTGTTGAAAATAGTGTCATTTTTTAATTTTTAAATTCTAAATGTTTATTGCTAATGAAAGCAATGGACTTTTGATTACTGATCTTGTATCCCATGACATTACTAAATTGATTTATTGTTTCTGGAACTGTTTTTGTTGATTTTGGGGTGTTCTCTACATAAACAGTCATATAATTGGCAAACAGAGAATTTTATTTCTTCTCTTAAAATTGTATGACTCTTTTTCTTGCCTTATTCAACCGGCTAGAACTTCTGGTATTAATGTTGACAGAATGGTAAGAAAAGACATGCTTCCTTTTTCCTAATCTCATAGAGGAAAAAGTAATTTCAAAAATGACTTTACTTCATAGTTGAGACCAAAGTATTTCATTAACTAAAGGAGGAATTATGAAATCATAATTACAGCAGAAAACTTTAACACACCTCCTTTGGCTCTAACAGATTAAGTTGGAAAAATTTAAAAATACATTTAGGGAATCTGATTAAAATAATCTAAATAATTATATCTATCTACATGCAAATATATATGCATCATGTAAGTATATATAAATATAATATTAGGCTCAATTTATCTTAGGGATCTTGTTTCTGAAGTACTCTCTATAATAAGGGTCCCACACTGTACTCTCCAAAGGTCTTAGCTTGCATGTCACTGGTTCTCTGGCTCGCCCAGGTTCTGATGGACAATACCCATAAGCCCAATGCTTTGGCTTTCTCATGTTTCTATTGCCAACAGAAAGATACACCCAGTCTCATGAGTTAAAGCTGCATAAGTTCTCAAAAACACTTTGAAGGGAAAGGCTGATATACGAAAGGGAAAACAAAACCTTCTTTTCCCTACCCACAATCCTTCCATCAAAAAGTTGCTGTTAGAAATTTCACTTCTCAGTAAATACTTAAAAGAAATACATGTACATGTTCTTCATGGGACACGTACAGGAATGGCCATAGCAACACAATTCATAATTGCCAAAAAAAAAACTGTGTACAACTCCCATATCCATCTATAGTAGACAAGGCAGGGACAAGTAAGTAAAAGACCTTTAGGAGTAAAATTGAAGGGGTTGCCAAAAAATCCATAGTCAAGATAAGTAATATTTCATGTAATATTTTTAAAATAAAAATTAGTGCAAAGCCCACAAGCAAAGCATCAATTTTTTAAAATAATGGCAGAATCAGTATTACTAATTTTTCTTTCTGTCTCAGGTTTCAACACAACTCAGCATGGAACTGATAGTAGAATAGGCAAATAAATTATGATAAACCATGGAATGCTCTATAGCAATGAGAATGGATGGATTACAACTACACATGATGACATGGATGAATCTAAGAGCAAGAAGCCAGACTCAAAAGCACAGGCATAGGTGATTCTGTTTGCATCAAGTCTGTTTACAGACAAAATTAATCTAGAATTTTAGAAATCAGAATAGAATAGTGGCTCCCTCTGACAAGGCAGCATAAGGGGGCTTCTGGGACTCTAGGAATATTTTATTTCTTGATCTGTATATTACATGGGTTTAATAGAATCCAACAACCCATTCATTATTGCTTGTATACTTTTTTATATGTGCTACACTTTTAACTTTTTTAAGATTTGTCTTACTTGAAGCTAAAATATATAGAACAAACTTTTAGTTGGGATGAGTCCCTGAAGGAGGAGGAAGAAAAGCAATCAGACCTATGGGAGCCAGCTTACAGGGCACTACTTTATTTTTGTGCTTCTATCCTTGACTAACCTCAAAGCCAAAATAAATCAAGTGAATTCTTCATTGGCAAGCATGGCTAGCACCCAACCAACACCATGTGTTCCACCCATTCAGAACATCGGACTGTCAGTAGTTAACCCTCCAATGGGCGTGATTCACCAAGTATTAATTACAACTCCTGCTTGCTCAGATTTTTCTGGGATTGGACAGGATGGCCCAGATATCATCCAAATCCCAAAGAACCTTTCCTTTAGAAATTGGACCCTGCTATATCAGACATGACTTCCAAGCAATGGACAGGCAGCCATCCAGGAGACTGGCAGCCACTGGCTAGGCCTGCCAACACCCCACATGACTGTCAACATGATCAACACAACACCTTCTACAGCCCACAGCAAGAAATTCACATCCTATGGTGGGGCAGGAGCCACAGAAAGCAGGAGAGAGCACTTCAGAATATGAATTGGGACCAAACACAGTAAACTGTGGCCTAGTTCTTAAGCAGAAGCGGATCTTTCCTGGATATCAAGGGTGCCCAGCCTTGCTTCAAGCCTACAGAGGACTTCAATGAGAAGAGCCTGCTGCTTTGGATTTCGATGGCAGCCCTTGAGAAGGGAAAGGCATTGGGCAAACAGAATGTCCAGCAGGGTTTGTCTTGGGTGTCTAGGGCACGCTAACAATGCTATCACCAGTGTTCTTGGAAGGGAAATGACCACCAGCACCCAGTTCCTAAACTCAGGCCTGAGGCTTGCTAGGTGGTATGCATCCTGCTCATCCTGCTGCTTTCAAAGCAATTTCCCAAAGCAGCTGAAAGCTAGAACATGGACAATCATTGAAGACATTCAGCTAAGTGAAACAAACCAGCACAAAAGGACAAACACTTCAAAATTCCATTCATATGAGGTACCTAGAATGATCAAACACATAGACCAAAAATAGAATGATGGTGGTCAAAGATTAAGGATACTGGTGGAGAGGGGCAGAAAGTTATTATTTAATGGTTACGGAGTTTCAGTTTGGGATTTCTATTACCTAAAAGAAATCCTAGAGATACATGGTGGTGATGGTTATACAACAATAAAAACATATTTAATGCCCCTGAACTGCACATCTAAAGAATATTATAATGGTAAATTTCACATGCATATTTACCAATTTCCTGGAGGAAGTGATGTTCTCAACTCTACCCTCTCCATGCTGTGAACTCATCTTGTCCTCCAGTTCTACCACCTGGGCCGTATCCCAACACAAGTCTACATGGAGGCTCAGCTCTAGTCTCTTCAAAATGTATGTTTGTGCTAAACAGATCTCTCTTTCTTCATTCTTCCTCCAACATACCTCGGCATCATACACCTATCAAAGGAGTGAATGGCCAGTAGAATTATATTAAAAGACTGAACCAAAAACATTTTTAAATAGTCCAGAAAGACAATCCTCAACAAGATGGAAGAAGGAGGGTAGGCCAGCCCAGGATGGTATTTCTAGTGACATTTTCTGAGGGAGCTCTCATTCCACTGCAGCCTTTTTTCAGTCTTTCTTTCACCAAACATTTCTTTCTCAAATGTGGCCCTCAGGTCTCCTTCTCAAGAAAAGGAAAATATTTTTTTAGGAAAGAAGCCTAAAACTCATTGCCACAGAGGTATAAAGTAAAAGTTTTAATTTGTTAACTCTAGCAGGGATATTAACTCACACTGATTTTATCTGTGAACATGGCCTTAGGAGAAATCTACTTGTGGGATTTCATGGAGTAAGTAAGTAAGAAGAGTCATAGGGCAGGAAGTGCAAGAAGTCTTCAGAAACTCCAGAAGGAGTATTTAATAGCTTTCTACTTCTCATCACAGGCAGCTTTGAGCTTTCCCTCTATAAAGGTTTATTTTTATTGGGGCTCACTCACAGATTCCTGAGAGGGGCAAGGAAAAAAGGCCAAGAATTTTTGGGAAATAAATATAATGGCTACTTTTTTTGACAATTGTTTGACAAATGTGGAAACAAATACCTATTCAAAAGAGAAAGCAATTACCTATTTTTTAATGTCTACATAAACATATGAATGATCCTAGCATTGTTGGTTTTCATTTTATTTTGGGTTTTTTGGGGGAGAGTTACATTTTCACATTTCAGCTTCCATTTCCAAGTTCTTCTCTTCCATCCAAAATACTAGCACCCCCAGATAAGAACATATAGAAGTCAAGAGTACAGTTTAGAGTCAGAAAGCCTGATGTTAGAATTCACCAGTTAGTTGAATAACATGTGTGTGTTTGCCACATCAAATCATATGTCTGAGAAAGGATACATGTGTGAGAACAAATTCTATCCAGAAAACATTCCTTAAGTATCTTTAGAATAAAAGTCTTTAAAAAGCTGTCTGAAAAATATAAATCAGAACTATGGACATCCTACCTGGTTAGGTCTGCATCAAAGAAAATGTTTTTACCATATGAATTATAGCTACCCCTCCAATATTTAAGATTCAGTAGATACCCATTCAATAACAAATATATGTTAGGCCCTGCAATGAATTTGAGATACAAAAATTAGTAACATTCAGCCTTCATGATGAAGCAATTCAGTCCAATTATATGGGTAGCATGTTAAGTTTAACACAGAAAGGGGCACAGTACAACAGGGTCACAAAGAAGAGAGTACTTCAATGTGAATTGAAACACAACAAGAGAAACTATTCTAAGCAGAAAAAAAAAACATGTTCAAGACACATGGGCCTGAATAAATGTGTCAAATGGTTCATATTTGGAAAACAGGTGAGGGCTGTGGTGGGAGACAGGACTGGTGGCTTAAAGGGCGCTGTCAGTTTCTAAAGAATGGATTTCAATAGAGAGCGCCCTTGAAAGATCTTATCCCATTGGTAGCATGAAGCAATGTTCACATCCCAAACACAACTTAGGTCATTGTGTGGAAACTGGACTAGAAGGAAGTGGGAACAGGAGACTTATTAAAGATTCTGAAGTTGTTCAAATGAGAGAGAATGGAAATCCATACTCAAGGCACTTTGTCAAGGACATTGGACAGAATTTAGAGAAGAGTGGGGCATACGAGGAAAGTACTCACTTATCATTGCTTCCAATATTTTGGGCTCATAGATCACACAACTGCCCAGCAAAGGACAGATGCCCTTCTAGCAGTAAGCACAAGAGCACATCGTGGAAAGACAGAGAATCTGCATAAGGTTAGGGAACCACATGAAATAAACCCTTAGTTCCTATAGCTGGTCCCTTTCATTTCTTCATCTCACATTCCACTCACAAAGGGCTCTGTGTACAGAAAACCCTTCTAGAAATCTGGTCCTTCTGATCACCCCACTGTTCTTGCCATCTTCAGTGCATGAACATAAGCTGTGCCCAACTAATATATGTGTGCTTGTACAGGATTCTTTTCTTTGGGTTGCTAAAGCACAATTTCAAGTGGCTTGTCTTATGAAGTAGCACACCTTTATTTTTAAAAACCACAATGAGAGCAGCTAGGCCTCTAAAGACTCCTGAAACCAAGAAATGTCCTTAATTGATCTGTAGGTCAAAAGCTGCCAGGCATCCACCTGGGTCAGATGAAACACATCCACTCATGGCTTTCCTGCCCCAACCCAAGCCATGCAGTTAGCCAAAGCTGTCAGCAATACCCTCTGGGCTCAAGTGTCTTTCAGACTAATTGCCTGCAGGTCATAAACAGAACATTTAGTCTTCCTACCTTAGGAGACATTTAGTTTTATGAATTTTCCAGTGCTGCCTTTATGTACCCAGATATTAGCTGCAAAAACGTTCATCAAATCATTGTCATAGCAAAAAGTTGTACCTCATATGAATTTCCAATAGGATACATGTAAACCCATGTATCCCATAGAATAGTAGGTGACTCCTAAAACTTCTGTCCATGAATGGATCAATTGGTATGGAAATATGCTCAGTATGGAATACTCACTAGAGCACAGTCCCACAAGAGCAAGAGCTCTACTTTGTTCATCATAGTGCCCAGAACAAGGCCAGGCACATAGAAGGTATTCATTAAATACCTATCAATTGAATTGATACAAGAAATAGGAAAAGCATATGATAAGAGATTATAGTATCATTTCTGTGTATGGCAAGAGATTATAGTACAATTTCTGTTAAAGGAAATAGAGAGAGAAGGTTCTAGAAAGATATCCATCAAAATGATCTCACCAATAGTAGTTTTCTCTGGGTGAGTAGGATTTTTTTTACACTTTTTGCTCGCTCTCTCTCACTCTCTCTCACTCTCTCTCTTTCTCTCTCTCTCCCCTTTGCTCTCTCTCTCTCTCTCTTTCTTTCCCTCTCCTTTCCTGTGAGGAACATAAGGTGCTAATTATAACAAGGGCCAAAACACACACACACAAAAAAAAACCTGTTTGGAGGAGGAAATATCTCTTTGTAAACTCAGTGCTGACTTCCCAAAGTTTTGTGTGTGTGCCATAATACCACAACATTACTTTTCCATAATCCCACATGCAATCCAAAGAGTAATGTGTGCTAACACGGTGCAGAGTCCCTCTCACCCACATCTGGATTGACCCCTTGGCTTTAGCTTCATGATCAGCCTGAGTTCCATCCCAGCCCTCATTACTGAGCTCTGTAAAAGCATCCAATTCCTCCCAAACAGGAAAGGGGCATTTTACTACTCTCTTCATAGAAACAGATTGCCCATGCTTGCAGTTGGATTCCTCTCCTTACTATACCAAGCATGAGAGTGTAAACACTTTTCACCCAATTTCTCCATGGGCAATTAAAAAAGCACCCACAAGATGTCACCTGCCGGGACCTAGCCCCAGTTAAACTGTGGCTACCCTGGAGGGAAATAGGGCATGCAAGAACACTGAAACTCTGTAAAATAGCTTACATGAGTTGCCTGGAACCTAAGCTGAGGCACATAATCCTTTCCTGGCTGGGCTAATTGGCTGAGCTCACTGATGATTTTATAGCCCCAGAAGCCGTTCTCTGATTGCGAGAATAAGAATTGCCAAATGATCTTAAATCTTAGGCCAGACGGTCAAGCGCCACCAGGAGACTATTTGAGGAATGAGCTATTTTAAACAAATGTTCCTGTGGGTATAAGGATCCCTTTCTGTCTACACTCCTGGTAACACCTGTTGCTCACTCATCCTGTCCCTGTCCACCTCCCCCTCAACAGCAATGCAGCCAAGACAGATGCAGCCATCGCCACCTGACTGGGCCTGGAGATGTGGCCATGTGAACAGCAGTTCCAGGCAGCCCAGGCAGCTCATGCATGCTCTGACACGACCTTTTGGACCCCAATGGCTCCACTGCCAGTATCAAGGAAATATTTGTGGGCAGATGGCAACCTGGCAAGGCATGGCCAGAGAAAGGACACTTCTTCCTGAGTGTACTGTGGCTTTGTTTCTGCCATGCAGACAAGCATCAAGCATCAAGCATGCAGAAAGAGAAGATGGCAGCATCTGGTCCAACCAAACCCTCCAGACCTAACTCCTTTTGACAACATCACTGGTAGGTGGTTATCTAGCCTATTCTTGAATCCTTCTGGTGATCAGAAGCCCGCTACCTCATGAAAAAGCTCAATTTATTTGGGTGTAGTCTTCCTTATACAGAGAGGAATCCCTTTGCTACTCTCACTACACCTCAAAGAGTTATATCCAATGAACCTCATATCTCCCTTATGCAATTCGATTCAAGATGTTTCTGTGCTAGTCACATAAGACAGCTCATAGGGGTAAGTAGACATGGAAACCCTGGGGGAATTTTGCTAATTCCTGGAAGCTTAGAGCCTGAGTTTTAATAAGTCCTGGGGACAACAGACAAAACCTGGGCTTAAACAGGGTTGGAGGTCAGATCTGAGTTCACTGCAGAAAGTCAGGATTCCTCAGAGGAAAGAAAAAACAGTTCTATATAAAAGTCAATAAAGAGATTGTCAAATTCAACCTAGATTCTGGATGGAACTCTGTGTACATGTGTTTGTGTGTGTGTGTGTGTGTGTGTCCCTAAAACCTTCCTAAACACAAGTTTACATACTTTGAAGAAAGTACACTACATATGTGGCCTGAAAAAAAATTCACTTGAAATCTTTCTTTAAAATGGTTCTAAACTGGGGGGCAGGAGGCCTGGCTCAAGTAGTAGAGTACCAGCCTAGGAAGCTCAAAGGACTGAATTCAAAACCCCAGTACTGGCAAAAAAAAAGAAAAAAGAAATGGTCTTAAATTAGTCATGCAAAGTGAAGCAAATCTTCTTGAAGGAATGGACTCAAGCCTCAAAAAAATTATTAAAGATAAAGTGTCAAGTAATATCATCTGAAGATTAAAGTTCATTGAATATACAACAAAGGAAGATACCATGATCGAGAATGAGAAGAAACCATCCCAGGAATAGGGGGAGAGGAGGATAAAGGAGAATGGTGGAGGGGATGAATATGATATATTTGATATATTATAAGAACTTTTATAAGTGCCACAATGTACCCCCACCCAGTACAACAACAAAAAAAGAAAAGGAAAAAAAAGAATCAGAAGAAGTACCAGTGGGAGGGGGAGGCAAATATGATACATGTATTTTGTATTCATATATGAAAACAGAATTATAAAACCTGTTGGAATTGTTCTAAGAAGAAGGAGATAAGGAACTATGGAAGGGTGAATATAACTAAGGCATATTGTAAGCACATATATAAATGCCACAATGTATCCCCTTGTACAACTAATACATGCTAACAAAAATATTTTTTAAAGAGTCACAAAAAAGACTCTGTAAAATTAGAGTCACATAGATTTTAGATAATAAAATTATTAATACAGAATATGAAATAAATGTGTTCAATGTGTTTGAAGTTTTTAAAGCTTGGAAAATATAGAGAAGGATAAAATAAAGCTTATAAAATTAATTCAGATTGGAGAAATATCAAAATAGAATTTTTAGAAATAAAAAGATATAAGAATTAAAATTATAAATTCAATTAATGATTTAGACCATAAAACTAGAGAAAGAATGAGCAAGTTGGAAGTTTGGCTTGAAAAAATTCACAAAATGCAATGCAAAAATACAAAGAAGAAAAAACTTCAAACAATGTCAAGGGATGGATACAGGAGAAGGTCAAACCTAAGTGCAAGCAGAGACCTGTAAAGAGATAACAGAATAATGAGGTAGAACCACTAAGACTGAGAATGTTTCCTGGGAGAAATTCACTGACTCATGAAGCCCAGTAAATACCAAAGACAATAAGGAAGAGATGGAGGGGGAAACAAACAATGTCAACTGATTGTGGTGAAACTGCATTACTTCAGTCTTTAAGACAACCAGAGATAAATCCACAATTTATTTAGATTTCCTTAGTTTCACCTATGTCCTGTCTTCTGTCCCAGGATCCCATATATTATATTTAATAGCTATATTCCCTAAGGTTCCTCTTTGCTGTTTCTCAAGGCCTTTTTTTTTTTTTTGTAAGTCCTGCTATGTTGCCCCAGGTTGGTGTTGAACTCTCAACCCTCCTGCCTCAGCCTCCTGAGTAGCTGGGACTTTAAGAAAGATCCACCATGACCAGCTAGACTTCCTTGTTTAAGATTACCTTAATTGTTTGTGCAATTCTGGTCAGGTATTTTATACCAAAGCCTTCAATCAGGATTTGTCTAACAGTTAAATCGGGTTTAGATGTTCTTAGAAAATCCCAGAGGACCAGTGTCATCACATCATGTCAAGGAAACATACAATCAGGATGACTTCTCACTCGTGATATTAATCCTGATCACCTGGCTGAGGCATTGTTTCTCTTTTCCATACTATGCTCTTTTCCTACTCCCCTCTATTTATCTATTAAATTATTTTTATCAGCATAGACTTATACTCATGGATATTCATTTTATATTTTGAGTTGAGAGAGTCCAATACTACTTTATCTGTTCCTCAAATTGTCCCAGATCTAACCATTGGGGGATCTTTCAGTTAACTGCTATTCCCTTTGACATCGTGATGGGCTTGGGCAGCACTTAGAAGCATGCTTATTGGGCCATATTGCAAGAATATGATTTAGGCTTGCCCAAAATTATTCTGTCTTCCAAAATGGCTGTATCATTTATGTCATTGATCTTTCCAAGGTGGCATATCGAATGGATTAAGAGTTCCTCTTTCCTGTCCATCAGTTGATAGCATCAATGTTTTTAATTTTGCTCATTCTAATAGATATGGAGCAGTATCTCAATATTGTTCTAATTTGCAATTCTCTAATGACAAACAGCTGTTTACCATCTTTCCATATGCTTAATTGAGGATCTGTTCAACTTTTTTTGGTAAGATTCTGTTCAGATATTTTTTCTGCTTTTTAACTGTTTTTTGTTGTTTCTTGTAGGGGGAGGTTGTTGTTGTTTTGCTGTTAAGCTTTAATGAGTTTTTTTTTCACATTTTGGATACAAGTTCTTTATCTGATGTATGTTTTGCAAGGTGTGTGTTTTATCAAATATGCGTTCTGCAGTTTGTGTCTTGTCTTTTCATTCTCTTAATAGTACATTTCATACAACAAAATTATTGATTTTTTTTGAAGTTTGATTTATCAATTTTTTTCTTTTATGGACTGTACTTTTGAAGTTCCATCTAAAAACTTATAGCCAAACATTTGGTCATCTAGATATCTCCTGTTTTTCTTCTAGAAATTGTATAGTTTTGTGCTTTAAACATAGGTGTATAGTCCATTTTGACTTAATTTTTGTGAAAGGTCAAAATCTGTGTCTACATTCATATTTTTAATGTAAATATCCAGTTGTCCCAGCAACATTTATTGAAAAGGTGATTCTTTCCCCATTAAATTGCCTTTGCTCCTTTGTTAAAGCTTAGTTGACTTTATTTGTGTTGGTCTGTTTCTGGGTGCTAATCAGTTCCATTGATCTCTGTGTGTATTCAGATCCTATTAGCTATTCTATATAAACTTTAGAATCAGTTTGCCAATATCGACAAAACAGCTTGCTGGAATTTTGAATGACACTGCTTTGAGTCTATAGATCAAGTTGAGAAAAACTGATGTCTTCAAAATACTGAATCTTCTAATCCACGGAAATATAATCTCTCTCCATTTATTAAAATCTGAGTTTAGCAGTTTTCTGAATAAGTATTTCCTATTTGTATTTTGTTATATTTTCACCTAAGTATTTATTTTTGTGCTATTGTAAGTGGTATTTGTAAATTTCAAGTTCAAACCAATCTTATAAGAGTACAGGAACATCCTATACGAATTCCTCCCACTCATCCTTTATGGTGTTGCTGTCATTTATGTCCCTTCTCCATGCTATAGTCACTCAGTACACTGTTACTATTAATACTTTAAGTAGGGGTTCTAGCAGGGGAGCACAGCTACTCATGTACCCTTGTCCAAAGAATGGTTCTCCTCTATAAAAGGACATAGGTATCTTCTTTAGCTGAGAGCACAGCTTCAAGAGGGACACACATGGATCAAGGAGGGAGGGAGGACACCTTGTAGCCAGTCATATCAGCTGAATCAGCCCTAGTGATCAACAGGGCTGACTGATGTCACAATCAGCAGATGGCAGATGTCACAGCCATATCACCCTCACATTCAAACACTCTTTCATTATATAGTTTTGAGTTTCTACATATATCATTTCCTTTCTGCCTGAAGAACTTCTTTCAACAATTTTTACTAAGGAGTTCTAGAGGTCATAAATTCTCTCTGTTCTTATGTATCAGATAAAGTCTTATTTTTCACTTGAGAGAATAATTTTAATGTTTATAGAATTCCAGGTGGGTGGGGGTTTTTTTCCCCAACATTTGGAGATATTTTATCCTACTCCCTTCTTGCTTGCATTGTTCTAAAGAGAAGTCTCACTGTTCTCCTACAGGTAAAAAAAAAAACTTTTTTTCTCCTGGCTTCTTTCAAGATTCTTGTGTTCTGTAGTTTAAATATGATAATCTAAGCAAAGACTTACCCTGCTTGTTTTCTGAACTTCCTGGATCTGTTCTTTGGCATTTGTCATTAATTTTGTAAAAGTCTTGGCTATTACTACTTTTCTACTCTGTTTTCTCTTTTTCTTCCTGGTATTCCAATTAGACATATGATTCTCCTTTTGAAACTGTGCCTACAGATCTTGGATGGTCAGTTCTGGGTTTTAAGGGTGAGTTGGGATTTCCATTCTTTCTTTACTTTGTAGTTCGGTTAGAGGAATTCCTATTGAACTATCTTCAAGCTCTGATTCTTTCTTTGATAATGTGCATCCTACTGTTGAGCCCATCAAAAGCATTATTCACTTCTGTTGTATTGTTTTTGGTGTCTAGAATTTCATTTGATTCTTTCTTAGAATTTCCATGTCTTCTATGATATTGCTCATATGTTCTTACATACTGTCAACTTTTTCTATTATAACCATTAACTTATAAACCATTTTTTTAAATATTGTAACCAATAATTCCAACATCTGTGTCTTTTCTGAGTCTGGTCCTAAGACTTGCTTTCCCTTCTCAGATTATTTTATTCTCACCTTTGGTAAACCTTGCCAATTTTTTTACTGGTTTTAATTAACATACATTAATAGTAAAAGGGGATTTCATTAGGATTAATTCCATAGATGTATAGTATACTTTGAAAAAGTTCATGCCCTCTATTATATTCCTTTAATCCCCCTTCTTTCTGCCTTTTCCAAACAGTGTTTTCAAACAGTGGGTTTCATTATGCTATCTTCATATATATATATGTATAGATATATATATGTGTGTAATATCATATTTATATATAATAAATATTACATTATTAAATTATGTAGTTAATATTAAATATTTAATATATTACACATTGTACATATTATATATAATACATTATTATAATTATATATAATTTATATATAATTATATAATTAAATTATATATATTATAATTATATATAATATATTATTATATATAATATGTACATATGTATATATATATATCATATTTCTTACAATTTTTTGTTTAAAGCTGCACCTGTTGTATCAGGTAATAGGCCTATAGTGTGAAGATGTATACTAAGATGGCTGGGAGCTGGATTGTGTTTAATATTCTGTATAGCTGCAGGAGCCTGAAGCTTCACACTCTTCCAATTCCCTTGTTTTTGTCTCCACTCTAGACCTGGGGCTTCCCTAAGTGCCTCCTCAAAGAGTATGTGGCTCTCACAACTATTTCAGCCATAGCCCACTGTTTTTATGCACTATTGGTGTGATGACAAGGTTGGAGGAAAGGAAGAAAATTATACAATTAATTCCCAGTCTTTTAGTGAGCCTGTGTCTTTAGGCTGTGTGTTTATCCACCCCTTATAAGGAAGTAAGACTAAAAGAGGCCAGAGTGGGAGGAAGTCCTTTTTGTTGGACAGATAGGCTTTGGGGAAGTACTTTCCCTGGACAGTAGGCCATTGCTAGGGAGGTTGCTCTTGGCATAAATCACAGTGATTACTCTACCAAGGCCATGGAAAATCTTTCATGGATCTTCATCAGCAGAACATGGTGGAGTTCTTAGTCCCTCTAAGACTATATGAGCCTGTAAACCAAGGAGTTTCTCACTCTCAGGCCAAACCATACTCCACCTTTAGCAATTCATTTAATTATTTAACTGCCAGATTTCACAGTCTCTTACTCTGAGTAAGTGGATCTCAGCTGCAGCTCTTTGGGTTCACCTCTCTCCATATTTCAGGGTGATGATTTGCTCTGCAACTTTATTGCTTTGATGAGTCTGAGAAAGGTCACTGGATTTCAGGGGTTTTGTTTATTTGTTTATTCATTTGATCTTATAACAATGTAAGAATGTTCAGGGGCTGGGGTGTGGCTTAAGTGGTAGAGCACCTGCCTAACAAGCACAAGGCCTTGAGTTCAAACCCCAATACTGCAACAACAATAAAAAAGAATGTTCAGAATGTCAACTTCCAATCTAAAGCACTTTCAGAACTAAAGCTCAAAGTCCAAAACTTAAGGATGGGGGGCATGGCTCAAGTGGTAGAGCATCTACCTAGCAAGCACAAGGCCCTGAGTTCAAACCCCAGTACTGTCAAAGTCAGAAAATTAGCTTTTTTTAAACTAAAATTTTTAAAGTAAGGTTGACAAAATATGATCGTTATTAGAGCTAAATGATAGATTCATAGAAGTTCTTAATAAAATCTCCATTTAGGGGTATATTTGAAATTTTCTAGAAAAAAATGTTTGTTTTGATAAAAATTAATATTAAGGATTTGGAACAGGGTAACTTTAAATAATGGATAGGGCAGAGACCTTAGCCAGCACTATTTATTATCTAATACACACAAGGGACTGTGCCAACAGAATTTAGATATAAGGATGAATAGAACTATTTCCTGCTCTTCTGGAGCTGTCTGCATTTGGGGAAGTGCTCACATTAAATAAATAATTTTGACTTAATTACTTATACTAAGGGCTACAAAGGAGATAATAGAGAATCTGCCCTGGACTGAGGAGCTGGAGGAGGTCATCTCAGAGACACCAGAGGACAGGGGACAGAAGCCATGCTGTGCCTATTGCCAGGAGACTCACAGCGCCGACCAATGACCCAAACATAGCCAGACTGGACCCTGGCACTGGCCTTGAAAGTATGCATAGAATAGCAGTGTTGTTAAAGGCAAAAAGAGCAAGAATATTCCTGAAGAAAGTAAGCTTTCCATAGGTTGAAATATCTAGTAACTTCTTAAAGCCCCAACCACATGAATTTAGTTTGGATATCCAAGTGGGATTTTCAAAATTCATTCTTACTTTCTATAATATTGACCTTTTTCATACACCCTTCTTCCTGCCCATTCAAATTCCCCTTGGATATCAGTAAATTCTGAACTAAATTATAGTTTTGTCCCTGGAATGACACCATAGGAGAATTGAGATTTTACATTGAATACAGCAAAAAAAAACAGAAACCAGGCAGAGAGGAAAAAAATTGAAATTTTTGAGTTCTGCTCTCAGATATGCCATGATTTCAACATATAAACTAATGAAAGTTGCATGACTCTTTGTGCAACATTTTTACCACCAGGGAAAAAGAAATTAGCCACTTACTAACTTTAGTGCAGACTATTATTAAGCAAGTTGAATAATTATGTCTATATAAATGCTTATTATTGACTTACCACATAACTAACAGTAATTAATGATGGTAATTATTAAAATATAGATTGATATCAATATCTAGAGTGCATCTAAATTTCCCAAATGATGATTTTCAATCTATAACTTTTAAAATAACAGCAATTAGTCATAATCATGGTTACAGTTAAATGATAATGATTTGTAATATAATATCATATGTTTTCTCCAAATAAGAACACTAACTAATCTATTGTGGTAAGAATAATAACACTAATAATGAAAGAATAATGATTGCTAATCATTTCTTATTATTAGTATTAAAATGTCCAAATCAACTGCAGATCATCATGTAAAGCAAGATAAGCCACACTCAGAATGACATGTTTTTGTTCATATTCAGAATCTAAACCTAAAAGAATAATAATAAAATGACATGATTGTAAAAGAGGGACTATAGCGGGCAGGGAGGGAGGGAGAAAATCAGCAATGAAAGGAGAGGAAAAAAGGAGCAGATGATGGGGGAGGGGCAAGTATGACAGAAATACATTACACATCTATGAAAATAGCACAATGAAACCCACTAAAAGCTGAAAAAGGATGGGGGAAATTAAAAAAGAGTAATATAGACTGGGTGCGTTTGACCATGTATGTAAATACAACAATGAAACACCTTTGTTCAATTAACTTATACTAATAAAAAATAAATAAGATGTCCAAATCATCCAAAGTGGGTGAAATAAAACTTAGGAAAGGCATATGACAAAATAAGTAACTGATATTCACTAAATCTATCAAATCTGGATCCAAATTTCCCAAATGGGACAGCGGTTTACAACTCATAGACAATAGCCACCCAATAGAAAAGACTGGAGACAAAAAAATAAAATAAAATATCAAAGCCTAACTCTCACCCCCAAGGAGTCTGATTGAACTAGTCTGGGGTGTACCTGAATCTGTGAAAGTTCAAGTTCCCTGAATGAGCCAGATATATAACCAGAGTTGAGAGCCACTGCTCCAGACGTTTGACATTTATTCTGAGAATAAAGATGTATTTTCTCCTAGGGGCAAAACCAAATTCAGAAACCTACTTGCCCATTCTCTGTCAATCAAAGCTGTGTGTAGCAGAGGAATGAGTTGTTAGTTTTAGTTGCCAGGGAATTTTCTTCATGGAAAAGAAGTACATTAAAATACCAAATTACAGTATTTACATATTTCATGTTTTTTTTTCCTACTGCGTTCCCATAGCAACTCAATCCATTTGCTCCCTACTTTCTTCTGAGTTATTTTCCATCATGAGCCATGTTTTATAGTGAGGCAAACAGTTTGCCCTCTGAAATAACTGTTTTGCTGTTTACTATTTCTCTGCCAGGGAACTCAACTCTAGTTGCCTCTTCCTTACTCCTGTGCTACCCAAATTTCACAGCATTTGCTTTGCTGGTTGGAGCACAGATAGTGTCCTTGACCACTTTTTTCAAACTGAGCAGGTCCTGAGTCTTTTCTGATGAGCTGGCCAAATGGAAAGGAAGACTTCCCTTGGGAAACCTGGGAGTGGAAAAAATGTGAGTCAGGGAACTAATTAATTCCCAAAAGTGACTAATTGATCTAAACCAATAGTGGACAAAAGGTGACTTAACTGCCAGGGACCACAATAGACTCGATCACTGGTTAGAAGGCCCTCACAGCTTTGGAGATGGTCACCCACTAGCAAGCAGGAAAAAAGCAGTGCTGCAGCCATGAAAGAAATGCTGAATCCCCAGAGAAGAGGCTCAAAGGTGATATGGGACACTGAGATTTCTTTGTGATTTCACCCAGACAATCTGACAGTCTTTAGGGCTTGTTTGTTTGATGACATTTCACTTGCTAATGAAGCTCTGCTCTGCAAGGGGACAGTGATGCCAAAGAAGACTGCAGGAAGAAGGCACCAGGCTAAAGCTTCAGGACAGCTCTCCTTGATGCTGCTGACGCCAGAATGGACCCGGGCTGCCAGCACCAGAGGAGAAATGAGTGGCACCAGAGACAGGGTGATGCTGCTAAACCGTCTGTTCTCAGCTGCTGACTCAGAAGCCTTCTTTCGTGCCAGTAATGCTAATGGAGAGGATTTGCTTCCTCCTCTCTCCCAGTCTCCAAATAAAAGCCAGAGCTATGGTGCAATGACCCCAGGGCCAGGGGTCCGGTGACCCAGGGGGGCATCTCAGAATATAGCCACAAAAACCACAGATAGCCAGAGTTCCCCTCCCACCCTAAGATCTGGATGCAACTTAAATGTGTGCATTTATTGCATTGCTTACTGCCTGGTCCTGGGGATTGTCAACAACACCCTTTGGGACCCTTCTACCATATCATTTATTCAAGACTAACTCCCTCTGTCAGTTAGGATTCCAACAGGATACAGCACTCTCAATTGCGTTATTACAAGAGAGTTTAATTAACGTACGCTTTACAAAGGTATGGGCTGGGTGTAGGAAAAACAAGAGCTAGTATATTTACCTCAGAGCAGGAAACTGCTTCCAGCCTAGGTCTTAACAGCAGAATTCAGACCCAGCCATGTGGAGCCCACAGGAACTGACATCCTCAGTTGAAGGAGACATCAGCACACCATGACCACACAAGGAGAGAGAACCAAGACAGTAAAGACCTGGCCCTCACTCTCCTCTGTCCTTTTTGTCTGTTGCCAGTACACTCCATTGCCAAACCCTATCAGAAACTGAGGGTACAGAAGCCCATTGATGCATCCATAGAAGCCAGCCTCCTTAGAGCACAAAGCAAGATGGAGAATTGGAAAGAGGGAGGGCATATACAGACATCAGCACTCTCACTCACTGGAGATACCTCAAAACCAGGAATATATTTGTTCCGCCATTGCCAGAGCCCTCCCACAGGCCAGCACTATTGCCCCAAGGCAATAGTGTCCAGGAAGGACACTATTTAGTGTTTAATGGAAGGAAACACTGACAGTGTGCAAGTGGAAGACTGAATAACGGACACAGAAGTGATACTGAGAACAGAGACACAAGCATTCTAGTCCTGATTCAATAGCACATCAAAGCCATGAGTCACATTGCCTTTGCTTGCTCAAAAGGAAATCATGAGTACAAGGAAGTCATGGATGCACAATGCAATGAATACACGTGACAAACCCCCTTGGCATCAACATTCTGCTTGGTTACCTATTTGGAAATGCAAACATAAAGAGAAGCCCCCATTATTCTGCATCATTTTTGCCAAGGAGATGCGGCACTAAAAATAAACATGCTATCAGAATTTGACAAGATAATACCTGATTATTAAAAGTCCAATGTCTAAGGAAAATCAACATGATTAGTTGTTCCCAGTCCAGTCGAGCTGGGAGAAGAGCAGATATTTAAAATTGGGTGAACTGAAGGGTAGGTGGGGTAATAACAAGATGCTCTCCTGCTGCCTTGTGTGGAGGTTGAGAGGCAATAATGCTTATAACATCGATCCCCTATGATTTAGGAGACACTGTCACACATTCTGTCTTGTAGCTTATGCTTAAATGGTAAAGAACATGATGAGTTATTACTACATATAACTCAAAAAAAGATGCTTTTTTGTTTTTAATTCAAGTTCACATCCAGATTTTATTGCTTACTTTTTACTGTAATTTATTCATGAGAATTCAAAATTTCATGTTCCAGGTTCCAAAACAAGCCCAAAGATCTATGCTTAATCAGCTCATCCCTTGAATTTTGCCATGGTAAGGTTATTGAAAAGACAAATTTTATCAAAGTGCTCAAAAGAAGAAAACTTAGAATAGTAAATATCTCTGTGCTTTACACTATTTTTATTCAGTATATTAAATTTTTCCTGTTTGCTTAAGAAAGCAACCCCTGCTGGTCATCTGAGAATCATTCTTCTTTGTAGTCCATAGCTATGGTGACCATGTAAATATTTTCTCAAGTAAATATTAAATAATTTCCCAAGTAAATATGAAGGTTTACCACCTTGATCCATGCTAACCTGGAAAACATATGGTCACCATGGCTATGATACATACAGAGGCAAACTAGTGGTAGCAGCATGGACAATAATAACCAAAAATAGCCCCTCCAAAGCCTTCCTTCCACCCATGAACCTGTTCTCCAGGAAACTTGATTCTTGTGATTACAGTGGTTTGGAGTAAGTTCAGACAAATGGAGGCATTTGTCACTTTCCTTGCACTTTCACCTTTTGATCTCCCCATAGCTAACAACCATCCCCTCCCACCCCCAAAACAACATAACAAACAGGATGAACACAAACCAATATACTCTGCTGTGCTCTCAGCCCACAGAATTTCTCCACTAGGTCCCTGGACACAAGTAACAGTGTTATTTTCAGAGTTGGTAAAACACTTTTCCCAGACAGCTGAGAGCACAATTGCTCAGAAAGACCCTTCAGCTTTCAACCTCTCCTCTGTTCTCCACTACAGTTGAGGTGCAGGTCTTCAGAGATACAGTCTCCTTCCAAGTCCCAAATTAGTAACAGCAGGCCCTTGCAGAGCCACTGTTGTCTTGTGTGGCTGCAGAGTAGATTTGGGGAAGGAGAAACAAGACCAGGCCCTATTGAGAGGAGGAGAGTTGAACATCCTTCATCCACTGGGCTCATGATTGATTGCAAGGTCAAGGATTCTTTAAACCCTTCTTGTAGGCAATGGGAAGCGCCCACAGATTTTTAAGCAGGTGTGTAAATTAATCAAAGATAACTTTGATGGCAAAATGAAAGGTGAAATGGAAGGGGTAGAAGATAAAACTGCAGGAAGAGACTCCAGATGAGAGGACTTTCATTTGGGCCCAAGTAAAGCAAGGCAATGGTGAACAAGATGAAAATGGAGGATATCTACAAAGAAAGTCTTTCAACAGAGTTGACGCTGTGGAGATGTTAAAGAGAATAAGGGTTAATAAAATTCCTTTGAAGTTAGCAGTTTGACTTTGTGGTTGCTGTTATGAAAGCTACATGGACATAATTCCTCTTCTCAGAAAACTTTCACTGTAATCAAGGGGCCCAAAATGTCACCAAAAAGATTTAGTTTATAGCCACATACAGTATTTGTGGTTTTGTCCCAGTAGAGTTAAAATTTGTCTTTTGAGAAGTAAATAGTCATTCTTTGGCACCTGGATGGAAGATGTCACCATCTTAAATGACCAGAAACGGTATGAGAACCTCAACTTCTCCTTTTGCCTCCAGTTTATCCACTTTTCTTTAAAAACCTAACACTTAACATGATAAGAGGGTCCAAGCTAACCCAAAGAAAGAAATTAGAGAGTACAGTGATGATATCCTGACACTTCTCCCCTAAATACTCCACTCTGAAAGTAAGACTATAGCTTGTGAGTCTCTCCAAAGATTAAGGACATCCTACATAGTCATAATGCCATTATCCACCTAGAATACTAACCATAATTATATTCAATCATCTAAATCCAAACCACCTATACTATCACTTGAAAATTTTCCTTTCTGTTCTTGGACTATTTGTTGTAACTTTCCCTTTTTCCTGTGGATGATATAGGTGTTTCCTCCCTCACTTTTATCTCTTTCATATTGCTGCCATTTTAGCAGCAATATGAGATGCAGGGAATGTGTACAACTGCATGGGTTCAAGTTGGCATCTTACATTGAGCGTTCTTATAATTGTAGTCCTTTCTGAGGTACAAATATCTTAGAATATGTTTCTAGTTCATTATTATAACAGAGCATACTAATGCTCTGATCCATACATCTGCTTTTTTGCAGCATTTGAAACTTGTGCTTTGAACTCCAACTAGATTGGGGAGCTAAGTATGATCTCAAAGTGTACATATTCACAGTGATATAGTCTGTCTCTTCTGAAAGAGTGCCTTCACCAACATATGTCAGCACAGCTGGGCATGGTGATGCACACTTATAATCCAGCACTCAGGAAGCTGAGGCAGGAGGATCTTGAGTTCAAGGCCAGATTGGGCTAAAAAGTTTAAAAGAACCTGGAGTTACATGGTGAGACCCTCTCTTTCCAAAAAAAAAAAAGGTGCCAGCCCACCAAGGGGAGAAGGAACGTGAATGTTAAGTAGAAAAACTCACGTATCTGACTAATGATCATCAAGTCTGACAGGAAGATGTAAGGACCATGTGGACTATGGAATAATCACCAGGTCACTTTCATTAACAGGTCTCTAATGTGAATATGTAGGATGCATGGTGCTCGGTGCAAGACTCAGAAGAGAAATGAAATTGTGGGGAAGATGAGCAAGGCAGGATGCTAAGAGGAGAGAGGCAAGTCATTTGCCATTGACACTGTCTCATTCTCAGCATGGGCATTTTCTACTATGAGAATATGACCTAGATAACTAATGGCAAGAGGAGAAATTAGAACTCTGAGCAAGTGAGATCGGAAGCAAATGGGTGGGTGGATTGCTCATCTTGAAAATGTTGAATTTGTGCTGCCAGGAGAGGTTACAGAAACCACCTACCCTAGGAAAACATTTTGCTGCTTAGAAAATAAATTTTACTTAAGAAGATGCTATGAGTAGGCCAGGCAAAATGAGACCCAGAAATAATTGCAAAGGCTGCAGAGGAAAGATGAGACAGTCCAAAAGCTAAGAATACCAAGATAATTTTAAAATACAGGGAAGATGCAAAAACATATGTAGCTTCAGGGAGGGCTGGCCAAAGAACAGAAAGAGAGAAAACCACGGGAAATGGAGAGAGGGGAAATGCAGAGGGAGAAAGATGTTACTCTTCAGGGATGCAGACGCATACGAAGATGCCAGAAAAGCCAGGCCAGTAAGCGCTCTGTATGGAATTTAGGGCACATAGCCAATCGGAATGAAAGGAAAACCCACCACTGCACCAGTCACAGAGGGTGGGAAGACAACCAAGCAACCAGCAAGAGAAAAATGTGGGTTTCAACAGAAGGTGATAGATTACATTCAGAGGCACTTGAGCATACAACAAAGCAATTAGACACAGGACCTAGAGAATGTAAGTGCAAAGGGCAAAATCAAGAGAAGAATGTCTGGCCACTCTATATATAAACCTGTGAGTCTGAGCTGCATTTCTCTTTGTCTACTCTGGTTACTCCTTTGTTGACATGCAAACCCTTTCTACAAAGTGATTTGAGGGTATTTTAGCGACATGAAATTCATGGTAGAAAACAGAAGACTAAAAAAGGATTAAATGAGATTTGATAGTTGTTTCATAATATAGAGGCAGATTCATTTTTTTTGGGGGGGGTTGTTCTTGCATGCTTTGCAAAAGCAATCTCCTGGTTTAATAATTTTACATCTTGAGCACCTCTGAATTCTGAGCTTAACTGCAAATAATTTAAGTCCAAGCATGCGTTGAGTTTTATTATCTGTTCCTGGAGCAGCCTGGTATCACTTCTGAGGAACTATGTCCTTCTAAGAATTAAACTGACCACAAGCTTCTTGCCCAGGCTGACTTGGAACCATGATCCTCCCAATCTTTGCCTCTTGAGTAGCTAGGATTACAGGCAGGAGCCACCATTCCTGGCTAAACTGGGAGCATCTTTAAGCTGACAAAAAGTATCATAAACCTAGAAGATAGGCAAAAAAATCCCAGAATCCTTGTAGAAATATGGAATTGGCAAAGAAAACAATAATGCTTCAATAGAAAGCAACACTTTGCCATCATATGGAACGTCTGTGTAGCTCTAAGTTTATTGACTTGGAAAAATGATCACAAAATATTAAATTCATAAAGCAAATTGCAATAAAGTATGTTTAGTTTGAGCTCATTTAGGTAAATTAAATATATAAATAGATACAGTGTGTTGAAGCCATATACCAAAATATCAATAGTTATCTTTAAGAGATTATAGACTTATAGTTTGTTTAAATGTTGCTTATATGAGTTTTTTTCTACAATGAATGTGTGCTTTTTGTGATTAAGACAAGTGTGGGCATATATCTTAAACATAACCACTGCAGATCTTACACCCTTTTGAGTTTATCTAAGCTCATCATATTTAGAATCTCATCATTTTCTGACCTAGCTCTTGGAATCATGAGTTTCACGATTTTACTGTCAATGTGTAAAGCCCTACTTTCTTTTATTTGTTTTGAAACTATCTTAAATATGCATTCCTTGCTCTTATTTTTTCTGAGCTGTTACACACCTGGTTCATTCCCTTCGTGACACTGTAAATTTTTTATCACATCCCACTCCACCTTCATCTCTCCAGATTGAGGACATTAACTAGTCAGCCCCTCCTCGTAAAGAAGCACTCATTTGCTCCATCTCTATTTTTACTGCATCATTAAAATGACCACATGGCCAGAATTGAGCAGTAGATTTCCAATTTATTTTCCCTAACTTCCGCTGTGTAAGAATTATTCCCCCAAATGTAAAATATCATTCTCAATATTAGTTATAAGACTATTTATTGAGCCAATTATGCCTATGGATTACTGCTGCACTGTCCACTGGGAAAATGAAGTCCCACTTTAAGGTCAATTTCCATGACAACATCTATAATGCTACAGCTTTTTACCTCCCAGATAGACATAGATTTGTCTAGACTGCACAGATGGATCTGCATCCAAACTCACAAGGAAGGCCTTTTGTGAATCAATAAATGCTATACTCATGTCATTTTTCTTGCTGTCAAAATGCCACAAGAGAAAGGGAAAAAGGTCCCATCTCTTCCCAGATTTCTTCTCTCCTCTCTCTCTCTCTCTCTTTTTCTCTCTCTCTCTCTCCCTCCCTCCCTCCCTCTCTCCTCTCTGTATCTATACTACACAAACACTGAATGTCTGTATCTAGATAAAGAGCCTGAGTGAGGAGGAAAGATTAACATGTAGAATTGTGGGGAGGACTGGAAGGACACAGCTGCTAGAGAAGTAGTCAAAACTGCCCTTATGTGGAGAAGGTGAGGCTTCTTGTACAGCTGTGAGCCGCTGTGACTGTGACTCTCAGACTGCCCACTCAACCCACTGATGTGTTTACTCTGGCATGTGCCAAATAATGTCACATGGGAAAGCAATATTGATATCTCACTTCCCCTTCCTTTCTTCTCACCCAAACTGTTACAGCTTCCCAATACAGTTCCATTCCTCTCCCCTTCATCTTACACATCAGTGTCAGAATGATATGTTTAAAGTTCTTATGTTGTCACTTTTCTGTTTTAAAAAAAAATGTCATCTCTTGATCCCTAGTTCTTCCTTTGCAAGCCTTTGGAATACAACAAAAATGCTATCACATGGCATACAAGATCCTTTCAAACTAAGCCCTGCTTACCTATGCAAAACTTGCATCACCCTCCTCAAGGAGCACCCTCCTTGCCTTTGTTGACCATCTCTTCAGTATGGAGTTTTGACTTCCCACCTCCACCTGGTCAAATATCACCCATCCTTTCTGACTGACCCTCTCCAATTGCCCAGCTGGGGACTAAATCAGTAACTTCTTTCTCTTTTCTTTTAGATTCTCTAAGACTTTTAGTAAAGCTCAGTGAATCCCTTAGTACAATAACAAAACACAAGCACTTACAGAGCACTACTAAATATTGGGTAGCATGTGAAATCCTTGCCTTAATTGGAGATCCTTTGATTGTGGGAAATACAAACTTGCTGGAACCAAGAAAGAGGGACAACTCAAGAAATGCAAGGCAAAACATCCCATCATGCTCCCAGAGAGACTGAGAAGTGATCAGAAATCAAGGAAGCTCTCCTGCCTCTCTCCCCCTCCCTCTTGTTCTGCTCTTATTCCCTTTCAGCAATGACTCTTCCTGGTTGCTGAATGGTCCAGTGGAAATAGTTGTGAGGACTTTCCCTCCCCCCACCAGCAACTACAAAACCATGTAACTCAACTTCTACTTAAGAGTGGTGAGTGAATTTGGCTTATATGTGCAGATTATTATGTATAAAACAGATTATTGGCAAAAGCAGATTAGTAGTAGGTAAAAATACAGGCAAAAATACACCTGAGACCGTACCTCAATGGAAAAAAGCTGAGTGTGGTGGCAGTGCACGTCATCTTGGCAACTATAGGATCCTTAAAATAGAAGGATAGTAGTCCAGGCTAGCCTGGGCAATAAAGGATACCCTGTCTCCAAAATAACCAGAAAAAAAGGAGCTGGAGGCTGGCTCAAGCAAAAAAATAAAAATAAAGATAAAAACAGAAACAAAAAAAATAAAAAATAAAAAATAAATAAAAATATCCTATTTAATCAAATCTAAAACTCCATTGATTGTAAGACCCACTTCAATTTTATTCACTGTCAAGGAACAAAATCCTAACTGATAATTGTTAAGAAAGTATTGATTATAAGATACATCCTTATTTGTAGAGATGTTAAAATGTAAAATAATGTGATTCTTGGTGAAATATTGTATACAGAAAATAAATTCTATAGCTTCATATAGCACCTAAGATCTCAAAAGAAGTAGTGTTCCCTTCCAAGGAAAAGCCGCAAATGACCCATTTACTACCACAGAGATCCCACATGGGGGACCCAGCAGCTGGGGCTCATATCTGAAACTAATCAACTGATCTCAAATATGACATCAATGGCAATAAATCAGTCATTACAGGCCTTCTGGGTCAGATCCAATAAACTGCCCAGATGAGGCCTGTAAAAAGCTAGTCATGGGATTCTGGTCCAAAGCAGAAAAAAGATTCCTCACTGTCTCCTTCCTGTCCCTTGAGTCAACTCAGTGCAGGAGTCCAGATGTTCAGGGAAAGGGTGACTCAGCCTCACATCAAGGTGGACACTGCTACTCTTGACTGCTCCCCCTCAGCTGGGTGACTAATGTGTTGGGTGCTATACATGTTTAATGCTGCCCACCTCTGCCTCTGCTCCCAGCTTGTACCATGGCCTAGAAATGGGCCTGTGGTCAAAGCCAGTTATAGAACTAAGACCAATAGCATCTAGAACTCTCCACAGAGCCCAACTGTCCCTTCAAACAGTTTCTTCTTTTGTGCTCTTATGAAGAGAGTATCTGTAAACCACTATACATGTCTGCTGGAGTATACATGCAAATGTCTCTTCTGTATATAGATCCTAAGTGGAATTGCAGGGCCTTCAAGCATGCATATTCAGCTTCACAAGATAATACCAGATTATTTCTCGAAGGTGCTTGTTCTAATTATATTCCTATGAATTTATATTCCTATGAATTTCCATTACCAATTTGAGAATATCAAAATTTTTTTAATTTTGCCCATCTAGTGCAATGGAGACAATGTATAGTATAATATTTTTATAAAATGTGAAAAAAAGTGATAAAACTACATTTAAAAAAAATGATAAGCACAAAGTTTAGGATTGTAGTTACCCTGAAAGTGGGGCAATGGAATGGGATATTATGTTTATGTACACATATGCATATATGTTGATATTCTTAATTCATATAATGCACAATAAAATAATATTTTAATTGCTTTTGTGTTCCCACAACCCTGAAACAATGGCTGCAGACATCCTTGAGATTACATTTTTACAGCCTCATTATCAAAAAGAAAAAACAAAGGCCTTCCCTTTTACCTCCAGGTAGGGGGAAAAAAAAAAAAACCTCAGGGAAGGACTCCAATTGACCCAGATGTGTGTCTGTCTCTGAACCAATCACTGTGGTCAGGGGTAATAAACACAATGATTGGTCTGTCTTTTGTTCACCTCTGTGACCAAAGGGATAGAATTTGTTGCCATAAGGCATGGGGTGCAGTGGAAGGGTGTGTACAGGCAAAGCATGACAAAAACCTTAGGAAGTATTAATATCACCACCTTCTGCAGGCCATACAAATGATACATGGTAGAGCTGGGATTCAAACCCAGACTTGTAGGACCCAAACCACCTCAATGTTAGCTCCTGCTGGATGAAAATAGAGTGAGTTTTCTCTCGTGTTATGTCTGGATTCCTTGAAAGCTGGGACCACATCTTATTTATCTGTGTCCCACCCCAGCCCATAGAAATGCTACTGGCACCTTTGAGGTGTTTTATAGAATTAATTAAATCTCCATTTACAGATTGCTATTTGAACATATTCTTATATCAACATGGATATGACCGCATCTGAGACCAGCTGTGTGGGTCTTGTGTTCATAAGAGAACAGATGGGGATTTGAAGAGTGGGAGGGGTGGAATGTTTTAATTTCAAGAACATTTTAACACCACAAAAATCAAAAGGGAAATAACAATACTAGAAATTTTATACTCAAAGCAAAGTTGCCTGATGATCAAAAAGTAAGCACAAGAGTAGCAAATAGTAGTTAGCATTTAATTCTTAGTGGAAAAAATGATGCACACTCAGATTAGTTATTTTTATGACATTGTCTGATAAGCTCTTCAGTCAGGAAAGTAGGATTTGGTAGGGCCAAAGAAGGACCTTTTCTTTAACTATCATTTCAACTATTAAAATAAAAATGTATTTATGAGACATTTGTAAGTTTTAAAGTAAATAATCATTGCCTAAACACGTTTTAGGTCTATTGGCAATAATGACCCATTTTCTGTTTCTTCTCACGTTTCCTAGCCATAATGGTATTGCACAAGAAATGATCTTTATCTTCATTTATTTTCAACTGGGTCATGTTGGTTTCCATGGTTTTTTTCTTCCATGGAATCACATTTTTTCCTGGTATTTGTCTTTTATGTTCCTTTGTAAAGTGAAGCCTAAAATAAAACAAGCAGACATTTCTTTGCTAAATACAATCTTATTTCTTTGGGTCCACGTGTTTAAACATTTTATCTTTGTTACTTTAACCCTTTTCTTTTATTTTCTTTTCTTTGTTTCACATACATACACACATGCTTCATTGTAAAAGGGTTCACCATTGTGTCACTTCCCTGGCTTGCTTACTTACTTAAACGTATCAATTTAGAGCTGTATGATGTGTTGGACCAGCCTGCTCTGATTTTGCTGAAGGATCTGTATGTAGCTGTGATTAATTTAATTTATTTTAGAACATTTTTCTTTCTTTCCCCCTGTCCACTTCTCTGTATAAGCCAAACTGATATCTACCAACACATCGCACTCTGATCCAAAAATTTCCCCATTCAAAATTTCAATTTGTCCTTTTCTCCCTTCCTATTAGACTCATTTTGTTTCTATTACAATCCAGCTACCTACCCACAGTCTTGTTTCACCAGAGGCCATAATATTGGTGTTTATTCAGGTGATTCTGAAGTGAATTTTATCCTGTGTTTGGTAGGAGACAGGAGAGAGAAGTGGAATAGAGAAATTGAAAATAATCATTGTTTCAGTCTTGGAACTAAATATTCCCCTTTGGCCATGCACAGTGCTGGGCTTTGGGGAGCCTTCTATGCTGCTACCTTTGCTTTGCCTGTGTTGACTTGTCCATAAGCTCAAATTAGGCATAGAAAACCCAAGAATCCTGGCTCAAGGCTCTGGCTACTTTCCCCAATCTTTTTCCCTTAACTATCATTTAGCAAACATTAGCTCCAAATCTACTCTTGTTCTTTGGGGGAGGGGGAAGTTCCCTTCACTCTCTTCTCCAGTCTCATTGACACAGACAAAGAGAATATGGTCTTACTGGGTCATGGACATATTTTTTGACTTGGCATGTCACAGATCCAAGGTCTTAGCACATTTAATTCACACTCACAAAAAGCGCCCACAGTGCACAGAGCTAAGGATAGTTGTTGAAGGCAATAATTAAATTGCCAAACTATAACTGTTTATTTCAACATATTCTTTTTATTTGTTGGTAGTTGAGCTGGGATTTGAACTTAGGGCCTTACATCTGTACCACTTGTGCTACACCTATAAGCCCATGTTTGAACAGATTCTTGTATTGACAGGGATATGACACGTCTTAAGCTCATAAGGAAGCAGATGGGGATGAGAGACCATGCCTTGGAATGTCAGAGGGGACAGAAGTTTGAGTAGAAACCATGCCCACTGTGGTCCTCTCTGAGGTACCTGCCAGGTATGAGGTACAAGTGACTATAGCAAAGGCAAAACACCTCTACCTCCCAAAAACAGATGTGTGGCCAAGTTAAAAAGACAGAAGCATTACACCTTTCCTACTCTATGAATGCAGTAAAATGCACTCTCTGCTTCAGCTGTCAAACTAATAGCAGGTTTCAGGTTAAAAAAAACTTCCAACAAATTTTCATTTGTGTCTTATAGGAGCATATGAAGGCCTCTGGAAAACACAGAAGCTGGACATCAAAGAGAATCTGGGTGCTAGCTAAAGAGCTCTGGGGATGTGTGCCTGGCACAGCCCTGATTGGCAAATACATCTTCCTGTCTCCATGGGCCCAGACTTCAGTGGAGGTTGGATTGAACTGTTGCACACACAAAGTCTGTCTCCTTGTTGCATCATCACCCTGACTGTGACTCATTGACCTAAGTCTGGAAATCCCAGGTACAAAATTAAATCTCATAGAAAACTATGAATGGGTCACTGAGTCTTTTCCAGGCAAAGCTAGTGCTTCCTGTTGGTTCCAACAGAGGCCAATAAGGCCAAGACTTGAGCAATGTGAGAGACGGTTTCTCACAGGGGAAAGTCCCACTCCTTAGAGACTAAACCTATAAGCTTAGCCAGATATTTTGCAACCGGGAACATAATAAAACCAGTTAATTTTCTGTTCATTCCCTTACTGTGTCAGAAGAAATACTGTCACTTTAAATTCTGTGTCAGAAGCAGTCTCTAAAGAAGTCAGTTCCTGGAACAAAGTAGCAAGAGGCTATAGATGAACAAGATGGAAAGATTCCTTCTAAGAAGGAAGAAAATGACAAGCAACAAAGTCAGAAAAGCCCTACAATTAGCATAAGCCAGACAAAGGTGTATTCGAGCCTCTGCTCTGCAGGCGCAAAGGAAAACCTATGTGCCTGTTGGTAGCTTCTAAATTTGGGTATCAGAAACTGAATTAGAGAAATATCAAAGGTGGGGAGCAGGAGTGGTTACTGAAGATGGTCAGAGAAGCTGACTGCTCCTCCTCCTGCTGCAAGCCAGCTCTCTAGCAACAAGCTGAGGACCAACTGGTGCTATGAAGGAAGTGGGGAAGCTGAGAGAAGGTTCCAGTGAATTGAAACCAAGACAAAGAGGGCACATTTCAGGAATAGAAATTTACCTAGTTCACTGCTGATAAGACTACAAAGTGTTACACTTCAGGAAAGCAGTTTGGCAACCTGTTTGTTAAAATGCTTCAAAGGATTCATTTCCTTTGACTTAGTATCCCTATTTCTGAGCATCAAAAGTAGAGAAACAACCATGCCCAGAATTGTTTATAATAGTGAAAAATAAGACATCTAAATATTCAACAGGAGAATCCATGCTACAGCAAAAGTATGCGGTTATTTAAACTACCACGTTTAATATTTGTCAGTAATATAAAGATATGCCCATGATATGTTAATTGAAAAAGGAACACATAGATGCAAAATAACACAAGTAGAGTCATCCTAGGTCTGTTTACATGCATTTTGGAACAGAAATACAATATTAATACCGGTCATCACTAGGTAGTGCAATCAGAGTTCACATTACCAAATTTTCTACATCAACTCAGTATTAAACTGGGTGCAGTAGTTTGTGTCTGTAATCTGAGCTACTTGGGAGACAAAGATTGGAAGGATCACGGTTCAAGGCCAAGATGAGCAAAAAGTTAGTGAGACCCCCCAACTCAACAAACAATCCAGGTGTGATGTCTATAATCCCATCTATGTGGGAAGCATAGGTAAGAGGATCACTGTCTGAAGTTAGCCTGGGCAAAAATGTAAGACCCTATATGAAAAATAACTAAAGCAAAAAGGGCTGGTGGTGTGGCTCAAATGGTAGAGTGCTTGCCTAGCAAGCACAAGACCCTGAGTTCAAACCCCAGTACTGCCAAAAAAAAAAAAAAAAATCAGTATTACTTTTGTGGTCACCAAAAAGTTAGTTTTTAATGAAAATTTAAAACTTATGCTATAAATTTTTAGGATGGCAGAAGAAGCAGAATGCAAAATTCTATAGAAAAAAGCTGAAAAGAAATACTTAAAATATTAATGTTTGTTATTTTAAGATTACAGATGACTAACTTTTCATTTTCTACATTTTGGAATTTTCACATTTTTCTTTAAATAAAATGTATCCTTTATGACACTGGAAGAAATGTTTTTAAAGAATAAAAGAAAAAATCATGTTAGATATTCTCATTTTAAAACATCATTCTGAGTGAGGTTAGCCTGGCTCAAAAAACCAAAAATCGTATGTTCTCCCTCATATGTGGACATTAGATCAAGGGCAAACACAACAAGGGGATTGGACTATGAGCACATGATAAAAGCGAGAGCACACAAGGGAGGGGTGAGGATAGGTAAGACACCTAAAAAACTAGCTAGCATTTGTTGCCCTTAACGCAGAGAAACTAAAGCAGATACCTTAAAGCAACTGAGGCCAATAGGAAAAGGGGACCAGGAACTAGAGAAAAGGTTAGATCAAAAAGAATTAACCTAGAAGGTAACACCCACGCACAGGAAATCAATGTGAGTCAATGCCCGGTATAGCTATCCTTATCTCAACTAGCAAAAACCCTTGTTCCTTCCTATTATTGCTTATACTCTCTCTACAACAAAATTAGAAATAAGGGCAAAATAGTTTCTTCTGGGTATTGAGGGGGGTGGAGAGGGAGGGGGCAGAGTGGGTGGTAAGGGAGGGGGTGGGGGCAGGGGGGAGAAATGAACCAAGCCTTGTATGCACATATGAATAATAAAAGAAAAATGAAAAAAAAATCTAAACCATATACATATGACTTCTATGTTTTTATAGAAATATGGAAAAAGATGAGGGGGGTTTTTCATGCTCCCAAAATTGGCAACCAAACCCAAAGCTAGTGACAATGAATCATAAAGACAGTACATTTTAAAGAAAGCCAGAAAACACCATAGCTCATGCCTGTAATCAACTACTCAGGAGGCAGAGATAGGAGGATCTCAGTTGGATGCCATTCCTGAGAGCCCTGACAGAATTTCTTAGAACTGCACTGGAGTTCACCATCTTCCATCTTTTCTTCCCTGTCTCCTTCACCTGGCTCCCACAGCATCACTGTCTTGCAGCCCTCCAACTCTCTTTCCTTTCCCTTTACAATCTTTTTAGTTTGATGCAGTTCCATTTGTCCATCTTTTCTCTTAATTGCTGAGCCACTGGCTTTCTATTGCCTATACCTGTAGGTTCCAGTGAATTCTCTGCTTTTTCCTGCAGTAGTTTCAAAGTTTCATTCCTTATATTAAGGTCTTTGGTCTACTTTAAATTGATATTGATACAGGGTGAAAGACAAGGATCTAGTTTCAGTCTTCTTTATGGTCAATATACTTTATATACATATGTAAAATAGAACAATGAAACCTTTAAAAAAAAAAAGTAAATTTCAGTACTGCAGTTAGAGCCCTCCCCCGCAAAAAAAAAAGCAATCAGAGTGTTTTCTATGGCTGACACAGAGGAGAAAGCCAAACAGTAAGGCAGAGTGCAGATTCAAGCTAAAAGATCTTAGTTCTGCTGTAAAAGAACCTGTGGACAGACTGGGAGAAGTCTCCTAGGAGATGAGACAAGAGCCCCCAGTGACAGCCAGGAACCAGAACCTCAGTCCTACACCAGCAAGGGTCTCCTCCCAACAACAGCGGAAATGAGCTTGAAGATAGGCTCTTGCAGGGTTTGCAGGGAAATGTTCATTTAGCTGAGGCCTAAGTGGGAGACCCTAAGGCACCCAGGTGAGCCAGGCTACACTTCTGACTGACGCACTGTGATATAATAAAAAGGCGCTGTTTTAAGCCAATAAATGGAGCAATAGAAACTAATAGAGATTTTGCAGCATACTTCTGACAGCAGTAATTGGAGAAAGGTAAACCATTTGTTACCTCTACCAAGTTTCCAATAATTAATAAAGCTGCTACTAATTTTATTATCAGAGAGAATTGAATGCGATCAAAGAGCATTTTATGCGTGTATAAAAATGTCAAGATAAAGCTGCTTACACAGTATTACATAAATAAAGGTTTTAAAAATAAGTTTTGTTATCTATCTTGTCTTGTATTGCTAAATGGATATGTTCAAGTATTTCATAAATCACATTAATTATTGTATAATACAATGGCTTAAAATTCATAGTAATCTCTTTCAAAAAAAACTGTTTAGAACCAAACCAGAGAATAATCTATGTATGTATGGAAATCTCACAACAAAACCCCCTGAATAACTATCATATACTAATAAAAATGTCTTTTTTTAAAGTATCTCAAAAAAAAAAACTGTTTAGAATCATAATTTCCTATGGTGCTCTTTTAAAGCTATCATGTAGGTGCTGGTGCCTAAATTAATGGCACAATATTTAAAATAATTAACAATCTACATAGTATTGAACCTGAAATCTGTATCAGTATCACATTGCCCCTTCAAGTCGTACCAGGCCCATGAATGAGACAAGCAGCCTAGTAGCTCCATTGTGATAGCTACAGACCTGAAAATCTTACTTCTTTCACCCAGGTTTCCCAGAAAACACAAGGAAAGCTTGTGTGCCAGTGCTGGAGGAAAGGTGCAGTCACAGGACAGCAAGGGGGAGGGGAAAATAAGAGGAAGCAGGGAAGGGACAAAAACAAATACAAGGGTGGTACATTACTGAGCTGGCCACAGCTCCATGAGAAAATATGTGATTCCTTCATTATGCAGGAGATCTCCAGAGAGGCCACCCACATCTTGAAATATCCGGCTGGGTAGCAAGAAGGGAAACAGAATTTATTTACTAGGTCCTTTCCATCTCCTGTCCCTCACTGGTCAAAGGAAGCCCTACACTTGTGGGTGTGTTAACTGTTTGCCACTCTCTCCAGTCCACTGCGGGACAAGTCAGATCCAGTGCCACTTCCCACATTTCTGAGCCTAGATGTAGTAGGAAGGCCAAGGAGTGGGGTGGCTGTAGTTCCTGCCCACGGGGCACAGTGGAACCATAGGCAAGCAGAGCCTTCCCCCTGAGGGGTCTGGGACAGCTGACAAGGTTAAGAGCTGAGGGAAAAATGCTGCCCAATGGTTCTCCCCTGAGATGCGCAGGTGGTCTAGGCCCAGAGGCAGATGGAGCCAAGCAATCTGGAGAAGCATATTAACTGGAACCTCATAGTCATGTTATTATCTTGACAACTGGGTAATAGAAAATTCTCTCTCTCTCTCTCTCTCTCTCTCTCTCTCTCTCACACACACACACATACACACACACACACACACAGAGCTCCTCAGAAACAGCTACTTCTTCCCTTTCATCCTCCTTAATTCTAAGTCCCTCCATCTGGTTTACATTTCTTCCCAGAACGTTCTTGTGATGCTGTTATTTCCAATCTCTGCTCTGTACATGAAGCTATTTCTTTCCCACCAATTTCTGTAATCCTCTCTGGAAAACACACCCAAAGCCTGTGGGCTTCTGCCCATTCTGCTTTTCATTATTGCAATTGCTATGTGGTTAAGCCAGTAATGTCAAAGCCCCTGTGTGTCTGCAATGTCGTTGTCTACTCCAAAGCTTGATAAGAGTGGGCTCACACACACGGAAACACACTTCTCCTCTGGTTAGTGCCATGCTCGGACAGAGATAGGATAGGGTTGCATCTTGTGGAAAGGAGGGGAAACCTCTGAAATCTAAGCAATCAAAGTTCAAAATGGGAACTATTTCAAAACTGGTCACACTCAACCTTTATGTGTAGGGGACCAAAATGTTTTGAAGAGCATAGAAAGATTTTTAAATGCCCATTAATAAATAAAAACATCATTCCAATAGATAAATTGGGCTTTGAGTTCTTTGTGCAAGGCCTTCTTCTGACATTTCCGGTTTCCAGGATTCTTGTATCTATATTCAAACTCATCAAAAATTGACTCCAAGTGACCATGCAATCACTTCTTATGGCTTGACTTCCTTCCTCCTGCTTAGTTTTTCTCTTCAGACCTTTGGCTGACTGTTTTGCTACTGTTACCAGGACTGAAGTTTCTACCAGACTTAAAAGAAAGAAACATGAATAGCAATGCTGTGTTCTCACAATTTTTTTTTTCACCCAAAGCAGGAACAGGCCATTTATGGATCAATCTCCTCATCAGAGAACCATATCAGCCAATCTCCCTGCTCTGCGACTTGTCACAAGATTGATGGTAAATATAATACATATGAAAATGCACGAGGAAATGTACGCAGAGCCGTAGGGGTGGTTCAGGGGCTGGAAACAACGCTGTACAGTACATCATTTCATCGGGGTTTCTCATTTTCAGGACATTGACTCTAAAATTATTGCAGTTGTAGTGCTGAATGTCCCTGTATTGGGATTCCAGGGTTTAAAAAAAATGATTTGAAGCCAGAAAAGCAAGGCTGGCTTATTTGAACCTATGCGGGAGTATGACAAAAAAAAAATTGCAAGGAAATAAGAGAGGGTGAGAGACAGAGAGAGAGGGAGACAGTGAGCTTAATATTCTATCCAATGGAATGTTAAGCAAGTTGCCAATAAAAGAAAGAATATAATATAATAGCAAACTAGGGAAGCCTAAGTTCCAAGGCTCTGGGAGGGGACCTGCAAAAATAAGCTAAATAACTGAAATGGGTAAGATTGCTGTCTCTCTTTACTCCAATTTCCCTTCTGTATTGAGTGGCATTACACAGGCCCTGAGCATTTGGGAGATCCAGCTAAGAGAGACTTGAGGCTATATTTCATTTGGGATTAGTAGAAAAGCAGACTATATTTAAGTAGTTCTCAGTCACTCCTGTTTTAGTGATGTGACCCCTAGGGTCCTGGCAGAGCAATGCTTTCCAGGAAGACTTCTTCCACTCCTGAGCAGTGCAGGTGCAGGGGTGAGAGACCCATCTCAGCATGGGTATGAACTTTGTGCCCAAGACCTGAAGTATGTTGGGAGTACAGGAGAAACCAAGCTTGAAATACACAGACCTAGAAGCTAATCTAGGTATCAGACCTACTAAAAGATAACCACAGTATTTGGATTTCATCCATTTTTCTCCTCAATAGAGGTTTTTCTGAATTTGACCATTCTCAAAGTTTATATGATATTAACTTAACAAATTTGACACTTTAAAAAAACTTTTCTAAATGATCAATAATTATAAAAGAAAACTTTGAATCAACCATGCTAAAACAACTCAGTTATCTATTTTCTATAGGAAGAGGTTGTTACAAAATTGTCACCATATGAAGAGGCAATCAAAGCTTATGAAACCAAAGAATGTATTTTTGATGTTTGTGGCACTTGTCAGCTTTTTTCAAATCTGTGATTGGTTGCAATTTTTCTCATTCTAAATAAATTTCTTTTGTAACTAATCTAGTGTTCATGATTTTGATTCTCTTGAAGAACTGGGTGAGCATCAGGCCCCTCCAGCCCTGCACTGCCCTGCAGGTGACTCACAGGCTCAACACTGACCGAAGTCAGGCATGGCCTGAGTAGCTTCCAGAGCCCACAGAGCATCCAGCCTCAGAGCCATTTTCCCCCTGTGGGAACCCAAAAGCTTTCTCTTCCAGCTCGCATTAGTTGACCTTGACCATGGCCACATCTTCCTACTTGTCCTTATGTGAAATCCACTCCATCTGCAAAGGCTTAAATTCCAAGATTGTCTAACTCAAACTCTGCCTTTTCCCCCCAATTTCTTTTACTCACACACGTACACACACACCCCATGTTTTCTTTATTTGTTTATTTTGTCAGTTCTGGGATTTGAACTCAGGGCCTTACAGTTGCTAGGAAGCTCTCTAGCATTTGAGCCACATCTGTTGCTCTTTTGTTTTAGTTATTTTTCAAATAGGGTCTCGTGCCTCCATAGGAAGCATAGATAGAAGGATCATGGTCTGAGATCAGCCTTGGGCAAAAAGCATGAGACCCTATATGAAAAATAACCAAAAAGCAAAAGCCAGAGTGCTTGCCTAGCAAGCACAAGGCCCTTAGTTCAAATTCCAGTATCACTAAAAAAATAAAATAAGAAGATTTTGCTCCTCTATGAGTTGCTTATTCACATTCTTGACCAAATATTAGAGAGAGATCATTTGTTTTTGTTTGATCATTGTTTGTTTTGTTTGTCTCATTGATTTTTTTTTTTATACAGAGTCTTGCTATGTACCCCAAGATGGCCTGGAACTTGCCTTCCTCTTACCTCAGCCTCCTGAGTTCTGGGATTACAGCATACACCACCATGCCCAGCTCATTGATTCTTAATCCTGCTTGCATATTATGAATAATTGCACTTTGCTGAGCTGGGACAATTACTTTTCCCAGATTCTCTTTATTACTCCTGAATTTATAGATAATGTCATTCGTAAACCATCTATAATAACAAGGAATAGGTCAGGCTTTCTTGAACTGGATATAATCCTCTGGTCTTTCCTAATCCTTGGCTGCAAATAATCTCTTGAATTTTCCTCTATAATATTATTTCCTCTATAATAGTTATTATTTTATGGCTTACATTTACATTTTCAAGTCTCCTAGAATTTATATTTTTATATTTTGTGTGAAGTGGTCCAACTGTTTTTTTCCAGAAGGATAGTTGCATTGGAATTATTTATTAAATATATCCTACTCCTACCACACTAGAGTAATTTTTCATATATGCTAGAATGCATTCTTGACTCTATATTCAACCAACTTGTTAATTCTGTGCCAATACCACATTGGTTTTTATTATAGTGGCTTTATTGAGAATATTGATATCTAATAAGAAAAGGATCCACTAACTACTGTTCTTTTATACTTCTTTATATTTTTTTATCATTTCAAGAAGGTATTTACTTTTCTAATATGAAAAGTTGACTATCTGAGTCTGCTGGTATATTAAATTTATATAATAATTTGGGGTAATTTCACATTTTTATGATTTAATATCTCTCCATCTAAGAAGTGGCATGCTCTTCTATTTGTTCACATTTATTTCATGTTCCTGCATGTAGGGCCTTAACTCTTCTTGCTAAATTTATACATTTTTTATAATTTGTAAAAAAAAATGTGTAATTTTATGTCATCACCTTCAATGAAATACTTTGTCCCACTTCCATTTCTAGGTTTAATTCTTAGTACAGAGGGGGATAACTTTTTATTTTAAATTATTATTGATCCAGTCATCTTATAAAAATGTGTTTATTCTTGTAAATTTTTATTAGTGTTGCCTCAGTTTTCCAGGTGTGCTATTATGTCATTAGCAAAGAACATTGGCATTGTTAATCTCAATTCTCTAGCACTGAGCACAATGTCTAGTTCTTTGCAGGCACTCCATAAATGTTTTAAGAATGAGCGAACAGATGAATTAATGAATGAACAAATGAAGTGGATCAGAGATTATTCATATGGTACATCAAGGTTCTCACTATTGTGGTACCACTCCAGCGAATTCTTGACTTTCCTTTGACTGCTACATTCATTTCTTTGATCAAAACCATAGAAATTTCTAAATCTAGTAAAAGAAGATGAATAAGTATGACAGCCAAAGGGAACACGCTCCTGATTAGGGAAGGATCTTCCTAAGTGAATTGTGTGTCTTCTCTGAGTTCCTCTTTTTCTTTGAGCTAAGAGGGAGACTATACAGGAAAGCTTTTTCATTCTGACTGGGAAAAAAGCAAAAAGCTGGCACTGCACTTATGAGCGAATTAGAAGACTGAGGCTTTTATTGGATGAGAACAAGCAGCTAGTCAGAGTTTGCCAGTTGGAGCATTTCCATGAAGGGTCTAGAAGCACAGACCAAAAAAAAAAAAAAATGAGATAGCCTGAGAAGCTTTCTAAGTTTAAGAGGTAATGGGGAGTCACCTATTGATACATTGGTGCACATGCTCATTTTGTCTTGGTCCACACATTTCCTCCAGACTTAGTCCCTACACATCTCACATAATTGAACTAAGAGCATGTGCTCACTTACCTAACCTCTCTAAATCACCCATACTTAAGAAGGGCCAAGCCACTGGGCTGAGAATCTCAACCACAGCCATTCCCCCTTATGGCAGCCATTAGACTTGTAGGCATAATTTATTACTGAGGGAATTTGCTATTATCCATATTCCATATTGAAATTCCAACTCAACTAAGTGTCAATATGAGTCATAATAAATAATAAATAGTCCTCAAATGCTAGAAGGTTTTGACTTGGTGTCCTAAGAATATCATTTACTCCTGGAAGAGGTTTTCCAACAAACCATAGAAATCTCCTGCTATTTCACAAGATTAAAATATATATGCACAAATTTCTGGATCACATGAAGAATTTACCACTATAAGAAACACCTTTGTTTTCAAACGAAGGAGATCACTGGGCTGGAGAGCATGATGCAAACTGCTTCCCAGAAATTACCTGTGAGAACTTCACATTCTAGGAAAACGCAGAGAAATGGATATATTCAACCTGTGTGAATCAATCCAAACTCTGGCACAGACTGCAAAAGATGGTTACTCAAAGGATGCCCAAACTGTCATTCTAGGGAAAACAAAATGTTTCTAGTAGAGTCTAAAGGGAGATCCCTGAAAAAAAAATAAAAAATAAAGTTTGATCCTCAGAGAGGCAGCTAAAGCATCAGTGCTATCATGGCTAAATAATCCCAAATACTGCTTCTGAGCTAACAGCACAAAGCCAAATGAGGAGTAGTCACTTCCACACACAACCCAAGCTGTTTGGGTAGGTGGATGCTTTGAAGCATCTCTTCACATTTTTAGTTGATAAAAGGTTGATAAACAAAATGTATCCCTCTAAATAAGCCTAGCCCTGAAAACACACAAGTGCATTGGCAATGTGGCTTGGTTCTTTCATTTGCTGTGTATAGAGGCTGGCACCCTGATCCACATGGGCTTTTGCCCACAAAGCCGGTCCTGACTGCTATGTTCTTCCCCTTTCTTTCTGAGGATCTTCATCCTTCTCATCTATAGTGAGTTTTCCAGACTTTTAGAATCTGTCCCTTCCCTGGGCCCAACCATACTTTAATTCTTTTGATGACAATGAAAGAATTTGAAAACACTAAGAAACAGACTTCTCAAGGACTTTCCTATGGCCTTAATTCCCTACAAAAGGCAATGCTAAGAAGAACCCAAGTGTTACCCACATTGTCACCCAGCCTCTATCTGGCAGCAAAAAGATGGTTCTTGATTTGGCCTCCTTCACCCAGCAACAACCAAGTTTTCTCCTGCAGCACAGAAGACCAAGAAGGTAGCCCCTGCAAACAGAAGGGATGCTTTTTACTTTCTCTGCGGTAGACTTATGACTTCAAGTTAATGTCATTCCATTACAGGCAGCCCTCTGCAGCCACACACTCTACATTCATAGATTCAACAAACCTGGATCAAAAATATTTTTTAAAAGTACATCTGTGGTGATTGTGCACAGAACTTGTTCTTGCCATTATTCCCTGAGTAATACAGTATTACAGCTATTTACACAGCATTCATATTGTATTATGTATTCTAGTAATCAAGAGATGATTTAAAGTATATGATTGGATGTATATAAGTGATATGCAAATATGCCATTTTATATAAGCGATTTGAGCATCTGCAGATTTTGGTATTCTCAGTGGACTGAGAGAAGGTCTTGGAACCAACTCCCTCCCCCCAGATACTGAGGGACAACTGTATAACATCCCTTTACATTATCTATATAGTCACCACTAACTCATATATCCCTCCTAGAATCTCGGTTTATATCTATTGTCTCTGAATTATTTACTTATCATGCAACTCTTACACTCTCAAAGTGTTCCACTTTGAAAAATAAAGTATATATTATCAGCCTAGATGTTTAGGATTCCAAGGGCAAGTTCCTCCTTGATCTGTGCAAGGACATGTAAGCAGTATTCCACATCAAGGAACTGTAAGCAGAAAGCTGGGGATTTAGAAATGTTACTACCTCCCCTTTGGTCAGATACAAACCTTACCTTTTGGTAAAGGGTGCAGGAATTGTGCATATCTTGCTACAGAAAAATCATCCTAATCTATACATCTCCTCTGTTCTCATTAAAAGGAAAGTTTGTTGGGTGACTATATCCATCAGGGTCCCAACAGGAAACAGATAATCTACCTGAACTAGTCTAATTCAAAGAGGGTGTATTTATAGTAGGTTGGGAAGAACCCAAGGAATGGCACAGAAACCTGATGCTTGGTGCCAGCCAAGCTGCTATCACTCTAGACCAAAGGAAGGAGAGAAAAAAACAAAAACCATTTCATGAATTAGTTTCTTGGGAGGAAAGAGATCCCTCATCTCCCTTTCTTCTATGAACTAAACCTTCAAACACCCCAGCCCACAGGATCCCACTCTGAAGCTCAAACTGTACCATACACCTGCCTCCCATGCCCCCTTCTCATGGCACTGTCTTTCAATCTACACCATAAACTCATTTCAGTTGGTATGAAATCATGGAGGGTCCTGGATTTTACACTTACCCAGTGAAGTGTGACGGGGGCCAGCTTCTTACCCCAGCGCAGCATCACAACACAACACAAGTGGCTTGGAACCTTTTACTTTCCCACCACAGTACGTAAACCAATGACAGTGACATGTGACATCCCCACAGACATTCGCTGAGTATGCGTAATGTCCACCACACGCCTCCATTTCTCTTCCACTCAAGAACGCAAAGCAGAATGCAAATGAGCAAACTTTGGTTGTTTTATAGTTAATCTTGAGTCCATTCTGAGGTTTTAATGTAAATTGCATAACAACTTTATGTTCTGTTAGTATTAACCAGTGTCTGGCAACACATTTCACAACTTCTCCTGCGTACCAACACAAGTACTTAAAGTGCTGATGATGGAAGGAAGAGGGATTCACAAAGTAGAGAGGAAGTGTTGAAGAAAAGCTGTCTCCATCACTCTAGACCCAGATGTGGGCTACAGAAGAGGCCCAGTCCCTAGCATGCTATTGTTGAATCTCAGAAGAGAGTCCACAATTACAGTCACGGAAGAATGCAGCCATTTGCCTTATATGACACCTAGTGCAACCCTGAATTTTATAGATAAACTGGGACATTCGCTCTGCCCATTAATCAAGGTAGTATTGGACCCCAGAACTAAATCAAAGACATTCAAGAAAAACAATAACACCACACACAAAAATATATTAATTTTTTGCCTGGGAATTAATTCATTTATATTTATTGAGTACAAATATTTTCTGAAGGTTACCTTCGCCCAGGTAATGACACTGTACTAGGTAATGGGACATGCAGAAAACAAAAACAGAAAATGCTCTGGGGATACTATTCCACGTAGGTCGGGAAAGACTTTCAGGCAGGGTGACACTTGAGCAGAGAGGTAAAGCTAGGGAGGGAGTCAGGAGGTAGTGTCCCAGACAGAGGAGGAGCCAGACAGACAGCCACTGTGGCTGGGCTGGAGGGGAGCGCGGCAGGAAGTGAAATCGGAAGTTTGGGAGCGAAGTCAGATCACATGAGGTCCTGAATTTTATACCAAGTGAAATTAGAAATCACGGAAGGAGGACTGGGGATGTGTCTTAGAGGCTGAGTATTTGCCCAGCATGTAAGAGGCCCTAGTACTGCAGAAAGAAGAAAAAGAGAAGGGAAGGGGAAGGGCGGGGGCGACAGGAGGGGAGGAAGGGAGAAGGGAGAGGAAGGGAAGGACAAGGACCATGCTAATATGTTCTTAAAATCCCACTCTGGCTGGTACATTAAAGAAGGCAGTTTGGACTGTGATGATGGACGTGAGGCAGTAAAGAGCAGTAGATTCTGAACCTGTTGTGAAGATATCGCTGACAGAATGTAAAGACTGAACATGAGCTGTGAGAGAAGGAAGGGAGTGACAGGTGAGGCCTGGGGTTTTTAGCTTGAGTAATTGAAAGATTGAAGTGGACATTTACCAGGAGGCAGGAGAATAAGAGAAGAGAAGTCTGGAGAGGAAGGTCAGTGTGTTTCCAACATGCGAAGTCAGACCTGCCTTTGCAAACCTAAGTGGGCCACTGAAGAGAGGCTAGGAGGCATCTGCACAGAGGTGATATTTTGAGACAGAGGACAAGATGTAAGGGCCAACAGAGAAGGGGCCGAGGATTGAGCTCAGGACCAAATACTGTACTGTGTTGTCCTTCCCAAGTAACATTCTCACTTTGACTTAGACTTTCCACAGATGGTGCCTCTGATGTCCCTCAAACATCAACAGAAGGACGGTTGACTACTAGAATGCCAATGAGCCTCACCTTCCCATTCAGGGAAGCAGCACATCTTTCTCAGGCTATTCACCACCCTCAGTGGGCAGCCAGAGGTCTTTCAAAGAAGTCACACAAGCAGAATGAACAGTGAAAGGGCCAAAGAACCCCCAGATGTCCTGCTGAGAATGCATGGAGAGACACCAAAAAGTACTACTGCCACTTTTGGATGGTGACTAGAAGAGAGAGATGATACCTCATGGACCCCTCGCAGACATCAATCACAAAGCCATCCCAAAATAGAATGGCCCATGAGAGAAGCAGAGATAAACCAAGTCCACAATTAAGCAAGCTTTTGATGAGGTGCTCATCCTGGTGATTGAGGGAGTCCTATCACAGCCCCTGGTTGTGGTGATGGTGGCCTTGATGCCAGAAAGGACAATGCTGGCTATGAGCTGAGTGCAAGGCCAAGAGGTCACAAACATGACATGGTTGAATCATTTTTGTGGCCAAGGACAGAATGACAACAGCAGATCCTGAGACTGGGCTAAGGCAGGAGTTGGGACTGGGTGTTAGAAAACCCCTAGTACATTATTTAACTTCTTGAAGACTTGGCTTTCTCTCCACTATAAATTAGAAGTGATGGGAAGACCCACCTTCACAGGAAATATTTCAGAAATATTTGTGAGGAATTATTTTCCAAGTAAAAATAGCAGCCCACATTGAGTTTTAGAGAGTTAAAAATAGGTAAACTCTAATTGTGATGAACTCAACCAAGTTGCCAGTTATTTTAGTGAATTAAAATGGTGCTAAAATTAACAGATTTCTAGAAACCAAGTTTTAGGATGGGGGAGCTGGAACTACAATATCCAGTTTGTGCTTTATAAATCCACAAGCAAAAGGAACTAAAGCCTACAGGAGAAAAGAAATGCCATGAGTATGCAAACACATCTATTCTCTTTTGCTTCTCATCAGATGCAGGTTTTGTTAATTTTAGTTGAAATATGAAATGACATCAAATCAGATGACTAGTTCTTAAAGGTGAAAAATAAGAGTTATAGAAGAAAAACCATTGGAAATACTAACCGATTAGGAAGAGCTAAACTATCTTCTCTTAACCACAATACTAGAAGCATACAATCAATTTCTTTTATTACTGGAGTGCCTGTTTCATGGACACTCACTCTATCAGATTATTATTGCACACAATTGTGCCCTGTTCACACACAGTGTCCATAAGTAATCATTCTGGAATCAGACAAAGGTACAACTCCACATACCAGCTCTACAGATTTCCAGCTGTGTCACTGTGGGCAAATTTCTTTGCCTGTCTGTTTCTTGGTTTCCTCTTCTAAAAAAATGAAGACATAATGCCTATCTCTTAGGGTTGTGTGAATGTACTCAGTAAATGTACTGAGTGCATACCTAAAGATGACTGTTCACCTTTCAAGGTCATGAACTGCTCAAAACATGGATTCAATTTTACTATCTAGAAACCTTTCTTATAGTGGTAGTTACTATGATTGGATTTCAATAAGAAAGACAAGCCAGTGCTTCTACCAAAGGGTTCTCTGATAAGTTCAGTTTCTAACAGGCTTTTATTAAAAAAAAAAAAAAAAAGGAAAAAAGGATATGGAACCAGAGTGTGAATATGACCAAAGTACATTTATGTATGGGAATATCACAATGAAACCCCTTTGTACAATTAATTTATGCTAATTAAAAACTTTTAAAAGAAGGATATGGAGCCAAGCAAGCTGTTTTTAGTAGCATTAACCTAGTGCTTGGCAAGATAACATAAAAAATGAAGTGAGATTTGTAAGGAAAAAGTGACAAAGACAAGAAAAATAATTTTTAAAATTATCTCTTTGAGAGAAAAAAGTACAGGTTAAGCATCCCTAATTTAAAAATACAAGACCTAAAATACTCTAAAACTTTTATATGAAACTTTTTTTAGCAATTTGAGGCATTCATATTAGAGATATTCAACTAGTAAAGTCTAGACAAATAGTCTAAAATCCAAAGAACTCCAAAATCTGAAACTCTTTTGGTCCCAAGCATTCCAGGTTAGGGATTCTCAACCTTTGTAGGTATTGATGAAGTACTCCAACACACTACTAATAAACTTTTGGTTTTTTCTTTATAAATAACTTCAGCCAAAATATAATTGAGGACAGAGTTTTCAGCTTTGTTTCTGGAAGGCTTTATTGGAAACCACATGAAATGCAAGGGACAAATTGCATTTAAAAAATCCTTAAAGCCATATAAAGATTGTCTCTTTTAGATACCAGCGTTCTGATGCCTGCAGGGCATCAACTATGCAATATTTACTGGGAGCCTTTCATGGGCATTCTTCTAGGCTATGGAGATGCTGAGATGAAACAGATGAAAGCAAAGTGTTTGCCCTCACAGAGCTTCCTTTTTACTTTCTACTTGGGTAGACAATGGATGAATGAATAAAGGATGAATAAGAAAGTCAAAAAAACTTAAAGAGATATTAGGATAGAGAAGGATTTTCTGACCAGCTTTTTATCATGACTTCATAGCAAATCATAATGTCTGCAGCTCACAGTGAGTAAAGAGATGAAGCAAGTGATGAGTAAAGGTGACAGGCTGGGGTGTCCAGCCTCTCTGGGTCTCTCTTAGATTCCCTGAGGGCCAAAGGTAATCAACACTGTTAGGGTTTCCACAGCTTTTTATTCAGTAGCTCACTGGGAAGCTCTGGGGATTATTGATATTGTGATTGAAGCTTGCAACTTGAAATTTCAAAGATGGAATGATAATAAAGAATGAAAAGCAAGAATTAGACAAATAAAGTTAATAGCAGATGTTGGATTAATTTGCCATCAGCATCCTGAGAGAAAATGAGATCCTTCTGGTCTAAAAAGGCCCAAACACCACCTCTTTCCTTATCTGAGTGGCAACAAGGAAGGACTGCTGGCTACAGGGAAACCTGTATGTAGCCCACAAAAGGATTCATGTTCTATGGTGATATACCCAAGATGTGAGAATTTTTTGCTTAATATTTAGTAAACATTATATTAGAGAACCCATTCTCTATTTTGTTACAAATTATGCATTGATTGGGGTTGCCAGATTTGGCAAATAGAAACACAAGACCTTCAGTTAAATATGAATTTCAGGTAAACAGCAAATAATTTTTAGTATATGTACCATGAAATATTTGGCAACAGTAATTTGTCACCTTAGCAGGACCCAATACTAGGGAGGAAGTTACACCTTCAACTTGGTAAAGAGCACAATTTCTGTTTGACATTTTTGCCCCTTGTTTCTGAGGACGGCACTAGTCATTGATCACTTTCATTGATCTAGTCCTGTGGTTTTCAAACACACACATACAAGTTCTTTACAGAATAAATTCTGGTATGGAATCCTAATATATACTACAGTTTATTTTTTTGTTTTGTTCCATTTTGTTTTGTTTTTCAAACAAAACAGGTCCTCTGGCTGAATGGAGACGATACAGGTAGTATGGAGGGAGGTGGAGAGTCTAGGTTTCTGCCCATTTGACTCATCTACCATCTTTTCCCTCAATAGCAACCCCCAAGAAAAGGATTTACTTGGAACAAAGGGATTCCATAGGACAGACATGAAACAGCAAGCATTTGGCCAGCCCCACCAAACCTTGCCTAAAGCTGAATCCTCAGATCAACTTACTATTTTCCTTGTATCTCCGTGCATGTGCTGGGCTTTCTTCTCTCTGCAGACAATATCCAGCTCTGGCTAAAGAAACACTGGGGATCTATTGACTCATTTCAATCCTTCTTTTACCATAATCAATCTGTCACCACAGCCTGCTATTTTTTATTTTACCACTACTGTGCCTCTGGGACATGAGATAAGTAGCAGACAGAAGACAAAGTCACCCCAACAACTCAGCTATGTGAATGCAATAATCCAAGCACTGAAATAAACTTCCAGACACTTTGACTAAATTTTCCAGTTATCAACTAGGTATCAATAATCACATAGACAAATCCAACATACTTCTTACTTCAGGCCTTGCTCTTGGGGGTTCAGAAGATGTTGTCACCTTTGGGGACAAGAACAACACACCCCTCACTTCATTGCTCTGTCTGTCTGCAAGGGTGACATGCTCCTTCTTGCAACCATACCTCCATTTGGTAGATGAGAATTCTCCTTGAACATGCTTTATGTGTTCATTCAGATCCTTGTTATTCTTGCTCACTGTAGTATATCTTTAGTGTGCTTCTCCCTGGCTCCTATGTGGGTGTAATTACTTACTATATTTTTGCCTCAATCACAAAAGACCTTTTGTTTTGGAAGACACCAGACTCATTCCTGGAGCATGGAGGGCATCCTTGACCAGCTTTAAAAAGCAACTTTAGACCAGTGCTGGTAAGGCTCTCTTTCACCTACAAACAGACGCCTGACCTATTTAGTTATTAAAAGTTTGTGGTGAGCTTGGGATGTGTCTCACGGGTAGGGGACAGGTTTAGCATGTCTAAGACCCTGGGTTCAATCTCAAGCTCAAAGAACAAAAAAATTAAATAGTTATTGTACTAAAACTAATAAGTGATCTGAGCAAGGCCACAGGATTCAAGATCAATAGGCAAGAATCAATTGTATTAACATATGCCAGCAACAAAGACTCACAATTTTTTTTAAAAAGTACCATTTGTAATACCATCCAAAACAATGAAATACTTAGGATATTTCTGACAAAAGATCATGCAGGATTGCACAGAAAATGATAAAACATTGCTGAGACCAATTTTAAGAGATCTATATACAAACCACATTCATGAATTAAAAGATTCAATAATATCAAGATGCTAATGTGCTTCAAATTGATCAAGAGAGTCAAAGCAATGCCCATCAACGTCCAGTAATTACAAAACTGATTCTAAACTGTATATGAAAGCTAGGAACAGAACAGCCCAATCTCTAAATTTTGGAGACTAACAGCACCTAGCTAAAGTCTTACTGTAAAGCTATAATAATCACACACTATAATATTGGTATAAAAATAGACAAATAGATCAATGGAACATAATAGAGTCTAGGAATGAACTCATAAATATATGGATTTTTTCAAATGTGCAAAAGCAATTCAGTGGAGAGAGGATAGGAGAGTCTTTTCAATAAATATACTAGAATAAATAAATAGTTATATGCAAGGAGGAGAAGGAAAAGAAATAGAAGAGAAAGATCTTTAATTTATGCTTCATGCTATATATAATAATTAACACAAAATGGTTCATGCACCTAAAACTACATGAAAATACAGCTAAAACTATAAAACTTCTAGTTAAAAAAACATGATAAAATCTTTTTTGATCTCGGATTAACAAAGATTTCTTACCTATAACACCAAAAGCATAATTTATTAAAAAAAATCAAAAAGTTGGACTTCATCAAAATTAAAACCATCTGCTCTTTGAAAGACTATTAAGGTAATGAAAAGACAAAACACAGACTGGAAAAAATGTTTTAAAATATGTGAGAGGACTTGTGTCTAGAATATGAGAATAACTTAAAATCAATAACAAGAATCCAACAACTTAGTAAGAAATGGGCAAGAAATTCGAACAGACACTTGACCAAAGAAGATATTTGGGAAGCAATTACGCACACATGCAACATCGTTAATCACTGGGAAGGTAAAAATGAGATGCCACTGCACACCTATTCACATGGATAAGGTTAAAAGGCCTGGACAAGCTAAGTGTTAGTGAGGATGTGGAGCAAATTAAACATTCAAACACTTCAGATGGGCATATAAAATGGTAAAAATCATTTTGAGGTTTGGCAGTTTCTTAAATAGTTAAACATACACCTACCACATGATCCAGTCATTAGATTTCTCAGTATTTACCCAACGGAACTAAAAGCACATATATATATAAAGATACTATTATTAAAGCTGGTTCCATTGCTCACACCTGTAATCCCTTGGGAGGCAAAGATGGAGGATTGTGGTTTGAGACCACAATAGGGCAAAAACTTGTCAAGACCCTGTCTCAAAGAAGAAGGCATGGTGGTATACACTTGCTAATCCAGGTACATGGAAGGTGTAGGTAGGAAGATCATAGTCTGAGACTGGCACAGGCAAAAGTGTGAAACCCTATCTGAAAACTAAAGCATAAAGGACTGGGGACATGGCTCAAGTGGTAGTGCTTGCCTAGTGTATGTGAGGCCCTGAGCTTAAAAAAAAAAAATAGCTGAAAGACTAACTGAAACTGTATTGCATTTGAACTTGGGATATTTTGTTGTGTTTGGGGGGGGTTGTTTGTTTCCCCCTCAAAAAAAAGGGGTTTTTTTTTTTTCCCCTTTGATGAAACAACAACAGAACTACTTCTGAGACACCATCTACAGGATTGGAGGCTGAGGGACTAACACCAAAATTACTAAGACTAAAACTTTATTGTACTTGAACTTGGGATTTTTTTTATCCTCTCTCTGTCTCTCTAATGCCTGTTTAGCTTACTGTTGATTAGTACACTATCTCTCCCTGTTTATTTCTTTCACACTGGTTTTTTTGTTGTTTGTTTGTTTTGGGTATTTTACTTGTTTGTTTGTTTGTTTTTCCCTTTTTCTTTACTTTCTTTGCTTTCCCTCTCCTTTCACCCTTCCATTCTAGATATCACCATTGTTATTATTACAAGCTAGAAAATACTTAATTGCACACAGTACAGGGACAGTAACAATACCAAGGGCAATAATGGGAAGACAGAAAAAAGAGGGAAACCAATTTCCCCCCAGTAATAAACTAGTACAGGAACCAGAGGGAAATGAAGAAAACAGATACTCAGATCCAGACTCCAACAAAATGAAGATAAACTATGCCAAAGAACCCAATGAAGCCCACAAGAACAACCTGAAAGAAGAAATCCTGCAAGTAATCAATGAGAATTTTATAGAGATGATACTGGATATGGTCAACCAAAATGTACAGGACACACTCAAGAAATTCCAAGACAACAAAAACAGATAATTTGAGAAAGTACAGGAACAAATAAAAGAAACCATGGAAGCACTGTATAAACACCAAAGTAAAACAAAGAACATGATTAATAAAGAGATAAATGAACTCAGGACAAAAATAGACAACATTAAAGAGTAAGAGACTCAGGATATGGAAAACCTCAGAAAAAAACAACGAAACAGAAATGCAAAACAAAATGGAAGGCCAATTCAGCAGAAGGAACAAGCACAAGACAGAATCTGAGAACTTCAAGATGAAATGGTAATTAAAGGAAAAAAACGAAGAACTATTAGTTAAACAACTCAAGACCTGTAAAAAGAAAATGCAAGAACTCAGTGACTCCATCAAAACACCAAACCTGAGAATCATGGGCATTGAAGAAGAAGAAGAGGTGCAAGCAAAGGGAATGTGTAATATAGTCAACAAAATAATCACAGAAAATTTCCCAAATCTAGAGAAAACTATGCCCATACAGATGCAAGAGGCCTCCAGAACACCAAACAGACCAGACCAAAATAGAACTACCCCACAGCATATTATCATTAAAACAACAAGTACAGAGACTCGAGAAAGAACATCAAAGGCTGTAAGAGAGAAAAAACAAATAACATACAAAGGTAAACCCATCAAAATCACAGCAGACTTCTCAACAGAAACATTAAAAGCAAGAAGAGCTTAGAGTGAGGTCTTCCAGGTACTGAATGAAAATAACTTCAACCCTAGGATACTCTACCTGGCAAAACTATCATTCAAAATAGATGGAGCAATAAAAGTCTTCCATGATAAGCAGAAACTAAAACAATATGTGACCACAAAGCCATCACTACAAAAAATTCTTCAAGGGATTCTGCACACAGAAAGTGAAACCCAACATAACCATGAAAGGACAGGCAGTACCAAACTACAGGAAAAGAAAAAGCAAGAAAGTAGAGAGCAACATCGATTTAGGTACACACAATCAAACCTTCAAACAACTAAGACAACTAAATGACAGGAATCACTACACACCTATCAGTACTAACACTTAATGTTAATGGACTTAATTCCCCCAACAAAAGGCACCATTTGATGAACTGGATTAAAAAGGAAGACCCAACAATTTCTTGCTTACAGCACACCCATCTCACCAATAGAAATAATCATAGGCTTAGGATGAAAGGCTGGAAGAAGATTTACCTAGCCAATGGCTCCCAAAAACAGGCAAGAGTAGCAATACTTATCTCTGACAAAGTAGACTTCAAACCTACATTGATCAAATGAGATAAAGAAGGACATTCCATACTAATAAAAGGGAAAATAGACCAAAAGGAAATAACAATTATCAACCTATATGCACCCAATGTCAACCCACCCAATTTCATCAAATATACCCTGAAGGACCTAAAAGCATACATTAACTCCAACACAGTGGTGGTGGGAGACTTTAACACCCCATTATCATCAATACATAGGTCATCAAAACAAAAAATCAATAAAGAAATCCTAGATATAAAATATACCATATCAAATGGACCTACTTGATGTCTACAGAACATCTCATCCAACTTCTACACAATATACATTCTTCTCAGCAGCCCACAGAACCTTCTCCAAAATAGATCATATTCTAGGACACAAAGCAATCCTCAGCAAATATAAGAAAATAGAAATTATACCATGCATTCTATCTGATCACAATGCAGTAAAAGTAGAACTCAACAACAAAAGTAAAGACAAAAAACATGCAAACAGCTGGAAACTTAATAACTCACTGCTTAATGAGCAATGAGTCATTGATGAAATAAAAGAGGAAATTAAAAAGTTCCTGGAAGTGAATGAAAATGAAAATACAACCTACCGGAACCTATGGAACACAGCAAAGGAAGTCCTGAGAGGAAAGTTTACAGCCATGAGTGCATATATTAAAAAGACTGAAAGATCCCAAATCAATGACCCAATGATACATCTCAAACTCCTAGAAAAACAAGAACAAGCAAATCCCAAAACAAATAGAAGGAGAGAAATAATAAAAATAAGAGCTGAAATCAATGAAATAGAAACCAAAAAAACCATACAAAGAAATAAAACAAAAAGTTGGTTCTTTGAAAAAATAAACAAGATCGATAGACCCCTAGCAAACCTGACTAAAATTGAGGAGAGAAAAAACCCAAATTAGTAAAACCAGGAATGCAAAAGGGGAGATAACAACAAACACCATGGAAGTCCAAGAAATCATCAGAGACTATTTCGAGAACCAATAGTCAAATAAATTTGAAAATCTTAAAGAAATGGACAGACTTCTAGATACTTATGTTCATCCAAAACTGAACCAAAGAACATTAAGCACCTGAATAGATCTATAACACAAAATGAAACTGAAGCAGAAATCAAGAGTCTCCCTAAAATGAAAATTTCAGGACCTGATGGATTCTCTGCTGAACTCTATCAGACCTTTAAAGAAGAACTGATACCAACCCTCCTTAAACTGTTCCATGAACTAGAAAGGGAAGGAAAACTGCCAAACATATTTTATGAAGCCAGTATTACACTTATCCCAAAACCAGGCAAAGACACCTCCAAAAAGGAGAACTATAGGCCAATCTCCTTAATGAACATTGATACAAAAATGCTCAACAAAATAATGGCAAACCGAATTCAACAACACATCAAAAAGACCATTCACCACGACCAAGTAGTCTTCATCCCAGCAATGCAGGGGTGGTTCAACATACGAAAATCAATAAACGTAATAAACCACATTAACAGAAGCAAAGACAAAAACCACTCGATCATCTCAACAGATGCAGAAAAAGCCTTTGATAAGATCCAACATCATTTCATGATAAAAGCTCTAAGAAAACTAGGAAGAGAAGGAAAGTACCTCAACATTATAAAAGCTATATATGACAAACCTACAGCCAGCATTATACTTAACGGAGAAAAACTGAAACCATTCCCTCTAAAATCAGGAACCAGACAAGGATGCCCACTATCTCCATAGTACTGGAATTCCTAGCCAGAGCAATTAGGCAGGAAGAAGGAATAAAAGGAATACAAATAGGTAAAGAAACTGTCAAAATATCCCTATTTGCAGATGATATGATCCTATACCTTAAAGACCCAAAAAACTATACTCAGAAGCTCCTATACACCATCAATAGCTATAGCAAGGTAGCAGGATATAAAATCAACATAGAAAAATCATTAGCATTTCTATACACTAATAATGAACAAACTGAGAAAGAATATATGAAAACAATTCCATTTACAATAGCCTCAAAAAAAATAAAATACCTAGGTTAAACTTAACAAAGGATGTGAAAGACCTCTACAAGGAAAACTATTAACTTCTGAAGAAAGAGATTGAGGAAGACTATAGAAAGTGGAGAGATCTCCCATGCTCATGGATTGGTAGAATCAACATAGTAAAAATGTCTATACTCCCAAAAGTAATCTACATGTTTAATGCAATTCCCATCAAAATCCCAATGACATTCATCAAAGAGATTGAAAAATCTACCATTAAATTTATATGGAAACACAGGAGGCCACGAATAGCAAAGGAAATACTCAGTAAAAAGAACAATGCTGAAGGTATCACAATACCTGACTTCAAACTATATTACAAAGCAACAGCAATAAAAACAGCATGGCACTGGTACAAAAACGGACATGAAGACCAGTGGAACAGAATAGAGGATCCGGATATGAAGCCACAAAACTATAACCAACTTGTCTTTGACAAAGGCTCTAAAAATATACAATGGAGAAAAGACAGCCTCTTCAACAAAAACTGCTGGGAAAACTGGTTAGCAGTCTGCAAAAAAATGAAACTAGATCCATGTATATCACCCTATACCAATATTAACTCAAAATGGATCAAGGATCTTAATATCAGACCCCAAACTCTAAAGTTGGTACAGGAAAGAGTAGGAAATACTTTGGAACTAATAGGTATAGGCAAGGACTTTCTCAATGTAACCCCAGCAGCTCAGCAACTAAGAGATAGCATAGATAAATGGGCCCTCATAAAACTAAAAAGCTTTGGCTCAACAAAAGAAATGGTCTCTAAACTGAAGAGAACACCCACAGAGTGGGAGAAAATATTTGCCAGCTACACATCAGACAAAGGACTGATAACCAGAATATATAGGGAACTCAAAAAACTAAATTCTCCCAAAATTAATGAACCAATAAAGAAATGGGCAAGTGAACTAAACAGAACTTTCTCAAAAGAAGAAATTCAAATGGCCAAAACACATGAAAAAATGCTCACCATCTCCATCAATAAAGGAAATGCAAATTAAAACCACACTAAGATAACTCATTACTTAATGAAGAATGGATCATCGATGCAATAAAAGAGGAAATTAAAAAGTTCCTAGAAGTCAATGAAAATGAAAACACAACCTACCGGAACCTATGGGACACAGCTAAGGCAGTCTTGAGAGGAAAGTTTATAGCCATGAGTGCATATATTAAAAAGATTGAAAGATCCCAAATCAATGACCTAATGATACATCTCAAACTCCTAGAAAAACAAGAACAAGCAAATCCCAAAACAAATAGAAGGAGAGAAATAATAAAAATAAGAGCTGAAATCAACGAAATAGAAACCAAAAAAACCATACAAAGAATTAATGAAACAAAAAGTTGGTTCTTTGAAAAAATAAACAAGATCGATAGACCCCTGGCAAACCTGACTAAAATGAGGAGAGAAAAAACCCAAATTAGTAGAATCAGGAATGCAAAAGGGGAGATAACAACAAACACCATGGAAATCCAGGAAATCATCAGAGACTACTTTGAGAACCTATATTCAAATAAATTTGAAAATCTAAAAGAAATGGACAGATTTCTAGATACATATGATCATCCAAAACTGAACCAAGAGGAAATTAATCACCTGAATAGACCTATAACACAAAATGAAATTGAAGCAGCAATCAAGAGTCTCCCCAAAAAGAAAAGTCCAGGACCTGATGGATTCTCTGCTGAATTCTATCAGACCTTCAAAGAAGAACTGATACCAACCCTCCTTAAACTGTTCCATGAAATAGAAAGGGAAGGAAAACTGCCAAACACATTTTATGAAGCCACTATTACACTTATCCCAAAACCAGGCAAAGACACCTCCAAAAAGGAGAACTATAGGCCAATCTCCTTAATGAACATTGATGCAAAAATCCTCAACAAAATAATGGCAAACCGAATTCAGCAACACATCAAAAAGATTATCCACCACGACCAGGTAGGCTTCATCCCAGGGATGCAGGGGTGGTTCAACATACGAAAATCAATAAACGTAATAAACCACATTAACAGAAGCAAAGACAAAAACCACTTGATCATCTCAATAGATGCAGAAAAAGCCTTTGATAAGATCCAACATCATTTCATGATAAAAGCTCTAAGAAAACTAGGAATAGAAGGAAAGTTCCTCAACATTATAAAAGCTATATATGACAAACCTACAGCCAGCATTATACTTAACGGAGAAAAATTAAAACCGTTCCCTCTAAAATCAGGAACCAGACAAGGATGCCCACTATCTCCACTCCTATTCAACATAGTACTGGAATTCCTAGCCAGAGCAATTAGGCAAGAAGAAGGAATAAAAGGAATACAAATAGGTAAAGAAACTGTCAAAATATCCCTATTTGCAGACGACATGATCCTATACCTTAAAGACCCAAAAAACTCTACTCAGAAGCTTCTAGACATCATCAATAGCTATAGCAAAGTAGCAGGATATAAAATCAACATAGAAAAATCATTAGCATTTCTATACACTAACAATGAGCAAACGGAAAAAGAATGTATGAAAACAATTCCATTTACAATAGCCTCAAAAAAAATCAAATACCTAGGTGTAAACCTAACAAAAGATGTGAAAGACCTCTACAAGGAAAACTATACACTTCTCAAGAAAGAGATTGAGGAAGACTATAGAAAGTGGAGAGATCTCCCATGCTCATGGATTGGTAGAATCAACATAGTAAAAATGTCGATACTCCCCAAAGTAATCTACATGTTTAATGCAATTCCCATCAAAATTCCAATGACATTCATTAAAGAGATTGAAAAATCTACTGTGAAATTTATATGGAAACACAAGAGGCCACGAATAGCCAAGGCAATACTCAGTCAAAAGAACAATGCAGGAGGTATCACAATACCTGACTTCAAACTATATTACAAAGCAATAACAATAAAAACAGCATGGTACTGGCACAAAAACAGACATGAAGACCAGTGGAACAGAATAGAGGATCCAGATATGAAGCCACACAACTATGAGCAACTTATCTTTGACAAAGGAGCTAAAAATATACGATGGAGAAATAGCAGCCTCTTCAACAAAAACTGCTGGGAAAACTGGTTAGCAGTCTGCAAAAAACTGAAACTAGATCCATGTATATCACCCTATACCAAGATTAACTCAAAATGGATCAAGGATCTTAATATCAGACCCCAAACTCTTAAGTTGATACAAGAAAGAGTAGGAAATACTCTGGAGTTAGTAGGTATAGGTAAGAACTTTCTCAATGAAACCCCAGCAGCACAGCAACTAAGAGATAGCATAGATAAATGGGACCTCATAAAACTAAAAAGCTTCTGTTCATCAAAAGAAATGGTCTCTAAACTGAAGAGAACAACCACAGAGTGGGAGAAAATATTTGCCAATTATACATCAGACAAAGGACTGATAACCAGAATATACAGGGAACTTAAAAAACTAAATTCTCCCAAAACTAATGAACCAATAAAGAAATGGGCAGGTGAACTAAACAGAACTTTCTCAAAAGAAGAAATTCAAATGGCCAGAAAACACATGAAAAAATGCTCACCATCTCTAGCAATAAAGGAAATGCAAATTAAAACCACACTAAGATTCCACCTCACCCCTGTTAGAATAGCCATCATCAGCAACACCACCAACAACAGGTGTTGGCGAGTATGCGGGGAAAAAGGAACCCTTTTACACTGTTGGTGGGAATGTAGACTAGTACAACCACTCTGGAAAAAAATTTGGAGGCTACTTAAAAAGATGGACATCGATCTACCATTTGATCCAGCAATACCACTCTTGGGGATATACCCAAAAGACTGTTACTCCAGAGGCACCTGCACATCCATGTTTATTGCGGCACTATTCACAATAGCCAAGTTATGGAAACAGCCAAGATGTCCCAGCACTGATGAATGGATTAAGAAAATGTGGTATCTATATACAATGGAATTTTATGCAGCCATGAAGAAGAACGAAATGTTATCATTCGCTGGTAAATGGATGGAATTGGAGAACATCATTCTGAGTGAGGTTAGCCTGGCTCAAAAGACCAAAAATCGTATGTTCTCCCTCATATGTGGACATTAGATCAAGGGCAAACACAACAAGGGGATTGGACTATGAGCACATGATAAAAGTGAGAGCACACAAGGGAGGGGTGAGGATAGGTAAGACACCTAAAAAACTAGCTAGCATTTGTTGCCCTTAACGCAGAGAAACTAAAGCAGATACCTTAAAGCAACTGAGGCCAATAGGAAAAGGGGACCAGGAACTAGAGAAAAGGTTAGATCAAAAAGAATTAACCTAGAAGGTAACACCCACACACAGGAAATCAATGTGAGTCAATGCCCTGTATAGCTATCCTTATCTCAACCAGCAAAACCCCTTGTTCCTTCCTATTATTGCTTATACTCTCTCTACAACAAAATTAGAGATAAGGGCAAAATAGTTTCTGCTGGGTATTGAGGGGGGGAGCGGGAGGGGGTGGAGTGGGTGGTAAGGGAGGGGGTGGGGGCATGGGGGAGAAATGAACCAAGCCTTGTATGCACATATGAATAATAAAAGAAAAAAAAAAAAGAAAAAAAAAAAAAAAAAAAAAAAACCACACTAAGATTCCACCTCACCCCTGTTAGAATAGCCATCATTAGCAACACCACCAACAACAGGTGTTGGCGAGGATGCGGGGGAAAAAGGAACCCTCTTACACTGTTGGTGGGAATGTAAACTAATACAACCACTCTGGAGAAAAATTTGGAGGTTTCTTAAAAATTTAAACATTGATCTACCATTTGATCCAGGAATACCACTCTGGGGATATACCCAAAAGACTGTGACACAGGTTACTCCAGAGGCACCTGCACACCCATGTTTATTGCAGCACTATTCACAATAACTAAGTTATGGAAACAGCCAAGATGCCCCACTACTGATGAATGGATTAAGAAAATGTGGTATCTATCCACAATGGAATTTTATGCAGCCATGAAGAAGAACGAAATGTTATCATTCACTGGTAAATGGATGGAATTGGAGAACATCATTCTGAGTGAGGTTAGCCTGGTCCAAAAGACCAAAAATCATATGTTCTCCCTCATATGCGGACATTAGATCAAGGGCAAACACAACAAGGGGATTGGACTTTGAGTACATGATAAAGCGAGAACACACAAGGAAGGTATGAGGATAGGTAAGACACCCAAAAAACTAGATAGCATTTGTTGCCCTCAACGCAGAGAAACTAAGGCCAATAGGAGAAGGGGACAAGGAACTAGAGAAAAGGTTAGTTCAAGAAGAATTAATTTAGAAGGTATCACACATGTACAGGAAAGCAATGCAAGTCAACTCCCTGTATAGCTATCCTTATCTCAACCAGCAAAAACCCTTGGTCCTTCCTATTATTGCTTGTACTCTCTCTTCAACAAAATTAGAGATAAGGGCAAAATACTTTCTGCCTGGTAGCAGGGTGGGTAAGGGAGGGAGTTGGGGGGTGGAGAAAAATGACCCAAACATTGTATGCACATATGAATAAAAAAAAAAATCTAGGCTAAAAGGAAAAAAAATAGGTACTGCCTAACAAAGACCTTATCATGAATGCATTTACACCAAAGGCTAGAAATAAATCAAATAACTGTCAACAGGTGAACAAAGAGTGCATGGAATACCCATATAATGGAATACTACAAGGCAGCCAAAAGGGATAAATACAAAAGCCAGTAGGGGTTGTGATGATGGTTTCACAGTTACACATTTGCAAAATGCATCAAACTATACACTACAAATGTGCGCATCTTATTGTTAGTCAATTATATCTCAATAAAACCACTCAAGTAAAACCGAAAATTTAAAAAGAAGTATTGAGGAAGGAATTAAACATATTTGGTTTAGTCCGCACAGTGCCATTTGTACACAGTGTTTGTCAGTCAAAAATTAAATGACAAGTCTCAATCTTCAATGAGACTGTTGAAAACATCAAATGGAACCCAGTTCATAACCTTTTCACCTTCAATTCACCATCCCCACCATATTCACCATCTTCCACAAATATCAAGAGCTGCCCCTAAAGACTTCCCTTACCTCTCTCACCTCCCCAAACCCTCTTCCTCAGTCCTACCCAAGAAATGACTGAGATGCTCTGTCCCCAGCCTTCTTGACGGATTCTGTGCTCCCTCTGTGCCCCTTCCCCAGGCTGCTATTTTTTTCCTGTGTCCTCCTCCTAGCTCTGACTCCTAACTAAAACTAAGCAGCCTAACTAAAACCCCAGAAGCCAAAAAGTCAAAATAATCTTCCTAGGAAGCAGAACACGTAGGGATAGAGAAAAATGTTTATATTTTAATAATTTTTTAATTCTTGCAGTTGGGTGGTGAAAAGGAATATCTTGTTTGAAAAAGGGGAGAAGGGTCCAAACCTCCCCCACCAAAAAAAAAAAAAAACCTACAAGCTGGTGGTGGATTGGCTCAAGTGGTAGAGTGCCTGCCTAGCAAGCATGAGGCCCTGAGTTCAAACCCCAGTAGCACCAAAACAAGGACAAAGATTCTGGTCCCCTCTTTGCTTAGAGCTCTTCCCCTCTCCTCAGGTCCCTCCTCATTCATTCTTCCAGGCAAAGGGAGTCAGGTCACTCACTCAGGTCACTTGCCTCTAAATGGCCTCCATCGGACTGAAACACTTTCTAACTCACTCCCACGTTCCCTTTCAACTGCTGTCACCATATACCTCCTCCGTGAACCTCTCTCCCAAGACATTAGAAGAGAAATGGCCAAATCCATCCTTTTAAACAGCTCCCTCTTTCACATGGATTTTTCTGGCTTGCAGGTGACGCAAATTCTTTATGACTTGAAATGTAGTGTCTGTTTGTTAAATGCCCATTTGTGGTTAATATAATTAACCTGTCTGCTTGTAACATGGCTCTCTAGAAGACTATAAAGTCATAGAGGGCACGGGTCTATTGACTCTCATCTTCCAGACTTGTTAGCCTGGTGACCATCGCATTCACTCACGCTGAACTCTCCAGGATCTTTTTCTGCTCTGCCCTTTTCCCCCACGCCCCTCTCTGACTCCTGCTTCATGTTCCAATACTATCGAACCACAGCCCCCAGCCTCACTGCTTGGTGTGCCTGCTTCCATACCCCTGGGGATACCCTCTATCTAGACAGAGGCTGGCAAATTCCTTCTGTAAAGGACCAGAAAACAAGTATGTCAGGTTTCATGGGCCGTGTGGTCTCTGTCCCATCAATTCTGCTACAGTTGCACAAATGCAGCATAAACTACAATACATAAGTAAATGTGTGTGCGTATGTTCCAATAAATCTTCATTTCCAGAAATAGGTTTGCCAAGCCTGGGTCTACAGCAGCCTGTCTTCTCAGCCTCCATCTGGTGCTCCCTGGTTTCCTGCAAGACTCAGTCACTCCTCTTCTTCAGAGCACTCTCTCACCCCTGGTAAGGGCACCCTTCCTTTGAATTCTCCTAAGATAGATATCAAATATATTTCATAGAGGCAGGAAGAGCTTCTCCCCAAGTCTCACGTCTGCTTCCATGTGGGGGACACTACTGACCTCCCTCCACTACCACTTACTCCTCCCCAGGACAGGGAGAGCAACTTGGAGTACGCTAGCTTTTTCTCATTCATGGCAATGAACTGCCCACAGGGAACACATATGCCATTCCCATGTCACAAGGGCCACACTCTGCCACCTTAGAAAAGATCCACCTGTCCAGTGCTACCTGTGCCTGGATGTGTGAGTCTAGCTCACTCCAGAATTTTATGTTATCAGCTTAATAGGAACAATAGTAACATTTTTAGCTTTATCTATCTGACTTCTTGATTATTTCCTAATTGGTTCAGAACTCTAGGGGAAAACAGGAATGTGTGTATTAGGCCTCGCTTCATAGAGACAGGTTAATTATATTAACTGTAGAATAATCCCAATATACACCCTAGTCAAAGCTTCAGCACATTGCTCAGAAATTTTCTCAGTATATCTTCTTTCACTTCAGTTCAGTGATTCTGAGTGGACTTCAGTTCTTCCAACTGCTGTGAACAGATTCAGAAATACAAGTCTTCCTTTCACAGTCAGCAAATGACACACATTCCATTAGCTTTTATCTTTACCTGCAGCCTAGTGTTACTCACTAATAACCTATTAGCAGTAGTTTCTAAGTTGAAAGTATTAATAGAGTTTACTGAATCTTTAAGGAGGCTGATAGCCACTCTTCTGGAAATCCTGTAAAATGTTTACTAAGCATGAACACATAGATAGACTTTCAATCACTTGCAAGAAATATAATTTGTGAATAGTGTATCATTGATGTTGTCTTGAATTGGTCATGATTTTCAACTACTCTATTCAAAAATATTCCACCTGTTCTCAGTGGAAAGTAACTCAATGGATGAATTGAAAGAACTGAAAATTCAAAAGTATTTTAAATAACCCAGCATGTCTAGTTTTGTATATAGTTTTATATATGTATATATGTGCCTAAAAGAAATAAGTGGAGAAATCCATCAAACAATGTGTACAAGAATGTTCAGACAGCTTGGTTTATAATAACCAAAAATTAAAAGAATTGTAGAACAATGGATGGATCTCCCAAGCATTAAGTTGAACAAAAGAAGCCAAATTCAAAGAATAACATATCATATGATTCCATTTTAGATGAATATTCATCTTACATGAATTTATATGAAACATATCAGTTATAGACAAAACTAATTTGTGGATATTGAAGTCGAAATAGTGGCTATCTCTTTGGGAGAGGCTCTTGAGGTGTGGGAAATGATCTCTTGGTTTGGATGATGATTCATTGGTGATGTGCATATATGCTGCTGTGTGCTTACATTAAGTCATACAGTTAAGCTCAATGCACTTAACAGTATTTACATACATACATTTGTACATATATCTAAGAGAAAATAGTATCAACACACACTGGCCTTGGGGATATTGGTGAAGAGGACAGCACAGCAGGGTCCTTCCCCTCAGTATAACATATTCCCAGTGCTAACTCACTATCAATGCTCAGTAAGTGATTGATGACCTGCACTGAGTCCTCTTTTTCACACTAACAACTTAAACTTTTTTTTTAATTTTACTTTCAGTGTTAATGGCAGTAGAGGTGCTTCATATTTCTTTGACAACTATGTTTTGTTTCAGTTTAAGCCTTTTCAATCCAAGGTCACTATGATGTCTCATTATGAAAAAATCCCAGAACCTTCTCCCTCCAGCAAAAGAACTACGCACACTATCACCCTGCAGATTTCAGAATTGATTCTCTGAGCTGCTAGCATTCTCCATATCCCATGGAGCTGTGCACTAAAATCCAGAGCAATGAACGCACCTATGAAAAATGATGCTTTTGAAACTGCCTCACGATGCAGTAAATTTGAAAGTACTCTTAATAATAATAAGGATCAACATTGACTTTAATGGTCTTCAAACCCATCATGTAATTTCATTAGCCACCCAGCACAGATGCAAGCAGGGGTGATGTCATACTTTTTCCCCTAGCTCTGAAACCTGAGTCAGGCGCCAGAGATGGAAGCCAGTTTTACAGACTCTAATCGGATTAAAGCTTCTGGCAGCCACTGATCAATAGGTGGGAGCTGGAGGAATCCCAAAATGTGCAAAGCCCTCTCTGTCCCTTCCTGGGCATAGTCTGACTCAAGTGGAAGGGAGGCTAAGGTGGTCGCTTTCTGCAGGTGACAAAGTCAAGGTGGTTATTTACAGTTTAAGGCTCATGTACTTAACAGAGTACATAGCAAGTCCCTGAGTTATTTGCTGATTTCCCAGGACTCAGGTCCACGTGACAGAGAAGGATCATCACTGGCTTTGCTGTCCAAAAGCAGCTTCAGAGCACTCACATACCATCTAGCAGTTAAGATGGTGGGCTTTGGAGTCAGGCACAGCCTCATCAAAAACCTTGCTCTTCCACTGACCAGTTAAGAAACCATGAGCAAGCTACCCTACCTCTCTAAGACTTGGTTTTTTCATCTATAAAGTGGGGAGAATAATGCCTACCTTGTAGAGTTGTAGTGGGGAGAAAGAGAGTTCATGTGTTGTGTAGGGCTTATGAGAGCTCCAGGCCCATATGTAATAAACTGTCTGCTCAATAAGCAATAGCTATTACTAAAAAGAAATCGAGAATTGTGATTACTAGCCACCAATTATCATCCTAATTCTTAAAACTCTGAAATTTCCCCTCACAAACAGAAAGGAGAATTCTCTTGAGTTTTGTTGTATGTAGATTTGTTGGGTTTTTCTTGGGAGGGGAGGGGGGCGGGAGTTGCCTTTATAGTTTTACTTACATCAACTTTCCATCTCTCAAACTTAGCACAAGCAAAAAATCAGTGGCTTAGATGTGCTTCTAACTTCCAGGTTGCTTTAACAAGAATTTCAATAACATGGCAAAATACAATGACCTCATCATCCCAATGCTGCAGCTGTAAAAAATCAATGCTACTTTAAAAACTTGACAATCAATCAAGGTCTAGCCAGATAGCTGTGGAAGTCAAACAGGCCCGTGCATAGAAAAAAAAAAAACTGATTCACCTAGGGATCTCATTAGAGCACTGCAGCAGTATATCCCTGATGTAAGCTGGGAGTTTTCACTTGGTTTATTTTTTTCATATGTGGGATCCCAGTGAGATCAGAGCTATATGACCCTCTAGCAGCTGGCTGGGGCACTTTTATTGGGATGTCCTCACTGACATTACCAATGCAAACTGTCATTCATACCTCAATGTTGTTCCACCATCCCATGGCGGTGCGGACCTTCTCCCACTGAAAGCACACGCTGCGTTAGTCCCAGAGTAAGCTCTTGAAAGAGAAATAAACACATTTTATTTTTATTGCTTATTCATAGTACTGTGGGGTTATAGAGAGCATAATTTTAAGTAATGCTTTTCTATTCTGTGAACCTTTTTCAAAAGTCTCATGACTCAAATACTAACGTAAGACAGTTTTCCCTCTCTGAACTCAGGTCATTTGAAGAAATAGCACCTACTATGGGTCAGGCATTTTGGAGGCACTGGAGACACAAGACGGATAAAACATGTGCCTGTCCTTCCCCAACATCCTGTGACACCAGCAAGCCCAGAGGCCTCTACCTCCCAACCCAGTCCCTGAAGAAAAGAAAGGGTGTTGCTGAGTTAAAACTCTTCTTTGCCTCTAGCAATGGGGAAAAAAAAAAAACCTACTAGACTCTAGAATGACCACTCTACAACAATCAATTTAGAGTGGAAACTCAAGCTAGTGTGAAAAAGTGGATGAACCAGAATAAGAAGCCTCCCTGTTCCCAACAGCAATGGCAACCAACTCATTTAGAAACTCAGTAAAAAGCAAGGCAGGAGCCCAATCTTGAGTCTGCTCCACATCCACGCACACATGGTGGGAAATCGAGTTCCCACATTACAAATTGCCTTCCATTCCTCAGGAGCACTCCCTAATGTCCTCAACCCATCTTCCTGTCTCTAAGTATAACATTTACCTCCTGGGATTGTTGTGAGGGTTAAATGAAGCAATGTATTTTAGAAGTAACTAGAAAGACACATGATTTTTAATTTTTTTAATTAAAAAAATTTTTTAAACCTGGCTTATATTAAGTCCTCACTGAATGATAGCTATAAGGAAACTCAGAGCTGGCACAGTGGCTCAAGCCCATAATCCTAGCCACTTGGAAGAATGAGATTGGGAAGATCACAGTTCAAGGCCAACTCACGTCAAAAGTTCATGAGACTCCATCTCAACCAATAGCTAGGCAAGGTGGCACATGCCTGTCATCCCAGCTACACGGAAAGCTGAGATGGGGAGGATTGAGGTTGCAGTCCAGCTCAGGCAAAAAAGTTCCTTAAGACCCCAATTCAATGGAAAGAAGCTGGATGTAAAGGCACACTCCTGTCATTCCAGCAATAGCAGGAAACACAAAATAGGAAGATGGTAGTCCAGGCCCACAGGGGCAAAAAACGAGACCCTATCCCAAAAATAACCAGAGAGCAAAAAGAACTGGAGTGCCTGCCTCATAAGTGGGAAGTTCTTAGTTCAAACCCAGTATCGCAAAAAAGAGAGAAGGAAGGAGGGAGGGAGGGTGGGAGGGATGGAAAAAGAAAGAGAGGAAGGAAGGAGGGAGGGAGGGTGGAAGGGATGGAAGAGAGAGGGGAAGGAAGGAAGGAAGGAAGGAAGGAAGGAAGGAAGGAAGGAAGGAAGGAAGGAAGGAAGGAAGGAAGGAAGGAAGGAAGGAAGGAAGGAAGAAAATCAGTCCAGTATCCCAAAAAGGGTATGAGCACAGACACCTGGCCCTTGGCTAGCTTCTGTGTTCTCTTACCTTGAGGCAGCAGAGGAAAAGAAAGATTTAAACTTGTTTACTAATATTAGGTACTGGAGCAACAATTCAACATTGGCAAGAGATCTAGAAACATCTAACAACAACAAAAGGATGATAGCACTATCAGTAATCCCAACAATCATAAACAGGCTAAGTTCCCTTATTAAAAGAGAAGGATTTGCAGACTGATTTTTTCAGTGAGCTAAAATCATATGCCATTTACAAGAGATATATTATTTATAAGAGCTAAATAATACAGAATGGGTGAATGAAAACATACCAGTTGCCCAAAAACAGACCAGGTCTGAGTGTTTGTATCCCCCAAAATCCATATAATGAAATCCTAATCCACAAGGCCATGGTATTAGGAGGTAGGGCCTTTGGAAGATGATAAGGTCCTAAGGGTAAAGGCTTCACCAATGGTGCTAGTGCCCTTAAAAAAACAAAAAAGAAAGAACTCAAAAGCCCTTCTGCCATGTGAGAACACAATGAAAAAAATCTCTGCCCATGAAACAATAAACAGGCCCTCATCAGACACTAAACCCACTAGCTCCTTGGTCTTATCAACCTCCAGAACTATGAGAAATAAAGTTCCATTGTTTGTAAGCCACTTGGGATCTTGGCACAAAAAAAATGGTAAGTATAGGAGGTAATGCATATTAATTAGCTCAATTAGCCATTCCATAATGTATACATATTTTTAAACACATTATGCACAATAAATATGTAAACATTTTTGTGAATTATAAATAAAATTAAATTGAGCAAGGCATGGTGGTTCATATCTGTAATCCCTGCTACACAGGAGGCATAGATAGAAGGATAGCTGTCCCAGGCCAGTCTAGACAAAACTGCAAGAACCTATCCAAAAATATATTTGCAAGAAAAGGTGAAGGGGCTAGGTGCATGGCTCAAGCAGTAGAGTGCCTGCCTAGCAAGTGCAAGGCACTGAGTTCAAATTCCAGTACCGCCAATCAAGAAAGAAACAAACAAAATATATGGAAAGATGCATGAAGGCTATATGTAAATGTCATGTCTTTTTATGTGAAAGACTTGATATCTGCTGGCAGAGTGGCTCAAGTGGTAAAAGCACCTGCCTAGCAAGTGTGAGATCATGAGTTCAAGTCCCAGTGACACCAAAAAAAAAAAGAAAGAAAAAATCTATTAAAAAAAGAGAGAGAGAAACTTTAGTATCTGCAGATTTTGATATCCCTGGGGTCTCTTGGAACCAATTCCCCACAGACACTGAGGGTCAACTGTATTTTGTTACAGCTGCCCAAGTAGATCAAACCATAAGGCAAATACAAACAAAAAGAAACAATGTAACAGTATTGCTATTGGCATATACAAAAATTCAAGGAAAAAGCTCTATGTGTGACAAAGAAAGTTGCTTTATATTGGTAAACAGTAGGCTTATCAAAACACAGAGCAATCATGAGCCCTTTCCTTTGACTCCCATGCCAGCAGATGCATAAAGATGCATAAAGTGCTCACCATGTGCCAAGCTCCGATCTGCACTGACTCATGTCATCCTCCCAAGAACCCTATAAAGCAGATGATGTGATTTTGTAATTTGTCCAAGGTCTGTAGCTTTTGAGGGTGGAGCTGGTATTCAAACCAAGTAGCCTGGGGCCAATACCAGTGCTCTTAACTTTTTTACAGAACTCTCTCCAATAAGTAAAAAAGAAGCATTAGAAACAGGGAAAAAAAATGTCGAACCCACAACTATGGGGGAAAGGTTAACAAGCCATTCCCAAAATGTGTTATGTCAGATGACAAAAAATATATGAAAAACAACGTATGCACATATGAATAAATGAATAAAGAAAAAAATTCAAATCAAAAAATATATAAAAAATACATATATGTATAAAATATATATCCCTGAGCTTAACGTCATAGCAAATCATACCAGAGAGAACACATGCTTTTCAAATGTCCATGGAACAGTTACCTAAAATTTATATAGAAAGAGATCATTTGGAAATTAATATATGGAAAAACTAAGTGGAAAATTCTATGTTATGTAGTCAAAGTTTACCCAGAAAAATATCGTATTCTTAAATGTTTTTTCCTAAAACAAGAACTGTCTTAAATAAGGATTTTGGAGCAGTAGATTCAGAAGCTTTAAAAAAAAAAGACAATGAAGTAGATAGTTTAAAACTCAAGTTGTTGGGCAAAATAAAGAGCAAGTTCTTTAAAAACACAGATTAAGAGGTGTTTGACAACTACAACAAAAGGGGGAAAAGATCTGAGAACATCAGCAATGAAAAAGTAAATATAATTACAGATAGGAAAGTGACTATTTTTAATAAAATAATACTCAGGATTTTATGCCAATAATGTGAAATTCAAAATAAAACAATTTTCAAATAAACTATTTGAATTTTTAAAAGAATATAAATTAAAAGGAATAGTGAAATCAACTCCCCAAAAAATCTGCAGATGTTGACTTTGTAAGACGGCATCATAACACTTTCAAGAATCTGTTTCACAAGGCTAGTGGAACCCTGATATTAAAAACTGACCAAGAAATGAAAAAAAGTAACTTATAAATCAAATTTTCTTATGAATACATATGCAAACACCCTGAATATAATATTAACAAATAGAACCAACAACACATAAGAACAACAAAACAGCATAGCATCTTTAACTAGTTTTTATTTCAGGAAATCAAGTCTGAATCTACACTAGAAAAATCTGTCAATGTAATTCCATAGAATAATAGATTAAGATAAAATACCAAATGATCATTTTTAATAAATGAAAAAATACAGCGGATAAAATTCTAAATCCATCCTATATTAGACCTGAAGGTAAACTAGGAATTAAAGGAAACTTCTCTAATACACATAGAACATTTTTTAAAAAGCCTGTAACAGTCTCTTTAAAAGGTCAATATTGTCTGGGAAAATTTTTGAGAAACTGTTCTATATTAAAAAATAAAATAGCACAAAGCCTGAGTTCAAACCCCAGTACCACCGAAAAAAGGTTTTTTTTTAAGAAAATAGACAACAAATAAAAACAAACAATGAGTGAGCGTTTATATATTTGGGGTTTATAAAATACTGGGTGGAAATGAGATCTTCACGTTGAGCCAAATAAGCCAAGTGCAAAAAGCCAAACACTGCATGTTTCTGCTCATTTGTAGAATCTAGACCTAAAATGATAGTGCAAAAGTTATAGTGGACCAATTTAAAAGGGGGGCTGTCAGTGGGATCAGAGAGAGGCAGGAGTGAAAGGAGAGGGTACTGGGGGATCAAGAGGATGGAAGTATTACATATTTTATGTACATATATATATATGTTAGGGGAAGTATGTTCTATACTGAGCAGTGAAAAAGATAGTATAGTTTATTGAAGCTTATCAATCAATTCTTTAAAAAGAAAAAAAAAAGACAAGCAATCTCCCCTTCTCTCAAAATAAGTATAGAATCATGAGCAGGGCAATTTCAAACAAAGAAATATAAATTGCCAAAACACATTTGCAAAGATATTCAGCCTGATTAGTGGCCATAGAAATATAAATTAGGATAGCAATGAAATTTTATTTTCTACTTTCAGATTAGCAAAATTAATCAGAGTAACAATTTGCAAAGTTAGTGAAGTTATAAACGGTCCTCTGGTGAAGTGAAAATTAGTTCAGCTTTTTGGAGGTGATGAATTATATAATATAAACGAAATTTTTTAATTGTACATAATTATTCCTCTTAGTCTAGTTGTTACATATCCAGAATCTGTCTAAATGAAATAATTAATCAAGTGAGCAAAAATTAATATACATGATTTCTTATTGCCAAACTGTTTATAATTTTAGAATTATATAATCAATTACATTGTGCCAAAGCCATATAACTGCATACTCTGAAGCATTTAAAAGGAACAAATAGCTCTATATGTACAAACATAAAAGGATTCTGTGAAGTATTTTGTTAATGATTTTTATAGACAACTAGATATAGTGTGACTTTATCTAAAAGATACACATATCCATTTGGGAACAGGAACAAGACCAGCAGGATGGGAGAGGGGGACAAGGGATAGTAATGGGGATGTGAGTATGATCAAAGTGCATTATATACATGTATGAAAATGTCATAATAAAATGCATTGTTTTCTAAAATAAAAAAGATACATATGTCTGATCCATGTGCTCATAGATGCACAGAAAAACTGAAAAAAGCATACAAATTACAGCAATTCTGTGAGGTAGAACTAAGGGGATTGCACTTTCCATTTTTGTCTAAAAATTATTTCATAATCATCATATACTTTAATAAGGAATGCAATGATAACACTCGTGCATTGTGGAGAGAGAGAGAGACTCTGTTTTCCTCCTCTCCAATGAAGAGCAGGTCAGTGTTCTCAAGAGTCTCCCGTAGGGTCACCTTGAACAAAGTCACTGAGCTAGAGGCAAACACTCAAAACAGCATGGCAAACACCTTCATACACCCAAGCCTTGAGCCACAGAGATTGTCCCCTCTGTAAGATCGCCTTTATTTCTACTGCAATAATGACTCTACACTGGGGAACAAGAGTACATTTCCCCAAGGAAGCCTGTGTGTCCAAGTCTCCACCTTGTTTCCCATCAGCTCAGGCTCTTGGCTTCTGCAGACCTCTGATCCAACTAACAGCCCTCATGACTTTTAAATCTAATCTAAGCACAGATTCAGTGGCAAGGGCAGCAAGAATGTCCCCTAAGTCTCCGGAATAAATCAATCCCTGCAATCTGCTTCCCATGTCATGTCCGTGAGCACGAGCATGATCAGGGTATCATAATCATCATAACACCTTTGTCCCCAGTGTAACAGTTCAAAGCAGGCACTTAGCACAGACTATCCAAGCCAGAGGCTAAGGGGGACTCTGCCAAAAGGATTCCAGGTAGCCCAGAGCTGTTTCTGGGGACTTCACACATCAAGGGTGATTCAGAAAACAGGTTGAAAATGCTGGACTAGGAAGGAAAGATGAACTCTGGGTAATTACATCTATAGCTTCAATACTGTGGGGGGTAATTAATAATCTATAAATGTCCTGAATGAGCAAACATATTGAGTTATTCTATCATTAAAACCAGTGGCAGTGTTAATGCAGTTCCTCTGTAGGGTTCATTAAGTGAACAGAGCGTCAAGTCAGGGTGGATTTATTCTCTCATTTCTTCTCTTTACCCTTTGTTTTGCTCCCTTCTATTGATCATAAATAGAGGTACAATTATTGGAGGGCTGAAACTTTTTTTTCATTCTTTTACTGGATATTATAGGGAGACGTGGAAATTATTTACCTATAATCACCCTGCCAAGTCCACAAGAGAACTGTATACAAGCAAACAATTACCTGGGTGATTTGAGATAGTATTGTACTTTGAAAAATAGACAGTCCTAAATATTCGTAAGCTGTTGTTTTTCATCTTGCACAAATGATAACTGACCTCAAAGTGATTTCAGGCTAGAAATTACCAGGCAATTCGAAGACACAACACTCTCAGGATGCCATTGAGAGTTACTAGAACCTTGAGAAAAGTTTTCTTACCTCAGAATTTCTCATGCTTCCCCATGAGTAAGAGGGCCAAGAAAACGAGGCTGTATTTTAAGAAAAGTGGAATGTTAGGTAAATGAATACACAGGTGGAAAGACAGACTGATGAACACCTGGATAGAAAGACAAAGACAGATGACTTGGGAGACAGATTGGAAGGATTGTGGTTTTAGGTCAGCTTAGGCAAAAAAAAAACTTGCAAGACCCCATCTGATTGGAAAAACTCTGGACATGGTGGCATGCAGCTGTCATCCCACAATGGAGGAAAGCTTAAAATAGGAAGATCACAGTCCAGGCCAGCCTGGGCAAAAAGTGAGACCCTACCTCCAAAATAACCAGAGCAAAAAGGGCTGGAGGCATGGATCAAGTGATAGAGTGCCTGCCTTTTAAGCATGAAGCCCTGAGTTCAAATCTTAGTACAGCCAAAAAAAGATACAAATAGACAAAAGGATGGATAGGTAGTAGGTATCTTTCTCCATACCTGTACATCTAAGCAAGAACCAAGAAGTGTCTCCTACCTCAGGGAAATAGTATCTGTTCTCTTTCCAGGACTGGCTTTTCTCTTGTCCTCTTGATCCTACTCCTCCTGTCCCCTCCTAATATCCTCCTCTATCATCTATCTCTTGAATCTTTCATCTCTCTCACTGGATGTTCAGTCTAAGAACCCCATCAATTCTCCAATGTTCTGATAAACACAGGTATAGTCCCCAAACCAACTATCCCTGGGGTTAGATTCTATTTTATTCCCACCAAGCTTCTTTTGGACAGTCTTCCACGTCTGTCTCTGTTCAATCACCACCTCAGCCCTCACCCACTGCAACTTGAGTCCAATCCCTCTACTCCACTGCTCCTCTTCCCCAGCCCCTTCCCCATCCTGGAGCCCATGCTTTCCTGTCCCTGTAATATTTGGTCTCTGCTTTGCCTTGAAACTTTCTCATCCCCATATTCTATAACGGTTTATTCCATTTCTTTTTTCCACCCCTCCAACAACACTTCCTGATTTCTTAATTTTTTTTTCCAGTGGTTCTGGAATTTGAATTCAGGGCTTTGCGCTTACCTCTTGAGCCATGCCTCCAGCCCCTGATTCCTTGACTCTTTAATGTATTCAACAAATAGTTATTAAGAACTCATTTTGTGCCAATCACTGAACTAGAGATATGCCTGCTGAACTGCAAGAAAGCATCTTAACAAAGAGATTTAGGATCTTATTGAGCACTACTGTGTGCCAAGCATATTCTCAGTGCTAGGGATGCAACAATGAATAATGTATGAGTAAAACACATAGTATGTCAAAAATAACAAGTATTATGGGGAAAAGCAAAGCAGGGAAGAAGAATCAGGGAAACTTGAGGGAAAGGGGTGCAGTTTTCAATGGAATTATCAGGAAAAGTTTTCTAAGAAAGAGACATTTCCACAAAGATTTAATGGATGTGGTTATCTGTGGGACAGCATCCCAGGTACAGGGGAGAGCAAATGTGGAGTGTCTGAGGAAAAAGCATGTTGCAATGGTCTGGAAACTGGTGAGTGGAGAAAGGTGAGGTCAAGGCAGTAAGGTTGGAATGGTCTAAAGCCTATCACAGGACTATGAGTTCTATTCTGAATAAAATGAGAAACTACTCAGAAGTCTGAACAAAGGAATAACATGGTCCAAACTCTATGCAAAAAGGTACCCCCCCAGGTGTACAAGACTCCAGAATATGGGCAGAAAGAGGGAGACCAGTTGGGGAATAGCCAGGACAGGAATCTGGGGAGGACACCAGCGGTGGCTTGGAGCATACAGAGTGTTGGAAGAGACACAAAATGCTTTGGTTTGGGGTATATTTTAAAGGAAGAAGTAATAGATTTAGTGAAAGATTTTAAGAGAGAGGTCTGCAGAGGTGGAAACACTTAGATCCCACAAAAGTGCACCAGAAAGCCAGCTTCAAATCCCTGCCAGGCCCAGGTCCCACTGCCACCTGTCCACAACAGTAGTCACACGGGCCCTCTCCTGGCTAGATTACTGTCTCCTTAGCCCTCCCACCTTCTTCCTTGGAGATGGCCTCATTTTGAGATGAGGGAGGAAGGGTGTGATATACATTGGGGAAAGAGTAGCAATCCAACCAGGTCTCCTTTTCTCTCCTTTTCCAATGGCCAGCCTACAGCAGGCTGAGGCAGAGGAAAGAAAAGAACTAACCTTTAGTGAAATAAATCACTTCTATTAGTACACCAACCTGTACAAGCTAACAGGATGACCTACCACTAACTAAAAGTGGTCAGAGAGGTGCTATGATTAGCCCTAAATTTAATCTTTCATTCAGAGGCAGAAAAGTAGATCTATAGAATAAATGTATAGGGACAATGGAAGAAAAAAATAAAGTTATTTTATAATTAAGTCCTACTTGTTCAATGAAACATTTACTTTAGAGAGCAAATGCTTTATGGAAAAGCTCATGGAAGAAGAAACTTCATGTCTACTTGATGATAATATTCTGCCACTCCCAAGCATAGCTTGCAGGAGCCCTCCTTTTAGGATTAAGTCTAATAAAATTCACAGTCCATTGAAAAAAATGTGTGTCGTGTGAGGTGGTGCATACCTGTAATTCCAGCACTTGGGAGGCTGACACAGGAGGATCTCAAGTTCTAGGCCAGCCTGGGCTATACAAGGAGATCCTGTCTCAAGAAGAAAAAAGAACAGAAAAAGGCTCATAGAAACAAAAGGACTTGCTGTTTTGTCATTATTGCTGCAGCTGCAGTTGTTCCTTAGGTCTTAAGAAGCAGAAATCCTGAACTAAATTTATGATGTGAGTAGATACTTCAAGAGCAAAGATAATCCTTCATTTGCCATTTCTTCACTGAGTTGACTTTTCCATATTGTTCACAGTGGTCTTCCCATTTGATTTATTCTTAACCATAATGCACTTGCACATTTGCTGTTTTGATTATTATCTCCTACTTAAAGCTGAGTTGGCACTTCCTTCCTGGGGCCTCGTATCCAACAGCTTATAAATTTTATGAACAAATTACATTTATTTATCAACCTCTTCTTCTACCCAATAGTGAATTTTTCAGGAGGTTGGCCAAGAATATACAAATACTACTTCTCAAATAAGACATCCTAATGAAGAAAGCTATGGTCTTTGGGGCAGAAATAAGCCAAGATGCTTTCTTTTAAATTATTGCATTACTTCAAAATAAAGGAATAAATACAATGTAGGAAAATAATATAAAGCAAAATATATGTGCTAGTCCTCCAAACACAGAATTAATTCCTTAGAGGAGTTACTTTGCCAGAATCTCATTTGTTCTGGTATATAGCTTCTATGCTGGAATGTTTCCAAAAGAGTTATAATTCCCTAACCCCATCAAGTTATGCAAAAAAAGCTGATAAGTTCATTGTGATTTCAAGAGCAGCATTTGGCTTATACAAGAGTGAACAGCATCAGGCTCTGTATTGACAGCGTCCTCCATCAACAACACCGTAAAAAGATACTGAAGCCACCGCAGGGGACTCCATGGGAAAATGGACCCAACATTTGCTGACTACTTTCTCTATTACTAAAATTCACGTTTATCATATTTAATCTTTGAAGGCTATACTAAACAAGACTTATTATCCCCACCTTGCAAAGAAGGACATTGGAACTCAGACAGGCTGCCTACCCTGCCCACGTTCACACAGTTTTGGAGCCCAGATCTAAACCAAATCTATCTCCCTAAAATGTAGCATTTTAATTTCGGGTAGCACTTTTGGATCTCCTTATTCAGTCCATAAAAATCTATTACCATTACCTCCAAAAAAATCATAGAACTTGCCAATTTGGATTTGGAAGTCAAGAACTTAGGGCTTTGCAACTTAGAGTTGATGCTACTCCAACTTCCTAATAACTAGGCGACAGGCCAGAATTAACCCATATTCAAAATTCTAAACCACACAATTTTCTGATCCTTAAGGAAATTCAACTGAAAACCGAATGCCCAAAGTCTTGGCAAAAAAAAAAAGCATCACCTATCTTTAATGGTTCAGGGTAAAAATGCTGAGATCTATAAGATAATAAAAAATAAGTCCCATGAAACTCAAACTATTTTAGCTTTGGGTACTAAAATAAGAAAATGTTTTTCACTGTGCCAACAAAGCCAAATTTTAATGAGAAGAATATTGAAGAATTTTATGAATTTTATTAAGAACAAGAAACACCCTAAGAGATGTCAATTTTGACTCAGAATTACCTTTGCAGAAAGGCTACTATGTTATGCTTCTAGCAATTACGCAGGCTGCACTTCAACATCTTGAGCTTAATAGCAGGACATATGCAAAAAAGTAAGTGGCAAGCTTTGATCTGGGATATCACATATTTAACCCAAAGGGGGCATCTGACATCCCCTTATCTTCTCAACATGAACTTCTGGAGTTTGGGGGAGAATTCAAGACTATTTTGGTAGATGGAAAAGACAGACATCACTCCCCTAGAGGAGCTAAAAATGTTACCTATTCTTTTACCACCAGGACACATCCACAAGGCAAAGTTTCTGCCAATCAGAAAATCACATCAGGCTTGGTACAGAAAGTTCCTTCACACTGAGTGCTCTCAGGCTTTCTTTCATTCTTTCCATTTCTTCCTCTCTCTTTCTCTCTCTTCTCCCTCTCTCATGCTAGAGGCAGCAGCAGTAGCTGCAAGGTAAAGCTCCTGACATAAAAGCTATATTTAAAACTGTACCACAAGGAGAAAATAGTCATAAACCATATACCTGTAATTAATTAACATCCAAAACATGTTAAGAACACAAACGTTCAATAACAAGAAAATAAACAACCCAATTAAAACTGGGTAAAGGACTTGAACAGACATTTCTCAAAATAGCCAAAGGGTATATGAAAAACTCTCCATCTCACTGATCATCAGGAAGATGCAAATCAAAACCATGAGGTATCACCTCACATCTGTTAGAATGGCTATTATCAAAAAGATGAAAGATACCGAGTGCTGGCAAGCATGTAGAGAAAGGAGAGCCCTTGGATACTGTTGGTGGGAATGTAAATTAGCACAGCCACCATAGGAAATAGCATGGAAGGTCTTCCAAAATTAAAAATAGAACTACCATATGATCCAGCAACCCCACTTCTGGATAGATAAATATATATCCATATGTGAAATCAGTATGTTGAAGAGATAGCTACATTCCTGTGTAGCATTATTCACTATAGCCAAGATAGGAAAACAACCCAAGTGCCCATCTATAAGTGAATGAATGAATGAATAAAATACAAGGGGTGTGTGTGTGTGTGTGTGTGTGTGTGTGTGTGTGTACACAAATACTATTTGGATTTTAAAAAAGAAAGAAATCCTATCACTTGCAACAACATAGATGAACCTTAGGACATTATATTAAGTGAAATAAGCCAGACACAGAAAGATTAAATACTGCAAGACCTTGGTAATATATGAAATCTAAAAAAACTCATAGAAACAGAGTAGGATGGTGGTTTCCATGGGCTGGTGGGTAAGGGGAGTTGGGGGATTTAGTGAGGAAGGAATACAGAGATGTTGGTAAAGGGAATAAAGTTTCAGTCACAGAATGGATAAGTTCTGGCGATCAGTTATACAGCATGGTGGCAACAGTTAGTAATAATGTGTTGTACACTTGAAAATTGTTAGGAAAGGAGATCTTAAATGTTCTCACCATGAAGAAAAAACTTTGTGAAGTAATAGGTTAATTAGCTTGATTTAATTATTATACAACAGATACATATATTGAGATGTAACATTATATATCACCAATAAATGTATTTTTACTTGTCAATTATATCCAAATATATCTGGAAGAAAACTTTAAATTTTTAAATAAAACTGTATTGCCTTAGGTTGGGGATGAGCTTACTGGTAGATCACTTGCCTGGCATGTGTGAAGTCCTGGGTTCAATCCCCAGCACCACAAAAACAAAACAAAACAAAAGTACTACCTAGTACAATGAGGACTACCCAGTCCTCATTGGCTGTAGCATTGATGCTTTCCTTAGAGGGTCTAGCCTGTGGCCAGTGTTTGGGCATTTTTCTGGAAGCTTAGCCTCAAGACTGGTGTCTCCGGCTCTCTATAATCTCTCATAAGCCAAAGATCACTTCTCTTGCTTCTAATCAAGAATTCTGACAGAATCAAAACTCAGCTCTGAAAACACTTGCCTGCACAACCCACCGGGTCACTAAGGAAAAGTTCAATTATATTTTATGTACTCCAATCAGTAGGATATAGAGTATAGACTATATTTTAGGAAACTCCCATTTAAGAAAAAATTGGAGGGGTTGGGGATTTAGCTCAGTGGAAGAGCGCTTGCCTGGCAAGTGTAAGGCCCTGAGTTCGGTCCCCAGCACCGAAAAAAAAAAAAAAAGGAAAAAAATAGAAAAAAAAAAAAGCAAAACAAAAAAAAAAACAAGGCAAGAAAAAATTGGAAAACAGGTTTTGTGACTTACATCAAATTATACAAAGCAACAATGCTGTGGTCTGAATGTTTATGTACCCACAAAAGTCATGCATTGAAACCTAATCACCAGTGTCATGGTATTAGGAGGTAGGGACTGACTTTGAGAGGTGGTTGGGTCTTGAAGGGAAAGTCATTATAAATAAGATTAATGCTTTTATAAAAGAGACCCCAGACGTTGCCTTGCCTTTTCCACCATGTGAGGACACAGCAAGAAGATGCCATCTTACCAGGAAGAGGGCCTTTGCCAGACACCAATCTGCCAGTGTCTTGGTCTTAGGCTTCCCAGCCTCCAGAACTGTGAGAAATAAATAAACCTCTGGTGTTTATGGTATTTTATTATAACAGCCCAAACAGACTAAGACAGTCATCCAAACACTGTCTGATCAACCATGCAGGCTCCTGAGGTGCTACTGTGTTGTGTGTGATCCAGTGAAAACCACCGATCTAAACACCAGGAGTGCATCTGTGGAGCATACGTTTTTGGTGTGTGAATCTGTGTCAGGGACAGCGCAGGGAAAGTGCAAGAAGTAGAAGGAAGAAATGAACATGAACTCTGCCAGCACTGATTTGATTTATATGAAGTACTTCTAGCATACTATTCTAGTGACACTATCCTGGAGCTTATAATTACTAATAACTAATTTAAGGGCCAAAGTGGGATAGGGTTGAGGGAAGATTATGGAACATCTCTCTTTTTTTATTTCCTTTATTTATATGTGCATACAATGACTGGGTCATTACTCCCCCTTCCCCCCCCCCCCCGCCTCCCTTTCCCCTACCCCCTCCCTCTTGCCCCCACCCCCTCGCTTCCAAGCAGATACTGTTTTGCCCTTATCTCAATTTTGTTAAAGAGAGAGTATAAGCAGTAATAAGGACCACCAGGGGTTTTGCTAGTTGAGGTAAGGATAGCTATACAGGGAGATTACTAGATTTGCTTCCATGTACATATGTGCTACTTTCTAAATTGATTCTTCTCAAACCTTTTCTCTAGTTCCTAGTTCCCTTCTCCTATTAGCCTCTGTTGCTTTAAGGTTTCTGCTTTAATTCCTTTGCATTGAAGACATCAAATGCTATCTTTTTTGGGGGGAGGGGTTACCTACCTATCCTCATACCTCCCTTGTGTGCTCTCGCTTTTATCATGTGCTCAAAGTCCAATTCCCTTGTTGTGTTTGCCCTTCATCTAAAGTCCACATATGAGGGAGAACATACGTGGTCTTCTGGGCCAGGCTAACCTCACTCAGGATGATGTTCTCCAATTCCACCCATTTGCTTGCAAATCATAAGATTTCATTTTTCTTCATGGCTGAGTAAAATTCCATTGTGTATAAATACCACATTTTCTTAATCCATTCGTCAGTGGCGGGGCATCTTGGCTGTTTCCATAACTTGGCTATTGTGACCAGTGCTGCAATAAACATGGGTGTGCAGGTGCCTCTGGAGCAAACTGTGTCACAGTCCTTTGGGTATATCCCCAAGAGTGGTATTGCTGGATCAAATGGTAGGTCTATGTTTAGATTTTTAAGAAGCCTCCAAATTTTTTTCCAGAGTGGTTGTACTAGTTTACATTCCCACCAACAGTGTATAAGAGTGGAACATTTCTTAATACAAGTCATACTCAGCTTTAAAAAAAGAGAGAAAAATTTTACCAACAGTAAATTATATAAGACTAATTGGGCTATTGACCTTCAGTTGATCACATCAAAACAGCTGGCATTCAAGGGTCAAATGTACCTTTATGAAATTATGTGGATATAGGAATGTGAGTACTTTTTTTCATTTTACCACATCACTTCTGCTAAGCAGAGGGCTAAAAACAAGAACCTTTGCTGCTGTCACTGCAAGCAACAGAAGTCAGGATGAATCTAGGGTGTATGAATGGTTCCAGTAGTAAAGCATAGTGCATACTTCAAAAGGCAAACTAGCTTTGAAAATGGTTGGAAACAAAAGAAAAAAGATGGAAATGAAGGAAAGGTGAAAGAAAATGAAAAGCAGGCCAGGTAAACATGGATAGCTCTTAAGACTGAAGTCATTAATCAAATTGATCACACAGTTCAATGTCACCCAAACAAACGAACAGCAAAAAAAGGTTTAATGTGTTTGATGGAACTGAGCGATACTTAATTAAATGGATGGTGATGCCAGCCAAAATAGTCCAAGCAGATGTATACAGATGCAGAAAGTTGTCTCAAAGGAACAGATCCTAAAAGTAGCACAAAACCAAATGAATTCAGGCTGAAATAAAAAACAATGCAGAGAAAAGGGAAGGTAGCAAGTAATGGAGTGACTGCTCTTCGAAGGCTGTAAATTGTATCAGGCAAATGAAGACTTCTGATTAGCTCCTAGCTGCACTGCTAATAAGATAGAATTCTTTGGATTACCTGTGATTGCAGCAATTTCCAAAGCATTAGAACATACAAAAGACAAGTGAATGGTGGGTTCGAGGTGGTGAATGTAGAAAAAGGGCTTATAGGATATTTTTAATGAAAAATGAGGGTAGAAACCAGTCATGCAATGTCACTAAATTAAAAAAATGGGGTGGCAGAAAAAGCACCCTACAGCCCCAAAAAGAAACACATCTAAGCAGTAATAAATATACTGGCTCGTGAAGTAAAGCCCTCCCAAGCACCTTCCCAGACATGTCTCAGAACAAGCATTTTCAAATGGTTAATTTTGTTTTTTTAATGAAACATGTCACACAAAGGTATTTTCTGATGGCAGTGATAATTGTGTGAGCCCATGGTGTGGCTGGTACTGCTTTTCCCTGTCTTTCTTTTTGCTATGTCCTTCCTTACTAGATTCCACAAAATTTCCAGCCAGCATACCAACTATGTGACCGATGCTTCTGGGTTCCAGAATTTCAGCACCAAACAAAACAAAAATCCCTGTTTTGTGGAATTAATGTGCTAGTTGAGAGGGGAGAGACAGGCAAATACACAAATTAAACATGCGGGAGGCAAGACGACAAGGAGAGTTGGGGTTAAGAGTCGTTGTGTGGTCATACACACAAGTGAGGATAAGTGACTGGGGCTGAAAGATAACCTTGGGTCCCGGGCTTCTTTTATTTTTATCTTGCAATTGTGGTATAGAGGATTGAACTCAAGGCCTCTACCACTTTAGCCAGACCCTTTTTGTCTTTAGTCTGTTTTTCAAATAGGGTCTTCTGCTTTTCCCCAGGTGGACTGCAGACAGTGATCCTGTCTCCTGAGTAGCTGGAATTACAGGTATGACCACCATACCCAACTTGTTTCTCAGATAGGGTCTCACTGACTTTTTGCCCAGGCTGATCTCAAACTGCAATCCTCCTGTCTTCACCTCCTGAGTAGCTTGGATTGCAGGCTATTTTTTATCGTAATAAAGTATATTTAACATAAAATTTACCATCTCAGACATTTTTCAGTTCAGTAGTGTGAAGAATATTCACACTGCTGTGCAACCAATCTCCAGAATTTCTTTACAGTTTGCAAAACAAACTATAAACCCATCCAGTAATGCCTCACCTCTCCCTCTCCCTGTGGCATGGTGACCACCAACTGACTTTATTGCCCTCTGAATCTGACTGCTCTGAGGCCCTCACAGAAGAGGACTGAGAATTTGTCAAGTTCTGTGCTTCTTGTGACTAGTGGAAACTGTAGTCAAGTGCGTGATGAGATTAGCCCAGAAGGTCTCAAGATAAATGGTAGTGAGGCTCTGGGTGTCGGGGAGATTGAACTGGAAAGGGAGGTTCCAGGAGTGAACAGAACTCTAGGACCCTGCAGTTCTGCTATGCTGGGTACTGTGCCACGCTCTCAGCTCTAAGGATCTCTCCAGGCTCCTGTAGTGGGACGCACCTTCTTACCTGTGGCAGGTGGGCTCCTGAGCGCCCTCCTGAAGACCTAGACATCCAGCTATTGCAAGGCAGGCAAGACGCCCCTGTGTGCCCAGCACGGGAAGTGCACCCCCAGAATTGTTCAGGATCACAGTGTGTGTGCTGGAAATGATCCTGCGCCAGAAAGCACATCAAGGCTCCTACCTCAAAGCTGTGTGTCCTTGGACACACCTGTCACTTCTCCAGACCTGATTTCCCTCTTCTTCAAAATGAGTGATGAAGAACCCTTTCCTTCAAGCCCACGAGAACACCTAAAAGTTGCTTTAATAGGGGAGGGGCAAAAAAAGAGTACTCTGATTTCTCTCCAAAAGGATGTACAGTTTTGGTTTTATAAGAGTCACTAAGCACCACTGAGGGCCAGGTCCCTTATATCTGCTCCTTGGAAAACCCAGCACAGCCCCTCCCATGAAGAGCACCGAGGATAACACGGAGTCACCCGCCCACACTGTGGCACCCTGCTGGCTGAGCTCAGCTCTGTTCCTGCTCTGTTGAGCCACAGTCATTGCAATAGGCCTGGCAGTGCCTCAGAGCAGGGCAGGCTCTCCCAGGCACCCCAACACATACACACACACACACACACACACACACACACACACACACACAGAGGCACTCTTGCACACATGGGGGAATGGTCAGCCCTCCCTTAAATATGTGTCTGTCCATCATCTGTGACTTGGGAGCCACAAGCATTAAGAAATCGCTTACTAGAGAAGAACAAAGGATCAATTTCCCAATTCCTCCCTCCATCACTCCCATTTGGTTTATTTTTGTATTTTTAATAATTCTATGCCATTTAAATGTCTCTATTTTTATTTCTTAAACAATACATGTTGCTATAGTAACACTAGAAAATATAAGGAGCTACAAAAAAAGAGAAAAGAATCATACCATTTAAAGATAATCATTACAATTATTTTGATATTTGGCCTTCTGGACTCTTACTTGTATTACTTATACAAACTGTTGTGATGAAAATAGGTTCAGCCTAAATTTCAGCATGGCTACTCTTATACTTCCCTAATTATAATTTTATAATATCTTCTTTAATTGCTATATCATATTCCATCCAAATGATACTTCATAAGTCATCACCAATTCTGTTGTTGACTTTTTGGGTTGTTTCCAGCTGTATTTTAAATGTTGTTGTGAAAGGGGTTTCAGGAACTAGCTCCAGGCATTTAAATGGTATCATCAGGAATCAGTCTGTCTCCAAATTTCTGGTTTCCAATGGGTTCACTTTATTATTAGTGAGGCTCTCCCCATGTTGCAACACAAAATCAGCAGCTCCAACCCTAAAGTATCTTAGCTACGCAAGTCTCAGCAAAGATACCCATTGAAGTGATTTTGACACGTCCTGTGTCTCCGGTCTATATGGAGAGATATAATACTCTGATTGGTCAGCCCTCAATCACAAACCCATCCCTGCATCCTGGGACTGGGATCAGCCCCATCCAAACACATGGATGGAGAATGGGGAAGGAAGAGGGAGTAGAAGCTGAATGAGTAAAACAACAGATGCCTACTCCAATTAGCTACGTCAAGAGCACTCTCCTCTCCTTCCATGGCTCAGACATATCCTCCATCGAGTCTTTGAGTGCTAAAGACCCAATCCTAACCCGCCCCCCTCACTGGACCAGAACTGCACTGGGGCAGTAAAACTGTCCAGCTCTTCTGCCCCCTCCAGTACTAGCCTCCTTGTCTACCACAGTCCAGTCCCCACAGCAGACCTTCCAGTTGGCTGTGACCTTCCCTTCCTCTGTACCAGAAGAGTTTATCATCTGTCCTATTTGGCAATTGTTATGTAATACTATTTCATATATTTTACTTTCTATGTATGAATCTTGTCTCCCCAGACAGTCTGTAACTTTAAAAGTAAAAGAGAGAAAAAACTCAGTTTTTAAGGGTGCAACACAAAGTATTTTCCTAATCACACCAACATTAAATGTTCCCAGCCCCCTTCACTCTGTCCGTTGTCCTGTTAGTTCATTTCAATAACATGTGCTGTACTCAGCTCACACCAGTTCACAAGAGCTGAATGTCAAATGATCGGGAATTTTGTGAGGCAGATTGTGACATCATTGGGAACTTGAAATCTGCGATAATGGGAGTATTTATACCACAGAAATTGGCAGATACTATAAATGAGGGGCTTGTTTGTTTGTCTTTTCAGAAAGTCTGTTGTCAAACATTTACCGGTATGCCACTAGACCCTTCCAATGGTCACCTTGCATTCATATGAAGTTTTAGAGTTTCCAAAGCCCTACACATCACTCCCATCAGATGCTGTGTGCTATGAAACAAACAAGCCAAAAGTTAAATTATAGCCAAAAAGGAGGTAAGGCTTGGAATCAAGAGTATCTACATGCACATACATGAAACATATCCTTAGGCAATCTGTGAGTGCAATCGTTGGAATATAGTCCCCCAAATTCTGTGTGTTGAAAACTTAATCCTTAAAAAATATATGAATAGTATGTGACAGGTGGGACCTTTGGGAGATGATTAGATTGACTCATTCATGGGTTGCAAGATTAATGCATTATGGCTAAGCATGGCTTTGTTATAAAAGTGAGCTCTCTCTGGCATGCTTGCTCTGTCCCATGCTGTGATGCCCTCCAAGACATGAGGCAGCAGAAAGGCCCTCATCAGAGCTGAGCAATTGCTAATGCTGTCTTCTTGGATTTCCCAGCCCCCAGACCATGAGCTAAATAAACCTCTATTCTTTATAAATCACCTGTCTCGGGTATTTGGTTATAGTAACAGAAAATAGACTAAGAAGTGAGAAAAGTTGGAAGCAGGATTCTAGGTTAAAACAGGTATTCATGCTCTGATGCCAGAGTGCTCTTTTTAAAATATAAGTCAAATTCCATCAGTCCTGAAGCATTCTAACAGCTCCAATGCTTTGTAGGATCTGACCTTTAGCTATCTCCTCCACCTCAACTCCTTTTACTCTACCACTTTCTCCCACACCTGCTCCACCCTCTTACTGTGCTCCAGCTACACTAAACTTTCTGAATTTCTGCAGTCAGACATTGTTTAAGTGACAATGTCTTGGGACCCCCTGCACATGCTGTTCCTTCTTCCTGGAACACTTCTTCCAGACATCCAAATGGCTCTGTCCCTCCCTAGAAACAGCTTTCCTCTCTACAATAGTGAAATTATGTGTGCTAACATTCTATGTTCTCTTATCTGATGAAATTATTTTTAAACCCACTTTCAAGAGTAAAAAGAGATGGACATAAATAAGATGACACAGGATCCTCTAAATGTAATTTAATTTTCTTCATAGAGTTTATCAGTATCTATAATTATATTGTGTATCTACTTCTTTATTTGCTCATGTGGGGAGTGGAGTATGAGAAGCCTATTGAGAACTTGACATAAGCACAGCTGCACTTATGCCCAATAATCTGCAGGCTGAGTTTGGCACGGCTCCAGTGGGCAAGGCCAAAATGCAGCATAGCTGTTTTTCCTAAGATGTTTAGAGAAGCAATGGCAGGTTTCTCTTGTTACAATGTCATGCCCCTCCCCAAAAACTGTTGCTCCACCTCCTTTTCCACTGTATACAAAAGATTCACTGAAGGAGGATTGGAATTGGTTGGCTGCTTGTGAGTGGGGTTGGAAGGGCTGCTTGCAAGGTTGCCTACTGCTGATGACGCTGCTGGCAAGGCTGGAAGTCACTGTTGTGTGTCTGCAAGTCTAAGGACTAAGACTTTAGGAGTTATGCTAGAGATTAGAGGAAACATGGGACAGTGCAAGTCTAAGGACCAAGACTTCAAAGAATAGAAAAGAAGAAAGGCCTTAAAGAATAGAAAAGAAGTAAGATTTTAAAGAATAGAGAAAAAGAAGTAAAGCAAAGTAAAAGAAGAGAAATAAAAAAGAAGTAACCAGGCTGTTGTGCACCTCCATCTGAGCACCCAAAACACCTGACCCCAGCTTCATCTTCTATCTTTTGTCTTTTCTGCATCTCCAGTTGCTCCCAGTTAGGTCAGTGGGACAGGGATTCCCGAAGCTCATGAACTGCTTGTAGTGATCATCTTGTCCCCTAAAATGCATGTTCCTGGACTTCAAGACTTCTGTTTCATTAGTTGCTCTATCTCAGAAGTTAGAGTGGTAGCTGGTATATGACAGGCACTTGATACATCAAGTGAAATAATGAACAAGTGAAACCCTGTCATCTGCCTAGCACAAGCTGCAGTAAAAACATTTTTAAAGCAATGTAATTCCAAACTGGGTTGTACTGACCACAGGCCTTATTGACAACTCACCTAGAATGCTATTGTTGATACACATTTGGTGATTTAGATAAAGGACAGAGAAACCTGACTATCTCAGAAAGATGGTATTACAGAACAATGAGATAGAGCTGGGCACTTATAGGTGGTAAGAAAGAGGAGGAAGAAAGTCCTCTCCAGCTGTTCAACTTACAAAACAATGAGAAGCCTGTCCCAAAGTTCTTCTTTTGTCTCTCTACACTCTTCTAGCAGTTTGATTTGGGAAATGTCAGGTCTAGAAAACATGTCTACCTTTCGTGTGGAAATTTGAACTTGGCCTCAAGACCTAGAATTGAACATAAGCCACATAAAGGTAACGACCACCATGAATACAATCCAAGAAATTACAGCTGTCCATAAAACTTAGCCCAAGACCTACAACTTTGTAGCTTTCAGACAGATGGTGATATTCACATTAAGAAACAATCCACGTTTTCAATCTCAAGTCTATGAGTAGCCATATTGCATGCCCAGACTTACCCAAATACAGGCACCAGGAGCCCAGCTGGCCCAGGAGGCCAGGAAGCAGATGTGCTTCCATTTCAGTTCACCAAGGATAGTTCTAGTTTATTCCCATGGTCCAGCATAATTATTAATAGAACCCCTTCACTCAAACCCATGCCAGATTAGATGACAAATCATATAGGCAATCCAGTAATTCCCCAAAATGACAAATTGCTCAAATACCAATTTATTGAAAGACCTATTCCCCAAATGACCAATTTGCCTAATGTTACTATGTCCTTTAACTTTCTATTTTAATTGATTGGTTTTCATTTTGCTTTCATAACACTATGTTAAGAAATGTTTAAATGGAGCATGGCACTCGTGGTCGGTGCCTATAATTCTAGCTACTTGGAGTCTGAAATCAGGAAGATCACAGTTCAAAGTCAGACCAGGCAAGTAGTTCATGAGACCCCATCTCAACCAATAGCTGGACATGATGGCATGTGCCTGTCATCCCAGACTGTGGGAAGCTTAAAATAGGAGAATCACAGTGCAAGCTAGCCTGGGCAAAGATTGGGACCCTATCTCCCAAATAACCAAAGCAAAAAGGGCTGGAGGCATGTCTAAAGTTGTAGAGCACCTGCCTTGTAAGTGTGAAGCCCAGAGTTCAAACTCCAGTATCACAAAATTTTTTTTTAAAAGAAATGTTTGAATGGTCTTTTCCCCAACTAGAAACATAAGCCTCTTGGTCTTTTGCATCACTGTGCCTCAGTTTCCCCTCTCTGCCTTTGATTCTATCTCTCTTCCTCAAGCAACAAAAGCAGGGAGCTAGGCAGAGAAAAATTGAATGTGTTCTGCTTATGAATATATTCTCCTCATGAATATATTGTTGTATGAATATATTCAATGAAAATATTCTTTTTATGAATATATTCTTTATAAATAGTGACTTCTTGCATATATTCTTAAATGTGAAGAGTTCATATGGATGTATTATTCTTATGAATAATAATAACTTAATGAAAAATATATTTCTAACAATTCTCCCTATTCAAGTACATACCTTTGTGAATACATTTTTATCGTGGCCCTCAGAGATTCTCTCTCTGCCTCTTACCTCGTCTACTTTATGTCCCAAAGGCTCTTGAGCCTGACTAGGAAGACTGTTGAAAAGTCCTCAAAAATTATTAAAAAAACCAAAATGCAAACCAAAGTTAAACAGTGTGGATGACATAAATAAGCCTGGTAAATTAGTCTTTCAGTGTGTTGGGCCACTCGATGAATTAACTTTCAGCAAATTGGCTTTCAATTAATTGACTTTTAGTGACCTGACTTATTGCCTTCTTGACCAGCCTATCTGAAATAGGTCTGAAATAGGTCTGTCATTACCCTCAACCCCACCAAAACTCTTCACCAGAGGATTTATTTCTTCCATAATTTTATCAAAATCAAAATACTCATATTTGCTATTACTGTCCATGAGGCAGGCTAGTAAGAGGGAAAGAAAAAAATGCCATGGAACTCAATTCTCCTCAACAAGAGTTACTGCATGCTAGACTCCTATTTGTCCCTCTCCAGTACCTTCTTTGGACATTTCCTCTTGTGGTCGTTTTATGGTAGAATTACAGTTGTAAATTCCTCTTTAGTTATAAATTCTCCAAAAAGACAAGGGAGTCTTTTGGTCAATTCAGACAGAAAAAGAATGAATGTACAGTAAAGAGATATCTGTCCTCAATCTGACCTCTCTGGTAAAGCCCTCTACTGAAGACCTTATCAATATTGGTCACATCTCATGCATACAATTAAAAACATGCATGCATAAGTACATGTGCAGAATGCTCCATCTTATATAACAAGACCTTGTCAATCAAACCTGTCAATCACCTGAGCCCTTCCTGCAAAAACCACCCAGATTTTTCCAGCCTTTGCCCTTACAATTTATAAACTGACCTTTAAATAAAGATCAGGGCTCTTGAGCCATTTAGCCAGAGGGCATTTGCACTCTTGCAGTGTGTCCTTCTGCTTACACTTTCCTTTCTTTCAATAAAACTTTGTTGCTGCTTTGCAATCTGTGTGTTTCTGTTCAATTTAATGTTTGGGATGCAAGGACCTGAGATCTTCTTAAACAGGATCTTCTGAGACCACCCACCAGTAATATCCCCACTTGGAGTGTCCACCTGTGTCCACCTGAGGACAAGTACCTCTCAAGTTCTGTTCACCTGTGATAATATGGCCCTATTACAATCTCTGGCACAAAAGTAAATGCTTAATAAATATATACTGAATAAGTCAACAGGGAAGGAACAAAGGGGGGAAGAAAGGGAGGGAGGGAGGGAGAAAGGGTTCCCATAAGACTATCTAGGTTCATGATAGAAAAAAGGAAGATTAACCATATACTAATCCCTACCTCAATTCTGACCATCAACCCAATCACCCTCCTTTTCCATTGAAAAATAAACAGAAGGTATTAAACAAATTGTTTTAATTGGGCATGAGAAGAAGGAGGGGGAAAGTGATTCAAGGGGTGAACAAGCTTTGAACCAATTTTCAACCAGACTGAACCTGTTTGACCATCGTAAATCAGAATGCACTGAAGAAAATTTTACCCCAGATGTTACAACATTGCCATTAGTACAGCGCTACTTGAGAGCAGATGGCTATGAGTCAGGATTTAACAAAGATCTTAATGGCTCTCCTGCTAGCCCCTGGGCCATCATTTGCATAGGAAGCAGATTTGGCTGGGCTGCCAATGGTGATCACCTCTTACCCACTTGGACATGACCTCATTTTCATGTCTCCATTTTCCATCCCTGCCATATGCAGTCATAATCTCCTGGGAACTACTGTGCCACAAAACATAAAATAAAAGCAAGTCCTGATTATTTGAAGCACTATTTTAATTATGATTTTATTGACTTGCCTTCTCATTAGAGATTCACTTTTAATCAGTCTAGCACATTTGAGTGAGTGTGACATGGCTTCTCTTTCACCCATTTAATATCTCAAGTCAAAAGTTGATCGCATTGCATCAGGGCAATAATATGAAGGGAGGCCACTGATAAAGATGCACCTAATTTTATTGTGGATTCACACTGTTTATGAATTAGCTTAATTAGCCTCACCTCATCTCTAGATACTCTTACAATCATCAGGAGAGAAAAAGAGACATTTCACAATGAAAGCATAACCTCTTTCCCGTCTGGAAACAAATCACCCAGTACTAACAAACACAAAGGCATTTATTCATTCAAACTCTGATGATTTACCTGGTGGGCTCAGGAGGAGCAAGGTCTTCGTTTATCTTCTCTTTCCAATCACTGAGGTTCAGCCAACAACGCATTTCCTCAGGAAAGGACAAGAAACAGAGGGGCAGAAGAGCGATACTACTCATTGTACTTTCTGAGAGTAAGAATTCAATGGGCACAGCAGGAATCTTGGAAAGTCTCACTGTCTTCCTCTCCTCTCCAGTCCCTCAGCATTCCCCCAGACCAAAATTCCAAAACCAAGTGCCATCATTTTGTAGCATTCAAATATCCAATGTCTAAGTCAAGCTCTCAAGCTTTAACCTCTCTCTTCCTTTGATTCTAGAAATATTAAACAGCTAATTTACCAAGCCAGGTGTGGTGGCTCATGTCTATAATCCCAGCCACTCAGGAGGCAGAGACCAGAAAGATCATGGTTCAAGGTTAGTCAAAAAAAAAAAGTTAGTTATACCCTATCTCAACTAATGAGCTGCTCATGGCATAGCGAACCTATCATCCCAGACATGTGGGAGGCCTAAATAGGAGGGTCACAGACCGGCCCAGTCTGGGCAAAAATACAAGACCCTATTCAAAAAGTAACTAAAAGCAGAAAGGGCTAGAGGTGTGGCTCACGTGATACAATGCCTACCTAGCTAGGGAGAAAGGTCTTACAGAGACCCTGGGTTCTAACCAGGCTAGTTTAGTTTACCAAGGCAGAGTAGGTGATGTTATAAACATTTAAGTAAAATCCCCTATTCTGCTGTGTTGCTACTCAGAGGGATGTGATACTGCATACCAGACTACAAGATGCTGTTTTTGACAATGTAATTCAAAACCCAGTAGAGGATAGCAAATTATATGTTTTTAAAGAAGAGTAAAATAGAAAATATTAGCATCAAGTTGCTTGAGGGTACCTGACACCATACCCTTCTTCACCTTGCAGCTTCCTCCACGCCCTTGCAGGTTTCCCCTGAGGGCCTTCCTTAATAAACCACTCACACCTGCTTCCCATTGCAAGGTCTTCTTCTGGAAACCTGACTTAACCCCTCTCCCTGTTGCAGGCCTAGGCCTGTCTGAGGAGACTGATCTCACCAAATTTTCTCTCTTATCTGTTTGCCCCACTCTTCACCTGCAACTAGGTTAGAGCAGGACCAGCTCCACACAGATGGTGGCCATCTTCCATGATGGAAGACTCCTATGAGTCCTCCGGCCTTAGCTGGATTCTGCAACTCAGCTTCCACCAGGGCCATTCTTTGGACATCAGTATCCACTAGTCAGCTATTAATACCATGGGGCTTTGAGATCCATTTAGGTACCATTCTTAAACAGCACCCTCAGTCAGAAAGCTGAGAGGAGGAGTGGTAAGTAGATGTAAGCATTCCTGGTTCCCTGGCCCTACAGCTATCAGAATAACAGAACCCTCACTTCTAGCTTCCTATAACTATGCTGCAGCCTTTCAGACAGTAAAAGTCATCCCATATAACTGAAGAGCTGAAATAGACCTTTGAGAACCATCCTTTGGTATGCAGGTAAAGGCACTTGTATTAGTCAGATTTCAGTTATTACAACAAATACCTGAGATGAATTAACTTATAAAGAGAGAAGGTTTATTTTGGCTCACAGTTTTGGCTCACTCCATGGCCAATCAGCCTATGGCTTTTGGACCTGTGACAAGGCAGCACATCATGGTGGAAGCACAGTGGAAAATGTTTGCCTCGCAGCATCCAGGAAGCAGAGAGAGAGAAAGGGGAAGGGTCCCACTTATCCCCTTCAAGGGCAGACCCCCAGTGACCTAATTTCCTCCAACTGGGCCCTTCTTCTCTTAAAGTTCCACCACCTCCCAATAGCACCTGAGGTTCAAGCCTTTAACACATGGGCCTTTAGGTGCAATTCAAAGCTATAGCAGCACTTTAACTAAAACCAAGGCATTTTCCCAAGATCACATCACTGACAATAAAGGTTCTCACTGAATCTTAGACTCCAGAATTAGAGTAGGGGTTGCTGGCCACTGAACCAGCATGTGGGGGAAAGGAGGTAAGGACAGGAGAGCTCACTGTTGTCCTCCCGTGTCCCACCTCTTAGCATTGCTGGGTGTCTGCAAACACATTAGGGCAATTGATTGGTTTGAACTGCTTGGTCTTTTCCCCATTAAGACAGACGGCATGAAATGTAGACTAACTCTCACCACCTTCCCTGAAGAAAACCTAAGCAGTACAGTGAGTTCATTAAGGAGCTTCTGAGTCACACCATACAAAGTACACCCAGACCTAGCACAGTGTTGGCCACACAGGAAGCAGATCAAACTCATATTAAATACTCAACTATGGCTACGAGGGCTCTCAAGTCTATTCATGGAGAAAAGCAATATAATCAAATGCAAGAAAACAAAACTGAGGGCTGGTGTACAGGCTCAGCTGGTAAGAGTGCCTGTCTAACTAGCATGAGGACTTGAGTTCAAACCCCAGTGCCACAAAAACAAAAAAAATGGAAGAAAACTTAAAACTGAGAACACATTCCATTCATTATTTTTCCTTAAAGTAGAACATCATTATTTGACTTACCCCTGAGCCAATGGTCTAACACTGTCCCTGGAAGCATTAATCTGAAAGTAGTGCACTAATGCAGTTTTTACACAAACACTTAATACAAATTCGTCATATTAAGCAACCTTATAGGGGACAATTGAATCCGTATCTGGCTCATCAACATTTTGCTAGAAACCCCTTCCATGAAATTAACTGCTATTGATTCAAAGTAGGGAAAACTGTTGACAGTCATAAATACATGGAAATGTTGAAATAGAGTTTAAGTATAAATCCTCAAAACCCTAAAGACCTGAGCAGTGTAAAAAAATTGGGAAACTGAAGATCAGATTTAGTTCTTCTCTATAAATAATCAACTTGTGAAATATCTAAAAAGGAATGCATGCAGTACATGTATAAATAGGGTGATTGATTGCTTTTAAAGTTTCAAATTTTAGATGTATTTTTTTTGCTCATCATAAAATTATTTTTTTCTTTTTTTATTTTATTTTAGTCATTTCTTCCCCCAACTCCCCTCACCCCTTCCTCTTCCCCCAACCCCCCTCACTTCTAGGCAGAACCTGTTCTGCCCTTTTCTCCAATTTTGTTGAAAAGAAGACATAAGCAATAATAAGAGAGACAAAGCGTTTTTGCTAGTTAAGATAAGGACAGCTATACAGAGAGATTCCTAGCATTGCTTCCATGCACAAGTGTATTACAACCCGAGTTGATTCATCTCTACCTGACCTCTTTACTACTTCCTGGTCACCTTCCCATATTGATCTGTATCACTTTAAGGTTACTGTATTAGCTCTTCTGCAGGAGGGACATCAAACACTTTGAAGTTTTGGATTTCCTATCTATCCCTCCTATCATTCCTCCCGTATGTGCTCTCCCCTTAGCATGTGAACCAAGTCCAACAACATTACTGCCTTTGCCCTAGATCTAAAATCCACATATGAGGGAGAACATATGATTTTTGGTCTTCTGAGCCTGGCTAACCTCCCTCAGAATGATGTTCTCCAATTCCATCCATTTACTTGTGAATGATAACATTTCATTCTTCTTCATGGCTAAGTAAAATTCCACTGTGTATAAATACCACATTTTCTTGATCCATTTGTCAGTAGTGGGGCATTTTGGCTATTTCCATGACTTGGCTATTATGAATAGTGCTGCAATAAACATGAGTGTGCAGATGCCTCTGGAGTAACCTGAGTTGCATTCCTTTGGGTATATCCCTAGAAGTGGGATTGCTGGATCATATGGCAGGTCTATGGTTAGTTTTTCAAGAAGCCTCCATATTGTTTTCCAGAGTGGTTGCACCAGCTTGCATTCCCACTAGCAGTGTATAAGGTCCTTATTCCCCACATCCTCTCCAACACCTGTTGTTGGTGGTGTTTTGATGATAGCTATTCTAACAGGGGTGAGGTGGAATGTTAGTGTGGTTTTGATTTGCATTTCCTTTATGGCCAGAGATGGTGAGCATTTTTTCATGTTTTTTGGCCATTTGAATTTCTTCCTTTGAAAAAGTTCTGTTTAGTTCAGTTGCCCATTTCTTTATTGGTTCATTGATTTTGGGAGAGTTTAGTTTTGTAAGCTCCCTGTATATTCTGGTAAACAGTCCCTTGTCTGATGTATAACTGGCAAATATTTTCTCCTACTCTGTGGGTGGTCTTTTCAGTTTAGAGACCATTTCTTTTGTTGTACGGAAACTTTTTAATTTTATGTAGTCTCATTTGTCCATCCTTTCTCTTAATTGCTGAGCTGCTGGGGTTCTATTGAGGAACTCCTTTCCTATACCTATTGCTTCCAGTGTAGTCCCTGCTCTTTTATGTACTAACTACATAGTTTTGGGTCTGATAGTAAGGTCCTTGATCTATTTTGAGTTGATACTAGTTCAGGGTGATAAACATGGATCTAGTTTCAGTTTTCTCAGGAAGGTAACCACTTTTCCCACCAACATTTGTTGAAGAGGGTGTCTTTTCTCCATCATATGTCTTTGGCACCTTTGTCAAAAATAAGGTGGGCATAGCTGTGTGGATTCCTATCCAGGTCCTCTATTCTGTTCCACTGTTCTTCATATCTGTTTTTGTGCCAGTACCATGCTGTTTTTATTGCTATTGCTTTGTAATATAGTTTGAAGTTGGGTATTGTGATACCTCCAGCATTGCTCTTTTTGCTGAGTATAGCTTGGCTATTTGTGGCCTCTTGTGTTTCCAAATGAACTTTAGGGTATATTTTTCAATCTCTGTGATGAATGTCATTGGGATTTTGATGGGAAATGTGTTAAACATGTAGATTACTTTGGGTAGTACAGCCATTTTTACTATATTGATTCTACCAATCCATGAGCTGAATCAATGCTATTCTCTGATTCCTTGTCTTTTTTCTCCTGTGGTTTGGTGTTGCCTATCCTCTCATGGTTTTGTTTGCTTTCATTTTCTGTGTGCAGAATTCCTTGAAGAATCTTTTGTAGTGGTGGCTTGGTGGTCATATATTGTTTTAGTTCTGCTTATTGTGGAAGACTTTCATTGCTCCATCTATTTTGAATGTAGTTTTGCTGAGTAGAGTATCCTAGGGTTGAAGTTATTTTCATTCAGTGCCCAGAATACCTCACTCCATGCCCTTCTTGCTTTTAAGGTTTCTGTTGAGAAATCTGCTGTGATTTTGATGGGTTTACCTCTGTATGTTATTTGTTTTTTCTCTTACATCCTTCAATATTCTTTCTCTATTCTCTGTGCTTATTCTTTTAATGATAATATGTCATGGGGTAGTTCTATTTTGGTCAAGTGTGTTTGGTGTCCTGGAGGCTTCCTGTACCTGAATTGGCATAGCTCTCTCTAGGTTTGGGAAATTTTCTGTTATTTTGTTGAATATATTACAAATCCCTTTTACTTGCACCTCTTCTCCTTCTTCAATGCCCATGATTCTCAGGTTTGGTCTTTTGATGGAGTTGGTGAGTTCTTCATATTCCTTTTGCAGGTCTTCAGTTGTTTGACTAATAGCTCTTCAGTTTTTCCTTGAATTTCCATTTTATCTTCAAGTTCTGAGATTCTGTCTTCTGCTTGTTCTAGTTGGTTGCAGTGGCCTTCCACTGTGTTTTGTATTTCTGTTTCATTCTTTTTTCTGAGGTTTTTCATATCATGGGTCACTTCCTCTTTAATGTTGTCTATTTTCATCTTTAATTCATTTATCTCTCTATAGTGTTCTCTGTTTCACTTTGGTATTTATTTAGGGCTCCTATGAGTTCATTTATTTATTTCTGTGTCTTCTCATGTTCTTTATTTTTGGTGTCTTGAAATTTCTTGACTTACTCTTGTATGTTTTGGTTAACCATGTCTAGTAACACCTCTGTGAAATTCTTAGTGATTACTTGCAGGATTTCTTCTTTGAGGTTGTTCTTGTGGGCTTCATTGGGTTCCTTGGCATCATTTATATTTGTTTTGTTGGAGTCTGAAACTAGGTATCCATTTTCCTCATTTCCCTCTGAATCCTGTATTAAATTATTTTGGGGAGGAGAATGGTTTCCAGCCCTTTTTCGTCTTCCCATCGCTCCACTTGCTACTGTGCAACTATGTTCTTGATAGGCTGGTTGGTGGTTTTAATCACCTGTTTTCTTTCTCTTGGCTTAATTTTGTTTTGTGGCTGTATTGCGTTTGTAGCTAAGTGTGTGTGTGCTGTTTCTGTCCCTGGTCTGGGTGAAATTTAGTATTTGCTAATTCACAATAGTAAAACTAGCCAAAAAAAAAAAAAAAACAAAGAAATCAATGTGGAGAGATGAACAAACAAACAAACAAATTCCAGGTTCAGGAACAACAGAATTTCAGAATTAGTTTAAGTTCTGGTGTTACTCCTCCAGCATCCAATCCTGGTGTTGGTATTTAAGCAGAAGCTCTGTGGTAGTCTCGCCAGGTGGTTGGGTAGTGTTTGTTTGGGTTTTTTTCAGAGGCAGCTGCTTAGTCAGCTCCTCCCTCAGTGAGATATGGCAGTTTAAGTTTGTATGTTGTCCTCAGGTTCCAGAGATCAGCTCTGTAGTCCTCTAACCATCCTGCTTTGGAGTTGGGTTTTTGGTGTGTTGGTTTACTAGGGCCTTGTTTTTTTGCCTCGCCCCCTTCTCTGGGGCAAGGTCAGTGATCCGTCAGCTGGCCCTCTGCTGTCAGCATGTTGTGATGGTTTGCTGATTATTTCTCAATTTTTCAGTGTCCTTTGACTTTGGATGTTGCTCACTGGCTCAGGAGAGGAGCTTTGTGGACCCCTACCTGCCCTAATTCAGGCAGTGGCTTATCACCCGCCTGCTGTTGGCCCTTCTGCCTTTCCAGCCTTTGTTTACTGAAATTCATGAGGAGATCAGCTCCTTGCACCACCCCCCTTTTCTGGTGCGCTTACAGCAACTCCACCCCTCTGCTGTGTGTTAGTTTTCAGGTCCTTGTTTATTGTTCAATTTTTTGTTTTTTGTTTTTGCAGGGGTGGGGTCAGTCTGCCCAGGGGGCTATGCTGGTTTATCCCAGGGGTGGCTAGGGGAATACTGCATGACACTTGGTGCTCACCTGTTTGTTATGCGGAATGTCTCCCAAGCAAGTTTGGAACTGGTGTCTGGCAGCGGTGGGAGCCCTCCTGTTTTCTCAGTGTAACATGGCTTTCCATGGGCTAGGGCTTCAGGGTGTTGAAGTTTTGATTCTCCTTGCTGCTTTATTTCTGCCAAGTGTGACTCCAGCATCTCATCAAGGTTTTGGAGTCACAGAGCTCACATTGTCTGCTTCTGAGCCCTAGTTGGCATCTTAGATCCTCTTTAGATGTATTTTTATATAAAATGTGTTAAAGGAGAGCAGAGTGTCTCAATACTAGCAAAGGGTTGAGGGGGGAAGGAATCAGGCCATCTAGACTTTTCCCTTCATTTAGATGGTATATGTCAAAGTCAGACAAAGGAGACTGGGAAGGCTAGTAGTAGTCCTAGGTAATGGGAAGGTAACCCAGTCCTCAGGGTGAGCTGAGCAGAGCCAAGGACAATAAATTCAATTACTATCAATAACCATAATCGCCCTCTCATGTCAAGATCCACATTATGTGCTGAGGATAGAGAGGAATAAAACATTACTCCTCTTCTGACATGAAAAGAAATGGAAGAACCATGAAGGGGACATTTAGAGGGAAAAGGGAACAATGGGTAACAGAGTAGCCCTTGGAAGACTCTAGTCTTCATTCATACCAGAAGGAGCCACTCCTTACTATCAGCTGCTACCCTGGTCATTAACCAGTAGTCATTCCCTATACCCAAAATTTGCCACAGGAATTATATATTAGCCCCATTTGACAGACAAAGCTGAGACTTAAAAAAGTTAAATACCTTGAGCACATCCCAAAGCTATTAAATGAAAAAAACTAGCATTCAAATCATTACTCACATAGCATCAAAGTCTCATGTCTTCCTTGCTCTCCCCTGCCTTCTTATGTAGTCATATGGCTACCTGTGGAGAACAGGCTGTGCACAGCTCCAAAGTTACTTCATATCATATAGAACAGTAGCTTTCATGCTGTGCCTTGTCGTGAGTGACTCCATCTTATAAAACAATAGCTTGCTCCTTTTTTGAGTGCAAATTCTGAGACAGAATGACTCTACATCTTCTTTGTTCAGGAAACGACCACCATATGACCAGCACAAACCATGAAGGAGACTATAAATAACCTGTTCATGCAAAGAAAAGATTACCACCTCTGAGCCTATCAAATTAAATCAGGAACACATGGACTCATGGATGGATCAAACCCATATCAGAAAAACCAGGTCCATGCACTTATCAAGTACACTATACCAAGGAATGATGACCCTTTATATGGACTTCACCTGAGTCACATAAAAAAAGAGGTACATGTAATACTTGGGATACAGCAGCACCCAGTGACCCCTCATCAGACTATCTGGTGCATGTGTCACAGGTCAACAGGCAATTAACTCCTGACTCTATCCCCAGGGCTTCAGTTCAGCATACTCCCCTGCTTGACGGACCCACTGAATTGCCAGCTGTCTGGACCCAGTAAGCTTAGCACCAGCTCTGTACCTTGAGCCAGCACTGTACCTTAAACCAGATCTGCACTTTGACCCACAGCTCCTAAAAGCTCTGTGACTGGGTTCATTATGTTATTGCCTTATCTAACCACCTCAGCAACTCTCTTTGCATCTGTACCAGCTCTCTGCTCTTGCTTTTAGCAAGGCCTCTTTGAACCCTGCAGCTACGTTAGCCCTTAGCAATTCTGCAACCTATATATTATTGTGAAGTATCATGTTGTGATCTGAGAGTTGATAATAGTAATTAAGACTGGAATAAAAAGACTTTTTGAAAATGGTTCATGGTTATCAAGTAAAATCAGTAGTACTTAGTGAATTAACACCAGTGAAATTGACATAGCTTGTGAATTCATTGTTTCAATAAATTCTGACATTGTGGAAAGACCCAAGCATGTCTGTTTCTGCTTCTTTCAGAGCTCACTCATGACACTGCCTATGTCCCCCAAGGGACAACAGGGAGACTGTGTCATTTTCTGTGACTTATCATCAAAGTTTAGATTAAGAAGTGGAGCTCTTAGGAGGCTGGAAGCATGGCTCAAGTAATAGATCACTTGCCTAGCAAGCATAAGGCCCCATATTTAAACTCCAGTACCATCAAAAAAATAATAATAATTTGAGAAGGGGGATCATGAGCCCCCAAACATGACTTAAGAACCTCTGGACCTGAGGATTCTGAGATCTCCAAACACCATCTTCCGAGATGTTCTCAAAAGAATAAGTTCCCACAACAGGACATATCTCAGGGGGCTTGCATGCTGACCTGATCTGAGAAATTTGGAGGATTCAAAGAACTAAAGGAAAAAGAGCTCTCAGGCTACAAACCTGCTTTTGAATTCACCAGGATCTGTTATGGTGCTCTGTGGGTCCCATTGTCTGTCTAATTTTATGAAGTCAGTCTTTCAGCTTTCTCTTCCTAAGATACATCCATAAATCCATGAGGCCAAGTTAGAGGAAAGCTCAAGGCAGCTGCTTTCCTGTACGATATTCATCCTCTCACTGCATACCTACTCTGCACAGGCCCTCTCCTGGGCATGGAAGCTAAAGCAGAAATAAAGAAAGAAAAAGTCTCTGATATCATGGAACTTCCTTTCTAGTTAATGAGGAAGAAGATAATAAGTTAACCGAGCAATGCATAAGATCATTTTAGATGTAATAAGCACCATGAAGAAAAATATTCAAGGGTGAAGGAATAAAAGAGATAATGGGATAGGGAGAGTGTCTGTTTAGACAGTTTATCCAAGCAGACCTTTCTGAGCAGGGGATCTTTGATTAGCAACACAAATCACCACCCCCTTTTTAATCTAAGACGGCTATTAGGCCTACTGTGCCTGCTCCTCCTACTTCCTGAAGAATTCCTCCTCACAAAGATTCCTTAATCCTCTGACACACTGTCCTTTGCAGGCCTGTCCTACTAGTTCAAAGACAAGTGCAAACATGTCCAGATTCCCCTTAGAGAAAAACTGGCCTCTCTGTGACAGCACCAATGTTACTACCACTGCTGTTACTGCAGGACTGTACGTCCACTTACCAACTGCAGCGAACAAAGAAGAGAAACAGAAAAGGTGTTCATGGAATTCCAAAGAAAATAAGGCAAGTTTGGTCAAGTAATTCAAGGTCAACAAGAAGAAACCTAATTTTTTGCATAAGGACCAAAATCTACACTAACAGGTGATATAACTCTTCAAGTAGATCCAGTGAGAAAATTAATTTACACAGTGTGGAATCTGTTTTGTTTTGGTTTTGTGTTTTCAATATCTGGAGGCAATATAGAAGAAAAGCAGAAAGAGAGCATGAAAAAGGTAAGCTTCCCCTGAAGTCAAGACCACCCACTGTTCTTCCTATATCCCCAGGCCTAGGAGCTTATATTCTCCTCTAAAAGCAAGCCTGGGAGAGACTTAGCTAAGACTCACATTGTATGATAAAGGACAGGGGATGTTTGAGACTTCAGACAAGGGAGGACAAAGAGAGATGGAGACTTCTGGAAGCAAAGAAGAAAGAAAGGGTCTGAGCTGGACACTCCATCAACTAAGAGAGACCAACATGGAAACATCCCAAAGGTCTGTTGCATGTGCAGCACAGAGCCGATTTATCTAAACTAAAGCCTCAACCCCTCACATTTCATCCTCTCTACCACCACCCCCCATGCCATTTATGCGCTGTATATTCTGTCATCATGAACTTGGAGTGAGAGCCAAAAGAAGTTTATTTGGGCTTTGATGTGCTATGTTAACTCCCTAGACAGAGGAAAGCAGATCCCCCCACAGCCCCCAATCCCAGTAGTGCCAGAGAGTTCCTCAGTGGCAGAGAGAGACATTTGTGGCTCTCACAGACCACAGTAAAGTGATTTTTTCACAACCCTATTCTTCTTTTACCCAGGAAAGAAACACACATTACTGCCCATTCCACCCCTCTCCACCTCCCACCCCAGTCCAAAAGAGACTAGAGACAGGTAAAGTTGTCTTCATCACTATAATTACCAGCACCCTATCTCTTTTCCCCTTTTTCTTCCCACTTACAAATTCAGACTGATTAGGGGATTTTTTCAAGTCACAGTGCTAGCAAATAGGTATGCTGAAATACAAATTCCAATGTTCTAAATGCAGACATTCTTCATCTTCCCACAACACCAGAAGGGTGTGCTTGGCATCAACACAAGAACTGGGGGTCACTCAGCACAACAATTAAAAAAAACTGGGGGGTGATACTGAAGAAACCGTGGCTGCATGTCATGTCATTGCTCACACCAAGACCTTGTCAAACACCTGGGCAAAAGTGCACCTGCTTTCAGTCATTCTCTTTCCCACTCTAGAAGTGACCAGCTTTCAATCTATTGAAAGTTCATCCTGTCCTAATAAACTTTGCTATCATTTTCACAATAAAAGGTACACCTGTTCCCTATCATCTTCCACTCCATAACTGAGACCTTAAATGTGGTTAGATGCCATGCCAGTTCTCTCTCTCTCTCTCTCTCTATATATATATATATATGTATGTATGTATGTATGTATGCATGTATGTATGAAATAGTTGTACAGGGAATATACATTGGTCATTTACTTAGGTGCTTACAGTGTATCTTAACTAGATATACCCCCTCCATAATTCTCCCTCATTTCCCCTTCTTAGAACAATTTCAACAAGTTTCATTGTTCTATTTTCATACGTAAATACAATACACATCCACTATATTTGCTCTCCTTTACCCTTTCCTATGCCCTCCCTGCTCCTCACAAAAGAGCCAGTTCTCTCTCAATATGAAGTCACAAAATCATGAGACTTAACAGGCGGGTGTGTTGTTCTCCTACATCCATACCAATCTCTCTGCCAGTCCAAATTCTGTTCATCTTTCAACACTCTACTCCTCTTATAACATTCCTGATTCTTATCATTTCAACCTCCATTTGCTTTCTATATACCTGACTGAGTAATTCCAGAGTCAACTAGAGTAAACTGAAGAAAACTTTCACTAGTTCCTGCATAGAAATCAATATGGCCCAGCCAAGTTGATATGGCTCTTAGGAATGTCAGCTTCTAGTCTGGATTTTTACAGGCTTTAAGGACAATAGGAGTGTCTCACAGAGGCACAGCAGGAATGAACTCCTGAAATTCCCATTAGGATGTGGCCAGAACACCTTTCCACTTAATCTCAACAGATGCTCTCAAGACACCAAAGCCACCTTCAATTTTCATCCTATATTTCTAACATCCCCCAGCTTCCAACAACTAACAACCTAATTCAAATAAATAGCCTGAACCCCAAACACACAGACTGACAGGTAATACCTACAACAGTTGTGTATTCACTTAGAGAGTCCTTGTATCTGCTCCCTTTTCTTTTTTTTTTTATTGGCAGAACTGGGGTTTGAACTCAGAGCTTTGCACTTGCTAGGCTGGCACTCTACAACTTGAGCCATGGCCCCAGCTGTCCTATGTCTGCTTCTTTAATGCCCCTAAAGTAGCCTTTAAATTTGTAGATCTAATTTTACTCTTAGAAATGCATTCTCTGTCTCTGCTCTTTCTCTCTCTCACTCTCTCTCTCTCTCTCTTTTCTCCCCCCTCCCCCCCCCACAATCTAGAGCAAAAATATCCACCTTCTGATTGGCTTTAAAAGAAAAAAACAGATAGACAGTAGACCATCCATATCTGCTCATGTAACCAACCTCGGATTGGAAATATTCAGAAAAAGTCACATCTATACTGAAATGTGCACAGGGTTTTTCTTGTCACTATTCCCTTAACAGTACATTATAATAATTGTTTACATAGTATTTACATTGCATCTGTATTATAAGTAATCTAGAGATGTTTTAAAATATGAGGGCATAGATTGCATGCAAATACTATACCATTTTATATAAGGGACTTGACCATCATCGACTCTGGTATCTGAGGGGGTCCTAGAACCAATCCCCTGTAGATACTGAAGAACTGTGTACAGTTAAGAAATAGTCAGTAGGCCATGGGGCATTCTTTTTGGGAGATCTGCTATAGTTTAGTGGTACTTTCTGACTGCAACAAATTCAAATGTCCCCTCACTCCAGGCCTGCCAAGTTTAAAAGGCAAGAGATAATGTGTACAGACAAGGCTGAGGCAAGGCCGCTGACAGTAGCTGCTGTTAGATCTCTCACCTGTTTCTGGACCTGGACAAGACTCTAATCCCATTGCCTGACTGGGACAGGATTCAAAGGCAGCACACTGAGAATGTGGCTCAGTGATAGAGAACTTGCCTAGCATTCACACAGCCCTAAGGTTCCAGCATGGCAAAAAGCAAATAAATAAAAACAAATTTGAAAAAAGCTGCACACTCCTCTACCCTGAGTCCTGACAGAGAAGCTGCTTTTTCAGGGTGGAAGTTCTGTTGTTTTAGCCAGAGAATATGGCTTCTGAGGCTGAGGTGTTAGCGAGCCACACTGGTGCCCTGGGGGGAGCTAGCTGAGTTTAAGGCTCAGAAGTGCTAGAATGTTCCACCTTCACCTCTACTCCTGCCTCCCTTCTTCTCCTCCAGCTGGAAAGCTGCAATCCTCTGCCTCTGCTTCCTACCCAGTCACCACAGGCACAGCATGAATGAAAATCTGTTTCTGGTCCTTTCTTAGAATAAAGTCTCAAACTCACCAGTTTGCACATTTTAATGATTTGGGTACATGATATCAAGTTGCCTTTGGTATGGACACTTTTGTTTTCCCAGCTCCCCTGACTTTGGGGAGCCCCTTCCTATTCCACTCAGTCTGACCAGATCATGTGGCTCAGAGGAACCTGATCAAGCTTTGTGACCCCAGAGCTGAGATGGTGACCCAGTCCCCTGACCCAAGGGTCAAGGGTGAGCACATAAACCACACCAGATCAATGACTCTCCCAGGGCTTTGGCTGTAGATACCATAAAAGATGCCTACTGGCAGATAAATCCATACAGACAATGTAGATTAGTGTTTGTCTAGGGCTGAGGTGTTAGGGAAACAAGGAGTACTGTTAACTGGTATGAGGTTTCCTTTTGAAGTAATGAAAATGTTCTAAAATTGATTGTGGTGATGGTTGCACAACTATGAATACATTAAAAACCACTTAATTGTATGCTGTGAGTGGGCGAATTGCATGGTATGCAAATTACATCTCAATAAAGCTGGCTCTAAAAAATCTCTCTCTCTCTCTCTCTCTCTCTGCAAGAGGATAAGGTAAACATGAGTCAGGCAGCAGTGAGCATCACCATGTAGAGAGCCTGTCTGAGACTAAAGCCATACAGAGACAAGCAAACAGGAGAGGCAGAGACAGAGGCAGTCACAGAATGAGTCACCTGGAACCCTAGATTCAATTTTGCATGAAGCCACCTAAGTCCTTGATGCATAAGTCAAAAAAATCTTTAATCCTTCTTTGATTAAAGTCACTTAAGCTTAGATTCTATCACAACCAAAGTCCATAGCTTTCCATAAAAGCTGTTCAAATTTGTTTCTCTACCAGCTGGGAATGAAGGTGCCACCTCCCTCAGCCTCCATGCCCTGAGACACATTTGAGTAAGTTTGTTCACAGATAGGTCAAAAATCTCAAATTTTAGATTTCTACACAGGTTGAACACTAGTACTGACTCTTGCCTTTTCCTTTCTTTTAATTGTCTATTTTGATATAAACTATTTATAGAATAATGTTAATAAGCTTTTTGTCTATGAATATTTTTCCTAGTTTATAACGCCTTTTTACTTTCATGATAGTTTTGATAGGCAGAAGTATTCATATGCATAAAACTATCAAATGTTTCCTTGTAATACTTTTATTTTGTGTTTAGGAAGTCTCTCCTATTCCAAGATATATTCCACAAATATTCTCACATCCTTTCCTGCAGGCTTTATAATTTCATTTTTTATTGAACATCTTGATCCACTTAGCATTTTAGATTACTGTAAAAACTTAGTATGTATTTTTGCCCAAAATACCTCACTAATGGTCCCAGTATTCATTAAATAATTCTTCTTTCTCCATATTATTTATGATGGCTATTTATATCAGATATTAAATCCATTAACACAACAGAGTCCCTTTCCTGACTGTGTGACTATGTTAAACTAAGTACCAGTCCCGAGCAACTACTCTGCTACTTTACCTAACTCTGTAATGCAGATTTGTGGAACTTTTTAATGAGGTAAAATATATTATAAAATTTACCATTATCATTACTTTTAAATGGGCTCTTCAACAGCATTAGCATATTTCCATTGTTGTACAACCATCACAACCATCCATCTCTGACACTTTTCCATCTTCCCAAGCTGAGATACTGTACCCATTAAACAGTAACTCTCCATTCTCCTCTTACTCCTGGAAACCACCATTTTACTCTCTGTCTATGCAGGTTTGAGTACTCTAAGTACCTCAACATAAGGTATTATGTTTGAGGTCACACAATATTTGTGTAGGTCACCCATGTTATACCACATATCAAATGTTCTTCCTTTTTTTTTTCCTTGAGACAGGGTCTTACAACATAGCCCAGGCTAGCCTTGAACTCACAAGACTGCCTTAGCCTTCTGAATCCTGAGATTACAAGTATGTGCCATCAAACCCATCTTTGTCCTTCCTTTTTTAAGACTGAATAATGTTCTATTGTAGGGCTATACCAATTTTGTTTAGCTCCCCATTTATTGACAGACATTTGAGTTATTTCCAACTTTCAACTATTGTGAATAGTGCTGCTATAAACATCGGTGTGCAAATATCTGTTCAAATCCCTACTTTCAGCAGTTTGAATTTATTAATTTTTTATTCTTTATTACATCTATCTCTAATCTAATCTTTTTTTCTTTTTTTGGTGGGACTAGGGTTTGAACTCATGGCTTCACACTTGCAAAGCAGGCACTCTACCACTTGAGCCACACCTCCAGTCCAAATCCCTACTTTTAATTAATGTATATACCCAGAAATGGAATTGCTGGATCAAAGATTAATTCTATCATGTATTTTTTTTAAAGAAAGGAAGAGCCAGGCAGGTGGCTCATATTGTAATCCCAGCTACTATGGAGGCAGAAGTAGGAGGATCACAGTACAAGGTCAGCCCAAGCAAAAAAAGTTAGCAAGACAAAGAACAAACTGGGCATGGTGACACATGCTATAATCCCAATTATGTGGGAGACATAGGTAGGAGGATCACAGTCTTAGGCCAACCCAGACAAAAGTGTAAGACCCTATCTGGAAAATAACTAAAGCAAAAGGGCTAGAGGTGTGATTCAAGTGGTGGAGCACTAACTATCAAGCACAAAGCCCTAAATTCAAATCCCAGTTAGAAAGAGAGAGAGGAGGAGGAAGAGGAGGAGATCTCTGGAAAAACATTCTTCTGTTTGAGTACTATTCTATTTTTTGTCAGTCTGACACCTCCCCCAGCTTCCCACTATAAAAAAATGGGAGTGAAAATATTTACTTTATACTGTAAATTGATAATAAATAAAGAAAAGTGGTTTTTTTTAGGAACTGCTATACTGTATTCCACAGCAGCTGCACCATTTGGCATCCCAACAGTGCACAGGGTTCTAATTTCTCCACATCCTCTCCAACACTCCATATTTTCTGATTTGTTACAATAGCCCTACTAATGGATGTGAGGTAGGGCAATACATTGTAACACGCAATAACTCAGACTCTCTGCCACTAGGATTCTTGGTCAAAACTTGGGGACCATTCTTCATTTTTTTCTCTCAGAACAATTTTGTTATTATTGTAAGTTCCCATAATAACTTATATAAGCAATAGTTAGAATTCTATTATTTATTTTGAAAAAAAATTAGCATAATTCATATCTCTAAGACATTCACCAAAAAACATGAAGTATTTTGTCATTTCACTTATGCTTTTCTTCATATTAAACAGAATATTTCTTGCTAAGATTATCCCCAGGTATTTGATATTTTTATACTTTTGCAAAGGAAATCATCAGCCTCGTTCTAAGAAATAATTTTGGACAAAGTCCCTTAATCAACAATAACACTCATTTATGAAACACCTGCTATTTTAAGATCAGTGATAAGGTCAATAGTACCTGTCTCCTACATGGAAATTTACTGCAAGCAAGACAGAAAATATTGGTGGGCACGTCACTGGGTTGCCTCTTTTTAAAAGCCCAGAGCATTTAAATCACTGCTAAGAAGGTAAGCGAAATTGTGGGTAATTTAATGTTTAATCAATGTTTGTTATACCTCTCATTAATTTTGGGTCAAAATTCATGATGCATGAGTTTCTTACTTCCTACACATACTTACTTCCCTACAGTGGCCTCTCCTTGTGGATTTATACCCATTTTATTACTTTATTAATTTGCCATCTAAATTATTACTGAAGTCTACACCTGTATCTCTCATTTATGGCATGTTAGCAATTCTGTGATTTATTTACTGTCAACCCTTCAGTCAGAAAAAATAATCTTTACTTTTACTATAGCTCCAAAGAGGAAAGGTGAGGCACTTTACAAAAATTCACTTTAAGATAATTCAGCTTTAGAATATAGCTTTTTGCTCATTGCATAGAAAAGCTTCTATTGATAAAATTCTTCCCTTGTCAATGGAAAAAAATTGTCAGCTCTGTTCTAGGCGCTCAGTGCAGAATGGCTATGTGACAATGCTTCCCAAAAATCTATACTTTATGACTACATACAGACATTTCCCTGGCCCCTTCCAAAAGTGGCCTAAGAATGTCAAAAGAAAACAAAAGTACTACCTAATACATCTTCCTGACATTTTTTGTCTTAATGAGGGAAGAATTTTATCAACAAAGGCAAACAGATGACAACATTTTGAGCCCAGATGAGGTTGCACACCAACCCTACTTGCCTTCATCTTCCTCTCATCACTACCACTTAAGGGACCATGAAATGGGTTGTGGATCCTCTGTTTTTGAAGATCCATACTTTGGGCCACAAAAGAACAACGAAGGGCATTTTTGTACTGCTAAAAATGAAAAAGGAAACAAAGTCCATCCAGGTGACACACAAGTCCTTATGAACCTTCTGGCTCATGCCACAAATTTTAACATTCTGTTCTCTCCACCAGTGATTCCATTCTCTTTCCAAGCCTTCATTTACGCACATAAAAAGGTCAAGGAACAATGAACTCTCTTCAAAGTTGAACCAAAAAATTACCTATTTCTATGCTGCTACTGGATCTGACTATTAAAATCTGTTTTCAGAAGACAGTCCATTACATTTGGTTATACATGCAATGATATAGTTTGTTTATCATGTGTAATAAGACCATTATTTATTGATCTGAATTAACAAAGTTACTTGTTACTGAATAGGGAAATGAAAACATACCCAATTCGACCATTCCTTTCAGCACTCAACCCTTTCTAAAAATCACCACCAAAATTCTTTTTCTGAGGGGGGTACTAGGGTTTGAACTCAGGGCCTTGAGCTTGCTAGGCAAGTACTCTACCACTTGAGCCATGCCCCTGGTCCTAAATTCTTTCTGTTGGTATTGGAAGGGCAATATCACACTAATAACAACTCAATGGAACAAACCAGGAAGGTGCAAACTCATCTTCTCAATTTCCAAGCATTCTAGTTAACAGAAAGATCTGGTGTCTGTTAAATTTTGTCTCCATGTTCTGTTCTTTCAGCCCAAATCCAATCAGAGAGAAATACCATGAAATGATCATGGCACCATATAACTTGATTTATCCAAAATCATTAAAATAGTAAAAGAAAAAAAAGAAGAACATTAACTTGAAAAAAAAGGAATGCTTTTGTATAAAGATAAGTAAACATAATAAATATGGTTTAAGACTTAGAATCACCCATAACTATAGCTATTTTAAAAAATCAACATTTCTCTTAATAGAAATTTCATACAGCCAAGGCTTCTTTCTAAATATCCTGCAACATCTGTGTATCAGTCAGAATATATTAAGTTCTGCCGTGGTAACAAATAATCCCTAAATTCAGTTTATGCCAAAAATAGACATTGAATTTCCTACTCACATTCTATGCCCATCAGAGCAGCTGCAGTTCTGTCCCACACTGAAATTATCCTGCAATCAAAGTTGATGGAGCAGCTCTTATTTGTAACAATGCCTGTTGTATGTGGGAAGGGGTATCATAAAGAAAAAAGAGAGAATCACAAATCAGGAACTGACTTTTAAAGTTTCTACCCCAAAGTGACACATGTCATTTTGGCTCACACATTTCATTAGCCAAATCAAGTTACATAATGTATTCAAGAGAGCCTGGATAGACAATCATCCCACAGTCTCTTAGCTGGTCTCCTTATTTACAATTTGTCAAATTCCATCCCCCCTCTCATCACTCCCTAGAGCCCCTCTTCAAATCTAACCATATTCCTCCTCTGTCCAGAAATTTCCATAGCTGGCTTCTCCTGCTGATATGCACATCACCACTGAAGTGGTGGAGATGGCCCAGGAAGAGTTTCAAAATAAACATAGTAACTTTTGGGTTGACTTAAAGATATAGAAACATATATACTTTTTAACAAAAATAAATAATATTTATCGTGGGCAACAGAAAAATTAGCAGATGTGTCTAAGGAAGCTGGTGTTTGAACCTGTTCTCTCCCATATCTCCTGATGCCATGCTACAGGCTTACCTGTTCTCAAGGGTGCTCCAGTGGAAGAGGGAAAGAAGTGTCAGGGCCTATTTCACTGGTACTGTCTACCTTTCCAGAACAGAACTGCCTAACATAGTAGCCAAGAACCACCTGTGGCTATTGAGCACTTGAATTGTGGCTATTGTGACTAAGAAAATGAATGCTTAATTATATTTATTCTTGTTGGTTTAAATTGAAATAGCTGTATGTGGTCAGTGGCTACTATATTAGGACAGAGACAGAACATTTCTATCCATGGTAAGCAGACTAATGGCCTTCCAAAGATCTCCATGTCCTAATCCCTGGGACGTGGAAATATGTCGGGTTACATGGCAAGAGGAATTAGGTAGCAGACAGAATTAAAGTGCTAATCAGTTGACCTTAAAACAAGGCAATTATTCTTCATTACCAGTTGTCTCAACATAATCTTAGTGACCCTTAAATGGAAAGAAAGGCACAGAAGAGTCCATGTCCAAGTGACACAATGTAAGACTCCGACAGCCATGGATAACTTGAAGGCAGAGGAAAAGAATAAAAACAAGCAGCCTGTGGAACTTGGAAATGGCAAAAAAATGGATATTCCTCTAGAACCTGCAGAAGACACGCAGGCCTGCTGGTGCCTTGATTTCACCCTAGTGAGACCCATTTTGGACTTCTGACCTCCACATTTGTAGGATAGTAAATTTGTGTTATTGCAAGTCACCAGTTTTGTGGTAATTTGTTACAGCAGTAAGCAATAGCAAACACCACTGTTGCTAGATGCATCTCTGCACAACCTCAGTGCAGCAACTCTAACCCATATGTTATTCTCAAAACATGCTGCACCATCGCGTGCTGTTCCATCTGCCTGGAGTCCTCCCTAAGCCACTCTCCATGGAAACCCCTAGACATCTGCTATACTTCACTTGGATATCAGCTCCTTAAGGAACCCTTTCATTACCCCCCACCTCAGATTGTAGATGCCTTTCTGTTCTCTTGAAATCCATGTATCTCTCTGTAATACGGACTGAGCACTCCTTGCGAGGATGGTTCAACATATGTAAATCAATAAATGTAATACAGCACATAAACAGAATCAAAGACAAAAATCACACGATCATCTCAATTTATGTAGAAAAGGCATTTGACAAAATTTAGCATCCTTTTATATAAAAGCTCTGAAGAAGCTAGGACTAGAAGGAATGTATCTCAACATAATAAGACAAACCTATAGCCAAGCTGAAACCATTTCCTCTAAAGTCAGGAATGAGATAAGTGTGCTTACTCTCCCCACTTTTATTCAATACAGTACTAGAATTCCTAGTTAGAGCAATAAGGCAAGAGAAAGAAATGAGAGGTATTCAAACAGAGATGGAAGAAGTCAAATTATCTCTATTTGCAGATGACATGACCCCAAAAGACCACCAAAACCTCCTAGATCTGATGAACACTTTCAGCAACATAACTGGATATAAAATCAACATACAAAAAGCAGTAGCTTTTCTATATGCCAACAGTGACAAGCTGAGAAGGAAATCAGGAAAATATCCCATTCACAATAGTCTCAAAAAAAAAAAAAAAGAAGAAGTATTTGATTAAGTATAAACTTAACCAAAAGAGGTGAAAGACCTGTACAATGAAAACTATAAAACCTTGAAGAAAGAAATCAAAGGTAACATCCCTAATCCAAAATCCAAAATGCTCCAAAATCAGAAACCTTTTGAGCACCATGTTGCCCAAAGTAGAAAATTCCACACCTGACCTCATGGTCATAATCAAAACACAGTCACACTAAATCACTGTATAAAATATCCTTCATATACTATGTATAAGGTGTATATGAAACATAAATTAATTATTTGTTTAGATATCCCCAAAAATTCTTCTTACAGATAGGCAAACATTCTAATTTCTGAAAATATTTAAATCTGAGACACTTCTGGTCTTAAGCTTCTCAGATAAGGGGTATTTAACCTGTATGAATTTCAAACAAAATCAAGTGTACGAATATATCAGTATCTTCATTTTACTTAATCAAATTAAATTTAACCCTGAGCAGGCATCTTAATGGGCTGGCAGAAATCTCAGTCTCAGTTGAGCCAGTTTGCCCTCCCCCAGTGTTAGTGAAGCATCCAGAGCCTCTCAGCATCCATATTCTGCCCAAATGAGTAGATAACTGGTGAGATGCCACTATCTCAGTCCTCAGGGTGCCTCTTCCACACCATTCTTGGGGTCCTGAAATCTGCAGACAATCTGGGTAAACACCCAGCTTCCTCAAGCCTGAAGTCCAGGTACACCATTCCACCCAGTCTTTGTGGCCACTGCCCTGCCCACGGAGATGCCACCAAGCCACTCCTCTGCTGCAGAGCCAGCAGCCACCAGTCTCCTCCCATACCTCCTCCCATAACCTGGTCCCTCTGAGTCTTCTCAGAGGGACCTCCTTATCCAGTACTTCTAATGTAGAATTTCATTAAAAAGCAAGAAGGGAGAATGTCTCATAAAACCTTCCCTGAGCGATGAACACAAAAAGGACTCAGCCTCCTGTCAGAAATGAGAGAGCAAGGGTGAGGTGTATCGACAGAAGACACCATTTAAAGCTCAATAAAGCATCTTGTCCCATTTCCATTAAAAATAGTATTTAAAGTACTGAAATGAAAATTCATCCAAGCAGGAATCACAGCCAGTGTTAATATCCAGATGCTGTAGATGAGAAAACTGAGATGCTAAGACTTTGGTGATTTTTCCCAAAGGCATGCAGTTATAAAGTGACAGCACAGGGCTTTAAAGCCTGCATCAAAAACCCTGAGTGGAGCTCAGTGGTACACACCTGGAGTCCCAGCCATTTAGGAGTCTGAGGCAAGCTGATTGCTTGAGCCTAAGGAATTTGAGTTCAGCTTGGGAAGCATAGTAGGACCTTGTCTTAATTTAAAAAATAAATGAAATTTAAGGAAGTACTGCCTCACCTGGTCACACATGTCTATAGGCCAAGGGCTCCTGCTGTGTCCTGTCCTGAGTCTCCTCATTTTTCCTTAGTACAGCTGAGATAAGCTGTACTAAAACCCAAGATGCTGGGGGGAAATGAGTGAAGAAAACAGAAATGGATCAGACAGAAACACAGAGGAATCTGATCCCAAGAACCTCAGCAAAAGGATGAGAGCTGTTTACTGAAGCCCAAATCTCCTCTCCTATAGCTGCTCTGTACCACAGACTGCTTGATGGAAGGTAACCCCATATTACTTACGGTTCTTCTCTCTACCTGCCTTGTCCCTGGGTCACAATTGCAGTTTATTACTTCTCAAAATTTGAGGGCTGGCTACTGAAATAGTTCATCCTAGTACCTTCTTCTAAACTATAATGAGAGGAACAAACCCAGTGTGAGACTCTCCTCATGACATAGGAGCACCTCAAGAAATGAACCTGCTCAAGCTGGTAGATACCACCTCCATGTACCTAATTCCCTAACCCTGTGACTTAGCCCAAAGGTCCTCACCCTTCCACCTTCCCCAGGTGGCCCATCCTTCAGGGAAGTGGTCTTTTATAATTAGAGATTTCATACTTAAAATTAGCTTATGCATACAGTGACCATAACACAAACAGAGTGCAGTAGGTTATTCCCTCACAAGGCCTTTCCTGAGTATTTATACAAGTCTTCCTAACATAACAGTCTGTTTAATAAGGGTGGACCAAATATGTTTTAACTCTTTAGGACCTACAAGTGTGCTGGTACAACACACATCTTACCCATCAGCTACAGAAAGTCCCATCTGGCATTACTGCAAATGAAAAAAAAAATCTTTACTAAAGTCCAAGGCAAAATATCCTTAAGCATTATTCTTAGTTTGCATATAGAAACTTATTTATTTAGCTTTTCTGGCATTGCAAATTAATTGATTTTCCTTCATAATGAAAAACATAAGACTATTAGATCATACAGATAGAACATTACTGGGTTTAGAAAACAATATAATTTTAAAAGGAACTCATAATATGCACTAACCCTTAATATCAAAGCCAAAGACTGGAATTCCATGTGAATGCATGAATCCATTAAGCAGAAGTCATTTTCAATTATTAAGAAGCAAAGATCTGTGTTCTTTATAGAAATTAGAAATGGCAGGAAATAACATCAACATTCATAACTGCTACAATTAGAACCAATAAAATTTTTAAATCAAATTAAAATTGGAGTGATGATAATAAGAGTAATGAAATTTATGTAGCACCATGTGGCTCTATTTCCTCAGAGAAACCCCTGAGTCTATTACTTTGAGTATATGAAGCTATTGGTACTCACTGCTCACTTTTTCTAGGACATTGGGCTAAGGATTCATTGGCAACAATGGGGAAATAGGTTTAATGTCATCATAACTGTTGTGGCTACCTGTGCAGCTCCCCTAACACCAGCCTCTTGGCTTCAGCAGTTGTCTGGTTCTACTGGGAGCCAGGCAGGCTGAGCCTGAGAAATGCCTGTCTTCCTGAGGGTTCTCTAGACCCCCACATACATTTGCTACTCAAAGGAACAAGAATCAGCCCTGGCTTTGGAACTGAAGGTCCGGATTTCTATAGTTTAGATCATCTAGGGTATTTACAAATACTTGTTTTTAAAGACTTATACTGAAAATCCACCCTGCCCATATCATACACATTTCTCATAACCTTAAAATGCAAAATCAATAGCAATTATTAACCGATTTAACCACAAATCACCAGAATCCAATAGATGCCTCAAACTCTCTACCCAAGAAATGTATATAAAATTACTTGAATTTTTTTCGTTCAATTTCAGGAAGTTCACAAACCTTTAAAGCCCACCCAGACTCTTGAAGGGAAGGGCTATGAACTAATTCCAAGCTAAGAAAACTAATTTAGGGATGTTTTTGCTTTTACTTAATATTCAGAATTTAAATTAGCTGGTTTAATTTTAAGCCAGAAATTAAAGCACTAAATTAATATAGGGTATTGCTTATTAATGCTATTGTGTGTATATGGTTATGTCAAGACAGTTAGACATCTGGCCTCTAATCTAGCATCACTCCTGGCCAAATATAAACTTGAAGGGAAACCAAATATCTTGGAATTATCACTGACCTGACCATTTCAATGAACTAGGATGAACTGTCCTGATGCCTTTCCCTGCCACCCATTCAACTGCGTCATCTTCAGCAAAACAGGCAGGGAGAAAAAGACACATGGACAGAGAGCACATACTCCAGGGAATCATTTTGCCCAGGAATAAGGAGCACAAAACTATTTTCCAAAGGCTTAGAGACATCAGAGGCTCTAAAGAAATAAACATAATAATCCATACTTATTTTGAGTTTTAAAATATCAAGGAATATGCCTTTCTTAATGGCACTTGAATGTTAGGGAGTCAGTGCATACCCATGACACAAGTTTGGAACTTCTTAGCTGGAGCCTCTGTCGGAACTAGGAACCCATGGAAAATCATAAATGGATTCTCCCTTCTTTGTGGACCATGGTTTTGCACACATCATTCAGCAGTGCACTTCAGTTCTCTTCAAATCATGAAATCCTCTTCTCTCTTCACAAGGCAGGCCCTCACATACTTACATCATAAAAGAGCAAAGCGACATGTGAAAATGCCAGGATGGGGTTCGGGAGGGGATGGGATGAAAAGATATGAGTATGGGTTTTAGCCCAAGCCATTTCTCAGTCCAGTCTAAAACTATGAAAAGAGAAAGATGAAGAAGAGAAATGCAAATCAAAACCAAGTGAGATATAAGTTCACCCCAGGAATAATGATTATTATCAAAAAAGACAACAAAGGTGGCAAGGATGTGGAAAAAGGGGAAACCTCATGCACTGTTAGTGGAAATGTAAACTTGTCCAGCCACCATGCAAAACTGTATAGAGGTTCTTCAAAAAGCTAACAGTAGAACTACCATATGATCTAGCAATCAAACACTGAGTATATATATCCATAGGAAATGAAATCATATTCATAGACATATCTATACTCACGTTTATTGTAGCACTACTCACAATAGCCAAGACATGGAATCAATGGTGGTTTCAATGACAGATAAATGGATAATGAAAATGTGGTGTATATATACAATATTGTATATACATATATTCAATGTATATTATATATGGGATGAAATATTATTCAAGCATAAAATGAAATACTGTAATATAGAGCAATATGGTTGTAACTGGATGATATTAAGTGAAATAAGTCAAACACAGGAAGACAAATACTGGATTTTTAACTTATATATAGAAGCTAAAATGTTGATCTCAAAGAAGTAGAGAATAGAACAGTGGTTACCAAGGCCTTGGAAAGGTATGGAGGAGGGAGATGAAGAAAGGATGGTCAATAGGCACATGGGTACATTATGGATAGGAGGACTAACATTTAATGTTCTACAGCACAACACAATAACTATGATTGACAACAATTCATTGTTTCAAAATAGCTAGAAGAGAGGATTTTTGAATGGTCCCAACACAAAGAAATGATAAAGATCTGAGGTGATGAATATGCCAATTAACCTGCGTTGATCATGACATATTATATTCATGTATTGAAATGTCACATCATGCCCCATAAATATGTACAAGTAATATGTGTCAATCAAAAGTAAAAATATATTTTAAAAGATAAAAGATTTAATTTCATATAAAATAGAAAAATTATAACATTAAAATGAAAAGAGAAAATATAAAAATCACTCAAAAGTCCCTCACACACAGTAACATGTGTACATATTTTGGAATATATATTTTAAGACTTTGTCCCATATATAAATATACACAATTGCATATAAGTATATTTCACAAAACTCAAATCATTGTATACATACTGTTTTTGAAAAACTGCTATGTTGGTCATTATTGAAAACTTATTTCTATATATTTCAAATATCATCTTTTAAAACAATGACCCTATACTGCACAATTATACATTGTACACAGTTGCATAATTGTACTTCATATTATTTAAACAGTATCTAATTGTTGGACATTTTGAATTTTTTTAATGCAAATAATATTGTAAATAAACATAATTTTAAAACTTAAAAAATTTTATAGAGAGAGAGAAGGAGGAGAGATTCTTCAGGAAAAGCACAGCTACTAAGAAGATTCCCTAACATCCCATCATGTCTCCCTCTTCAATGATCAGATCTCTGTAGACCACTTTGGTTATTTATGGTACATTTTTGTGGTGTTTCAAGCCATGTGCAAGGAAACAATAACTACATAAGAAAGAAATAAGGCCTAAGCAACGAACAAGAAGATAAAAAAAAGCATAGGAAACTTCAAAGGGCCAAAGCAGGTAAGACTAACAAGTGTGCTGGAAGCTGCTGGCCCACTCCTTGGTTTCATTAGGTGTTTAGGAAGTCCCTCTATGACTGTTGCCTTAGGGTTAAATTTTAAAGTGAAGCCACTACAAAACAATAAGGCTTATACTCATCTAAATGATGGGTCCCTGCCAAGGATGGATGATGTTCGCTTATGGACTACATTTCAAAGTCTCATAGCAAGTTCCAACCCAAATTCTCAAAAACAAATTCATTTTATTTAATTTTAGTTTTAGGAGTAAATTTAAAGCTTCACATACTTTCAGTTATGTGATGTTGTTTTAAAATGACATTCAAAATGAAATAAAAGAGGAAATTAAAAAGCTCCTGGAAGTCAATGAAAATGAAAACACAACCTACCGGAACCTATGGGACACAGCAAAGGCAGTCCTGAGAGGAAAGTTTATAGCCATGAGTGCATATATTAAAAAGACTGAAAGATCCCAAATCAATGACCTAATGATACATCTCAAACTCCTAGAAAAACAAGAACAAGAAAATCCCAAAACAAATAGGAGAGAAATAAAAATAAGAGCTGAAATCAATGAAATAGAAACCAAAAAAACCATACAAAGACTTAATGAAACAAAAAGTTGGTTCTTTGAAAAAATAAAAAAGATCGATAGACCCCTGGCAAACATGACTAAAATGAGGAGAGAAAAAACCCAAATTAGTAGAATCAGGAATGCAAAAGGGGAGATAACAACAAACACCAGGAAATCATCAGAGACTACTTCAAGAACCTATACTCAAATAAATTTGAAAATCTTAAGAAATGGACAGTTTCTGCTGGGTATTGGGGGGGGAGAAGGAGGAGGCAGAGGCAGGGGGGAGAAATGAACCATACCTTGTATGCACATATGAATAATAAAAGAAAAAAAAAAGAAATGGACAGATTTCTAGATACATATGATCATCCAAAACTGAACCAAGAGGAAATTAATCACCTGAATAGATCTACAACACAAAATGAAATTGAAGCAGTAATCAAGAGTCTCCCCAAAAAGAAAAGTCCAGGACCTGATGGATTCTCTGCTGAATTCTATCAGACCTTTAAAGAAGAATTGACACCAACCCTCCTTAAACTGTTCCACTAAATAAAAAGGGAAGGAAAACTGCCTAACACATTTTATGAAGCCAGAATTACACTTACCCCAAAACCAGGCAAAGACACCTTCAAAAAGGAGAACTATAGGACAATCTCCTTAATGAACATTGATGCAAAAATTCTCAACAAAATAATGGCAAAACGAATTCAACAACACATCAAAAAGATCATTCACCATGACCAAGTAGGCTTCATCCCAGGAATGCAGGGGTGGTTCAACATACGAAAATCAATAAATGTAATAAACCACATTAACAGAAGCAAAGACAAAAACCACTTGATCATCTCAATAGATGCAGAAAAAGCCTTTGATAAGATCCAACACCATTCCATAACCAACTTGTCTTTGACAAAGGCTATATACTTGTCTTTGACAAAGGCGCTAAAAATATACGATGGAGAAATAGCAGCCTCTTCAACAAAAACTGCTGGGAAAACTGGTTAGCAGTCTGCAAAAACTGAAACTAGATCCATGTATATCACCCTATACCAACATTAACTCAAAATGGATCAAGGATCTTAATATCAGACCCCAAACTCTAAAGTTGATACAGGAAAGAGTAGGAAATACTCTGGAGTTAGTAGGTATAGGTAAGAACTTTCTCAACGAAACCCCAGCAGCACAGCAACTAAGAGATAGCATAGATAAAAGGGACCTCATAAAGCTAAAAAGCTTCTGTTCATCAAAAGAAATGGTCTCTAAACTGAAGAGAACACTCACAGACTGGGAGAAAATATTTGCCAACTATACATCAGGCAAAGGACTGATAACCAGAATATATAGGGAACTTAAAAAACTAAATTCTCCCAAAACTAATGAACCAATAAAGAAATGGGCAAGTGAACTAAACAGAACTTTCTCAAATGAAGAAATTCAAATGGCAAAAAAACACATGAAAAAATGTTCACCATCTCTAGCAATAAAGGAAATGCAAATTAAAACCACATTAAGATTCCACCTCACCCTTGTTAGAATAGCCATCATCAGGGGAAATCCAAGATGGCGGCTAGAGGTAGGAAGCAGAAAGCGACCCTCCTATAGTGAAATCTTGGAGAGATGCTGGAGACACACTTTGCAGGCATAATCACCGAGAAAAGGCATAACTTTGACTCCTCCACATCTCCAGCCGGCGCAGAGAATCTCCACTTCACGTTAAACGGAGAACCAAGGAGGGCCCCCGGGGCCGCCAGTGGCTGGCGCCCATACGGCTTGGGAAGACGCAGACCAGGTGAGCTTCGCGGTACCGCGGTAGCCCCACAGACAAGCCTGGGCCAGAGCAGCATAGCCCCCTGGACAGACTGACCTCCACCCGGGAAAAAAAGAGAAACTGAGTAATAAGCAATAAGAACAGTTAAGACACGCTGGAAAGAGGGTGGGGCACCCTGAGCGCTGAAGATTGGGGGAAGGGAACCCTTCCCGGGACTGTAAATAAACAAGCCAGGCAGGCCGGAGAGCCTCTGGCGGGAGCGGGGCGCGCGCCCAGCAACCAGGAGTGGGGAAGCTTGTGAGAGGAGGGAAGACCCACTTCCCACGTGAACTGTAAACAAACACGGCGGCCGGCAGGAGCAGCAGCACCGCCCAGTAAGCAGGAGCAGGAAAGCTTGTGAAAGTGGCAGTGGGAGGAAAACTTCAGAGGAGAGGGGGGAAGACCCACCTCCCACATGAACTGTAAATAAACACGCAGGCCTGACAACGCGGGGCAGTGTCACCTTTCCCAGTGCTTGGAAAGGGGAAAGCCTGTAGTAGAGGCTCCCGCACAGGAGAACTCTGAGCAAACAAAGCCTGTGGGACCAGGTGAGTGCTAGCTCACCCCAGAGATCTGCATAAATAACACCACTACCTACAGGCTGAGAGCAGCAGGCAGGCAAGCCACAGTTGCAGATACCACTCTCAGAACTGTCTCCAGACGCTTTTTTTTTTTTCTCCCTACCTTTGATGAGAGAACAACCGAATTACACCTGCAAGCCGAAAAACTTACTGAAACTGTATTGCATTTGAACTGGGGACATTTGGTGGGGCTTTTGTGTGTGTGTGTGTGTGTGTGTGTGTGTGTGTGTGTGTGTGTTTGAGTGAGTGTGTAGTTTTGTTCTACTTTATGCATCCCCTTTGATGAGACAACTACAGAACAACATCTGAGGCACCAACTCCAGGACTGGAGATTGAGACGGACACCCAAATTATTAAGACTGAAACTGCATTGCATATAAACTTGGAAGTTTTTTGGGTTTTTTTTAATTTTCTATTTTCCATTTTATTTTAATTCACTTTTATATATAGCTATTACTTTCATTTACTTATTTTTTATTTTTTTTTATTTTTATTTTTTTTTATTTATTTTTTTTATCTTTGATTTTCAATCCTCTCTCTGTCTCTCTATTGTCTGTTCAGCTTACTGTCGATTAGTACACTAACACTCCCTGTTTATACCTTTGAAACTCTCTTGTCTGATACCTTGTTCTGCTTTCTCCCTCTTGTTTGTATATTTGTTTTCCCCTTTTCTTTAACTCCTTGCTTTCCATCTCAGCTCACTCTTCCATTCTAAATATTACCATTGTTATTATTACAAGCTAGAAAATACTTAATTACACACAGTACAGGGACAGTAACAATACCAAGGACAATGACAGGAAGACAGAAAAAACAGGGAAACCAGTTTCCCCACAGCAAAAAATTAGTACAGGAACCAGAGGGGAATGAAGAGAACAGGTACTCAGATCCAGACTCCAACAAAATGAAGACAAACTATGCCAAAAGACCCAATGAAGCCCACAAGAATAATTTAAAAGAAGACATACTACAAGTACTCAATGAGAATTTTATAGAGATGATACTGGATAGGGTCAACCAAAATGTACAGGAGACACTCAAGAAATTCCAAGACAATAAAAATAGAGAATTTGAAAAAGCAAAAGAAGAAATAAAGGAAACCATAGAAGCACTGTATAAACACCAAAGTGAAAGAGAGAACACAATGAATAAATGGATAAATGAACTCAGGACAAAAATAGACAACAATAAAGAAGAAAACTGCCAGGATATGGAAAACCTCAGAAAAAAGAACAAAACAGAACTGCAAAACAAAACGGAAGGCCAATCCAGCAGAATAGAACAAACAGAAGACAGAATCTCAGAACTTGAAGATGAAATGGTAATTAAAGGAAAAACCGAAGAACTATTAATTAAACAACTCAAGACCTGTGAAAAGAAAATGCAAGAACTCACTGACTCCATCAAAACACCAAACTTGAGAATCATGGGCATCGAAGAAGGAGAAGAGGTGCAAGCGAAGGGAATGCGTAATATATTCAACAAAATAATAACGGAAATTTTCCCAAATCTAGAGAAAGATATTCCCATACAAATGCAAGAAGCCTCCAGGACACCAAACAGGCCAGATCAAAATAGAACTACTCCATGACATATCATCATTAAAACAACAAGTTCAGAGACTAAGGAAAGAATATTGAAGGCTGTAAGAGAGAAAAAACAAGTAACATACAAAGGTAAACCCATCAAAATCACAGCAGACTTCTCAACAGAAACATTAAAAGCAAGAAGAGTGTGGGGTGAGATCTTCCAGGCACTGAATGAAAATAACTTCAACCATAGGATACTCTACCCAGCAAAGCTATCATTCAAAATAGATGGAGCAATAAAAGTCTTCCATGATAAGCAGAAACTAAAACAATATGTGACCACAAAGCCACCATTACAAAAGATTCTGCAAGGGATCCTGCACACAGAAAGTGACACCCAACTTAACCATGAAAAGGCAGGCAGCATCAAACCACAGGATAAGAAAAAGCAAGACAGTAGAGAGTAACATCAAGTTAGGTACACACAATCACACCTTCAAACAACTAAGACAACTAAATGGCAGGAATCACCACATACCTATCAGTACTAACGCTTAATGTTAATGGACTTAATTCACCCATCAAAAGACACCATTTGACAAAATGGATTAAAAAAGAAGATCCAACAATTTGTTGCTTACAGGAGACTCATCTCACTGACAGAAATAAGCATATGCTTAGGATGAAAGGCTGGAAGAAGATTTACCAAGCCAATGGCCCCCGAAAACAAGCAGGAGTAGCAATACTTATCTCTGACAAAGTAGACTTCAAACCTACATTGATCAAACGAGATAAAGAAGGAAATTCCATACTAATAAAAGGGGAAATAGACCAAAAGGAAATAATAATCATCAATCTGTACGCACCCAATGTCAACGCACCCAATTTCATCAAACATACCCTGAAAGACCTAAAAGCATATATAAACGCCAACACAGTGGTTGTGGGAGACTTTAACACTCCATTAGCATCAATAGATAGGTCATCCAAACAAAAACTCAATAAAGAAATCCAAGATCTAAAATATGCAATAGATCAAGTGGACCTAGTAGATGTCTACAGAACATTTCATCCAACCTCTACACAATATACATTCTTCTCAGCAGCCCATGGAACCTTCTCCAAAATAGATCATAACCTAGGGCACAAAGCAAGCCTCAGCAAATATAAGAAAATAGAAATAATACCGTGCATACTATCTGACCACAATGCAGTAAAAGTAGAACTCAACAACAAAAGTAAAGACAAAAAACATGCAAACAGCTGGAAACTAAATAACTCATTACTTAATGAAGAATGGATCATCGATGCAATAAAAGAGGAAATTAAAATGTTCCTGGAAGTCAATGAAAATGAAAACACAACCTACCGGAACCTATGGGACACAGCTAAGGCAGTCTTGAGAGGAAAGTTTATAGCCATGAGTGCATATATTAAAAAGATTGAAAGATCCCAAATCAATGACCTAATGATACATCTCAAACTCCTAGAAAAACAAGAACAAGAAAATCCCAAAACAAATAGAAGGAGAGAAGTAATAAAAATAAGAGCTGAAATCAATGAAATAGAAACCAAAAAAACCATACAAAGAATTAATGAAACAAAAAGTTGGTTCTTTGAAAAAATAAAAAAGATCGATAGACCCCTGGCAAACCTGACTAAAATGAGGAGAGAAAAAACCCAAATTAGTAGAATTAGGAATGCAAAAGGGGAGATAACAACAAACACCATGGAAGTCCAGGAAATCATCAGAGACTACTTTGAGAACCTATATTCAAATAAATTTGAAAATCTAAAAGAAATGGACAGATTTCTAGATACATATGATCATCCAAAACTGAACCAAGAGGAAATTAATCACCTGAATAGACCTATAACACAAAATGAAATTGAAGCAGCAATCAAGAGTCTCCCCAAAAAGAAAAGTCCAAGACCTGATGGATTCTCTGCTGAAGTCTATCAGAGCTTTAAAGAAGAACTGATACCAACCCTCCTTAAACTGTTCCACGAAATAGAAAGGGAAGGAAAACTGCCTAACACATTTTATGAAGCCAGTATTACACTTATCCCAAAACCAGGCAAAGACACCTCCAAAAAGGAGAACTATAGGCCAATCTCCTTAATGAACATTGATGCAAAAATCCTCAACAAAATAATGGCAAACCGAATTCAGCAACACATCAAAAAGATTATTCACCACAACCAAGTAGGCTTCATCCCAGGGATGCAGGGGTGGTTCAACATACGAAAATCAATAAACGTAATAAACCACATTAACAGAAGCAAAGACAAAAACCACTTGATCATCTCAATAGATGCAGAAAAAGCCTTTGATAAGATCCAACATCATTTCATGATAAAAGCTCTAAGAAAACTAGGAATAGAAGGAAAGTTCCTCAACATAAGCTATATATGACAAACCTACAGCCAGCATTATACTTAACGGAGAAAAATTAAAACCATTCCCTCTAAAATCAGGAACCAGACAAGGATGCCCACTATCTCCACTCCTATTCAACATAGTACTGGAATTCAAGCCAGAGCAATTAGGCAAGAAGAAGAAATAAAAGGAATACAAATAGGTAAAGAAACTGTCAAAATATCCCTATTTGCAGATGACATGATCCTATACCTTAAAGACCCAAAAAACTCTACTCAGAAGCTTCTAGACATCATCAATAGCTATAGCAAGGTAGCAGGATATAAAATCAACATAGAAAAATCATTAGCATTTCTATACACTACCAATGAGCAAACGGAAAAAGAATGTATGAAAACAATTCCATTTACAATAGCCTCAAACAAAATCAAATACCTAGGTGTAAACCTAACAAAAGATGTGAAAGACCTCTACAAGGAAAACTATACACTTCTGAAGAAAGAGATTGAGGAAGACTATAGAAAGTGGAGAGATCTCCCATGCTCATGGATTGGTAGAATCAACATAGTAAAAATGTCGATACTCCCCAAAGTAATCTACATGTTTAATGCAATTCCCATCAAAATTCCAATGACATTCATTAAAGAGATTGAAAAATCTACTGTGAAATTTATATGGAAACACAAGAGGCCACGAATAGCCAAGGCAATACTCAGTCAAAAGAACAATGCAGGAGGTATCACAATACCTGACTTCAAACTATATTACAAAGCAATAACAATAAAAACAGCATGGTACTGGCACAAAAACAGACATGAAGACCAGTGGAACAGAATAGAGGATCCAGATATGAAGCCACACAACTATAAGCAACTTATCTTTGACAAAGGAGCTAAAAATATACGATGGAGAAATAGCAGCCTCTTCAACAAAAACTGCTGGGAAAACTGGTTAGCAGTTTGCAAAAAACTGAAACTAGATCCATGTATATCACCCTATACCAATATTAACTCAAAATGGATCAAGGATCTTAATATCAGACCACAAACTCTAAAGTTGATACAAGAAAGAGTAGGAAATACTCTGGAATTAGTAGGTATAGGTAAGAACTTTCTCAATGAAACCCCAGCAGCACAGCAACTAAGAGATAGCATAGATAAATGGGACCTCATAAAACTAAAAAGCTTCTGTTCATCAAAAGAAATGGTCTCTAAACTGAAGAGAACACCCACAGAGTGGGAGAAAATATTTGCCAACTATACATCAGACAAAGGACTGATAACCAGAATATACAGGGAACTTAAAAAACTAAATTCTCCCAAAACTAATGAACCAATAAAGAAATGGGCAGGTGAACTAAACAGAACTTTCTCAAAAGAAGAAATTCAAATGGCCAGAAAACACATGAAAAAATGCTCACCATCTCTAGCAATAAAGGAAATGCAAATTAAAACCACACTAAGATTCCACCTCACCCCTGTTAGAATAGCCATCATCAGCAACACCACCAACAACAGGTGTTGGCGAGGATGCGGGGAAAAAGGAACCCTCTTACACTGTTGGTGGGAATGTAGACTAGTACAACCACTCTGGAAAAAAATTTGGAGGCTACTTAAAAAGCTGGACATCGATCTACCATTTGATCCAGCAATACCACTCTTGGGGATATACCCAAAAGACTGTTACTCCAGAGGCACCTGCACATCCATGTTTATTGCGGCACTATTCACAATAGCCAAGTTATGGAAACAGCCAAGATGCCCCACTACTGACAAATGGATCAAGAAAACGTGGTATCTATACACAATGGAATTTTATGCAGCCATGAAGAAGAACGAAATGTTATCATTCGCTGGTAAATGGATGGAATTGGAGAACATCATTCTGAGTGAGGTTAGCCTGGCCCAAAAGACCAAAAATCGTATGTTCTCCCTCATATGTGGACATTAGATCAAGGGCAAACACAACAAGGGGATTGGACTATGAGCACATGATAAAAGCGAGAGCACACAAGGGAGGGGTGAGGATAGGTAAGACACCTAAAAAACTAGCTAGCATTTGTTGCCCTTAATGCAGAGAAACTAAAGCAGATACCCTAAAGCAACTGAGGCCAATAGGAAAAGGAGACCAGGAACTAGAGAAAAGGTTAGATTAAAAAGAATTAACCTAGAAGGTAACACCCACACACAGGAAATCAATGTGAGTCAATGCCCTGTATAGCTATCCTTATCTCAACCAGCAAAACCCCTTGTTCCTTCCTATTATTGCTTATACTCTCTCTACAACAAAATTAGAAATAAGGGCAAAATAGTTTCTGCTGGGTATTGAGGGGGGGAGCGGGAGGGGGTGGAGTGGGTGGTAAGGGAGGGGGTGGGGGCAGGGGGGAGAAATAAACCTAGCCTTGTATGCACATATGAATAATAAAAGAAAAAAAATAAATAAAAAAATAAAATAGAAAAAAAAAAAAAAAAACTAAATTCTCCCAAAACTAATGAACCAATAAAGAAATGGGCAAGTGAACTAAACAGAACTTTCTCAAAAGAAGAAATTCAAATGGCAAAAAAACACATGAAAAAATGCTCACCATCTCTAGCAATAAAGGAAATGCAAATTAAAACCACACTAAGATTCCACCTCACCCCTGTTTGAATAGCCATCATTAGCAACACCACCAACAAAGGTGTTGGCGAGGATGCGGGGAAAAAGGAACCCTCTTACACTGTTGGTGGGAATGTAAACTAGTACAACCACTCTGGAAAAAAATTTGGAGGCTTCTTAAAAATCTAAACATTGATCTACCATTCTGATCCAGCAATACCACTCTGGGGATATACCTAAAAGAATGTGACACAGGTTACTCCAGAGGCACCTGCACACCCCTGTTTATTGCAGCACTATTCACAATAGCCAAGTTATGGAAACAGCCAAGATGCCCCACTACTGACAAATGGATCAAGAAAACGTGGTATCTATACACAATGGAATTTTATGCAGCCATGAAGAAGAACAAAATGTTATCATTCGCTGGTAAATGGATGGAATTGAAGAACATCATTCTGAGTGAGGTTAGCCTGGCCCAAAAGACCAAAAATCGTATGTTCTCCCTCATATGTGGACATTAGATCAAGGGCAAACACAACAAGGGGATTGGACTTTGAGCACATGATAAAGCGAGAGCACACAAGGGAGGGGTGAGGATAGGTAAGACACCTAAAAAACTAGATAGCATTTGTTGCCCTTCACGCAGAGAAACTAAAGCAGATACCTTAAAAGCAACTGAGGTCAATTGGAAAAGGGAACCAGGAACTAGAGAAAGGTTAGATTAAAAAGAATTAACCTAGAAAGTAACACACACACACAGGAAATTAATGTGAGTCAACTCCCTGTATAGCTATCCTTATCTCAACTACCAAAAAACCTTGTTCCTTCCTATTATTGCTTATTCTCTCTCTTCAACCAAATTAGAGATAAGGGAAAAATAGTTTCTGCAGGGTATCGAGGGGGTGGGAGTTAGAGGGAGGGGGCGGAGTGGGTGGTAAGGGAGGGGGTGGCGGGCGGAGTGGGTGGTAAGGGAGGGGGTGGGGGCAGGGGGGAGAAATGACCCAAGCCTTGTATGCACATATGAATAATAAAACAATAAAAAATAAATAAATAAAATGACATTCAAAGAGCTGCATTCAAAGCTCTTAGAAATCCTGGTCTAGAGAGCCCCTGAGAGCAGCAGTCAGTACCCTGGCTATGTCTTAGAATCTCCTGGCACCAACTGCTAGAAAATTTTATTTCATTTTGACTGTGAAGACTAAGAAACTCAATTCTAGAAACTTTATAACAAATATATACTTAAATTTAAGGGTTTTTTTGTTTTTTTTTTTATGTTTCAAGAACTGAACTGACATGCCTTGTGCTCTCCACTTCTTATGTAAAGTTTCCATATCCTGGAGCGATCAGTATGAAAGACTGAGAAGTGAGACCGTCCCAAATTAGTGAGAAGCAGATGACTTGGAAGACAGAGGATAAAATGGATGATTCGTTCCATCTCCTCCACATCCCTGCTCACCTACCCATAATCCTAAAAGAAAAAAAGGATGTGATGATCAGGATTCACATACCTGCATCCTCATTATCTGTAAATGCTATTTTTCTTTAATTACCCCTGCCTAAAGAGAAATTAAGGCAAGAGGAGACAAAAAAATGGCTAATCCAGCATTCCAGTAAAATCGCAAAAGCAGACACAGGACTGTCTTATTAACTTCATGGTGATGATGTGTTATAAAATGCAAATTGCAGAAAGGAGGCAGTAATTTGTTAATAAATATGTTAATTAGGCAGAGTAAATGCCATACTGCATGGAGAAGGGGGAGTCACTGGTTGTAAACTCCATGCACAGCAGATTTCAGAGGGCAAGATGCAGTTAATAAAACTACCTTTATGTTTTATATTGCTGCTCTTTAGCATAAATACCTAATATCCAATTTACATTAATGTTTTGGACACAAATGTAAATTAGCCCTTTTGGTTTACATTACTGCATGCAATCCTAACCCTAAAGTGTTGCATTTGGCAATTTCATTAAGGTAAAGATCTAAGAACCCAATACCGACCAGCTTCAAGGAATTTTAATGTGGAACCAAAATTACACTACACATCCTTGTTCACCACATGGGAATTTCCAGAAAGAACCCTGCTATCAAATATTTTCCCTATCCATGGCTATGTCCACAACCCTGAGCTCCTGTGGGTGTTCAAAATGTCCAGCTTGCCAAAAATGCCTCACAACCCCAAGATTGCAACAAGGTTAGTCTTGTGCAACTGTAACCTGGACTTCTGGTCAACGCTCTTTGCTTGAGGACGGGTAGCAGCCCTGACTTGACAACAAACAAAGAAAGCCTTGTGAGAGATGGGCTTTCACAGGTCCAGGTGGCTGGAGGATAGAACAGAGGAGGACCTGCAAGGCCTCTGAGCCTACGTTCCTACCAGCCACAAAGACCAAATGCAAACGCTTGCAAATCCTAACAACACACATTTGTGCTGCTTGAACCAGTGGAAGTTTTCCATTTCTGGCCTCATTCATCTTCCACCTCTCCTGCTCACAGGGTCTTTCTTTAGTCATGCTGTGCAAGCAGCTACTGTATATACCAAAAGTTCATTTTACTACACCCTTCAGTGTATCGCCGGAGGTGCAACAAATCATGAACCAATTCCCAATTTTGTTATGCCCTACTTGATAAGAACATGAAGCATTCTTTTCTCCAATATACATGTTTTTAAACATGAGGATTAGAAGCAGGAACACATCTCTTGATGCACACTGAAATTTTAACCTTCCTTGTCAAGAAAAGTTGACCCCTGCAGTCCTTTTAGAATGAAACATCAACTTGTGCTTTTTGTAACTTTGATTTGTGGGTCCAGAAGCTGCCTATAGGCCTTGATGCTGCCCAACACCTCTTAAGAGAATCTCTTTCTTTTTTTGCAACTTTAGCAAATAAGGCACTTCAGATGAAGTACAAATTGCTGGGCCAGTTTTATTCTGAGTTGGGTTGCATTTTTTAAAGGTACAGAATAATTCACATATAAATTTCATACAATCACATATTTGAAGAGGAATAAAAAGACTTTAGTATTCCTTCTATAATTTTACTCCCTTTTTAATTCACAGGTAGAAATCATATATCATAATAATAGTAACCATGGTGTTTTGAAATATGTTTATTTTGTAGATTAGCTAAATCAAGCTAATTAACATACATATTGCCTCACATACTTATGTCTTATTACAAGAACCCTGAAAATCTACTTAGCAACTTTTAAATGCACAATGTTCATTGCTAACTATATTCACCATGAGGCCTGATAGATTTCTGAACTTATTCCTCCTTATGTGAAACTTTGTATCCTGTGACCAACCTCTCCCCAGTTCTCTCAACCCCAGCCTCTGACAACCACCATTTTTTACTCTCTGAACTTGATTTTTTTAACCTCCATGTAAAAGTAAAATCATACCATATCTGTCTTTCTGTGCCCAACCAATTTCACTTAGTATAAATGTCCTCCAGATTTATCCATGCAATTGCCAGTGATAGGTTTTCCTTCTTTTTTGAATGCCAAGTAGTATTCATGTGTGCCTGCGTGCATGTACAACGTTTTCTTCATCTGTTCATCTGTCCATAGACATTTAGGTCAACCCCATATCTTGGCTTCTGTGAATAGGGCTGCAGTAAACCTGTAAGTGCAGACATCTCATTTCACAGCCTTTAGCTACATATCCAGTAGTGGGGTTACTAGATCATACAGTAGGTCTATTCTGACTTTTTGAGGAATCTCTGTCATCTTTCTTTGTGGTTTTAATTTCATTTCCCTGGTGATTAGTGGTGCTTGAGCATTTTTTCATATACCTGCTGTGTCTTTTTTTTAGTACAACTTTTAATTGATGATTAAAAAAATAGCTCTTCTTGTCCATTAATTCCCTTGCTGCTTGGTCTATACTCATAATGACAATAACGAAACATATTCTGGAAGTTATTTTGAGGATAAATAAGATTATATATCTTTAATTAATAACCACCTCAGTAACAATTGTTTTAGGCAATAAATCAGCGATGAATGCTAAAATCGATGGGTGAGAGTTTGATGAGAAATAAGGTATTATATAGTCTCAAAAACTTTTCCCACAAGAAACTGGAAGGCTACCTGCCAAGGAACTGGTGGGTGGTTAGTCCAGTGAGAAAAAGAAGACTGGAGTGGGAAGGGTTGAGTAGAGGCTATATATTTTGTGGGTCCCAAAAAGATGGAATTAGAGTTTAGGAGGAAGAGGAAAAGGAGGGAGTTTATACCATGTGAAAATGCTATTTTCAAAATAATAATAATTTTACTAACAACTTACCAAACACAAGTTACTTGATACTGCCAACATATGGCTTTTGCATTAATGGCAGTCTAGTTCATTGCCATGTATATTTAAGCAATTAATGAGCTCAGCTCCCCTTCTCAGGAAATGAGAAATTAACTGTAGAATGATGTGGGTCACAGATGTCATAAACCAAAGCACGTCAGGATTGCTTTTCATTCTATGTGTAATATTTTTCCCCATAAAATCCCGTGGATATGATCTTATAAAGTCTCAGTACATTTTTGGCTGAGAAATGAAGCATATTACCATTTTAAATTCAGTTCAATTCAATTCAACCACTGTTTATTGAAATCCTAACATGTTGGAAACTAAGGTTAAAAACATAAATAAGACCCAAGTTCCTGACCTCAAGGACAGGAGCTTGCATTCTAATGAAGTCCAATTGGCCTAACATCATCTTCACAATGAATCATTTAAATTGGGAGCAGATATAAATTATTATTACTCACCTCTCTCTCTTCTTTCAACTTCCTATCCTTGAATAGCAAGTGCCTTCTAATGCTAACACCATTGTTTTCAAGGTGTGAGAAAACGTCTGTAGTGTGTGAGCAACTCACAAAGACAACTAAGCAGATGTGTACAATGATTAGTATTGCAATCAAATAAATCTTACAACCAAGTTGATCTGGCACACATTTGATGATATGCATAATCATTATCATGCAGCCTGGTAATTAAGGATAATTGGTAAATAATTCATGTAAATTACTGTAATTGATACAGCTCTGCAGTTAAGCCAAGCATTTCTAGGGTCAGCTGAGAAGAGTAAGAAGAAGTTAGTTGGCCCAACTGAAACCTCCAGGATCTGCTAAAGCACAGGAAATTAAGCCTTTTCTTGCCTTGTGAGGCTTACCACTGCCTGTGCTTCTTAGCAGCCTCAAGCTGACATCTAAGCCCACCACTCCCCAGGGATCTCCGACTCTGATGCTCCTTAGGTATACAGGTGCTTTTGGATTCTTTAGGAAGTGGAGTTTTCTCACTTATAGAAGATGAAAGATCAACAAAGCTTTCTCAGGGCTTAGGCTTTGGACTAGAAGCTTAGAAAAAGGTAAAAGAAGAGGTCTAACTGGGGTAACATGTTCTCCACTGTGAAGGTACCAGAAGTGGTTCTCCAAAGGCTGTGATTTCCTTCTCCTGCTCTCTTCTTAAAGCCAAACCTACTCTTGGGAAAAACATTGAGACATGATTCAAAAAGGTCTCCTGCCTAAAGTCTCTTTCCTGAAACTCTCTTCATTAGTGCCCTGGGCATGCCATGGAGACCCTTAGGCATTTGCCCATCAGGTACTTCTGTTTACTCAGATTAGTTTTCCTTGCCTGCTGAGGATAAGACAGCAGTGTGGACTCTATGGGGTTTCTGCTTACAAATCATAAGTGAAAAATGATTGTGGAGCAAAGAAATGTGAGAGAACAGGACCCACAAAGGGACATTGTGGTCCCTCAGTACCTTAGCTGCAGAAAATGAAAAGGCCCAGAAAGTAGAAGAGGAACTAAAACACACAGCCCCTTGGAAAGAGTATGCTGGAGCACGTGGGCAGTAATAGAAGGTGATTTCTGTCTTCATCTCACAGTCCGAGTCTATCTTCCTTCTCAGCTCATTGTGCAACAAAAGTCACACGAGTATGATGTTTGCTGAAGTGAGGAAGTGCCTCAGCAGGCCCGTGTGCCAGCACTGCTGAGGCAAGTGTGGGGCTTTCAGGCCTATCCTAGCAACCATCTGCTAATGTGCTATTATTTCAGGCTCAGTAACCCTCTCGGTATGGGTAACATATCCATGTCTATGAGCAGGGTTCTATGCATATACTTCAAGTGCCCAGTGCCTCAGGGCTCATGGCATTAGTAATGCCAAGGAACTCTGGAAAGGCAGTAGGGACCGAGAGCTCTACAAGACAGAATCAAGTATGGTCCCTCAGTGAGAAGACACCAGAACCTGTTCACATGGAGCTACTGCCGATTTCTACACAGCATTTCCCCAGAACACTGTCTCTGTGGCATATTACCAGGTTCTGTGAGCAAATAAATTTGGGAAACTCTGTATTTAAGTTGACTTAAATGTAGAACCTCTGATATATTAGTATACACTGTAGAAACCAAGAGAGGAACAGAATGTGCAGTGTTTCCCAAACTCAGGTGATAAGACAATTTTGTGTGATGTTAATTTGTATTTTCTTCTGGTCCTCTCCATCTTCCCTTTTCCTGTTGGAGGAAAGAGCAGACCAGACTCTTCCTTGCTTCAGGGGAGAGGCATGGAAGACCTTCTTGATTTTCATTTCTAAGTCAAACAAGTTTACAAGAAAGAGACAGGATCTGGGTTCCCAAGATCAAAGGTACACACTCCATATTCCTTCACTGTTACCAGAGTCAGATATTTGACTGGGGCTCCCAGCCTCATCAAAGCACCTGCATCCCACAGCACAGATACAGCAGGGAGCCCACCTGGTGGACTGTACAGTTTCAGACCGTACATTGGGACTGTATAGCAGTCACTGTGGGTAACATCTCCCAGATACCTCAGTGCTCCACAGCCCTCAGGATCTTAACATAACCTTTGGGAGGGAGAAGAAAGAACCCAAGTATGTCCAAGTTGAAATTTCTTATCAACCTGGAGGGATGGTGGAGTAGTGCTAAAACAAAGTTGATTCACAGAAAATTAGGAAATGCAAGATTTCCTTACACAGCTAAGTTTGCACACTGAGATTCATACCTGTGACATGTATTTGCCTATGGTGCCCCTTTTTTGTTGGTTATCTCACAGGACTAGTTTTTTGCAGAACATATATAAGAAAATGCTGGGATAGACTGTCCCATCTGATCAGAGATACTCCCCAATCAATATTCTTGATTCAAGAAATATTTCCTCTATGAAAATCTATAATCTCCATCAATCAAGAAGCGAATACCCGGAATCCCTTCTCTTAATACCCAGGAGAGAGCCATAAACCTTTTGAGGAAATGTGTTTATAGGAACTGTGATGTTTGAGATGCCATTCTTTTAAAAAATAATTTTAAATGCCTAACGAATACTAAAATTTCTTGACAAAAATTCTAGGGAACACCAAAAAGATATACATGGAAAAGGAAGGAAAGACACACAGGTAAATGGACCTTCAAGGCCAAAAGTGGGTTTTTCTAAGCTCACTGAACTAGCTCCTCTCAAACCAATGAGCACCACACAAAGTACAGAGCTCACTCCCTACAGGCTCTGGGCCTTTGACATTGGGTGGTCCCTCTTTGGTGATCATGCAAAGATTAAATGTTGATGATCATGAATACAGAGTATCTCCATTTATTTGTTCATTGCACTCCAAGATATGGAGACAATGGATGAATGGGTAAACAAAATGTGTATCTACAGAGTAGAATGCTATTCAGTCTTTACAAAGAAGGAAATGCTGCCATTTGCAATAGCATGGATACACCTGGAAGACATTATGCTAAGTGAAATGAGCCAGGCACACAAAGAAAAATACTACCTGATCTCACTTGTACGTGGAGTATAAAAAATTTAAGCTCACAGAAACAGAACAGAATGGTGGTTGCCAGGGACTGGTGGGGATGTGACTGTGTGGGGGTAATGAGGGAACGTTGGTCAAGAGATATAAGGTTACAGTTAGACGGGAGGTTTTTGAGATCTATTACATAGCAGTGTTAATAAGTTATAGTTAATAAGTTAGCTCATAAGTTTATTATGCATTTCAAAACTGCAAAGAATAGACTGAAAATGTTCTCACCTCAAAAAATAAGCATGTGACTTAAAAAGATGGACATCGATCTACCATTTGATCCAGCAATACCACTCTTGGGGATATACCCAAAAGACTGTTACTCCAGAGGCACCTGCACATCCATGTTTATTGCGGCACTATTCACAATAGCCAAGTTATGGAAACAGCCAAGATGTCCCAGCACTGACGAATGGATTAAGAAAATGTGGTATCTATACACAATGGAATTTTATGCAGCCATGAAGAAGAACGAAATGTTATCATTCGCTGGTAAATGGATGGAATTGGAGAACATCATTCTGAGTGAGGTTAGCCTGGCTCAAAAGACCAAAAATCGTATGTTCTCCCTCATATGTGGACATTAGATCAAGGGCAAACACAACAAGGGGATTGGACTATGAGCACATGATAAAAGCGAGAGCACACAAGGGAGGGGTGAGGATAGGTAAGACACCTAAAAAACTAGCTAGCATTTGTTGCCCTTAACGCAGAGAAACTAAAGCAGATACCCTAAAGCAACTGAGGCCAATAGGAAAAGGGGACCAGGAACTAGAGAAAAGGTTAGATCAAAAAGAATTAACCTAGAAGGTAACACCCACACACAGGAAATCAATGTGAGTCAATGCCCTGTATAGCTATCCTTATCTCAACCAGCAAAACCCCTTGTTCCTTCCTATTATTGCTTATACTCTCTCTACAACAAAATTAGAGATAAGGGCAAAATAGTTTCTGCTGAGGATTGAGGGGGGGAGCGGGAGGGGGTGGAGTGGGTGGTAAGGGAGGGGGTGGGGGCATGGGGGAGAAATGAACCAAGCCTTGTATGCACATATGAATAATAAAAGAAAAATGAAAAAAAAAAAAAAAAAAGCATGTGAAGTAATAAATATGTTAATTAGCTTGATGTAGTCATTCCACATTGTTATAGATAAATCAAAACATCACATTGTATCCCATAAATAAATATACATACAAGGGAAGTATATCAATTAAAATTAAAAATAATTTGAATGTGATGATACTCCTGAGGGATTTAGCAGAGTACCTAGCCTATGGCAAAGCTATGTGGTGGTAGTGATGGAGGTGGGAATAATAGAGGTACAAATAACAAAAAAAATAGATGGATTTTCTTTTCTATCAAAGTCCCTGAGGGAGTCAGTTGCCATTTACATGTGCTAAAGATGGAGTGTCGTTTTAGTTATAGGAAGACAGACAAGAGATATCTGGGCTGGCAGATTCCAGCCCTAACTACAGAAGGAAGAATATCTAATTAAATTTCTCTTTTCCAAGAAGCATTGCAGGGTGCTAGACTATCATTACTAATGACTTCAGATATTATCACTCGTTTGTCAGAAATAAATCTTCCTTTGGGCACCTAGAAACCGCAAATAGAGAAGAAATTCTAACAGGATGAATCCCTACATTGTCTGAATGACAGCTCAAGCCTGCCCGAGATGTAATAGTATAAACATTTCTGACCTGATGGCTCTAGAGTTGATATTTTTGAAAATTAATTTCTCATACATAGGACTCTCTCAAAAGTACAGCAATGTCTTGCCCTTTTCCACATTCAAATGAAAATAACCCCTCTCTGACTATAGAGCCACAAGTGTTAATATTATTTTTAATGGGCATGTTCCCCACTTTTCAGCTTCAATAACTTCCCAACAGCCTTTCTTGCCCTAACAAGCCGCTGCTTCCTACTCATTTCCATCCAGGGCAGCCATCTGGAACGGAGCAGTGATGGAAGATATTGCTCTTTCAGAAAACTCCCGCCCACATGAGGTTTGTGAAAGGCAGAATTGGTATTTTTAGCTTTTAAATCTCTTTATCAGGAGTCTCTCATTATCTAAGTCATCTGTTCTGAAAAATGTGAGACCACATCAATAATTCTGTGACTTCCCTTGGAACTCAAAATAAGGTTCAAAGCCATAAATCTTCCTCTGCAATCACTACTCCTCAGAGCTAACGGCCTGAGGGTCATCCTCAGGGAATGTTTAAAAAGCACTTGAACAAGTCACTTTTTCTTTGTGCAGAATTTCAAGTTTGATTTAATCCAACCTATTCCTTGTTCCCTCAAACAATGACTACTTTGTTGAAAACCAAGAAGTGTTAGATGATCATTTAACAAGAGGCTGCAGAGCATTGTGGCCAAGAGAGCAAACCAGGTCCAGGCATATCCCAGCTGTCCCACCTACCAACTGGAAGATCTAAACAAGTCTCCCTTATCTGTAAAATGAGGATATAAAACACACCATCCCATGTTACCATAAAGAAGTGATCATCAGCCAGGTGCAGAGGCTCAGGCCTGTAATTCTAGATGTTCTTAAGGCAGAGATTGGGAGGGTCACAGTTGGGGACCAGCCTGGGCAAAAAGTTTGTGAGACTCCATCTGAACCAATAAAAAACTGAACATAGTAAAACAGGCCTTTCATCCCAGCCATGTGGGAAATGAGCCCCTACCTGAAAAATAACTAAAGCAAAAAGGGCTGGAGGTATAGCAGAAGGGGTAGAGTCCCTGCCTAGCAAACTTGAGGTCTTGAGTTCAAACCCCAAAACCACCCAAAAAACAAGTGATCTTCATTTGAAGAGATAGATATTTTTACCGTTTAAACATTACCAATATGTATACGTATTAAAACGTCATATGGTATCCATAAAACTGTACAATTATGTATCAGCTAGTTTTTTTAAAGGACCTACCTCAAAGACTTGCCATAGAGATTTAACAAATAAAGCACTCGGAAGAGCCTGGTATGTAATAGCTCTCAAATCTTTGCTGCCGTACTAATAATATTAATAATATTGACTGAAGCTATGACATCAATATTGTTATTATTCCTGAATGCACGTAACTCCATCAGTTACTCTGTGGATGTTTGTGGAAATTACTCTGTTCTTAAACATAATTTTCATTGCGTAAATTGCTATTGCACCAGTAAATTGATTCTGCCTCAGAAATACTAGTACTTCAAGCTGCTCCACCTTTACCTGTCCACCTTGGTTTCTATCAACAAAAATTTACATGTGTGAAAAGGAACCACCAAAAGTACCTACCTGGTAATGAGAATGCAGCTTTGCAATCACACAGTAATTCTACTTTTCATTCATTGACTTTAGCTATATCAAGCTTTTCTCTTCCCCTGATAGAATCACTACAGCAATTTGTATATAACCTTTCAGATTTCCTGCCTGAAGATGCATTGCCCCTTGTAGCAGGACGACCTATGTTTATTATTAATGTGATATAATGACCCATGCATTGTCTGCATCTCTAGACATCCTTAGTGGAAGCCTCTTAGCAGAGGCTGTTTAATAGATAGCTTAGAACAACATAAAGGAGACAAAGGTGATTCACTAATCCTACTTCTAAGAAAATAATTCATAATAAGGGGGAAAATAAATGTATGATAATTATATACATATATGTGATAGATTATATACTTATGTATTATAGAAAATTATGTTTTTAAAATATAATTATATATGCATATATATTATGTATGTGATATAACTATATATTACATATTTATACGTTACATATGTAGCATAAAACAAAAACATATGTAAATATTTGTTGCCTGTGCAATCAGGAATAAGGAAATTATTTTTTAAATTGATGATGCATCAACTTGATAGACCATGGTGGAGGAATTGTAAATAATTATACCCATAATCCCAGTACTCCAGAGGCTGAGGCAGGAAGATCATTAGTTTGAAGTCAGCTAGGCTACATAGCTCAAGACTAGCTTTGATTATATGGCAAGACCCTGTCTTGAAAAAAATCAAAGGGAAAAAAATCTGAATGGTTATTTATTGTTTGCTATCAGGGATCATATCAGGGGAGAAAAAAAGTATGAGATGACTGAGGAAGACCAATGTCCACTCTATATCCTTCTGTAGTGTTGGAACTTTTTGTAATGAGCATTTTTTTGCTTTTATAGTTTCAATAATTTTCAAACTTTATGCTGTTATTATAGCTAGGGTTTTTAAATGTATATACATGGATGGGAGAAAAGCAAGCTATATTTTAGAATAGCAGACTATCAACAGCTTTTTTAATATTCTGACTTATTTCCTTTATAGTTAGTGTAGTATTAGATGGTAGATAAAACACGAGAGATGACAATGACCGCTAGTTGCTAAAATTTGGGGATGGGCACAAGGAAAGCGGGAATGAGGGTGTATATGGTGAATGTATTTTGTATCCTTACATGAAAATAGAAGAATGAAATTGCTCTAAGAAGGGGGTAGGGAAGAGAGGAAGAACGATGGAGGGGGTAAATCCAACTAGGATATATTTTAAACACATATATAAATATCACAATGTATCCCCCTGTACAACTATTGTATGCTAATAAAGTCATAAAAAAGAAAAAAAGATTTCCAAGTAACTATTTTGAAGGAAAAAAAATTGCCTACGATGGTGGATGATATTAGTGCCCAGTTCAGATCCCCTTTGGCAGCTAGTGTTCATGTCCTCAATTGCTGTTACAGTCAAAGACAGCTCACAACTGCCCCCTTCTCCAAGCAGCTGCCTCACTATCCCCACCCCATCTTAGAAGCAGACCTCAACAATGAGTTAACTAGCTCAGGGATACGATGGCTGGCTCCTGGCCTCAAAGCTGAACCAATTTTATAATTATGCTAGAGGTCCCCATGGGATCAGGCCAAAGCTGACATATACCGAGACAACATCATTGTTTAGTTTTTTTCTCCTGCATTAGAGTTCTCCAGAGAAATAGAACCAGCAGGGGGTGGGGGTAAAGGTAAAGAAAAAGACTTAATTATAACAAACTGGCTCACATAATCATGGAGGCTAAGGAACTTCAACATTTGTAGTTGGAAAGGTGGGGACCCAGGACAGATGAATGTATAATTCCTGTCTTACCCAAAGGCCTTAAGAGAGCTAGTGGTATCACTTCCAGTCCAAGTCCAAAGTCAGACAAAAAAAAAAACATAAAAAATTGTTGTCCCCAATTAAAGACAGGCAGAGAGAAAATGAATTCTTCCTGTTCTATTCAAGTGTTCAATAGTGGCCCACCTTATTGAGAATGGCATTCTGCTTTTATCACTCTACTGAGGGAACTAGTAATCTCACCCTCACAGGCACACCCAGAATAATGCTAATATTTGATTGACCAGACAAGCTGACACATAAGATTAACCATCACACCTTCCCTACTCTTTTTGCCCTCACGTACCTTCTGAGAACACTCCTCCAATAAATCAAGAATAGAACAAGAATCCTTTTCTCACACTCCATTTCTAGAGAACATGACTTAAATTACCTACTATGTGTCAGCAACATTAAACATCAGTATTCATCATTCAGTCCTCAGAGCACAAATCATAATCGCACAGTGGGAAGCAATCTACCATGACAATTAACAGCATGGACTTTGAAATGAGACATACATCTCAGTGTCTGGGTTTGAAATATGTATACATACACATACCATGTTCATATATCAGTATCTGTACAAGAATACAAGCTCATAAACAATGTCTAATGACATTCAGATGTCATTGGGAACTTTCCCCCTTGCATCCAGTGAGCTTGGAGACAGTCACTGTGACCTATGAGAATTTAGAGTCTTCACCTGTTTACTGAAATTCCCCAGGGCTGGCATTCTTATGATCTCTGTCTCTTAGATCACCTCATCAATCCAGACCTAAAACAAAGCCCCCCTTTCACTTGTACAACACTCAAAAACACTTGCAAACTTTGTAGACTTTATCAAAGATTGTACTGGGGCCAGGGAAGGCAAGTAGACAAGCTGAGGACATGGAAAATAAAGACGGGCTCACAGCTCAGCAGCACCCACAGTTTTAATAAATCAGGGAGCACCACAATTTTTAAATGTCCTCTGGCACCCCACTACCATCTTGCTATTTCAGTGACCTCACTGTCTTCTTGCTCCTTCCTCTTTCTTGGCTTTCCTTACCTCTTCTTCCATCTCAGCCTTCTTTCTGTTCTAAAAACAATGGGGTTCTCCCAATGCCCACCTACCCCAACCTCCTGTGCCCAGATTTTCCCAACCAAATCCAAAGCACTAAAAAGGGGGCCTTCCCTTTAAGCCAACTCTGCTCTCCTTTTTTAGAAACTTTCACTAAAACAATGCAATTTTTTTCCTATAACACTATATATATAAATCTCAGTGAGGATTAATTTTTACCTTCATTTTGCAATGAAGGAATTGAGACCGATAGAAATTAGATCACTTACCCAGGTCAAAGGGTAGAGCTAGTATTAGAACCCAGGTCTGTTTAATTCTACAGCCAACTCTCAAATGCTCTACTACCCAAAAACTCTTTGACAGGCCGTTTGGCAACTTGCAAGTCTGTGGCAACAGTCTGTACCATAACCTCAGCCAGCTGTCCCTCAGAGATATGCCAGTGCTTTCAAGGGGCTTGGGCAAAATAGCATGAATTATTCAGCACAAATTATCAGTCCTATTGCAGAAACAATGCAACCAACATAAGCCGCCATCTTCTGTGAAGGGTGATTTTCATACTCATTTGAGATGCTATATTCTTTTGATTTTATTTCCTCAGACAAGTTGTTTGTGCATATGCACTCTTAGATTCTCTTCTATTTGGAATTACAGAATGCAATAATTCAGTGCATAATGTAATACACGTTTGATGAGTATTTGATGATTAAAAAAATGAATGACAATGTTTCGGTAGTGTGTCACAGATGGTGGGTAGCAGGAGGTGTAGAGGCGACAGAGTGGGTAGATATCTACTGTCGAAGGGATTTCAAGCTAATTTCATCTAAGCCCAAAGAAGGTGGGCTTATTATTATTACTATTATTTAATAATGTTCCCACAGATCCAAACCCATGCCCATTTTACCATTCTTCTGTGAGAACTAATTTATTTGAAAGGACAGAATATATACTTTATTACTTTTGTTTTGTTTTCAAAGAAATTTCTTAGTCATTGAGTTATTTCAGGCCCTAACAAAAAAAGAAAGAAAGAAGGAATTTTCAAATGACAGTGAGCTAAATGCTTTAATAGCATTGATCTAAGACCACTGGCTTTGAAGACCTCAGGAAAGAAGCATTTACTCCTACCTCAACAAAATAAGATCAGGACTCAACATCAGTCCTTACCATACATCAGTAATGTTCACCATGTTTATAAATAATCATCACAGTTCCAGAAACATTTTCAAAGGGAGAAATGTTCCCTAGCAAAATTTTAGGTTTTCAGACCCCAAAATAAAATGTACAAAGGAGCTTCCTTTAGGTCACTGCTCCCTAGGAGGTCTTCAGAGCCCACCAAATCCTTTCTCGTGAATTTCCTGAGAATCACAAGAACCTTTAAACAGGTAATATTTTTAAAGAATTTTTCCTTGACATTTAGCCTATTTTCATCCTAAACGTAGCACAAATCAGCAGTGTCCTTTTGAATAAGGCACCAAACAGCTGCGAGCCTCCATTTCCTCCTGGATAAAATGTAAGACTGGCACTCGTGCTCTCTAGAGCTCTTAGAACATATGGCCACTACAACAAAAATGCCACAATGGTCCTAGAAGCTGGGAAATCCTAATCAAGGCACCAACAGAATAGATGTCTGGCAAGACCCATTTCTTGGTTCATAGATGGCACCTTCTTGCTGTCTCCACACAATAGAGGGGCAAATTAACTCCCTTAGGATAATGGAGGAGGTAAACTCATGTATGATATATTTGACATATTGTAATAACTTTCATAAATCCCACAATGTACCCCCAGCACAACAATAAAAATCAAATTAACTTCCTTAGACTCATTTCATAAGGGCACTACTATGATTTGAATGTATCTCCCAAAGATCATGTGATGGAAACTTAATCCCCAATGAAACACTGTTAGGAAGTAGAGCCTAATAAGAGGTGACTAGGTCATGAGAGCTCTGGCCACATTAGATTAATGTCATTATCAAGGGAGTGATTTAGTTATCACAAAGTGGTTTTGTTATAAAAGTACTTCTGCCCCCTCTTGCTCTTTCTCTCATCTTCTCTTCCCCCTTCTATTTTCTACCATGAGATGATACAGCAGGACAGTGTTCTCGAGATGTCAGCACCTTGATATTGAACTTCTCAGTCTCCAGAACTATAAAAACTAAGTTTATTTTTCTTTATAAATTATCCAGTCTGTGGCATTCTATTATAGCAACACAAAATGGTTTGGAACAGCCACAAATCCTATTCATGAAGGGTCTGACCTCGTGACCTAATTATCTCTTAATGGCCCTACCTCTTAGTACTACTGCATTAGGGATTAATTTCAACATATGAATTTTGAGAGAATACAGACATTCAGACCATAGCAAGCTCCTAGTGCTGATATTTCATAATTCAACCAAGATCAAGAAGAAGAAAATAGGAAACTATAATACTTGGGTTGGCATTAGAACCAAAGACCCTTTTCTCAGAAGTCGGAATTGGTTAATGGTGGGTCAGGTTCTGTCATAAGTTGGACAACTTGGGTCTTACACAGGAGGAAAAACAGAGGCTACTATCTAACCCTCTTCATGCAGAGGGGCAGCCTCTTCTTAATTCACTCAAGGACTATAATTTCATCCTTCATTTCTCTAACTTAAACAAAAGCAATCCAAAAAAGGCAACTGTAAATGAAAGAACTTCCCCTGACAAAGACTTGTAAAAGAAATCAATACAGGACTTGAAGGACATTTATTGGAGAACGAACCCTCAAAAGACTGGGAGAATTGGATTCAGAAGATAAGTCCTTAATTTCAAAGGATTCTCTGATGTGTGTCAGATCTTCTGAATACCCAGTCTCCATGTGTTCCCTATCATCCCTGATCTTACTCTTTCCTCTTATTTTAATCCTCTCTTTTAACACTGGTGCCACAGATAAACATGAGAACGCTAGGGAGAAGTCTAACCCACACAGTGAATGAGCACATCATAGGCTAGGGATGTGGAAAAGGCTGAAGACCAAATGGGGAAGCAGATGTTGTTCTGTTTGAGGCCAAAGCAAGGAGAGTCCAACATCCTCTTCCAGGATATCAGGAAACACCTCAGGAGTGGTAACAGTTAAATTGAAGGCAAACTGATGAAGAGCTGGGCCTGGGAAGTTGAAGAACAGCACACTCCAGGTGAAAGGAACAAGAAGATATACCAAGAAGCCAAAGATACTCAAGAAGCATAAAGAATAACAATGTGACTGGAAAACTGTGGCATATAGTGGCTCTGTGAGATGAGGTTGGGGAGGGTGCAGAAGATCAAAAGAGATCCTTGGCCTATGTTCCCTGGAAACAGACCACGAGCAAGGACTTAAACACTAGTAATTTATCTTGAAGGAAGCATAGGAAAAGAGCAGGAAAGGGAGACACAGAGGAAAGGAGTGCAGTACAAGATGTGGTTTTGAGCAGTTTACCATTGGGCTTCTGGGGTTTAGTCCCATGAGGGGACCTCTGGGAACTGCACAGAGCACACACCTCAGTATTCTGTCCATTGAGAGTCAAGAGTTGAAGTGACTCTTGCCTGTTGCTGGTTAAGACAACCTCCTGGGGTACTAACTCCCAGGAATATTCTGCCTGCCATGCTAGTAGCCAGAAGACCTGGATGGAGAGTTCCAGGTGACTACAGGGGGGCAGTTGCCCAAGTATTGAGGTACAATAAACTCAGGGGAATAGATGCAAGGATGGACAGACCCAGCTTCATAGACAAAAGCAAGGTCTCTGGATTTAATTCCGAATGCAATAGAAACTACAGAAGGGAGTTATACTGTATATCAAAACTTCCCTTTAGATGTTTGTTCTTGCTACTGTGTGGAACCACAGTGGGAAGGGGGTGGGTAGCAGAATGAAAGAGGTGGTGTCATTCATTCCAAAACCCTATGTAGTTCAAGGCTAAGTAGTTTCCCAGACTGCTCTCACAAAGACTAACCGCAAGCATTTCCATTTTATCCATCTTTTAGCCATCTGTTCCAAAACCTCCCACCATTTACTTTCCCACAGGTGCTTAAGGAGATTTAGACTCCTCCAAAGGACACTTTGCCCAGAGGACACTCTGCCCAAGCTTTTTCCTTATTAAATTGTCTCACAATTTGTTATTTACACAAAGATTAGGTACCATCTCGCCACATAGCTGCATTCTACATCCACGAGCAAGAAGAGGACCGGGGGAAAAAATTATACCTTGAAGAAACAGTATTAAGTCAGACAGCCTAGATGCAAACCATAGTTCCCACACTTAATTCCCATGTGACCTGTAACAAATCATTTAATGTTGCCAAGGCTATGAAATGGGAATAAAATTCCTTCCATAGAGAGTTTTGAGAAATTCACAAGGTATTAAAGGCATAGCACAAACACCTGACACATAATATATGGTCAAAGAGAAGGTATGCAGTGTGATTATTATTACTTATTATTGATTTTAATAAATATTTGAGTATGCTCTTACCATAGAGTAGACCCTCATGAAAGTAAAAATTAAAGTCAAGCTGAAATAAAGCTAAAATACGCACACACATACATGCCCAACTTTGTTTATTCTGATCTGTGTGGTTTAAAGAAATGCAAGCCAAGGTTTTCCTCCATTTTCCTGAGAAATTGAGTACTGGCTGAATGCACTGTTCCCTGAACATCTAAGAAATCATTTGACTTATTGTCCGAGCACTTCAGAATGTCAGCATGACGAGTGCCAAGCAAAATTTAAGGAACACTAGGAAACACCTAATTTCCTAGTGCCAGAGCCAAAGAGGAGCATTTCATTCCAATTTTAAGGCATCATGAGGAGAAAATACTGGGATTTTTCTGGAAATTAAAATTTATGAGCAAAAATCATTAATATGATATCAAGGACAAGGTTCCACTTGTTCATCTGCATGGAAAGTGAACAGCTGACTTTGACAACAATTAAAAGCTAACAGTTTGCCAATCACAGCTCCTCAGCCAAAAGATAAGGAACTGGGACTTCTTTGGTTTTGACTTATACCAATTTCCTGGTATCCACAATTTTAAATGGACCAAACACCACAATCTTTACTTATTTAAACAAAAATGGGAAACTCCAATACCAGCCCACATGTGATTGACGTTTTAACAGATACTGTATTAGAAAAATTAATTAATTCATAACTCACCTTTCCCTGCCACACTCTGTGACACCAAGCATGTGGGCTTCCTTTGAAAACAGTTTAAAGAGCATCAAACTCATAGTCAGGAGACTCCATCTCTGGACCTCAATTTTGTCATCAGTAAATGACAGTGTCAATCTACAGAGTGATCAGAAGTTTGGAGGCTTAAATATTCTATGCTATTAGGCATGAAGTCATTGTTTCCCTCTGAAAAAAAGGGAGGCAGGGGTGGGCATAGAGAGAGTAGGAAATAGTGATTCTTGCAAAGTGGATCTCCAGAGACCACTTCACAAGATGTAAATGAGTTAGTCGTGTGTCACAATCTCCTCCTACTATTGGAAGATGAAGAGAAAAAGTGATCTTTCTATAATTCTAAAAGATCCAAACTCTCCACCATTTATTCAGCTTTCAAAGTACTTTCAAAATCTTTTCAATACTTGTTACTGTTGTAAGCATCCTTGTGAGTATCTAATGAAGTTTGTCTCCTAGCATTTGTGTGTCCAAGCTCAGTGCCTCCTTTCCTGTTTCAAGATATGTTCTGTCTTTGCACACTCCAGTGTTACAAGGACCATGGTTCTTTAGGACTATATTTAACAGTTTCTTCCATTAGCTCTATGCTCGTTAGAGATCTATCATCTTCAGGAGAAAAAGCAAAATGTCTTAAAAGTTCAGAGGGGTGGCCAACTTTAACAAATTCCCTTTCTCTTCTCTCAACAAGTATACAAAGACAGGACAAATTCAGAGGTACCACCAATATATTCCTCGGCCTAAGCCATCAAAGTTGGAAATGGAGTTGTCACATTGTAGCAATAATGCCTGATGTCACCATAGGTGTTTTGCTTCTGCCATTATGAAGTTAATACAGAACAATGACTCTCAAATTTGAATGGATTCAATAGTCTAGGACGGGTCTGAGAATGTGCTTTTGTCACAGGTTTCCAGGTGCCTTCCTGGCTGGTGGTGCAGGAACTACGTTTTGAAAACTACAGTTATGGGGAAGTCTGTGTGACTAGCAAATTGGAACCTGCTTGCTATAGTTTGGATATTGAATGTCTCCCCAAAGGTCCATAGGTTGAAGACTTAGTTCCCCGTCATCATTCTATTGGAACTTTTAACAGGAAGAAGCTACTGGAAGGAAGTTAAATCACTGGGGGTATACCCTGCAAGGTATATGGGGACCCCTTCCCCTTCTCCTCTTTCAGTGGCCATGAGGTGAATAGGCCTCTTCTATCACCAGCTCCCATTATGATGTACTGTGCTGCCACAGGCCCAAAGCAACAGAACAAAGTGGCCATGGACTGAAACCATAGGCCAAAATTAACCTTTCCTCCGTATAAGATGATTTACATTAGATATTTGTTACAGTGACAGATAGCTAACACACTGTTCTCAACAGTGTGTTAGGAAGAGAGTCACAGAAGGAAATCTGGGCTTATTTTATTTCCTCCCTAAATTCAGACTCAATTAACATTTACTGAGTTATGCAAGTATTGTGTTAATGCTTTCCAACACTTTTCATTCTCACAACGACCTGTGCTATAGCTATTGTCATCCTCATTTTAAAGAGAAGCGAATTGGGACTGCAGAGAGATTAACTAGCCAAGACCACAGACAAACCAGAATTCAAGGTCAGGTGTTGGGACTCCAAGAATGGCAGGTGACCTCAAAAATGCTGTCAGTTCCCACTCTCTGTGAGGCAACCAGAAGGTCAGAGAAGAAGTTGTAAATGGCAGTGTTGGAGGATGGGATGGGCAGTAAAGGAATTCTCTTCACATGCACATCTGGCTAAGTGGGCTAAGGCAGACCAATAACTGCTGTACCTCAGCTTTGCCAACTGTGAAACCAAAGACCAAAATAGTTGCCACCTACCCCCCAGCTTGTTCCCAAGAATGAGATAAGAGCTCTCAGATGTTATGTAAGAAGCTGCTTTCTTTCCAACCTCCCGTTTGCTGACTAGTGTGAAAGCTCCAAATCTTCCAAAAGATGGGTTCACCTTTCCCCCTCTTAAACTTACTGCCTGGTCACCCTGTTCTGCCATCTTCCAATCTCTACCCCTCCCTCTGGCCCTATTATTGACAGGCTGGAGACTCCAAGTCCCAAAAGTATTCCTGAAATGATGAATGTATTTCAGAACCTCCATTTGTTCCTGCAGAGTGACTGATGAGAATTTATCTGACAGCTCCGTTGGACACATTTTTAGGTGTTCTTCAGATTCCGCCCTCAATCTGTACCTCACAGGCCCCTACGGCATATGCTGGAGGCTTTGCATGCTGAGGAACTGGCAGGAGGCATATCACACCTGTTTTGTAAGCTTAGAGGGACTCATGTCAAGAGCCCCGTCTTGCCGTGCTTAGGTGATGTGGTCCAATGAACTGAGAGAACTGTTCAACTTCCACTTTTGTTAATGACAGAAACTTCCAGAGAATACATAAGTGTTCTGGAGTCAAATTGAGCAAATAAAAAATTGATTTCTTTTTGTTTCCTTTTCTTGGCTTTGCTCATGGAAGGAACAGCCAGCCTCCCTTTTTCCCCAACCTCTCCTTGAGGGTGTTTGTTTATTAATGGAGTGAAGGGAGACCCTAAGAGCCCGTACCCTTGCTCTGAAATTCTGATTGTAATGGAAACAGTCGCCAGGGGGTGAAGTGTCACTGTGGTTATCTAATGATCAAGGATGGCATCCCTAGGAGAGAGAGAGCAGCCAGGGTCTCTGGCTGTCACCACGTGCCTTATTTAGCCTCTGCTCTTTCTCTGCCCTGCCAGTGGCTAATTGATTTGTGAAAATGCTTGGAGATAGTTTGAGTAAGAAAGACACTTTATATTTGCTTACAACAAATCCTCAGAGGAACAAAACATCCATCCCATGCCCAAACTCCCCTACTTGACTCTTTCCTCCATTCAATTCCTGATCAGCTAAATTTTCAGTGCCTAAAGAACAAAATAGATGAAAACTCTTCCCAAAACCAGTTCCTGCCACAGAAAGAGACTGCATGTGAAGAAAAGAAACAAGAATCAATGGTAAGAATGAGAAACAGGAAATAGGTAATAGCGAAGGAAAGTGGCTCTGTGGCCTTTAAGTCATGAATTTAACAGAATAACTAAATCCAGTAGTTAAAAGTACTACTAGTGACCAGTAGTACTAGTGACAGGGATAACTCATGAAAAGCCAGAATCCTACAGTGCAGCCTCCTGGCAACTTCACTTAATGCAAGTGAATACTAGTAAATTGATGAGGTTTTTACCTCCGGCAATCAGTCTGGTGTTTCTATACATAGACTCAGAAACACTGTCAGCCTTTTAGAAATCCATCCCCCCCAAAATGGACCAAGGGGTTGATCTGGGATTTCTTGCTGCCTGACTGGTGACTGGACTTGCCTTCTGACTTCGCAGTTCAGTGTCTGCCTACAATGCATTTGTTTTTCAAAAACAGTCTGCTAAGGCTGCTGAAAGACTTGAGGGAATATTGATAACAGAACTGAGCTTTTATCAAAAGACACTTCTTGTAAATGAACTTGGCCAAAACTCAGAGTTCTTCCCCTGTGGCTGATTGATCCCAGGGTATGTTGGGCAAAATCCAATAAAGTCATTCCTGTACCTTTTTTACCTACAAATATTAAGCTTTTTTAGACAGCTGGATTGAGGAGAATAAATTCATTCATTTATTCACCTAGTTTTTATCATGCAAATGTGCCAGGCTCATACATAGAACTTATTTTTTAATCACTCATTGCTTTTTGTTCTTCAGAAATAACAAGTCCACTACAGTATGCCATGAGATAGTAGATGAGGATAAAAATGAAGAATTTACTTTTTTTCTTTATTTGAGCTCTAAACAACATGTGTCAGGGATAGTGAACAGAGGTGTGAAGCAGTGAGCCATTTTCAAACTGTCCTCTGCACTGAATTGCTTTGGCAACTCTTATTTCTCTGACTTAAATCAGGTACAACACAGGACAACACATAGCTTTCCAGAACCATCTACATCCAGAATCTATTAAGTGCAATCTTACTTAGGGCATATTCCAAAATACCTACCCATGCAACAGAAAACTTTAAAAATGAAATGTTTTTTGAGATGAGGTCTCTCTATATTGCCCAGACTCCTGGGCTCAAGTGATTCTCCTGCCTTGGCTTCCTGAGTAATAGGGATTATAGGTGTACACCACCATACCCTGTCTAAAAATGAATTTAATATATGTGGGAATTATCTTCTTCTCCACTTCTGGGTTCATTCAATTCCCATAAGTGGCCAGGCAAGCCCCAATCAGAAATCATACAAAAAAACATGGCTACCATTTTTAATTGCAAATTCAGACTAATTACCATCATTATTGTTCTATAAAATAAAGAGATGTATTTCTTGTCCAGTTTAACAGGATTCAAATCTATCCCTCATTGCTATATAGACAAAGTAATACAATTATAATAAAAATAAGTTGCATTGGTATAGTCCATATTGATTTATAAAGCATTTTGCAGTTCATAAAAGCATTTTCTCATGTATTTAAAAGAGCATTCAATATTCATTCAATTGAATATTGAATTGGCCACCTCACCCCACCCCAATATCTACCCCTAATGCCTTGCTCAGCAGTTGGTGAATGAAGAATAGGATACAATGTCTACTCTCAGGAAGTGCAAGTCTAGTGTATGAGAAAGACAAGTCAACAATAATTACAATAGACAAAAGTGCAACAGAGATTTAGGAAGGTATAGGGCTAGAAAGGAAAATAAATACATCAAGAAATCAAAGTTTAAAATGGTATTCTGGGGACCCTATTTATAAATTCCTAGACATAATTGATGTCGAGGAATATACACAGATTTGGAAACAAAATAAAATGTTTTTGATGATAGTAGCAAGAAAGACCAGGATGGTAGCTGCTCTGGTAGAAGAGCTGCTAATGGTGGAGGTGGTGATAATGGTGAGTTTTGGTTATGTCTTGGTTAATCAGGATTGGAGCCTTTTCCTGGTACAGTACCAATTCCCAGCCTGACATTCCAGTGGTTCACCACAGAGCCAGTATATACCCAGCCACAGCAACAACAACCACAAAATGTTAGCAGCAACTGCCTGTTTGGCAACAAACCATGTGCTGAAGAACTGACAGCCTGTGGCCACTCAGAGATGCTCCCAAATGCCAAGAAAGCAAAAAAGGAAGCCCTCTACTCACACCTGCCTTAGATTAGTTGAGTACCAGTTGCATGGATGGGAGAAGCAACAATAACTTTAAGGGGGGGTGAGAATGCCAGGAAGTGGAGGAAGAAACCAATCATCAATTGAAAACAGATGATACAAGTCCCTGACTTATGGAGCCCTGCAAGGAACAGCAGGAAATAGTTTCTTGCAGAAGGATAACTATCAGAAAGAAAAAAAAAATGGCTGCAATAAATCCTAACAAAAGCCAACAAAAGAAAACGTTGGACAATTTGTTGGATAAATACTCAGAAAGGCTTATCTACCTCACTGAGCTGTTGCAAAGAACAGCTCATAAAAAAAGATCGTCAAGGACACTGGAAACATAGAAAAACTAACCAATAATAAGAACATTAATAATAAGGGAGGACCTAAGAATGAAACCAATTCAATCAAGACCAAGGATGTTGAGCAACAGAAAGAAAGAAAAGAGATATGACAGCCTGGAGGTAGTCCAAACAAATAAGAACCAAAATACTTTTTTGCTCTTAATTTTTAAAAAGAAGACAAGTTTACAAGGTGTAAGACTATAAATAAGTATTGGCCAATGGGCTCTTGCTTTTCCCTGGAGACGGCTCCCTTTGAAATGACTTCCTGGACGGAGGGGTGAGGGAGTTGGAGGCTCCTGCTCTCCTCCCTGGAGCTCAAGGTCCACAACAGGAAGGCTTCGCTCCCCAGTCTCTGGCGATTTGAGATTGGAAAAAACACTGGAAGGAATCCAAAGCTGTGGTTCATTTCATTCCTTCATTCCCTGCCGTTGCCAAATGCTGACAATTACAAACAAATGTTTTCTTCACAAATACGTTCTTCTCGATGAACATTCTGCTCATTTGGGTTGCTTATGTGAATGTGGCTTGAGAAACACTTTCTAAATCCCCAAGGTGACAAGATTTCCACGTAATGATAATGATTATTTAATGTCATCACCACAATGGGCTGCCTGGGCAAATGAAGTGCTTGCTGGGTCTGAAGTGTTCACTCAAGTGAAGTAAATTAACGCTTTCCAGGGTACCAGATTTCCCGTTGGGGCCCTAAAGAAGGTAATTCATTACCCAGGCATCTCCACCCCCAACGGTGCTCTCTACCAGCAAGTTCTTCAGTTGCTTAAACTGTCAGTCTTCTCAGCCAGTATGGGGAAGTCTAAGAGAGATAAGAACATGCTGAGACGGTCCAGACTCAGTGGATATTTTTAGTCATTTGAAGATAGTGCAGAAGTGATAACTATCACAATCAAAACACATGTGGATGCAGCCATCTAACTGCCATCACATAAATCATCCCCTTTGATTTGCACTATAATCCCTAAGATGCACAAAGCAGACAGTATTACAGTCAGCACCTGGCTATAGCCAAGAGGGCATAGACAACTGGCATGGAGGTAAGCCTAGAAGATAGGCAAGTGAGAGGGTGCAGCAGAAAGATGGGGAGAGCCCCCAAACCAGGAGCCTCAAAGGCATTGGGGCTGTGGATGTAGCTCCGTGGTAGAGTGCATGCTTAGCATGTGCAAGGCCCTGGGTTCAATCCCAGCACTGGGGATGAGGATGAAGCATTGAGGTTCTGAGACCAGAGGCCAGATAGAAATGAGGACAGTCATTGGCACATGGAAATGGAAATGTAAAGTCTGATTGGGTAGACTAGGTTTAAAAGAGTACCTGCTGATAATTTATTCTTTAAGAGATTTGTTTTTCTAAAGCCAACATCAAGAAAGATGAAAACTAAAGTAGAGAAAGGCTCTATTTGTCTGGGACTTCCTTTAAAATATTAATTGATTTAATCTTTACAACTAATCTCTGGAAGACAGACAGGTATTATCTACCCATTTTTTTACAGGTGAGAAAACAGTGTCTGAAACAACTTACAGTTTTTCCCAAGGTCACAGACCTACTATGTGGTGAAGATGAGAACCAGAGACTAGCAACAGAAGGCTGGGGGCTCTGGCCAGAATGACAGAGCCAAATGTTTAGGACAGCATCCAGAAAACAGTTTGAGGGTAAGGAGCCCTGGGCGCTCTATGTCCTGCCTGCCCAGAGCCTCACCTACTCTGCAAGTATATCAGAGGCTGGGCTCACAGTTCCTGGTGGGGAGGCATATTAGACTGAGGTGGAATACATGAGGCAACAAGGGACATGATACCTAGTAATTTCCCCTCTTACAGATGGAAAAACCTAGTCCCAGAGGTGAGAGGTCACAAAGTAGTTGCAGAGAAGTTGCTTTTCTATTGTAGTAGCAGGAGGCAGTTATAACATCTGAAAACCCAGAAGTCTGGGAGAAGCAGAACAACCAGCAAGAAGTTTGCCTAAGGATTAGGTTGGTGCTGAGGAGAGCAGAGACACAAAACGGAATACAATAGTCAGAGCCAAAGGAACACAGAGGAGGCTTAGGGTAATGGAATGGAATCCTCTCATTTCTTTGCTGGGCATTTCAGACAAGATACTTCTCTGAGCTTCAATTGTAAAATCATCAATCATGGTGTTTCTGTGAGGATTAAATACAGTAATAGGAGAGATACTGATGACATATGTGGTCTTTGGGAACAGTAGCATAGAAAGCAAGGACAGCATTTAAGTAAAAAATTACTTCTATTGAAAATGTTCCGCAGTCCTCATGAGTTTAACCTATGCCATCAGCAAGACTTTTGACTCTGAGAAGGAAATAAAAAGCCATTTCAGGGACCTTTGCCTTCTCCACAATTTGTGGGACATGTTTCTTTGACAAGACATGAGCCTTTCTGCTTTACATCAAAAGTCCTCCTGGAGGGAGAGCCCAGGGTAGTAACATCTTGCCTTACCCTTCTTAGCATGAAAGAGTCACAACCAGCAACATGCATGAAAATTTCAACCAAATCACTTTGAGGATCTCTAGAAGATTTTCCATCAGAGCCATTCCCACTCATTTCTGCAGCAAATCCAGGTACCAAAGAAAATCAGTCCCAAGTGGAATAAGTAAGAGTTGTGAACAATGTCATTTGCAGAATTACCTGCAAAGGTGCCTAGAAACGTTTGTCCTACAAGCCCTAAATAATTCGGAGAAATTTATAGACAGCAAGGGCTGTCAGGTCTAACCCCCAACTCTAACCCACAGCTCAGAGTCCTTCCAGAGTTAACCGGGGGCTTCATTGACAGACCTGGGTTTGGGAGCATTATTTCTAGAAAGTATGACAGAACTCTTAGATCTAAATGTAATAGTGCTGGAGATCCCATGTGGAACAATATGAATGCTGCAGCCCAGACACAGGAAGAAAGACACTACCTGTTTCACTTACATGTGGAAACAAAAAAAAAAAGGAAAATCCAATACATAAAAACAGAGAGCAGAATAGTAATTGCCAGGTGTAGGGTAAATGGGAAGATATAGGACAAAGGTACAAAGTTGTAGTTTAGGATGAAGAAGCTTAGAGACCTAATACACAGCATGAGGACTACAGTTAATAATATTGTTGCTGGAAATTTGCTGACACTGTAGATTTCGGTCCTTTACCTCTAAAAACAAAGGAATTATGTGAGGGGATGGATATGTTCATTTGCTAACTATAATCACTTAGCTATGTATATGTATATCAAAAACATCACTTAATAAAACACTCCAATGTACACCTTAAAGTTACACAATTTTTTAAAAATGAATAAATACAATAGTACCAGGAGCTGCTAAGGAACTTACTCAAAATCTCTTCAATTTCTCTAATCCTTTACTCTCATATCTATTTTGAATTTCCATTTTTTATTAGCATACATTGATTATACAAAGGGGCTTCACTGTGGTATTTCCATAGATACATACAATGTATTTTCAACAAGCTCACCCCTCTATTATACTCCCTTAAACCCTCTCCCTACCCCTCTTTCCAAACAGTATTTAGTGGGTTTCATTATACTATCTTAATACACACACACACACACACACACACACACACACACCCTTGCAGTGCTTAGCCTTGTGAATAGTCCCAGAATATTTTCTTCCCCATCTCCCTGCCAGCTGGGTCTCCTCCACAGGCCACAGTAGCACAGTAGTGGCTCACTCTACAAACAGACCCAATGTGGACTGAGGGCACTGGCCACAGAGGTGACCTACCCTTCATGCCCTCCATTTGCCATATGCGGACAGGGCAGGACTGAAGTCTAAATCAGACCAGCTGGACCCCAGCTTAGTCCTGTCTTTGTCCTTTGTCTCAACAACCAACCCACCTGGCAGTTTTGTGCTGTCACAGGCCATTACAAGTGAACATTAGTTTACTTTACACTCAAAGCAGAAAGCCACCTGGCCACCAAGAGCTGATGAAAGAGAGAGAAACCCTGGCAGATTATACCAGCCTGCAGTAAAGTCCTGGCGCCTGACACTTTGAGGTACCCACTTTACGAGACAATGGGGATGCATGGTGACCTGTCATGCATTAGGCAAGCCTCATGTACTGCTGTTAAAGTAGGAAGCAGGCCTTGTGCACTAATCTCTTTGATAGGTTAGCCAGGCAAATGTCACTGAAAAGGTTCAGCGGAATATGTTCAGCGTAAACTATTAAAATGAAACAAAGTCGTAGCTTGCTCTTCAATAAACCTTATTTTTCCATCATCACAGGATTTCCCACGATAGTAGGATAAGGCTTATGTAATGTTTGCTTCAGGTGACTTAGTCATCATTAGGAGTAGAGAGGGGAAGAACTCTCTGGGTTAACTCCACCTGCATGCCCCAAAGGCAGGATTAATTCATCACTCTTACAACTAGAACCTTGTTTTGTCTTTTTTTAGGACAAGTGACTCTACACATTGGAAATGGGGAGAGGGGCCTGGAGACAACCTGAGACAACTGAGGCTTCCAAAACTCTGCAGCCAATGCAATCCACCCCAATTTCAATGCAAAAAAAGGCATGCGATTTTCAGAGCACACCTTTAGAATAAACTGTGGGATCCCTAAGGGTTTCAGGAACCCAGCAAGCCTCGTTAGTTAGCACACTCCCTGGCAGAGAGCACTGAATGGCTAACAAGCAATACTGTCCTGCTGCCCAGTGCCCTTGGCTGTCCAAATGAAGTCCACACTCCAGAGTCAGCTGCTCTGTGTTCTGTTCCCTCAGGGAAAGGCACGGTATTTTCCAAAATAACACCTAGCTAATCTCACATAATCTAATCTGAAAGAGTTAGTATTATTGGATTAATGCTATTACTCCTAGAAAATACAATTTGCATTCTAGAGACACACAGCCTTAAACAAAAAGAATGGGACTTTCCATTGCCCTGGCAGACTAGCAAAGGAGGCAATTTTGCAAGGAGTGGGAATTTCAAGACCAAATTTTAAAACTTAAAACATCCTTGCATACTGCTACAGCTGGGAAGTAGCTGTTTTAAAGTAGCTTTAAAACCTGGGAAGGTTTTAAATTTCATGTTTTTAAAAGCTACTAAGCAATGCCTCTATGCAATCTTTTTTCTGACTTTTTCCCCACTGCCTCAGCATTGATGTGTGCAGAGGCATCAGACTTTCTTTTGACCTTGGGTGATAATAACAGTTGGTAATGCCAGAGCTGTACTTCATGAGTGGGAATTTTTTCAATTAAAAAAAATAATACCAACTTCTCAATTACTTAAAGTAGCCATGCCTTACTTTAATTCTTTTTATTTTGGTCTAGTTTTACTACTATTCACTTACAGATATTACTATAGATAAAAATAGTATACTATGTATGCTAAACCAATTATATACATTGTGTCACTACTCACAGCACTATGAACTAGAAACTACTATCCCTAGTTTTCAGATGAGAAAACTGGGAATTTAAATGAATTTAGCCACAATTACATAGTCAAAAGTGTTGAAGAATCCGATCTCTCTCTCTCTCTCTCTCTCTCCCTCCTTCTAGCTAAATTTTGGGGTGAGGAGGGAAATAACAATAATTCTCTTACCTCGAAATTTTAACTCAATAATTCTTAAAGTATGGTCCTCACACCAATCCCCAGGAAACTTGGTAAAATTCAAAATTCAGGGCCTACCCAACCTTAAAGAATCAGAAACTCTGGGGTAGGCCTAACATTCTGTAGTTAGGAGAGCACTCTAGGTAATTCTGATAAATCCTCAAGTTTGAAAACCAATGAATTAAGATACCAATGTGGATTCTTAACATTTGGGAATGGGTCAGCTGTAACTCCTTCCTAACATCCATTCCTTGATAATTTCTTTTCAGTTAGAAACTGGCACTTAATTTTATTGTAACTCTAGAGAGATTTGACCAAACAAACATCACTGGCACATGCTTGACAGGTAAAAAAGGGTCCTCAAGATTCTGTAAGATAGCCTATTAAGAATGAGTTTAAAAGCAGTGTAATGAGTGTTTCTGGACTTAAAAGAACAGAAAAAGCTATCTAAAGTCACCTAACCATTTCCCATTAGTCTGCACCCTGCTTGTGTAAAATTATGTGGACCACTGTTACAAACACCTGCAAGGTTCAGTTGCTAACATCTGAGCAGCCAGCCTCACCTTCTCTCTTCCTTCTGTCCTGCTTCCTTCTTAATCCAGAATTAAAGAGATCAGCTTTGGCCTGAGCTACGGCCAGTCCAAGCCCTTTCACTCCCCTCTGAGGACAAGCACAGGCCACTGTCAGGTGCCCCATGCACCTGCAGCAATGACACTGGGCTGGGAACAGGCCATTTTCAAGGAAGCAGGTTCTTGGTTGAGTTTCCCTTGTGTCTTCCATGTTTTTTGAGCTTGCTCAGTACTAGCCTGGGAGTTCCCTAAATAAAGAAAATGGACATCATTCTATCCTTATCTGAAAAAGAAAAATTATTTGAGTTGGTTCTCACTCTGGGTCAGAGGTGAGAAGTAGAGGAGAAACTTTCTTCCTGGGGCTGGGTCAGTGACCTTGACCTTCACAGATGAGGGCTAAGTACTTCAGGGCCATGCCTGCCTGCCACAAAGGTGTGGCTCTGGTAGAAAACAGTCTGGACTCTAGTCACCTGGGCCAGGGTGCAACAGCTAGGAACTTGAAAGCTCGGAGGTCATAGTTACTCACCGTGTGACTTTGGGCAATCGACTGAACCTTCTTGAGCCTTGTTTCCTGAATGGTGTTATTGGGAAGGTAAGGGCAGAAAGAATATCCAGCAGATGACAATTTAGAGAAATCGGACCTAGCAGCTCAAGCTAGACTGTCTGTCTCACAAGACACTAAGTTAACATCAGCCCTTTTTCTCTTCTCTGAAATGATGACATGGATTTCACCCGACTGGGGGGAGAGAGTACCCTTAAAGAGCAATCACTGGGATTATATAAACAAGGGTTTATCAGCAGGGGTTAAATGCCCTGTTAACAGGTCTCACAAGCATATCCCAGGGAGTGGAACCTAATATAACCTGGATTTTCATGTGCAATTTTGAATCTTGAAACACAGAGCAAAGCCAGGATGCCTCACATCCTAAAGAATGAAAAAAAACATAATCCCCTGGTCTGGGTGAGATCCCAGGCCTTCACCTAAAACCTCTGGGGAATGCTAGGCTCTCATCCTTCCCACAGCTCCACACACATAAACACAACCAAAAAATAGACGAATACAGTAATAAGCTAATCCCTAGATATTCAGGGAAATGACACACCAGTAAACTACAGAGAAGAGAATCACCACCACGTTGGTGCCTGGCTATTAAGTTTAAAAATCTTTCCTGGGGACATTTTTATTTTTCCCAAAAGGAGAGAGCCCTCTACTGGTGAGTTGACACTCTGCTGGGAAAGGCCTGATTCTGGATGGTCGATGTTAGCCAGGCCTTACCTTACCGGCTGTTTTCTAATAACAATTGGCCATGTAGGCACTGATGACAATGAGAATTAATGAAGGTTGATGGTATTAAGCCCAAATTCCATGAGACTGTCTGGCTGGCTACAGTTTACTATGGCAAACAGAGGGGAAAGAGACGGTATAAATTCACGATAGCCGAGCTAGGGAATCAGCCTAGGTGCCAATCAACAGATGAAAGGATAAAGAAAATGTAGTAGATACACCCAATGGAGCATTATTCAACCATAAAAGAAGAATGAAATTATGTCATTTGCAGGAAAATGGATGGGACTACAAATCATCATGGGGGGGGTTATTATTTTTTTATTGTTGTGCTAGGTATGGGTACATTGTATGTTTACAAAGGTTCTTACAATGTGTTAAATACATCATACTTGAATTTCCCCCTTCACTTCTCTCCCCCATCCCTCCTGTCCTGATTCCTGGAACAGTTTCAACAGGTATCATTTTTGCATTTACATACATGTGTATACATTGTTTACACCATATTCACCCTCCTACCCCTTTCCCTGCCCCCCCCCCTCCACCACCAGTGCCAGCTGCCCACCCCTGGTGGAACCTGTTCTGCCCTCCTGTTCTCCAATTTTGTAGAAGAAAAAACATAATAGATAAAATGAGGAACATGACATTTTGCTTGCTTGAGATAAAGATAGCCGCACAGGGAGTTTCCTTGTGTTGCTCCCATGCATATATGTATTACAACCCCAATTGTTTCATCTCTTCCACTCCTCTTCACTCCTCCCTCGTCCACTTCCCATGGTGGACCTAGCCAGTTTAAGATTCTATATTCATTCCTGTACAGTGAGCATATCAATCTAATTCATGTTTTTGGGTTCTTTCCCTTGTCCTATCCCTCCCTTGCACAGCCTCCCCTTAGTGTGACCCACATCCCATAATATTGCCGCATTTGTTTTTGGTCTACAATCTGCAGATGAGGAAGAACCTGTGGTTTTAGCCCTTCTGAGCCTGGCTAACTTCACTTAAGATGATATTCTCCAGTTCCATCCATTTACCTGCGAATGACAAAATTTCATTCTTCTTTGTAGCGGAGTGAAATTCCATTGTGTATAAATACCACAACAAATCAGCATGTTAAGCAAAATAATCCAGACTCAGACAAGAAATACCACGTTTTTCTCTCATATGCAAATCTAGACCTAAAACAATCAAACAAAACAAAAATAAGGACATGAATGTAAACGGGAGGAGGGAAAAGAGAGACTGATGGGGAGTGAATGTAACTAAAGTATATTATGAAAACAGAGCAATGAAGCACATTTTTTAATTGGGGGAAAAAAACATTAAAAATGAGAGAATATCACAAACTCCCCTCTCCTCCATCATATGTGGATTATGTTCTAGAAGTTTTTCATGCAGAGAATTTTGCCCAGGATTTGAGCTTTAAAAAAACACATCACATCAAACATTTTAGAAGAGATTACAAACAACGTAAATGTCCATCAAGAGAAGATGAGCAGGTTGCTTATAGGACATTCAAACAATGGAATACCATGCAACTTGTAAAAACAGTGAGGGAGTTCTTCCCATATTTATGTGGAAAGATCTCTCTTTAAGTTTAAAATGAAAAAGAAAAATATCATTTGTATAAAATGGAGACAATATATGTATATTTGCTTCATGCTTATCCGAGCATAATGTAATAAAATATTTCCAAAAATTTACACAATGACCTGAGAGTAGTTACATGCTTACAGGAATGTGAAAACAACAGGTAGACAAGGTGAGAAGAAAACTTTCACTTTGTTATATATTTTGACCTTTCATATGAATGTTTTAACAAGTCACAAACTTGTTAAAAGTTTTTTAATAGCAGGCAGAAGAGGGATGAAGTTTTCTTTTATTCAATAAATTAGTTAGGTGAATTTTTTGACCCTCACTATAGGTCAGGCAATGTGCTAAATGTCTGACACATACTCACTCATTTATTTAACCCTTCCAACCATCCTATGAGGGAGAAAGTACTCATGTCATCCACATTCTAGACACATGAAAACTATGGGAGCTAGAGTTAAGCTACTTGCCCCAATCTGCACAGGAAAGACCTCCAGGTAGGCTGACTCCAGACCCCCTGTAATCAACACTATTCTAGCCAGTGGCCTCAAAGAAAGTCTCTATAAACAATAAAGCCAGTATCAGAGGATGTTGTTAAGTCAAAAATCTGGGAACACTAGTTAAAAGTTTGGAGAAGTTATTTCCTAGTAGTCTCAAACATGTAATTTCCTCTGAGTGGACACCTACTTTCTTACACACAGACACTAATACACTCTCATACTCCTGTACACACATATACATCCTCACACTCACACACACACACACACACACACACACACACACACACACACTCATACATTCTCACATTCATACCCACTCCCACATACATACACACACATGCTGTCACACACAACGACAGCCTTCTTTGGCCCCAGAACATTGATCCTGGTATATACTTCAGCCCAAGGACTTCTGGGCCCCTTTCAGCCCAATCTCAGGACTTTCCAAGCTAAAATTTGGGCCCCCCTATTTCTATCCCACCCAATCCTCTTATTCCCCCTAACATGCTTTATGCTTTCCAGTTCAGTCTTTCTTTTATGGCATTGACAACATTTTTCTCTTCCACGGGACCTTAAGAAGGAAAGATTGTTTTCCATTCTATTTATGCTCCCCCATTCTCTGTACTGAGAATGAATAATTTCATGCAATTTGATTTTTGACAAGAGAGAGGTACAATCCTTCATCCATCTAGGGGAACACTCATCCTCTTAGGACAAGCTTAAGCACATATCCCCACCAGCCCTCGAGGACACAGAACTACTGTGAGACCAATATTTTGTTCTGCCAACAAACCATTTAGTGTCCTTGGAGCACTGACCTGCAAATCTTCTAGATGCAAAACCGTTTTCAAGGGAGAATGAGATTCAGCATTTGACATGTGCTCCTTCAATTCCCTTTTGAACTCGCTCCCACTAAGAACCTAATGTTTCTTCTTCAACATTTTACTGCTGCCCTAAAATTCCCTGTTGTTCTGATATTTCACACACATCAGATAGCATCAGGCCAGGGATACTTTCTGTCTTTGTGGTGCATTGTTTTATTTTATAGTGCCTGTAAAAGGGTATAAAAATGAAAGCCCCATCTGGAATTATTCCATTTATCATAATTAATTACCATTAGAAATTCCTTCACATTTACCATACCATTTAATCCTCTATGACACTGATATTATTATTCCTCCCATTTTACAGATGAGAAAATTAGACACCACAATGGAAAATGACCGGTCCAAGTTCTTTTTGCTAGTAATTAGCAGAGCTAGAAGCTAAAGCCAGATCTGTTTTATTATAAATTCATACTTCATTTAACTGTTCTATCTGGCCCAACTCAAGTTCTACATCCTCAGTGGCCCAAACCCTCAGCTCCCTCATAGTCAAGCAAACTAATCAACCATTTTTTGTATCAACTCTCTGTATTTCTGTCATTATGTACTGCACTTCATTCCAGGCTTTGGGGTTACTCTGGTCTTGTGTTACTATTGTTCTCATATACTTTCCTTACCTAAATTTTAATTGTATTGTTAGCTCTTTAAAGTCAGAGAGCATCTCGTTTCCATCTTTGTGGCCCAAGTATAAAAAATCTTTTACACATTTAGGTGATTTCTAGATCATCTTGTTAATGGTAGTGGCCTTCTGCTATTCTAGGCTTCCTGGACACATACAACCAGGTCTCTCTGCCCATACAGATGTGGCACTAACATATTTCTTTCAGAATTCTGTACAGGAGCTAGTAAAAAGCAGCTCAAATATCCCACAAGAGAAGAATGACCAAGAAAACTATGGGATATCTGCATGAGACAATGTTACACACTATCAAAAATCATGTTTTGAGAAACAATTGGATAACATAGGAAAATACTTTCCAATTATTATATTACCTTTTATGTTTACAGCAAAGAAATAGACTTAGATAAAGTACACTAAAATGTCAACTTTTGCTGTCTCTGGGAGAGGAGGTAAAACTACAAAGAACTTTTATCCTTTCTGTCAGAACATTAACTCCTTTTCTGGTAATCTTTGGGACACTCAGTTCAATCCTGTGAGCTTCATTTCACTTTATCTATAAAAATAGAAACAATCCTGGTTACCTCACAAGGGCCTTATAAATAGTTAAGACTATGCCAATAAGAAACGGTTTATCTAGGTGTAGTGGTTCACAGCTGTAATCCCTGCACTCAGAAGGCAGAGGCAGGGGGATCATGAGTTTGAGCCCAGACCCTATCAGAGAGGGAGGGAGAGAGAAAGACAGAGATAGACAGACAGAGAGAAAGGGAGGAAGGGAGGAAGGAAGGAAAGGAGGCAGGGAGGGAGGGAGGCAGGGAAGGAGGGAAGGAAGGAGTTGAAAGAAATAAATAGCTTATAGGGAAACTGAGGTGGGAAGATCACTTGAGCCCAGGAATTTGAGATCAGCCTCATCAATACATCAAGACCCTATCTTGAAGAAGAAGGAAGAGGAGAAGGGAAAGAAGGAGGAATAAGAGGAAGAAAAATGGCTTGTAAATGAAAAATGATGATATTAAAATATATAATAAAATAATTATATGACCTCTATGCAGCTTTCATAACAAAGATTATACAGGAAATAATGCCCTGTGAACTAAGTATGGGAATTGTAATTTATCTTTTTTAACTCTACAAATTTCTCTTTTCTTTTTAAAAAACTAAGCCTGTGTCTATCTTGTATTCAGTGACTTATTGCAAAATGATTTTCCATGAATAATTCAAAAAGGAGAAACCCATCAATAACCTAAATAGTTCAACCTTTCTTTCTTTTTTTTCTTTTTTTTTTTTTTTTTGATATAGAACGGGGACTGGTCTTAATATTGTAACCTCATGGCTCCTCTTGCTTTGCCAACTGTGGTTATGGTGACCCCAATGGGCAAGGCATGACAAGAAACTTCTCACCCACCTGCTGAGGTCTACCTGCTGAGGGCCTCCTGCAGGCCCCACATAACCCACTCTATAGGCACAGCTACAGGATCAGTCAGGCTTCTCATCTGGTGAGTTCACCTGTGAGACCAAAATGCCATGCAAAGCCATTATACAGGTAGCCTGCCTACTGCCAGCCATCAGGTTCCATTCCAGGACCTCTTGACTTAGGCAGGGGTGTGTCCTGCCCAAGTTCCCCAGACATGTTTTCCTTACCTCCCTCAACCATCTTCCATCACATTCCACTCTAGGAGCAGCCATGCTCTGGTGAGAGTCAGTCTTGAAAGTAGTTCCCTTCAGTTCTACACATATGCATTCAGTCCTCACTCTGTGCCCAGCACTAGGACCTCTGTACTTTGCTTTAAACTTGAGTCATTTTTACAACTTCATTCCCCACCTTCCATTTCCTCCCCTTTCTACACAGCTCAGTCACATACATGACTTCCCTGCTAAGTGACCAATATGCCCACACCTCACCAAATGTCTAACAGTTTCAGCTCTACAAACCAGGAGGAACAGATCCAACCTTGATTATCTAAAAAGGCTTTAGCCACCCAAAATCCTTTAGGGAAAGCCCAGCTTTCTATATTTCCACAGGGTATACTCTTGTAGGCATCAAAACTTTCATGACATTCAAAGTTTTGCATGGAAATCTTTCTCCATTTGAGTCTGTGCTCTCTGCTTTCTTAAACAGATTACACTGAGTTTAACATCTTCTTAATGACTCATCCTGGGGAAGGTTTTCATATTTTGTTTTCTTCCCTAGCTGACTGGTTGCTCCAGATTTTCAAATATTTGCCTCTTTACTTCGGCCCTTTTCCATAACTTCAATCAAGGATAAGGGTGAAAAAATTCTTTTGGAGCTAATGCAATAAAGGGAGATAAAGATGATTCCAGACATGAGAGGCGATAATGTATTATGAAGTTATTCAATCACTTTGACCTTTTTTTAAAATTTTTTATTTTCTTTCAATGACTAAAGTGGATAAAAGGGCAAGACTTGTTGCTATGAAATATACTTCTAGGCGGGCATGGTAGGACACATCTGTAATCCCAGCAATCAGGAGGCTGAGAAAGGAGGATCGTAAGTTCAAGACCAGCCTGGGTTGCATAGTAAGTTTAAAGCTGTGTGGGATCTCTAGTGAAACCCTGTCAGGAAGGAAGGAAGGAAGGAAGGAAGGAAGGAAGGAAGGAGAAATGAAAGGGAAGAGAAGGGAAAGGAGAAGGGAAGGAAGAAAGGAAATTAATACTTTCAGATTTTCAGGGTTTCACAAAAGGTTTTTGGGTGCAGGGTTATTTTTCTTGGTTTTTTTGTTGTTGTTGTTGTTGTTATTGTTGTTTGTGGTACTGGGGTTTGAACTCATCACAAAAGCTTTTAGGGATACAAAGTTAGGCTTCCAAGCCTTTCTTAACGTCTTCACACGTGTTTTATTCCTCCAACTTAACAAAACTCCTAGTGCTGACTGATATTTGTTCACCTGATAGCATCTACTCAAGCCCTGTGGCATGCCTGGTATCTCCCAGGGCATGGTCCTCATAGCACTTCCCTCAGCTTTCTACCTCTTCTCTGTCCAGAGATTAATCAAAGAGCCTCTAGAATTTGATGTTAAAATTCTTCCTAACAAACAAAACTATGTACAAGTATAATCTCCACAATATTGGACAGAATCTGAACCCCAGAATAGGGATTGATACAACAGAATATGATAAGGATCCACAGTTACTGAGCAAGGAATCTAAGTACCTTTTATTGATAAGTGAGGAAGAATGTGTTCTAGATCAGCAACTACAGACGCACCACATTTATAAACATATAGATGCATTTTTCTGCTTTTATTAGTGTACATCAATTGCACAAAGCAAAGCGGTTTCATTGTGGTATTTCTGGAAATATGTATAATATACTTTGATCAAATTCACCCAATTTCTTCTCCTCACTTCTTGAACAAATTTTAATGGGTTTTGCTACTCTATGTTCATATATACATATGAACTACTTTGATCTTATTCACCCCCTCTTCACCCTCTCCTTTTGCCCTCCTCCCTCCCACTAGCTTCCACCCTAAATAGTCCTCCCATTTTACACTCATGACATCCTTTGGTTTTTTTAGGTCTAACTTCCACACATGACAGAGAACATATGATATCTGTCTTTCTCCGTCTGGCTTATTTCACTTAACATAATTTGCATTTCCATCTATTTTCCTGCAAATGACATAATTTCATTCTTCTTTATGGCTGAATAATACTCCATTGTGTATTTATACCACATTTTCTTTATCTACTCATCAGTTGATAAACACCTAGGCTGATTCCATAGTTTGGCTATTTTGAATAGTGCTGCTATAAACATGGGTATTGGGCTGAGGCATGGCTCAAGTAGTAGACAGCCTGCCTAGCAAACACAAGGCCCTGAGTTCAAACCCCAGTATTGCCAAAAAAAAATCAAACATGAGTGTGCAGATATTTCTATAGAATGCTGACATATACATGTATTTTTGAACACAAATATGCACCAAAATAGGTGACAGAACTATGAATAACTTTCCTGTCAGTTTCACTTCTCTGCATTTTCTAATGTTTTTCAAAGTGATTATGGATAATATATGAAATCAATCAAAAATCTGCAAAATAATTTTCTCCAATCAAAAGAAACTTTTCCACTGTTTGCCAGCTACTGCCAACCTTACTAATGCTTGAAAGAGACTCTTACTAAAAGCAAGAGCAGGGTGGGGAATGTACCTCAGTAGTAGAGCTCTCACCTACCATGTATAAGGTCTCAGGTTCAATCTTAATACCTCAAGAAAAAAAAAAAACAAGTGCATTAAATCCAAGAGACAGAAACAAAGGTACCAATAATCTGCATCAGGAAATCCCAAGTGCTATGGTTCAGAAGTCCCGGGAGTAGAGTGCAGAGAGGATGCAGGCAAGTGCAGGGCTGGGGATGTACCTCAGTAGCAGAGCTCTTGCCTACCATGTGCTAAGGAGACAATTCACCATGAACAAACAGAGAAGCTCCAGTGCACCAGTGGGCAGGAATTAGCCAAGAAGTAACAAAGAGCAAGGAGAGTGAGGTGGAGTTTATATAACAACTGTCGATCTGCCTCCTTTCTTCCCACACTTGGAACTCCATTAGCTAGGAAATACTTCAGGCAGCTGGAGAGCCAGAGTCCCTCTCTAGGGAAATTAAAAGGAGAGCCCCAGAGCTTCAGAACATAAAGCTCTGTACAGTGCAGATCAAGGCTCAGGACTGAACCCACAGGAATTAACTGAAAGTATGCACAGAATATAGTTCAACTCCAAATCTTTCTCAATTCCTTAGAGCACCTGCAACCAAGTCAGGAGAGCAGACTTCTCTGAAGTCCTGTTGAACTTCATGACATGTGGGGTCTCCCATTCAGTGGATTCCCTGGCACAGTGATCCAGAGAGGAAGCCCATCACTCAACAAGTTTTACTTAAGCTTGCCTTGGCTTCTAATTAGCTTTCCAGTGTCTCATTTTTAATGTGCACTGGCAACCTAGAATCTCTGAGAAAGCACCTACAATGAAAGGGAAGCATCTAAAATAGAATAAAAGCAACTCAGATGAAACCAAGATGATGTATGGAGAGAGGGAATCTTTTAAATGTCCATCAATATACCCAAAGACTTCATGAAGACACTGTATGATAAAATAAGAACAAGAAGCTATGTAAAAGGAAAAGCAAAAATAAATCAATAAGAAAAAACTCCCAGAAATCAAAAATAATATAGCCAAAGTAAAAATTCAACAAAAAGTATGGAAGATAAAATCAAGAAATCAAAACTTAAAGACAAGAAGAGGGAAAATGTGAGATAAAATACAGTGACAGCTTAGTGGGTGCTTACCTACATCAATTCTAAGTTCTACATATCTTAATATATTTAAGCCTTCATACAGTTTTATGAGGCAGGAGCTATATTTATTATGACCCACCCACTTCGCATATGAGAAAACAGGCATGGAAAGACTAAATAACTGCCCAAGGTCAGACACAGTTGGCATGTGAATGGCGTAGCTGGAATTTCAACTGAGAGTAGCCTGTTCCCCTTAACCATTAGGCTATACTGCCAGATGAAACATGAATGGTTAAAGCCCTCCTCTCCTGATTGGAACAATGAAAGGGTAATTTTTGAAGTATAATTGCAAAGTGCTGTCAAAGAGAAAATTATGGATGCCTTGAATAGCATCCTAGAGAAATTCAGTCCTGAATTTCCAGCTGCAGAACAATGGGACATCAAAATCCAGAACCTTCCTTTGAAGATGGCACTTCTGAACACGATGGACATTATTCAGCAAAAATACAAAGCTAGAAAGTAAATCAAAGATAACCAGCTCATTGTAATTGACATCTAATGGCTGAATATCCCTGGATTTCAAGTCTTAAGAATTACAAGGGAAAGATTTATATAGTTAGTAAATAAAATAATAATTAATTGCTAATCAGGATACTATAATGAATTGATGCTTTGGTTACCTATTTTGGAATCCAAATATATAGTAATACGTGATTAAATGTAAAAAGGAAGTAAGTGTGAGATTCAAACATGAGATAAACAGCTCCATAGACTAGGAAGGCAGAACCAAGAGCCAGGCTGGAGTTTTGACTACAGGGACCAGGAGCTCAGCTCTTCATGAGTCAGAGTTTAGAAGTTTTCTAGATTGTGGGGAATCAGGCTCACTGCTTGAGAGAGAGGACCTTACAAAACTCAGCTGATTTCTGCCTAAAGCTACAGCAGTGTTTCTCAACTTTTTTTCATTATTATCCCTTTAAGGAAAAAATATAATTTAAATATTCCCTAACAAGAGAAATTAAATGCTAAGGGAACAAGATTTTTTAAGGGTAGGAACGGATTGTGCTTGAAAGGGCCAACCCCTTGTAATAGCTAAGGTTTTCCACCCTCCAAAAGCAATTTCCACCTTTTTTTTTTTTTTTTTTTTTGGTGGGACTAGAGTTTGAACTCAGGGATTTACACTCACAAAGCAAGAACTCTGCTGCTTGATCCAGACCTCTAGTCCACTTTGGTCTAGTTATTTTGGAAATGAAGTCTTGCAAGTTATTTGTCCAGGCTGGTCTCAAACAGTGATCATCCCAGCCTCAGCCTTCCAAATCACTAGGATTACAGGTGTCAGCCCCAGATGCCCACCTCGATTTTCACCTTCCCATTGAGAACACGTGAGCTACAGCTTTAAAACCCACAGTCTTAGCAATGAGAACTGGACCTAACTGCTCACTGGCCGTATCACTGATTCTACTCCATCACTGTAGGCCAGGAACTTCTACCAGCAATTAAAAACCTGCAAAAATGATGCCAAAGAAGCATGTGAGAAGAGACAGGAAGAGAGAAAACAAAAAAAGTCTTACCAACTGGTAAATCAAAACTCCAAAAAACAAAAATTGGTTGCTAAGACATGAAGCCAACAAAATTAACAATATGCATTCACACTGGAAAATTAATTTCATAAGACAGCCTAACAAGCACATTAAATTAGAAGCATTGAGCAAGAGACAGAACGAGACAGAGAGAGTGAATATAACTTTCTCTAAAAGAGAATAAATTTTTTTCAGTGCTGGAGATCAAATCCAGGGAAAGAATACAAAATTTATCAACAAATGCAAGAAAAAGGCCTAGGAGAAGAGCTCAGTGGTAGAGTGTATGCTTAGCTATACCCAAATCCAAATACTGACTTTTGAATAACATTCTTCAATAAAAGGAACCAGAACTTAAAGACATACCCATTTACAACTGAAGAGGAAAAGACCAGAACAGAATACTGGGCTAGTCTAAATATTAAGACGTTCTCAAGGATAGGGAAGGCTAACAGTCTTTGCAACAAATGGTGCTGGAAGAATTGGATATCTACTTGCAAAAGAATGAAGTTGAGTCTTAACCTAACATCATTCACAAATAGTTAACTCAAAATGGATCAGAAGCAAAGCATATGAACTAAAACTCTCTTAGAACAAAACATAGATGACCCTGGATTGGTCAATGGTTTCTTAGGTCTGACTCCAAAGGCACAGCAACAAAAGAAAAATCAGGGCTGGCAGAATGGCTCAAGCCATAAGGTGCCTGTCTAGCAAGCCTGAGGCTCTGAGTTCAAACCCCCGTGCCACCAAAACAAATTTTAAAAAAAGAAAAATCAGTATATTGGTCTTCATTGAAATTAAGAATTTTTTGTTTATCAATGACTATCAAGATGAAAATATGGTCTTTAGGCTGGGTGTCAGTGGCTCACACCTGCAATCCCACCTACTCAGGAGGCAGAGATCAGTAGAACTGCAGTTCAAGGTCAACCCAGGTAAATAGTTCATGAGACTACAACACACACACACACACACACACACACACACACACACACACACACACACAAAAGGGACGGTAGAGTGACTCAAGTGGTAGAGCACCTGCCTAAGCAAGCATGAAGCCCTGAGTTCAAACCCTAGTACCACAAAAAAAAAAAGAGAATGAGACCTTCAGAATGGAACAAAATATTGCAAGCCACATATATCATGAGGATCTAGTGTCCAGAATATATAAACAACTCCTACAACTCAACAACAAAAAGAAAAAAATGAGTTGAATATTCCCCCAAAGCATCTGTAAAAATGGCAAAAAGAAAAAAAAAAACACACAGAAAGATGCTCAACATCATTATTCACCAGGGAAATTAGAATCAAAACAAGATGTTTCAAAAGCAGGGGGAGTAAGGGTGGGCAAGGATGTAAAGAAACAGGAAACTTCATGCACTGCTGATGGAAATGGAAGATGGTGCAGTATCTGTGGGAACCAGATAGAGGTTCCTGACATGTCAAAATAGAATCACCACAAAATCTAGCAATCCCACTTGTAAGTATATGCTTACAACAATTGGAAACAAGCGTTCACACAAAAATGTGTATTAAATTTTCATAGCAGCACTATTCACAATGGCCAAAATTTACAAACAACCCAAGTATCTATCAAAAGATGAATGGGTAAACAAGATATGGTATATCCACACAATGGAATATTATTCAACATTTAAAAACCACTGGTTCATACTACAATCTGAATGAATCTAGAATAAAACAAACTAACTGAAAGAAACCAGACACAAAACACCACATATTGTATGACTTCATTTATAAGAACCATTCAGAATCAGCAAATCCATTGAGACAGAGGCAGAGTTTTGGTTTCCAGGAAGGAAAATGAGGAGTGAATGGTAAAAGGAGTGCAGGACTTCTATTTGAGAGGGATGAAAAAATTCCAGAACTAGATAATGGTAATGGCTGCACAATTTGCCACTGAATTACATGCTTTAACTGGTTAAAATAGTAAATTTTAGGTTATCTGTATTTGCCACAACAAAAAAATTAAATGAGAAAGATAAAATTATGGAGATATATCAAAGGACACAGAAACCAACTTGAAGCATCTCCCACTGGCCTATCTGGGACAATATGAACATCAAAATAAGTGGGAATAGACAAATATTACTATCACTTATAAGTACATTACAACCGTCTGAATAAATAGAAAACCACAAGTACAAAACAATGTGAAAGTCCAAGAGAGGAAAAAGAAGCTTTCCTTTATAGTAAAACTCCAACTAATCTTTGTAGAAGGATGATTATGATTAGAAAATCACCATCTGGAGCCGGGCGCCAGTGGCTCACACTTGTAATCCTAGCTACTCAGGAGGCAGAGATCAGGAGGATCATGGTTTGTGAGACCCTCTCTAGAAAAAATCCAACACAAAACAGAGCTGGTAGAGTGCCTGTCTAGCAAGTGTGAGGCCATGAGTTCAAACCCCAGTGCCATCAAAAAAAAAAAATCACCATTTGGTAAACATCATAGTAAAAATTAATTCACACAAGAAGCATCGATGGATAGCAGCCAATAAACGTTTGGTGAAGAAGTAAAAATATCATAGTTTCAAAATACTTTCCCATAAAACGTGATAATCACAAAAGGAAAAAGAACGTTTTTCTAATGGAAAAGCCTGACAGATATCACCTTAATCAATCAACCAAAGTTAACATCGCCCATAATGGGACAAATCAAAATCATGTAGGAGAACACAGCATCTCTGTAGTCAGATGGACTGCAGAACTTGGCCAAATAACTCACCTCTTTAGACCTCTGCTCCCTCATCTAGAAAAGAAAGGAAGTAGAATGGATAATAACCAATTTCCTCTCCAGCTCTAAATTTCTATTATTCTGATACTTATTAAATACGTCTAATTAGATGTCATCATGTTCAGAACTTGGCAGGGGGAGGTAGAAGCTTTCCTTTCAATTTAAGTGGTTGATGTTCTTATATAATCAAATTGGATATAAATGACATACATAGTAAAACTTCTGAACTTGGACTAATTTTATAAGGACTACTGGAAAAGTCAAAAAATTGAGAGTTTTCAAAGCCATAATAATCATTCCTTTCAAGGAAATACCTAAGTTCAAACTAGGGTAGGAAAACGATTATATGGAAATTAGTGCTTATATAAATAAGTGCTTGAAAAGTTCTTCCCCCCTTAAGAGAGTTGAACGTGGCTGCTCTACCTAGAGAACACCATTCAGAAGCTTAGCAAAGTCTCTGAGATGCAGGGAAAAAACTCCAGGTCTTTGAGGCAAGGCACTCACATGTTCCCATCACTAAGAGCATCCCTCAATACTGGGCAGAAATCTCTACTTGGCCAAAAAGTCCCTGCTTTCTGAAGGATAAGATTAATGTCATTTAGTTAAGCAGGAGAGAATGGCTCTGTAAAATAACAAGCCCTCCCAGAGCAATTCAAATGATCAGCAACCTCATAAATAAATGCATCAATATTCACCTGACCAGTCATCAAAAAGTGAAGTCTGAACTGATCTTATTATAACATTCGGCTTCAGCTATCAGGTTTTATGCACACAGAAACACATTAATTGGTTAATTAGTAATCTTTTAAGGTTGGAAGAGCCAATTCATTATAATTTGTGCTACATTTTTATTATTCAGTCAATATACAGAACAAAGTATATAAATTCAAACTATCAGAGTTACTAATGGTTCTGGTAAAGAATGCGTTATTAGTTTGTCATTTCTTCTTTTAAAATTATTCTTCCTTCCTTCACTAAAAATATAAGCTAATGATAGCGCCCGTGAGCCATTTGGGTCTCTTTCCTCTCATCACCTGTGTCTGGTCAGTTACAGAATTCTGCCAACTTCCTTTCCCAATGTCTCTAGAATCCATTCTCAGTTCCACAGCCACCCTTTTAGGCCAATCCTCATCTCATCAGCCTTGGCTCAGCACAACAGACTTCATAGAGCACCAACTGTGGCTTGCCATGCCTTCCAAAGTCTAACCAGTCTGATGTGCCAACAATCTCTCCTTCTTTGTGTCTGACCCAAATTCTTTCTACTCAGGGAATTTTTAACCACATTCACGAGAGGAGCAGGACCAAAAGTACACTCCTTCAGAGCTTCCTTAAGTCCCCACTAAGCCATTCTTTGACACAACTTTAGAGCACACAGTCCTACATCCAGCACACATTGCTCCACCTTTCATCCTTCTATTGTAAATATCCTACTGAATTACTTGTTAAAAAGCCCCAATAATCCATTCTGTCAAATTTTCCTCAAAATAAATCCTCCGTCTTATTTGCTGACACCCCTTACTCCACTAGCCTTCTAAAGATGGAATACTCTACAGTCAGTCCTCAACAGTCTTCTCCTTTCTGTTTTCATCCAGTCCCATAAATATGCTTATACTGACAACGCCCAAATTTATATCTCCAGCTTCATACTCTTTCCTGAGCTCCAGAATCAAGCATTCAACCAGATACTCAGACCTTTTCCCAGGCTTATCAGCATAGCACGTCGAAAGACCTCCCCATTTCAGTATATGATATCATCCTCCACCTAACCACTCAAGTCAAAAAGGTTGGATTCACCCATTATTCTCCCAATCATTATCCCCCCTACATCCAATCACAAAACATTTCCCTTTCTACCTCTCTCTGAAGTAAATCCCAAATTCCACACCTGGTATCATGATTGGTCCAAGACATTTACATGTCTCACCTGGATTAGAGCAATGGACTCCTACCTGGAGACAGGGTCCCTATCATTCATTCAGACATTCATGCAGAAGATAGAACTGCACCAAAAGACAAATGAGTGTGGTATGGCATGCATTTAATGAAGCTTATTGCTGTTGGAGATGACCGCCTTGTTTCTTCTTTTCCTTTTTCCCTCTCTCTGTATTTTCCTCTTTCTATATACACGCCCCTCATTCTCTAACTTTTTCCTTTTCTCTCTCTCGTCTTACTTTCCTCCTTTTCTCTTCTTCCCCTTGTCTTACCAACCAACTAGGTACACCATGTAATAGAAAAATGCCAGGAGTTAGACATAGATGTAAAGTATTTATTCCTGTAGGCTGTAATGGTCAAGGAAGATAATTATGACAAAGCCAGTTTTTATTTCTGGCCCTCAATTGTCTCATCTATTAAATAAAGAAGCTATAGTGGATGGTCTCTGAGGACTCTTAAAGTTCTAGAAATCTATTTGAGGTATTTACTGAGGAAATCACTATATTCCTTGTTCTTAAAAGTCAGTAAATTCAATATTTTATATTTCAATATTTTATATTTTTGTTTCCAGAGGAAACAAAAAGCAAATTTGTTTTTTTTACAAGGTCTCCAATTGATCTTTCTCCATCAGGGGTCAGTAGAAAAAAATGAACCTCTGCCTTGGTACAGTCTGTTCAATAGCTCTGCAGTTATTTCGGTCTTCAGATCCATCTCAGGACAAATAGATTCCAAGGACCCAACAGGCTGCTTAATATGAAGGCAAACATTTATTAGACACTTACTGTGTTCCAGGCTCTGTGCAAAGACTTTTATTTTTCATTTAGTCCTCAAGATAAGTCAACACAAGGCAGATACTATATTATCTTTCACATTTTATGTAAAAGAAAACTAAGAGGCAAAGAGATTGAAATATGGTCAACGACACTACAAGGGTTTTGAATAGAGGCGCATAACATCTTAGGTATCTGGCACCAGCCATGTGAGCACTTGATAAATGCTCTTGACTGAGGAAGGCCACGGCACAAATCAACTTCTACAGCTGAAGACTGCCTAATGTAAACTCCGGTGACGCAAAGCAAAAGGTCAGGATAGGCAGAGACTATGGTCCGGGCGGGAGACTAAGGATATGATCAGCTTCCAAAAGAGATTAATATCCACAATCTCATTACTATTTGCAGAAAATTGAGAGAGCTATTGAGAAAGCATTGATACCGCCTAGAGGATTGCTTTAGAAACTGGCTGAAAAATTGGTTTAATTAAGACTAGGTATTTAAGTGAAATATCAGGTCAGCACATTTATGGAAGAATTTCACTTTTTAAAATGCTCCAAAAGATCTTCAGACATAGAACTTAATTTGCATTTCCTGAGCAACACCCGAGCAGAATCAGCTCTCGGGGAGTTTTTGTACCTGAGGAATTTGTGGATTTCCTGGCCAACAGGATCAATTAGCAGAATCTCTGAAACTCCACCCCAAATTTCTCACAGAAGTATCTTTGGATATCTAGAAAACCCTTGCTGAAGTGTGAGACTTCTGAAGGGCCTGGATATCTTCCTCAAACAGTGGTGGTTCAGTACTGATAGGAAGGGGGAATTGTATAACATTGCATGTTGCCATTCAACTGCCCTCAACCCAGTCCTGTGGTTAGATTTCTAAAGCTCCTTAAAACAGTGCTGCAGGGGCAGAAAGATCTAGAGAAACTCTCTGGATGCTCTTCACTTAGAGAACTGTAACACTGGTGAGGAAAGGAAGTGAGAGGGTGACGTACACAGGCATTGCCAGGTCATCAAGGCAGTGCACGTGAACTCCCAACTGAGGTCACGGATCCTCAAGACAAAAAGCAGTGTTGGTAATAGCAGAACAGATATTTGAGGAGCCAAGAATCTTCAGAGAGAATATGTGCATCAACCAGGACCAGGCCAAAGAAAGAGAGTTTGGAGGGTGGAAAAGGTTGAGGGGCCAACTATTCTACCTGGGAAGTACCCAAGGTCAAAACTACTGATGACTATCACCCTCACCTTGGTGTTCTAACCCTGTCCCTGAGGTCACTGTGCTCTGGAAAAAGAGAGTTAGGAACATTGCCAATAACAATAATGTCTCTATGGATAAAATATTTTTTCCTTTTCTTATACTTCCTTGGTAATATTTTTTTCTGTCGCCTCTAAGCGGTAGCACCAATGGAGTCTGTTTCTGAGTTTCTGATTTACTTTAAATTCAGTCAACTGCAATATAGAGCTAAAAATAAAAGAATTCAACCACAAAAAAATAATAGTAACAATGACAGCAGACATTAAATCCAGGTAAACAAACATAGCTTTTCTTTCTCTTTATTCAAGAAAGGTAACATTACTGACTCTACCCACCAAAAGAACATTAAGCACTTTAGCCATCCCACTGAAATCTCATTTTTCTCCCTTCTTTTCAAAATGAACTTTTAAGTTCCAATTGTCTTGAAAGTATATCAAGACGTGACATTCTAAGCAGTCACTGGGAGTGTATAATAGCTATAATTAACTCTGTTTGTATACCAGACAGACTTATATTTCCCTATAAATATTCCACCAGAAAAATTTCTGAAAGAGGGCAATTATGCTGAGAGGTTTATCTGTATGGTATTTGTCAAAAGAAAAATGTGCTGCAGTTCCTATTTGAGAAAATTATTTCCTGGAATAATGCAAGATTGTACACTTATCAAAGGAAAAAAATGAAGAGTTGTCTTGAGCTAAAATGATAAAGCACATTTACTTTAAGCTGTAGTCCTTTGCCCCCCTCATAAAAACACCACGCACACACAAAAGGATGCAAAATCATATCATCTCAAATTCTGACACCATCACTGGCCACTGAGAGAACATCAGGGAACAGAAATCTCACGTGCATGTATACTCTGCCAGAGAAAAAGTCCATTTTGCTCCTAACCTTACAGCTCAAAATGAAATTGCCATTTGAAACTGAAATCTTTCTTGTGCTTATAGTTCTTACTTAGCATATGTTATATTCATTTTATTCTTCCTCCACAACTTGTCACATAATTGTTAATCTGAGTTTTCAGGGGGAGAAAAACAAAAATGTTCAGTGTTCCTGTTTGCTTTTGTATCCATTTTGCTCCCCCCACCCCCCCACCACAGTTTCGTGATCACACATACAGCCTTCAATCTAATTTAGCAGAAGAGTTTCCACACTTCTTGCAATGCTAGTTACAACTTCTGTAATCTGGTCCTTGGGGACCTGTGAAGTCTAACTAATTCAATCTGGAAAAATCAGTCCCTTTGACAAAGGTATTCCTAAGAAAGACATCCATGTTCACACCCAGGCGTGGAGTTGATATTCATGGGTGCAGCCCTCTCATTGCTGATAATAAGCATCTGTTCTCATAGGTTCCAACTTCTTTTCTGATTGGTCAGTGCCCAAGCCATCTCAATTGTAAAATATCTTTAACAACCTGAGTATTAGTCAAAGAAAATCTTTATCAAGTCAAGTATCAAATCCTTCCAAAATATAACATATCTTCCAGATAACTGAATTCATTAGCTCTGGGGTTAGCTTCATAGAACGTCATTAATAGCCTTACAACATGATTCTAGTACACAAGAAATGAACAGCAGTTCTTCCGCATACCTTTCTAGATACCATCACACTCTCACAATGAAGCTTTGGGCAAAATGTATCTGCACACACAATCCTTGACACCTCACCTTCCATTCACTCTTCCAACCTCAGACTTACCACCACACATCTTCTCTCTCCATGCCCTACTCCTATCACTCCCTGCAAACTGTTTTAAGGATGTCCCAGTGACCAGACTACCTCATCTGTGGGACCCCCCCATTTTATCTCAATTGACTTATCTGCAGCATTTCACCCTGTTAATCTTTTCCTCTTACTTAATACCTCTCAAGACTTCTGTGACATTCTCTGTTACCGTTTCTCATCTCTCTCCTTCTCAACCTAATAGCCTTCCCCTTTCTCCATGAACCTCTAAAGCACTAGTCTTCCCCTGATCTTCACTCTGTCTATACCCTCACTTAGGGCAATCACATCTCCTCTTCTGGCTCTATATCAATATGCAAGGCTGCGAATGTGTAAAACTAAATTTTTCATTTAAATCTGGTGATCAGCTCTATTTCCCATTTCAGCAATGACTCCATCAACCAACCAGTCCCCTAAACCAGAAACTTGGCAATTATGCCTGACTCCTACTTCTTCTACTTCAATAAATAATTCCAGTCTAGTATGCCTTCTTAGTGTGCCCTGCATGTCTCACACTTAGTCCCTCTCCACTGCCACAGCCTTGGTTCAATCCCTAATTTCCCCATTTCTCAATCAGCTTCTGATTACTTTGTCTTGCCCACTAATACAAGAATATTTCAGAAATGACACTACCCTGCACGTATCACACACACACACACACACACACACACACACACACATCTAGAACTTGCTTTCTCTTACAAATTTTCACAGCCCTCTGCACACACCATTATCACTTATATCATATTCTAATATGCTGGGTTATTTTTCTCCCCAGCTAAACTATCAGCCAATTGAGGAAAACTCCCAAGACTTACGGAGCTTGGTTGACACCGTGCCCACTTCACATTTGTGGAATGAATCAACTGAAAAACACTAATGATCTTAAACTGAGAAGAACTGAAGAAATGAAAAGGGGCTGAGAAACAAAGCTCCATCTATGGTACATCCCAATGAGAGGTGGGGGAGAGAATGTAACCCAGGTCTTCCCAATCTTTGCTGGCTCATGCATCCTTTTAAGAATCTGATGAAAAATTAAGATATTTTCCACAGGAAAAAATGCTCCTACATGTATTAAATGCAAAATTCTGCACTGATTTTCAAGGATTTCTCTCTACTGACATCCTAGAATCCGTAACTCCAAGGTATCACAAAGAAGCAGATGGGATATACCAGAGGTGGGTATGACTGAAAATGGGAATTTGTTCCAGAAAAAAAGGAAATTTCTCCTATATCACATATTACACAAATCTACTTTAATTTACCTGCAAAGTATTAGGGAAAATATTTTTATTTAGGTGTAAAAACACTAAGCCATAAAGGAAAAGACTGACAGACTGACAATATAAACTTTATAATATAAGACATCATAGAGGAAGAAAAACGACAAATGTAAAAGTGTATATAATTTGTGAAATACATAAAATCTAGCCATTTATATCCAGGAAATACACACACACAAAAAAAACTACAATGGAAAAGGGGATGAGAATAAATATTGACAGAACAAATGCAAATGGCATTTGGGGGAAAATAAACTCAACAATCACTAATCAAGGAAATATAAATTAAAACAACTGAGTCATTCTTCTTTATCCCCCAGATTGGCTAAACTTAACAAGATTGGTAATATCCAGAATTCCCAAGGATGTGGTCAAAATAGATGTGTTTATACACTGATGGTGGGAATGAAAAGGGGTATTCTTTCAGAGGCAATTTAGCAGCACCTATCATACTATAAATGTACATACAGTTCTGCCCAGAAATTCCATAGGTAAGCCTCTATTTTAGAGAAATGCTTACACCTGTGCACAAAGATGCATTAGCAAGGATATTTACTGCAGTATCAATTATAGTAGAAAAAGTTAAATTCCACTTAAAGAAGAAAAATACTATAATTTAAAAGAAAGCAGTTGATCTAGTTGTTGTTGGGCATATTGATAAATATAACCATGTGTGTAGTATCATCCCATTTGCTTTTTTTAAAAAATGAACTATACACTTGAATACACACATAAATTTGGAAGTGAAAGGTCTAGGCACAAAGACTGCCCAAAAGGGCTGGGCACTCAGAACGAGAAGCTGAGAGGCGTACTCTTAGTCTAAATTCTTTAATGTCGTTTGAACATTTTACAACCAGGCTAAACAGGAGCAGGAAAGTCCTTTTGGGAAACATTCCATCATACGGTCCAATCCCCTCAGTCATTCTGGCCTGCAAAATTTCTCATCCTGTTGCCTAATTTCTACTGTCAACTGACATTTCATTTCATGCACAGATTGTTTGCTTGCTCTCTCTTGGTCCACACCAAAGCCTGTGGGTTCAAGAGGACAATCATCACCACTCTTGCCTCTAGGGGTAGTCACACACCAACTGCAGAGTCATGACAGCATCATAAAGAAGCAGGAGACTTGTACATCACCCAAGAAAACCCTGCATCCTGTTTGTGCTGTTTATTTCATTCTCTTTGAAGACTTTTCAGAAGTGACTATGATTCTGTATAAATGGATAATGTTCAATGACAGGTCTATATTAAGTTGTAAATGAAATGACATTGCTTCAGCATTTAGCGTGTGGGCTGTGAAATATGTAAGTTTTTGAGAATGTTCTCATAACCAAATGGGAAACAGAAATGATAAAATAAACCACATGCTTCTACTAGAGATCACTGTGGTAATCTCCCCTTAACCTCTCTGCATCCTAGCAATTAGTCATTAATTTCAATCTGGATTTCCTCAAGATAAGCAGGTTTTGATCCATGGGAATTCCTTCCTTCACATCTCCTATTACCAGGTTACATTTGTGACACCTAGGACACAATCCTAGCAATCCTTTAAATGCCTAAATAAATGACAGTCTCCTGACTCACCCACCTACTGTTCTCTTAACATTGCAGCCTCCTAATAAATTTGAATATGTATGTATATATGTGTGTGTGTGTATATACACATACATATACCTATATAAGATATATCTGTATATATACATATGCGTTGAATTGGTTTTGCCATCAAACCCTGAGATAAGTGTTTCTCATCTACTTTTTAATCAGCCAGATTAAATGATTTAAATTTTTTTCTTTTCAAAAACTTAAATATGGTTCACAGAAACAAAAGGCATTACAATATTAGGGGGGTCATGTCTTACCATTTAGGGTACTGTCGATGTTAGCATCTAGAATGTAAAGAAAAAACAAACATGGAAAGGCTGAGTTTCCCATGGAACCTTCTCCAAAATAGATCATATCCTAGGGCACAAAGCAAGCCTCAGCAAATATAAGAAAATAGAAATAATACCATGCATACTATCTGACCACAATGCAGTAAAAGTAGAACTCAACAACAAAAGTAAAGACAAAAAACATGCAAACAGCTGGAAACTAAATAACTCATTACTTAATGAAGAATGGATCATCGATGCAATAAAAGAGGAAATTAAAATGTTCCTGGAAGTCAATGAAAATGAAAACACAACCTACCGGAACCTATGGGACACAGCTAAGGCAGTCTTGAGAGGAAAGTTTATAGCCATGAGTGCATATATTAAAAAGATTGAAAGATCCCAAATCAATGACCTAATGATACATCTCAAACTCCTAGAAAAACAAGAACAAGCAAATCCCAAAACAAATAGAAGGAGAGAAATAATAAAAATAAGAGCTGAAATCAACGAAATAGACACCAAAAAAACCATACAAAGAATTAATGAAACAAAAAGTTGGTTCTTTGAAAAAATAAACAAGATCGATAGACCCCTGGCAAACCTGACTAAAATGAGGAGAGAAAAAACCCAAATTAGTAGAATTAGGAATGCAAAAGGGGAGATAACAACAAACACCATGGAAGTCCAGGAAATCATCAGAGACTACTTTGAGAACCTATATTCAAATAAATTTGAAAATCTAAAAGAAATGGACAGATTTCTAGATACATATGATCATCCAAAACTGAACCAAGAGGAAATTAATCACCTGAATAGATCTATAACACAAAATGAAATTGAAGCAGCAATCAAGAGTCTCTCCAAAAAAGAAAAGTCCTGGACCTGATGGATTCTCTGCTGAATTCTATCAGACTTTTAAAGAAGAACTGATACCAACCCTCCTTAAACTGTTCCATGAAATAGAAAGGGAAGGAAAACTGCCAAACACATTTTATGAAGCCAGTATTACACTTATCCCAAAACCAGGCAAAGACACCTCCAAAAAGGAGAACTATAGGCCAATCTCCTTAATGAACATTGATGCAAAAATCCTCAACAAAATAATGGCAAACCGAATTCAGCAACACATCAAAAAGATTATTCACCACGACCAGGTAGGCTTCATCCCAGGGATGCAGGGGTGGTTCAACATACGAAAATCAATAAACGTAATAAACCACATTAACAGAAGCAAAGACAAAAACCACTTGATCATCTCAATAGATGCAGAAAAAGCCTTTGATAAGATCCAACATCATTTCATGATAAAAGCTCTAAGAAAACTAGGAATAGAAGGAAAGTTCCTCAACATTATAAAAGCTATATATGACAAACCTACAGCCAGCATTATACTTAACGGAGAAAAATTAAAACCATTCCCTCTAAAATCAGGAACCAGACAAGGATGCCCACTATCTCCACTCCTATTCAACATAGTACTGGAATTCCTAGCCAGAGCAATTAGGCAAGAAGAAGGAATAAAAGGAATACAAATAGGTAAAGAAACTGTCAAAATATCCCTTATTTGCAGACGACATGATCCTATACCTTAAAGACCCAAAAAACTCTACTCAGAAGCTTCTAGACATCATCAATAGCTATAGCAAGGTAGCAGGATATAAAATCAACATAGAAAAATCATTAGCATTTCTATACACTAACAATGAGCAAACGGAAAAAGAATGTATGAAAACAATTCCATTTACAGTAGCCTCAAACAAAATCAAATACCTAGGTGTAAACCTAACAAAAGATGTGAAAGACCTCTACAAGGAAAACTATACACTTCTGAAGAAAGAGATTGAGGAAGACTATAGAAAGTGGAGAGATCTCCCATGCTCATGGATTGGTAGAATCAACATAGTAAAAATGTCGATACTCCCCAAAGTAATCTACATGTTTAATGCAATTCCCATCAAAATTCCAATGACATTCATTAAAGAGATTGAAAAATCTACTGTGAAATTTATATGGAAACACAAGAGGCCACGAATAGCCAAGGCAATACTCAGTCAAAAGAACAATGCAGGAGGTATCACAATACCTGACTTCAAACTATATTACAAAGCAATAACAATAAAAACAGCATGGTACTGGCACAAAAACAGACATGAAGACCAGTGGAACAGAATAGAGGATCCAGATATGAAGCCACACAACTATGAGCAACTTATCTTTGACAAAGGAGCTAAAAATATACGATGGAGAAATAGCAGCCTCTTCAACAAAAACTGCTGGGAAAACTGGTGAACAGTCTGCAAAAAACTGAAACTAGATCCATGTATATCACCCTATACCAAGATTAACTCAAAATGGATCAAGGATCTTAATATCAGACCCCAAACTCTTAAGTTGATACAAGAAAGAATAGGAAATACTCTGGAGTTAGTAGGTATAGGTAAGAACTTTCTCAATGAAACCCCAGCAGCACAGCAACTAAGAGATAGCATAGATAAATGGGACCTCAAAAAACTAAAAAGCTTCTGTTCATCAAAAGAAATGGTCTCTAAACTGAAGAGAACACTCACAGAGTGGGAGAAAATATTTGCCAATTATACATCAGACAAAGGACTGATAACCAGAATATACAGGGAACTTAAAAAACTAAATTCTCCCAAAACTAATGAACCAATAAAGAAATGGGCATGTGAACTAAACAGAACTTTCTCAAAAGAAGAAATTCAAATGGCCAGAAAACACATGAAAAAATGCTCACCATCTCTAGCAATAAAGGAAATGCAAATTAAAACCACACTAAGATTCCACCTCACACCTGTTAGAATAGCCATCATCAGCAACACTACCAACAACAGGTGTTGGTGAGGATGTGGGGGGAAAAGGAACCCTCTTACACTGTTGGTGGGAATGTAAACTAGTAGAACTACTCTGGAAAAAAATTTGGAGGCTACTTAAAAAGCTGGACATCGATCTACCATTTGATCCAGCAATACCACTCTTGGGGATATACCCAAAAGACTGTTACTCCAGAGGCACCTGCACATCCATGTTTATTGCGGCACTATTCACAATAGCCAAGTTATGGAAACAGCCAAGATGCCCCACCACTGACGAATGGATTAAGAAAATGTGGTATCTATATACAACAGAATTTTATGCAGCCATGAAGAAGAACGAAATGTTATCATTTGCTGGTAAATGGATGGAACTGGAGAACATCATTCTGAGTGAGGTTAGCCTGGCCCAAAAGACCAAAAATCGTATGTTCTCCCTCATATGTGGACATTAGATCAAGGGCAAACACAACAAGGGGATTGGACTTTGATCACATGATAAAAGCGAGAGCACACAAGGGAGGGGTGAGGATAGGTAAGACACCTAAAAAACTAGCTAGCATTTGTTGCCCTTAATGCAGAGAAACTAAAGCAGATACCTTAAAGCAACTGAGGCCAATAGGAAAAGGGGACCAGGAACTAGAGAAAAGGTTAGATCAAAAAGAATTAACCTAGAAGGTAACACCCACGCACAGGAAATCAATGTGAGTCAATGCCCTGTATAGCTATCCTTATCTCAACCAGCAAAACCCCTTGGTCCTTCCTATTATTGCTTATACTCTCTCTACAACAAAATTAGAGATAAGGGCAAAATAGTTTCTGCTGGGTATTGAGGAGGGGGAGCGGGAGGGGGTGGAGTGGGTGGTAAGGGAGGGGGTGGGGGCATGGGGGAGAAATGAACCAAGCCTTGTATGCACATATGAATAATAAAAGAAAAATGAAAAAAATAAAAAATAAAAAAAAAAAGAAAGGCTGAGTTTCCAGGAATTCTCAGCAAAATGAACTCAGAAATAAGACCATGTTCATTTTTCCCTTTCTCGTGTTCAGAAATGTTGATCGCACCTGGCTCACGCTCGTTTCTATGATAATCACCCAAGAGAGTCCACAGGTTCAAGGCAGTCCCTGCCTGGGTCCACACCAGTTCTCTGGTGAGGTTTGGTGAAATACAGCTGGTACCCAAGCCAAGGATGAATTTGTAGCTCTAGGCCTTTCACCTTTGTTTCCCCTCCTGAGCCTGGGTCCTTTCAGGACAGAACATTGGAGGGAATGCCTTAACATAAAGTCAAATGGAAAAGTGTCTTTCTCCACTTTTTATGCCAATCAGGCAATTCATTTTCCTAGTCTGCCTCATAAACACAGCCAAACTGTCCCCTACCAAGAGACACCTGTTAAGAAAATGAGCACCCAGTCCTATCTCATGTTTTCCAGGATCCTCAAACTACAGTGTGATTCATATAAATCATTTCACATGGTATAGCTTCATACATGCCTCATTTACATAGTCTACCCTGTGCAGTCTATGTTGTTATAAGTAATGCACCCACACACCACAGATTTTAATGCATCCTGGAAAGCAAATTACTGTCCATGGTAAGTTATCTGACATTTCTGACCAAATTAGTTGATTATTCATCTGAAGACCAACAAACTCAGCTTCTATTGAACCATGAAGGAAAGAGAAAAGCATACAGGGATTACACAGATATTCTATAATTAGCAATTGGAAAAAAGCTGTTTGGAATTCTTTCCTTAGCATGGTTAAACTGCAAAAGGTCTGCAGAGGTCATTTAGTTCAGCTCCTGCTTCAGCCTGCTTCAGACTCCAGGGATCCATTAGCATAGTCCAACAGAAAGAAAAAGATATAAACTAAGAAAATGTGTTTCTTGTAGCACACTTGACAGCTACATTTTTCCTAGGGCTACTCCATGAGAAGTAGTACAAGATGTTAAGAATAACTCAGGAGAAGTTAAAAAAAAAAAAAAGGGTTCTAGGGATATAGAAGAAAGTTGGCTAAAACACAAATAAATAAAGCAAGAAAAAAGATAGAAGGGCCCCATTCACTGAGCTCTGGTTACCCCTCACCTGGCCAACGCAAGCAACTCCACCAGCTTATTTCAATGAAGTAAAAAATGAAGCAGAAAATGGGGATTTGGAGCTACTTTCCTATTTCCATACTTCTAATTATTCCTAATCCACATTCCCTAGATGGCTTAATCATTAATAGGCTGAAGCTATGATCTAGTATAACACTGGGTTAATTGCACTCTTTGTGTTGCCAAGGACAGAAATAAATTAAGCTACCTCAAGTAATGAGGGTTCACTATTCAGATGGTCACGGCAACATGTGTGGTTTCTCCTTTCTCTACCTATTCATTCTCTCTCCCACAATCCTCTAGCACTCAGTCCAACTGGCTGATCCTCCCCATTAGCTCATATCAAATTCCAGACAGAGTCTGTTTACCAATGTAATTACTTAACTCCCAGTGGTCATAGTTTTTCTTGCAAGATACTCACTAACCTATGAGCTCGTTGCCCTGAGGTCATGTGATTGCCTCTGATCAATCAGTGGGTGCCCATTGTACAAGCTATAGTTTAGGTAAGTTTCTTGTGGCAGAGGGCTGTGAACCAAAGCAGATTTCTCAAGAAAAGGGTAATAGGTGTATGGGTCAGATAGGACGGGCCCTCCAAAAAGGCTCATGTGTTGAGTTGGTCCCCAACTGATGGATCCAATCATTGAGAGGTGACCAGACCGTGAGGACTCCAGCCTAATGAACGATTAGTCACTGACGGACTCACTTCTGACGGCGTTATTGGGAAGAATTGGGAATTTGCAGAGGAGGGGCCTAGCTGTAAGAAGTAGTCACTGGGAGGGGGTCATGTCCTTGGGGCTGTATCTTGTCCCAGGATCCTCTCTTTTTCTCTCTCTGCTTCCTGACTGCCATTTGCTCCTCTACACACTCTTGCCACCATGATGTCTTACCACAGGCCCAAAAGCAATGGCGAAAGCCAACCATGGACTGAAACTATGAGCCAAAATAAATCTTTCCTCCCTTTAAGTTGCTCTCTCAGGTATTTGTCACAACAGCAAAAAGTCTGACTTACACAGTGGGCATCTCAGATACATGTCTGTGTCAAACTGCCACTAAATACTTAAATCGAAATAAACCACTGATTTGGAGGCAAGAGTCTTTATGGGAACAGGGCCAGCTTCATGGATTTACCACTTATATAGTACAGAGCACTTAGAAGGGCCCACACATGGTTTAATGCTCTTCTGTGACCATTTTGAAACTCTTAATAATTTTTCGAACAGGGACTCCATATTGTCATTTTGCATAGGGACTTGCAAATTATGTAGCTGTTCCTATACAGGGTTTTTTATTATATTATAAAAAATGAGAGGAGTTTTGTAGAATCAAATAATTCTGGATCCAGGCACTTCTTCTGAGATGATCTCTCCAAATACTCATTTGACAATAAAAAAAGCTGAGGTCAAAGAAAGGATAATTGGCATAATCAAGATCCCACAGTGTGTCCTGGCAATACAGAATTAGAACAGATTTGTATTATTTCAAGTACAGACATCTCATGTCTCCATGTGGCAGGCTTCCTCTCACCAAGGAATGCCTGATATTGGTCTACTTTGCCAGAATGTTTGTTAAAGTATTTAGAAAGCTCATAAAATGAAGGTTGATATAAAAACACAAGTATCAATCTTTCTTTGTTCAGTTTTACAGCTTGTTTCTTCACCTATGTCCTCCTCAAAACAAATTCCACTGACAATCCCCAGAATCTACAACAAAAGCTGAGTGGCAGAATGCAAACTAATAGAATCTCCATGGAAGATCATTTGGTAATAAATAGGAGAACTCAATGTTTTTACTCCTAAACCCACAATTCTAATTCTGGATATCGTTTCACATATGTATAAATATGCATGTCCATTGTGTATTACTAATAATAGAAAAAAATTGGAAGCAACTTAAATATCCATCAGTAGGAATCTGATTTTATAAAAAAGATAATACTATGTTCATGCAACAGAATACTATGCAGCTCTTTAGAAAAGTAAGTTAATCTACATTTACTGATATGAAACAATTTCTGATATGTTGTTTCATAAAAAAAGCAAGATACAAAAGAGAACAGAGAATGCATCTATTTGTATGGGAAAGGATATATAGTTACATGCCCTATGACTATACTCACACATGCAGTGGGTATTTGCATATGCACAGAATCTGTTTAGAGTTGACTGACTCCAAGGAAAAGACATAGGGGACTCAGAAACAAGAATGTGTGGGACATTTTTATTCTGTGTCCTCTTGTTCCCTTACAATTTATACTACATGCATATATTATCTTTTTAAAAATTAATTAAATTAAATGAGTTGCCTGAAAGGGAGCCCCGATGACACTGCTAAGACTGTATCACATGTACAGTGGTGAGGAACATATAACTGCTATTATCTTTATTAAAGTTTTTGCTGTGGTCTGTATATTATTTACAACTCATAGCCAAAGGAAATTAAATGCACTTAAATTATAATGAAAAAAATAGTCCTCTCCCCTCCTTACCCTACTTTACACAAACAGAAAAATCTGAAAAGTTTTCAAACCCTGCACAATTCACTGACACAGCCGTGTGACACAGTGGAGAAAATGAAAAATATTCCCAACTCTTCCTTTGGAACATTTTCCTCTAGGTAGAGAAGGAAGCTTAGTCCTCCGGTGGTCCTGCTTCCCCTGGGAAAACTGTAGTTCTTCACTAGGAATCAAAGACTGGGAATGTCTTTCCCCTACACATCTTCTTTTTTGTCCCACTTCCATGCATTCTGTATTTATGCAAACCACATGAGGTGAATCAAAAATGGCCACAAATTCTGTGACACTCCACTCCTTAGGAGGCAGCATCTGTTTCCATTTTTTTTATTCTGGGATGCCCTTCGACTGCTTTTACCAATGGAGTATGACTCCATTAGGCCAATGCTAAGCCTAGTCTTTGACAGAATGGGCAGAGACCTGAGTAAGACACTGTGGAAAGTCCCAACTGCCCATCTAAAGAGAACATGTGGAGGTGCCCTAACCGAGAGAGGATAAAGGACCCAAAGTCTGACAGCCATTCCTGTCAAGATACCAGCCATGTGAGTGACACCATCATGGGACCTTCAGCCCATACCAGACCATCAAGAGTCTCTAGTCACTGCCATAGGAAGCCGAAGAATCACCTAGCCAAGCACTGTTCAAATTTCTAGCTGACAAACTTATGAGAGATAATTCAAAAGTCATTGTGTTAAGACGCTAAATTTGGGGGTAGTAGTCCAATGCAATAATACATAACCAGAATACTATAATATCAAATGTTAAATGCTGATATCTTCAAAATTTTTTGCTCAAAATTTAGTTTTTTCTAACTTACCTTACTTTCTAAGAAATGACAGCACTTTCTCAAGTCAGGCGGCATGGCTACTGAGAGGAGGGCTGAGGTCCAAGTTAAAATAACAGAAGAATTTCTCTAGCACCTCCTTCCCACAGTGCCAGAGACAAGTCTACACAGGCCAAGCTGAGACCATCCCCTGGCTTCAGGACTGCAGAGATGATGGCCAGAATCATCTCTAGCCCACATGATGCCACCATCCTTGTGATGTCCTTTGGCTGGTCCCCACCAATCCAGTACTCCACCCACATCCACTCATAAAACTCATGTCCCCTGCCACCATGTCAACCATTTCATGGGGTTCACATGTGCTTATTCTTGGAGGTAGCACATGAGCAGACCCTCTAGTTCAGCCCTTGCCCTCTCGGGCTGGCTGAGAAAAAAAGTCAAGCCTTAGAAAGAGAGATTCCTGGATTAACTTCCCTCAACCCACAACGACTGGCAGTTGCCACCCACTCCAGCCCATGTGCCTGTTCTCACCCACCCACAGGGTTGCCAAGGCCTGAGGGAGGTGGCACCGACAGAAATCATAATTAGAGATTTCATCATATACTTTAGCTCACTGAGAACAAACTCTTCCTTCCAACATGCAAATCTATTGTTTGACTTTCAAACATCCAACTAACTTTCAAACACATTGTTGGAAACTCGTTAGATGAAAAAAAAAAAGTATGACACTAGCTCTTCTGCATTATAGACATGACCTTAAGATCCAGAAGAGGGCATTTCCAGTAAAAGCAAGAATGGAAAATTCAATGAGGTCTGCAAGTGTGGTTCAGTTAGGTCCAGATTGCACCAAGTGAACTTGGGCACAGAAGTTATGAGAGTGGAAAGGAAAAGCTACAAAGAGGTCCTTTGCCCCTCCTGGGTTCCTACTTCAAGAGAGTATATTTCCAATCAACTTCATGGAAGACTTTTCACTACTGTTTATGCAGACACTAGAAGTATCTGTATTAAAGAAATGAGTTGACCGTCTGAATATTATGATAGATCAATTAAGTCTGGATATTAACAAGGAGAGAGGTGTCACTTTGAGGGAAAGCTTTTTCCTCAAAGGGTAAAGGAAGAAATTTTAGGACTTCCTTCAATTATCTCAATCATTTTTCAGTCCCTCACTGCATACAAAATATTGAAGGAAAAACTATTTCCATAGTATCCTTGGGTCAAGTCTATGGAGCCAGAGCAAAGCCAGGGGCCAAGGAGGGAAGAAGAAAGGGCAGAGCCACCCAAGTTACCTGTCTGGTGCTTAGACTGGTCCAATTTCAGTAAGAATCACACAAACCTCTTCGTTCCATCTGCTTTGTTCACCTGACCTTTTTCAATTTCTTTTTCCTTTCTCCATTACCCTAAGGGAGTAATCTAGCCATCCTGGCTTTCTTTGCATGCAAAATGTAACAGTTTCTTTTTCTTCTTTCAGATAAAGGCAGGCACCGGGAGAGGAAGGGAAAAAAAAAAAAAGTGCCTGGCTTCTTCAAATTAGCTCTGAAATAAAAGTCACTGCCAGATGTTATATAAAAGGTGACGTAATCCTAAAGTACTTCATTACATATGCAGCTCAGCTCTTCAGCCCAGGAGGAGTTTATTACATTTTGTCGATTTCATTTTCTGTACCCACATCATTTTTACATAATTTTTTTCCTGCCTGACAGACATCTTCACATTTTCATAGCAACCATCAAGATAGCGTTACAACAGCACAGAGAACCAGGTTAGCAGTTTACAAATAACAGTGCTAATAAGTCAGATTTGTCCCTGAGATACAAATCAGGAGTAAATGGTCTATCCATGCATGTGAGAAGCACATCTATTTTCGAATAATAGGGAAGAAAGTGGAACACGATTTCAGCTGACACTATGTTCTTTCAGAACATGTACCAGATCTATTCTACAAGTAGGGAAATAGGGAAATGCCAATCTAAACTTATTCTTGCAATTCTCTTCATTTTTCTAAGAAATTCCTGGCTTGGAATGAAATAGATAGCCATGGCAAATGCTTTGAGATCGAACTTACTCCCTTTTCAGATTGGCACAAAATTTTGAAGAAAACACACCATTTGTACTAATGAAATATCTAGCTACTGAGATGCTTTTAGTGCAAACACTGTGAGACACTTTCTCCCACTTGCCAGGTGCTAAACATCTTCTCCCTGCTTCCTGGGCACTCGCATCCCCACTGCCCTCTGATGGCAGAAAGCAGTAGTGCAGGCTGGACCCTTCCTCAAGGAGGATTGAGGAATGGCTGACTGAGAGTCATCTGCCTTAAGGTCAGTGTAAGAAGCCAAGTACCCTTAGCTCTTAGTTATTAGTCAAAAATGACTCAAATCCCAGTGGGATAAGAAAGTGGCTGGGACTCCCATCTCAACAGATGCACATAAAATGTATCTTTATAACCTTCAATGTTAAGGAGAGATCTTTGTAAAAATGAACTTTGTGTTTCTAAACAGTTATTACAAACTTAGAGTAATGATGTTTTTATTCTTTTATAAGAGTAGGACTCAAATGTGAGACAAAGGGAGACATGAATACTTAACAGAGGAACTTTAACCCAACCCTCCCTCACTACCAAGGAAACAGAGATATTAGCAACTAGTCCCCAAATACATGCTTCTAATTTTATACCTTTGTCCAAAATCAGCACATTCCTTCTCTCTCCAAGTACCTGAGCTTCAGACTCAAATATTCTTCTCCTTTTTAAAGCAATTTTTCTTTATATCTAAGTTATATATGTTCATAAATATCCTGTTTCAAAAATCAGTGGTCCACAAAAATCATATGTTCTCCCTCATATGCGGACATTAGATCAAGGGCAAACACAACAAGGGGATTGAACTTTGATCTTTAAGATAAAAGCAAGTGCACACAAGGGAGATATGAGGATAGGTAAGACACCTAAAAAATCAGTTAGCATTTGTTGCCTTCAACACAGAGAAACTAAAGCAGATCCTTTAAAAGCAACTGAGGCCAATAGGAGAAGGGGACCAGGAACTAGAGAAAAGGTTAGATCAAGAAGAATTAACGTAGAAGGTAACACACATGCATAAGAAATCAATGCGAGTCAACTCCCTGTATAGCTATCCTTATCTCAACTAGCAAACTCCCTTGTTCCTTCCTATTATTGCTTATACTCTCTCTTCAACAAAATTAGAGATAAGGGCAAAATAGTTTCTGCCAGGTATCGAGAGGGTGGGGGGGAGAGGGAGGAGGCGGGGTGGGTGGCAAGGGAGGGGGTGGGGGCAGGGGGGAGAAATGACCCAAGTATTGTATGCACATATGAATAATAAATAAATAAATAAATAACTTTTAAAAATCAGTGGTCCAAGCAATCCTTACCTCCTATATACCTTTATATCTCTAAATAAAGCATTCATGTTGCTACTTCTTGATTTTTTTCAACCTAAGCATCATAGGTTGATTTTGCATCATGAAAGATGTGCACATACACACATGTGCAGCCCTGCCATGCATATTATACTTTTTATAATTTTGGTAACAACAATAAACTTACTGTGATCTGTGACTATTAAATTCTTGACAACTCAGCCATATGGTATACCATGCTAACCTTTCCTTTCATGACCAAGTTTTTAATTTTACCTGGAGTTTTTAAAAAGTTCTTTTTCACATCCTTCGTTTATTCCTATATAATTTCCTAGGGCTTCTATGGTAAGGTAGCACAAATCCAGTGGCTTGAAACAACAGAAATGTACTGTCACGGTTCTGAATATTGAAAGTCTGAAATTAAGGTATCGGCAAGCCCATGCTCTCTCTGGAGGCTCTTCTGTACCCCTTCCTACCTACTCGTGTTTGTCAGCGGCAATTCTTGGCATTCTTTGCAGATACATCTCTGCAATATCTGCCTTGATTGCCACGTGGATTTTTCTGTGTGCATGTGTGTCTTCACATGGCTTTCTCTTGTCCATATCTCTTCTTATAAGTCCACCAACCATTTTGGATTAAGAGCCAAGTCTACTGTTCTAAGACCTCATATTAATTTGCATGTTGATTACATCTGTAAAACCCTATTTCCAACAAGGTCATGTTCTCCAGTTCTGGGATCTGCACTTTAACATACCTTGGGGGAGGGAGACAATTTAACTCACAACATTTATCTTCACTAATTTATCCCCAATTCTGCCCAATTGTCTAAATCCCTTGTGAATATATTCAAACACTTTGTTTTCTCTCAGATTTATCTTCTGTATCCATTTACTCTCAAATGAACTTTCCCTTAATGACTAGGTACAACCACTGCCCATATCCTTTCAGGTTCACGTGGAAAAACAGGACATGTTTCTCTCTCAGCAGTCTCATTGGCTCTTCAGGATCATGTGTCAGCCTTAAGCCAATCACTAGAGGCAGGAGAACACTACATGCATGTTCACTTAAGCCTGAGTACCGTGTTCCACCCCTAGAGTTGGGAATGGGGCCAGTTTCACTTCACTAAATGCTCTATGAGGGTGGAGGTGATTCCACAAAAGGTATGTGAATGCTGATCACCAAAAAATAAATTACTGTCCACCATAGTGGACTGTTAGAAAGCACTTTAAGAAAGGCCACTTCCCGCCAAGCTTCGAAAATAGATCTTTGTCCCTCTAGAGAATTTCATGATACTCTGCTCACTCCAGGAAGATTAAGAAAACAGGGGGAAAAAATTCAACAGAAAATATATTCAAACCTACATTTTATCCTTGTGCTTTTACAGGGTTTGGTTCAGTAATATCTGAGGGGAAAATACATATCATTTTAATACATTTTCAAATTCTGAAATGTTTGGGGGAGAAAGAGTATCCCAAATTCAAGATTTTTTCCCATCTTGAGAAGAAAATCTCTGAAATTCCCATGATCTTAAACTTGAATGATGCAGAAGATTCTTAAAAAAGGAAAAAAAAAATCCGACCAGGCAGGCAGTGACCACCCTGTTAACGAAAATGTTCTCCTGCTGAGATGCCACAAGACATTTTCTTCAAATGGGTTTTCACACTGCAGTCCAGTCATCCACCATCATTCAATCTGATTTGTGAGTCGCTTGGGGAACAAGTATCCCCCTCTTCCTGACAGTGTCTGCTTCTCTAAGGAATTCAGAAACAGTGAGCTTTCAGGGTCCTTTTAATCAGTCTTCTTATTCATTTTTTTCTACTTTTGATCTATTTTTTATATGTTTGAACTACTGATCATAAACTTTAGCAGTCACATGATTCATAAGAACTGATTGAGTCTAAGAATTAACTGTACTTTCTGGTCAGAGACCCTCAGCCAAGGTAAAACAAAGGCTTAAAGACATAAGACTCAAGGAAACAAAACAAAAAGAAAATTAGAGAGAAACAGAAAAGAATGGAGTCATGAGGATGCTAGGAAAAAATGAAAGAGAGAATGAGAAACCAAGGAAACAATAAAGAAAGTGGAGGGAATCACATAAGATGAGAAAAGCCCTCAGCTGGGCAGGAGGATCTAGCTGCTTCATCATGAGCTGCCTAACCCTGGGCACCTCTCTGGGCCTCAATTTCCCCTCTGAGCAGAGTGTCCCAACACACCTCTTCAGTCTCTGCAATTCTGACATGCTGTGGTCCTGTTTCCCCCATAGCAGTTGTGGCATGTGTGCCATCCACTCAGTTAACACGCACATGATGGGAGCCCATCTGGGAGAATTGTCACCTGTGTGGGAATGCCAGTCAGGCAGCTTGTTATAGGGGTAGGTTTTAAATGCTGCCTTTGCCAATAAAGCCTCTGCTGCATTCTGAGATCAGAGGGAAGATCCCGGTGGGATGGGCAGCTAAGTGCGGATGTAAAGCTGCCAAACCATCAGGCCCAAGGGAGGCACTCTAAGAAGAACATTTCCTAAAAACTCAGCATTTAAAATGACACATCTTGACATCCCATTCCCAGAATCCATCAACTCACCCCCTATGGGATTTTAATGGTTTAAAAACAATGAGCTCCCTATTCCAGGTGATGTTAGCAAAAGGCCAATTTCCCAAATCAAATGGCCTCAACCAAATACACCAGAGCAAAAGAGATAGAGGTTTTTTATGTCTGACTTACTCTTTTGCTTGCTGTCGCCCTACATATGAGCTCCTGAGATTTTATAACATGACTAGTATGGACAAATCCAAGCCAGCAGTGACTTTTCAACCCTAAGACATTCAAACCACCTACAGAGGTTTTGTTCTTAAATATGAATGTATAGGCCCCACCCCTACAAGTCTGTATTCAATGGGTCTCAAGTCTTTTTTAAACCACCCTCCAGGTGATTCTAATAAGGCCACATCGCACCCAGAGGGATTTCAGCATTCCCAGGAGGCCCTGCGAAACAGGGAAGACCTTGGACACACCTGCTTTACATTCCTCATTTTTCAAAGCAAGAATTCTTAACAGAAGGGAAGTTCCACCCACAGCAGCAGTAGATGCTATGTGCTTTGGTCTGGTTTCTCTCTCCCCCACAGAGCCTGCAGCTGGCACAGATATTCCCTGAACAAGCAAGGGTCTTAGCAGGGATAAGAAAACCACGAAAGTCTTTCTAAACTAGTGCCCCTATAAACACAGTGCTTACCTAGACATTTCAGAGCTTATATAATCATCAAGGTTCCTCCATCCAAGGGGATGTACTACAGTGCCAAGCTCTTCTGGTCCTATAAGATATTCATCAGTGAAGCCACATTTTGAGGTAATGGAGAAAGCAGTAGTCAATGCCTCTATGTTCCTGAATATTAAACTTTCTCCAGCATTCCCCAAACTCTGTCTCTCTAAGGGCTTAAAAGAGCTTTGTCCATTTCTCCTGAGCACCATCTTGCAATTTATTGTAGATATCTAAAATAAACTATCTGGCTTCTGTGGTCATCAATTTTCACTTTTCAAAATTTGGCAGCAATAATCCTCACTGTAACCTATCACATATTTAGCCCTTACAACTTATCAGGCACCACACTAGGCACTCAAGTGTCAGTAACTCTACCTCACAGGACAGCCCTACAAAAGGAGCACAATTTTCCCAGGTTTACATATGAGAGGACTCATAGCAAGTAAGTGTTAGAGCTGAGACTCAAATCCAGGTCTGTCCGGCTCCAAAAACAACAATCCTTTCACAATGCTCCACTGCCCACAGAAAATCTGTTAGAAGGTTAGTAACAGTAACCAAACAATAAAAGTAAATATCTGTATAGCAAAGAACAGGATCACAGCAGAGTTCTTGCTTACCTGAGCCATAGAGAGACATTCTCAAGTCTCAGCTTTCCACTCTCAACCACATCAAAGAAGTCTTTAAAGCATCCAAGTCCTTTGAGAATGGAAATGCTTTCTGATTAATTTGTGGAGTGTGTAATAAGGTCACTCCTAAACTGTTGTATAATCAGGTCCTACAGACACTTACTCATTATGGCTGGTAGAATGAGAACCAGAAGGTTCAAGAGACAATGACATATTTTTTAGTAAAGTAGTAAAAACACTTTCTAACAGAGCCAACAGAGCTCTTATGCAGATCAGACCTCTTTGGAGAGAAAGGAGAGAGCAAATGCCAGGGATTATTATTCAAAACATATGCATACTCAGTTCTTGCCCTCACAAAGCTTCCAGTCTAATGGTGGGAAGGCTGAGATTAGCCAAATAACCCCACAGACATGACTGTACCAAGAAGTGCTATTAAGAAAAAGCACAGGGTTCTTTGTTAGGTAAGGACTCCTGACCTAATAAGGAATAAGGAGTCGTGTACAGGGAAGAAAATCTTCCCTGCGGAATTTTTATTTCCCCAATATGAATTGATTGTTCCCAAGCTAGCTGATGATACATTCTGGGTTAGGTAACAATGATGGTTAAACACGACCTGCTCTCCAATGTGTGTGTCTTCAAAGCCACCACCCAGGCTTACAAGATGCTGGATATGAGCCATTAAGGTTGTTGGCACTTTCTGATTCTCCTAGCAATCTTCTCTTCCAAGGTTGGAAATTCTAGGTCTTGGGCCCAATAGCATGAACCCAATCCCCTCCCTGTTCCTGCCCCCACTGTCCAGCTCTTCCCCACTTTCTACATCCAGGCCTAAAAGCTACATATCCATGGGCTAACAGTAATTGTCCTATATCTCCAAATATAAGGACATTCAAATTCTTGCTACCCTTTTGTAAAACAAAGAAAGTTTCCCCCAGCTTTCTACAAATCAAGTGAATTGTCTAATGTTTGATGGGCTCCATTCACCCAGGGCTGTCTTACCTATGCTAGGAAAAGCAGCACCACTGCATACAAGCCCCTAGGTCACTCATAGCCATAAAAAAGTTGGAGGAGTGTTATAGTTTGGATATGTAGATCCCAGTAGACTTGATCCTTCTCACAGAGACAGCCCAGACTTTCAAAAGGGCTGGCACCCTCTTCTCAGCTATTAGTAGGCAGCGGCCGTCTCACCAGCCCTTCCAGAGTCAAGAAAGGCTATTATCTACCTCGTGGATTTAGTGAAGCAAATAGAAGTTTGATTTCTTTTCAGATAAAAAAGATGATGCAAATGAGAATTTTATCTTGCATGGAGGAGTGACAAAGTAGGAGAATGAATCCTACTTGATTACAATCTTCCATCATTCTGATTTTATAATTACTGAATGGAATCAATCAGCTTTCAATTGTTACCTTGGTGAAAGATTAAAACATCATTACTTGTCCTACATATTTCACACTTTAGCAAATTTTAATAAACTGAATGCATGAGAAATGGTTATATTATCTTTCATGATATAGGGATGCTAATGACATTTCTATTGATTTTAATTCACATTTGTTGGTCAAAACGAGTCAGATTCTAGTGAGGCATGGCATCCTGTAATCAACACTAACAAATGAAGACCACTGAACACTGAAATGGCCCAAATGAAATCATTAATCAGAAATATCGTAAAATGATTGCCAAAAAACTAGGGAGGTCTTATCTTCCTAATGAACATCTTTTATGGTATATTGGTTCACATGTAACTTTTGAACATTGGTGAATTGTCTATTAAAATATTTTTAAATATGTTAAAAAAAAAAGCACTATGAGAAGGCAAAATTGAGAGTATGTCAATCTGTCAATGGAGGGGACAATAAGCATCCTCCCATGAAAGGTAAAAATGACCCTGAAGATCAGAGAATACACACAACTCTTCCTTAAAGCCATTTGAGGCCTGGGGAAGGGGTATTTCAGAGGTAAAGCACTTGCCTAGCATACAAGAGGCCCTGGGTTTGATCCGCAGCACTGAAAGAAAAAAAAAGAGTCTAAAATATTCTTAATCTGGTATCACAAGAGGCTACACAGAGTGAGAAGACCACATGTTACAGAGTAAGGGTGAGTTTTGGTAGTTAGACATCATGGCTTCCAATGGCTTTGCTTCACTTCTTTTTTGCCTCAGTCCTCTCTCTTATCTATAAAATAAGGGTGTATTAATAGTAGCCACTTCTAAGTGCTCTTTTCAGAATGAAGTGCAATCATGTTTTATCATACTCCAGTCAAGCTGCATTTTCATGGCTAAAAGCAGCATTAAATTTTATATGTGTAAAAAATTTTTTCATTCTCCCAAATTTTAGTTTAAATTTTCTCCAAAACTTACTCTTCTCTCTAGCTAGTAAATTGGACCATACTTGCTAGGGCTTATCAAGTCTGGGAGGGTCTGGTATCTGGAATTCAGACTGCAGGAGGTAGAGGGAGGGTGAAGAGGAGACAAGGGCAGAGGGTTAAATGCTCTACAACATGAACCTTTCCCCCACAGCCTATCTTGAACAGATTTATAAAAATCATGCTAAATGTCCTCTGTGGAATTTGATTCCTTGTAAAAGGTGGAAACCTCAGTGTTTTGCTTCAAGGATAGAGAAGATAAAATATCAATGGCTCAGGAAACATGAAAATGGTGACTGAGATCTCAGCTTTATAACAGCAGGGGCACAATAAGCAGTGCAGGAAGGGCGCTTGGTGGGGCTGAGCTGAGTTTGCTCCAAGAGTCTCCGAGAGACCAGAGGTGGAGGGATAGGAATGGGAATCCCAGTGACACCACTGGTGTGGTTTTAATGTAAAACCAACCCCTCAAAAACTTCATTTTCTCAATTTCAGATTCACTGGACTCCCTTTTCATTTGGGTTTTGAGAGAACCTTGTGACAACAATTCTACATACTTTCTTCAATTGTAGTTAAATTCATCTGCCACCTTTTTAATCATCTTTTTCTTAGCACACATTTTTCTCTAACGTTATTTGACATTTTAAAACAATGCAATCTTGAGGGTTTTCAAATCACAGCATTAGATCAAAGTACCCTTTGTATCTGATTTGGGGGAAAAAATCATATAAGCCATTCAAGCCTTGTCCACAACTGTGACAACAGTAGCCATAACTGTTTATGGAATACTCACTATGAACCAGGCATCAAGCTGACTGCTTTACTTGCTTTACATATTTAACCCTCACAACAGATGAATGAAGTGAGTTCTACTAGACATGAGCGAACTGAAGTCAAGAGAAGCAATTTGTCCAAGATAATAAAGGTAATGAAAACAGAAGTAATTTGTTCTTTTTTGGGTTTTTTTGGAGGTACTGGTGTTTGAACTCAGGGCTTCATGCTCTCTAGGCAGGCACTCTACCACTTGAGCCACTCTTCCAGTCCTAGTTTGTTCTTTCAACAACCCTACATCAGGGGTATAATATATCAAATAAGCCACAAATTTTCATCTATATTAAAGGAAAGAGAGATGCAGTTATATTCATTATACTCTTGTAAGTGTATCAATTCACAAGAGCTATGAAAGCAAGTTGGGAGCAATCACAAATACATAGAGAATTTCACCTCAAGGAACTTTGGACAAGTTTTATTTTTCAAAACTAGCTACAACCGTATCTCCCACCCTCCATGCCCCTAATGTGATTTTAACTCTGCTCACATCAAGATTTGGTGCTCTAGTTTTTCTGCCTTGAATCTGGTTGGGCTTATGACATCTAGTGGAACTGACACTATGTACTTCCAAGACTACTTCATAAAATGTTCACAGCTTCCGTCTGTTTCTCTTGGGATGCTGCTCTTGGATCCAGCTACTACCCTATGAGGAAGCCAGTACTAGACATTCCAGCTGACATCCCCAGCTGAGGTCTCAACCAATTGTGAGGATCAATCTATAGACACAGGCGTGAAAGAGCCTTCGGATGGTTTCAGACCCTAGTCATCAAGTGGAACCCCAGTATTCAAGTCTTCCCAACTGAGATGCCAGCCGTCAGAGCAGAGCTAAGATGCACCCACTGTGCTGATTAAGTCCTGTCTGGACTCCTGACCCACGGTGCCTGTGAGCATGATAAATGGCTGCTGTTTTACAATAAAGTGATATATCATACAGCAAAAGTAGTTGGAACAGTGTTCAATAAACACCATTGGTGTTTGCTAATCAAGCACCAAAGCATAGAAAAATAAAAATTGTAGGTAACCTAGAGAGTCACGTTCACCTTTTCTTCAACTTGGTAGTTGGACTTCCCATAGGATGGAAGCATAAGAGGACTGGACTAGGAATCAGGAGAGTTGTATCCTTGTGTCAACTAAGTAAAAGATCTGTGTGGTCTTGATCAAGACTTCTGTCCTCCATTTCCTCAGAAATATGTAAAATAAAATTTATTCCTACCTTTCTGAGTTCTTAGGAAAACCAACTGATATAAATGTGCAAGAAAAAACTTGGTCAAAATCCAAAATAAATGCCACTGTCTATCTTCTTATTTTACCAATTTTATCAGTTTGCTAAGGCTGCATAACAATCACAAACTGAGTGCTTGAACACCGAAATGTATCACCTCACAGTCCTGAAGAATACAAGTCCAGAGTTGGTACCTCCTATTAGGAAGAAACTACTCCATGCCCTTCTCTTCTTCTGGTGGTTTACCAACCACCTCTGGCATTCATTGGCTAGTAGACACGTCACACCAGTCTCTGCTTTAATAGTCACATGGTGTTCTCCCATCTGTGCCCAAATTTCCCTTTGTTATGAGGAAACTGGTAATATTGAATTAAGGTCCACCCTAATGACCTCATTTTAACTGGATTACCACTATAAGGACTCTATCTCCAAATAAGGTCACTTGTTGAAATACTGGGTTAAGACTTCATCATACAAATTTGGGGAGCTACAATTCACCCCATAATACCAATGAAGACATGATGATCCAAAATGGGTAGTGAGGTCATTTAGGGAAAGCAGGACATAAATCCAACAGATAATGACAACTTGCTTGATGTGTGGAGAAAAATGTGCAAAACACTTCTTTTGAAATCCCAGACTAAGCAACTCTAGCTGGATCACTTTATGAACCTCAAGTTAAGCCCAGATTCATAAATCCTGGAAGAAAATTGACGCCAGTTTTGGACTATCTGACAAGCTCCAGAGGCTGAATGGATCAGACAGACTTTCAGTTGGTATTTAGGCTTATTGAGTCTAACTTGAAACCTAATGCAAATTCATGGAACACAAACTCCTTACAAATTGAATAGAAGCAAATACAAAGGGCTCCTGAGCCATCTGGAGTGCACATGCTAAATGCTGAAGTTTTCCCATCTCAGGAATACACGCCAGAAGGGCCAAGGAGGGCCAGGAGGCCAGGCTGACAAGGTCTCACCATCACCACTTTATTTCAAATAGTGTGTAGACAAAGCAGTAATAATAAAATCTCATATCGTGAGGCAATTTTAAAACTATAGGGATCTCTATGTAAAAATTTGTCAAAACTTAAAATTTCAAGGTGCGCAGGCTGAGAGGCTTATAAACTAACTGTTTTTGTTAATGCCTTGGAAAGTGTCACTTTTACTGGTTAACAGACATATCTGCCATCTGTAATCTGCAGGCACTATTGTGTGTGTGCGCACCCAAATTTTGGTCAGTGTTCTTACTGCCCATTGTGCTCTCATCTTAAATTTGACAGTTGCTAAAAATTAAAAATCACTGTAGCCAGACGCCAGGGGTTCACATCTGTAATCCTAGCTACTCAGGAGGCAGAGATCCGGAGGATGGCAGTTCAAAGCCAGCCTGGGCAGATAGTTCACAAGATCCTATCTCAAAAAAAGACATCAAAAAAAAAACAGGGCTGGTGGAGTGGCTCAAGGTGAAGGCTCTGAATTCAAGCCCAGTACCACACACACAAAATTATTAGCATGGTTTCACTGAGACATTTTTATACATGCATATGGCATTTTGATCATACTCAACCCTTCTCTCACTATCTCGCCCCTCCTTCTTCCCTTCCTCTTACCTAGAGTCTCCCTTCCACTTTTTTGTTGTCTTTTTTTTTTTTTTTTGAGAATTAAAATGTTAGTGGATGGAACTGAAAATGAGCCAGGCACAGAGAGACAAGTAACATATACTCTCATTCATATATGGAATCTAAAAAAGCTGATCTCACAGAAGTTGAGAACAGAATGGTTGTTACTAGAGGCTAGGAACAGTATGGGGAGAGGTTGATCAATGGGTACTAAGTTATAGTTAGATAGAAGTAAGAAGTTCTAGTATAGTACTGCACAGTGGGGTAACTATAGATCATAATAATGTACTGTACATTTTAAAAAGCTGAGAAAAGGATTTTAAAAATTTTTTGTATAAAGTTACGATAAATGTTTGGAGATATGGACATGTTTAACTTGATCTGAATAGTATAAAATACATACATAGATCAAAACACTGCATGGTATCCCATTAAAGTGTATATTTTTATGTTTTTATGTATCAATTAAAAAAGAAATTTAAAAACTAATGTATAGTAAAAAGTATTGCCAAAGATACAGGAAAAAAAAAAAGAATAAAATGTTTGGAACTGAAGGTATGGCTCAAGTGGTAGAGTACCTGCCTAGTAAGCATAAGGCCCTGAGTCCAAACCCCAATACAGAAAGGAAGGAGGAAGGATGAGAGAGACAGAGGAAGGGAGAAAAGAGAGAGGGAAGGAAGGAAGGAAAGAAGGAAGAAGAAGGAAGGAAATATGGCATTCACGTCTACCCCTTTGACTTCTGCAGCTTCCGTTAACTGTTTTAACTTAACTTCAACCAGGAAAAATCCCTATCATAAAATGATTTGTGGGAAGGAAAGGGGAGAGGCTTGGAGAAATAATTTTCTATGGTCACACGAAGAAGGAGAATGCTGATCTTGCAGAAAAAGCAGCAAAAAGCTAAAGACAAGAGTCTTGCTTGTTGGAGAACAAGCTTGCATAGCCAGAGCCAGTTGTTGCTACATTAAAGGGAAGCCTTCCATGAAGTCAATAGAAGAAAACTCAAAACTTAAAAAATGTATAAACAAAGATTAGAACTTACTAGTTAGGCCCTGGAAGCTAGGGAAAGGTTGAGACCAGAGCAAGACAAGTCCTACAGAAGAGAATACAGACCAGATCAGAGCAAGTTATACTGTTAAATGTTATCCCCAGATCCTCAATGAGTAGCAAGGTTGACCTTAGGACCTAATGTGTATCATTATAGTTTATTGTGTGTTAATTGTTTCAGGTGAATATGTGAAAGAACCTCTAAAGTCTTGTCATAACAAAATGACTTTCTCAACTTCATAAAGTCCTGAGTTAAATTAATCCACTACTTGAAAAGTGAATAGATCAGTAACGATAAAGGAATTGAAAGAGTAGGTGAGGATATAATTCTTAAAATGGGACCTAGCCTAGAGGGTTTTATTCCGTGACTTTTATCAAAACTTTCAGAAACAACATAATGTCTGTGTTTTTATTTCCCCCATGGTATCAAAAAAAAAAAAAAAAGGGCTAGGGATGTAGCTCAGTGGTGGGGTACATGCTTAAGTATGTGTAAGGTCCTGGGTTCAATCCCCAGCACTGCAAAGAAAAAAAAAAGCAAGTAATGTGAGAGTTACTATTTGAGAACCACTGTCTTGGTTAATGGCTATCTTGATGAAGCTTACTTTGATCCAGGTGTGTTTCACCTGTTAGAAAAAGTGAGAACTCTACACAAGGAAGACAAGTAGGCAACACAGAAAGGAATGGTATCAGGATCCTTCTGTCAGAGTGTCAGAGTAGGGTACAAGGAGATATGATGATCAGGCAGACTGGTGTCTCCTAAGATTCAGCTAAAACCAGAAGTGTTAGTTAATTTGGAGTTGGGCCAGGGTAAGATCCAGCAGCCAAGATGTCTCTAGGAGCCTCGTTACAGAAAAACTGCCATCACATATTTATGATGCACATGATATATGTATGACAAAAGAAGATGGATCAAGTTTGTCCATGAGGGATTTCTTCAGCAAAGTCTTGACAGGGGTCAAGGCTTGCTCAAAGGAAAGCCTCCTTTCTAAATCCACCAGCCTCTGTTAGCCACTGTTTTCCCATCTGTCTCTCTTCAACAATGCTCTTTTGAAACAAGAGTTCCTGAGTCATTCCTTGTCTTGTTTCCCAGTTTTATTCCCTCCCTAGGTCTGACAAGGATTCAGAGGAGTTAGGTTCTGGCCTTGACTTAAATCTTTTTAATTGTGTTGGTCACTTGTTTTTATACCTGTCTGATCTCCATTTCCCATACTCAGATAAAAATGCCTCTCACTTGCAGAGGAACAGCCCTGCCCTCCTCCATGCATTTATCTGCAGTCATTGTCTCCAGCCAGGCTAACCAGAATTAGGAAAAGAGAAACTGGGAGATGTCAAAAGATACTGGGCCCTAAAGGTATCATGGAACTTCTCTTTCAAGGCATACTGAAAGCTAATGCTAGCCCTGGGCTTTTCAATTCTGTAGACCCAAACACAGAGAAGTACATAAATTGTATTGCTTAAGCCAGTTCAAGTTTTCTATCACTTCTAATACATATTTCTTGAACGTGTGTTTTTCATCAGTAGAATGAGACTAGTACTTCTACCAAGCTTCAGTGGGTCCATTTTGGAAAGTAGAGCCTACTCATATATAAAGTATTACTCCTACTTAGTTTCTCTTTTCTGTTCCTTCTGGTGTTCCTTGCATACTAACACCTTCAAGGCATAAAACATATTATCATACCAAAAGAACCTTTTCATTACCTGATATTCGTGTTCTGCGTTCTGAGACTTCCGATCCATTTTATAGGACTTTTCATAAAATAGAATTCTTTGAAGACAGATCACCAAGGTTCTGTTTCAATGAACCATTGTTCTCTAAGCCACAAAAATAGCTTCTGAGAATAGATTTAATGTTAAAAGTGGTACTTGTAAAAAATTTTACCTGTGATATATGCAAACGTGCTTTAGAAGTGAAATTGCCTTGTAAATTTGTTGTTGATGGTTTGTAACTTTTCATTGCTACGAACTGAAATCTTAGTTCCTTCTTGCTTCTTGATCTTGGGACTCACTGCTCAAAAAAAAGATGTGGCCATGTGAGAGACAACAATGAAAGCTCTTTGATCTTTATTAAAGCAGCAGAAGATTTTCTTCTCCGTAATCAAAGTAATCATTTTACTCGAGTAGTTCTCTTTTTCCTCTCTTTTGTTTCTCCCTTCTTTTCAAGACTCCTTAAAATTTGTTTTTGAGATTAAATCTATCTGCAATATTTATTCTGTCCAGCCATTATCATGCCTTTCCAAAAATTCATCTGTTGCCAGTGGACATTAAAAGGCAGGGAGATGGGTGTTTGGTTGCATTCTAGAAAACAGGTATACATAGTCAGGCATGGTAATGCAAGACTCAGGAGGCTGAGGCAGGAGGCGCACGAATTTCAGGCCAGCCCGTGCTACACAGCAAGACCCTATCTCAAAAATTTTTTTTAAAGTTGGCATACAGAAATAACTGTTGGGTATTTGGATTTTAATTCAATAAGAAAAGAAAAGGCAGAGTTGGAGACATGGCTCAAGTGGTAGAGCACCTGCCTAGCAAGTGCAAGGACCTGAGTTCAAATGCAATATCACCCACAATTCCACTCCCCAACAAAGAGGAAGAAAGAAAAACCAAGCCAGACCTGGTGGTGCATGCCTGTAATCCCAGCACACAGGAGGTTCAGGCAGGAATATTAAGAGTTCATGGTCAGCCTGGGCTATAGAGCAAGAGCCTGTCTTTAAAAAAAAAACAAAAGCAAGCAAAAGCAATGAGTTAATACTGGCTGATACAGAATCACACAAACTGCTTCTCTCCAGACAAACTACTTTTCAAAATTCCTCAGCATAAAGGATGATGACATTCTTCTCTTGGTTTCAAAGTAAAACCCAGCAAACTCCTAAACACCCCTTCCACTGTCAGTGAGGCATGCAGGATTACAGTGATAAAGGAGTTTTATTTGCTGGCATTTAAATGTGGCCTTTAAAGACTGAAATCAATCACAACATCCCTAATTACACTCTGGTGGTACACGTGTGTATCAGCAGCAAACCAGCCATTAAGAAATAAGCTTCACATCTTTCCTCCTAATCCAAAATGATGGCGAATTATGATATGGTAATTAGATCAAGATCTTACATAAGAAAAAACATATTATGAACTGGATCTATTCAAAGCTCCCTTCTTTGTAAATTTCATTTTCGATTTTTTGTTTCATCCCACCTCGCCAGTGTGCTGTCCTTATACTTCATTCTCTCAGGTGGACTTCGTGCTACTTAGGCTGGCAAAGGCAACAGCAAAAAGATGACGTCACCCTTTAGCCAAATTGCACTATTATTCCAGAACTGTGTATACGCTCGTTCATTTATCTCTGCTGACATCGCTCCACAGGAAGGTTTTCCAGGGCAGATGTGTGCTCCCTTGGCAACAAAAGCGCCGGCGAGTGGCACATCCATTTTGAAATCCCAAGAGGTAGCATTTAATAAATCCTGACTTTTTGTAAATGTATTGTGAATAAAAGAGACAACAAATGTTGTCCTCGAGCCTGTGCTAATTAAAAACCTCAAAGAATCTGAGTGTGAAACACCCCCCCAAATTTATTCTCTTTATGAAAACATTTTCATTTAAAAGCATGCTTTTGACTCACAAAAATATTAGGCACATTAAAGCATTCTATTTTGCAAGAGCATGTGTAAATGCTAAAAAATGACTTTACCTGTCATGATCATTGGATAAGGAGTTGGGGCAAAAATTAGTAAGAGATCATTATGCAGTTTCCATCTGAATGTGCTAAAACAGCTTCAAAATCAAATGCAGACATTACAGAGATAGGAATGGATCTTTTGAAGAGAAAAGTAAGCAATCAGAGAAACAGTATAAAACAGAAAAGGCAACCCAGGAAAGGAGACTGAAGAGAAATCCCAAGAAAAATCAAGTTCATTTGAGGGCTATTTCCCCCATATTTGCTTTTCCTTTCTTTCTTCCCTGGATCTTTAGAGCAGCAGGTAATTTTTAAGTGCATTTTTTAATCTTTTTAAAATGCATTACACACATGTACCAAAAATTCTGACAGTACAAAAATTAAGAAACCTCTCTCTCACTCCTGACCTCCTGTAATCCATCTTTCCGCACTCCCTACCACCACCCCACACCAGCACTGTTGTCACTGTCTTGTTCTCTGTATTTTTATGCGTGCTCCAGACTCCTTAGCTGCTTAACAAAGCCAATGGATCCCTGTCTCAGAAGAATGTTTGAAAATATGTCAACTAAAATAAAAAGAAAAAAAAGTCACAAAAGAAACCAGCTATCTTGTAATATGGTTCTACCCATGAAGCTCTTAGGAATACGTGCCTCCAGGATAAGAGCTGGAGGGCTCTGTTCTTAGGGTTCCCAGCCCCTGCAAGCAGACAGATGTGCCCAAATGTCCTGTCCCACAGAGGTGGCAGCATGCTTTCTGTAGTGCGTGCTGCTGTAGCTCCGTCCAGACCGCCAGTGTCAGTGCACCCAGCTCTCCTCTGCTGTTAGTGTGTCTAATATAGTGATTTGTGGTTCTACAAAGAATTCTCCACTCTGTGACACACAGAGGCCCATGCAATGGGAAGGAGGAGGTCAACAGAACAACTCTGTGGTACAATTCTCAGTCCAGTGCTCCCCAGGAAATCAGACTAATGCTGATATGCATTGAGAATGCCTCCTTGCTTAGTTTTTTTCCCCTACTATAGCCTGTTCACCCCTTCTCCAGGGAGAAACCCCTTTTACAAGCATAAGAATCCATGTCTCCATCTTTACTTCCAGAGATTTCAACCTAAGACACGTACTCATATCTTTACTGAAGAGGACTCCATATCTGTATATGTGGTTCTGTTGCATTCATTTAACAGCTGCATACAATTCCATGAAATGGTTTTTACCATAACTAATGTAGCACAATTACAGAACTATTTCCAATAGTTCCTCTCTAGAAACTTAGTAATCTAATTTTTACACATTTAATGCAATTACTGCCTTACCACATTTTAAGAATCTAGCTAGTTGCCAGGGAGCCTTTCTTCAATCTTATGAACTACAAAATTTTAGCACCTTCTATCTAGACTGATGGAGTGGCTTAAGTGGTAGAGTACCTGCCTAGCAAGTGTAAGCCCTTGAGTTCAAGACCCCCCACCCAAAAAAAAAAAAAGTTTAGTACCTTGCTATCTTTTTGGAATACAGCTCTGCTCTCAAAGCAACTTTATCTTTATATGTACAAACTACAAAGATTCAGCAGAATCTCTGTTCTTACATCCTTAGCCTCAGAACATCAGGTCCAGGGCCAGCTTCCTTTCTAACTGGAGAAGAGGGCCTGCAAATGCTCTACTTGGATTCTCAAATCACTGAGCCTCATCACATTGCCTGCCGGCTGGTGAAAAAAATAAGATAGGCCTCTGGAGTCTGATCCCTCTCACAGTACACCTAATCACAAACATTAATTTCCAAACCCTAAAGGGAAAGCAAACCAATTCCTTCTGCTACAGGTTAAAAAGCATTTCACCCCATGGTGTAGTACTTCTTGAAGATTTTGGTATTGGGTGAGTTGGTTGGTCAGTTGATTGGTTAGGTGGTTGATTTTAGGCTGCATTGTACCTTTTGAAGAAACTTCCTATGTGTGGGAATTTCCCATAGTTTGAATCCCACTTCTGCAGATCAAAATCAGCTCTCTTATCTTCCCTGCCTTGCAGCTGCCTCACACTTTGCACAACTGCAAATCTAGAAAAATCCAAGGAACCAGGTGCTACTTGGGATCCATTTTACTGGTCATGATAGAAAAGAGTGACCAAGAGCTAGGGATTCCTGGGCTGAGACTAGGGTCCCTGCTGATCTCATTTAGTGGTACAAGTTCTGCTGCTTGCATTGAAGAACTCAGACTGGCAATGTACTGCGCATTTGCTTCTCCCTTCCACATAGCTTCACCCTTCTCTGACCATAAAAAAGATATGGTCAACATCATTCAAAATCTGAGAAATGCAAAATGAATCAAGATAAATATGATATATCTTGGTAGAAATTCTACCTATTAGATGGGCAAAAATGAAAACATTTCATGAACTGTGTTGATGAGAACAAGAGAAAACATACTACTAGTGAGAAAATAACTGGTACGACCTATGCAAAGAGAATTTGGCCATTACTATCAAGTGTGAAATGCAAACCCTGACTCAGCAATTCCCCATATAGGAGTTTATTCTATAGATCAGAGGCAAGTAAACTTTTTCTTTAAAGGGCCAAATAATAAATGTTTTAGGCTTTCAAGCCTTACATTACTATCACAACTACTCAGCTCTGTTTTAGCAAGAAAGCAGCCACAGACATATATAATCAAATGGGCATACCTGCGTTACAATAAAATTTTATTTACAAAAAAATGACAAGTTGAACTTGACCTACAAGCTGAAGCTTGGCAGTCCCTGCTACTAGGTATCCCAACACATATATATGTGTGTGTGTGTGTAAATATACATACATATTTGTATGTATATTTACACACACACACACATATACTGTCTTCATCATAGCATACCCTAGGGAAGGTGACCATCTGGATGTCATCAAGAGAAACTAGAAAACTAAATTATGGCACCTCCATTCACTAGAATATTTGCAGCCATAAGACAAATGAGTGTACTGATAAGGGTTGATATCCAAAATATTTTAAAATGCTCTAAAAAGTAGGACAGAGAATAGGGTAAGCATGCCTCCATTTTCATTAAAAATGTATATGTATATATATATGTACTGACTTCCCTTAGCATGCTTATATCTGAAGGACACACAAGCAGTTGGGGAGGGGTTCTGGATGCCTGTGGACAGGAGTAAGAAGGAGATTGGTTTTTTTCCACTGTATACCCTTTGGCACCCTTTGAATTTTTACCAATGTGCTTTATCAATACATAGCAAATACAATTTAATTTTTTTAAAGCATATGCTATTTCAGTAGTGTTTTAGATCACCAAGAATAGACAGAAAAATTAAGTGAGGCTCTGGACAGCACATTAACTATGTCCAAAGTCATCTCCTATGCCCAGAAACACATGGTGTCCATCAGGAGCACATGGTGGGAATCAGGAGTCCTGGCTTCAAAGGTTGGGCTCTGGAACTAACTCTGTGTTGCCCTGAGTCAGCTGCCTTGTCTCTGATCATCCCTTTCCTCCTTTGCAAAATGAAGGTGATAGTACTTTTGAGCTATGTACTATAAAATCATATTGCTGCTCTTGGGAAAATCTCTTAATGCCTCTGGGCCTCTTTTGATCTTCAAAATCAGAAAGTTGGGGATAGAGGAATGACTCAAGTGGTAGAGCACCTGCCTAGAAGGCATGAAATCCTGAGTTCAAACTCTAGTACTTAAAAAAAAAATCAGAAAATAGGGAAAATGGGGCTTTCAACTCTAAAGTGAATGGTTTCGTTAATAAACAAAGTTGTCAAGAACCCAGACAAAATCATGAACTTGTCAAGTAAGAATCTGTTTTTGCTTATCTCAAGAGAGTGACCTTCAAGGAGTGACCAAAAAGAAAATGAGAGAGATGCTTATGCTTAGAGATCCAGTGCCACCTGGAGGTGAGCAAGGGCTGTTTGCTCCAAGGCCAGATGTTCTTTCCGTGGCCCAGCTGATCTAGTAGTTGTCAGTCATGCGGCTTTTTATTGATTGATTGATATAGGCTACCAAGAATACACCCTGTAAAGGGAAAAAAAAATAGGAAATGTAACTCACAAAAAAGGATACAGTAGGAGAGTCAAATAATAAACTCTTGAGGACTGGCAGGACAAAGAGATGAAGGGATTAGGTCAGAGTGGCCACTCAGGGAGAGCCACCACCACCACCACAACCACCACACTAGCCTCATGGTCATTTCCGGCCTTTGGTAAGAGGCATTACACGTATTGTTTGAAGAACTCCTGGGAGGCCACAGAATTCATCATGAGGAAGAGGGTCGTTGCACTATTCTCTTATTTCTGAGAATTCAGAACAGGAATTGGTTGCTGTAGAGGAGTTAAACTGACAGGAAGTAACATGCGTGTTAAGTTACAAGGTGGCAAACATTGTGAAATCCATTGTCAAAAATGCCAAGTGGATGAGAGTGTGCTGATATGATAAGGCCAGAGCTCTCAGCATCCTCCCAGCTGGTGGGAGATGCATGCCCTTCTTTCCTTACCTCCATGGGCTTGTGGGCAACTTCCCAGACACTTGGAACAGAATTTCGAAGACTCTTAGTGCCCCTGGCTTTAAAGAACGTTTTACTCCTGAATCAACCACTTTTTCCTTCTCAGTCTTAGAACCAATGCAGCCAGTCAACTCTAAGAGATGTTTACCAAGCCACAGGCTTTCTCTGGCAATGCAGAATACAGCAAGGATACATCCCCAAAATTGATGGGATGGGGCAAGGGACAGGGAAAGTGGCAGGCACCCTTGGTCAGTAGGAAAAGAAAAGACGGGTTTCCAAATGTGAATTAAAGAATTATACCTTCCTTTTGCTAGGTAGTAGATGAATATTTATTACATATAAGACACAAGACACGAAGGTTTGGTAACAATTTTGGTGGATGATGGGGGCAAGTAGAAACTGGCTTCAAAAGAAAAGGAAAGAGAAAGTGAATTTGATATGAGAAGAATTGGCTAGTGCCCACTTTTGAGGGTGCCTAATGAGGAGAAAGTTCCTGATGGGGACTTAATGGAAGAAAAGAACAGGGAAGCCCTTTAGGGGCAGGAGCCTGAGAGAGAACAAGGAGGGACCAGCACCCAGGAATGTGAGAAGGGAACCCAGCAGAATGGCCCTTCTCCCTCACCTGTCTCAGCCCTTTACCAGACTCCCCACAGAGAACTACTATCATAAATTAGGCTTAATCTTTCAGTCTGTGCTTTATTCCATGTGTTCATATCTAGAAATAATAGATATTCTTGTTTGCGCATCTTTTATTAATCCTTTTTTTAATAGTAGTATAACTTGTTTTTAAAAAGAAACTCATTCTGAGGCAGTGTAGAAGAAAAGACAGGGAAATTAGTCAGTAAATATTAAAAGGGCCAGACTCACACATAAGAACCAGGAAGTAAAAGCTGAAAAACCAGAGCAGCTAGCTCCAGTTCCACCACCTTTCAGATGTTCAGTTACAAGAATAGGGAGACAGCATGGGAAATCTGCTCTGCTTTCTCCTTGGCGATGCTGAGAAGATGCCAACTCAGCAAACTCCTCCACTACTGGGCAAAGAGGCAAAAATCTCACTATTGACCTGGTGTTTTGGGTCAGCCCATATCACATCTCCATGTTAGGATGCTGAACAGCATCCATCTTAGCCACTCAGAACCAGTTGTCTAGTATTTACAGGTTGCAATGGCATGACCACCACACATATTCCCCTAGCTCAGAAAGTACAAAGACCACATCTAAGAACCACCATTTTTGAGTCTTTACTACCATTTCCTGTGTGAGGAGCTGGAAATTTTTTGGTTTTTTTTCCAATTCTCCCTACTTGATCCCGTTATACTAAAATAAATCTTTGCTAAAACTTAAAAAAAAAAACTTCTTTCCTGATACATATTACATTATTTCATCAATTTTAACCACTTCACAGTGGATATTCCATCATATGAACATATCCATATTATTATCCATTCCCCTTTTGATAAACAATTAGTTTATTTTCAGTTTTCTACTTTGCAAACAATGCTGTAGCATACATCCTTGTACATATCTCCTGGTATACATGAGCCAAAAGTTTCCCTAGATCAGTGAACACCTCCAAATAGAATAATTGAATCCTGTAGCATGCTTACTCTCAACTTTACAAAATATTGCTAAACTATTTTCCAAAGTGGTTGTGCCAATTCACACTCACACCCACTCCCCACAGACTATTATATGACTTTTTTTTGCCAGTCTAATGAATATGAAGTGCTATCTTGTTTTAGTTTGCATTTTCCACATTACTAGGTTGAGAATCTTTTCATATATATTTTCCATCTGTGACTTGTCTATTTATACCCTTTACTCATTTTTCTGCCTTTTTTCTTTTTCTTTTTCTTTTTTTTGGTTTGTTTCATATTGATTTATATGAAGTCCCTTATATTGACTTATAGAAGTCCCTTATATTTTCCAGAAACTATTCACTTGTTTGGTATTTGCGAGCAGATCTTTTTACTCGACAGTTTGGAAGCCAAAGTATCAGTAATCCTTTCTGTAGTATAACATTCAGTTATATAGATATTTTTCTGAGAAAACAATTCTTATTTGATTTTTTTATCTAAAATTTTGATACAGGGCTGGAGGCTGGGAACACCCAGCTCAGTGGTAGAACATTAGCTTAGTATGTGCAAGGTGCTGAGTTCAATCCCTGGTACCCAAATTTTTTAATTAAAAATTAATTAAAACATTTTGTATATGTGACTTTTTCTTTGTCTATATTTTACACCAAAAATTCTGTTTATCCCTTAGAGTAGACAAGACTATTTTATCATATAATCTATTCAAACTTGAAACACTAGAAGAACTTTTCCTCAGAGTTTTAAACTTTCTATACCAGTCAAGTTCCTCTACCTGAAAAGAACAAAAACAGATGGTACACACAAAATAGGAAATTTTAAAGAGGTTTTTTTCTACAGACGAACTAATTACAAAGTGCTGCATGGATTTAGGGGAGCTGTAAGAGATAGTGGCAGTGCAACTGTCTCCATCCCCAAAGAGAGAAGGACAGGAGAGCTTGCTAGAACTTTGGAGACAGCGGGTAATGTAGAGTGAGTCACCAAGACAAGGGCAGTGACATTCTGCTGAGGGACATCATATCCTGTAGCAACCTCACAGGGAGGAACCAGGGAAATAAATGCCCTGATCCCATGTTCCCTATGTCCTGCAGAAAGCCAAAAGCACAGGTGCCTTTGTTGTTATCCATGCAAGACACCCTTCCAGGGAGAAAATGATCTGGAGAGAGTGAAGAACAGATCTGGAGGGGCAAGCTGAAGCTGTCCAACACCCTTGCCCAGCCAAATAACATCAGATTCTATTCCACATTCAGGAAAGGCAGATAACTTAATAAATCTACAAATAAGTGTGAGTCATTTTTCTGCCTGAATATACGTTTAAAACTTGAGTTGCTAGGCCAAGAGCACCACTGTAAACCCTACAAAGCATAGACTATAATACTTGAACCCAATAAAAATCTGTTTAATAAAGACCAGAACTGTTGAATTACTCAGAATTCCTTGTAAACCCAAATGCTCTACTATAAACTTTTAAAGGTTAAGGGTGACTAAAGGACTTTTTGAAATTATGCAATAGTAATGAGAACCAGGAAAGTGAAAAACCGATAATAGGAATAGATAGACAATCCACAGAGCACTTCATCTCCTATCTGATATCTTTCATCTCTGCCAAGGAGAAAGATCACTGGATAGAAAATAGTATAAGAGCATTCAGATGAGAAAAATAAAAAATTCAAACTGGTAGAGATTATAAGAAAGCTGCTGAGTTCACTACATTAGTGCAAACCAACCAGCCATGGCAAATGACATCCCAGCCTACTACTAGAAGAAAATCAACTGTCGTTTGTTATCTCAAAAGAATCTTGGAAGGCTCAGGAGTAGTTCAAGTGGTAAGAGTACTTGGCAAGCAAGCATGAAGCCCTGAGTTCAAACCTCAGTGCCACCAAAAAAAAAAAAGAATCCTAGAAACTGGAACAAGAATGAACAATGCAATTGTCAGACAGGATACAAACATCACCTTAAACACAGAAAGAAGAAAGGGGAGCACTTACTAGTACATAAAATTCAAGGACATGAATCAATGTCAGCCCAGGACAGCACCTTGGGTCTGTCTTCAGCCTTTACCCATTCACTGAGTGTAGTTAAATGTACTCACCGCTGGTAGACTTATGCTCCTCTTTGATGATTGGGAAAAAGAGCCAATACACTGAATGGCAGAGTGAAAATCAAAAGGCTATGACAATAAGCCAAACTGAACAATAAAAATTTAGGCTTGTCCATGGTTACACAGCTGAGGATAAGCAGCACACAGTATCTGTGATCTCTATTTTCAACTTAGCAAAGTCCAACAGGATCTCCAACTAACATCACAGGCAGCAGCAAACTTCTTCCAGGTGAAAGAAATCTGCAGTCAATCCAGGTACACCCCACCCAAAGAGCCCCAGGCAGACTAAGACTCACCTGAGAAAGAAGACAAGCAGAGTCGTGGAAAACCAAGGAACACCCACCAAGACCACCACCACAACAACCACCACCTCCAGCAGCTCCCAGAGACCAAGGTCCTATAAAAGTCCAACTTCAAAAACTGACATGGATACACAATCTGACTGACTGCCTTGACACCTGAAGGCGGATAACCTGCCTCTGGGTTATCAAAACTGCCTCAGTTTTGGCATGATGTCCTCACCCAGCAAGTCTGACAGATTTTTGCTGGTGTCCAGAATCAAGAAGAGAAAAAGCATAAAATGACAGAGTAGGCACTGGGCCTGGAAGGACCCAAGACTGTGTAATTCAGAAAGAGAGTCATTACGGAAGATGGTGACTATGACGCCACTCCCATCCTGGCCGAGACCACCAGGTTTGAGGATTCCCAAGAAGACAGCACTCAACCCCAGGAACCCCAGGAGCCAGCTGGTAATGCCCACTCATTTTTAAGGTTCCTACCTGGGACCCCAAAGACTTTGTAGACTTCAGAGACACATGGAAGAAAGCGGACACCTTCTCCTGGCAGTCCGAGAGGCTCACTGTCCCACATGAACTACAAAAGACAGGCATACTGAAATACAGGGAGCCTGTGCTAGCCATGGCCACAAGCAGCCTCACGGGCCCCACTTTTACCTGCAGCGAGGGTGGCGTCAAGGTGTGGAGCCTGGTTGGCCAGGTGACTGAAAGCCACTTTCAGCAATGCATACATATCTGTGGGGCCTAGCTGCATACCAGCCTGCTGTCCTCAGACAACAGCACCCTTTTCCCAGGCAGCCACAACCTGGCCTGTGTAAGCTTGTGGGACCTGGTGGTGCCCTCCTGAATGTGAAGGATGAGTTGCCCTGTAAGGGTTTCTCTTGCCAGGTTCTGGCAACCAAGATGGACAAGACCTTGGCCTTGGCCAGCTTTACAACAGACAGCATATGGGACCTACAGGATTTCAGCATGGTCAGAGATCTCTTCAGCCACCTGAATGGGACCAAGAGCCCATGGTAAAGACCACAGCATGTGGATGGGAGGTGTGGACACCGGTCTGCAGTGCTGAGACCTATAGACAGGCCAGGAGCCCCTGGAGTACACATTCGTGTCTTAGATCATGAGCCTGTCCCACATCCCCCAAGAAGACTCCATGCTGCTGGGCCTGGCCAACAGCCAGCACTGGCTGCTGCCCACCACCAGGGGCCAGGTGCACATGATGGGGTGTAAGGCCGGCACCATCCTCAGGCTCAAGTTTCTCCTGTGTGTCCAGTGGTGAGTGGGAGTTAGGATGGATGACCTGGTCATTGTCCACAGCACGCACACAAAAGCGAGGGTCGTCCAGGTCCCCAAGAGCTCCTCCATCATGTGTTGACTGTCACCAGCTCAGAGAATCATACCTCATCTACTAGATCACCTATTGAAGGACTTGCTGTGGTCACCCCAACTCCAGCTCCTTTTTATTTTTTCTTTTTCTTTTTTCCTGTTTTTTTTTTTCCTCCTCTAACGGTACACAATGATGGAAAGAGGTAGGGAGGGGAGGGATCTCTTGGTGTTAAGGATTCTGGTGGGGGTTTGGAGGCTCTTGGTCTTTGTCACACATAATAAAGTAAATGGAAAAGGAAAAAAATAAAAAATAGTAGAAATTAAAGTAAAAGCCCTACACTTAGATTTTTTTCCATGCGTAAGAAAAGAATACAAAAACTGTGGAAAGTACGAGAAGCCTATGAGAACTAGAGAGAAGCAAGCTGAGATGCAGCTCAATAGCTTTTCCTAAGATGTTTATCTGTAGGCCAAGATTGGCACAGCCCTGGCCACAGAAGAGGGAAATGCAGAACAGCTTCTTCTCCTAAATTGTTTACGTTTAGAGGATCAGGAATTCAGGTTTCTCCTGCTACAATGTCATGCCCCTCCCTAAGAACCACTGCTCCACCCTGTTTGCCACTGGGTACAAAAGACTCACTGAAGGAGGACACACAAGGCTTTTTGCTTTGGGGGCTTTTTTGTTTAGGGCTTTTAGCTTGAGGCTTTTGCTTTGGGGACTTTTGCTTTGAGACTTTTGCTTTTGGCTTTTGGGCTTTTGGCTTTTTGGTGTGGGAAGCTTTTGGAAGGGAAAAGAATTGCTAAAGGGAAATTGCTAAAAGGGAATTGCTAAAGAGGGGCTGATAGAAAGTCTGCACCAAGAACTTTACACATAGGCTTTAGAAAAGCTAAAGAAAACATGGGACAGTGCCAGTCTGAGCACGGAGGCTTTAAGAAAGCTAAAGAGAGAACATAGGACAGTGCAAGTCTGGGGACAAAATACTTTATGCTAAAGGACAGCTAAGAGAAAACATGGGACAGAGTGAGTCTAAGGAAAGAGACTTTTAAGAACAGGAAAGAAGACTTTAAAAGCAGGGTTTTAAGGAAAGACTTTAGAAGCAAGGTTTTAAAGAATTGTAAAGGAGTAAAGCCTTAAAGAATAAAGATACAGAAAAGAAGCAGAGCAAATTAAGAGAATAAAAGAGAAAAGAAGTGATGAGGGTTGTGCATCTCCACCGGAGCACCCAACACACATGATCCCACTTTCTGTCTGTCTGCCTATACTCTGTCTTTTCTGCATTTTCAGTCACCCCCAGTTAAGCCCAGTTAGGTTCGGTAATAACCAGGAGCAAGAGAAACCTTGCTCCAACAAAGGAGCGAGAGAAAAACTCGCTCCAAAAAACATGACCGGGTTCCAATTAAACATGGTAGGGTTTTATCTTGTTTATATTTCTTCTGTCTTCCAAAACCTACCAAAATGACAATCAGTGAGTTTCCTCAAAGAAGTATAAATCTGTAAGAACAAAGAGAAAGAGAATGGAGAAAACAGGAGATGTAAGTGATAGTTTGAAAGGAAGAAAGTACATAGCAACTGATTTGGCATAACCCCTCGCCACAGGGTATGCTAAGAGGAATTCAATGAGAATGAAACCAGTTCACTCCCAAGAACCCTGGCAAGACCTAGGACCTTTGCCCAAACACTGCAGAGGGTAGGGGGAAGCACAGAGTGAAAAGCAGAAGAGAGTGAATGCTACAGTATTTCCCCCTCCATGTTCATGGTTCTACTTTCAGAGGCTTCAGCATCCTGCAGTCAATCATGGTCCAAAAATATTTAATGGAACATTCCAGAAACAAACAATCACCCCTTTGTCCAGTGTATCCAAGGTGTCCACCTTACTGCCCCCTAGTCACTCAGTGGCCAGCTGGGTTATCTGGTCAACTGTCACAGCATCACAGTGCTTGTGTTTAACCCTTATTTTATTTAATAAAAGAATTATGCTGACAGTCAGATATCACAAAGAGAAGTCATAAAGTGCTGCCTCTAAGCATGAAGGAGTCCAGGAGCTGTCACCCTAAACACATGCTGTGTTTGGTATGTTGATTATTTTAAGTTGAAGGAACTTAAGAAATAAGAGGTGCTGGAAGAGGCTATCTCTGATACCTTCTTGTCTGCTTAAGGAAGAAAACAATTACATTTGATCTCTTCCCTGAGTTTCCATTAACTAAACTCCTATCACAGGTAGAGAGACTGAAGTCTGTCAACACACCTGGACAGGCTTTTGTCTCACCTCATTGTCTTCTCCTTCAGTCCCACTCAATATTCCAAAGAGATTCAAATAGAAACTGTTGTCAGTTCTGCAGGCCACAAAGACCTCATCCCAGGCCATTGTATGTTCTCCAAGTCCATTGAGTTCCCTAAAAATCATTTACAACTCTTCAAAATTGTCTACATTCCCCATTCGCTCCCTCTTGATCATTTTGGGATGTGGGTAATAACACTATGTGATTGTCTCTATTGAAATAAATTTGTATGCCTTTTCTGCCAGTTAATTGTCTTTTTAGTCAATTTCAGCAAACCTTCAGAAGCTAGCAGGGAGCTTTGCCATCACTCCATGAGTGAAAAGGTGAAAGTTCTCATTTTAATAAGGAAATTAAAAATTGAATGCTGGGTCCTAAGCTCTATGATAAGAATGAAGCAAAAGTAATTCATGCTAGTTTTGCAGTAGCACTTCAACTGCAAAAGATACAACTAAGCATGATAAGTGCTTAGTTAAGATGAAAAGGGATGTGTGCACATGTATAATTAAAAACATGGACCATATAGGGTTTGGTACTATCTGCACTTTTAGGCACCCATTGAGGGTCTTGGAACATCCCTTGGTGGATAAGAGGGCCACTGTAATAGAAGGAGCTGTTGAGTGAGGCTGTGTTCCATTCCCTGCAGAGGTTCAAGAAGAATTAGACAACCACTAATCAAATATGTAATAAAAATGATTCAATATTTGAGTGTAAACTTGACTCTTCTGACCTGTTAAGTCCCGCTACTTCTGAAATCCTACGATTCTAGATTTTATACTTGTATCACTGGGTAGACAGGACTATAGCAGGTTTTGGTAATTTCTGGATGTAATTCCCATGCATGTCCCATAGGTGGCACTGTGGTATAAGATGAGAGAAAACTGCTACAGTGACTCATTCTTCTGGTCTATACTGAATATATCTAGCAATACATAGTAACTAGCATGTTTCTAATTTTTAAAAAATCAGAAATATGAACCCATAGATTCAGAGAACGCAGGTAGCAGTGCTGTGGTGATGCATGATTACGTGTTTTAGTTTATCACCCTCAGCTCAGGTCTTTACCTTGTTCATACCTTACCTGAGGCACTGAACTTCGGTGTGCTGTCATTCTTAAACACTAAAATGAGTTAAACGTGGAACCCATGACTCCTTCACACCCCAACACAAATTTAGACCAATATCTCAAACATGGTTACCTCTGGTTCTTCCCCCTTTTCCACAGCCAGTGAAGATTTAGGTTTTCCTCCCTAAAGGTTAAATATTCAAGATTTAGCTCTTCCTGACAGATTTTGCCACTCAAGGCTGTAAGCTCTTCCTTCATTTCCCCCCTCTCTACCTCCAATCTACAAGGCCCACACCAAACTGCTGCTGATCACCAAAGAGGGACCGTTGCCATCAACTCCATAGATGCAGACCACTCTGCTCCTCCATTTACGTCTCAAGTCCAGGAAAACTCAATATTAGGAATCTGTAAAACATCAATGCCACTCCTTCCTGGCATTACTTGCCTCCTATGAATTTTTAAACCTACTGATTGTTTTTCTTTTTTCTTTCTTTTTGATTATATGCCAGTCATCCACCCAAAAAAACAAGAGTAGCTTTTTTATGTGCTTGGGTCCAGTCTCACTAACAACAACAAAAAAAAATGTGTTAGTAAGTCAGGTAGGGAAAAAAATCCCACCCTCAGTCCAAAACAATAACAAATGATGAACGCAGCATTCTTTCCATGACTGTGTTTTCAGAAGTAATGCATCTTATTCCAAATATGAGTCCTAACTGTATTGCTCAGTTATAGGCACAGGACTCTGATTGACTCTGGCTGTTTTGCTTATTTGGTTTTGCATCTTTGTTCTTCTGAGATGTCTCTGAATTAACTTGATCTGAACTCCCATTTCCCATCTGTCCTAATTCTTTTTTTGGTTGGTTGGTTGGTTTTTGTTGTTACTTTGTTGTTGTTTATTTATTGAGACAGGGTCTTACTACATAGCCCCAGCTGACCTGGAACACTCCCAATCCCCTTGCTGTAGCATCTTGAGTTGCTGGGATTACAGATGTGTACCACCAGGCCAAGCTCCATCTATCCTAATTCTTACACCAACTTTCTACACTTTAGCCTCTGTCCTCTGAAGAGAACAGAAATATCTGAACATGGTGGATTCAAATTCAGCATGCAAGCCCCATTCCAGCCAAGTACATTAAGGCTACAATGAAACTGTGGGATGAGAGAGTCCAAGGATGAAATGGAACCAGTGTCTCTGATATAATTTGTGCATTTGAAATACACCAGCATGAGGGGGGAGAGGGAAGGAGGCCCAAATAATGTATATCCATATAAGTAAATGTAAAAATGATAAAATAAAATTTAAAAAAAAAGAAATACAACTGTGGCCTACCTCACACCAGGATAAGGAAGGAATAAAAACAACAACAAAAACCCAACAATTTGAGCCTATACTTGCTCCCAAAGGCCCATCTCCAAATACCACCATTGTGGGTTATAACTTTAACATACAGACTGCAAGGGACATAATCCAGTCCACAACAAAGTGTAATTTTATGTCATGTTTTACAGTGTTAGTCTGCTTTGGTCAATGAAGACTTGGGAAAGTTTAGTACAAATATAGTTTTTTGGGTTACTTCTTTTTCTTTTTTAAATAACTTTTGAATTTAATAAGGAGATGGCAATAACCTGTATAAACACTAACTCAAAATGTCTTCACCAAGCACCAGGGGGAACAGCTTCCAATATTTTCACCAAGTACACCTCTATTATTAAAGGCCATCCAAAACAGAACCAGTTTATTTAGGTTTTTAAACCAAGAAATCTAAAGTTGCCAATCACAGCTTCTAATTAGCATGAGACAACCAGGTGAAAAGCCCATAATGTAAGTAAATACAACTTTTAAAAGCTTTGTTTAACCTGTACATTCTAGTTGAGAGGATGTGTTGGCCTCAGGCTGGTAATCATAGCTCTACATGTCAAATATATATACAAGCACACAAAGATGAACAATAAGTATCAAATAAAAATGATAAATAATACATGGTCTCGCACATTCAAGGGGAACACCACCTAATTCTCCCGGGTAGATAATGCAGTGAGGGCACAGAAACAGATATAAATCACTGACCCACAAAGGAGAACCAAAAAAGGGTGGTGGAAGAATGCTGTGTCCTATGGGAAGGGCATTCAGAGGCTTCGTGGATCCAGACCAGTGGATGTCAGTGAGTGTGAGAAAGGGGCTTCAAAGCTGGAGGGAACATGGGCAAAGACACTGAGTCACAACCTTATCCAACAGTGTTTGCTTTGTGTAAAGGAATGTAATCTAGGAGGAAACTGTATGAAACATAAAGGAAAAGCTCATTCAAGAGGGCAAAACACAGTCCCCACGCAGACACTCCACATGTGCATTGTAGGTTGCCCCTGACCTAGAGGCTCTTGGAAACTGTCTCTGCTCCAAAAAAGTAAAACAAGACATCACAAACAATCAAAACTCAAAACTAAGAGGCAATCAGAGTAAGCAAGCTTTAACCCCTTGTAATTCACTAGTACCCCTAACTGTCCCGCTACTGAGATAGAATTGGCTCATTCCTTACACCAACTCATTACATCATACTCCTAACAGAGGACTGCTTTGCAGAAACTAACAGCTCTTAGGTCTGCTTCAGAGGTGCTGGGATATTGACTGCTCAAGGTGGACCAGGGATCCTTGAGGGATGTCATCTGGCCCTTTGTGCTGTATGTTGATATCCTCCAGCACCTGCTGCCAGTGCCTCAGTTTTGTCAGGTGCTTCTGTTGCAATTCATTCCTTAGTTCTAAGACATCCTCTTTGATAATGTGTTCTTGTCTCTGAACAAACAACTGCAATCTTTTTTGTAGGAAAAAAACCATTCCGTCTGTCTTGCAATGTCCAGAAACTTTTGGATACACTGATCAACACCAATTCGAACTTCTTCCTGCTCAATGCCACTGACATAGTCTCGACTCAGAAGAGAAGCAAACCAAGCCTTGAATGATAACTCCAATTCATCACCAAGGAACTCTTAGAACTTCTCAGAGTGCCAGGCGCTGCTTGAAGAAGCAAGGCTTGGTCAGGGAGTCCCTGCAGAGGTGACAGGGGCCTGGGTGGCTGCCCAGAGACCATGCCACCCAGTGAAGCCACCCTGATGTCTGGAATCAAACCACTAAGCAAGAACAGCACCCCTATTTCACTGTAGTTTCCATAAGAATCTAAGATTCAGTGGACATTAGATCAAGGGCAAACACAACAATGGGATTGGACTATGAGCACATGATAAAAGTGAGAGCACACAAGGGAGGGGTGAGGATAGGTAAGACACCTAAAAAATTAGCTAGCATTTGTTGCCCTTAATGCAGAGAAACTAAAGCAGATACCTTAGAAGCAACTGAGGCCAGTAGGAAAAGGGGACCAGGAACTAGAGAAAAGGTTAGATCAAAAAGAATTAACCTAGAAGGTAACACACACGCACAGGAAATCAATGTGAGTCAATGCCCTGTATAGCTATCCTTATCTCAACCAGCAAAAACCCTTGTTCCTTCCTATTATGGCTTATACTCTCTCTACAACAAAATTAGAAATAAGGGCAAAATAGTTTCTGCTGGGTATTGAGGGGGTGGGGGGAAGAGGGAGGGGCGGAGTGGGTGGTAAGGGAGGGGGTGGGGGCAGGGGGGAGAAATGACCCAAGCCTTCTATGCACATATGAATAATAAAAGAAAAAAAAAAGAATCTAAGATTCAGCTTGCCAGAAACTCTTCCCAGTTCTCACTCAACTAAGTATTTAGCTTTTGTATTGTACATGAAGCTAAAACACAGTGCACAGTGTAGCAGAGGATGTGATGGTGTTAGGGTTTTGGTGTTAAGACAACTTCAGTTGACCTCAAGTACCACGGAACTTTATTGTGAGTTGCATATGGGATTAAGAGAAATAGGAATCTCAGCCATCTGGACAGTCACATGAGGCACAAACCAGCTACACAGCAAGGCACTACAGAGCCTGAGGTGCAGTGTCAAAACTGGGAGGTGCCAATGTGGCAGTGGCGACAAGGTAGCCCAGTGGGTCTTCTTTCCATGGCAACGTGGATATTAATCCTCTACTATTGTGGTGACTTCGTAACTCTCTTCTGCTTGTCCAGCTTATCTGGCATCAACTGACATCTCACTCTGTGTGTTTTTTTTCTGCCCTGTGGCTAACATAACTCCTGGATTCTGCCATTTTGTGATTTCTACAGCCTCTTGACATCTGTATCACGCCCTCCATTTGGAAAACCCAGATCTGCTCCCATTACCAACCATCTCTTTCCATTTATCAATCTCCAGTACAAATATTTGAGAGGGAAGACTGATTAACTTAACTACTAACTGTAGGCCATCCCATAGGCCACTAGCCCCGTAGTTCTCAAACTTGGGCATGGAATGACCTGGGAGGCTTATTAAAAATATAGATTGCTGCATGCCGCTCCCAGAGTTTTGATTCAGTAGATCTCCCTCAGAGACCCAAACTTTTGTATTTTTAACAAGTTTCCAGGTGATGCTGGGGAGACTGCACCTTGAAAATCATTGCTATAGTCTATAGGGGATGGTTCTTGGGTAAGAGTCCATCAGCAGTAGGCAGCTTTGTTTTAGAATATGGCATCTATGAATAAGGAGCTTCCCAGCACTATTTACCTCAGCAAAAGGCTCTGAGCATAAAACTTTTACTATGACCTGTGGACAAGCAAGCCACACTCTGATATTTTCTCTGTTCTGTCTTTTTCTAAGTAAGCTCCATCAGTCATTGAGTGCCTGCCTGGTATTTAATGCCTTTGTACAACAGGCCTTCGTTGTGCTAAGCAATGAAGACACAAAACAAGTTCTTAGTCTATGGCTGAGAATTTTTAATGACTTGTAAAAATTGTGATAAATGTTCTGGTGACCTTTTGAAACAGAAAGATACATCAAAAGAAAATTATAGACGTGCTCAGAAGTCTGCACTCAAATCATACTGTGATGGAAACAGAAGTATGAAAGGCCACAAACAAGAAAAACGGCTTCCAAAAAAATTACCTAAACTGGACTTAAAAGTGGCTTAAGTAATCCTAAATCACTACTCTGGAGGCAGAGATCAGGTGGATCACGGTTCCAAGCCAGCCCAGACAAACAGTTCTCAAGACCCTATCTCAGGAGTGGGGAGGGGGTAGTTGAAAGAATGAGTTAAGAACTACTTAGAATTTCTAACACTGAGAAAACCAAAGTATACCAGGTTAAAAACTAGCCAGTCTCTAGCTCTCAAAATCCATCTGCTTGCAAAGGGGTAAAATAAGCATTTCTGAAAAGGAAGAGGTATTCAGGAGATCTGCTAAAGGCAGAAAACAAGCTAAATACATGCCAGGTTTTGACAAAGGGCATATATAGCCAGCCTCTAAAATAGGTGCTATAAGGACTCATGTGCACTAGGAAGCAGCTAAAAACCAGCTTCCTTCCCCAGTCCTCCCAGGCTGCAGTGACCACACTTCCCTTATCTGAATTTTGGCAGTGTTTGCACTCTCTGAATTCATGGTATGTTATGTTGTATTATATCATCCTCTAGTGGTTTCAAAATTCTCTTATCTTCCTTCTCTTCAGGCAGTGTTTATCATAGGGCTACACAAACACTTGACACCTAACAAATGTCTATTAGATAGACTGGAATGAATTACATAAGTCCTATGTCCTACTCATTGACATAAACTACCTCAGCTTCACTAGGAGAATGGGTATTCAAGTGACAGGCTCAGGTAACTTAGGCCATCATTGATTTTCCTTTCAAATAGTGCCACTGCCTCTGCTATGGCCGAATGTTTGTGTGTCCTTCCCCTGCCCCCAAAAATCATGTGTTGTAACCCTAATCAAAAATGTGATGGTATTTGGAGGTAGAGCCTTTGGGAGGTAATAAAGTTTAGATGAGGTCATGAAGGTGGAGCTGCCAAATTGGAATTAGTGACCTTGCAAGAAAGGGAAGAGACTGGGTTCCCACTGTGCCATGCGCAAACACAGCAAGAAGAATCATCTACAAGCCAGGAAAAGGCTTCATCAGAGCCCAAGCATGCCATCACCTTGATCTCAAACTTCCTACCTTCTAGAACTATGGGAAATAATGTTTCTTTTCTAAGCCACTGAATCTGTGGTGTATTGGTGTAGTAGCCTGAGTTAAATGAGCCTCATGTGCAGTTTCAAGGGACTCCAGTATAAATTTTGGGCATGCCTGAAGCACAAAAATAGTAACTATAAGTTTCCTACTGATAATAATACAGTCAGTTAACGTGTTTAAAGTTGGTCTCTATTCTATTAAAACTGAAGGGAATTTTGGGCAAGGAATTTCAGAGTGGGTCTCTGCATCTCAGTCATGTCTGGAACGTGAACACCTCACTCTCTGAATAAGGAAACTGTATTAAGCTTATGGCTCATTAATCCTTCTTTTGTCTCAGCTTAGTAGATTGTGGGTTTTTTCTTTAATTTATCTAAAAGAGAACATACCATTAGATTCCATTTATATGGCATTCTACAAAAGGCAAGCTACCCTATGGTAGAAGAAGGATAAAAACAGCTGTTTCCTCCACTGGGTATGCTACAATCCCCCAAATTCATATTTTGAAACATAATCACCATGCAATAGTAGTAACAGGTGGGAGTCCTTTGGCAGAGTCCTCATAAAAGATACATGAGATTAAAACCCATATAAAAGAGGCCCCAAAGAAATGTCTACCCCCTTTCCACCATGTGAGGACACAGAAGAAGGTACTATCTGTGACCCAGGAAGCACTGGTTCTTCAGGGATACCAAATCTGCCAGCACTTTGATCTTGGACTTCCAGCCTTGGACTGTGAGAGATAAATGTCTTTTATTTATAGGCCACCCAGTCTACGGTATTTTGTTACAGCAGCCTGAACAGACTAGAATGGTGGGGATGGAGATGAAGGAATTTGGGGTAATGATGGTAATGTTCCATATCTTGATGGTTTGGCTTCAAATACACACTATATGTACTTGTCAAAACTTAACAAATGTTGTCTTAAGATGCGTGTTTCATTACATATCACTTTCTTATCAAACGAAAAATCTAGCTGAGCTCCAGTGACTCATGCCTATAATCCTCAAGCCTGCCCCCGGCAAATTGTTCTTGAGACCGGGTCTTTAACAAACCCACCACAAAGTAGGGCTGGTGGAGTAGCTCAAGAGTGCCTGCCTAGCAAGCATGAGGCCCTGAGTTCAAACCCAAGTACTGCCGCAAAAAAAAAAAGAAAAATCTATACACAAATTTTGAACTTTTTAGTTAATACATCTGCTGAAGTATTTAGGGAAAGAAGAATATGGATGTCTGCAAAAGATTTTGAAAAATATCAAAAAGTCATGATGAACAGGGTGCCTGTGGCTCACTCCTGTAATCTTAGCTACTTGGGAGGCTGACATTGGTTTCTTTTTTTTTTTTTTTTTTTTCATTTTTCTTTTATTATTCATATGTGCATACAAGACTTGGGTCATTTCTCCCCCCTGCCCCCACCCCCTCCCTTACCACCCACTCCGCCCCCTCCCTCTCCCCCCCCTCAATACCCAGCAGGAACTATTTTGCCCTTATTTCTAATTTTGTTGTAGAGAGAGTATAAGCAATAATAGGAAGGAACAAGGGTTTTTGCTGGTTGAGATAAGGATAGCTATACAGGGCATTGACTCACATTGATTTCCTGTGCGTGTGTGTTACCTTCTAGGTTAATTCTTTTTGATCTAACCTTTTCTCTAGTACTGTTCCCCTTTTCCTATTGGCCTCAGTTGCTTTAAGGTATCTGCTTTAGTTTCTCTGCATTAAGGGCAACAAATGCTAGCTAGTTTTTTAGGTGTCTTACCTATCCTCACCAGGAGGCTGACATTGGAAGGTTCACAGCTCCAGGCCAGTCAGGGCAAAAAAGTTTACAAGACCCTATCTCATCAGAAAAAAAACTGGGCATGGTGGCATGTGCCTATCATCCCAGCAAGTGCAGGAAGCTTAAAAGAAAAGAATCATGGCCCAGGGTGACCTGAGCAAAAACCAAGATCCTATCTCCAAAATAACCAGAATTAATGGGGCTGGAGGCATCTCAAGCGGTAGAGTGCCTGTCTCACAGGTGCAAAGCCCTGAATTCAAACCCCAGTACTGCCCCCCCAAAATCATAATGGAGCAATGATGAACAAGACAAGCATAACAGGGTGTTAATATAACCTAGATGATAGCCATGTGGGTGTTCAGTGTAAAATTCTTCAATTTTGCTCTGTTTGGAAATTTTTTTAATAAGATATTGGAACAACATATGAATACATGATCAATAGACTTAAAATGTGCCAGGCATGGTGGTGCATTCTGTAATCCCAGCACTCAGGAGGCCGAGGCAAGAGAATTGAAAGTTCAGGCCAGTCTTGGCTACATAGCAAGACCCTGTCTCAAAATAACAACAACAACAAAAAAAAGACTTTAAAAGTAGAGCATAATGGTATAAACACTGGCATATGTGTATTATAGAAAAATTTTTTATAAATAGGGGTTCTTGGGATGTGGCTCAGTGGCAGGACACTTTCTTAGCATGTGTGAGGCCACGGGTTTGACCCCCAGTACTTCAAAAGAAAGAAAAAAGTAGACTATAATGGCACCACGAGGCAGGTATTCTACCACTGAGCTATATCCTTGGCCCATATTCTACCTTTAAAAAGTCTGTCATATTTCATATTGTTCCATGTTTCTTCATTGTCGTCGTATTTATCCTTTTAAGTGACTGCACAGTTATATACCAGTATTGCAATGCCAAAATCAATTTAACTATCCCCCTCTACATCTAAGTATTCACATAGAACAGGAAAAGGAGAAGTTGTAGAAAAAAGGCCAATCATTTGGGGTTCTGAGCTTCTTCATCTCATCTCAGCTGCTTCCTCTCTGACTGATCCTGGCTGAGCAGTTATTTACCTCAGCTGTTCTCATTCTTCTCCTACGTTAACTGAGCACTAAGATTAAAAGAACTCTGCCATGCTGCCAACTCTGCACTTGGCTCTTTGATAGAGTGGTTTCTAGCTTTCCCTCCATTATGAATAATACTATTTTGAATCCAATTTTGTAAGAGTATTATTTTCAAATTCTAAGAATAATAATATTTAGGACTGGCTCAAATGACAGAACACCTGCCTAGCGGCAGAAGGCCTTGAGTTCAACCTCTAGTACCACCAAAACCCAAAAATACTTACATAAATTAAATAATATTCAGAAAAATTAAGAAAATGTTTCAAAGTTGAAACAAAAATTTAAATCATCTATAACCCCTCTATCCAAAGATTATCATTTACAACATTCTAGTGTGTCCTATATTCAAATTTGTCAACAAAAATTTTTCCTGTGCTGCTAGGATCAAACCCAGGGGCCCCACGCATGCCAGGCAAGTATTCTACCACTGAACTACATCCTCAACCCTATTTGTCAATTTTTTTTTGGTGGTATTGGGGTTTGAACTCAGGGCCTCATACTTGCTAGACAGGTGCTCTTACCACTTTACTCACTCTTCCAACCCTACTTGTGATGGATTTTTTTCCAACATAGGGTCTCCTGAACTTATTCATCATGAATAAGTTAAGGTCAAAGACTTTGGTTGACAGCAGTCAGTGTTGGATCATAAATTATAGAGAACAGTGTAGAAACCATTCCTGAATATGTTCCAGAAAAGAATCTAAAGCTGGAATTAGAGTCAAAGGAATTTCCTTAATATCCTCAGAATATAAAGAACGTTCGATGACAGCATGTTAGATTCCTTACATTGCTGTCACAAAATACCTGACACAAACATCTTGAAAGAAAGCCAGGCACTGGTGGCTCCTACCTGCAATCCTAGTTATTTGGCAAGCTGAGATTAGAAGGACTGCAGTTTGAGGACATTCCTGGCAAATAGTTCTTGAAACCCCATCTCCAAAATAGCCTGACTGAAATGGACTGGAGGTGTAGCTCAGGTGGTAGAGTTTCTGCTTTGTAAGTACAAAGCCCTGAGTTCAAACACCAGTCCCACCCAAAAAAAAAAAAATCTTAAAAGAAGGAATTATTTATTTTGGCTCAGTCTCAGAAGATTCAATCCATAGTCCTTAGCTCTCTTGATTCTGGGCCCACTGTGAGGCAGAACATGGTGGCAGCAAGAGTGTATGGCAGAGGCTCCTCACCCCATGGTGGACAAGAAGCAGAGAGAAAACACCTGCACCGAGGACTTTCTGCTTTGTCCCCCAATCTATGCGCTGGTGCCACTCACACTCCAGGCAGGCCTCCCCCCATTAGTTAATCCTCTGGAAACTCCTTCACAGACACAGTCAGAAATGTGCTTTATCAATCTCCTAGGCACTTCTCAAACCAGGCAAGTTGATAATCACGATCAGTGAGAAAATGCAATTCCCTCAACAGAAAAATAAGAAAGATCAGAAAATAATTCCCACAGATGTAAAAATGGAAGGGAAAACCAAGAAATATGTCAAAAATGTTCAAACTCAATGGCAAAAATAATTGTTTTAATTAAAATAGCAATGATATCTAATCTTTTTACCTATAATATGACCAAAATTTTGATCCTTTTACTTTATTTTGGGAGTACCCAAGAATCCATCTCTATTTTCCTTTTGAGTCAGGGTCTTGCTGTGCTTCCCAGTTTGGTCTCAATCTATTGCTTGCTCAATTCATGCTCCTGACTCAGAGTCCTGAGTGCCTAGAACCCAAGGAGCACCACACCCTCAGCTCCATATTCCTAATCTCTTATAACAGCTTTTACAGATGGAATTCATATACCATCCAGTTCACCCACTTCAAGTGGGTGAATTGTTTTTAGTATATTTATTATACCAAAGTTGTATGACTAATTATACTGGGTTGTACAACCATCACCACCATTCTTTTATTATTGCTGTGCAGGGGGTACATTGTGACACTTATGAAAGTTCTTACAATATATCAAGTAAATCATAATTGAATTCACCCCCTCCATCATTCTCCTTATCCTTCCTCCCCCCATTCCTGGAATAGCTTCAACAAGTCTCATTTTTCCATTTACATACATGTGTACACAGTATTTACACTATATTTACCCTCCCACACCCTTTTCCCACCTCCTCCCCCCTCCCAGTGGTACCAATCTCCCAGAAGGACCTGTTCTGAACTTCTGTTCTCTCATTTTGTTTAAAAAAAATGGCATTTTTGTTTAAGATATCTATACATGGAGTTTCTTTGTGACATTTCTATGTATATATGTATTATAACCTGAATTATAACCCCCTATTTTTTCTCCTTTCTACCTTAGTCCCCTTTTTACGATGATTTCAAAAGGTTTAAGAATTCTATATTCATTCTTGTATAGGAAGTACATCAACCATATTTGCCTCCTTAATTTTCTTCTTTTATGCTCCCTCTCTCATACATGACCTCCCCTTAGGGTGACTTGTTTTTCATAATATTGCTTGTATTTGTATTAAGTCTATACTCCACATATGAGAAAAAAACACATGGTCTTTGGCTTTCTGAGCCTGGCTAACTTCACTTAAGATAATGTTCTCCAGTTCCATTCATTTACCTGCAAACAACAAAGTTTCATTCTTCTTTATGGCTGAATAATATTCCATTGTGTATAAATATCACATTTTCTTAACCCATTCATCAGTTGTGGAGCATCTTGGCTATTTCCATAGCTTGGCTATTGTGAATAGTGCTGCAATAAACATGGGTGTTCAGATCTTTATTGTAACTTGACTTACATTCCTTCAGGTATATCCCTAAGAGTGGTATTGCTGGATCATATGGCAGTTCTATTTTTAGTTTTTTGAGGAGCCTCCATACTGTTTTCCCTAGTGGTTGTACTAATTTACATTCCCACCAACAGTATATGAGGGTTTGTTCCTTTTTCCCTACATCCTCACCAACACTTGTTGTTGTTTGTGTTCTTGATGGTGGCCATTCTAACAGGAGTAAGGTGGAATCTTAAGGTGGTTTAAATTTGCATTTCCTTTATGGCTAGGAAAATGGAGCATTTCTTTCTTTCTTTCTTTCTTTTTGCCATTTAGACTGCTTTCTTTGAAAAAGCCCTCATAAGTATACATTTTTAAACAAGATATAATAGTCTGGCATAGTTTTTGACAGTATGGAAATTGTATATGCTGTGTATGTTCTTCCAAAATTGTTTTCCTTACTCAGATTTTTATTTAACTTATTCACATAATTCTAATTCATCATAGCAACTAGTGTTCCATGGTATGAATAATTATTTATTCTGCATCATATTGATGGACATTTAAATTGTTACCCTATTACAAACAATACTACAATGAACACTAAATCCTACTCCTGGTACTGACTTGTAAGCATTTCTCTACATCAGTGGTTCTCAAACTTTAGAATGCATGAGAATCACCAAAGGGTTTCTTAAATCATAAGACTGCTGGGTACCAGTGGCTCACACCAATAAGCCTAGCCACTTAGGAGACAGATATCAGGAGGATCCTGGTATGAAGCCATCCCAAACAAATAGTTCACAAGACCCTATCTCGAAAACACCCAACACAAAACAGGGCTATTGGAGTGGTTCAAGTGGTATAGTGCCTGTCTAGCATGCATGAGGCCCTGAGTTCAAATCCCAATACCACACACGCAATAAAAGCTAGGTCAAATAACTGTGCATCTTCACCTCTTCTAAATAATGCCAAATTACTTGGCAAAGGGCTATTAATGACACAGTCTCCTGCCCATCATACTTAATGTCATAACATTTGTAAGGTTTTGCCCATCCAAGGAATATGGAATTGTATTTCATTGTTGCTTTCATTTGAACTTCCCTAATGTCTAATGAAGTTGAGTTGAGGAGGAGGTGTTTGCTTGGTTTTTGTAGATAGGGTCTCACTATGCAGCCCAATCTGACCTTGAACTCATGATCCTCCTTCAGGAGGCAGAGATTAGGAGGATCGCGGTTCAAAGCCAGCCCAGGCAAATAGTTCGCATACCCTATCTTGAAAAACCCCTTCACAGAAAAGGGCTAGTGGAGTGGCTCAAGGTGTAGGCCCTGAGTTCACACCTCAGTACCACAAAAAAAAAATAATAATAGTTTCTAAGCCATGTTCTTTAGGACATGATGAAAAAGCATGTTCTTTGGAAATTCAACTTATAGTTACATTATAAGTTATTATAGTCACATTAAATTTATGACATATATAAGTTTTTATGTTATAATAGAAGAAATAATACAAATGTATGTATATATATATATATATATATATATATATATATATATACCACAAAATACAAACCAAAACTCTTAAATACTGTGTTTGGAAAAGAGACTAAAAACAGAAACACACCATCATTACATGGGCAGTCAGCAGGTAGGTTTTTTAGTTTATGACCATAAGTGTATATATTTCCTCCTAGTTTTCTGCATTTTCAAATATTTTATAAAATAATGCAGTTTCAGCTGGGCGCCGGTGGCTCACACCTACAATCCTAGCTACTCAGGAGGCAGAGATCAGGAGGATTGTGGTTCAAAGCCAGCCCAGGAAAACAGTTTCAGAGACCCTATCTCAAAAATACCCAACACAAAAAAAGGGCTGATGGACTTGTTCAAATGGAAGCACACCTGCCTAGCAAGTGTGAGGCCCTGAGTTCAAACCCCAGTACTGAAAAAAATGTAGCCTCATAGCCCATGGAGACTCAGAACCAAGCTAAGATGTAAAACAAAAATCATATATATGCACTATTATTACTCTGAATATCCCTTAAATTTGGCTGTCTCTTAAAAAGTACAATAGAGATTTCAGACCTGATCAGGGTAATTTGGCAATATAGCTGGGTTTCCCTCTACCATTTGACTTGTTGCTGCTTCTTTGGAAAGGCACCAGATGGAGCAACAAGGTATTGTAAGGAAAGTCTACATTGGCTCTCTTAGGATCACACTTAGCATTGTGAGATGATAGCATCAGAGGCATGTAGAAACTGGAACCAACCAAAGAAAAAGCATGTTTACACATCCCATCTCCTGCTGACCCCTAGATGAGAGAGTAGGACAGTAGGCAGAATTGTGCATCATTTAGATTGCCTCTCTTATTTTTGTGAGCTGAGCTCATGTAATTGAATTTGCATATGCTAAATATGTATATGAGAGACTCCATTTTTTTGGTGGTGTTGGAGCTTGAACTCAGGACCTTGCACTTTCTAGGCAAGCACTCTACGACTTTAGTCAAGTCCTCCAGCCCTATTGGTTGGTTGGTTGGTTGGTGACAGAATCTCACTACTTAACCTAGGCTGGCCTGGAATTCACTAAGTAACTAGGCTGGCCTCAAGTTTTTGACTCTACCTGCCTCAACCTCCTGAGTCCTTGGGTTAAAATCATTTGCCACCAGGCCTACCCTTAATTATTATAATTATATTTTACTATTGTTTATATTCATGAGGTTATCTACTATATATCTTTTTCCACTTCACATTCAGCAATATCACATTAGCAACTTCAATTTGGCTGTGGTGGGAGCATTTATACCATGGAAACTAGCAAACATGTTTCCCAAAAAACTGGTTGTTAAACATTTACCAAACATAACTGTGCATAGCCCAGACCTCCTTCAAGGGAAGATTTGTTGTTGCTGGGAATGCTGTCAGGGTGACAATCATTAGCTTTGGGGGTTGTTTTTGCAGCCTTCCTTTCAAGGTGATGCACATCCCATGATTGACTGAGGTAGGAGGTAAATAGAGGCCCAGCCATTTCAATCAAATGCAAGATAGCTCTCAAAGACCGTTCTAGCTGCAAAAGTTTCCATAAGGTCCACTGAAGCTTTTTGTGTGCTGTTTTGGGAGGAGGGAGTCCACTGAGGTTTGTGTTGGGTTATACCACTTCTCAACTTCTCGCCCGGCACAGTGATGCAGTTTTTGGTTCCCAAAGCACCCTTTCATAAGTAATTTGCAAACTAAACTCCATTTGAGTGTCTGCTTCTTGGAGAACTCAACCTGTAACAAAAAATTAAAGTAGAATTTTGCCAAGCAAATGTTGAGGTAGCGAGCATTCTAGGCAGGGAAAACATTCTGAACAACACCTTGTGTTAGAAGAGAAAATGGCATGATTGAGGAAGGAAGAAAAGAGTTACTGGAACCCAGCAGGAGGCAGCCTGATATGAGAAGAGGCTGAAAAAGTAACTTGGTCAAGCCCATACAGGATGTTGTTGGCCATGTTTATGATTCGAGTTTGTCTTAAGGACAACGGATACAGGCTGGAGGCTTGGCTAAGGAGTAGAGCGCCTGCTTAGCAAGTATGAAGCCCTGAGTTCAAACTCCAGTAACGCAAAAAAAAAGTGTAATATTGCCAAGTAAGCCTTGCTCCCAAATTGCTAAGTAATTTCCACAATAAAGTATAAAGTCCTAGCAGGCAGAGACTATGATATCTCACTCTCTTAGATGTTACTAAGGCTCTCCATATGTATTCAAATTAAGTAGAGTATTATAGACTAATTATAATTTATCCTGCTCAAAACCCCATTTTCACCTCCAAATCTCGATCCCTAAATTTCCCTATAAGTAATAATAGTATTTATTGAGTGATACTTTTGACACATTAACACATACAGTCTTTCAACAACTCTATGATATAAATATTACTATTCCCTTTTTCCAGATAAGAAAATGTAGGAAATGAAAGGTCAATGGCAAGGCTGAGATTCAAACCAAGAGACAACCAGGTGCCCATATTCCTAACTTTCTACTAAAAGAAAAATAGTCTTTAATACAGATGTGCCTGGATTAAGTAACAGTCTTACAGCCAGAGTTGAAAGAAATTCTGTATGTTTAAAAAAAGGGATAAAACAGTTTATAGCAATATTTAACCAAATTCCCTTCCTTCTATGTTCTGTCCTCACACTTCAGCAGTTCCACACCTCTGTCTAGCCATCACTATCAATTCTTCCACCGCCAAGTCAAATGAAAACCATCAAAGCAAGCACCTCTCTCCATTCTCATAGATAGCTCTTCCCAGCCTCCCACTATCTGTTATAGAATCTTCATAAATTCAAAACTAGTCTCTTTGAGTGAGGTCATGCACACTTTTAAGGAGTTTCATTCTGTCACCAGGAAAATGTTGATCCATCATCACAAAAATTTCGAAAAATCAGGTATATTACAGACCCTAGATTAAGAATTCGTAACGCAGAAAGTAAAACTAGCGAGCTCTGTTTAATCTCACCTTGTGTACTTTCTGTGCCCGCCCCCCACGCGCTGCAGGAACTCTCTGTACCCGAAATGACACATAGGTGGCGCTGCAGAGACAGGTGAGTGCACCGGCCGCAACAACGGGAGCGGCATATAGGGGGCGGGAATTCGAGCGGTCACCCGCGGTGGGAGGAGCCTGACCTAGCAGGGGGTGGGGGAATCGGCTACGCTTTGCGCAGGCGCAGGTTGGACACTCCCCCCGGGAGTGAGGGCTGCTGGGTCGGATGACGTGGCCTGGCAACGTCCCTGCCGGTGCGGCCTCCCTGGAACCCGTGCCTCAGGAACTGCTCGCGGCCTAGTCCCGAGTCGGCGTGCGCTTGTGAGACGGAGCCGGGGACAGCCGGGGCGACGGCCTGGCCTGCGGGGACCCGACGGCGCAGCTGCCATGGAGGAGTGACACGCCTGCGGTTCCGCCGCAGCGGCGAGACATGCGGAGACCCCGCGACGGGAGCAGCGGCGGCGGGTCCTGAGCCCCGGGATGGAGGACAAATACGGCGGGGACGCGCTGGCCGGTCCCGGCGGCGGCGGCGGCGGCCTCGGGCCGGTGGACGTGCCCAGTGCTCGGTAAGGGACCGGTCCTGACTCGCCGGCTCGCGGACCTGGCCGGCTGCTTCATGCCAGCTGCTCTGGACACACCTTCCCCGGCCTGGCTCGGGTCCTTCCGGCCGCCCTCGGTCCCCATCCCTGCGCGTCACCCCCATGCCGGCTGCTCCGGGGTCACGGGCAGCGGAACAAGCGCCCCGAGATCCGGGCAGCCTCTGCACCACCAGCCACTCACTCCTGGCTGTCTCCCCGGAGTGGTGGTTTAGCGACTGCTTAACCTTTCCGCTGTCCTCCTGTGGCAGTTACCACCGTCATCTCCAGGCTTGCGAAGAAGCCAGAGTACAAACGTGAATTTGAGTGTACACGTTAACCCAGCACATCAAGAGCCCAGCCTCCCCCCGCCCCCAATCGAATTTTCTTTTCCTCTTCTTGCTTATTACTAAATGAGCAGTGTGTGCTTGTCAAAAAATTCCAACAATGCAGGAATCCATAGAGTATAAGGTGAAAGTCCCCCTTTACCCTCTCACCTGCCCCCCCAAAAGTCAAGGGACCCGCCACTGTAGTGGGTACGGTGACACTGCCCAGCGAGTCCTTCCTGATGCACCTTCCTGTTAAAGATGCATAAAACATGGCCCAGCAATTTGGTTGGAACTGGTATTCATTGCCTTCATTTTTAACCACGTTTCCCTGATTCTTCAACACTTACTTGGAGATTTTTTTAAAAGATTGTTCTTGATAAATTCAGGTGTAGTAATAGCGTTAGAACAACTTTTTTTGTGAAAAGCAAAGAACATAAGTAAAATGCTGGTGCAGAATTTAAACCAACTGCGTAAATTTAACCTTCTAACCTATTTTGAGCAACTCATTTTGTAAATAACAGCAGGTCAGATTTTAATTATTGACCCATGACAACTAAATGTAATAAAGGATTCCGGATTTGGTGGGGGGTGAGGGGGAATGCTATTAAGTTACCATATCACTGCTAAATTTTCTGTCCATAACTCTGCTGGGTCTTAGGAAATAGTATTTACAGGTAAAAGAACGTGATACATTTTACTTACTCTCAATTTAGAGACAGTATAATAAAAGAGATGGAACAATATGTTAACCAGGTAGGTCATCTAAGTAAAGGCTTTACTATTTTTGCAATGTTTCTGTAAACTTGAGATTGTTTTTAAATAAGTAGTTTAAAAGCATTTTTTTACTCAAGAGCTAAGAGTCTTAGGAAGGCAAATGTAGTAACAATCCTTTGCTTACTTATTTGCATTGTTTGCTTAGCAGAGTTCCCCTTTATTGGTTGTAGTTTATTGCAGAATCAAGTTCAACTCAGGACTGACTGAATTTTGATGGATTTGGGTTACAAGAGTTTTCTCTATATAGGCTAAAAATCAAATACTGGTTATAATCTGCAACACAGACTAATTGACAAATCCTTCAGTTGTGGATATTTTTATGCCCCAATTCACAAATAGATTATTTTAAATAAAGGCTTCTGTTTTTGGCTTTATTAAGTCTTCTTTGGAGGTAAAGGCAGCCAGCATTTGCTAAGCACCAGCTATGTTCCAACTACTTTGAGTACATATCTCCTGTAATCTTGACAACAGTCCTACCAACTAAGTAGTGGTGTCCTGTTTGACAGATCAGGAAATTGAGTTGTGGAAAAGTTAAGTAATCTGCCCAAGACTGCACAACAAATAAGTAAATTCCATGTACAGTACCTTCTACTTAGTCCTGTTAACACTTGAAAACTTGTTAAATGAATTGAACTTGAATTACACACTGGTTTTGTTTGGTTTTGTTTTGTTTTGTTTTTACTATGTAGCTCCAGCTGATCTCAAGATCCTCCTGCCTCAACCTCCCAAAGAGTTCTTTTTTTTTTTAAACTATCCAGAGAACTGTGAGCTGCTGCAGTGGGCAAAACTCAAGAAACAGATATGAACCCAAATCCAAATTTCAGTAATCCCAGATATAGAAAACTGAAGAATTTCTAACCCTTCACAGAAAGAGCTAGTGATATTTTTGATGAGACCAGTTAATGAGATATAATGTTTTATAAGTTGGGGTGGGAAAGGGTGTCATTTTTGTGTTGTTTCATACTGTTTATGTGTATTTCCGTGGTTTTTATAATGACCTCTATTACTTGTATATTAAGAAAAACACAAAGGTTACAGAGTTCTTGTGGGTTCGGTGATGCTAAATTTTTTTTCTGCTTTTATTTTTCAGATTAATGAAATACATTGTGTTATTATGTTTCACTAAAGTTTTGAAGGCTGTGGGACTTTTTGAATCATATGATCTCCTAAAAGTCGTTCACATTGTTCAGTTCATTTTTATATTAAAACTTGGGTAAGTGTGTATGTGGGAGGGGGAGTTCTTAATGTTTTTTATTTCTTTGAAAATCCTGCTTAACTATCTTTAGGAAACTTTACATGGAGTAGTATGTGTAATTTATTCCTCATGACAAATATTTAACAATTTTTTTAAAAAATAGAAGTATACCTAAGGTTAGAGGTACAAAGTAACAGATAAGAAAAGGAATTGTTATAGCCAGGTGTGGTGGCACACACCTGTAATCCTAGGAGGATCATGAGTTTCAGGTCAACTTAGGCTACGTAGCAAGACTGTCTCAAACCAACCGCAATAACAAAAAACAATTGTTGTTCTCTAATACTTGCCAAAACAGACTTTAAATCTGTGTTAATGAGAGACAGCTAGATTCTGATGTCTGCTTCAGCAATCATTCTGTCTAGTGCAGTAGCTCAGATCATCTAGTCTATGAAAATAACTCTCACAGTACCTTCCTGACAGTGAGTGAAAGGGGTACATAATGTCATGGTATTTTTATAAAAATAGTTTTGATACCAGGCACCGGTGGCTCACGCCTACCTACTCAGGAGGCAGCGATCAGGAGGATTTCGGTTTGAAGCCAGCCGGGGCAAATAGTTAGTTCATGAGACCCTACCTCCGAAAATCCTTCACAAAAACAGGACTGGTGGAGTGGCTTAAGGTGAAGGGCCTGAATTCAAGCCCCAGTACAAAAAATAATAATAATAATAGTTTTGACCTTGCAGACTCCTTGAAAGGATCTTAGAGACCCTAACGATTCCAGACTGTCCCACTAATGTAGCCCATTCCTAGGCAGGAACCAAATGTTATCTGAGACTTAACTTAGCACAGATGTTCCGTATTTTCTATGTTAAACCATGTGGGCTGTGTTTCTCTATGTAATTCCTTCGTGTACAGGGTTCTCATGTCGTACAGTCTATTTATAGTAAGAAATTCTTAGCTGGGTGCTGATGGCTCATACCTGTAATCCTAACTTCTCAGGAGGCAGAGATGAGGAGGATCATGGTTCAAAGCCAGTCCCTGGACAAATAGTTCCTGGAGACCCTATCTTGAAAAAACCCATTTAAAAAAAAGGAGCTATTAAAGTGGCTCAAGTGGTAAGAGTGCCCGCCTAGCAAGCGTGAGGCCCTGAGTTTAAACCCCTGTACTGCCAAATAAAAAGAAAAAAAGTTCTTCCTAAATGGAGATTTCTAGACCTTGAGACTGATAATGACTATCCCATGTGCCAATAAAAATCTATAAAGATTCTTGGTAGTATAATTTCAGTCATTTGAGAAAAGAGATTCTTGACTAGGATTTTCTTTGGCTGTACTGGGTTTGAGCCCCAACCCACTCCTTTTTTTTTTTTTTTGGTGGCACTGAGGTTTGAACTCAGCCTCACGCTCACGCTTGCTAGGCAGGCACTCTTACTGCTTGAGCCACTCCACTAGCCCTTTTTTGTGATGGTTTAAGATAGGATCTCAAGAACTATTTGCCCTTGGCAGACTTCGAACCATGATCTCTGCCTCCTGAGAAGCTAGGATTAGAGGCACAAGCTACCAGTACCCGGCTCTTTTTTTTTTTTTTTTTTTTTTTGTACTGGGAGTACAGTGCAACATTTACAAAAGTTCTTATGATATATCATAATTGAATTCGCCCCCCTCCATCATTCTTCTTTATCCCTCCTCCCCCAATTCCTAGAATAGTTTCAGCAGGTCTCATTTTTCGATTTTCATACATTGAGTACATAATATTTTCATCATACTCGCCCTTCTACACAAGTTCCTTCTATCTTTCCCCTTCAGTTATTTTTTGAACAAGGTCTTGTGTTTATGTCCGGGCTGCCCTAGACCGAAATCCCATTTATGCTTCTTGCACTGCTGGGATGACAGGTGTGCGACCACACCCTGCTTTTTGATTGAGATGGAATCTAGCTAACTTTTTACCCAGACTGGCCTCAAACTGCAATTCTTCTGATCTCTGCCTCCAGATACTAGAATCACAGGCATGAGCCACCATACATGGCTTAACTAGGAAATTTTAAGCACTAGTTGTATGCTTTTTGTTGTTGTTGTTCTTTGAGATGGTACTGGATTCAGGGCTTCATGCTTGCTATCAAGTACTATACCACATGAGCCATACCTCCAGCCAGCCCAGTTGTATGCATTTTTATATAGCTATTTTGCCAATGTGGAAGATAAGGACATATAATTAGTGGTTCACTTCTGTAATATTGGTTCAAGATTTATTACTGAATTTTAGGAAACATAATTGTTTTCCTTGGTATTTCAAAGTATTAAAAAATATCAGACTAGGGCTGGAGGCATGACTCAAGTGGTAGAGGGCCTGCCTAGCAAGCAAAAATCCTTGAATTCAAACTCCAGTACCACAAAAAAAAAGTATTAAAAAATATTGACAGCCAGGCAAGGTGGTACATGCCTGTAATTCCAGCACTTGGGAAACTGAGGCAAAAGAGTGGAGAGTTTGAGGCCAACTTGGCCCACATAGTGGCATCCTGTCTCAAAAATAAAATATTGAGACTACTTTACTTTTGTGGCTTGTGAACTTGTTCTGAAGACAATTACAATAGAAAAGTTCTTAAAATGTTACTTGGAAACCTTACAGTAGGTATAACTCTCTAGTAGTTCTTTAGAGAATAGCATACCTTCCAAGTTCTACTTTATTTGTTTAAAATAAGTGTCTTTAACACTACATATTATAGTTAATATTTATATTAATATGTTACTGTTTCAATATTTACAGGACTGCCTTTTTTATGGTTTTGTTTCAAAAGCCATTTTCTTCTGGGAAAACTATTACTAAACATCAGGTGAGGTTTTTGCAGAATCATTTATTCCTAGCTACTTTAATGATTTATTTAAATACACAGCAGAAAGTTTCCAGCGTTAACTTGCTCTTGACTTGTCTTTTTAGAATTGTGACTTCAAAAGTAAACTATGAAATGCTGAAATTATACCGGGCATTGGTGACTTATACCTGTAATCCTAGCTACTTGGGAGGCCGAGATTGGGAGGATTTCCCGTTTCAGGCCAGCCAGGCAAATAGTTGAAGAGACCCCCATCTCCAAAGTAACTGAAACAAAATTGGAGGCGTGGCTCAAGTGGTAGAATGCCTCCTTTGCAAGTACAAAGCCCTGAGTTCAACCCCAGTCCTACCTCCCCCAGCCACTCCTCCCCCCCCCAAAAAAAAAAAGATCCCAGACTGGCGGAGTGGCTCAAGTGGTAGAGTGCCTGCCAAGCATGAGGCCCTGAGTTCAAGCCCCAGTACTGGAAAAAAAAAAAAACTTGTGGAAACAAACAAAAAAATCCCAAGATTACAGACTTGTTAAAAATCCAGAAGAGGCAGGATGCCAGTGATTTACATCTGTAATACTAGCCATTCAGAAGGCAGAGATCCGGAGGAGCTCTGTTCGAAGCCAACCTAGGTAAATAGTTCCAGGAGACCCTATCTTGAAAAAAACCCCATCACAAAAAAAGGGCTGGTGGAATGCCTTAGTAGAGGCCCTGACTTCAAACCCCAGTTCTGAAAAAAAATTTAAAAATTTTTTTTAAAAAATGCAGAAAAGGGCTGGAGGCATGACTCAAGTCATAGATTGCCTGCCTTGCAAGCATGAAGCCCTGAGTTCAAACCCCAGTACCACCAATAATAATAATAATAATGAAAAAGAGGGTTAAGAAAACCCTGTTTTTCTTAACCCATGGAATCTGAGAAGATAGAAAATTTTCAAAGCATGTATGTAATTATGTAATTGTTTTCCTTAATACAGCCTCCTCATTCAGAAAGATACACAACAGATACGGAGATACATTACAACCAAGGGCCTAAAATGTCAGTGAAAGGCTGCTAAAGTACAGGGCTTGGGAATGAGTACCCTAGAATCAGATGTACTCATGTCTGTCTATCCTACTTAATAACCCTGACTTTGGACAGGTTACTTATTTCTCTTGCCTCATCAGTAAAATAAAAATAGTAGTATCTTCTTAAATGAAGCTGTGATGAATAAATGAATTTATACACGTAAAGGTTGCAGGATAGTACCTGGTATATAGTAAGTATGCAATACCTATTAGGGTACAATATTCCAATTATGATTCTCTTTAGGCAGCTTTATGCCAGAAATGTCCCTCTTTCTGCATAGCCCTCTATGCATCTCTTTGAACAGGAATTACACTCCACTGCAACAAAGCATGTTCGCTTTGTGCCACAAATTACAATCTTGTACCATGATTTTTTATTAGAATGGCAGATTTAAGTACTTCTGCTTTAGAACATTTTCTAATATTTTAACCCCATCTTTTCCTGGTGAAAAAGAATTGAAACACTCTGGCCAGGCACTGGTGGCTCACAACTATAATCCTAGCTACTTGGGAGGCTGCGGTCTGGAGGATCATAGTTCAAGGCCACCCTAGGCAAATAGCTCATGAGACCTCCATCTCCAAAACAACCAAGGGAAAATGGACTGGAGGTATGTCTCAAGTAATAGAGCCCCTGCTTTGCAAGCACAAAACCTTGAATTCAAACCCCAGTCCCACCAAAAAAAAAAAAGAATAATTGAAAGACTAAATCATTAAGTATTCATAGAAAATTAGTGAAATACTGAGAAAGCAGAAAATTATACTCTGTGGGAAAAGATTTCAAGATCTTACAACAGATAATATAGATAATGGGAAACAGTACTGTCTTGCAAATATAAAGTTAGTCAAGGGATCTTAGCATTTTCTAATAATTTTAAAATAGGTAATTATTTAGCCTTTAAAATGTTTATTATCATTGTTATCTTTCCCTATGTGTGTTATTTAAGTTTGAAATACTTAGCAAAGAATATATGTTTGTAATTTTACATTTTGTTTCTACTTATAGTGGATCAAAATATTTAAACATGCAGTAGCTGGCTGTATCATTTCACTTTTGTGGTTTTTTGGCCTTACTCTTTGTGGACCACTAAGGTAAATAAAAATGCATTTTTTGAATGTTTGTCTAGATTTCTTCATTTCGAATATTTTATTCTTCTGTATTTTATGTGAAATATTTATTTATACAAACTTATCTATCACGTCTATACTTTTGGGTAGATTTCAACCAAGAAAGAGAACTGGTTTGGTTTGAGGACTAGTTATTTGGTGAATACCATTAATGTATTTGTTCATAATCTATCATAGATATTTTACTGGTTAGAATCCATAGAATTTCAGAAAATTTTTATAATAAGTGGCTTTTTTATCACTGTTAGTGATACCAACTGATTCAAAAGCTAAAAGGGCCAGGCACTGGTGGCTACTCAGGAGGCAGATCAGGAGGATCACAGTTCAAAGCCAGCCCGGGAAAATAGTTCATGAGACCCTATCTTGAGAAAACATCACAAAAAGTGCTAGTGGAGTAGCTCAAGGTGTAGGCCCAGAGTTCAAACTCCAGTAGTGCCAAAAAAAAAAAAAAAAAAGTCCAAAGTGGTAAATAAAATCAGTAAGAGTTGGGCGCCATGAGTCATGACTGTAATTCTTAACTACCTGGGAGGCTGAGGTCAGGAAGATCGAAGTTCCAGGGCAGCTCAGGCAGATAGTTCATGAGACCCTATCTGCAAAATAACAGGAGCAAAATGAAATAGAGGCATGGCTCATGTGAAAGAGTGCCTGCTTTGCAAGTTTGAAGCTCTGAGTTCAAACCCTCAACACACCAAAAAAAAAAAAAATCAGATAGGCACCAGTGGCTCACACCTGTAATCCTAGGTACTCAGGAGGTAGAGATCAGGAGGATCACAGTTCAAAGCCAGCCTTGGACAAATTGTTTTCTAAACCCTATCTCAAAAAAAAACTCATCACCAAAAAAAAGGTGGGGGGGGCGGGACTGGTGGAGTGGCTAAAGGGGTAGCCCCTGAGTTCAAACCTCCATAACAGAAAAAAAAAAAAAAATCAACCAATGAGGAAGAGACCAAAGTCTGTATAAGTTTTGGAGGGGAGAGTGAGACTCTTACTTACAATATGCAATGTTTTAAATTTCTTATTCATGAAATTTAAGTTTTAGTAACTAAATCACTATTTCTGTGTTAGGATAGGGGGAAAATAGTTAAATTATTTAGTTACCTAATCCCTGTCCCTTAGCACCACCACCATTGTCCCGCTCACGTTTTGTTTTTTTTTTTTTTTTTGGCAGTATTGAAGTTTGAACCCAGAGCCTTGTGCTTGCTAGGTGGGCACTCTCACACTTGAACCACAGCACCAGCCCTCCCCCTCACTCTTTTGCTAAAGCCATCATACAGTTTCTGTATTAGAAAGAGTCCTTCGGTGTTTCATAGTCTATCTTATTTTAGGTTAGTATTACTATGTTGATACTATTTTCTTAAATTATGGTCTTCCAAATATTAGTAGAACTGGGCTGGGAGAGTGGCTCAAGTGGGAGAGCATCTGCCTACCAAATATTAGTAGAACTAAAATTATCATCAGTGTGCTTGCTCTATTACAGATTTTTATTTTATTTTATTTTTTTTCATTTATTCTTTTATTATTCATATGTGCATACAAGGCTTGGTTCATTTCTCCCCCCTGCCCCCACCCCCTCCCTTACCACCCACTCCGCCCCCTCCTTCTCCCCCCCCCCAATACCCAGCAGAAACTATTTTGCCCTTATTTCTAATTTTGTTGTAGAGAGAGTATAAGCAATAATAGGAAGGAACAAGGGGTTTTGCTGGTTGAGATAAGGATAGCTATACAGGGCATTGACTCACATTGATTTCCTGTGCGTGGGTGTTACCTTCTAGGTTAATTCTTTTTTGATCTCACCTTTTCTCTAGTACCTGTTCCCCTTTTCCTATTGGCCTCAGTTGCTTTAAGGTATCTGCTTTAGTTTCTCTGCGTTAAGGGCAACAAATGCTAGCTAGTTTTTTAGGTGTCTTACCTATCCTCACCCCTCCCTATAGATAAAGAGGACAAATTAAAATTTATTTACGAAGTAGCTGAAGATCTGTTACTATTTAGGTCCCATAAGCCTCTTTTTGGTTAGTGATAATGTTTTTTTGTTGGTGGTAGTGGTGGTCTTTTTTTTTTTTTTTTTTTTTTTGGCAGTACTGGAGTTTGAACTCAGGGCCTCACACTTGCAAGGTAGGTGCTCTACCACTTGAGATATTCTGCCAGTGTGATAACTTTTTTTAATAAATATTTTATATATAAAAAACAGTAAGTATGGATTATGTTTAAAAAGCAAAAAATGAAGCCAGGCATGGTGGTGCAGATCTGTAATCTCAAATTCGAGGCCAGACTGGATACAAAGTGAGATCCTGTCTAAAAATAAGCAAAACCAAACAAATAAAAAACAAATAATAAAATGACCATGTATGCAGCACTCAGCCTCCAGAATAAAACCGTACCAATCCCTTGAAGTCCTGTGTGCCTCTCCTGATTGTTCCTCCTATCCCTGCCTTAAATATAACTAGCATTTTAAGTTTTGTTTTTCATTCCCATGGATTTCTTTATAGCATCACCACATCTTTCCTTTTCTTGTTTTTCTTTTAGTGTTTAACTTTGCAAGGTTTTTACTTTATATAAGTGGAATTAAATTGTATGTATTTTTCTGTAACATGCTTTTTTCCATTCAATGTTATGTTGGAGATTTGTACATTTGATGCATGGAATATATAGTATATAGTTAGTTGTTCTTAAAGCTTTTTTTTGTGGGGGGGGTGGTTGAACTCGGGCAGGTGCTCTACCACTTGAGCCACATGTCCAGCCCTAATACACATATCTTAAAATTCACCTTTTAAAGTGTCCATTTCAAGGGCTGAGGGTGTGACTCAAGTGGTAAAGTGCCTGCCTTACATGAGGCCCTGAGCTCAAACTCTTAGTACTGCCAAAAACAAAATAAATACAAAAATAAAGTATCTGTTTTGGAGCTGGGAATTGTGACACATGACTGCAGTGTCAGCTACTCTAAACGCTGAGGTAGGAGGATTGGTTAAGCCTAAGAGTTCAAGGCCAGGCTAGTGGAGTGGCTCAAATAATAGAGCACCTGCCTGCCAAGGGTAAGGCCCTGAGTTCAAGCCCCAGTGCCATCAAAAAAAAAAAAAAAGAGTTCAAGGCTAGCCTGAACAACCTACCAAAAGTATTTTTTTTAGTATTTTTTCATATATTCATGAGATTTCATTCATTCTTACTGCTGTGTATTGGTCCATTGAGTGGAAATACTCTATGTCATTCATTCTCTTATTAGTGGATATATAAGTTGTTTCCAGTTTTGGACTACTGGGAGCAATGCTGATATAAGCAACCTTTTCATTATTTCCTAATTCTCACATACAAGAAATCTGTATGATACAGTCCTGAAAGTGGTATTGTTAAATGTTTGTAGCCTCAACCTTTCTAAGCTAAATAATATCAAAAACATTTTCTAAAGCAATTATACCTATTTGTTTTTCTCATAATGTTTTATGAAATCAAGGGAGATGTTTATTATATTTTCTCTTGCTCTCGTTGAATTCATGTTTCCTGATAAAGATGAGATGCAGCTCACGAATGCTTTGTTTTCATAGGACTTTGCTGCTGTTTGAACACAGTGATATTGTTGTCATTTCACTACTCAGTGTTTTGTTCACTAGTTCTGGAGGAGGACCAGCAAAGGTAGAATTTTCCCATTATCAGTTACTTGGAAACTGAAAGTATTGGTGTAAAATGTTATCCAAATATTTATTTATTTATTTATTTATTTATTATTTTTACCACTTATAAGAATGCAGGAGCTTTTCATTGCTAGTCTTACATTTTTCTCACAAAAAACATTTTTCTTTTACTTCTTATTTTGAAATGATTGTAGAATCTTAGGAAGTTGTGAAAATAGTAGAGACATATACCTTTCATTTAGCTTCCCCCAAAGGTGACTTCTTACCCAACAGAGTATACTATCAAAACCAGAATACTGACATTGATATAATCCATAGACCTTATTCAGATTTTACCAGTTTTAAATGAGTGCATAACCATGATAAGGAACTGACACATAACCACAGAGTCTCTTTTATGTTGTGTTCATACCCCTCTCCCACCTCGTTCTTAAGCCCTGTGAATCATTTTTGGCAAATATCTATAAACGTGTTATATTTAGTCTGATGAACATTTATCCAACATTCTGCTAACTAGACATTCCTGTTCATCTTAAGTAATTCAAGTATTACCTTCTTTTGGGCAATGAGTTACCAATCTACAGTTCCAAACTTAGGGTTATACTCTTTCTGTTTTATCAAATTAAAATTTTCCAGTGTACGGTGCATTGTCCTAGACATAGGAAAAGAAGAAATTAAATCCAATATACAATAGTTTCTGTTCTGAAAGGGACGTACTAGCTCAATACTAGCAGGAGATGATTAAAATAATGAAGTGAACAAAGTAACATGCCAAGTAGAACAGCGTTAAGAAAATGCCCAGCCTAATGGTTTCCACCTTAGTCATTAGTATGAAAGCATAGGCCACTATGTCATCCTGCCCTCTCACTTGAGGGGTACTCCAAAATAAATTTCAAGTGGATTAAATAATTCTGTGGGTTTAAAAACATAGTCAGGCAAGGTGGTACACACTTGTAATGTCAGCTCTTAGGAGGCTGAACCAAGAGGATCACAAGTTTAGGGCCAGCCTGGACTATGTAGCAAGACCCTGTCTAAAAAAAAAAGTATAGATGGAAATGTAATGGAGGGGATGAACTTATTCAAGGTATACTGTACACATATATAGAATTATCACAGTGGAATCTCATTAATGTATGATAATTCAAAACTAAAGTAATTTTAAAGTATAAGATAATTTATAGGCAGAGAAAAACTTTCTGAGTATAAAAGCAACAGAAAAAAAGAAAAAAACAATTACCCCAAATAAAAGTTTTACATTTCTTTAAAAAAAAACATATCAGTTAAGAAAAATATTTAAGTTCCTCAACAGAATTTAGCAAAGGATAGGAAAGACAACTCATCATAAAAGAAATAAGATATCGGGTGTACTGGCTCATACCTGTAATCTCAGCACTCTGGAGGCTGAAATGGGAGGATCATGAGTTTGAGGCTAGCCTGGGCTGTATAGTGAAAACCTGTCTCTAAACACACCAACAAAAGAAAGACTACAAATGAGCATTTGGCTGCACTAATAATTAGAAGTGAGAGTGTGGGTCTTGGATGTCCTCTCATTAGTGTCTGTTATGAGCCCAATCATCCGTCCAGGACTCTCTGATATACTACAAAGTTCTAAGTTGCTCTTTTTGTTGAAAAAAATTATGTTGTCTGTATTTGAGTGTTTTTGATGTTGTTTTTATCCTGACTTAATGAAAATTTAAGAAATTTAAAATTGTATCTTAACATTCTGAAATATTTACCTACACTATAATTTTCTTTTGTCCAAATCCTTCCCCCTGGAACGAGAACATAAAAAGTTCATCAGTTTTTTAAGTGCTTTATACCTTTATTAGATCTTAGGAATGACTTTGCTAATTTTGGTCATGTGGCTTCTTGATTCTTCTTCCTTAGAGGAATACTAACTATAATAGTCTTTATCCTTGCATGTTATAGAGTATAATAGTTCTCTCCTGATTAGCCCTGAGCTACTTGGGGCTTTTTAACTGGAAATAAAGTAACATTTAAGAAGGTTAGTTCTGTCAACATTAAGTTTATCCATATTAACATGCCTAGTCATGTTAAAAGAAGATAATTGAAGTCGTCAGTGTTATTGTTTTAAATGCCCTTAAAATATTCTACAGAATTTGTTAGATTGCTTTACTTTTATATCTCACTGTTAATACTATAAACTTATATAGGGGTTTTAATGTCAGATAATGTTTTCTTTAATACTATAAACTTACATAGGGGTTTTAATGTCAGATAATGTTTTCTTTAAATGTTTACTTTTTTTTAATGTTTTTCCTTAGCATTTTTGTGGTTACTGTACTAAGAATTTACTCTTGAAAAAGCTGTCTTTTGTATTTTTTCTTTATTTCAGACAAGGGGGGCTGCTTTTTTTATTATTGCTGTGATTTGTTTATTGCTTTTCGACAATGATGATCTCATGGCTAAAATGGCTGAACATCGTATCCTTTTGCAGTAGAGTTATTAAAGTCTTATAGAAAAATAGAAGACTGGCAGAATGGCAAAAGAAGAGGTAAATGAATTAAACTCATTAATCATGAATAAGACTTACATAGGTTAATGTAGGCATCCTAAATTGATATATTCAAGTAATGGAAAAATTCATTCTAAGTTAAATAGGATCTCAGTATTTTCTACAGTGCCCTAAATTTTCAAAATTTGAGGACATGTAAAGAACATCTTAGAATATCCTAGTGCTAAATAAACAAAAACATTCAAATTCCTTTATCTTGGTTTTCACTCTCTTACTCTAAATTACTTTTACCAGCTTAGCCCCCACTCTTACATATAAACCCAGCTTGTCCAGTTAAATACATCTATTCATTTTGCTGTACAGACCTCCCTTATCTCCTTTCTGCTTACCTTTGCCCACTCTGTTCAGCAGTATTCAAAGCACAGCTTTTGGTTCTTGTGGTAATTGATCCTTATGCCCTAGGCTTATTAGTAAACTAAAAATAATTTACTTCGTTACAATGAGAGAGGAGAGGGACTTTGAAAAAGCTCCAGGTTGTTTGTGGTACTCCTCTGTTTCCCCCCACACACACCCTTTTGCTTGCTATTTCCTTTGCTGGGGCCTGTGTGGTCAGTGACTTAAAAGACAGATTCAAGGCTGATTTTACAAGTCAATATAAAAGTGTAACCTAGTTCCATTGGATAGGAGTAGTGCAAGGAGATTCTTTGCTCTTGTCCCTTTGACCTACTTACAATGCATATGCACGTGTCTTTTGAATGTTAAGCACTAAAATGTAGCCTGCTATATCTTAAGCACTATCCTAATTGTTTTGGAGACAACAAAAGAAACAGAAGACCTGAGTGGGGTAGTAGATGGGGTGACACACATCTAATCGGAAGACTGAGGCAGGAGGATCTTGAGTTCAAGACCAGCGTGGGCTATATAAATAGAGGGAGACCTCTATCTCACAAAAAAAAAGAAAAGAAAAAAGAAAGAATTACAAACCATTCTGATTTATAAGTTATTTCCCAGAATTAAAGTTTAGATTGTTTTGTTTTTAAGAGAACCATGTTATTGATGGTAGTCAGTTCAGAGCACTGAGGCTAGTCCGTGTTCAAACCAAAATTAGGTAGCTAAAATTTAAAGAGGACTCCAGGTTTTAAAGAGTTAATATTTGGAATTTTTTCCTTTACTCTACAACTCCTTTAGCTGAAGGACATCATGACAGTGCTCTAACTCACATGCTCTACACAGCTATTGCCTTCTTAGGTGTGGCAGATCACAAGGTATGTTCATTTATTTGTTTTTAATATGATCAAAAGATTTTGAAAAGTCACAGCAACTATAAATTTAAAAGTGCATTTAGGACTGGCTTAAGTGATAAGAGCACCTCCCTAGCAAGCATGAGGCCCTGAGTTCAAACCCCAGTGCTGCCAAAAAAAAAGTTCATTTAAACTGGATGTAGTGACATATGCCTGTAATCCCAAGCATTTCTTTGAAGCCAGCCTGGGCTACATAGGGAGACCCTGTCTCAAAAAACAAATAATAATAACTTATGGTATATGGCTCAGTGATAGAGTCCTTGCCTAGTATGCACAAGTCCCTGGGTTAAATCCCAGCACTGCAAAAGAACAAAAAAAGTTAACAGTAATTTACAATATTGCCTGCCATTTAAGTAGTTAAGTAAGTGAGGATATGGAAGAAAATCCTAGTTACATTTCTTCAAATACATATTTAAGGATTGACTATGGAAGGGTATGTGTTTCTAATAAGTCTTAATTAATTTTACTCCTAGGGTGGAGTACTGCTACTGGTACTGGCTTTATGTTGTAAAGTCGGTTTTCATACAGCTTCCCGAAAGCTTTCTATAGATGTTGGTGGAGCCAAACGTCTTCAAGCTTTATCCCAGCTTGTTTCTGTGCTTCTCCTGTGCCCATGGGTCATTGTTCTTTCTGTGACGACTGAGGTAACAGCAAGAATTTGCTGGGAATAAATAAAATGAATTGCTATTACTTAGAAATTTTAGTCAAATACATTGTATTTTACTTTAATTTGAAGTTGAAAGTGGCTTAAATTATCCTGGCTCTTACTTTGTAGTTTAAAAAATTTGAGTTAATTTTATTGTTTATAAAAACAGAAGTCAAATACTATTATTTTCAGCATATCCTTCACATTCCTGTGGCCTAAAAGAATCAGTTGAAGAAATAACAATCAGATTTAGGCTTGAGGATTATGGGTTACCTAGTATTAATAAAATTATTAAGCAATAATACTTTTTTTTAATACAATGGAGAATAGAGAATACTGGAAAAATATGCCAGCATCTTAAAGCTCTTATATGTTGACATTTTAGGAATCATACTGAATCATGAGAGTAGTTGCTAATTCATAAAAGTATTAACAAAACATTTTGTGAAATGTGAACTTTATGCCCTTTAATATTGATTTTTTTTTTTTAATTTCTAGAGTAAAGTTGAGTCTTGGTTTTCTCTCATTATGCCTTTCACAACGGTTGTCTTTTTTGTCATGATCCTGGATTTCTATGTGGATTCCATTTGTTCAGTCAAAATGGAAGTTTCCAAATGTGCCTGCTATGGATCCTTTCCCATTTTTATTAGTGCTCTCCTTTTTGGAAATTTTTGGACACATCCAATAACAGACCAGCTTCGGGCTATGAACAGAGCAGCACACCAGGAGAGCACTGAACATGTCCTATCTGGAGGAGTGGTAGTGAGCGCTGTATTCTTCATTTTGTGTAAGCATTTTGTTTTCCTTTTCTTTTCACCAGTTTACCTTTGGATTCAGATGTTCAAGTCATTTACTTAACTTTTGCAAAGTGTTCGGTGCTTGCATTTCAGTGCTTGCTGACAGTTACCCTGCTGGTTTTTTGGTAGCTTAAACTTTTAAAACTTTTGTAATATTCTGTTTTTTCTCTTTGTAGCTGCCAGCATCTTATCTTCTCCCTCTAAGAGAGGACAGAAAGGTACCCTTATTGGATATTCTCCTGAAGGAACACCTCTTTATAACTTCATGGGTGATGCTTTTCAGCATAGTTCTCAATCGATTCCTAGGTTTATTAAGGAATCACTAAAACAAATTCTTGAGGAGAGTGACTCTAGGCAAATCTTTTACTTCTTGTGCTTGAATCTGGTAAGAATTTTATGTTAGTAGCATCTCTGTTTTTAATTTTGACAGAATGTATAATTTTGGTACTTCCCAATTTCTGATCATATTTATATTACTAAGCAAGCAATTTTGAAGCATTGTGGAAATGTTGATTTAGTGTGTTATTTCAAATTGATAAAAGTTTTTTTGTTTTTTTAATATGGAACACTTCACAGATTTATGTGTTATCGTTGCTCAGGAGCTATGCTAATCTTCTCTGTATCATTCCACTGAATGTGAACACTGATAAAAAGTTTTATCTTCTCAAAGAATGTCATATAGACCATTGATTGCTAACATTAGAGCCTTGGTTTTTGGCTTTTATAGACATATAAGTAAAGTTATCTCTTTTTAAATAATTTATAAGATGGATATATCTGAATTAGCTTAGTCTTTTATGGTTTATGAAATGAGGTTTCTAGTATAAGTGGCAGTTAAAGAGAAAGAGTGTAAGCTAAGCACATCTTCAAAGAAGGTTTGGATAATTGAAAGTTAAAATTCTCATGATTAAATTCTGATAAATCTTCGTTGAAGCGTATTTCCTAACATACTCCTCCCATATTTTTAAACTTTTTTTTAGCTTTTTACCTTTGTGGAATTATTCTATGGTGTGTTGACCAATAGTCTGGGTCTGATCTCAGATGGATTTCATATGCTATTTGACTGCTCTGCTTTAGTCATGGGACTTTTTGCTGCCCTGATGAGTCGATGGAAAGCAACTCGGATTTTCTCCTATGGGTAAGTATACTATCAAGGTAACATAGTATAGTGAAAAAAATCTTAACAGCAAATTCCATCTTAGGGAAAAGGATGCAGTTTTAAAAGTAGTACACTACTTTTAATACAGATAATTATCTGATCTTCATTTTCTTTAGTTTGAAGTTAATAAGGGTATATGAACTTAGCATTTGTAAATACTGATGAGGTCAAGATTGTATTCCCTGACAAATCCTCTGTCTAGGCAGAGAGGGGGGGAAACAATCAGTTACAATGTTCAGATCTTTGCCTAGTGTGTTTCTTTGAAGCAATGGAATATGTATGGTCATTGACATCTTTGTCACTAAAAAAATTATTCAAGCCAGTTGGTGGTACATTCCTGTAATCCCATCTACCCAGGGGGCAGAGGCAGGGGGATAATGAATTCTTCAGTTCAAAGGCAGCCCTGGCAAAGTTAGCAAGACCCTGTCTCAAAAACAAAAGGTCTGGGGATGTAACTCAAGTGGTGGAGCCCTTGCCTGGCATACTCAGTCAAAGTCCTGGGTTCAATCCCCAGAACTTTTAAAAAAAGAGTATTCAAAAATTTGAAGAGGCTTTGTATGAAAACCTCCTTTCATTAAGCAAATAATTTAATAAATACCAGGATCCCTTTTGTGCAGAGTATTTTGGTAAGACCTAGTCTAAATTAATAAATTCAGCTCTGACACTCACCTGTTTATATGTTGAAAGGTAGATGAACCAAAAATACAAATAATTTTGGTACAAAGCAGAGTCTGTGTGCCATGACAACAAAGGGCATCAAGGGCTTAAAGAAGAGAGAAATAACTTATTGCTAAGATATTAGAGAAGACTTTTTATAAGAGGGACACTAAAAGAAGGACTTGGATATATATAATTTCAACATATATATATGAAAGGCTTTTACAGTACTAATGTGATATTTTAAACCTTTTAAATTCCAATTGTTATTTATTTAGTACTTCAAAAATCTGCATTTGTTTCCTCACATATAAAATAAAAGCATTTCTGTGGCTTATGGTAAAGGTTTAACAAGTATTAGTTTAATAGGTAAAGGTTTAACAAGTATTAGTTTAATAGTAGAATTTGATATTTGGTTCTTTTTATCTTTTTTTTTTTTTTTTTTTTTGGTGGGACTGGATTTTGAACCCAGGGATCCATACTTGCAAAGCAGTCACTTACTACTTGAGCCACACCTCCAGTCCATTTTACTCTAGCTATTTTAGTGTGGTTTCTCACAAACTATTTGCCCAGGCTGGCCTCCTACTGCAGTCCTGCTGATCTCAACCTCCCAAGGAGCTAGGATAGCATTAGCCACTGGTACCCAGCTCTTTTTATCTCTTTTTAGAAATTTTTTCAATTTCCAGAAATAAAACAGGTTCTTTGTGAGATTTTAAAACTAGGAGATATAAAAAGCAAAAGGTGAAATACTCATTTCTCTTGGAAGTGATTATTTTTATAAATAATTTTATTACAAGTATATATATATATATATATATATATATATATATATATATATATTAAACTTTTGGTTTTGATTTTTTAGTTGACATAAGAATTGTGTATGTTCATTGTGAAAATAAAATAATTGTTTATACTTTTAAAATGCTTGTCATTTTCCTTTTCTAAAAAAAATACGATGTTTTTTAGGTATGGCCGAATAGAAATTCTCTCTGGATTTATTAATGGACTCTTCCTAATAGTAATTGCTTTTTTTGTATTTATGGAGTCAGTGGCTAGATTGATTGATCCTCCAGAATTAGACACAAACATGTTAACAGTAAGTCTTTTTCTTTTCCTATTTGCATGTCTACTCATATTTACAGTTTTTCTGTGCTAGGTAGGGGTTAACTATTTGTAGTTCTAGAAAGAACTTGTTTTCTTTTATTTAGATCAAATAACTTCCTTTCTTGCTACATGGTCCCCTTTTATCTATGGCTTCACTTTCTGTAATTTTGGTTACCTGTAGTTAATTGTGATCTGAAAATATTAAGTGGAAAATTCAGTAGATACTTAATATTTCAAAAATTTAGGTAACTTTTTTTATTTTACACTGTTGTAATTATTCTATTTTGTTACTAGTTATTGTTGTTAATCTCTTACTGTACCCAATTTATGAATTAAATTTTACAGCTTTATCAGAGCTGTATATGTGTAGGAGAAACATAGTATATATAGGGTTTGGTACTATCCACAGTTTAAGGCAACCACTGTGGGTCTTTAAACATATCCTCTGAGTATAAAGAAAGAGTACTTAAATTTATACTGCTGACTCTTAGAAATTAATCCTTTTTCTTTCTTTTTTATTTTTTTTTCTTTGGTGTGATATTGGGGTTTGAACTTGGCCTCACACTGCCAGGCAGGCACTCTACATTAGCCACACCCACACATTTTTATAGTCAGAATATTAGACCTGTAAAAACATACAGGTTTCTTAAACTCAGCAAATGTTTTTGTTTCAAGATGTGTTTTTAAATGCCTAAGGAAATTTGCACAATATTCAAGATAAAAATCAGGGGAAAAAATGTAAATTTTAAAGGTTTTACTCTATAGATTATATCACTACTGTGGTAACTTTTAATGTTCTCCCTATGCCTTCAAACCTTCACATGTGCTCTCTTGTAGTTGACATACCCTTCTTTCACTTCTACCCTTGAGCCTCCCCCAAGATTCTGCTTATATGTCTGCTCTGCTGGGATACTTTCCCTTAGTCCTTCTCCTTTTCCATCCTTAGTGTGTTAGAGTCCACCTCTCAGTATTCCCACTGTATCTTATGCATTCTCCATTCAGCAATATGAATTGTAGTTGTTTAATTAGTCATTCTTCCACAATTAAGATGTGTCTTCAGGACCTAAACCATATTGTCTTTAATTCTAGCACCTGGCTTATAGTAGGAATATTTCCAGTTAGTTGTCAGATGATTAAAGCAGTTCTGGGGGTTGGAAGAGTGGCTCAAGTGGTAGAGTGGCTGCTTAATAAACACAAGGCCCTGAGTTCAAACTCTAATATTGCCAAAAAAAAAAAAAAATCAATTAAAGCAGTTCTGCATCTTGTTTGTAGAAGCATATATTAGTAAAACATTTTTGGAGTACAATTTAGAAGTATGTATTGGGATTTTTAATGTTCAAATCCTTTGACCTCTAGTATTTATCATATAGGAACAATAGGGGTATAACTCAATGGTAGAGCACAGACCTAGAATACATAAGGTTCTAAGTTCAATACCCAGTCCAAAAAAAAAGCTAAATATATAAAGAAACAGTCACCCAAGTATATAGAAGTATATCATTGAGGCTAAGCATGGTGACTCACTTTTGTAACCCCAACTACTTGGAAGGCGGGAATTGGGCATAGTGGTGCATGCCTATGACCCCAGCTATACACCCTAGACAGAAAGCGTGAGACCCATCTGCAAAATAACCTAAAGCAAAAAGAGCTAGAGACATGGCTTGATACTCTATTCTCTTAGAAGCAACAAACTCTTAAGGGTAGAATTATAGGGGACTTCCTATGCAGTAGAAGAGAAAACACTTATGAGATGATGGGATTTCTGTAAGAAGTATTTGGTTTTATTTGAACTCTTTTTGGCAGCACTGGGGTTTGAGCTCAGGGCCTACACCTTGAGCCACTCCACCAGCCCTTTTTTGTGATGGGTTTTTTCAAGGTAGAGTCTCACAAATTATTTGCCTGGGCTTTCTTCAAACCAAGATCCTCCTGATCTCTGCCTCCTGAGTAGCTAGGATTTCAGGCATGAGCCACCAGCATCCAGCTCCTTTGAACTGTTTAACATCCAAGCTTGTAAAAAGCTAACTGTTTTTCTTTTATAAAACAAATGGATTTTCCTGAAGGAAAAATGTGTGTGTGTGTATTTAAATTAAATAACACCCTGAGTTACTATTCAAAACATTTTGTAAGAGCGAATAATCAAGTGTAAGTAACTTTGTTTATACTTTGCAGACTTGTTTTGTTTTTGTTTTTTTGTGGTACTAGGGACTGAACTCAGGGCCTCAAGCTTGCTAGGTGACACTCTACCACTTGACCCACAGCTGAATCTTATTGTTTTTGGGTTTTTTGAGATAGAACCTTGATATGTAGCCCAGGCTGGCCTCTAACTCGCAATCCTTCTGCCTCAGCCTCCAGAGTGCTGAAATTACAAGTGTATGCCACCACACCTAGCTTCTTCTGGAAATTTTTGTGGCACCATTAGATCAAGATAATGTTTTTGGGGGGTACTGTGGTTTGAACTCAAGGCCTACACCTTGAGCTATGCCACCAGCCCTTTTCCATGTTGGGTTTTTTCAAGATAGGGTCTCACAAACTGTCTGTCCAGGCTGGCTTCGAACTATGATCCTCCTGATCTCTGCCTCCTGAGTAGCTAGGATTACAGGCGTGAGCCACTGGTGCCTGGCAACTGATGTTTTTTGGGGGCTTTTTGGCGATACCATGGTTTGAACTCAGGGCCTATGCTTGCTAGGCAGTTGCTCTACCACTTGCACCAGCCTGCCAGCCCTTTTTTTTTTTTAAGATAATTTCATTACTTTGTTTTAAAAAATTGAGAGATTTGCTTTATCATTGTAATTTTTTTTTTTTTTTTTTGCTGTACTGGGGCTTGAACTCAGGACCTACAACTCAGGACCTACACCTTGAACCACTCCACCAGTCCTTTTTTTTGTGATGGGTCTTCTCGAGTTAGGGTCTCTCATACTGTTTGCCTGGGCTGACTTTGAACCTCTACACTCCTGATTTCTGCCTCCTGAGTAGCCAGGATTACAGGCATGAGCCACCAGCACCCAGCTTATTGTACCGTTTTTACTTTGGAAAATGTAAATGCACAACAAGACTGTTTATTTGGAATCCACCAGTTAATAAATTATAATCACTGTCATACAAACTGTTAATTTACCTAGTAATACACACAAGATTTCAAGTATAGTATATACTTGCCCTAGTAAGCAGTATACTTTCAAACTATTTAAATAAAATAAAACTTTTGCCATTTATTTATACATGTCGTGAACCAAGGACATGTCATTATTTATCACTTAAAGTAAATGCAAGTCCTTCTACTTATCAGTTTTATTTTTTATTTGAAAGTTAAAATTATCCTTCCAAAATATTCTAAAATTTGCGTTTTTAACATTTTAGATTTACTTCTGGAACTTAGTGAAGTTTTGCTGTGAATATTTTCAAAACTATCACAGAAAAAAGTATATAGATATGTAATAACTTTTAAATAAGTTTATTTTAAAAATTAAAAATTTAAAGGTTTTCTTTTCTCCCTTTTGCTAGCCAGTTTCAGTTGGAGGGCTGATAGTAAACCTTATTGGTATCTGTGCCTTTAGCCATGCCCATAGCCATAGCCATGGAGCTTCTCAAGGAAGCTGTCACTCATCTGATCACGGCCATTCCCACCACATGCATGGACACAGTGACCACGGGCACGGTCACAGCCACGGATCCTCAGGTGGAGGCATGAATGCTAATATGAGGGGTGAGTCCTTGTGAACTACTCTCTTACCTTTCAACTGTGTTCTGAACTGATACTCTTGTCTATTTTTATTAAGTATTGGTCTTCTGTATTACAATTGACTTTTTTAAAAAGCAATATGTTACTTAAAAAAGGTATGAAGTTATATGCTGTAAAAAATAATAATAAATACTTGTATTGATAAAAATTTTTTTAAAAGAAGACATCTAGAGATGTAGCTGAGAGATAGAGCTCTTGCCTGGCATTCACAAGGCCCTGAGTTGAATCCCTAGCACCGGGAAAAAAGAAAAAGAAGTTCTATACTATGCAACAACGTGGATGAACCTGAGAGCGTTAATGATAATAGTCACAGAAAGATGATTACTGCATGATTTCATTTATACGTGATGAAATTCACAGAATAAAAAATGGAATGGTAGTAATAGGCATAAAGTTTCAGTTAAGCAAGATTAGTAAGTTTTAGAGATCTGCTGAATAAAAGTTGGTTAATAGGCTGGGCACCAATGACACACCTGTAATCCTAGCTACTTGGGAGGCTGAGATTTGAGGATCAAGGTTCAAGGCTAGCCGAAGCAAATAGTTTGAGAGACCCCCATCTCCAAAATAACCAGAGCAAAATGGACTGAAGGTGTGGCTCAAGCAGCAGGGTGACTGCTTTGCAAGTGCAAAGCCCTGAGTTCAAACCCCAGTCCCACCAAAGGAAAAAAAAATTGGCTAATAGGATAGACCTCACATTAAGTGTTCTTACCACAATAAGTAAATTTCTAAAAAAATAGAAATGAAGGGGCTGGAGATATAGCCCAGTGGTATGCACTTGGCTAGCCATGTACAGGGCCCTGGGTTTGATAACCAGCAGCACACACACACAAAAAGGCATTTGTTCATGATTGGCCATTCTTAAATTTATTATTATAATTAGAGAGGTTTTTTTTTTTTTTGCCTAATGACAGTTTCATTTAAGTAATTTGGACAGTGTCAAAACTTGGTTCAAACTGTGATTTCTAGGAAGCCTTCCCAAACAGAGTATACCATCTTAGAACTTACGACACTATGTTGTAATCACCCATATCCATATTGCTGCTGTACTTTAATATTAAATTCCTTGAGGACAATGACCATGTTTTAGTCATTTTGAAGTGCCAGCCACTAGCACAGCACATGGTGCCCAGCAATATGGTAGAATTAATAAAAGAACTGAGGTTAGAAGCACCTTAATTTTTTTTTTATATTTTTGTATATTTTATTTGTAGGTGTATTTCTACATGTTTTGGCAGATACACTTGGCAGTATTGGTGTGATTGTATCCACAATTCTTATAGACCAGTTTGGATGGTTCATTGCTGATCCCCTCTGTTCCCTTTTTATTGCTGTATTAATATTTCTCAGTGTTGTCCCACTAATTAAAGATGCCTGCCAAGTTCTGCTTCTCAGACTACCACCAGAATATGAAAAAGAACTGCATATTGCTTTAGAAAAGGTACTGTATATAATTTCTTCACTACTCTTTCCCTTTAAAATGTTAAAAAGTTAACAAGAAATGTGCAAAATATGAATGAAGAAAGTACAGTTTACTTAAGGAACATAAAACAGGAACTGAATAAATAAAAAGACATTTTCTTGGATGGGAAGACTATATTATGAAGATGTTGACTTTAATCTTAATCCAGTTGCTGTCAATGGGATTTTGTTTTGTTTTTCTTTTGGGGGATAGATAATTAAGTATTATATCGCACTTATTGAAAGAGTTAGTGCTTGAGAACAAATAAGAAGGCATAAATTTATAGATGAAGTAATCAGTAAGATTCTGTTTTATGATTATAACATTACAGAATTAACACACAAAACTAACAGTTTGGTTGTTGCACAAAAATACAAATTTTTAACTACAATAGTTTGTCCAGAAACAGACCAAAAGGAATTTATGGGATTCATTATATAGCAAAGATGGAATGTAAGGTCATCGGGGAGAAAGACTTGACCTAATCAACCAGCTTTGCACTGACTACATTTCTACTTTGGGGGGGGGGGGGAAAGCACTATCTCCATACTATGCTTTATAAAAGAATATTTCCAAGAGGTTATGTATATAAATGATAAAAAGTTATAAAATATATACTATGTATATTATATATATGCAGTATAATATATATAATATATATTAATATATTAGGTGGAGAAGGCCTTTTAATAATCTCGAAGTGAGACCAGAAGTCAAAAAGGAAGAAAAAAATTTACAGATTTAACCAATTGAAAATTTCCAGTGAGTAAAAGATTCCAGTAACAAATATGTAATACAAAAGGCAGACCAGAAGGAAACATTTGTAGCACATGTAAACAGGCAAAACTTTACTATCCATAATTCTTTAAATCAAGAAAAAGACAGCCAGGTGTGGTGGCATTCAAGAGGCAGAGGAAGAGGATCTCAAATTTGAGGCCAGACTCTGCAACATAGTGAGACCCTGTCTCAAGAAAGAAAGAGGAAAGGAGAGTGGAAAAAAAGAAAAAAGAAGACAGTCTTGCAGAAAAATGCATTAAAAATATAAATAAGCAATTCTAGAGGAAAAAAAAATACACTCCCTTTAGAGTTTTTTTGTTGTTTGTTTGTTGAGATGGGACTGGGGTTTAAACTCAGGGTTTCATGCTTGCACAGCAGGTGCTCTACTGCTTGAGTCACACCTCCAGCCTAAAAACAAATACAAAATAGAATTTTTTTTCACTTTGTGTTTTGCCATTTCATACTAAAGTAATTGGGATCTGCTGATGGAAAGTTGGTATCAAGAATGTGAAATGGAACCAGGAGCCAGGAGCCAGTGAGAGGTTCACGCCTGTAACCCTAGCTACTTAAGAGGCAGAGATCAGGAGGATCGATCGCACTTCAAAGACAGTCTGAGCAAGTAGTTCTTGAGACCCTATCTTGAAAATACTTATCACAAAAAAGGGCTGGTGTAGTGGCTAAACGTGTAGGCTCTGAGTTCAAGTCCCAGTGCCACAAAAAAATATATATATGAAATGGAATGTTGCCCATAAAGTGTATAAGTGTATATGAAATGGAGTGCTTTCTAGAATTGAACTTAAAGCCAATTAAGACCTTTAAAAATAATTTTTTGTAAAAATAAAGGAAAAGTTAGCCACGCATGTGTGTTTGTTCGAGTGCACACTGGAGATCAAACCCAAGGTCTTAAATATGCCACTGAGCTATACCCCCAGTACTGGCATTGTGACTAGTTAAACTCTAGATCCTCCCACCTCAGTCTCCCCAGTACAGGGATTGCAGGTATGAACCACAATGCCCTGCCTAAACTATTGCTTATATCCCCCCCACCCCCAGCTTGGTTTGGTTTGGCTTTTTGAGACCATCTTTTTTTTTTGGGCGGGGGGGAAGGGGTTAGGTGTGGGGTTTGGACTCAGGGCTTGATACTTATAAAGCAGGCTCTGTACCACTTGAGCCATGCCTCCAGTCCATTTTGCTCTGATTATTTTGTAGATTGGGTCTCGTGAACTCTTTGCCCTGGCTGGACTCAAACCACACTCCTGGTCTCAGCTTCCCAAATAGCTAGGATTTGGCTGGCAGAATGGCTCAAGTGGTAGAGTGCCTGCTAGCAAGCATGAAGCCCAGAGTTCTAAACTGCAGTACAATAAATAAATAAATAAATAAGTAAAAATAAATAAATTGATGGTGTAACTAGGATTACAGGTGTGAGACAGGGTGTTGCTATGCAGCCCTGATTGGCCTTGAATTCACAATCCTCTGGACTCAGCCTCCTGAATGCTAGAATTATAGTATGCACCACTACGCTCAACCTACTCTTCACATGTAAGATTAATTTTTCTCATCTTCTTATAGTGAATACTAGATGCACCTTTTTTTTTTTTTTTTTTTTTTTCAGTATTGGGGTTTGAACTCAGGGCCTCATGCTTGCTAGGCAGGTGTTCCTACTGCTTGAGCCACTCTGCTAGCCCTTAAAAGTAATTTTTAATTCCAAAAATAATAATATATATGTGAATTATAGAAAACATCAAAATATAGAAAAGTACAAAATAGTGGTTGAGGGGAATCACATGTAATTTTACTACATAGGAAGAAATACTTTACAAGTTGTTTTTCTATTTAAAAAATACTTTTTTGTAAGTAAAAATGATAAAAACCAGTTTTGTATGTTCTGTAAAAATTTTTCCCACTCAGTTGTATCATATTGAAAACCTGTTCTGGGCTAGGGAACAGTAATAGAGTACCTGCCTAACATCATGAGCCCTGGGTTAATCCCTGGCTGAATTAGAATAAAAAAAAATTCTAATATAGTTTTAATGATAGTGTACTACCCACAAATTGTTTGGGTAGTCAGGTTTTTTTTAACCAGTCCCCTATTAAACACTAAGGATGTCTTTTTTTTCTTTTTTCTTTCTTTTTGAGATGGAGTTCTTGCTTTGTAACTCAGACTGGCCTTGAACTCACAATCTTCTGCCTCAGTCTTCCAAGTGCTGGGATTATAGGTATATGTCACCACACCCAGTTTGAGAATCTTTTGTGTTATCTCTGTATAACAAGTAACGTGTGTATGTGTATGTAGCAGTATAAAGAAAACCAGGTAGTTCATTAAACATGTACAGGTAATGTTTATAGGCAAAGTGTGTATTATTTCAGTATAAGATACCTTTTCTTCAGGCTAGCTGTCCCTCTCATTCCTTCCTCTAGCCTCTCCTTATCTTTTTTTTAAATTAGCTTAATAATGGTTGTTAAACCAAGGAATATGTATGTTTATTTTCTAGCAGAAAATGTCCCCGTTGTGTTAAATAAATCAGTCTTTAAGACCATTAATGTCATCTCTTTATTTCACAGATACAGAAAATTGAAGGACTAATATCATATCGAGATCCTCATTTTTGGCGTCATTCTGCCAGTATTGTGGCTGGAACAATTCATATACAAGTGACATCTGATGTGCTAGAACAAAGAATAGTACAGCAGGTAATAACCTTTTGTTTAAGATAATTCATACATAAAATTGCACACATCATTAATGGCTCACTAGTATTTACTCTTTAAAAATTCCAATTCTTTCAGCAGTCCAAATGTAATGCAACTTATTTTTTACATCTATTATTTGTTTTATTTCCAAATTTTAGTATTTAGAGGACAGGCTTAGGTTAATGTAAAACAAATTCCTTTATTATGTATCTGTGTTCCTAGTAGATTATCAAGAAATAAGTTGGGGCTGGAGGAGTGGCTCAAGTGGTAGAGTGCCTGCCTACCAAGTGTGAGGCCCTGAGTTCAAGCCCCAGTACCACAAAAAAAAAAAAAAAAAAAAAAATCCACATTGGCGTTTGAACTCAGACACACAGTTGCTAGGCAGATGCTCTACTACAGGGGCACTCTGCCAGCCCTGTTTTTGTTATGGGTTTTTTTGAGATAAGGTCTCTCATACTATTTGCCCAGGATTGGCTTCAAACTGTGATCCTCCTGATCATTGTCTCCTAAGTAGCTAAGATTACAGGCATGAGCCACAGGAGCCTGGCCCTATAATAAACATTATTCTAAGGGTTAGTCTATCTGTAACTATAAAAATGGGATATTAATTAAAGATATGTACTAAATGCATTACTCTAAATTCTTTAAAATGTCTGGATATTCTTAACAGGTTACAGGAATACTTAAAGATGCTGGAGTAAACAATTTAACAATTCAAGTGGAAAAAGAGGCATACTTTCAACATATGTCTGGGCTGAGTACTGGATTTCATGATGTTCTGGCCATGACAAAACAAATGGAGTCCATGAAATACTGCAAAGATGGTACTTACATCATGTGAGATAACGCAGGAATTATCGCTGGGGTGTGAGCAATGAAGATTGAATGACACAGTGTTAATAATACTGTCAAAAGGACAAAAATTGCATATAGTTGTACAAAACCTTTTAAAACTCCTTATTATAGGATCAAGGAGTCTCTCTTAAAATCTAAGTACAGAATGAATCATTAGTTGTACATGAAGAATAATTGCTCTATTTGAATTATGTGTATGAAAGGAATCTTAAAATTAAGTGAACATGATGTATCACATCATCTTCAAAAATGGATACATAATGACGGATTCTCACGAAGACCAAAATCACTTCTGTGCATTTACTTTCTATCAGAAAGCATCTCCATTGTAAATATGTATTTACATGTTTATTACAAAGAACCAATGAAAAGTTTTTAGTCAATTTTTTTGCATAGCCTAAGGATAAATAGGAATAAAAGTTCTATATTTATGGATTCTCTGTATATAAAACTGATTTCTAATTATAATTTAAGTCCATTAAATAAAAATCTGTATTGCCACTTTAAATGTAAACTAAATTATTTAGAAGAAACTTCAACCACTGATTTGAGATAAACAGTGAAAATAGGGAACTATAACATTGCAGTTTTTGATGTATTACAAAACCACTCTGTAAAATAAAATTTTTTTTTACTTTTGGTAATATTTGCAAATGAATAATTTATTAGGATAAAGAACTTATCCTAAGTTGTGTCCAGGTATCACATATTCTTTTCCTGCAAAGTAGAATATCCCAAGTGGCGGAGTGGCTCAAGTGGGAAAGTGCCTGCTTTCCAAGTGCGGGGCCCTGAGTACCAGCCAAGTAGACTATTCCATTTCCTATTACGCATCTGGCATTCCAAGCTGTTTCTCCAGCTGGTATCCAAGCAATCCTGATGTGGAACAGCCAATCAAGAAACTCATAAATAGCTGCCAATCAGAGTTGAATTTCTCTGCCTATGAATGTAACTTTTTTCTAATTTCTAGAAAATGTAGATATTATAAGATTTATTAAAAATGGTTGTGTCAAGGTTTAAGTAAAACATGTCCATAATCATGTGATTACCATGAAATCAAATCAAAATGCCCTGTAATTACTTTCCTTAATGATATCTAATTTATATTTTCATTTCCAATTTTGACTTGATGTGTAGTTTGAAAAGACTTTATGATAGATATATAATAACATGCAGTTTTATGAACACCAAAGAATGTTGTCCAAAAGAAGCTTTTGAATATAAGTCTATTTATAAACATCTGAGTATTTTCATTCTTACAGTACAAATTTTGATAAGTAGAATGAATTTAGTATGGGCACTATTTTCTTACTATACCATAATGGTAAACATATACTGTAAATCATATTTTTGTCTTACCAATTTTAATATGTGAGGGGTTTTAGAAATTTGTTGTAAGTTACTTTGGGATTCCTTGTCTTTGCACATTTTTTTGATCCAGAATCTTCAGTACATATTAAAATTTTTGAATGGTGGGAAAATGTTTCAATACAATTTTTATGCATTAAAAAAATGTAGGGTTGGGGATGTAGTGCAAGAGGTAAAGCACTTACCTCACATGTTCAATCCCCAGTACCACACAGAGTACAGGCTCACACCTGTAATCCTAGTTATGCAGGAGAAGAGATCAGGAGGACCAAGGTTTGAAGCCAGCCCCTGGGAAATAGTTCAAGAGACCCTATCTAGAAAATACCCAACACAAAAACGGGCTGACAGATTGGCTCAAGCAGTAAGAGCACCTGCCTAGCAAGTGTGAGACCCTGAGTTCAAACCTCAGCACTGCCAAAAAAAAATGTCATTTCCCTAAGAAGTCATACATACAGCAAAAAAGTTTACATGGTTGAGAACAATGAGGATGAAAGAAGGCAGGGGTGGAAGGTGAAGGTTAAGGGGATGCACATGGAAAGTAGGGAAGCCCCCCTATTGAAAACACCGGGCTGGGCTGGTAGAGTTGTTCAAGTGGTAGATGCCTGCCTAGCAAGCCTGGGGTCCTGAATTCAAATCCCAGTGCCAAAAAAAAAAAGGAAACACCAGGTTACTCAATCCAGATCATTCAACCACATGACTGTAAGCAGTCTCTTTTGGTATCTTCGTTTTCCTTCATAAAGACAAAAGCTACTCAAGTCTACAGGGTTTGGGAACAAGAGGAATAATGAGAACATGCATTGAAAGTTGAAAAGGGATAAATAAAGTTAAGCAATCATTACTACTCAAAGGTAGCTTCACCACTTGTCTCCTTTTTCTGTAAATCAGCATTCCAAGAGATCAATTAAATGTTAAATGTAAAAATAAGTTTAATACCCAAAAGAAGCCTGTTGATCATTCATTTGCCCCCAAAAAAGGTAGTGATCATTGTTTAGCATTCTTTCCAACTATTGTTTTGCATTATTACCAGTTTTGGGGCTTGTGTTTTCTACTTAGAATAATCTTTACATCTTTTAAAATATACTTATTGTTCCTTTAGCATAGTAACTGGTCAAACTTTAAACCTTTCTAATTTCAGTAGAAAATAATGAGACTATTAGATACTTCTTACCAAGCAATTCTGGTTTTACATTATTATGTGGAATGCAGAGATGTATGGTTTTACTAGTTAATGTGACCATTAACATTTGACATTTTTGAAAATTCAAGAATAAATGATAGCCTCCCATCTGTGTCACTCAGATACACAGCTCTGCTCTCTAGAAACAACCACTCTTGCCAGTTTTTAGTATATCCTTCCAGATATTTTATGCACATGCAGGCAAATACAGTTATGTATTATTTTTTACTTAGAAATTAGTCCATAGCTGAAATACACAGAAGCATCCTCATTCTTTTTTTTTGTAAATAATTGATGGCTTTTTTTAAGGCTGGTTCTAATCTTTAGCTATTCTGTACATCAATAGCCTTGTACCAAAATCACTTTGCATATGTGCAAATAAATATGTAAGCTAAATCCCTACAAGTGGAATTTCATAGTCAAAAGGTTTGGGACATTTATCAATTTGAAAAATATCAGTTTACCCTTTCACCAGCAATGTTAGATAACTTAAAATGTAAAGAGGCAAACATTTTTTTCCTTTTGAGACAGTCTCACTATGTACCCCAACTCTCCAATCCTTCTGCTTCAGGTCCATCCCCCCCACACACCACCAAGTGCTGGGATTACAGGCCTGGGTATCATGTCTGGCTTCATTTCATTTTTAGAAATGTGACTTTTCAGAATAAAAAGCTTCTAGTAGATAATGCATATGATTCAATTAAAATGGTAAATTTTGGATTTTTTTAAAACAAACTTTTTCCATGTCTTAATCCTTGTATCCATGGTTTTTGACACAGATGTTCCAACTATATATATTGTTTGCATATACAAACATACTATTGGGTTGTTTTTTTCTTTTCTGATATTTTTATTAATGTATATTTAATATATTGTAAAATACACAGTCCTTATTCAATTCAGTGAAGGACACAGAGCAACTGGAACTCACACACTGCTAAAGTTAACCATACCATCTACCTATGAGCCAGCAACTCCACTCCCAAGTATTTACCCCAGGTAAGTGAAAAAAAAACAAAAAACTTGTATAAGATTATACAGGGCTGCTGGATGCTAGTGGTTCACACTTTTTCCTAGCTACTTGAAAGGCTGAGATCTGGAGGACAGCAGTTTGAGGCCAGTCCAGGCAAATAGTTTACAAGATCCCATCTCCAAAGTCAGAGCAAAACAGACTGGAGGTGTGGCTCAAGTGGTAGAGTGCCTGCTTTGTAAGCACGAAGGCCCAAATTCAATCCCCAATCCCACCAAAAAAAATAAGAATATACAGGGGCAGGGGTGGTGGTGCCTCTAACATTGCTGCTGGGAGGGTTTAGTTCATTTTTCAGGAGGTGAAGGCAGTGGAAAAACATGAGATATCTTACCTGAAAATTGAACTAAAGCAAAAAGTGACAGAGCCCTTAATAGCCCTTAATAGAGCCCCAGTACACACAAAAGAAGTACATATTCACAATGAAACACTGGAAACCACCTAAAATGTCCAATAGGAGAAGGGATAAATTGTGATGTGTTCAAATACTTTTCAGAAAAATTTGACATGGGAGGCTAAGATCTGGAGGATCACAGGTCCAGGCCAAAGTTTTCAAGACCTCATCTCAATGGAAAAAAGCTGAGTGTGGTGGTGTGTCTCTGTCATCCCAGCAACTGCAGGAAACTTAATGTAGGAGGATCCTGGGTTAGCCCCAATTTCTATCCCTAGTACTATGAAATAAAATGACTGTTATGTACTATAAAGATGAATGTAGAAAGCATGTTTAGTGAAAGAAAGCAGACACGACAGTTCATGTCTGCTTTCCACTTGCATGGAACATAAAACTAGCATTGTGGCACATAGAACTAGCATTATGGAATTTGTATGTGTGGTGCTGGGCTTGAGCTTAGGGCCTTCACCTTAAGTCACTATGCCAGCCCTATTTTTGTGAAGGATTTTTTCAAGACAGGGTCTTGTGGAACTATTGGCCTGGGCTGGCTACGAACCATGATCTCCTGATCTCTGCCTTCTGAGTCGCTAGGATTACAGGGGGAGCCACCGGCATCTGGCGTATTATGCAATATTTATGGAAGGCCTTTATACCAGACAATGTACTAGGAGTCAGGGATAAAGTAATAAAGATTACCATGATGAAGCTTACGTTCTAGTGGAGAGGACAGACTAATACGTAGCAAGATGTCAGGTATGAGAAATGCTGTGAAGACCAGCAGTGAATATGGAACCCGTCCCATGTGCCAGGTGGACACTGTTCTCAGCAACAAGTAACTAGCCTCATTTTACTGATGAGGTCAATTAACTGTACAATTTTACTGTAAAAGGTCAATTAATTTGTCCAAATCGTACACCTAGTAAGTGGGCAAGCTAACTCCCTAAGCTTCCAAACCAGGCATTCTGGATTCAGAATGGACAGATTCAGTATAGCAGGATGCTGGGTCGGGATGCCAGGGTGCTGGAGAATGGCACAAGGCTTCAGAGCCCGATGGCATGAGGAGACAGAGGGCATCAAGTGCAAGGACATTAGCAGCAGGAGGTTCTTGGCATAATTAAAAAAAGAAAAAGTACTGGGATGTAGCTTAACAGTAGAGAGAGGCCTGTCTAGCATTCTCAAGGCCCTGGATTTCATCAACACCACGTAAAAACAGTGGGCAGAAGAGGAGAGGGTGGGGGAGGAGGGAGGTCAGTGAAGGCAAAACTAGGCACATCAGAAGCCTATGGGTGACTCTGAATAAGGAACTGATATGAACTAATGTGCAAAAGGGTTGGTGTAGAAGAGTGAGAATAGGATCTCGGGGACAGTTGGAAAGGCTTTTGGAAGTCCAGGTGGGAGAGGAAGATGACTAGGATTACAGAAGTGCACCACTCCCAGGGTTATGAAAAGAGGAGGTGGTCCATGGTGGGTATGCTTACTGAGCATGGTACTAAAACGTACCATTCCGAGGAGAAATGAGTCTGTAAGTAGTAAAACGTCTCCAGCTTGGCACTGTCAGCCAATGGGCATTTGGGGCTGGATGGTTCTCTGTGGACAGTGGGGGGGAGGTTGTGCACTGCATACTGGCTAGCAGCATCTCTAGTCTATCCAAAGAGGCCAGCACCATCCCAGTTATATTAACTTAAAGTGTTTCCAAACATTGCCAAATTACCCTTATGAGATGAAACGTTCCCCAGTTGAGAACACTTGATCAAAAGTTCAGCTGGTCTTGGTGGCACACACTTACAAACCCAGCACTTCGGAAGCCGTGGCAGGAGGATCTCCAGTTCAAAGCCAGCCTGGGCTATGTAGTGAGACCCTGTCTGAAAAACACAAAAATAAAACAAAAATGAAAAGAAAGGCAGAGGAGGAGACAGAAGTTCCACTGTGCAATGGTCAGGAAGGAGTCCAATTAGGTCTGGTAAAAGTCTGACATCTTAGGAGCAAAGTTCATGGTCTTTTCTCCATATCTTGGAGCACAAAACAGCAGCTCAATAGTTCCTAACTAAGCAAGGACTGCCATAGTGGAAAATAAACATGTAGGTTTTGTTTTCTGTTTGTTTATTTTGATGGTACTAGGGTTTGAACTGCTTCATGCTTTCAATGTAGGCACTCTACTACTGGTTATTTTGGAGGTGGGGGTCTCAAGTACTACTTGCCCAGACTGTCCTGGAACCTGTCGTCCCCATCTCAGCCTCCCAAGTAGCTAGGATTGCAGGCATGAGACATCAGCATCCTGGCTAGAAACCAAAGTCTTTACAGCCCCTGTTCATCGTCCTCCCTCCTCTCAAGACAAATAGGATGAACTCAGAAAGGGGAAGCAGGTTATCAGTTTTGAGCACGTCACTACCATTTTGACTTCTTTCAGGTGCCATTATTTTGTTCATCAGAATGAATTCAATCTCCTTTTAATATAGAATCACTTGACACATAGAACCTGACAGTGGCTGCGAAACTTGTTAACAGTAACCTGACAACAGCAGTTGTCAGCATCAACTTAACTAGTGTTTGCAGTGCTGCCTTAAGCAGCATCTTGTTTGGATAAGAGCAAGTCCTGCGAGTTCAGCAAAAAGATTCCAATCTACAGATTGCCTTTTCCCCACCTTGACTTTCATTGGCTTATTCTTGGATTTCCAAGGGTGCCTGACTCCTTTTTTTTTTTTTTTTTTTTTTTTAAATTTAAAATATCTTGGGCCAGGCGCCAGTGGCTGACTCCTGTAATTCTACCTACTCCGGAGGCAAAGATCAGGAAGGATGGAAGTTCAAAGCCAGCTCCAGGCAAACAATTCACAAGACTTATTTTGAAGAAACCCAACACAAAAAAGGGCTGGTGGAGTGACTCAAGTGGTAAGTGTGCCTTCGTAGCAAGCATGAGGCCCTGAGTTCAAACCCAGTGCCACCAAAAAAAAAAAAGTATCTTGGTGTTTGCTTAATAAAAGAACTGTTATACACATTTTCAGTTAATTAAACCTCAAAAAATGCTAAGGAAACCAAACTATTTTCATTTTCTCTTCTTTTATAAAATGGAGTAAGTATTTGTAGTTTACTGGAAATAGAAAGAAAACACAAGAAAACCCGAAGATGTTAAAGGCCATCTTAATTGTTTCATAATTTCAAGTATCGGGCCTGAATTTGGGGACAGAAATATGAAAAAGACAAATCAGAACAGAAATAAACATCAGAAAGCTTACCATAATCATTAAGAAGATTAATCTTTCCTGGAGTGAAGGATCCATTTTTGCTTTAAAAAAAACCAAACTGATCAAGAGAATGAGAAAAGAAGCAACTGACCAGTTGCAAAAAACATTTGATAAGATTGTTACCCAAATTATACAAAGAACTCAAAACTCAATAAGAAAAAAAGTTGAAAATTGGACAAAAGGGACAAAAAAAGTACCATCTATAATTCCAGCTCCCTGGGAGGCTAAGGCAGAAGGATCAAGGTCATCCTGGGCAACACAGCTAGAATCCATCTCAAAAAACTGGGGGCTGGTGGAGTAGCTCGAGTGGCTCAAGTGGCAGAGTGCCTGCCTAGCAAATTCATATGCCCTGAGTTCAAATTCCAGTACCAACAACAACAGCAAAAAAAAAAACTAAAGGAAGAAAAAAATTGGGCTAAGTACCTGAACAGATGTCTCACCAAAGATACACAGATAATAAATAAGCATATTAAAAGATTCTCAATCCTCTATGTCAATAGAGGACTGCAAATTAAAATGAGTTACTTGGGCTGGGGATGTAGCTGAGAGGCCCTGGGTTCCATGCCTAGCACTACAAAACAAATGAACAACAAAAATGACTTACCACTATACATTTATCTTAATGACTAAAATCAAAAACAAAAATTAAACCTGACAACACCAAATGCTGACAAGATGTGCACCAGGTACTCTTGTTCATGCTGATGGGAATAAAAAATGAAAAAGGCACTTTGGAAGACAGTTTAGCAGTTTCTTACAAAACTAAATACATATTTACGACTTAATTCAGCACTCTCCTTGGTATTTAGCCAAATGGGTTTAAAACTTGTGTCCATAAAAAAACCTGCACACAAATGTTAATAGTTGTCCAAACTGGGAAGTACCAAGATGTCCTTCAGATGGTGACTGGATAAACTGTGTCTATCCAGACAATGGAATATTACTCAGTGCTAAAAGTAAGTTAACTATCAAGCCATGTAAAGACATGGAGGAAACTTAAATAAATATTTAAGTGAGGAAGCCAGGTTGAAAAGACAATACAGTACATGATTCCAACTATATGACATGCTGGAAAAGGCAAAGCAATGAAAACACTAAAAAGATCATTGGGTTGCCGGGGGTTTAAAAGGAAAAATGAACACAGAAGGTGGAGCACAGGTTTGGGGGTCAGTGAAACTATTCTGTATAATGTAGATATGTCAAAACCCATAGAACATACAACGCCAAAAGTGAAATTTATGCCTGAAATCTCAGCACTCCAGTGATGGATGCAGAGGGACTAAGAGTGAGACTCTGCCTCAAAAAACTTAAAAAAAAAACCAAAAACCTAAATAAAAAAAAAAAAAAACTTTAATGTAAACTATGGACTTTGGGAGATAATGATGTATCAATTTATGTTCATTATTGTAAAAAAAATGTACCACTTTCTTGTGCTATGTTGGTAGGGTGGGAGGCTGTGACTGTGTTAGGTAAAACTATACTTTGTGTTCAATTATGCCATACTCTAAAGTCCTGGCACATAGTATTTGTTTACCGATACTGTTTTGTATGGTGATCATTTAGTAATACTAAGAATAAATTCATGTGTAAGAAAGAGAAAACAAAAGCTAATGTTTACTAAAGTTAATAAACCTGTGTTGTTTTGGGGATTTTTGTTAAGTAGATTTTTAAAAACTTATTTATTAGAGTAGTTTTAGGCTTACAGCATAATTGAGTATAAAGTAGAGAGTTCTTGTTACACTGGAGAGTAGATACGTGGAATAATGTTAATCTGCTTCACTATAATAACCATTTTAACATGTAATATATATCCCAATAACGAAAACCTCAGATATCCGCCCCAGAGAGGTGCTGCGATGATCACATGAAAAAAAGTACTATATCAGAGCAACTACTGTAGACTAAAAACTACTTTGTATGCTTCAGAAACAGGGGTAGCCTCACTGTCACTTTCCTTGACTAGCCCGGACAACACACCCTCCCAGTCCCAGCCTACAGCCTGAGGCCAGGCTGCCCGAGTGCGCAGGCGCGGAGCCAGCCCCCACGAGGGGAGGGCGGTGCTGTGGGGACGGCAGCCTCGCTCTGGCCCCGCCTCTTCGAACATCCCCGCGCGGTCGCCCTGGAAACGCATTCTGCGGGAACAGGCAGGGACCAATAGGAAGGAAGCGAGTGCCACGAACGAGCCAATAAGGGGGGAGCGGCGCGGGGTTTAAACTTGAGCCGGACCGGTTCCTCCCGGCGTGCTACGGAAGAACGGCTGTTGAGCTGTGTCGGGGTCAGTCAGTGGCGGGTCGGGGGCACTGGTGTTCTGCTTCTGCCCGCTGAGCTGCTGCCTAGGGAAGAGGAAGCCATGGCGCTCCGGGTCACCAGGGTGAGCCGCTGCGGGCCTGCTCGCCCTGTTTCGCCTGCGGGAGAGGGCCGCAGCAGCGATGGGGACGATAAGGGAGGAGAGGGACACCCAGAGAGCGCCGAAGGGGCTCCCGGCACGGTGGGGGAGGCTGGGGGACGGACGGAGGAAGGGGAGAGAGAGTTGGACACATCTCGGGTAAAGGTCGTGGAGGGAGGTGGAAGGTCGGCTTAAAAAGCCATGGACGGCCCCTGAATGAGCCCCCACCGACTGCATAATCACCTTCCCAGAGGTCTACAGTTGGAGGCCTCTTCGGCTTCCTTCCAAGTGTAAACTCACGGTGTTTTAGGGCTGCTGGGATTTGAGGAACTCCCTTTGTGAATGTAGAGGTTCTGGGAGGAAACTGACATGTCACGGGAGTAGAGGAAACCCTGGAACCCCTACTTGCTGCACGCTTCCCATACGAGAACCTCAATTGTGCGCCCCCTCCCCTCCCACAATTAACCCTTGACTAACTCGAGCTCACACCAGCTCTCACTGGTCTTGCTTCTTTCAGAACACGAAAATTAATGCTGAAAATAAGGTCAAGGTCAGCATGGCAGGCGCAAAGCGTGTGCCTGTGGCCACTGCTGCAGCCTCCAAACCCGGACTGAGACCAAGAACCGCTCTCGGAGACATTGGAAACAAAAACAGCGAACAGCTACAGGCCAGAGTGTCTCTGAAAAAGGTAACCACCTTCCTGACCAGCCTTCCTGGGAAGAGCCCACCTTCCAGCCCTGACTCTGGGTGGAGAAACATTGTTCTCTGTTTCATCTGCAGGAAGTAAAAACTTCAATAGCTGGCAAAATTATGGCTAAAAAGCTACCAAAACCTGTGGAAAAGGCCCCTGTGTGTGTGCCTGAACCAGAGCCGGAACCTGATTCTGAATCTGAACCTGAATCTGTTAAGGAAGAAAAACTTTCTCCTGAACCTATTTTGGTAAACTTAATCTTAGCATTTAAAGAGTGTTTCTTTTCCCTCATTTCAGTCTGATGCTTGAAGGGCTTCTGAATAAATAGAGTAATAGTGCTTAGCATAAGACAGGCCCTTTGCATGCATTAACTACCTAATCTTTACATATTCTTCCTGGAGATGGCTCTACTTTTCAGATAATGGTTAAGAGAAACTGTGGACACAAAAGGAATTCAAGCCCTGACTGTCTGTCTTGAGAACTTATGCTTTTTTTGTTTTGTTTTCTTAAGACATAGTCTCTTTGGCCAGGCCTTGAAGTCTCCATCTTGTTGAGATTGCAGGTCTGCACCACCACGCTCAGTGAATTTATGCTTTTAATTGCTTTCTTATATTACTTTTGGAAGTGATGTTAAATAATAGCTGCTGGATGGACTGGTGTTGTGGCTCAAGCAGTAGGACGCCTGCTTTGCAAGCTGGAAGCCCTGAGTTCAAACCCCCGCCTCCAAAAAAGTAGTTGCCTGATTTGAAGGGATTTTTTTTCCTGTTTTTTTTTTTTTGGGGGGGGGGGTTTCCTAAGTACAAGTCATCTCTGTCCAGAATTTATTAAATGAACACAGAATGTTTTCTTGAATCTTTTGTTCCTTAATGTGATCACTAAAAAAACCTATGTAGGAGTGAAGGAGAAAGAAAATATATAGCTCTTCAGAGGTCAGGTAAAAAGATCCCTCAAAACCAAGAACTTTTGACTAGAGTTGTAGTTTTCCTCAGAGGAAAACTAAGAACTTAACTATCAGATTTGTAAAACTAAATATGAACTGCATTCTGAAGTCTTTTTTCCCCCTATGCTGGGGATTACAAAGGACCTTGCACATACTAGGCAGTCTGCATCCCCACCCCTTGTTTTTGTTGTCTGTATGTGGTACTTTGGTTTGAACTCAGGGCCTCACACTTGTTAGGCAGGCACCTACCACCTGAATCACTCCACCAGCCCTATCCTTTTATTTATTTACTTTGATGGTTTGAACTTAGGGCCTCAGGATTGCCACCATTTAAGCCACTCTACCAGCCGCTTTTTGTGTTGGTTTTTTTCAAGATAGTGTCTCTCGAACCATTTGCCCAGACTGGCCTTGAATCTTGATCCTCCTGAGTGCTGGGATTAAAGTCCTTTACTGATTCTTGCCTTTATTTTCCTACTTACTAAGAATGCCTTCCCCACCCTCTATCTCATTTAGCCAATAGTCTTCATCCTTCTCAAAACAGCTCTATTATCAACTCCTGAAGCTTTCTCTAACTTCCCCCACCCCACCCCTGCTCCCAGAACCAGTCTCATTAGTTTACTTAGCCTGTACTAAAGTCAAAACCATGAAGTCAGTACCTAGCATAGAGTTTGACTTGGAAAAGGTGCTCAATAAATGTCTGAATAAGGGGAAAAGGGAGTGTGAATAGTTAAAGGTAATAGTCAGTCATGACAGAATTTGTAAGACACATTAATGTTTTGAAGTAGACTTGTCATTCATTTGGATTAACTTCACATGATGCTGATAAACGGCTTCATTACTACCAGTTTCCTGGGGAGGGCAGTCTAAAAGTTACTTGTCTCTGTTTTTTACCTGTTATGATTTAGGTTCTGCCTACTTTAAATTAGCTTAGTCTAAATTGGCATTTTACTTATTTTATTATTTCCTAAAAGGAAATTGAAGAAATCTGAAAAATAACTTTCCTTTAAGGAAACGAATCACATGTGTTTAGCAAAATAGTTGAGTTGGTACTAGTAATCTGACTTTCATTCCCAAAATATAGCATGTCCTCTTTGCTGTTGTTTCAAGAGATCTCTCTTTTTCAAGGTTGACACTCCCTCTCCAAGCCCAATGGAAACATCTGGATGTGCCCCTGCAGAAGAATACTTGTGTCAGGCTTTCTCTGATGTAATTCTTGCAGTGAATGATGTAGATGCAGAAGATGGAGCTGACCCAAACCTTTGTAGTGAATACGTAAAAGACATTTATGCTTACCTGAGACAACTCGAGGTCAGTATTGTTGTTAGTCTGCTTTTTTTTAAACTGCACCTAATTTTATTAAAGATATTAATCACTCTGGGGATGATCCACTTTCAATTGAAAGTGTACTCCTTTCCTGATAAGCTTGAGTTTGAAGCCAACCCATGCAAAATGTAGAGTGAGATCCTATCTTAAGAACAAAAGGAGCCAGGTGCCAGTGGCTCCTGCCTATAATCTTAGCTATCTAGGAGAATGGAAGTTCGAAGCCAGCCTGGGCAAATAGTTCTTAAGACCCTATCTTAAAAATACCTAATCCTAAAAAGGACTGGGGGAATGACTCAAGCAGCAGAGCACCTGCCTAGCAAGTGAGAGGCTCCTGAGTTCAAACCCCAGTACCACCAAAAAAAAAAAACAAAAGGCTGGGGCACAGCTTAAGTTTACTTGCCTAGCCCTGGGTTCAGTATCCAGGTTTATGTTTGTTTTGTTGTAGGTCTTGCTATGTGTGTAGCCAGGGCTGCCCTTGAACTTCTGCCCAGCCTTCCAGGTACTGGGATTATGGTGTGCTTGTCCCACACCTGGCTTATTAAAGGTATCTTGTCAGCAGTTTACAATAAATTCAAGCACATCATGGGCAGCATTTCTTAGCAAAATGTACTTCAAATTCTCTTTTATGAAACCCTAAAAAGTTAAAATGTGACTAAATAAATCAATGAGGTCTACTTGCCACTCTGAATAGGAAAGTTCAAAGTTCTAAAGGAAAGACCACAGATTGAATGTGGACCTAGATCACAGTTGGGAGTGGGTAATCCCCAAATTCCCTGGACTTAAAAATAATAACTGGGCAGGAAGTAGACAGTGATGGAGAAGATGCTGAAAGACATTTTGTGTCATTGTGCCTGATGTGCACATGGTAGTCGGGGGAAATTGTTATTTGTGCCCAAAAGCAGCATACTCTTGATTTTCTTCAACTTTTTCTATCACAAAGCTCAGGTTCTGGTTTTATCATCTTCAGTGAAAAAAATCTGAGATGTTATCTTTATTTGGGAGGAAAGTGGGCAGGTGGTGTGAGCCAGCAGTAGTCATGGTACACTGATCATCATCTGACAGTATAAAAAACCTGTCACACTGTGTTTACTTAATTCCTCAGTGATGAAGCGGCTTATAGCGAACTAAAAGTTTATAAATTCTAAGTGCCCCAGAGCTATTCTGTGATAACTAACTGGTATTTCTGGACATAAATGTCACGTGGAGTCACATGGTACTCTAATGCTAATTGACATTTTCTTTTGCAGGAAGAGCAATCAGTCAGACCAAAATACCTTCTGGGGCGGGAAGTCACTGGAAACATGAGAGCCATCCTAATTGACTGGCTAGTACAGGTTCAAATGAAATTCAGGTTGTTACAGGAGACCATGTACATGACTGTTTCCATTATTGATCGGTTCATGCAGGTAAGCATGATTCAGTAATTGATTCATTCCAGGGTCATAGCTGAGTCATAGGAAACTGACTTTTTCAACTAAAATTTGTCTTGGGAGATAAAGTGCCATTGATTGAGATTTCTGCTGTGGAAGTATTTCTCCAATGTCTCCTTTGCAGCTGTGTCTCCTTTTCAAGTACATATTATTCACCTTGTTGAAATTCCTATTGCAGAATAATTGTGTGCCCAAGAAGATGCTGCAGCTTGTTGGTGTCACTGCCATGTTTATTGCAAGCAAATATGAAGAAATGTACCCTCCAGAAATTGGTGACTTTGCTTTTGTGACTAATAATACTTACACTAAGCACCAAATCAGACAGATGGAAATGAAGATTTTAAGAGTTTTAAACTTTGGTCTGGGACGCCCTCTACCCCTGCACTTTCTTCGTAGAGCATCTAAAATTGGCGAGGTACGGATTTCTTGAGAAACCTTTGTTTGGTACAATCAGGCTACATATTAATGTGATTATAGGCCTTCCATACAAAATTGCATTGGAGAGTTCGCAAAGATTTGTAGTTACAGAGAGGGGCATTCAGGATCTTGCCAATGTAAAATTCTCTGAAAAGCTCAGTGACATGTGGGTTTCGTTCCAGGTTGATGTTGAGCAGCACACTTTAGCCAAGTACCTGATGGAACTAACTATGTTGGACTATGATATGGTACACTTTCCTCCTTCGCAAATTGCAGCGGGAGCTTTTTGCTTAGCACTAAAAATTCTTGATAATGGCGAATGGGTAAGCTGTCTTCCACAAAACTGCCAGGTTTTTTTTTTTTTTTTGTTTTTTTTTTTTTACTGTAAATGCCGTATGAATATAGAACCTGTCATTAAAGACAATTGACAGGTTGCTAAATTTGTAATCCACTGAGGCTGTCATCTTAAAATGGACTCATTTCTTTATCTAACTTAATCTTTATATACCCCTTTAAGAAAGGCAGAGCAGTTACTACCCCTTAAAGATGCAGAAAGTATAAGGTAACATACTAGAAGTTCGTTCCTATTCATTAATTAAACAAACATTTCTCCTATGTGCCAGGCACTACCCTAGCTCTGAGAGTATAGCTATGAATAAAAAAGCCATCATCAAGCAACCTGGGAGTTCAACCTTGGATTAGACAAGCCAGCAACTACTATAATGTAATTAGATTTGAATACAGGTTCCTATAGAAGCAATAGAGTATCTAGGGGAAGAGAAATCTTAAGTTATCCTATATATCAATTATAATTTGTCATACAGTAACTATCCCCCTCCTCATTTTTGAATAATTAGAAAGTCTGTGAAAACCACTGAGCATTTGTAACACCATTTTGTTGTTGTTTTTCTTAGACACCAACTCTGCAGCATTACCTGTTGTACACTGAGGAATCCCTTCTTCCTGTTATGCAGCACCTGGCTAAGAATGTAGTCATGGTGAATAGTGGGCTTACGAAGCACATGGTGAGTCAAATTAGGGACACTGTAAGATGCTGAAAGAATTGAAAGTCACTCAGTCTTCAAATGCATACTTATTTATAAGGAGTTGATGTTGGTTTTCTTGGTTTGCTTTTGAGTCTTTTTTTTTTTGAGACAAGGTCTTCCTGTGTTGCTCACAGACCCAGAAATCCTAGGCTTAAGCAATCCTTCTACTTGGTTTGGATGTTGGGGGAGAGGGGTTGTTATTTGATTTGGTGCTGGTGCTTGAACCCAGGACTTCCTTACCACTGAGTCCTCAGCCCCAAGAGTTGATATTTTAAATGAGTATCTACGCCATTGGATCTTTTTTTGTCTCGTTTTGTTTTTGTGGTGTTACTGGAGTTTGAACTCAGGACCTTGAACTTAGCTAGACAGGCATGCTATCACTTAAACCACTTCCACCAGTCCTATTTTTGTTTTTGTTTTTTGTTGAGACAGAGTCTCATTATATAGCCCAGCCTAGTCTTGAACTCACTATATAGCCTAGGCTGGCTGCAAACTCTCAATCCTCCTGAATGCTGGGATTACAGGCAAGGACCACCAAGACCAGTACACTCTTTGATCTTGTGATGGTTTTTGTTTTGTTTTGTTTTTGTTCTTTAATTACTGTGCTTTTTCTATTCCAGACTATCAAGAACAAGTATGCTACATCGAAGCATGCTAAGATCAGCATTCTGCCACAGCTGAATTCTGCACTAGTTCAAGATTTGGCTAAGGCTGTGGCAAAGGTGTAACTTGTAAATTTGAGATGGAGTACTATATCTACAAATAAAATTGGCACCATGTGCCACCTGTACATAATATAATATGTTTACTTGATTTTTAATAAAGGTTGTGGCCCTTCTACTTTTCATAACTTAACTCATTTGAATGTGGTTACTTCCTATTCTAGGGTAACTTAAAAGTTATCTTAAAAGGATGATAGGGAGTATTTTTTAAATAACTGCTTTCAGTTTACCAGGGGATCCAACTAATGTATATAATTGTGGATTTTATGTTTATATACTTGGTTCTTGTTTTATGTACCTCAATTTTACTTTTAATATGGTGAAGATATATGTACTTCATGTAAGCCAAGTCATCTTGGAGAATTTTCTGCTTAGTTTATTTTAAAGCAAAGTCTACCACCTTGTTCCTAGTTCCCTGTTTTCTGTTTCTTCAGATGCTTCCTGCCCTACTTGTAAGTTATTTACTTGAACCGCCTCTTGAGCTGTCACCTTTAGTATCTTTAAACTTTTTCACCGAAAAACCCTCTTTTCATTTTATGTATTCGTTTTTGCTCATTGGTTGGGAAAATAAAGCAGGATGCTCAAAACAAGTTCTTTTAATTTACCTCTCCTCTTCTTAATTTCATCTACTTGAATTTCCCAGAGAAAACATGTTACGTGATCAGATAGCAGAACCAGATGACTTTCTCAGTGTCAAAAAGGTACAAAAGTGCATTTTTTTCCCTCTGCTAATTGTTAGAATTGGAGGTGATCTGTCTTGAATCTTTGTGAATCCAACTGGCAAAAAATTGTCTCATTTTTGCTTTAATTTATACTTAATGTGAAGTTGAATAAATTGGCCTCATCACTGTCAAAGGCTTTCCCAATTATTTGTCCATTGATAGTTTGTTGTCTTTGTAGCTCAGGCTCACCTTGAACTGAGATCTTACTGCCTCAGTCTCCTAGGAACTGGTATTATACTGTCTTTTGCCATACAAAAATTTAAGATTTCATATTACCAAATTATTTTTTCTATAGGCTTCTAGATTCTCATTCTTGACTCCATTCCCCCAAATACGAACATTTTCTAAAATCCTGTCTTTTTCTCATGTAAGCCTATCCTTAAGTAACTTTTTGTATAAGGTAGGATTCTTCCAGATGAACACTCATTTACACCTCTATCATGATTAAAAGTCTTCTAACTTGAGACATCTTAGATGCCTATCCTGATCCATTTGTTTTTCCTATGACGATATGATAATCTTCTAAGTTTTACCAGTTTCTGGTTAGATGTGGCTTGCAACTTACTCAAATATTTGGGGGCATTATCATACTTTTCCACGTGAAATTTAAAGTCCTATCTAATTAGTGCTAAGTTCAGTTTTGCATCTACCCTGATCTGCTTCCTAAGTAGCTAGGATTACAGGCGTGGGTCACTGGTGCCTGGCATATCTTTTTTTTTCCAAAGCCCATTTCAAAGTGTGGTTTGGATGTCAAGATAATTTTGCCTTAAAGTATTTACTGTGTGTGTTCTAAGAACTAAAGTAATTTTTCTGAAAAAACCTCAATCTTATCACAAATAATATACAGAACATGTGGTTCCAAAAAATATCTTGGGGCTTTATCTTTGGTCAAGGTTCATTTATTTTTCCACAAAGAACAACTGCCCTACTTTTTGTTTTTCAGGGCATAGACATGTCTGGGCCAGTTGTCTTGTAGGAGGTCCCTCCTGACTTCTTGTCTGATGGTTTTATGGTTAGGTTCTGGTTATCAATTTTGGCAACAGTATAGGTGATGTGTACAACCTGTACCAAACTTCATGTAGATTGTTGAGCTACTGATGGTACCAAGCTCAGTCATCTGGTTAGGGTCCAGCAGGCACAATTGCTATAAAGGTGCTAGTCTTTTTAGTTTTAGCATCTATTAATACTTTCCTGGTTCATTTATCTCACTGAATGGCATGCTGGTAGTTCTCTAATTCTATCATCCCATTTATGTTATTGGACTTTCTAAAGACTAGTTCCCTACTCAAAACCACTCTTGTTTTACTGTGGACTCAGTGTGTGGGTTTTGGGGTTTTTTTGCAGTAAGGTTTACACCTTGAGTCATTCCTCAATCCCTATGTTTGTGAAGGGTTTTTTTGAACTATTTGCCCAGGCTGGCTTCAAGTAATCCTCCTGATCAGAGTAGCTAGGATTACAGATACCAGCCAGATATGGCACCTGGCTCACTATTAAGTGCCATGATCCATTATGCACATGATTCTCAAAATGCCATTCTGAATCTGACAGTAGCAATTTTACCTGGGAACTTGTTAGGAATGCAAATTAGAATATTAAATACCCCCAGCCCTCCCTATAATTCTGATGCATTGTTAGGTTGGAGAATCACTGAATTGTTTTTGTACCAAATCCACCTGACAGACAACTGTTTACTGTGATGAGATTGAGTTGAAATACTGGAAGGCAGCCACAACACATGGTTAAAATGAAAAAAGAACAATGGGATTTTTCTTTATAAAAAGGAAATTAGCTACACAGGTGGCTCATGCCTGTAATCCTAGCTACTCAGGAGGCAGTGATCAGAAGGATTGCAGTTCCAAGCCAGCCTGGGCAAATAGTTCAAGACCCTATCACAAAAAAACCCTTCACAAAAAAGGGCTGGTGTATCCTTATCTCAACCAGCAAAACCCCTTGTTCCTTCCTATTATTGCTTATACTCTCTCTACAACAAAATTAGAGATAAGGGCAAAATAGTTTCTGCTGGGTATTGAGGGGGGGGGGAGCGGGAGGGGGTGGGGGCAGGGGGGAGAAATGAACCAAGCCTTGTATGCACATATGAATAATAAAAGAAAAATGAAAAAAAAAAGCAAAAAAGGGCTGGTGAAATGGCTCATGGTGTAGGCCCTGAGTTCAAGCCCCAGTACCAACAACATCAAAAGCCAAAAATATCCCATGTAGTGTTCTTATTTTATTTTATATCCTACTTTGCCTTTTGAATTTTAACTTTTCACAGGAGCTGTATGATAACAAAGAGGAAAAGCACTGTGATCAGCTGAGGAGAAACTAGCTGTGAAGGAATTCTCGGCCCAATTGTGCAAAGACAGCCAAGTTACTCTGCTTGTGTGACAAAGACAGTGGCCTTACAATGAATCAGGCATTGTTATGTCCAGGCATTTTGTGCAGCACCCTAAATCCCTCTTCCTGTCGAGTCACAAAGCCGACCCTTGGGGGCATCCTATCTTCAGTGGTGCGAATCTTAGGGACAGCTGGACCAAGTACCAGCGCAAGCTGCCACGGTGCCAGGCTGCAGTTCAGAGGCCTGCACTGATTCTGGATCGCCCTAAACTTGAGCCACTGGTTTCTCCGCTAACAAAGGGGTACAGGTAGATTCCCATCAAAAAAGAATGAGGGTTGTGGCTCAGTGGTAGAGCTCTGGCCTAGCATGAGCGAGGCCCTGAGTTCGATTCTCCAGCACTACAAGAGTAAATAGTCTTCTGCACAACCCCACAATGTTTGTCTTCCCCGGCCCCGGGCACACCCACCTTCCACGGCCGCTGAACCGAAGGAAATAACAGCTGTCCCATTGTCCCGCGATCCAGCACTGAAGCCGCATGACTCCCCTTCAGATTACAAGCTAAAATTCGTCGATGTTTTTGTGCGGCTGGGGATCCACCCCAGGCTCTTGTTCTTATTGAGCTGCTTCCCCCGCCCGTTTCTTAGAACTTGTTCCGAGTGATGCAGATCTGTTTTTCCCAGCCGAGAGCAGAGGCGCCTCAGAGCAGAAGCCACCGCAACCGGAGACGGGGGCGGAAAGGCGTGGCCCTGGAGCGGAAAGGCGTGGCCCTGGAGCGGAAGAGGAGTGGCCCTGGGGCGGAAGGGGCGGGCGTGGAGGGCTCCTTCCGGGAGTTGATTTCGTGGCGGGAAAAGTGATCGTTGTGGAGTGCCCGTCTGCCTTCGGTGGTCGTTTCTCCGCGCCAGCCCGCGATGGAGAAGCAGCGGGAGGAGGAGGCCACCGGCGAGACCGCGGACTCTGGGGGGGCGGCCAGCGCGGGCGAGCTGCCACAGGCCGCCGGCGCCCGGGAGGCACGCAGTGAGGACCGCATTAAGCTACTGCTCAGGTGGTTCCCTCCGCCCGCCGCGGCCCGAGCCTTGGGCATCCGTCTCGGAGCACCGCCCTTGCTCGGAAGGACCGGGATTCGGACTCAGGATCGGTCACTTAAAGGCCCCGAGCCTCAGTGCATCGTCCCCTAAACGGCGCATCCTAGTCTAGCAAGGAGGGGCCCCGCCCGACCTTTTAGGATTAGGGCTCTCCAGTCCAGACCCTTCATTTGTTATGTGTTGTATTAGGAGGACGATGTTCATTGTGCTTTTCCACTAAGCAGTGCTAGGGAGGTCTGATGCGAGGGCCTTTGTGCTCTAAAGCAGCGGGCAGATCTGCCTTACTGTTTTTTGTGTACCTTCTCAATAAGAATAGAGTGTTTTGCGGCGCAGGGTACCGAACCCAGGACCTGGAGCAGCTAAGCCCTACCCCTGAGTTACATCCTCAGACCTAACTATAGTTTCTTTCTTTTTTTGGTACTGGGGCTTGAACTCAATTCCAGTTCCTACACCTTGAGCCCTTTTTGTGATGGGGTTTTTCAAGATAGGGTGCTGTGAACTATTTGCCTGGGCTGGATTCGAACCGCGATTCTCCTAATCTCTGTCTCTTGAGTAGCTAGGATTGCAGGCGTTAGCCCGGTTACCGATAGTCTCTGTGGGTTCAAATAGTTGGGGTGGGGGGAGCAAGAATATTTCACAAAACGGGAAAATTACATGAAATTCAAATTTTAGTGTCATAGGTCAAGTTTTACTGGAACACAACTTTCCTTCTATAATAATAATACTTAAATATTAAAAAATAAGTACTTAAAAATGTAAAAAGTAATATCTCCCTTTCCATTTCAGCTAGAAAAGGAACTTCTTTCATTGTGTCATAGAATGCTAGCCTATTTAACCTCTAAGAAATTGTTGTTTTCATTTGGAATTTTAAAACAAGGAATTTGCCATAGAGTTTTAGAAATTTGTCTAATGTTTCTTAGGTACTTAAGTAGGTCTTCAAAGGCAAAAGGCAAAAAGTTTCATAATTGTTCGAATCATGCAAATGTGATATATTTTGTAAATTCAACTTAGTAACTATCATTAACCCATGGCTTTTCTACTTATGTTTGATTTTGGGTTAAGAATAATAGAACTAAGAAACTTCTGTAATGTAGATTAGGATTTTTTGTATTTTTCTGTATCTCCTGAGAATGTTAAGGTCTGCGTATGTGAAAGTGATTACAGTGGGTTTTTGTTGTTAGTGGTATTATTTTGGGTGGGACTGGGGTTTATACTCAGGCTTTGTGCTTGCAAAGCAGGCATTCTACTACTTGAGCCACATCTCCACTTATTTTGCTATGTTGGAGATGGAGTCTTCTGAACTATTTGCCCAAACTATCCTCCAACCGCAATCCTCTGAATCTCAGCCTTCCAAGTAGCTAGGATTACAGGTGTGAGCCACTGGTTTCTGGCTTGATTACAGTGTTTTTTAATTATGTCACTTTGGTCTATGTATTTCTTTGTGTATCAGGTTTTGTTAAACCCCATTAACAAGATTAAGAATAAGTTTAAGGGGTTGGAGGTGTAGCTCGGTTGTAGAGTGCTTGCCTAGTATGTGGAAGGCCCTGGGTTTGATTCCCTAGTACCACAAAAGAAGAAAAGAAGTTTGCTAGTGGCTCAATCCTGTTATCCTAGATACTCAGAAGGCTGACAACAGAGGATCTGGATTCAAGACCAGCCTGGGCAAAAGTTTGTGAAGCCCCCATCTCAAAAGAAAAAGCTAGGTGTGGTGCACACCTGTCATCCAAGCTCCTATGGGAAGAATAAAATAGGAGGATTGTGGTCCAGGCTGCTAAGGCAAAAAGCAAGACCATATCTCCAAAAAAACCCATGCAAAAAGAGCTGGAGGTGTGGCTCAAGCAGTAGAGTACCTGCCTAGCAAGTGTGAGGCCTTGAGCTCAAACACAAGTACTGCCAAAAAAAAAAAAATTAATAAGTGTAGCTTTCCCTTTCAGATGCTTTGTCCCTCCATATTTCACTTTTTTGTCTTCATCTATGGCCTTAAAAGTTTTGTGTCCATTTAAAAAAAAATAATGAGGCCATACTGAAAGTCTTTAATGCCAAATTTCATTATTCCTGCTCATTTGGTTATATCAGCTTCCAACAAAGATAAATTGGTTTATTTTATGATAACAAGTAAAACCTCAACCCATAAATTTACTTTCTTTCTATCCTCTCTCTGTTTTCAGGCTAAGAGCACAGACAAAACAACAACTCTTAGAATATAAGTCAATGATAAATGCAAGTAAGTAGTTTCATATTCAAATAAGGTTTTACAAGTTTGGTGATAAACAGTATTCTAGAGAAAAGAAAATCAATTTTGCAAAAACTTGTTGATGTACATTTTCTTCTAGCAAAACAGGTAAAGAAACATGCAAGACAATTAAGCAGTATGGATGAGTTGGCCAGATAAGGGGGAGAAACTACTTTTATTATTTATTTATTTATTTTTGCCATACTGGGGTTTTGAACTCAGGGCCTCATGCTTGCTAGGGAGGCACTCCACCAGTTGAGCCATTCCACCAGCCTGTGTATAAATTCTGTTACTTTTTTTGGTGGCGCTGGGGCTTGAACTCAGGGCCTCACGCTGGCTAAGCAAGTGCTCTACTATTTGAGCCGCTCCACCAGCATAATGTTGAATTACTATTATTTTTTTGTTCGGTGAGATCGGGGTTTCAACTCAGAGTTTCACACTTGCAGAGCAGGTGCTCTACCACTTCAGCCACAACCTCCAGTCTAAAATAGATTCATTTACCATTTTTTAAGGAAAAAAAACCTGCCGAGTGCTGGTGGCTCACACCTGTAACCCTAGTTACTCAGGAGACAGAGATCAGGAGGATTGAGGTTCAAAGCCAGTCCCAGCAAAAGTTCTCAAGATCTGATCTCCAAATATCCACCTTAAAACAAAAAATAGGACTGGTGGAGTGGCTCAAGTGGTAAAGTGCCTGCCTAGGAAGCTTGAGGCCCTGAGTTCAAACCCTAGTACAGCCAAAAAGAGAAAAAACCTTACTGAGATTACATTGGCAAAAGGATTTTTTTTTCTTTTTCATCCATTTTGAAGGTACAGTTTGATGAGTTTTACACTGATGGTTATACATCTGTCAGACCACACTTGAGACATATATCATTCCCATCATGCCAAAAGAGTCCCTTGTACTGCTTCACAGCCCACCCCACTCTTTACCTAGCAACCTACAATATAATTTCTGTATAGATTTGTCTTCTAGGGTGTGTTACTAGTCACGTGTAGCTTTCTTAAATTAACTAAAATTTAAAATGCTCAAACTAGTGGCTACCTAATGGATAGTGTAGATATGAAACATCTCCACCATTACAGAAAGTTCTGGGCTCTTCTTCTTCTGTTCCATTGAGGTGTTTGACCTTATACTAGTACTGCTCTGGTTGTTTTGCTGTTGTTGGCAGTGTTGGGGTTTGAACTTCATACTTGCTAGATAGATACTCTACCACCTGAACCATGATTCCTACCCTTTTTGCTGTGGTTATTTTGGAAACAGGGTCTCTCTTTTTGCCCAGGCTGGCCTGGATTGCAGTCCTACTTTATTATGCTTTCTGCACTGACTGAACTGACAGATGCATGCCACCACACCCAGGTTTTTGCTGTTGAGAGATGGGGTCACAAATATTTTTATTCAGGCTGGCCTAAGACCTCTTGATCTTAGCCTGCCTCACTTCCTCCCTCTTTTGTGCTGGGATGACAGGCACAGTGCCGACCACCATGCCCAACTTACAGTAAGTCTTAATATCAGCTACTATAAATCCTGTAACTTAGTTTTTTTTCAAAATTGTTTTGGTTATTCTAGGTCCTTTCATTTTCTACATGCACTTTTAAGTTGGCTTGTTAATTTCTACAGGAAAAGAAAAAGACCTTATAGAATTTTGACAAGGGTTTGATTGGGATCTGTACATCAATATGAGGGAAAGTGTTACATTACCAGCATTGATTCTCCTAATACATGTCAATGGTATATCTATCCATTTCAGTCCTTAGTACTGTTCACTTGAGAGATCATATACATGCCTTGTTAAATTTATCTTTAATATTTCATGTGTTTGAATGCTATTGCTTATGATAATTTTTAAATTTTAATTTCCAATTGCATATTGCTGATAATGTAAACCTACAATTGGTGTTTTATATTAAATATCTTAGTGGGTTTTTCAGTTTATTTGATTTTTGCAGTACTGGGGTTTGAAACTCAGGGCCTGCACCTTGAGCCACCCACGGGCCCTATTTTGTCAGGGTTTTTTTTTCAAGATAGGGTCTCACAAACTATTTGCCCCAGCAGGCTTTGAACCTGAATCCTCCTGATCTTTGCTTCCTGAGTAGCTAGGATTAAGGGCATGAACTACTGGCACTGACCCTTACTGGGTTTTTACTCCCTTTTATTTGCTGTCATTCCAAAATTATTCTAATAGACCACTAGTTTCATATAACTATTAAAACCCAACATGTGGTTAGTCCTCATTGAAATGAGTTATAAGTATAGAATACATACAGCAGAAAAAATAGGAAATATTTCATTAGTTTTAAATTGATTACATGTTGAAATATATTTGGGATCTTTTAAGCTAAATATCTATAGTAAAATTAATTGTGTTTATTTCACTTTTGTAATATGCTGACATTTAAGTTTATATCTTTTGCATTTGTGACTGATTTATATACCCTTTGGACACTGTTCTAAAATATTACTGACTTCAAAAACTTATTTACTTGTAGATGAAGAAAAAACTCCAGAACAAATCATGCAAGAAAACCACATTGAAGCGTATGTCATATTTTTAAACTTTCTTTGTGTTTTTTACTAAGATTTAACCATACTGTCTATGTTATAACACTGCCTTTTTTGTTTTTCCTTTATTTTTTCAAATACATCACGCATGTATTGGGAAGTTGTTGATTAGGAGTGGAGTCTTACAAGTAGGTGGATGGTTACATTAGTACACTCTAGCATTCCCTTTACAAGGTAATTAGCAATGTAGCTCAGGAAGCAAATCTATACATAGGAATTGATGTGATAAGCCTGTATTCAAAGATGGTTCTTTTACTTTTTTCAAACCTTTTGTTAAATTCTTTTGTTCACATTTTTCTTTAGTAAAATTGAAGACCTGGAAAATGAAATTGAAGAGGCAAAAGTTTCTTCTGAAATGAAAAATCTTGCATTACACCGGTAATTATTACATTTTATTTATTTATTTTTGTGGTACTGGGGTTTGAATTCAGGACCTCATGCTTTGCTAGGCAGGCTCTCTACCACTTGAGCCACTCCACCAACCCTTTTTTGTGTTGGGTATTTTTGAGATATTTGTCCAGGCTAGCTTTGAACTTCAATCCTCCTGATATCTGCCTCCTGAGTAGCTAGGATTACAGGTGTGAGCCACTGGCACCATATAAGCATTATGCAGTTCAGGCTGGTCTCAAACTCACTATCTTCCTACCTCAGCCTTAAAAGTGCTGGGAGTACTTTACAGGTGTGCATGCAAAACTTGTGAGAGAAAAGTTGCATTATTCATTAATACATTCTTTTGAAGAAGTTACATAGGATAGAGTTAATAAGGAAACTTCAAGACAATAGTGGTGTTTTAATCACCCATTTGGTGTTTGACAGTATTATACAGATTGATTTATTTCAGTAACTATTAACCCAATAAAAGAATTCTCATCAAAGCCTGGTGTGGTGGTACACTTTTATAATCCGAACACTCAGAGGCTAAGGCGGAAGGATTGTGAGTTTAAGGCCGCTGTGAAAAATAAAACAGAGCAAACAAAATAATTGTCATCAGGTTGAAATACATACACATCTATGTATACGTATGTATGCACGTATTGTTTGTTGAGGCAGGACTTTTGATTATTATATTACTGTTGTGGGGTTAAACTGTGACATTTACAAAAGTTCTTACAATATATCATAGTTGAATTCACCCCCTCCATCTCCTTTATCCTCTCTCCCCCAAGGCAGGGTCTTTCTATGTAGCCCAGGCTGGACTGCAGCTCAGAATTCTCCTGCCTCAACTTCCCAAGTGCTGGAATTAGGCCTTTTTTTCTGGCAGTGTTCAGGATCAAACCCAGAGTATTGTGCATGCTAGGCAAGCACTCTACCACTGAGCGCCAGCCCCTGATTGCCTTTTTATTATTATCCATTTATTAGCTACTTGAGTTTAAAAGAAAAGCCTACTCATATTTTTATGTATACTTTAGAGAAAATCAATCTTTACCTTGTCAAATTTGGGAAAAAATTAACTGTGCCATAAATGTTACTTGTGTTGTATAATGCAAAGTTTTTCCTTCACATAGGATGCAACTTTCAGCTGCACTTAGACAAAACCTGGAAAAAGCAGACACCAAGAGTAGGTATGATTTCCTGCCCTCCTTCACTCCCTAGATTTGGGAATAATAAGGGAGATCTGTATATTGACTTTAGTTAGTAAATTTTTAAAAAAATTGTCACTGCCAAAACCACCTTTTTCTATGGAATAAAAAAGATAGAATTTTTGCAGGTCCGCCCCAGAATTTCAGCAATTTTTGTAGTCCTGTTGACATCTTGTTTAATATTGATTATAACCATAAGAAGCAGGCTTTATCCAGATGATCTGAAATACTTGAAGGAAGGTTTTTGAAAAATAGCTTTTATTGTGTTAACTATCAAGGAGGAACAATGTTATTTAATCCAATAAATGTACTACTCATTTTCCATCAGTATAAATGATCTTGTTCTGATTAAACAGCTTGCCAAGGAATAAGAAATAAAAACTCTAGCAGTCAGGGTCCTCTATACGTGGCCTAGGAATCTGACCTCAGGCAGAGTTATATGGTCATAACTCCCAAAGCTGTAAAAAATCTTGTGGTAAAAAGCATCTTCTACCAAGTTCCAAGATGGACCTACTACTTCTCTCTGGGTGTCTTAGTCCAGACTGGTATGTATTCTCCAATATTCCTGCTGTCATCTTACAAATCTTAAAACCTGAATTTGGGCTTTTTGAATTTTTATGTTCCCCCTTAAAGGCGAGCTTAAGATATACTTGAGTGAAGGGAGTGGGGTGCAGGACAGGATTTATCATGTTGATACCCAAAGACAACAGAAAGGTCAAATAGGCCAAAACAGTGTCTTTAGCATCCTTTAAAGTTTGCAACTGTTAATTTTTTTTTTAATTGGGCCAGGCTCCAGTGGCTCACTTCTGTAATCCCAGCTACTTGAGAGACTGAGATTGGGAGAATCGAAGTTTGATGCCAACACAGGCAAATAATTCTTAAGATCACCAGAGCAAAATGGACTGGAGACATTTCTCAAGCAGTAGAATGCCTGCTTTGCAAGCACAAAGTTCTGAGTTCAAAAACCAGTCCCACACACAAAAAGATTTTTTAATTGGGACACCATTAATTTGGATGTCTCCAGCACCTTCAATTCTTATGTAAGCAAACCAAAGCCCAATGTAAACCCTGAAACAAATCTCTTAAAACTGCCAACTAACCTTGAGGGACTTTCGACTTTACCCAACAAAATATATTTTCTTTGTCTTGCTTCAGCGAACATCTTATACAAGTTGTTTCCGGTCCTGCCCTCTTGCCCACCCCCACCCCCCCCACCCCCCCTCCCACATTTGAGCACTGAACTGCTCGCAATCTGGTGTTGCCCAACTCGTGAATAGGCCTCTGCTCAAATATAAACTTGTTAAATTTTAATGTACCTAAGTTCATCTTTCTTTTTTTTTGAGACAGGATTCTTGCTATGTAGTCTGTGGTGAATTCCAACTCACTGTGTAGGCCTTGTTGGCCTCGAACTTTTGATTCTCCTGCCTCTGCCTCCAGAGTGCTGGAATTACAGATGCATGCCATCATGCCTGACTTAGATTATTTAATTAATTAATTAATTAAATTTTTTGGTAGGACTTGGGTTTGAATTTAGGGCTTCAACACTTGCAAAGCAAGCCACACCTCTAGTCCAGAATTTTTATTTTTAACTGAGGTTAATAAAGCATAATTTTGTTTTATTTTCAGTGTGCTCACCGATGATATGAAACACATATTAAAGCTAAATAAATTGATAATGACATCACAGCAGGTAAGCTTATACATTGGGCTATGTATGCATTCTCATGATTCAGTGGCAACTTTTTTTCTTTTCTTTTTTTTTTTTTTTTTTTTTTTTTTTTTTTGCATCACTGAGGTTTGAACTCAGGGCCTTACACTTGCTAGGCAGGTACTTTTACCGCTTGAGCCACTATGCTGGTAACTATGTTGTGTATTATTAAATAAGATTGTCAAGAAGGACTAGTATGATGAGAAGGTTCTCCTTAAATTCTCTTTTTTTTTTTTTAATTAATTCTTTTGACTAATTTTGCAAATTATCTGCTTATAATTTAAGCTATTATCTTCTCATTTTTGTTGTGGGAAATAGAGGATTTGAAAATTAGAGACTTAGAAAATATGAACTAACATAAGAAACTCAGTTATTGCAGTATTGTAGATTTAATCTTTTTTGGTCGGGGACAGTACTGGACTTTGAACTCAGGGCCTCACACTTGCTAGGCAGGCACTCTCCCACTTAAGCCACTCCACCAACCCCATTTTTGTGATGGGATTTTTGAGATAGGGTCTTGTGAACTATTTGGCTGGGCTGGCTTTGAACCACAATCCTCCTGATCTCTGCCTCCTGAATAGTTAGGATTACAGGGGTGAGCCACTGTACCCAGCTTGTAGATGTATTCTTAAATATTATGCTTTTATCTTCTTATTTTAATGACAGGAATCCTGGGAATTGGAGGAAAAGCTGCTTGATGTTAGAAAGAAGAGATTGCGTATGTAGGATACTCTTCCTTTTTCCTTTTTTTTGGTCGAACACATTTTCACCCGTTTTGGAGATTAATAATAGCAGATCTCTCAGTCACTGAGAAATTTAATTTTTCAAAATTTTGAACATGCCAATTAAAAAATAGGATGTAATACATTTTGCTTTTTTTGTTGTTGTTTTAGAACAACAAAAGGAATTCTCAGTGGGTAATGTAATCAAATGATATGAAAATTATAATATAGAAGTCATATATCCTTCCTGTATGACATCAGTTTGGTATATATCTTTCTGAACTTGTCTTTATGCGTATGTAAATATATTTAAATGCATAAATTTCTAGATTATCAGTTGGTACATATGGCTTTACAGGCTTTTTGCTTATTTTCTCAAGACATGGGTGGCTGTTTTTCTTTTTCTTTCTTTCTTTTTTTTTTTTTTTTTTTTTTTTTTGTGGTACTGGGGCTCAAACTGAGGGTCTTCACCTTGAACCACTTTCCCAGTCCTATTTTTGTGAAGGGTTTTTCAAGACAGGGTCTCTCAAACTATTTGCAAAGCAGGTACTCAACTGCTTGAGCCACACCTCCAGTCTCTCTCAAACTATTTGCCTGGGCTGGCTTCCAACCAAGATCCTCCTAATCTCTGCCTCCTGCATGGCTAGGATTACAGGCGTGAGCCACCAGACGCACCAACTTATTTATTTATTTATTTATTTATTTATTTATTTATTTATTTATGTGGTACTGGGATTTGAGCTCAGGGCGGACACCTTGAGCCACTCCACCAGCCCTTTTTTTTTTTAATTTATTCATATGTGCATACAATGTTTGGGTCATTTCTGCCCCCTGCCCCCCACCCCCTCCCTTTCCTCCCGCCCCCTCCCTCCACCAGCCCTTTTTTTATGTGGCAGGTTTTTTTCGAGATCTGATCTCGCAAACTAATTTCCAGGGTTGGCTTCAAACCTCCTGATGTCTGCCTCCTGAGTACCTAGGATTACAGGTGTGAGCCACTGGCACCCAGCTATATTTTGGTTTTGAGATACGGTTTTGCTAACTTTGCCCAGACTGGCCTCTAACTGTTGATCCTTATACTGCTGCCTTCGAAGTAGTTGAGATTACAGATCATGCCAACCTTGGTTTATTATTTTTAAACATTACTTAAATTTGTCTGTTAGCAAATAATAATAATGTCAGGGTAGTCTTGGTCTTTTTTTGTTTTTTTTTCTTTTTTGAAACAAAATCTTAGGGCTCGGGGCATGATTCAAGTGGTAAGTGGTAGAGAAACTGCCTAACAAGTACAAGATCCTGATTTCAAACCCCAGTACAGCAAAAAAAAAAAAAAAGAAAGAAAGAGAGATAGGGTCTCACTCTGTAGTCCAGGCTGGTCTCAAATTTAAGATCCTCCTTCCTCAGCCTCCCAAGTCCTGGAATTATAGGTATATACCATTGCAATCAGCCTTGGTTATCTATTCTGATAATGTTTTTGATATTTCATTATTTTTCATGGCATTCCAACCTGCTCTTAATAGGTTAGTGTCAAAGAATAAAACCTATGACATACCCATTTATATTTTCAAATTTGTGGTTTATTTCCCTGAACATTTTTGGAAATATGAAAAATCATTGCCAGTATTTGTCCCTAATCAAGATCTTACTTTTGATTTAATATTTATCTTATATATCATTTTTTTTTCTCAGTACTAAAGTTAGAACTCAGGGCCTACACCTTGAACTGCTTTTTCTGTGATGGGTTTTTTTCAAGATAGGGTCTCACAGAACTATTTGCCTGGGTTGACTTTGTTGCAGGAGGGCTCAGACAGACAGAAGGCACCAAAGCTTTCAGGAAGCTTTTTTTATTAAGCAAGCCGGTAGCAACTCAGTGGACTCATGGCCAAAGGCTGAGCCCTGAGAACAAAGAGTGCTTTCCTCATACACCATTTAGAGCAGGTTACAGAAATGGGGTGGGGGGGACGGGTATACAGCTTGTCCCATACATAATCACATGTTATTTTATTAGCTATTTTAACTTATGGGGTGAGGTGAACCTCCTCTGGTCTCCAGGTAACATTCCCCCAATCTCTCTTCCCCTTCCGTGCCTTCCTGCCATATTCCACCCTTTGATGTTTGGATCTACTTCTGGGTAAAAGAGCATCATGTTAATAAAGACTGTAGTACTGGGGGATTAGGCAGGGTAATATCAGGCATGTTCTTAACACAAGGAATGTTGTCCCTATTTAGGTCTTCAGCCCACCTAGGGTTGAGAACTAACCCCCAGTAGGTCACTGGGACTTTATCCCTTTCAGGTTGGCACAGAGACATGGGCAAGCTCTTTTTATCTTGTTGATAATCTCTTTAATTGCCTTTTCTTCATGATCAGTCTGTAAATATCAGTTACTCAGATTGAGATTATTTCAGGCTATTGTTGCCAGCGGGTGAGGTTAGGGCTCCATGTGATTGGGAGCCCCCCACCACTGAATCTTCTGAGTAGCATCATCGTAAAACTTTTGTCCCAAGCAGATCAAGTCCCCTTCTGAGGTGGAGAATTGGCCTTTTGGATGGGAGATACAGTAATTCCTAATGATAGAGGTTTTTCAGGAGCCAACTGCTCTCCCCATGGCTGGGGGACTGGTTTCATTAAAGGGCTCTTGTGGGTTTAGCTCTTTGGCCTCCCTTGGCCAATGGTCTCTCATATTCATTCCTCCACAAACACAACACAAAATTACATTCAGAATTTGTGCTATGGACTCAGCTAGTGAAAGGAACAGGTTTTTGGTTGTAACTGAGATGGGAAATTCACTTTATATCTCCTCGTAAAAGAAGTGGAAGACCTGGTATGAGGAGCTCTCTTGAGTGATCATATGAGTTGAAAATGCAGCAAAGTACTGGGGTCTGTTTTTTTTTTTTTTCGTGATCAGACTTTTTCCCAACTTCCCAGCCTGTTTCATTGAGGTTGAAAATAGTGAATTTTATGGGGTTACAGGCACCAAGAGTGCAGTCGGGGGTTGCTTCCCTCTTTTGTAAAAGAGCAGCAGTTCCATGTTGAGGTATGGACCTCCCCTTTTAGCCAAGTTGCCCACCTTTCACAACCCCAATAAAGGCAGTAGAGTTGTTCATAGGATGCACACCTGGATGCCCTCTGTTGTCTTTTGGGCATACATACTTGTCATTTAACCTGTAGGTCCTTTCCCAGGCTACCCCCCTATAGTTGACCTAAGGCCTGGTGTTTTTAGCTATTGCTGCACACACATCAAAGTATACGGACACAGGTTTGTTGGGGTCATTAACCTGGGTGCAGTTAACAAGCTTCCTGCTGCTGGTGAAGCTTTGGACTTCTAGCCATTGCTCTCAAAGGTGATAGGTGGGGTTAAAACAGATATACTGACCATGATGAAAGCACACTGAGTAGATGGTATGGCTGTGGGTGCATGACCCAACGATGGTGCCTGCACAAGAATAATAAGTAAGGAAAACCAGAGTTTTGGTAACAGCACTCCCTGCTTGGGTAGTGCGCACACATGAGTCACATTCCAAAGCCTGGGGTTCCCAGGTAGAAAGCTGACCAAGATTAGCAAGAAGAAAACACAGAACAGACTTATTCTCAAAGGTGAGATGAGCGACTCCTCAAGCTTCCACCGTGCTTAGACTGGTTTGCTTCCGGAGTGACTAGAGCAGGGCTGATGGTGTCTGTGGTTTCCTATTGTCTCCTGAGAAGCAGGGTCCTGTTGGGGAAGGGTGCTAGGGTTTTGAAAGTGATCTTGTATGGTGAGACTGGGTCAGAGTGCACTCCCATTTGAGGAAAGCTGGCTTTACTCAGCTGTGGTAGATCCAGGGAACAATCCCTGCTACCTTAACTTCTCTTGGGGTGAACAAAACAACAATACAAGGGCCCCTCCAGTGAGGCTTTCTGACTGAACATTCCATTTCTTTACCAAACAGCATCCCCTGGTTTATAAGGGTATGTGGGAGTTGTCAGGCTAACAGGGAGTCTCTCGCTTATCTAGTCATTGATTTTTGAGAGAGTCAAATCAAGGTCCTGTATCAGGGTAAGGTCACCTGTTAAGGTCCCCTCACAGGCCCTTGACTAAAAGGGGTGGGTGCCAAAAAAGCATTTCAAAAGGGGAGAGACCTGTCTGTTTGCTAATCCTGAGCAAGGCTATGGGCAGTAATTGATCCCGTAGTAGATGGCTCTCCTGGCATAGTTTTTTTAATTGTAATTTTTAGAGTCCTGTTTATACGTTTTATTTTTCCTGAACTTTGGGGGTGAACTTTGGCCATGTGTAGCTTTTAAATTATTTTTAATCTTTTAGCCATTAACTGTACCACCTCAATCGCAAAGGTCAGCCCATTGTCTGACCCAATAGACACAGAGGTATTCTGAATCGAGGAATGAAAAAGCCCAGTTTTGGGGCTTTTTCAGTCTGAGTGGGAAAGGCTTTTATCCATCCTGAGACGGTGTAAACAAACACAGCAAATACTGGTGATTGTTTTTGGCACACACATAATGCACCTTTCACATACTGTCTTACTGGAGAGCTTGGGGACATAAAAATGCTGGGCCAAGGTGGTCTCAAGAGCTGTCTGCCCTGAGTGAGTTCCCTCATGGAACTGCTTGACAAATGTGGGAGCCAGTGACTCAGGTATGGCAATGCGGCCATCAGTAAACTTCCACCATCCATCTAGTAGAAAATTTTCTTCAGTTTCAAACCAAGCCTGTTCTTGTGAAGTATACCGTGGGTCCTGTTCAGATAGGGGACACAGGAACAAGGCAGCTGCCAGTAAGGCTGAGATTTGTCCTCCTGTGAGGGCTGTTTGCTTGGCTTTCCTATCAGCCTTTCAATTTCCCCAGACAGCTGTTGTCTCCCCCTTCTGATGCCCTCGGCAGTGCTACTTGCTTAGGGGCCTATACAGCTTTTAGTAATTTTAGAATGTTTTTATCCATATTTAACACTTTTTTTTCCCCCCTGAGTTAGAAGTCCCGACTGGCAGTGGTAGTGTTTTTAATGACAGCGTCCAGAGTCTACCACTGCATATCCGGCAAAACGTGTGTCTTTTGGACAAAGCTGTTGCCATCCATGAAATACTCAACGTCTGGATGACTAATGGCCTGGTTGGTCAAGCCTGGCCAGCTGGAGAATACCTCATCCGTGATCTCTAAACAATCATGCTCTGGTGGTCCTGAATTAACCCATAATAGGGTGGCAGGGTTTAGAGTCTTAACCTCTAGCTGGACATGGAGGTTTCTACATAACGTGCTTTGATATTTGACCATTTGGGAGTTTGTTAACCAATAATTTTCTTTTCTTTTTTTTTAAAATTTTTTTTTATTGTTTTATTATTCATATGTGCATACAAGGCTTGGGTCATTTCTCCCCCCTGCCCCCACCCCCTCCCTTAACACCCACTCCTCCCCCTCCCTCTCCCTCCCATCCCCTCCATACCCAGCAGAAACTATTTTGCCCTTATCTCTAATTTTAATAATTTTCTTTATATTCCATGAGAAACAAAGTGAGGAACTTGGACTGTGAGTTTTTGTCTCAGAGTAGTTTGTCTGCTTGAGCCACCAAGATGGCAGTAGCTGCCAGGACACACAGGCAGGGTGGCCAGCCTCTGGAAAGCATCAAGTTGCTTTGATAAATAGGCCACCTGGAAGTGCCAGGAACCTAGCAGCTGGGTCAAGACTCCTATAGCTTCCAGTCTCTCATGTACATACAGGAAGAAGGACTTTATCATATCTGGCAGGCTTTCCTTATATACCGTTTAGAGCAGGTTACAGAAATGGGGAGGAAAAAGGGGTAACAGCTTGTCCCATACATAATTGCATGTTATTTCATTGACTGTTTTAACCTCTGAGGTGAGGTGACCCTTCTCTGGTCTCCAGGTAGAATTCCCCAACTCCAGGTTTCCTGTGTTTTACTGTAGCATTCATTAATCTCTTCCCCCTTCCTGCCTTCCTGCCATGACTTCAAATCTTGATCCTCCTGATCTCTGCCTCCTGGGTAACTAGAATTACGGGCATGAGCCAACAGCACCCAGCTATATATCATTTTTAAGTGATAATTTTTTTTAGGTAGTGCTGGGGTTTGAACTCAAGGCTTATGCGCTTGCCGAACAGGCACTCTACCTCTTGAGCCACACCTCCAACCCTTATATATAATTTTTGTAGTTAAAAGGGAAAAAGAATTTTCTTCTATTTATTTGTATCTCTGACTATTCTTTTGGTAATTTCTCTTCTCTTTTACGTGAGGCCACTTAAAACAGTTGCTGATGATAGCCATCACTGTCATATATGAGTACTTTGAACATTTCAACAAGGACAGCGCTGAGTATAAAATTTTTTTTTCCTTTTTCTTTTATTATTCATATGTGCATACAAGGCTTGGTTCATTTCTCCCCCCTGCCCCCACCCCCTCCAGAGTATAAAATTAAAATGCTGTTCTTTTGCACCAGAGAAGTAATTTTTAAAACTGCAATCTAACATGCTCTTTATTATAAATTTTCTCAACTTAAAGTATTCTGCTTTGTAACTATATATATGTTTATACAGTTGTCATATATAGTATTTTGTTTTATTTTTAATCTAATAGAATTAAAACAAGCTTCAGAAAGGAAGCTTTTAGAAATACAGACTGAAAAGAACAAACAGAAAGAGGATTTGGATAGTATGGAGAATTCGGACAAGATAAAGGCCATGCAACAAAAGTTACAAACAGAGATACAAATTACTACAGTTGTTCAACATGTGTTCCAGGTAACATTTATATAAATTAGATAGGGAGTAAAGAACTTTCTTTTTTGTTTTTTTGTTTGTTTTGGTGGTACTGGGGTTTGAATTCATGCTTGCTAGGTAGGTGCTCTACCACTTGAGCCACTCCACCACCACCACCCTTTTTTTTTTTTCTTTCTCTCGCTTTCTCTATCTCTTTAATTATTGTTGTACTGTACTGGGGATACATTGTGACATTTATAAAAATTTTACAATGTATCATAGTTGGATTTCTTTGCTTGGGCTAGTCTCAGTGATTCTACTGATCTCTGCCTCCCAAGTAGCTAGGATTACACGTTAACCACCAAGACCTGTCTATGTCATTTTTTTAATTTTATTTATTCCTTTATTCAAGAAGGCAATTTTTTTGTCCCCTTGGTGGTAATGGGGTTTGAACTCAGGGTCTCACACTTGCTAGGCAGACACTTTAAACACTTGAGCCACTCTACCAGCCAGGTATAATTGTTGAGTTGTAAAATGTGTCTGGATCTGCTGAGGTGAAATATTTAAATTAGCAGTTTGCAATTACATAAAATACATAGTTAAACACTGCCTATTAAAAGGGAAATGCTGGCTGTGAAACTTGAGGTCTTATAGCTCCCCAGGTCTTATACCTGCTTTTCAGTGGCAATGATTAGATTGGGTAGTGATCAAATCCCTGAGACTAATTTAAGTGAAGAATCATTTCACTCATTTCAGTTTTCCTTGGCACATTTTCTTTCATGTTGCTTTGAAATTTGTACTGGTCTTCATTTCTTGATTTTATTCATATCCTATAAATCAATATTAATTTTGACTTAATGAACTCATTGCTTGTTAAATAGAACACAGCTTTAGCCAGTTTGAGTTCTCTTTGTTTCCAAGATCAGTCCTTAAGGAGTTCAGTCCTGATTGAATGCTTACTTCTACCTGCCTTTGTAAATTCAACTGTCTTGATGTACACTAACTCTTCATTCATTTATAGCAAGAATATACCTCATATAGACTAGTCTTTAATATTTTTGTAGTAATAATGTAACATTATACTTTAAAAGCCTATTTGTTTCTGCTTTTTGTTTTTTAGTGCTGAGGATCAAACCTAAGGCCTTGCAAGTAGCTAGGCAAGTGCTCTACCACTGACCTATATCCCTAGCCCTTGGTTTTTTTTTTTTAGTGGTACCAGTCTTTGTGCTTGTTAGGCAGGTGCTGTACCACTTGAACCACACCTTCAGCCCTTTTTGCTCTGTTTACTTTTGAGATAAAGTCACTCTTTAAGAGGGCCTGCTGGGATCTCAGTCTTCTTATTTATGCTTCTTGTAGTAGCTGAGATGGTAGGCATGCACCATGATGCCCAACTTTTTCCCTTGAGATGGAGTCTCATAAACTTTGTGCCTGGGCTATCCTAGAACCACAGTCCTCCCAATCTCAGCCTCCTATGTAGCTGGAATGACAGGCATTTGCCAATGTGCCCAGCTGTTCATTAAGATGGGGGTCTCACAGACTTTTTGCCCTGCCCTAGCCCTTGGTTTTTTGAAACAAGAGTTTCACTAGGTAGCTCAAGCTAACCTTCACCTTACTTTGTAGACCAGGCTGGCCTTGAACTCACAATCCTCCTGCCTCCTCATGTGCCACCACACCTAGCTTAAAAATCTGCTTTAACATTATTCCAGTCAGTAATTCAGTATCATTGAGCCACTGTTTTTCAAAGGATAATGACCAAAATTTTTATTAATTATGACTAATCATTCCTCCATTGGCTACCATAAAAGTAGTCTTCACCTTTTTTCAGGGTTCTCAAACTTTGCAAGGGCTAAGATTTAAGCTCTTCTTAACCTCTTTTGAAAATAAGGTATATTATTTATGGATAAATTATTATCTTTCACTGTACAAGTGCAAAGTGAACTCTGAACTACAATTATAGTCTTTTCCCTCTAATCTAGGTGAGTACTACACATATCCTTAACAAATGAACACTATCCATGGAAACTGGGGAGGTATTAAAAGATTATTGTAAATATAGCTTACCATTATGAGGATTAAGGCTGAAGCTCTACTGATGATGGGAATGAAAATACAAGAATGGGTTTGGAGGGCTGAAGGTATGGCTCAAGTGGTAGAGTAACTGCCTAGCAAATGCCAGTACTGCCAAAAAAGAGAATGGTAGTTGATGGTAATGATTCAAGTGGTAGCAAGCTTGCTTAGTGCCTAGTAAGCATAAGGCCCTGGGTTCAATCCCCACCACCATTTTAAAAAAAAAGGAGTTATTATTTCTTATTATAATCACAGAACTATATACCTAGTAAATATTCAATAAAAATATTCAAAAAATCAGTGAAAGGATTTTTTTTAATACTTAAAAAATTTAAAAATACTTATTTCCTTAAAAAAAACCAAACCTTTTTTTTTTTTTTAATTACAGAACCTCATTTTGGGAAGTAAAGCCAACTGGGCAGAGAATTCTGCCTTCAAGGAAACTGTTCTGCAGCTTGAGAAGAATCTCACCATGATCTAATCAGAATTTTATCTTGCCATTTTTTTGTTTTTGTCTTTGATATATCATTCAACTAGCAAATTTCAAGTGAAATGTATTTTGCATTTTTGGAATATTCTTAGACAGTTTGTTTTTTAAGCTTGAACTAACACTAGCAAATAATCTGTCGCTTCAAATATAAAGTGACTGGGATACTCTAAAAGAATCTAAAAATCGAAGTCTTTGAAGGATGATATTTGGCCCAGCTTCTGTGAATATAGACTTTTTTTTTTTTTTTTTGACAAGATCTCACTGGGTAGCCCAGGCTGGCCTCAAACTCCCAATCTTCCTGCCTCACTCAGCCTCCCAAGTGCTGGGATTCCAGCATGCACCACCATACCTGGCTGAATGTAGACATTTTTTTTAACAACATTCCTGGCAGTCCCAAGAATGTCTCTTCTTTGGAATACTTTTGTGTATTTATGTATTTGTTTGTCGAACACAATATTAGAAAAGTATATCCATGATGTTAATAGTTGTGGTTATTTCTGATTGGATTGTTACTCTGTTATTTTTTCTTGGGTTTTTTTTTGTTATTGTTTTGTTTTTTTTGTTTTGTATTTCTTTCTTTATCATGCACTACTTTCACAAGGTAAGGAATTAAAACAACCAGGCATAGTTGTTAACAAAGATGATTGACTGATAAAGATGACACTGAGTAACCCCTCAGAGGTAGGTGAACTAATGAGTGAAGAAGTGTGTGAGAAATACGTGAAATCTATCAAGGAGTGAAGATGGCACCCCTAAATGAAGTAGTGTGAAGTAGCTTACTCCAGCATAGTTGTCTGAAATTGGTGGTGGAGAGGAGACATAAAATAACATTTAGCAGCACTGATGAGAAAGAAAGTACTCAGCACCGCTACTGGTACTGGGGCTTGAATTCAGGGCCTACACCTTGAGCCTTTTTGTGTTAGGTATTTTTGAGATAAGGTCTCTCAAACGATTTGCCTGGGCTGGCTTCCAACTGCAGTCCTGATCTCTGCCTTCTGAGTAGCTAGGATTATAGGCGTGAGCCACCGGCGCCTGGCACCTTCGCTTCTTAAAAGATTGCTAATGAACAAAATATGCATCTTTTTTTGCAATACCTTAAGGATTCCCCACCCCATCCCCAGTGGTACTGAGATTTGAACTCAGGGCCTCATGCTTGCTAGGCAGGCACTCCACCAGCCCTGTTTTGTGTTGGGTATTTTTCAAGACAGTATCTCATGAACTATTTCCCCAGGCTGGTTTTGAACTATGACCATCCTGATCTTTGCCTCCCAAATAGCTAGGATTTTGGGGGTGTTTGGTGCTTTGGAGAATACAAAAGCTGCCAGTGAAAGTGTGTTCTCTAGCAGGAGAAGTAGCTAAAATGAATGAGGCACTTGCACAAAATCCAAGGGTGAGCCGCCAGCTCCCTTAAGGATTTTTAGACTAGGTTCTAGGATATTGTAACTTGCTTATATCCATCTCTGGATTTGTGTCAAAATCCCTGTTGTTAATAGTGCCGCAATAAACATGGATGTGCAGGTGCCTCTGGAGTAACAGTCTTTTGGGTATATCCCCAAGAGTGGTATTGCTGGATCAAATGGTAGATCGATGTCCAGCTTTTTAAGTAGCCTCCAAATTTTTTTCCAGAGTGGTTGTACTAGTCTACATTCCCACCAACAGTGTAAGAGGGTTCCTTTTTCCCCGCATCCTCGCCTATTCACAATAGCCAAGTTATGGAAACAGCCAAGATGCCCCAGCACTGACGAATGGATTAAGAAAATGTGGTATCTATACACAATGGAATTTTATGCAGCCATGAAGAAGAACGAAATGTTATCATTCGCTGGTAAATGGATGGAATTGGAGAACATCATTCTGAGTGAGGTTAGCCTGGCTCAAAAGACCAAAAATCGTATGTTCTCCCTCATATGTGGACATTAGATCAAGGGCAAACACAGCAAGGGGATTGGACTATGAGCACATGATAAAAGCGAGAGCACACAAGGGAGGGGTGAGGATAGGTAAGACACCTAAAAAAAACTAGCTAGCATTTGTTGCCCTTAATGCAGAGAAACTAAAGCAGATACCTTAAAGCAACTGAGGCCAATAGGAAAAGGGGACCAGGAACTAGAGAAAAGGTTAGATTAAAAAGAATTAACCTAGAAGGTAACACCCACGCACAGGAAATCAATGTGAGTCAATGCCCTGTATAGCTATCCTTATCTCAACCAGCAAAACCCCTTGTTCCTTCCTATTATTGCTTATACTCTCTCTACAACAAAATTAGAGATAAGGGCAAAATAGTTTCTGCTGGGTATTGAGGGGGGGAGCGGGAGGGGGTGGAGTGGGTGGTAAGGGAGGGGGTGGGGGCAGGGGGGAGAAATAAACCAAGCCTTGTATGCACATATGAATAATAAAAGAAAAATGAGAAAAAAAAAATAAAATTCTGATACAGAAAAAAAAAAAAAAATCCCTGTTGTTGGGTCTGGGGACCTAAAGGACAGATAAGTGAGTCAGTATCCCATCCCCCACGGAGAGCATTATAGGCCCTGCACCCTAAGGAGCTCATAAATCTGCATTCCTGCACCCTAAGGAGGAGATACAGGGTCTCATAAATCTCCCACAGGGCTAATAAACAGAATGCTCTCAAGGTTGTCCCCACCCCCGCCAATAAGGGGCAAACAGATCAGGTCATCTAAGAGAACCTGCATGTGCAAATCCTCAGCCAATGGAAAGAACTCCCCTAACCCTTACCCTAAGCCAGAGTTAAAGCATCCATAAAAAGCCCCAGCTTTCACCTGAACAGGGGGCTACCAGTTTCCAGGCTCCACTGCACTGCTCTAGCCGTAGCCTTTCCTTTCTCTCTAATAAATCCTACTTTGTGTACTGGCCTTGTCTTACAAGTCAATCAGCTGCCTCAAAGCCAGTTCTCCAGCCTGTGAAAGCAAGAACCCTCAACATTGGCCCACAACATTTCACACAGGTATGTAACACTATGATCTTCCCATTGGAAATAACTGGGAGTGGAGGCAAGTGTTTCTTGAGTATCAGATGAAGAACAATGCTGTCTTAATTTTAGAATTGACTGCATTTGCTGGTGCTATTTTTATACAGTAAAGCTACAGTTTTGTAAGAAACAATATTAAACATCTTCATTAATCATGAAAATAAACATTACTTAGGCCAGACATGCTACTGCATGCATATAATCCTAGCAATTGGGAGGCTGAAGCTGGAGGATCAAGAGTTCAAGGCCAGCCTAGGCTGCAGTGAGACCCTGTTTCGGAAAAAAGAACCCATTATTCTGTCTGGTTTCAGACCCCACCCCATCCCTATATATGGGGTACAGACCGTCATTGGCACAAGTCAGCATGCCAATTAGTAAAACTTTCGCTGATGATAACAATGTGAGAGAATATTGTAATAGAAGGTGATTTCTCAGCCAGTGTGATTCAGGTATATGAAAAAAGGCTTTGGTGGTCAATTCATACAAAGATAGTAGAATTGGCTAATGGATACTAACTGGCACTGGTGATCAACAGACAGAAAATGAAAAGGCTGAGGTCACTGAACAAGTAACTAAGATGGAAGGCCAAGGTTTTTAGAGAGGCTTCTATCTCCTGAAGTGGGAGAGTAGAAAAGGGTGAGGACCACAATCTGGAATAAATAGAGGTGTGAGACTCAAAGTTGAAGACTGCTTAAGTGAGATCTGTCATCCCAAAGTCAGAGCCCTGGTTGGAGAAACCTGAGTCCCTGATACCTGCGGTGGGACATCTGGTTTGGTGATTTCAAAGACTTTAACTTCTCAGGCTGCTGAGGTCTCGGAGTTCAGGCTTCCCTTTTTAAAGCCAGTGTCTTTCCTCTTGGCATGTACACCTAGAAGACAACCCCCATTAGAGGGCACTTATAAGGCCTGTACCTGCTCTCCACCTCACACCCTGTCCCCCAGCCAAGTGGTAACAAGGCTTTAGTAGCATCACAACCCAGACAGGGAAGGGAGAAAGGGAAAAGCCCTATGAGGAGCTGCATGGGCCAGCCAGCATTCACAGGCAGGAGCCAGGACATGCCTGTGAGACTAGATTTTAAGGATGCTTTTTCAAAGCAGCCATAAAATGGGAGGAAAAGGAGGTGATTTATGTGATTCTGAGGCATCCACCTCAGAATACAAGATTTAACACTATGCCAAAGGCCCCCAAGGATAGTTGCAAATTAATGCAGTAGCTTCTGGAAACCCAAAGAAAGTAACCCACACTAAGCTAAGCGAAATGCCTAGATGACTGTAATAGGTGGTAGAGACTCAGAAAAATTGGTTTACTGTATGGGAAAAGAAAGCTGGGCATGGTGGTGCATACCTGTAATTCCCACACTCAGGAGGCAAAGGCAGGAGAACCATGATTTCAAGGCCAGTGACTGGGGGTGTGGCTCAAGTGATAGAGCAACTGCCTAGGAAATGCAAGGGCCTGAGTTCAAGTCCCAGTACTGCCAAAAAAAAAAAAAGATAAAAGGCCAGCCTGTGCTACCTAGAGAGATTCTGTTTCGAGAGAGAGAACAAAAAAGAAAACAGGAAAAGACATTTCACTAAGAAATGAGCAAATAAGCCAGTGAAATAATGAATGATATAAAATAAGCACAAAGAAAGATAAGGCCAGAAGCCTCCACCCGGTGAAGGACCCCATTTGGCAGTTGACAAGTGGTACCCCAAATTCCAGATGCAGACAGCTCAGGGGCCTGGGCCTGCACTCTGCAACAAGCCTGGCAGGTGACTGGGCTTGAGCCCCAGCATTTTGCACTGTGACGGAACCAGATTGCCCAGGAGTACCCTGCCCTGTACACTACCTCTGACCTGTTTGAGCCTGGCCATCCCTGATTCTTGTTCTGCTCACTGCAGGGATGACAATGACAAGAAAGCGAAGTAGATGACCAAGGAGAAGGCTAGGAGGCGCACATGCCTTGTTCTAAGGCAACCCTATAAACCCAACCAGTACATGTACTTGCTGAGACATAGAGTTGGGTCCACCCACTCGGGTTAAATCAAAGAAAACTTAAAAGGTCTCTAAAAATAAAGGGTTTATTGAGCCGTATAGATGCCCAAAATGTGAACGACCAGTCCCAGGACAAATTTCCAAGGTCACCTTCGTCATGACCACATACCATTTGGAAAAATGTCTACAAGACCTAAGGGACTAGGATGCCATATAATAACATTTTGGCAAGAAAAAAACTAACCATTTACACTAACCCAACATTGGCTAGAGATAAGGGGCAGGACAACAGGAAGCAAGGAGCCCTAGAAAAGGAGTTAGTCCCAGAAAGAGGTTTTTGCTACTTCTCGGTTGGTTGGTTCCAAAACTAGAATGCCATTTGGCCTTGATGGTTCATCTTCAGCACACAGGAAAGGAATGTGAAGCATTTGTTTTCCTTTTTCTTTGTTGATTTAGTGGAAAGCTGTGAGTTAAAATGGACTTTGATGGCTCTGAGCTAGAGCCATCAAATCTTCTGGTTAGAATAGAAGGCAGACAGTGGAAGGGTCACATCAGTCATCCTGCATCTGGACCCAGGAGGGGTGAATGAGGACATGGGGACAGAGGAGAGGGCCTCACTTCATTCCCTCTAGGGCACCATTCAGGACTTTTGTTTTTTCAACTGGGATGATAATCAGGCAATTATGGCTGAGTGTTGAGTTTCCCTTTGTAGGAATGTACACAGGCAACAGGCCTCTAGGTCCCACAAGAGAGGCCTTCAGGTTGCTGTATCCAGCAGGTTTCAGAGTGCCAGAGCTGATACCAACCAGCTTGAAAGCATTCTCTCCAGGCTGGAGTCACTGAACTGGGAAGAATTCTGCCCAGGGAGCTCACCCCAGATTAGGGGCAGCAGAACTGTCTGTCTGATGGTCTCTAGAGCCTCAGAGCTGCTGCATCCACAAAAATGGTTAGACAGGACTATACCTGACCTATCTCTCTGCAGCCATTCTTGCTGATATGTTGACCCATTTATCCAGCCTAATATTCTGGAATTTTCTGATAATTTTGTCAGGCTAACTTGATATTCTGGAAGCAAAGACTCCAGGAGAGCCAGGGTTTTTTAAACTTGGTGGTAACATTCTGCTTTCTCACTGAGGTCATGTGCCTGGTCATCCTAAGAGTCATGTTCCACCCTGCTCCATGAGCCACATTTGTCATTGTATGGTTCTTTTCTTTCTTTCTTTTCTCCTTCCTTCCTTCCTTTCTTCTTCCCTCCCTCTCTCCCTCCATCCCTTCTTTCTTTCTTTTCTTTCTTCCTCTTTTTCTCCTTTTTAAATTTTTTTTTCTTTTTTTGGGGGGCGCAGGTCTCACTATGTTGTCCAGTCTGACCTTGAACTCACAGTCCTCCTGCCTCAGCCTTCCAAGTGGCTAGGATTATAGCCATACACTACCCCAGCTGGTTTTATGGCTCTTTTCCTTCATGCAGCTACTCACTGTCATCATATTTTCCTAGAACTTTTTCAGCTCTACATCTTTTTCTTCCCTTTCTCTCATCTTTATGCCTGAGGTAGAATTCATCCATTCTCCCCATATCTGTTCTCTCTCAACATGACTGTGCACCTCCAGCCATTTCAGACTTTGGAGGTAAGGAGTTATGGAGATCTACCTTCCTAACAAGTTCTCTACCAGTAAAGACCTTCATTCTTTAGGATTATTTGCATGCACGTCTTCCTCCCCCTCCACGGTTTTTCAAGTTACTGCATACGCCACTGCTTTCAGAACACCCAGGATGGGAAACCCAGGAACTAAACTAAACTGAGAGGATTTCTTGTAGGTGAGGGGTTCTGGAGGCATCGGTGGCTCATGCCTGTAATACTAGCTTCTCAGGAGGCAGAGATCAGGAAGACTGCAGTTCAAAGCCAGCCCAAGCAATAGTTTGTGAGACCCTATCTCAAAAAACCCATCACAAAACAAAGTTAAAATAAAAATGATTGTCACCCTCTACTCTATTTGCAGCTTAAGATAAAAATGACAGATGTTACCTATTTTCCCAGGTGCTGCTCACCATAAACATTGCTCTTCACTCCCACTTATTACCTCTTTAAAATATCTCTACAAGGGAGAAATGACCCAAACATTGTATGCATAAATGAATAAAAGAAAAAAATCTCTACAAAACTGTGTATCCAAACTCAGGGGGAAAAATTAAAGAGTAATATAAATTCTGAATGTACTGAAAACAGTATTTTAATATATTATAATTTGAGGATCAGAATTTTTTGGTCTTGGTCTGCAAGTATTTTCATTATCTCAACAAGTAAGAGCATTTGCTGTTTTTCCACTTAATGACTTCAGAAATAAATATCACCCTTTTCAGAATCCCCTACCACAAAACAAGCCATCTCTCCTCCCTAGTCCCTCCTTCCTCTGCAAGTCAAAATAGAAAGCAGAAGGAGTTTTAAAGATAGAGTTTGTTTTTTGCCAATAAGGAAGCATAAGATATTAAAAAAAGTTTAATTTGTTGATGGCTGAGATGTTAGCTCAATAGTTATTAATTGTTCCTTTGATAAGGAATTATTTATTCTGAACCAAGGTTTTTTGAAAAGGATAATACTCAAGCATCTCTTAGTAATCTCTTTGTGGGAAAAGTTGGGGAATGTATTCAGCAAGAGAAGGAAAAAATTGTATATGCTATTTCGATTACATTATATGTGTCTAGATTGTTTGGTTCCAATCAAGATCTAAGAAAAGAGGATTCTGGGACTAGAAGAGTGGCTCAAGCAGTAAGTGCCTGCCTAGCAAGCCTGAGGCTCTGAGTTCAAGCCCCGGTACCACCAAAAAAAAAAAAAAAAAAGGTCTAGAAAACAAGATTTTGTGACCAGTTTAGAATTCTAGGGTAGAAGCATGGAACCATGTTATTTGATAAATTCTGTCTCAGAAAAAGGGTTACAGCTTGAGAAAGACTTGTTTTTCCAGAAGTCTGACCTGTTTTTGAAACTAAAGTTGGTGAAGCTAAGAGTGCTAGGAGTAAATAAAATAAGTAAATGTAGCTTAAAAAAAAGACCTAAATATAGCAGAATGTAAAGTGGTACGGCCACTCTGGCAAACAGGTTTTTTGTTGCTTGTTTTTGTGCTGCTGGAGATCGAATGCAGGGTTTCATACATGCTAGGCAAGCACTGATCTAAATCCCCAGCTTGAAAAACAGTTCTTAAGAAAACTAAACATGCAATTACCATATGTCCCTGGAATTGTACTCCTAGTCATTTACTCAAAGAAATAAATACTCATATTTATACCTGTATGTCAATATTAATGGCAGTTTTATTTGTAATAGTCCAAACTGGAAACAACACAGATGTCTTTCTTTGAATAAATAATTATAATGTTATCTATATCTATATCATGGAATATACTGAATGATAAGAAAGGAACGAGCAATTGACAAACTGGATGAATTTGCATGGAATTATATTGTGTGAAATAAATCAATCCAATCAGGCATGGTGAGGCATGCCCATAATAGTATCACTTGGGAGGTACAGGTGGGGGATTGAGCATTGAAGGGCAGCCTGGGCTACATAGTGAGTTCAAGGCCAACTTGAGCTACATAGCGAGACCTGTCTCAAAAAAAGCCCCCAACAATCCAAAGGTTACATATAGTATCATTCCATTTATAATATAGTATCCTTGAAATAATAAAATTATAAAAATGGAGAGCAAGTTAGTGATTGCCAGGGATAAGGAAGGATGTGGGTAGGAGAGAGGTGGGTGTAAGAGGAAGGGTCCTGTGGTGTGTAGTAGTTATTCTGTATCTTGACTCTCTCAATGCCAATATCCTGGTTGTAATACTAACTTCAGTCCAGGCTGACCTGTTTGGTGTTTCTATCACACTTGAGTATCTTGGTTCTTACGTGGCTACAAATACATTATTATGTATACTCCTTTCTTATGCAAAAGCAATGACTATATATATATATATATATATATATATATCTTTTGCACCTTTTTCATTTTTTCCTGGTGGTGCTGAGGTTTGCACTCAAGACCTCACGCTTGCTAGGCAGGCGCTCTACCACTTGAACCACTCCGCTAGCCCTGTTTTGTGTTGGGTATTTGCAAGATAAGGTCTTCAAACTACTTGCTCAGTCTGGCTTCAAACCTCGATCCTCCTGAGCTCTGCCTCTCAAGTAGCTAGGATTACAGGTGTGAGTCCCCAGTGCCCAGCTACCACATTTTCTTAATCCATTCATCATTTGTGGGGTATCTAAACTGTTTCCAAAGCTTGGTTATTGTGAATAACACTGCAATAAACATGGGTGTGCAAGTGACTCTATTATATTCTGAAACACATTCCTGTGGGTATATGCCTAGGAGTGGTACCACTGGATTGTATGGTGGGTCTATTTTGAGTTTTTTGAGGAACCGCCATACTGCTTTCCATAGCAGTTGCGCTAATTTACATTCCCACCAACATTGTAGAAGGGTTCCTTTTCCCCCTTCCCCTACCAGCATTTGTTGTTGTGTTATTGATGATGGCCATTTTGACTGGAGTGAGGTGGAATCTCAATGTCATTTTGATTTGCATTTCCTTTGTGGCCATGGATGGTGAGCATTTGTTCACATATTTATTGGCCATTTGTACTTCTTTTGTACAAATTGTCCGTTCAGAATTCTCTTTTGAGAATTTGTCCACTTATTCAGTGGATTATTGATTCTTTCTGGGTTTGGTTTTTTGAGCTCCCTGTATATTCTGGTTATTAATCTCTTGTCAAATGTATAGCTGGCAAAGATTTTTCTCCCATTCTGTGGGCTCTTTAGCCAAGTGACTGTTTCCTTTGCTGTGCAGAAGCTTTTTTAGTTTCATGCAGTCCCATTTGACCATCCTTTCTCTTAACTCTGAGGTATTGGAGTTCTAGTCATAAAGTTAATACCTATGTCTATGTGGTCCAGTGTGTTCCCTATTTTTTCCTGAATCAATTTCACTGTTTCAGATCTTACCTTAAGATCTTTGAATTGGTATTAGTACAAAGTGAGAGACTGGGATCTAGGTTCAGTCTTCTGCAGGTGGATATACAGTTTTCCCAGCATCATTTGTTGAAGAGGCTGTCTTTTCTCCAATGCATATTTTGGGCTCCTTTGTCGAAAATCAGATGGCTGTAGCCAGTACCATGCTGTTTTTATTACTATGGCTCTGTAGTATAGTTTGAAGTTAGGTACTGTGTTATCTCCAGCATTGCTCTTTTGGCTCAGGATTGCTTTGGCTATTCGAGGTCTTTTGTGCTTCCATATTAGGATTGACTTTTCTATCTTGGTGAAGAATGTCATTGGAATTTTGATAAAGATCGCAGAAAACATATAGATTGCTTTTGGTAGTATAGCCATTTTCACAATATTGATTCTGCTCATCCATGGACATGCAATGTCCTTCCATCTTTTTTTTTTAACACTTGCTAGGCAGGTGCTCTACCACTTAAACCATTCATCCAGCCCTCTTTTGTGTCAGATAGTTTTGAGACAGGATCTTATGAACTATTTGCCTAGGCTGGCTTCAAACCTCCATCCTCCTGATTGCTGCTGAGAGGCTAGGATTACAGGCATGAGCCACCAGCGCCCAGCTTGTATTGTAATTTTTTGAAGCTATTGTGAATGATATTGTTTTATTTCTTTCTCAGACTGTTCATTGTGTATAGAAATGCCACTGACTTTTTTTGTGTGTGTGGGTCTACTATACTTTATTTATTTATTTATTTATTTTTTTTGTTTATGTGTTGTATTATATTTATTGATTTGAATATGTTGTACCATCTTTGCATCCCTGGGATGGAACCTACTTGATTACAGTGTGTGATCTTTTTAGTATGTCGTTGGATTCTGTAAGCAAGTATTTTATTGAGGATTTTTGCATCTGTATTCATTAGGGATATTGGCTATAACTTTCTTGGGCTCTTTGGAAGCACCTTTATCTTGTTTTGGTATTAGGGTAATCTACTTTATTTTTTTTAATGCTGCTGACTTTTGTGCATTGATTTTGTATCCTGCTACTTTGCTGAATGTGTTTATGAGCTCTAAGGTCTTTTGATAGTCTTTTTTCTTTTTTTTGTGTGTGTGCTGAGGTTTGAACTCAGGGCTTCACGCTTGCTAGGCAGGTGCTCTTACCACTTGATCCACACTGCCAGCTCTTTTGGTAGAATTTTTAGGGTCTTTCAGGTATAAGATCATATCATCTGCACATAAGGACAATTTGACTTCTTCCTTCCCTATTTGAATTCTTTGTATTTCTTTCTCCTGTCTTATTACTCTGGATAGGAATTTCAATGCTATGTTGAATAAGAGTGGGGGGAGTGAAGACCCTAACCTCGTCCCTGATTTTAGAGGAAATGGTTTCAGTTTTTCCCATTATGTATGATACTAGCTACAGGTTTGTCATATATAGCATTTATAATGTTGAGGGATGTGCCTTCTGTTAGGTCCCTGGCATTCTTGGGGCAGGTGGAGAGTCCCAAGGCTAACACTGAAACCAGACCCCCTGATTTATGACCACTTGTTTCCCTGCTTGCAAAGCTGCAGGAACTTCCCATTTCTCAACTAGCTAAGCACGTCAAACTGTTCTATCTGGTGATCACAGAAAAACAGAGGCCAGCGGCCTGTCTGTTCTCTGGGAGGAACACTGTCCCTCCTCTGCAGTGCGGCCCCTCCTATAAAGCCCACTACCCATTCTAGCCGAACTGCTGCACTCTGAACCTGAGAGAGTCAGCCAGGCAGCCTGGCCCCCAATAAATCTTTCTTTTTCTACACATGGCGTGGTCTTTGTTTGGCAGTTCCTTACACCTTCTATTCAGTTTTTTCAGAGCTTTTATCATGAAAGGATATAGATTTATTTATTTATTTATTTATTATTTTTGGGCAGCATTGGGGTTTGAACTCAGGGCCTCATGTTTGCTAGGCCAGCGATCTTACCACTGGAGCTACTCCACCAGCCTTAAGGATGTTGAATTTTGTTGAAGGCTTTTTCTGCACTTACTGATATGATGATTTGAATTTCTTTTTCTGTTGACTTCATGTTAATGTCTTTGGCCTAATAATTGCTTTTAGCCAAATTTTAGAGTATGTGCTGCTGATACTGGATTGGATTGTTGTTCCGAGTTCGTGCCCTAGAGCAGTCGATGATTGAAGGCACCAGGCAAGCAGTTAAAGAGTTAAAGCAAATTTATGTCACAGGCCGGGAGTTAAGAGTAAACAAGCCCAAAGTTTATTGAAAGGATAGGAAACCACCCTGATGGGTGGGACTTAGTGAAAGAGCTAAGCCAAAGGATGGCTGAAGTTTATGAGATTAAATAGGCACCCCCACTGGTTCTACTTTGAGGCTGTCTGATTTTCTTGATGAACCCAAACATCTCTGCCTCCTGAGTAGCTAGGATTACAGGTGTGAGCCATCAGTGCATGACACAAAGTGTGTATTAGTGGGAACTGAACCCAGGGCTTCATGAGCTACATCCCAGCCCTTATTTTATTTTGAGACTGAGTCTTGCTAAGTTACCCAGGATGGCCTCAAACTTGTGATCCTCCTAACTCAGTAATGCCTTAAACATTACTATTTAACATTGAATTTAATATAACTTTGGGGGAATGATATGGCTAACTTATGTTTCAAAAATTTAACTTTAGGCTTGATGTGGTAATGCATATCTGTAATCCCAGGTACTTGGGGATCAAGATCCTAGGCCCACCCAAGAGGGGTAAAAAGCTTGAGACCCTACTTGAAAAGTAAATCAAAGCAAAAAGGGCTGAAGCAGTGTGGCTCAAGTGGTAGAGCATTTGCTAAATGCAAGGCCCTGAATTCAAACTGTTAACAGCACAGGTGCAAGTCTGATCAGAAGACTTCCAAAATCTTTGTCCCACCAGGAAGAATCCATGGCAGGACACGTGAGTGTAAAGGGAGTTTATTAAATGTTAGGGAAGGAAAATACAAAGGGAAGCATGGTGGGGCGCAGGTGGAGTCTGCTTCTCTTGTTAGGTACTTTTAAAACTTAGGCTACTCTACGGGAAGGAAGGACCCAGGTGAATTCCATTCAGTAATCAGTGAGTGGGAAGGGCCACATGCCAGTGGTCCGGCCATATCTGGGTAACCTGCATATGAGTCTCAAATCTTCCCTACTCCTAGAATGCCTCAAAATCTCTATACCATGAAAACAAAAACACCCTGAATTTTTGCGTTCTCTCAAACTTGAGAGGCAGTAGTTCATTATCAGGAATAACGAATTAGAGAAAACAAATTGAAACCAAATAGTGCCAATCGGCAAGAGTGCGGTCTTTAATCAACCAGAATTTAGGGTTCTTTCTGTGCTTGCTGCCAACCCCCAACTTTTAACAAAGCTGTTCATCTTAGGAAGCCACAGAGCTTGTATTACTTATGTAGCCTCAGTTAAAATTTGAAATAGACTAAAATTAGACACTGGCTCTCTGGGAAGATGGGCTAGCTAAGTAACAGGCCTGTGCACCAATTAACCCAAAGCCCTGGGCCGAAGAGAAGCAATAGGAAAAGCGCTTATGCAGGAGCAGGGGCGGGGAGGGGCCAGGAGCAGGGGGAGGGGCCAGCCGCTGCGGATGCCGCCCTCGCCCCGCCCTCGTGACGTCACAGGAGGACTCCGCCCCTCACAGCCCGCCGCCGATAGCACTGCTGCTCTCTTGCGCCCCGGAAGCTGCCCCTTCTCGGGGGTCATGATGGGCAGCAAGATGGCGTCTGCCAGCAGGGTCGTCCAGGTAAAGGGACTCGGACGTTTTTGCGCACCTTGGGCGGTAGGGATGGTGCGGATGTAGCGACGCACAGGGGAGGAAAGGCGCTGGCAGAGGATGCGCATGGCCGCGGCCCCGAACAGGGTGAGCAGGGTGCGTGTATGAGGACAGGACTTTGAGCTCGTTGCGATGGAGCATAAGCCAAGGGCTGGAGCTGAGGTCCCAGCCCAGTAGTGGCCGTGCGGAGTCGCACGAGGTAGGTACTGCCGGCCGTGGTCCCTGGACTCCTCCGCCAGGACTCGGGAGCCCATGGAATCTGCGGGCTCGGCTCCCCCAGCCTAGCCAATCGCCGTCTAGTATTGTCTGTGATGTCTCCGAGCAGCCAATCGGGAGCAAGGCGGCAGCGGGGCGTGGAAGGAAGCGAATCTTGAGCTGACCTGGTGTCCCTTCAAGGTCTTGGTAATGGCCAAAGAACCTGCCCCTTGGGCAGCGTTCTTCCCCGCGGCCGATTCGACCCAACCTCTGTAAGCATCTGGCCACTGGCCGAATAGGAAGAACAGACAAAATTCCATACTACTTAACTTTATTCCTAGTGTATGTTTACTGTTGGTTTCCCAAGCTAGTTTCCAGAGAGGCAGCTGGAGTAATACTAACCTACCTTCTAACTATTAACTGCTTCGTTAATAGCTGTGGTCTCTAAGCATAAATAGGAGAGGCAAAATTAATGTCCATAAATGGACACAACCTTTTGGAATTGATTTATATAGTCTTTTTTCCTTATTTAATGATTAGCTTCTACTTTGGATATGACGAGTGCATTTCCCTGTTCACTAGCATATCTCTTAAAAGCCCTTTCCCTGAAGTTCCTAAAGTTATCTGAATGATAATCCTAGAATCCAGTCTTTGGTCCTACTGCAGAGAATGGTCCTCACTTATTTATTCAGTGAGTAGTTACTGAGTACTACCTAATTAAAGATTCTGTAAGGACAGAGAGAACATCTGACAAAGGTCAGATGTATTTTCACTTGCTGGAGATTGAACCCAGGACCTCATGCATGCACTCTACTTCTGAGCTACACACAGCCTTGACTAAAATTTTAAAAACTCACAGTTTCAATTGATGAATAGGAAGCACTTGAAACACTCATACAGTGCTGGTGGTAGTGTAAAAAGCTACAGCAACTTTGGAATACTGTTGTCTCTAATAGTTAAATATATGCCTCTCTCAGCCCAGCAATTCTACTTACAGATTTATTGCCTAAGAAAGTGCATGCAGCCACAAAAAGACATGTATAAAACTGTTGATTGAAAAAAAAAAGTTAATAGATTTATTTAAAATATCCCCAAACCAAAACAACAGTCACATGATACGATGGAAGAGAAAACCCCATGTGTGTTAGTCAGATATCTGTCACTATAACAAATACCTGACATAATCAACTTAGAATAGATTTACGTTTGTTCACACTTTTAGTGGTTTCAGTCTGTGATCAATTGGAACTGTCTGCAAAGCATGGAAGAAAGCACCTGGCAGAGGAATACTATTCACCTCATAGCCAGATTGCCAAAGAGAGGAAGAGGAAGGAGCCAGGGTCTTATAGTCCCCTTCAAGGGCATGGCCCCAGTGACCTAAAGACCTCCCACTAGGCCCAACCTCTTAAAGGTTCTACCACCTCCTTATAGCCAACCCTTTAACATTTTGGCCTTTGGGGAACTTTCTGGATTAAAACTAAAGCATCATGTATAATTTTAAAATACATAAATAAATCCAGGCATAAACTTAAGTTTATAAAACATAAGGATGAACTATTTCCTGAAACAATCACAAAAGACAGTATGAACAAATAAATATATTTATCATTTTTCTTTTTTTTTGTACTGGGTATTTATTCCAAGACCTTGTACATCCTAGGCAAGCACTCTACCACTGAACTAACATCCTTAGTCTTTTTATTTTATTTTATTTTGTTTGGCAGTACTGGGTTTGAACTCATGGCCTCGTGCTTTCTAGGCAGGCACTGTACCACTGAGCCACTCCACCAGCCCTATTTTATTTTATTTTGAAGACAGGGTATTGCTCAGTTGTACAGCTAGCCTTGAATTGTCTCCTGCCTCACTCCCAAGCATTTGGGATTACAGGTGTGCACCACAGACCCGGCCATATGTTGAATAGGAAGATTCAGATTCAGTATCTGTTTATTTTTTTTGCAGTACTGGGGCTTGAACTTAGGGCCTTCACCTTGAGCCACGCCAACAGTCCTATTTTTGTGAATGGTTTTTTGAGATAGGGTCTCGTAAACTATTTGCCTGGGCTGGTTTTGAACCTTGATCTTCCAGATCTCTGCCTCCTGAGTAGCTAGGATTACAGGCGTGAGCCACTGACTCTTGGTAGATTCAGTATCTTGAGGATGCTGATACCATAAACATGTTAATTTTCCCTAGGTTAAATTTATAAATTTTCAGACTTTTTTTTCTGGAGTTAGAAAAATTGATTATAAGTTTCATTTGGGAGAATAAGCAGTCAAGAATGGACAAAGGGGTCTGTGGATATAGCTCAGTGGTAGAACACTTGCCTAGCATGCTCAAGGCCTGAGTGCAATCCCCAGCATGTGGCAGGAGTGAGGGGAAAAGCACCTGCATTGCGGTGCATGCATGTAATCCTCACACTTGGGAAGCTAATTCAGGAAGTCCTCAAGGACAAGGCCAGTCTGGGCTACATAGCAATACCCTCTCTCAGAACACCAAAGAACAATAATAATTTTTTTTTAATGCTTCATGAATTTGCATGTCATCCTTGTGCAGGAGCCATGCTAATCTTCTCTGTATTGTTTCAATTATATGTGCTACCGAAGTGAGCACGAACAATAATAATTTAAAAGAAAGAAAAAACCCTGAAAAATGAAGTATCTTGAGGAGAGTGACTCATCTGTTGGATACTAAAACATTATACACTCTCTCTCTCTATTTTTTTTGGCAGTACTCAGGTTCTCAAGCTTACTAGGCAGGGATGGTCTCCTGCTTCAGCCATTCTGCTGGCCTTATTTTGTGTTGGGTATTTTTGAGATAGAGTCTTGAACTGTTTGCCTAGGCTGGCCTCCAACCAAGATGCTTCTGATCTCAGGCTCCCAAGTAGCTAGGATTATAGGCATGAGCCTATAGTGCCTGGCCTACATCCTCTATTGTTAAAACACTATAGCAAATCAAAATGACACTGAGACCTTTCTCACCCCAGTCACAGTGGCTGTCACTAAGAAAACAACAAGTGCTGGTGAGGATGGGGTCAGGGGGAGGAACCCTTAAACACCGTTGGTGGCAATGTAAATTAGTGTAGCCACTATGAAAATCAGTATGGAGGTTCCTCAAAAAACTGACATTTGATTTACCATATGCTCTTACTATGTACCTGGGCATGTATCTGAAGGAACGTAAGTCAGGATACAGTAGAGGCACCTGCGTACCCATGTTTATAGCAGCACTGTTCACAGTAGCTAAGCTATAGAAACAGCCTAGGTGCCCAACAACTAATGAATGGATAAAGAAAACGCAGCACATATACAGGCTAGAGTATTTTTCACTCATAAAGAAGAATGAAATCATTTCTCTTGCAGGAAAATGGGTGGAACTGGAGGTTATCATGTTGAGTGAGATAAGCCAGACACAGAAAGACAAATATTGCATGTTCCCTCTCATATGTGGAGTCTAGACCTATATCTGTCTCCATAAATATGTATAGATAGATATGTATGTATGCTATCTATATTATAGATATAGATACATAGAGACATGATTGTAAAAGTGGGACTGTTTGCAGGTGGGACCCAGTGGCAGGGGAGAGGAGGAATAGACAGGGTGATGGGGGTGAAAATGATTGAAGTACACACATGCCCAGCTACCAGCTGGATTTTAAAAAGCAATAGCTGCGTGCTAGTGTCTTATGCCTGTAAACTACTAGCAAAACTGGCGTCGAGGCGTGGCTCAAGTGGTAAGAGCATTGCAATTGTGAAGCCCTGAGTGCAAACCCCAGTCCCACCAACCAACAATCCAACAAAAATAATTACAAAACCCCCCTAAAACTACACAAGTTGGACAATAGTCTGTTGAAGCAGCACTCATTCATTGCTGTAAGAATGTAAAATACTACAACTTCTATGGAGAGAAATATCTAGCAAAATTGTGTGTTTTACACTTTGACCTAACGAGCCCCTTCCTAGGAATCTTATCTGTAAATGCACTGGTAAAGAAGGGTGCAAAGGCATTCATTCCATGGCATCATGTACTAAATGGGGACTGTCTGAATGAACGCACGGTGTTTATCATGAATTCTGACTGACCCCTCTAGTTCCAATAACATACAAACATTCTTCCTTGCCTCCCCCGCCCTGCCCCGTATTTTTCTTCACAAAGAAATGCTTGGCTCTCAAAACATCCATACTTCATATCTCATTTGCTCAGTCCTACAGTGTATATAAAATAGATGCAGAGTAGCTACATGTACACAACCAGCAGCAGCCAACCTACTGAATCAAAACTTCAAAATTTCTTTGCATGTCTTCTTGCTTTTAGACTAAGGATAAGGCTGACAGAGTGACTCATGTTAAGAGCCCCTGCCTGGCAAACATGAGGCCATGAGCTCAAACCTCAGTGCCACCAGAAAACCACATAGACTAAGCATATGCACCCCATGAATTATACACAAGTTATGTGGGTTAGCTCCCTCCCCTAATTATGTTGTTTTGACTAATGTACACTCGGAGCTGTTTCTTTGTATTTACATACAGAGTTTAGAGACAATTTTGAGACAGGAATATTTGAGCATGAGTGTTTATTCGTTAGGTGGGGTAAAGGTATTTAAGATTTAACAAAGTCCTTGTCTATCAGTGATACATATGGGAGGTATTAACAGGTGACGTAAGATGTATGGAATTTGTTTCATGTGGGAAAGGAATGATGAAGTAAGATTAACTGTATTACTACTGTCCAAGTTGTGTGATGACTATATAAGGATTTATTTTTATTTTAAATTTATTTTGCCTTAAAATTTAAAAAGATAGGGTCTCAAACTGTGATCCTCCTGATCTATGCCTCCTGAGTAATTAGTATTACAAGTGTGAGCCACTGGCACCAGGCTATATTAGGGTTTATATTATATACTCTTTCTACTTTTATGCAGTAAAATTTTTTTCTATTGAAAAGGGGGGACCCGTGAGAATTTAACTTATAAGGCCATATTATACCAGGTTTTTAAGCACAGAAAGCAATACTGAAATGAAGTCTTTCTCTCCCATGTATGTACATTTGTTATTAAGTGTATTTGTACATACTTACATGTCAGTACAGTTAGTCCTGATTTATAAGTAGTCTATTCCCTTGTATGGCTAATGTTTCTCCAGCATTTACTAGATGCTAGGAGTGCTGCAGAAATGTTAAATTTCCTGATTCTGTCTTCCCTGGAGCTTACCTTTCTCCTGTAATCATTGACTCATTTGTCTCTACAAAGATTAAGATGTGTTCAGAATGCCAGAGGAATACAAAGGAGGAGTTTTTATTTTTTCCTGTATGAATTCTAATTTAGGATATGGGTCCAACAGTTTAATCAAATAATGTGCTAAGTGGAGAACCACAGATTCAATGTCTAAAGTCATGTACTTGGAGAAGATCACATGATTTTGTGGAAAAAACTCTCAAGTAGGTGGTTCATAAGTTCCTTTCTACAGAGAATTAAGAAATAACATTACAGGGCAGGGGATGTACCTCAAATGGTCCAGCTCTTGCCTAGTATACATAAGACCCTGGGTTTAATCCTTAGCACTGCAAACAAAAAAAGAAACAAAACAAAATTATAATTGCTTTGTAGAACCCAAGAACATTCATTAGTTTCTCATTAATGACTTTTCAAAGGACCCAACAGTGCATTGAACTGACATACACACAAATGTACCTGACTTTTAAAAATAAATTCTTAAATGCCAGGTGCCTGGCTCATGTCTTGAATCCTAGCTACTAAAGAGGCAGAGATCAGGAGGATTACAGTTTGAAGCCAGCCTGGGCAAACAGTTCTTGAGACCCTATCTTGAAATTATCCATCATAAAAGGGCCAGAGGAGTGGCTCAAGGTGAAGGCCCTGAGTTCAAATCCCAATATCACAAAATAAATGAATAGGTAAATTCTTAACAAACCAAATAACACTCATAAAGCATTACATGTATCTAAATATACATAAATTATAATTAAAACACAACCCCATATTTCAAATGCTCAATTTTTTTTCTTTTTTTGTGGTCACTTTCTTGTGATGTTTTTTTTTCCAGATAGGGTCTCACAAACTGTTTGCCCAGGTTGGCTTCAAACTGTGATCCTCCTGATCTCTGCCTCCTGAGTAGCTAGGATTATAGGCATGAGCCACTGGTGCCCAGGTTCAAATGCTCAATCTTACTATACAAGTTTGTGGCAGTTTGGAAGCTGGTCTGGCTGGACTCTGATCCACTGTTCAAGTTTTATCATTGGAAACCTATAATATCCCTAGATGGACTATAGAGAAATGAGTGGTAACACCAGCTTAAAGACTTGGTCCATGGCTCACACCTATAATCCTAGCTGCTTGGGAGGCTGACATTGGGAGGATCATGGTTTGAGGGCAGCCCAGGCAAATAGTTCAAGAGACTCCCATCTCCAAAATAACCAGAGCAAAATGGAGATGTGATTCATTTGGTAGCAAGCACAAAGCCCTGAGTTCACATTCCAGTCTTACCCCCCCGCCAAAAAAAAAAAAAAAACCCAACTTGGTCTAGGGACATGGTCTCCAGCCTGCTAGGCAGGCTCTCTACCACTTAAGCCCTTAGTCTAACTTTTTATAAAGTCTAATGTATTAAATACAGAACCATACCAATTATTAAGTATACTGTAAGGAAAGCGAATTAATATCAAGATGCAAGAGAGCTTTTTAGCTGTAATCTAGACATTTTACTAGGACTATTTCTTTTTTTTTTTTGGTGGCACTGAGGTGTGAACTCAGGACTTTCACACTTTCTAGGCAGGTGCTCTACCATTTGGGCCACTCCGCTTAGATAGGGTCTTGTGAACTGTTTGTCAGGACTGGCTTCAAATCTCGATCCTCCTGATCACTGCCTTCCTAGTGGCTAGGATTACAGGTGTGAGCCACCAATACGCTGAACATTTTGTCCAAGATACATAATTTTTTTTTTTTTGTGGTACTGGAGTTTGAACTCAGGGCCTACACCTTGAGCCACTCCACTAGCCCTTTTTTGTGATGGTTTTTTTTTGCGAACTGTTTGCCCAGGCTGGCTTTAAAACTCCATCCTCTTGATCTCTGCCTACTGAGTAGCAAGGATTACAGGCGTGAGCCACCAGTGCCCGGAATGAATGTTAATTTAAATGACAACTAAAATAACAAATTGAATGCTAATGTAATGTGATTTCATTATTCAGTCTATGGTGTGATGCAACAGACACACTGAATTCCACTAGTACCAACTTTAAAAGAGCCTTTCTGGCAACTCAAGCGTGGCTTACCAATAACTAGAGTCACCATAATTAATGTCCCAACAAAGATGCTTGAAAGTGAAAGGGGAGAGATGGAGACAAACCAGATGGGATGTTAAAAAATCAGGGCCAACTGGCACTGTCTGCAGAACCAGGTCATGTATCCCAGTAACTGCAACTAAAAGATAAGTGGTAGAGTTTGAAGTCAGAGATTATCTTGTAGTAATAAACTGAAGATTTCACAAACAAACTATAGCTTGCTTTAGTGGCAGTGAGTAAACAAATATGTGCTAGTGGCAATGAAAAAAGAACAAAATAAAAAACAGACTGAGAATATGGTAGAGTTTCCTGCAGGTAAAGATGAGGTTCCGTTTTGGATCTTCTAAGCAAAGCACTTAGTGCTAACAGGAGCAGTGAAAAATCGAGGTGAGCAAACAGGAGGAGGAAGAATGTTGAGAATCCTAAGGAGATTCTGTGGTGGACAAGGATATGCCAAAGTTAGCATCAAATATCTGCAAACAAATAAAATGTTTGATTCTTAAGTTTTATGAAAAGCTGCAACTTTATATAAGGGGATTCCCAGGTACAAGTGCAGCTCTCCAGTTCTCCCTGACTCTACTTGATCTACTTGATCTCTTGCACAAGCATCTGACTGACAAAAGTAAAGCAAAATTGAGATTTATGAAATTATTATGAAGAGCATATTATTGAGGGGGAGGGGAGTAGAGAGGAAATTAATTTCTAAAGTTTCCAGGCATTTGCATGCTCTAATAAAACATTTAACTCAAGGGACTGGTGCTGCTTATTGGGGAGAGGTGGTGGGGGGTGGCTCTCATCTTAATGTAAGAGCCAGAGACTTGAGCTGCATTCTCCTGGAAGGAGTGATCCTGGAGAAAATGGTCAAGGGATTTAAATCAGAGTTTGGAATGGGGAGAGCATCTTAGAGAGGAGTGACACTTGAGTTGTAGAGGAAGTTGCTGGTTCAAGGAAGAGAGAACCTGATAGACAGTGGTGGGGAATGGGATTGGAGAGGTCAGATCATGACGGGCTTTGTGAGTGCCATGAGGGAGTGTTTGTTTTTTGTACTGGGGTTTGAACTCAGGGGCTACACCTTGAGCCACCCCACCAGCCCCTTTTTTTTTTTTTTTAATGGTACTGGGGTTTGAACTCAGGGTCTATACCTTTAGCCACTCCATGAGCCCTTTTTTGTGTGTGTGTGGATGGGTTTTTTTGAGATAGGGTCTGGTGAATTATTTGCCTGGGCTGGCTTTGAACCCTGATCCTCCTGATCTCTCCCTCCTAAGTAGCTAGGATTACAGGTGTGAGCCACCAGTGCCCAGTGCCTGGCTTGGAACATTTCTTAAACTTTTATGTATTTATTTTGGTGGGTCTTGGGTTTCAACTCAGGGCTTCGAGCTTGCAAAGCAGGCACTTTACCACTTGAGCCAGCTATATCTCCAGTCCATTTTTGCTCTGGTTATTTTGGAGATGGGGGTCTCCAGAACTATTTGCCCAGGCTGGCCTCGAACCTTGATCTTCCTGATCTCAGCCTCCCAAGTAGCTAGCATTACCAGTGTGAGCCACAGCTCCTGGGGAGAAAGAAGTTTTTTAACATGAAAAACAAGCATGCTTTGATGAGTGAGAGGACGTACTTTCAGTGTTTTCTCTGGCACCAGAATTGTGGTGGTGAATTTCCAAACTAGTACCAAGAACCCTATTTACTTCTGTACCCATAAAAAATACGTAATAGATGTATACAAGTACGTTGTATACAAATACATGGCATATAAACATACCTCAATGTCATTAGTTACACAGCAATTTATAGCTCATGGTAGTTGAAAATAAGTTGTACTCTGCTCATTAGATTCTTAGTATTGCATATTCAGATTTCATACTGATAGGTTCATGTAAGGTCCTGCAGAACATTGTCTGGAATTTTAGAGATAAAAATTTGTTAGAAAAACATTATTCTGCTGGACTTCTGTCGCTCACACCTATAATCATAGCTACTCCAGGAGGCAGAGATCAGGAAGATTGAGGTTCAAAGCCATCCCCAGGCAAATAGTTAGTGAGACCCTATCTGGAAAAACCCATCACAAAGAAAGGGCTGGTGGAATGTCTCAAGGTGTAGGCCCTGAGTTCAAGCTCCAGTACTGCAAAAAACAAAAAAAACCCATTATTCTAAAAACTTATCCCTATGGGTAAAGGAAAAAGACTACAAAGCTATAGAGTATTTTAATTGGTTTTATGTGAGCTTCAGGGTTTGTAGGTAGTATTTTCCTGCACTTTTTTCCAGCTTTTTCCACAGAACACGTTATCTTTGTAGTCAGAAAAGGTGTTTTTTTAATTACGTAATTTTCAGTATGACTGTTTCCTTTCATCCTGAAGTATTGAGTATCAATAGCATACTCACACAAATCAGGAAATTTCCAGTTCTTCTCTTACCCATCTGTGAGTCATGCAACACAGAATCCATGTCATCCTTTCATTGAGTTGTTTTGTGATCAGTTGATAGTACAGTAAGATGTCTTGTGATAGATAAAGTACAAAAAGATATGCATAATAGGGAAATTAGTAATTCACAGATCAGCTTCCTTGGTTGGAGAAGGGTACGATTTAAAGTTGCTGTCAAATAGTACTTTATTTTACCAAAGGTATCTGTCTCAGGATTAGTAGATCATTCCTTTTACAGTTAATGAAGTTAGTTTTCATATGTTTTATTTTTCCTTTAGGTAGTCAAGCCACATACTCCATTAATAAGGTTTCCTGACAGAAGAGACAATCCTAAAGCCAGCGGTAAGTTATACTTTATTCAGATTTTGTAAAAAAAAAAAAAAACTGAGCATAAACCTGTTTAGAAGTGGGTATTGTAGGCAATTTTTCTCATTTTAAGATCAGATAGACTATTGTAGCTTAGATCAAAATGGTCCCTTAGATAGCATGCAAGTAGAAATTAGCTTTTATTAACATTAACTTAACTGTGGATGTCTCTGAGTTTATATGAGGGATTTTTGTCCTAATTCTTTTAGAAGAGTCTACTCTGCTTTCCTTTGTAGACTGTAAGTAGTAACTGTTCCTGTGTTCCTCTCCCTGCCAACTTTTTCTTAAATTCACTCTTTTACCTGGTTTGAACTCAGCCTGGTGCTTGCCGGTCAGGCACTTAGCACCTGAGCCCTGTGTTGGGTATTTTTGAGATAGGGTCTTGCCAGCTATTTGCCCAGGCTGGGTTTGAACCATAGTCTTCCTGATGTCTGCCTCCCAAGTAGCTAGGATTATAGTGTGAGCCACTGGTGCCCAGTGCTTTTTTTTTTTTTTTTCAACTAACCACATCCTCTGTGCCTATCTTGCTTGATACACAATCTTTAACTCAGGGAGAATTTTAGCAGATTTTCTAGGATTTTTTTTAGATCCTGAAAATGCTGGGGCCAGTGGCTCACACCTATAATCCTAGTTACTCAGGAGGCAGAGATCAGGAGGATTGTGGTTTGAAGCCAGCCCAGGCAAATAGTTGGCAAAACCTTATCTCAAAAATCCCTTCACAAAAATAGGGCTGGTGGAGTGGCTCAAGTTGAAGGCCCTGAGTTCTAGCCCCAGTACTGCAAAAAAAAAAAAAAGATATTGAAAAACCTTTTCTTATTCCCCATTGTAAGATACTACTTGTGAACACCAGCTGTTGACTTATGAGGGCTTTGACATGCCAAAAACATAAGTAGGGTAGGTCAAGTCCACTAGAATTTTCATCATTTTATGAACCTGTTCATTTTAATAATTCACTTATTTAAAACTATCTCCTTGTTTTTGGACAGTGCTGCATGCCTGTTGTCCTACCTATTCAGGAGGCTGAGGCTGACGAGAATTTGAGGCCAGTCTGGACAACATAGTGAGACTCCTGTCACAAAAAAATAAAAAGAAAAAAAGCTGGAGATGTGGCTCAGTGGTAGAATACTTGCCTAGCATGCACAATGTCCTGAGTTTAAGCCCCTGTACTGCCAAAAAACAACAACAAAAAACTAGCTCCTTGTTTTAAAAATAACATTACAAAAGTACATATAACTTAGTAATTTTACATTTACATTTTAGAATTATAATGCTTTAAGAATTATTCAAAGAATGACCTGATTTCAAGAATGACTTGATTATTCAATAGTAGAAAACTCAAAATAACATTTTAAGACATCTGAATAATTTGTCTAACTGGGTTTCTTTTTGGTTTTGTTTTTTAACTTCAGCATCAGAAGCATTGAGATCTGCAGGGCTGCCATCTCACTCTTCTGTAATCTCACAGCATTCTAAGGGAAGTAAATCCCCAGAGCTGCTGATGCATCAAGGCCCGCCAGACACTGCAGAGATATTAAAGACATTACCTCAGAAATACAGGAGGAAACCTATGTCTCAAGAAGAAATGGAATTTATCCAAGTATGTTGTTGCTCCTTGTTAGAGCATTTGAGCTTTGGAATTTCACTTGCTGATTTACATGCTCTTCCCATTGTCGTGCCAAGTATGGTCATGGAGAGACGGAGAGGGAGGCCAGGACTGGGGAAACCACCATCATCAGATTCCCCGATAAATGTGCATAATATATGAAGAAATAAAACTGCATTGGGCTGGAGGCATGGCTCAAGCGGTAGATCACCTGCCTTGTAAGAGTTGAGTTCAAACCCCACTAACCCTTCTCCCCCCAAATTAAAAACTACATGAAGGACAACCCTCTTATCAGGAACCTCCTCTCTCAGTAGGAGCTCTGTTTCTTTTCAGTAAACTTCCTACCTATACACTTAAAAACAAACAACAAAAAAAACTTCATGGAAAAAAAGCTCTTTGTGTGTCAGTGCCTCCTGCTTGTAATCCTACCTACTTGGGAGGCTGAGATGTGAGGATCAAGGTTTGAGGCCAGCTGGGGTAAACAGTTTGTGAGACCCCAATCTCCAAAATAACCAGAGCAAAATGGACTGGAGGTGTGGCTCAAGTTTAGAGCACCTACTTTGCAAGTGCAAAACCCTGAGTTCAAACCCCAGTCCCACCAAAAAAAGAAAGAAAACTCTTTGGGTCCTCAATTTTTCAGTGTCAAAGAACTTCTAAAACCAAGAAATTTGAGAATAACTGATAATGGTAAACCTTGAGTCCCTTCCAGATCTGCAATTAAGTTTAGAGCAATTAATATCAGTGCCCCAAAACTATGATAAAACTGAAACTGTGGTTTAAAAACAAGATCATGTGCTTAAAATTGTGAAAATGTGTACAGCGGCCATGGAAACATTTTCTGTGTCAATTTACCATCTAATCTTACTGCTTTATGTTTTTCTTTTCAGCGTGGAGGTCCAGAATAATCATCACAGCTGCTGTTTGTCATCAGACAAAAGAATTATCTTTAATAAAGGACTTCCAAAATGACAAGTGAAAAATTGTATATTAAGCAACCTTAATATTCTACAAAAAGATAAAATATAGAAAAATTCAGATGGATACTTGTATCACCTAATTTATGTATCTTGGTCAGCTTCTCCACAAGCTTGCCTAATTGTTTATGTACTTTATACTTATTAAAGTATACATTTTTAAATGTTAGTCTATTAATTTACTCTTGCTTATCAAGTAGTTTCAGTAATGAACTATTAAGAGCACACCACATCTAGCAAACTATCACAGGTTTCTCATAACTTCACTTTTGTTTGTTTATATTGGATATGGAAGGAATTTATCAGGCAGAATTATTACTTTATGTAAGTGGTTATTTCCTAATGTTTTTTCATTGACAGGGTTAATGGAGTATAACTGGCTTCATAAACATCTCTTACTCTAAATGATAAAAATGTAGTCAAGAGCAGGGCGCCAGTGGCTCATGCCTATAACCCTAGCTAGACAGGAGGCAGAGATCAGGAGGATCGAGATTAGAAGCCACCCTGGTCAAATAGTTCATAAGACTCTATCTCGAAAACACCCATCACAAAAAAAAGGCTGGTGGAGTGGCTCAAGGTGAAGGTTCAAGCCCCAGTACCGCCAAAAAAAAAAATAGTCAAGGTAAAAAGAGTGACTGTGGATTAAGACTATGACAATGAGGCAAAAGATTATTTGTAACTACTCAGGAACATGTCCAGCTATAAAATGGAGAGCTCTTGATCCAGCTGAGTTGTGCCAAAGCATTATTAAATATATGTGGGTCCCCATGAAGCCCACTATACCCAGGTTTACCAGGAGATTGGGTAGGAATGGGCTTCATCATAGAATGAGGAGTGCTGATAAAAACATCAGGCTTTGAAAGGTTCCAGTTCTGTGCCTGCTCATTGTCATCATTAGCTAGCTCCCTTGAGGACATAGGAAGTGTCAGCAAGCCATGTTAGATGGGAACATGGAATGTCACTGTACACTTGTCTAAGTACCATTTACTATGTAGCATGAGTTCATGAGATGTACCACTAAATGAAAGTATAAAGTGGGAAATAAGAGAGCAAGATGAAGATAGCCTAGGAATGGTTCACTAGAAATTGCAACTTACTATGCTTTGGGGACATTAAGAGGTCTTGGTCTTTGGTTTGTTTTACTATTTTGGTAGTGATTATGTGTGCAAATTCTGAAAACCACTAACTTCCCCAACCTTAATGTCAAAAAGCTTCAAGACCATAAGTATTTACCTTTTTAAAGCAACCTATGGAACTTTAATATGCTCTTCGTATGCCAAGGGTATGTATATTGCAGAAGTAAAGCTTCATAAAGCTAAATAAAATCTCTTTTATATCTGTAATGATTCCTAGAATATGCTTTAAAGAAATTAGTCCTAGACTGGGCCTGTAATCCCAGCTACTCAGGAGGCAGAGATCAGGAGGACTGTGGTTTGAAGCCTGCCCAGAGAAATAGTTTGAGAGACCCTATTTCAAAAATATCCTTCACAAAAAAAGGGCTGGTGGAGTGGCTCAAAGTGAAGGCCCTGAGTTCAAGCCCCAGAATCACACACACAAAAAAAACCCCAAACATTCCTAATAGTAAGTGTAGCTCAGTCCAATTCCAATTGTTGAATGTTTCTTTTTTTGTGCAGTTGCCTATGGATTGATCTTTACTTTTTTCTACTTTTCCAGAATTGATCTGTTCCTCTTGTTAGTTCTGTGCTGTGGCCTAGTAGAAATATTTCTCAATAGCAATGTAAGAGTGGTTTGAGTTTGATGCTAGCATTAAGCTATTCTGGTAATGTAAGAAAATACATGATGCATCTTTTTAATTTAAAAAATTATTGAGGAAAATTACTTAAATAGTAGCACTGATCCTTTTTCCCCATTAGCCTTTTCATTTCAGTAAAAGGAAGTACATTTGCTTTCAGAAACAGTGGGTTCAGGTTTGAGTTATACTGTGGGTTAGAAATTAGAATCCGCTGGACACACCTACAACCCTGGCACTCAGGAGGCTGAGGTAGGAGGATCACCAGTGTGAAGCCAGCCTGGGCTATATATAAGGCTTTCCCTTTAAAAATGGTGTGGCTCAAGTAGTAGAGCACCTGCCTACCAGCAAGTCCAAGGCTCTGAGTTCAAACTTCAGTACTGCCAAAAAAAACCCCCCAAAAACCCAAAACAAATCCAAATCCAAATCTTGCAACTATGGCTATATGTATGAAGGCAATCTTTACAACAGCTGTTGCTATGGAAGTCAAAAGGAAAATGTTACTTTTATAGGATTTTTAAGTACAGATATGGCAAAAAGGCAAGTCAGTGAGACCTGCTGTCACAGGATGTGCTCCCAAGGCGATCAGTGTAGCCATGGAGTCAAATTGCCTATATTTCCATGTTCTTAAATACATGTAACAATTTGCTTAATTTGTCAAGTGTCACTTTCCTCTCCAGTGCTTTACAAGTGTGAAGTCATTTAAGCTTTACAGTAATCCTTTGAGTAGGTCCTAGCATGAAGAGGAAACTAGCACAGATAGTAACTTGCCTAAGTTATACACCTTCTGAATCCATAGTTAACACCCAGAGCCTGTGCGTGCTAAGCACACTGCACCGCCGAACTACATCGCTAGCCTGGGACAGTTTAAAATAAGGTAATGAAAGGTGTAGTTATTCTCGGACAATGAGGTCATTGTATGTGTAAAAGACATTAAGTATCTCCATAGCATTTTGCAGTTTATAAAGCAGCTCTGTATTAGCCAGCATCCAAGAAGGACATATGGTCTTTGTCTTCTGGTATGAATGTGCTCTGTAGACTTCTACCATGAAGCTGGCCACTGTGTGACCAATAAAACATGTCACAAGTAACCAGTGTGGTGGTAATCCAGTTGCTCAAGAGGCTGAGACAGGAGGATGGGGAGTTTGAAGCAAACCTGGTCTAGAAGTAAGACCATCTTGAAAAAGAATGAGAAAAGCAAAAGTGAAACCACAATTTTGCTTCTGCCATCTATCTATCTATCTATCTATCTATCTATCTATCTATCTATCTATACACATATATATGTATTGTTTGTTTTTTGAGACAGGGTCTTGCTATGTAGATGGGGCTAGCCTTGAACTCATGATCCTTCTGCCTCTGCCTCCAGATTATTGGGATTTCAAGCATGTACAACCACATGTGGCATTGGTGTATAATTTCTGAGACTAGAACATAAAAGGCATTGCTGGTTCTTACCTGTACACTCGTATATTTGCTCTGGGAGAAGCCAGCCGTGCCGTGAGTTTATTCAGACAGCCTGTGGGGAGGTGTACGCGTACAGAGGAGCTGAAACCTCCTGCCAATAGCATCAACCTCCCAACCAGGAAAGGGAGGCACCTTTGAGGTGCCAAGCTTCCAAATGACTGCAGCCCTAGGTGATACCTGATGGTATTCATGAGAGAGACAACTGCCCAGGGAAGGTGCTTCTGAATTTCTGACTTACAGAAACCATGACAATGGCCCAAGATAGGCATTTCCTTGTCAGCAGCACTATCTAATTTAATCAGTATCAGTTTATGTTCCATGGCATACTTAGGAATCTTAAACCTCACAGGTGTACTATCAAATTGGCTCACTAGCTTGTTTCTACTACAAGTGATATTAAATTACTGTTTCAAAAGGAACATTGACCTTTGACACCCCACGTCACTAAGTATGGCTTTCCATAGTTTAAAAAGTTGCTGGTAAAGAGTGTGTGTTCTCTGCAATGCATGAGAGTTTACGTACACCCAAGTAGTGGCAAAGAACTGAAACATAATGGTAACGGCTAACAAGCTTATTAGACATCATTCTAAGGGCTTACAAGTGTGAAGTCTTTTAAGCCTTGCAGAAATCCTTTGAGTAGGTCCTATTGTGGGGAGGGAACTAGGTACAGATAGTTCATAAGTTATGCATCTAGTGATTGGCAAAAACTCAAATACTACACTAACTTGCTTAAATTATTGGCATTGATGTTTTGCTGCCAAGCCCCGGTACTGGGGCTTGAACTCAGGGCCTACGCCTTTGATTGCTGCCTCCTGAGTAGCTAGGATTATAGGTGTGAGTCACCAGCACCTAGTCAGAGACAATCTTTTAAGGCATTGATTATACCACTTGACCACCCAAACCCCTCCAGTGGCTTCGTTCTACTTTACCTGTAATGTTCTGCTCCCACTTCTATCCCTTTCCCCTTCCCCTGTTTTATCAGGTCTATAGAAGTTATCATGTATCTGTATCATATTTTTCTTTTTTCTTTTTTTTTTTTTTTTTTTGCAGTACTGGGGCTTGAACTGAGGGCCTTCACCTTGAGTCATTCTACCAGCCCTATTTTGTGAAAGGGTTTTTCGAGATAGGGTCTTGCAACTATTTGCCTGGGCTGGTTTCGAACCAGATCCTCCTGATCTCTGCCTTCTCAGTAACTAGGATTACAGGTGTGAGCCACTGGTGCCCAGCTTGACTTTTTTATTAAAATCACCTCTCATTAGAAGGGGCCTTTGTATTGTTCCCTGTTGACCTTTTAGAGTCTATGGACAGTGCTTGGCACATAGAAAACAAATACATATTTGTTAAATAAATGAATTAATGTGTTTATTGTACGAAACTGATAATCAGGTTGGGTATTGACCCCGGCTAACCCTTTATAGATCAAATTGGCTTTTATTTCTGATTCATAAGTTGGATGACATTCATTCTATAAAATAGAATGAGGGCCCCCATTGCACAACAGCATACCAGTGTTTTGTTTGCTTTGAGACAGGACCTCATTATGTAGTCCAAGCTGGCCTGGAACTTACTATGTCTTTATGCTTGCCATGAGCAAGTGGTTATCCTGCCTCAGCCTCCTGAGTGCTGAGTTATATTTGTGTGTCACTGTGCAGGATGAACTGCAGGATTTTAAGAATGGAGTAAGAACACAGAACAACAGAAAAAATTCAGCTCCATTAATTCAGGCTTAAAGCAAAGGGGAGTTCCTTATCATGCCTGCTAAACTTACCTGTTTTGGGGATTTGACTATTGCCTTTCTCTCTCCTGATTTCTTGGAAGGCCAGATAAACAACTTCGTTTCTTGTTGTGGAACTTCTGTATGAAATGACTTCATTTTGATTAGGTCTATTGGGCCTAGGTAGATAGCCACACCCCCAGTGAAGTCCGTTGGGCCTACTACAGGAGCTCAGTCCAAACCAATATTCTCCTCTACAATTTTTTTTTTTTGGTAATAAAACTTCCAGTTCCAGCCTGAGAAGTAAGTAATTTGGGCGTCACATTTCTTCATACGAAAAAAGCTGAACCATCTGAAAAATCAACAGTTCTTAAATCCATCAGGGAATTGCAGTCTTAGGGCAACTCCATGACCCCCCCCCTCTAAACTGGAGAGAAATGTGAATGCAGAGAATCAAGACTTAAGCAGGCGCCATTGCATCCAGCCACTGGCAGAAACCTTTAAAGCATAATTACTAACGACACAGCGAACGCTTAATGGAGTACATTATGTAAACGTTCTGCATGCTTCATTTAATCCTCACAACCACCTACCATACAGTCTTTTTGTTTCCATTTTTTACAGAACAGAGAACCAGAAAGAAGCCTATTTTACAGCACTTATTTCAGTAGGGTTGAATTCTGTCAACCTGGCCCCGTTTTTTTCTTTTTTTCCGGTGGTACTGAGGTTTGAACTCAGAGCCTCACCCTTGCTAGGCAGGCGCTCTGCCAGCCCTGTTTCTTCTTAAAGGCACTGGCTTTGATCTTGAGCAGTCCATAAGAACTTGGCTGAGACTGCGGGGTTTGCGTGCATAGGACCCGCTGCGACAGGACCGCAGAGCAAGGATTAGAAAGCGAGATCAGATAGAAGGCTAAGACTTCCACCGTCTTACACCACTACCAAATGGCGAACTCAGAACATCATGTCAGAACGCTAAACCGTCCTTGTTAGTGGAAAAAAAATATCCAAGATAAAAAGGTACCAGAGTGACACCGCGGCACCGGGAACGCTCCGCTTCCGGAACCAGCTCGTCTCACGTGACAGAGCAAGTAAGCAAGCGGCCACAGTCTCGCTCAGCTTCTGTACAGTCGACTCCGCCCGGACCCTTTTAGTGGCAACCCCGCCCACACCGGAAGTGAGGGCGGAGCTATTAAGCTCTCGGCGTCTAATGAACGGAAGTAGCTGCTGGAGGCTCTCTGGTAGCTTTAAATTCCTCCTGTCTCCGCACTTGCTTTTTCTGCTGGAGTTGGGCTTCGTGCTCCGCATGGCTTTGGACGTGAAGTCTCGAGCAAAGCGCTATGAGAAGCTGGACTTCCTCGGGGAGGGACAGGTGAGGCTGGGGACTGCACCGAGAGGGCCCTGAGCGGTGAGCACCGCGCTACTCATCTTTGCAGGTTTTCTCGTGGCGGCCTTCGCACTGGCCTGGCCGCTCTTTTTCCTCGGGGGAGGACGCCCAGATGCACCCCCTGCCCTCTTCCCATTCCAGAAGTGACTCCCCCCCCACCAGAGCGCCCTCCTGAAGAACTAGCCGGCGCGGGCCGCCCACTACGTTCCACGTCGCCAGCCCTGGGTTCTCTTCTTCCCCAAATGTTTATAAAAAGCAAAAAGGCAGACGTCCACAAACGTGTTATTCCTGTTTTTCTTTCTAGTTTGCCACGGTGTATAAGGCCAGAGATAAGAACACCAACCAAATCGTCGCCATTAAGAAAGTGAGTTACCTTTTACGTTGAAGATGTCCGTGTTAGAGGCCGATTTTCTACTGTTTTTTGTACTCTTGGACTCACGCCGATCATGGGAATTACTCATATCAATTCCAGAGACGATATCATTAATTAGTGCCTTGGGTTCCAAGATGGACCTCTGGGGTTGAACCAGTTTTGTTCCATTAATGTGAGTTAGGACGAAGAGGAAGCTGTGTGTCGTTTTTGCTGCATAAACTCGGGTGTTGGCCAAGGGGACAATGACTGCCCACCTGTTCAATCTGCGGAACTATTTGATGTCGTCGTCTTCCCTGGTCTTAGGTTCTGTCCACCTACGTGCACTCTGTCTTATCTGTATTTTCAGCGTACAGATAGACCATGAAAAGCTTTCACCAGCATTAACACTAATGCGCCTTATTTATTTATTGTTTTGTTTTCTTTCTCTTTTCTTTTTCTTTTGGCAGTATTGGGGTTTGATCACAGGGCTTCGCATTTGCTAGGCAGGAGCTCTACATCCCCAGTCCTCTTTGCTTTCGTTATTTTAAGGATAGGGTCTCTCTCTCTCTTTTTTTCTTCTGCCTGGACAGCCCGAAATCCTCCATGTATGCCTCCCTCCCTCCTGCATGGTTTAGATCACAGGCTTGTGCCGCCCCCACCCTCCTTGCATTTTGCTGAAGCAGTGCTGACTTCTAACTTTGATCCTCCTGATCTCACCTCCCAAGTAGCTGGGATTACAGATGTGAGCCACCCCCTTCTTCCACCCTCCAGCACCCCTGGCTTGTTTTTTTGTTTGGTTTGGTTTGGTTTGGTTTGGTTTTTTTTTTGAGACAGAGTCTCATTGTCTCTAGACAGTGAGGGACAATAGATCCTTCTGCCTCTCCCTTTCTGAGTGTTGAGTTCTCAGGTGTGCACCCCTTTGTGGGGCTTCTGCTGTGCATTTTCTAAAATGGCTTAGGTTGCCTTTAAGCTTATATTCTTTGAACATTTAGGTCATAATTGGTTAATTTTCTGTGTGCCAGGCACTTTGACCTACATATTTTCACTTAACCTTCCAAACAGCCTGAGAAGTAGATATCAGTATCCCTATTTTACACATCTCGTACCTGAGGCTGACAATAGTAGTTAGATGACTTGTCAAGACCACACAGCTAGTAATTGTTGAAGCTAGGATTTGAATACAGATATCCTGATGCCAGCCAGCTAGCCAGATTCATTGCTGTTTCCCATACTAATGAAATTTAAAACCATCTCAAGGAGAGGCAGTTTTTCTTACTTAGGGCCTGTTGGTGGAATAGGTGACCTCCATGTTTTTGTGTGCCTGTGTCTACTCTGAATCTGTTTCTCTTCCACAAATCCTAACAGCTTTGAAGTGCCATTGTTAGACTTTGCATCTTCCAGCCTGCCAGGTACTTCCTCTCATTCACTTAATACCTGGCTTGCTGTCTTTCTCTCAGTTATTCTTGCCATAAGTATCTTTGTTTTATTTTACTTCTCTCATATCTTTGTTTTTCAGCTTATGGTTTATGATCCAACACTAAACCCACTCTTAATTCTCTTGACCCCTTCATCATCTTTCAGTATATCCTAGCCACTGACCTTCCTCCTTGGACACCTTAAGGTCATTCCAGTCCCAGGATCAGTGCATTTGCTCTGCTCTTTGGTTGGTATTTTTTCTCTCTAGAACTTGGCATTACTGATTCCTTATTATTCAGGTTTCTCTCAGATGTCTCCTCAACATAGAGGTGCCTTCTCTGTCTTCTCCAGCTAAAACAGGTATGCCTTCCTTATTCTTTGCTTGTCATATTCATGGCACTTATCAAAATCTGAAATCCTCTTATTTGAGTTTATTGTCTGTGTAATTCCATTCACATTATATGTAAGACTATGGGTGAGCACACTTGTACAGATTCTTTTGAAATGAGTTGACTTAGCACAGTGGTACATGCACTCAGGAGGCTGAGCCAGGCCTCCAGCCCGTTTTGCTCTGGTTACTTTTGGAGATAGGGTCTCCTATTTTTTTTCCCCCTTAGGCTGGCCTAGATCTCTTTCCTCCTATTTTAGGCCTCACTGGGATTACAGGAGTGTACCACCATGCTCAGCTTTTTTCCATTAAGAATGGGATCGCCTGGAACTGCGATACTCCCGAGTAGTGTGGAATAGCAGATACTATGCCCAGTTTTTGGTTGAGATGGAGGCTTGTGAACTTTTTGCCTACACTGGGCTTAAACCATGATCCTCTGAATCTTAGCCTTCCAGTAGCTAGGATTACAGATGTGAGCCACCAGCACCTGGCCAAATGTATGTTCTTGTTGCCTGCCCTTTTTTTTTTTTTTTTTAACCTACTCTTTAACGTTAGTTAGGACTTAGAATTCATCCTGTTTCTTTGTAATAGACTTTTTTTTATTAAAAAAAAATCCGTGATATGTTTTTATGGATTTCAAAGTCATTTATTAGGTAAAGGTATATATTAAATTGTACACAATAAAAAGTTTCATCGTGACATTTCCATACATGCATATAATGTACTTTTCATCACATTCACCCATTCTATTACTTTTTTTGGGGATGGTATTGGGGTTTGAATTTATGACCTGACAGTACTGGTGAGTACTGTACCACTTTGAGCCATACCTCCTGACCTTTTTGCTTTAGGTTATTTTTCAGTTAGGGTTGCACTTTTTGCCTGGTCGGCCTTCTCCCACAGTCTTACCTACAACTCCCAAGTAGCTTGGATTAAAGGCATGAACCACCAAGTCCAGTGTATGTGTTGAGATGGGCTCTCATGCTCTTTACCTCCTGAGTAGCTGGGATTACAGGAGTGAACCTGGCCTGCATATACCGTTTTTAGAGTAGTTCATGAGTTTTTTTCTCCTGCCTCTCCCATTTTAGGCATACTCTGTACTGTCTACTGTGAACATTGCAGATTTGGTGTTTCCACCTCAACACTCAAATTTCTGTTCCCACTCATTTGCTAACATGCGTGTTTAACTTTATAAAAAGGGAGCCATTAAATAAGTTGCTCTCTGATCTTTCACCTGTTGTGTTTTAGGCTTTTTGAATATCATTGATCTACCTCATTCTTTTAAAAAAGATCATATTGAATTTATGCCTCTCAAGTTACTTAGCCAATCCCCTATTGATGGTCTTTTGGGTAATTTCCCATTTTTCAGTATTTGTCTCAAATCTTAAAACTATATAGCATTGTATACTTTTTTTTTTTTGGTGACACTGGGATTTGAACTCAGGGCCTCACACCTGCTAGGCAGGTGCTGTACCACTTGAGCCACCTTGCCAGCTCTTTTGTGTGTGTGTGTGTGTATATGTATGTATGTATGTTGGGTACTCTCAAGTTAGGGTCTCTCGAATTATTTGCCTGGACTGGCTTTGAATTGTGATCTAATCTCTGTCTCCTAAATAGCTAGGATTATAGGCATGAGCCACTGGTGCTCAACTAGTATTGTATACTTTTAAGCTGTGTATATATAAATATATACACACACACATATACAGAGTCTGCAATTTTTTTTTTTTGTGGGACTGGGATTTGAACTCGGCTTCATGCTTACAAAGCAGGCACTATACCACTTGAGCCATTCTGCCAGCCCTGACTTAATTGACTTAGATTTTTGTCCTGTTTTTTCTATATGTTGCTTAGGTTTTTTTTACAGTGCTGGGGATGTAAACCAGGGCCTGCATGGTAGGCAAATGTTCTGCCACTGAGCCAGTTGCTTACATTTTTTTCTTTCTGTTCACTAGTTGTAATTCTTTGTATATTCTGAATACTGATCCTTTGTCAGAAATACACATTGCAAATATCTTACTTTGCCCAGTCTTTAGCTGGGCTTTTTGTTTACTTATGGCATCTTTTGAGGCACTAAAAGATAAATTTTAATATGGTTAAGTTAGCCATTTTGTGGGACTAGTGTTTGAACTCAGAGCTTCAGGCTTGCAAAGCAGGCACTCTACTACGTGAGCCATATACCTTCAGACCATTTTGCTCTGGTTCTTTTCAGATCGGGATCTCATGAACTATTTGCCTGGGCTGGTCCTGAACAGGATCTTTCTGATCTCAGCATTCCAAGAAGCTAGGATATTAAATGTGAGCTGCCAGCACCTGACTAATTTTTTCTCTTGATAAGTTCACAATTGTGTGCTTTCATATTTCCAGATTATAAGGAATTTTCCTTAGAAGTATTAATTTTAATATTTAGGCCTTATTCCATGTACAGTTCTTTTTCTGTACTGTTATGGGGCTCTAATATTTTTTCCCCAACTGTCTCTTTTCTTCTTTTGTTTTTTTCACAGTACTGGGGTTTAAACTCAGGGCTTATACCTTGAACCACTCCACCAACTCTGTTTTTTTGTGTTGGGTTTTTTGGAAATAGGATCTTGCAAACTATTTTCCAGGCTTGCTTTGAACCACAGTCCTCCTGATCTCTGCCTTCTGAGTAACTGGGATTACTGGTGTGAGCCACAATCTTGGCTCTTCTTTTTTTTTTTTAAATAGGAATTCAACATGCAAGACGATATCCTGTTCTTTCCTCCATATTTTTGTAAGGCTAATTTCCAGTATATGCTTGGGATTATTTCTTGGCATGTTATTTTGTACTAGTGAGTGATTTTTTTTCAATCCTTTGAAAAGATACTATTGCTTATAATGAATTGTGAAATCTGTTAAATCCTACATATATGTTTCTCTTCTTTAAATTTTCTTTGCTAAGCTGGGCGTAGGTAGTGGTGCATGTCTATAATTCCATCAAGAGTTCAGGCCAGTTCAGGCAAAATTAGTGTCTGACTCTAAAACATAATAAAACTAAAAGGGTTGGTAGGGTAGCGCAAGTGGTAGAAACCCTAGGTTTAATCCCCAGTACCCCCCCACCCCCCAAAAAAAAGTGCCTTTGGCTACTCTATGAGCCAAATGGGAAAGTATCAGGAAAAATAAAATAGGAAGTTATTAAGTGCATCATTGTTAATTATGTTGAATTTGAAAATGGCCTCATGGTTATATAAGAATGTCCATGTTTTAGAGGTATACACTTAAGCGTATAGGAAAGAAATGACATGAAGTCTGAAATTTACTTTAAAATATTTTAGCTAACAAAAGGGAAAAGATGAATAAAGTAGCAAAATATTGGTCACTGTTGAATCTGGCTGATGAAGTAAGGGGTTTCATGAGATTATCCTGTTTTTAAAATATTTGGGAAATACAGTGATTTAAAAACTGTCTATTTATAACTCTTTACTTTTCCATGTAAATTTCCTTATTTGTCAGTGTCCTAAGTGTGACCTAATTTTAAATAGGAAGTTATGTTTTTAGTACTTAGGTGGGAGAATTTTTTTTTTTTTCCTGCACTACTGGGGTTTGAACTCAGGGCCTTATGCTTGCTAAGCTCTGCCACTTGAGCCATTCCACCAGCAGTTTTTTTGTGTTGAGTATTTTCCAGATAGGGTCTTGAACTATTTGCTGGGACTGGCTTTGATCTGAAATCCTCCTGATCTCTGCTTCCTAAGTAGCTAGGATTATAGACATGAGCCACTGGTACCTAGCAGGTAGGAGATTTTTCAAAGGTGGAATAGCTGTGGTTTCCAGAGGTAATCTTCCTCATAATAACAGTCCTTGTTTAAAATAACAAGTAAAAGAACAAAATAAAGTACTAAATAAGAAAATGCTTTTTAGCTGGGCGCCAGTGGCTCATTCCTGTTTATTTTGTATTTATCACATTTTGTAATTTTGCTTTGTGAAAAATGGGAGCTTATTGGCATATTACCAACTATATAACTTGGTATTTTCTATTTACATCACATATTTTCTCCCAAGTAAATTAACTTGAAGTAATTTATTTTTAATTTACCCATATGTCCTTAGTTATCTGACCCACATTTAACTTGAAAAGATAAAGGACACAGTCATTTTTTAAATTTGAATTTGTAATTCAATATTTAAGACCAGTAGCTCAGGCCTGTAATCCTAACTACTCAGCTGTGGTTCAAAGCCAGCTCAAGTAAATAGTTTTTGATAGCCTATCTCGAAAATACACAACAAAAAAGGGCCAGCAGAGTGGCTCATGGTATGCCTAGCAAGCATAAGGTCCTGGGTTCAAACCCCAGTACTGAAAAGAAAAAAAAAAAAAAAAAAGACTAAAAACTGAAGGGACAAAAGTAGATACTTGATTCTTCCTTCCTTCTTCCCCACTCCCCCGAAGTGCTAAAGATGGAAATCAGAGCCTTCACCTGCTAAGCACACATTGTACCACTGAGCAATACCTCCAACACCTTGCCTTTCTACTACATGATTCCCACTACCTTTTTGCCATGAATACTAGCCACATCTGAGTTGCTGCATATATTTGTATAACCAAGTTTTTTGTTTTGATTTTTGAGACAGGACCTCACTATGTAGCCCAAGCTGTCCTCAAATCATGATCCTCCTGCCTCAACTGCCCCAACCCCCAGTACTGGGATAAATAGCATGCACCACTACTAAGTTTTTGAAGCATGTAGATTATGCAGAATCTAACAAATTTTTAATGTGTGTGTGTGTGTTTTGTTTTTCCTTCTCTACCAGATCAAACTTGGACACAGATCAGAAGCTAAAGATGGTAAGTGTGTCAAGTAATCTGATAGAACAGGAAATTTTTTTTTCTGACTGAGGAAATGAGCAAAGTATTAATGAGAGGTAGCAAGGGTTCTGATAGTTATTGCAGCATCCAGAAGAGTAAAGATAAACCCAGGGTAGAGAGAGGACATTGGATGATTTTCACTATTTGAGTGTTCAGAGGAACATTCAGATCACCTAAGTAAATGGAAGGCAGTAAGGCTGTAGGAGCATTTCTTACTGTCCCCATCACTGTTTAAGGTATTAGAAGCCTATTTAATTTCTGAGTTTCTAATTACTTTGAAAATTCACAATGCTCCTTCATGAGAAGTTCGCTATGGAGTAGACATATGGAGAAAAGATGTATTTCTTATTCTGAAACCTCATTAGAGTGTCAAGTCCTGTTTAGTCATCAAAATATAATTCATTTAAAAAAGAACCATCATCTGTGTAAGTGCCAGCCCCAGTTCTTACTTTGGATTCTGTCTTTTGTTTTGGAAAAATACTGCCTTACCACTAATTCACTTTTAGCACAAATAATCTACCGCTAGCAGTTGTGGAGCAAGGGAAGAGTGCTTATTACTGCCTGCCTTTATAGATCTGTGTTCTTAGTGTAACGGTCTCCATGTCGAATGTGCTACAGACGATGTAAGTTTTTCATCTCACCATTTATCAAAGCCTGGATTAGACCATTTTAAACATAAAGCAACCTAATCTAAAAGAATAACAAACTTGTTGTAAAAATTGTCAAAATTGACCTAATTTTTCCGTGGAATATTGTTTATTATTTCCTAAGATTTCCTAAAAAATGTATTTGGAAGAGGGTTTGAGATTTCAGAATTATTACTCACTTCTCACTTTGCCTTTTTACATAGGTATAAATAGGACAGCCTTAAGAGAGATAAAATTATTACAAGAGCTAAGTCATCCAAATATAATTGGTGTGAGTATGATCTAAATTGTATATTTGGGACCATGCCTTTTCTGAATATCGTGGATATTGGTTGAAGGCTCAGCAAGATGACTTACTTTAAGTGAGCCTTGCAGAGGAAGCTTGAAAATTTATCAGCCTGTAATGTACTTTCTATCCTAATTCTTGCTGTACACAGTGTCTTTAAAACTTACATTTAAATGATCAAATGAATCAAATGTTAACATTCAGGCTAGTTTTGTCATTTTGAATTCTAGAAACCTGGTTCATAGTGTCAGCCTGCTTTCAAAACCCTTTTTGCCAGTGTAAGACCTTGAGCAATCTTTGCACAGTGTCAGTATCATAACCAATGCAATGAGGTTTATCCAAGATATGATTATTGCTAATAGAAAACTTTTCCCAATATCCTGTTGTGACGACTTGGAATATAGTCAGCATTAGCAATTTTTGACAGTCTCTAAGGAAACTGATTAAGAAGAAAAAAATGAAGATAAGTGTGGAGAAAAAAAAGAAAAAGACCTTGAGCAAGTTCTTTCTCAACTATGTACACAGTCCTTACCTTCTAAGGTTGTTATGAGACTAGTTAATCGAACACATGTGAAGTATCTGGAATAGTGCCTGCTATGGAGAATTTACTTATCCAGTGGATGGTAGCTGTTGCTACTTAGATTTTCTTTTTGTTTTGGTATGTTGCCCATGTTAACCTTGAGCCTGTGGGTTCCAGTGATCCCTTAGCATCCCAAGTAGCTTGATTATGTACCACTACCCCTGACAAGGGTACTTATGTACTTTGCTTAGGAAGTTTTTTGAATTGGAGCCTAGGCTGAAGTTTTCATTAACTCATTTCTTTTCTTTGTTTGTTTGTGTTGGGTTTTGGCAGTACTGGGGCTTCAACTCAAAGCCTCACACTTGCTAAGCAGGTGGTCTACCCTTTGAGCCACTCCCCTAGCCCTCATCAATTCATTTAATTATAACTCAAAGTTTTGGCAAGGAGTGTAATTATTTGGTGGCTTTAAAAAATAATTTAGTACTTTCATGTTCCTAAGTCCTTTAGTGCTAATTCCTTTAGTGCTGTCCAAAAAAAAAGGACAAATACCAAATTTGAGGAAGTTGTTTCAGTTACCAGCAGTCCAAATGCTTGTTTAAATTTTTAAAAATTGCCTTGGTATGATACCAATAGTATTAACTTTTCAAAAATTTTTGCTTTGCAGCTCCTTGATGCTTTTGGACATAAATCTAATATTAGCCTTGTTTTTGATTTTATGGAAACTGATCTAGAGGTAAGATTAAGATTCCTAGAGAATTTTTTTCCCTCTAATTTATCAAAGGAAAACCTAAATGTTTATTTTCTACCTAAGAAAATACTAGTATTCAAAAAAAAAAACCAGGAGTTAACTTTGTTGAAGTCTGGATGGACTCTAAAGTTAAAGGGATCGCTGACTTTTTATTTATTTATTTATTTTGGTGGGACTGGGGTTTGAACTCAGGGCTTCAAACTTGCAAAGCAGTCACTCTGCTGTCACACCTCCAGTCCGTTTTGCTCTTCAAGATGGGGTCTTGCCAACTATTTGCCCAGGCTGGCCTCGAACCACATTCCTCCCAATCTCAGCTTCCCAAGTAGCTAGGATTATAGGTGTGAGCCATCAATCTCTGACTTCTTTACTTACAGTCACTTAGCTATATTTCTAGAGATTTAGATTTTGTTACCATTTTTGTCTACCAAGTTTGCTTTAACTTACATTTTTAGAGAAATAAGCATTTTAATATTATCACAAATTAATGACAGACCCCATTTCCCTTTTTCTTGGCAGCACAAGAGTTTGATCTCAGGACCCTGCACTTGCTAATTAGGCAGTCTTCTACTTGAGCCACATCTCCATCCTCTCAAGTTTTTTTTTTTTTAAATAGAAGTATCATGGTTTTCATTAATTGGATCTCAGAAAACTGACAGTCTAAGGATTTAAAGCAACTAGATTTCTCACATGTTGCTGGTGAAAATGCAAATGGTAGCAATTTGCCAGTTAAAACTTTTTTTAAATTTTTTTTTTTTTTTTTTGGTGTAGGGTTTTATTGTGTACCCCATGTTAGTCTCTAACTCAAGATCCTCCTGGTGTCCACCTTCCAAGTGCTGAGATTATAGGCCTGCATTACCAGGCCTAACCCTGTTATTATAATCAATACACATTTACCAACCAAATTAAAGGTAAAAGGGATTTCAAAAACATAGTATCGGATATTAAATGGAATGCGCTAAACATACAAAGTGGTGGCAATTAAGTCTATAGCTTTTTTTTTTTTTTTTTGTGGTACTGGAGTTTGAACTCAGGGCCTACACCTTGAGCCACTCCACCTGCCCTTTTTCATGATGGATTTTTTTTTTTTTTTAAACTTTTGGATTGTTTGAGATTTTCCATTTGATATATATTTTTTTTATCTCTTTGTATGTCTTCACTTTATTTATTTTTTAATTTTTATTTTATTCATATGTGCATACAATGTTTGAGTCACTTCTCCCCCCTTTCCTCCCCCCTTACTCCCCCTTACCCCTCGCTACTGGAAACAGCTGAAATGTCCTTCATCTAGTGAATTATCAACAAACTGTGGTAACCCATATAGTGGAATGCTACTTAGGAAGAAAAAGGAACTGATAAGTCTTAAGAATAAGCTGGCTTATGGCACAGGTCACAAATACTACCATCAGAACTGAGTCTTAACTCAGTCCTGTTTTCTGTTGCCTTTACTTGTGAGCAACACTTTCTCAATATGATGGCCTAGGCAATTCTAGGCTTATATCCTTAGAGTCTAGTTGCCTGGGGGAAAAAAAAAAGTGCTTTGTTACCTTCTAGCATTAGTACTTGGCTTGATTGATTTATTAATCTGGGGTGATTTGTCCACTCCTGAGGCAATCAGTCTCCTGGCCAGGAGACTACATTGTGGTAATGGCCATGCCTGGATCAGGTGCCCAACTCTGGAGGCCTCAGATGTGTGGTTGAGGTAGTCTTTTTTTTTTTTTTTTCTAATACTGGGATTTGAACTCAGTGCCTCACACTTGCTAGGCAGGTACACTACTACTTGAGCCACTCCACCAGCCCTGTTTTTTGTGTTAGGTTTTTTCAAGATAGGGTCTTGTGAACTGTTTACCTGGTGCTGGCTTTGAACCTCGATCCTCCTGATCTCTGCCTCCCTACTAGCTAGAATTACAGGCGTGAGCCACCAGCACCCAGCAACTGTAGTTTTTCTTCCCATTAGTACTGGGGTTTGAACTCAGGGTGTCACACTTGCTAGGGAGGCACTCTTACTGCTTGAGCTACTGTGCCAGCCCACAGTCTTAATCATGTGAACCATGCTGGGATACGGTGGTTTCCCAAAGAAGTACTGAATGTAAATGTCAGAAGGGACAAACAGAAATATCTGCTATTTTTATGCCAAAGTTGTAGGATACAAAACATAGCTTTCTTCCTTCCTTCCTCCTTTCCTCCCTTCCTCCCTCATTCCTTGTTTTTTTTTGTGGTACTTGGGATTGAGTTTATGGTCTGTACCACTTGAGCCATGCTCTCGGTCCCAAAGCATTGCTTGCTTCCCAAATTAGAGATTTTCTTTTACCACTTAACTGTGGAAATTCTAAGAATTGGGTAATGTCTCTGGGAGATTTTTCTGTATGGATGCACTCATTTTAAGTGTATTTTTTGGATATGGTAGGCTTCATTTGGAATAATGAAGTATTCTTTTTTTTTTTTTCATTTAATGAAGTATTCTTGTAAGTTGTTTGTTTGCTTTACAGGTTATAATAAAGGATAATAGTCTTGTGCTGACACCATCCCACATTAAAGCCTACATGTTGATGACTCTGCAAGGGTTAGAATATTTACATCAGCATTGGATTCTACATAGGGTAACGTTTTCAATATTTCTTCTTTCAATATTTCTTCTTCTTTGAGACAAGGAACTTGATATGTAGGCTTAGCTCGCCTTGAACTGGAGAACCTCTTACCTGAGCTTCCTGAGTGCTGAGAGCTTTCGACCTGTGTAATCATGGCTGGTTTAATAGTCTTTCTTTTTTTATTTTATTCTTTATTAGCATATACTAATTATACAAAGGGGTTTCATTGTGGTATTTCCAATCATGCATATAATGTACTTCGATCAAATTCACCTCCTCCATTACTTTTTCTTACTTTCCCTCCTTTTTTATACAGTTTTTAATGGTTTTCATTATTATACCTTTAATTTAGTCAAGCTTTATGTGGCAGTATAGTATATAATGCTCTGAATATGTAAGTCTGGACCATTTTATCCCAGTTTCCTCCTCTGTGCCTTCCTTCAATTGCAGCAGATGGTGCTGTGACGATTCCAAATTACTGGGCAAAACTTATAACCAGAAGAGATCCAGTTCTCCATTTTTTTCATAGATGAAGAGCTAAGTTGCCATGTGTCTTGACTAAGGTTATATACCTTTTTTCAGGGTGAGCAGTTGTTAAAACTGACAGGCTGATGAACCTAGGTCTTATGTCTTTTAAATCCAGAATTCTTTGTGTTATCCTCTTGTTACAGGAAAAAAAATACAGTGAGATCCAGGATTAATGTATAGTGCTAAAATACCTTTAAAATTATATTTCTAGTAGCTCTAAAATTCTGTAAAGTTAGGAAATAAAATTTATAAAATAGTTGGATCATTTTCAGGAACATTTAGCTATTGGAACAAAGCTGATAATTTAACTAAGATAGATATCCTCATATACTTTCATTTGTTGCGGGGGAGAGAGGGGAGGTGAGTTGTAAGTATATGTGTCACCATGCCTGGCTCCTGAGAATTTTTAGTTCATAGTTCTCATATGTTAGATTTGGTACCCCTTTTAGGTTATTGCTAATAACTCTTTAGCATAGTTCTTTTTTTTTCTTTTTTTCAGGAGATGTGTTGGATCAAGCATAGTTATTTTTGTTTTGTTGTTGTTGTACTGGGTTTTGAACTTGGGACCTCACGCTTGCTAGGCAGGTGCTCTATTACTGGAGCCATTCCACCAGCCCAAGCTTAGATTTTTGAAAAATGTTCTTTATCCATTCTAAATGCATACTTCTTTTATTTACTAAAGTTTACATTTATTATCACTGTTAAATTAATAATGACAGTAGTTTATTGGGTGCTTACTATGAGTTAGTCATTATATTAGGCTCTTTTAGAAAATATCAAATTTAATCTTCACATCAATTGCAATGAGGTAGGGAAATTGGAGCTCAGTGAAGCAAAGTAGCTTCTCCAAAGTCTCATTGTATAGTATAAACAATTTTATTTTGCTTTGGTAGGATTTTATGTCTGTGGAAAAAAATATTGACTGTTGTTTAAATTTTGAGTGTTTGTGCTGTTTTCTATTGTTTGTGGTTTTTGGTTTGTTTGTTTTTTTGTTTTTGTTGTTGGTTTGAGACAGGGTCTCATATAGCCTAGGGTGACATCAAACTCGTGATCCTCCTGCCTCAGCCTCCCAAGTAGTGGGTGGGATTATAGTTATGTACCTACATGTCTTGTTACTAAATTTAAAGTTGAGCCAACTAAATGTATCTCTATGATAGTCTCCTCTAGCTTTGCTAATTTGTTTTCTTTGAAATCACCATGATACAGGATCTCAAACCAAACAACTTGTTGCTAGATGAAAACGGAGTTCTAAAACTGGCAGATTTTGGCCTGGCCAAATCATTTGGGAGCCCCAATAGAGCTTATACACATCAGGTTGTGACCAGGTAAGAATCCCTTAAGTAACTTAAAAGTTTATTATATGCAGGTTTTTGTTCCAAGTGAGCATTAACTATGAAATACCTTGGTAGAGTTCAGGAATCATTGGTATATATTACAATTATAACCCTTTTTATATTATGCATGTTTTATCACAATGAAAAACCCATATAACTCTTTCTAGTGGAATGTGAATTAACAAAATCCTCTTTTTTTTTTTTTTTTTAACCTAGTAGCTTTTTTATTGTTATTGTGCTATGTATTGACTGCGCTACATACCTAGCCCCTTGAAACTTTTCAGAATAATTTGCACATCTTTTACATTTTAATTGGATGAGCTGGAACTTCTGTCTAATCACCTAATCTTTTAGCTCCATATTTATTATATTGGTCAGTCCTCATTATATAACTTTCCGTGTGAATGAAAATTCTCTACACAAAGCATTGATACTTTATTTTTATATTATTAATAATCATGGTTTGTTTATACTTTCAATGAATAAGATCAGAAAATTCATTAGAGAGGGACAATGTCATCTTGTGAAGATGACATTTGTTAATTTTTAAGACTGTTTTAGAGTCTGAGAAGATTTTTCTGGTTCTCTGTTCTTTCACTTATTTTGTCATCTTCTTCCAAATAAATCTTACTGAGGATCAGTTACTTGACCCTGAGTAAGAAGTAGGAGTGGGAGTGGTTGATGTGAGTGCTTCGAAGAATAACACCATTATTTAGGAACTCATAGGAACAGGGCCCACATACATGCACATATATGCTGATGCTTTCTCATTTACCAGTTTCTTGTATTTTGTCTTCCTGAAAAATCAATGCTGCTAATGTCATTAAGATGAAGACTGAGAATTCAATATTGGATTTAGCAGAGTGGAATCATCTATGACTTTAACATAAGCAGATTTGATGGAATGGTAGGAATGAAACCTGATTAAAAGAGTTTAAAAGAGGATGAGACAAAAGGAATTGGACATAGTGAGAACTGAGAGCTTTTTTTGGAAAAAAAACCAAACTATTACCGTATATAAAGTGGTCTCATTGTGATGTTTCCATAAGTGCATATAATATACTATGATCATTTTCATCCCTTCTTAGGAACAGACTAGAGAATGAAGAGGTAGCTATTAGGGGAAGTTGAGTCCAGAGAAGCTGGAGAAATGATGGCATATTTGCACATTGATTGGAAAGATCTAGTGGGAAACAAAAAATGACATAGAAAAAGGAGTTGAGAATTGCAAGAGCAATATTCTTGAATATTCTAGCTCATAGCAAGGGATTGGCTTTATAAATATACAAGGATAGTGTATCTTAAAAAATACTTTATTAATTCTATTATCAAATGACATTTCTTTTTGTTCTTCAGATGGTATCGGGCCCCTGAGTTGCTATTTGGAGCTAGAATGTATGGTGTGGGTGTGGACATGTGGGCTGTTGGCTGTATATTAGCAGAGTTGCTTCTACGGGTAAGTCCTAAGTTAATGTACACATGTACACCCTTGAGGCATGACTCAAGGCCCTAGGTTCAATCATCACTATCTCCCTCCCCACAAAAAAGAATAGATTTGACTAAATGCACATTCTTCAATATTGTTATCGTTACTTGGTTTCTTACTTTGTATAGGAATTATCCTCCATCATTATCCTTGCAACAGAAATTTACAAACAGTTCAGTTTGTAAAAACAGCAGCAACAACAACAAAAAAATCTCAGCCAGACTCAGTGGCATGTACCTGTTTTACTAGCTACTCTAGAAGACCTAAGGCAGGAGTATTGGGAGTTTGAGACCAACCTGGGCAGCATAGCAAGATCCTGTCATTAAAAAAAAAAAAAAGTCCTAAATAGCTGAAGAATTATACTTTCTGTTGTACTTTTTGTCCTGCAAAACAAAAAAAAAATTTTTTTTTTTTTTTTTTTACCTTTTTAAACTGTCCCTGTACACAGTTAAAATGTTGCAAACAAAGCTGGTATGCTAGGGCACACCTGTAATCCATAAGGCTGAAGTGGAGAATCATGAGTTCAGTGGCATCCTAGGTTACATAATGAAACCTTGTCTCAACAAAACAATGGGCTGGGGGTGTGGCTCAAGGGGTAGAGCATCTGTCTAGCAAATGCCAGGCACTGAGTTCAAACCCCAGTACCAACAAAAATAAACAAGTAAACAAAACAAATCAAAAAGGTGATAAGTGGAAATGTCCATATGAATGGTTACCAGGGATCATCAGATATGGATCAAGATCTGTGGAAGCTGAAAGCTTCCAACAGGAAAAATAGACTGAAACAAACTATAAAGGAACTTGGAAAAAAACAGATAAAACCAATAGCAGAAGTTCACACACATACACATGCTACAGATTTCAGAGAGATTCGTGAGCTTTCTTGAGCTCTGTTCCTACAGACCTAACTGGGGGTAACTGAGATGCAGAAAGGACAAAGGATAGAAGACAAACATGCACAAAGCTGGGATCAGGTGTTCTGTGTGCTCTGCTGGAGATGCACAACAGCCTTGTTACTTTTCTCTATTAACTGTTCTTTTACTTTGCTTCTTTTCTCTGTTCTTTAAAGACTTTAAAGAATAAGTCTTTTTACTTAGACTCGCACCATCCCATGTTTTCTTTAATCTCTCTCAAAGTCTTGGCCCTCAGACTTGCACTGTCCCATGTTCTCTCTTAAAATCTTGGTCCTCAGACTCCCAGACACACAAACAGCCAGCAGCAGCAGCAGCAGCAACAGCAGCATTTGCAAGCTGTCCCAGCAGTAGCTTCCAACCCTTGCAAGCAAGCAAGCAACCAACCAACCAATCAAAAATCTTCAACCAATCTCCTGTGTCCTCCTTAAGTCTTTTACATACAGTGGTAAAGAAGAAGGTGGAGCCACAGTTCTCAGGGAGGGGCAGGACATTGTAACAAAAGAAACTTGTGATCCTGCTTCTTTGAACATAAACATCTTAGGAAAAGCATCTGTGCTGTATTTTGCCTTCACCCCCTTCTGTGGCTGGGGCCATGTCAAACTCAGCCTGCCAATTTGACACAGCAGTGCTTATGTCAGGTTCTCATAATCCGCTCCCCACAAGAAACCTAGGAGATTATACTGCATCTATACATCAAGTACACAGGACTCTTTTTTTTTTTTTTGGTACTGTGGATCAAACCCAGAGCCTCAGGCATGCTAGGGAAGTACTCTACCACTGAGCAACATTCCAGACCCACAGTGCTCTTTTTAAAAGACCAAAGAATAAGAGATACTTGAAATTCAGCTGGGTGCTGGTGGCTCATGACTGTAATCCTAGCTACTCGGGAGCTGAGATTGGGAGGGTTTTGATGCAAGGCAAGCCCAGGGAAATAGTTGGAAGACCCCATTGCTAAAATAACCAGAGCAAAATGGACCAAAGGTGTGGCTCAGATGGTAGAATGCTTGCTCTCTAAGCATGAAACCCTGAGTTCAAACCCCAGTCCCACCCACCTCCCCCTACTCCCAAAAAAGATGCTTGAAATTTAAAAATCAGGATGGCTAAAAAGAAACCAGAACAGTGGGAGGATTGCAAGAATAAGCTGGAGAACTCTTATATTAGGTAATGTTGAGCCATGTGCCCAGCCCAAACTCTTGTATTAAGTAGGACCAAAAAATAAAGAGATGAACTGTGGGAAAGATAAGAAAATCACCAGATTAATCCAGGATTGATCCTAGAATGTATCAAGAGAGAACAAAAGCAACAAAAAAATGGGGTAGGAAATCTCGGGAAAATAGCCCAGAAATGATGGGTGTGAACCTTCAGGTTCAAAATGCCATAAAGACCCTACAAAAATGAGTGAAAAAACACACATGCTAGTGGACATTGTTGTGAAATTTCAGAGTACCAACCCAGATGGCAAAGATTTGACAGATGTTTATTAAATCACAGCGAATTTTTGTGTTGGAAAACACTGTAAATTGAGAATATTGTAAATCAAAACATTTAATTACACCTAGCATAGGAAACGTGATAGCAACATAGTACACTGTAGCGTATCAGTTGTTTACCCTTATGATTGACTGGCAGACTAGCAACTGCTGCTTGTGGCCACCAGTCTTAGTCTGTCTTCTGGTGCTACACTTAACACCACAAACTGAGTGATTTGCAAGGAATAGAGGAACTCCCAAGATCCTGGGAGGGGTGAAGGCCTTGCTGTGTCTTGACATGGCAGGAGATACCACATGTCAAGACAGAGCAAGCATATGTCAGCTTATGTCTCTCTGTCTTACAAAGACACCCCTCCTCTCATGGGGTACTGCCTTTATAATCTGCTTATTTCCCAAAGACCTTAATTCCAAGTAGCCATCAAAATATTGTTGCAGAAAACATTACAGACAGGATGACTGACCAGCGAGAATAAGACTCAAACCCAGGCGGTTGGAGGAAAGGAAGGTTTGTTAGGCTAGCGGCCCAGCACCTGCATATCTCCAAAATGGCACAGGCTCCGAGCTCAGAGTGGTTGAGGTTTTTATCCTGAGAAAAGCAGCAGCAGGCAAGCAGGGAGTACAGAAGCAGACATGGCAGTTAGCTGTTCAAAGATACAATGTATCATGTCAGCACAGCTGTGGATGAAGGGCATCCACAGTTTCTAAGAGATAGCTGGGTGCAGGGGCCCCGGCTAAGGGAAAGGGCTTTACCTGTCTTTTGATTCTTTTCCCAGCTTTGATCTTTCTCCCGGTTTCCTTATCAATATGACTTGGGATTGATTAACTTTCAATATGAGTTTTAGAGAGGACATTGAAGGCACGGCACTGCCGCTGCCCAGGATCTCAAGAGCATATCATACCACTAGTCTGGGAAAAGATCAAAATTCAAAGCACAGTTTCTGCTGAATGCACACTGGTCTTGCACCACTGTAAATTAAAAAAATTCACTGAGTTGGATTACTGTAAGTCAAGGACTTAAAACATCTTCAAAGAAAAGAAAATAAAGGATTAGAGAAAAGAATGTGATCAACCTTTTCAACAGCAGCATTAGAATCTAGAAGGTTAACTTTACATTGTGGGGGAAAATGATTTTTATCCTAGAATTCTCTCATTTAACTTCAGGTTGTTGGGAGTGGATTATGAGAAGCCTAGGCAAGATGCAACATAGCTGTTTTTCCTAAATTGTTTACATTCAGAGAAGTAGGAAACGCAGGATTCTCTTGTTACAAATGTCACTCCCCTCCTCAAGAACTGCCCCTCCCCTAGAACTGTTGTTCTACCTACCTCTTTGTTTACTGCTGGATATAAAAGACTCTTTGAAGGAGGACACAAGGCTTCTTTGATGGGGGATTGTGATTGGCTGATGCAGACACTGGCTGTTGCATGTTTCCACTGGAGCAGAACTTTATACATAGGCTTTAGAAAAGCTAAGCTAAAGAAAAGCTAAAGAGAACAAGGGACAGTGCACGTCTGAGCACTGAGGCTTTAAGAAAGCTAAAGAGAGAACATGGGACAGTGCAAGTCTAAGGACCAAGACTTTTAAGAGTTATGCATATGCAGTTTTTAGACCAGCTGTTGTTGTTTACAAGTATGAACACCGAAACTTTAAGAAAGCTAAAGAGAAAACATGGGACAGAGCCAGTCTAAGGAAAGAGACTTTAAAGAATACAAAAGAATTAACAACCTATACGCACCCAATGTCAACGCACCCAGTTTCATCAAACATACCCTGAAGGACCAAAAAGCATATATTAACTCAAACGCAGTGGTGGTGGGAGACTTTAACACCCCATTATCATCAATAGATAGGTCATCCAAACAAAGAATCAATAAAGAAATCCTAGATCTAAAATATACAATAGATCAAATGGACCTACTTGATGTCTACAGAACATTTCATCCAACTTCTCCACAATATACATTCTTCTCAGCAACCCATGGAACCTTCTCCAAAATAGATCGTATCTAGGGCACAAAGCAAGTGTCAGCAAATATAAGAAAATAGAAATTATACCATGCATTCTATCTGATCACAATGCAATAAAATTAGAACTCAACAACAAAAGTAAAGACAAAAAACATGCGAACAGCTGGAAACTGAATAACTCATTGCTTAATGAAGAATGGGTCATTGATGAAATAAAAGAGGAAATTAAAAAGTTCCTGGAAGTCAATGAAAATGAAAACACAACCTACCGGAACCTATGGGACACAGCAAAGGCAGTCCTGAGAGGAAAGTTTATAGCCATGAGTGCATATATTAAAAAGACTGAAAGATCCCAAATCAATGACCTAATGATACATCTCAAGCTCCTAGAAAAACAAGAACAAGCAAATCCCAAAACAAATAGAAGGAGAAAAATAATAAAAATAAGAGCTGAAATCAATGAAATAGAAACCAAAAAAACCATACAAAGAATTAATGAAACAAAAAGTTGGTTCTTTGAAAAAATAAGATCAACAGACCCCTGGCACACCTGACTAAAATGAGGTGAGAAAAAACCCGAATTAGTAGAATCAGGAATGCAAAAGGGGAGATAACAACAAACACCATGGAAGTCCAGGAAATCATCAGAGACTACTTCGAGAACCTATATTCAAATAAATTGGAAAATCTTAAAGAAATGGACAGATTTCTAGATACATATGATCATCCAAAACCAAACCAAGAGGATATTAATCACCTGAACAGATCTATAGCACAAAATGAAATTGAAGCAGCAATCAAGAGTCTCCCCAAAAAGAAAAGTCCAGGACCTGATGGATTCTCTGCTGAATTCTGTCAGACCTTTAAAGAAGAACTGATACCAACCCTCTTAAACTGTTCCACGAAATAGAAAGGGAAGGAAAACTGCCTAACACATTTTACGAAGCCAGTATTACACTTACCCCAAAACCAGGTAAAGACACCTCCTAAAAGGAGAACTATAGACCAATCTCCTTAATGAAGATTGATGCAAACATCCTCGATAAAATAATGGCAAACTGAATTCGTGATCATGGTATCTCCCCTGCCAGGTAAGTATGGCAAACTGAATTCAACAACACATCAAAAAGATCATTCATCATGACAAGTAGGCTTCATCGCAGGAGTGCAGGGGTGGTACAACATTCGAAAATCAATAAACATAATAAACCACATTAACAGAAGCAAAGACAAAAACCACTCGATCATCTCAATAGAAGCAGAAAAAGCCTTTGATAAGATCCAACACCATTTCATGATAAAAGCTCTAAGAAAACTAGGAATAGAAGGAAAGTACCTCAACATTATAAAAGCTATAAATGACAAACCTACAGCCATACTTAACGGAGAAAAACTGAAACCATTCCCTCTAAAATCAGGAACTAGACAAATATGCCCACTATCTCCACTCCTATTCAACATAGTACTGGAATTCCTAGCGAGAGCAATTAGGCAAGAAGAATGAATAAAAGGAATACAAATAGGTAAAGAAATTGTCAAAATATCCCTATTTGCAGACAATATGATCCTATACCTAAAAGACCCAAGAAACTCTACTCAAAAGCTCCTAGACACCATCAATACCTATAGCAAGGTAGCAGGATATAAAATCAACATAGAAAAGTCATTAGCATTTCTATACACTAATAATGAACAAACTGAGAAAGAATGTATGAAAACAATTCCATTTACAATAGCCTCAAAAAAAATCAAATACCTAGGTGTAAAGCTAACAAAGTATGTGAACGACCTCTATAAGAAAAACTATACACTTCTGAAGAAAGAGATTGAGGAAGACTATAGAAAGTGGAGAGATCTCCCATGCTCATGGAATTGGTAGAATCAACATAGTAAAAATGTCTATACTCCCTAAAGTAATCTACATGTTTAATGCAATTCCCATCAAAATTCCAATGACATTCATTAAAGACATTGCAAAATCTATCCTTAAATTTGTATGGAAACACAAGAGGCCACGAATAGCCAAGGCAATACTCAACAACGCTGGAGGTATCACAATACCTGACTTCAAACTATATTACAAAGCAATAACAATAAAAACAGCATGGTACTGGCACAAAAACAGACATGAAGACCAGTGGAACAGAATAGAGGATCCAGATATGAAGCCACACAACTATAAGCAACTTATCTTTGACAAAGGAGCTAAAAATATACGATGGAGAAATAGCAGCCTCTTCAACAAAAACTGCTGGGAAAACTGGTGAGCAGTCTGCAAAAAACTGAAACTAGATCCATGTATATCACCCTATACCAAGATTAACTCAAAATGGATCAAGGATCTTAATATCAGACCCCAAACTCTTAAGTTGATACAAGAAAGAGTAGGAAATACTCTGGAGTTAGTAGGTATAGGTAAGAACTTTCTCAGTGAAACCCCAGCAGCACAGCAACTAAGAGATAGCATAGATAAATGGGACCTCATAAAACTACAAAGCTTCTGTTCATCAAAAGAAATGGTCTCTAAACTGAAGAGAACACCCACAGAGTGGGAGAAAATATTTGCCAACTATACATCAGACAAAGGACTGATAACCAGAATATACAGGGAACTTAAAAAACTAAATTCTCCCAAAACTAATGAGCCAATAAAGAAATGGGCAAGTGAACTAAACAGAACTTTCTCAAAAGAAGAAATTCAAATGGCCAGAAAACACATGAAAAAATGCTCACCATCTCTAGCAATAAAGGAAATGCAAATTAAAACTACGCTAAGATTCCACCTCACCCCTGTTAGAATAGCCATCAGCAACAAGACCAACAACAGGTGTTGGCGAGGATGCGGGGAAAAAGGAACCCTCTTACACTGTTGGTGGGAATGTAGACTAGTACAACCACTCTGGAAAAAAATTTGGAGGCTACTTAAAAAGCTGGACATCGATCTACCATTTGATCCAGCAATACCACTCTTGGGGATATACCCAAAAGACTGTTACTCCAGAGGCACCTGCACATCCATGTTTATTGCGGCACTATTCACAATAGCCAAGTTATGGAAACAGCCAAGATGCCCCACCACTGCAAATGGATCAAGAAAATGTGGTATTTATATACAATGGAATTTTATGCAGCCATGAAGAAGAACAAAGTGTTACCATTGGTTGGTAAATGGATGGAATTGGAGAACATCATTCTGAGTGAGGTTAGCCTGGCCCAAAAGACCAAAAATCGTATGTTCTCCCTCATATGTGGACATTAGATCAAGGGCAAGCACAACAAGGGGATTGGACTATGAGCACATGATAAAAGCGAGAGCACACAAGGGAGGGGTGAGGATAGGTAAGACACCTAAAAAACTAGCTAGCATTTGTTGCCCTTAACGCAAAGAAACTAAAGCAGATACCTTAAAGCAACTGAGGCCAATAGGAAAAGGGGAACAGGTACTAGAGAAAAGGTTAGATCAAAAAGAATTAACCTAGAAGGTAACACATACGCACAGGAAATTAATGTGAGTCAATGCCCTGTATAGCTATCCTTATCTCAACCAGCAAAAACCCTTGTTCCTTCCTATTATTGCTTATACTCTCTCTACAACAAAATTAGAAATAAGGGCAAAATAGTTTCTGCTGGGTATTGGGGGGGTGAGAGGGAGGGGGCGGAGTGGGTGGTAAGGGAGGGGGTGGGGGCAGGGGGGAGAAATGACCCAAGCCTTGTATGCACATATGAATAATAAAAGAAAAATGAAAAAAAAAAAAAAACACTGGAGGTATCACAATACCTGACTTCAAACTATATTACAAAGCAATAACGATAAAAACAGCATGGTACTGGCACAAAAACAGACATGTAGACCAGTGGAACAGAATAGAGGACCCAGATATGAAGCCACACAACTATAACCAACTTGTCTTTGACAAAGGCTCTAAAAATATACAATGGAGAAAAGACAGCCTCTTCAACAAAAACTGCTGGGAAAACTGGTTAGCAGTCTGCAAAAAACTGAAACTAGATCCATGTATATCACCCTGTACCAATAGTAACTCAAAATGGATTAAGGATCTTAATATCAGACCCCAAACTCTAAAGTTGGTACAGGAAAGAGTAGGAAATACTCTGGAATTAATAGGTATAGGCAAGAACTTTCTCAGTGGAACCCCAGCAGCACAGCAACTAGGAGATAGCATAGATAAATGGGACATCATAAAACTAAAAAGCTTCTGCTCAACAAAAGAAATGGTCTCTAAACTGAAGAGAACACCCACAGAGTGAGAGAAGATATTTGCCAGGTACACATCAAAGGACTGATTACCAGAATATATAGGGAACTTAGAAAACTAAATTCTCCCAAAATTAATGAGCCAATAAAGAAATGGGCAAGTGAACTAAACAGAACTTTCTCAAAAGAAGAAATTCAAATGGCCAAAAAACACATGAAAAAATGCTCACCATCTCTAGCAATAAAGGAAATGCAAATTAAAACCACACTAAGATTCTACCTCACCCCTGTTAGAATAACCATCATTAGCAACACCACTAACAACAGGTGTTGGTGAGGATGCAGAGAAAAAGGAACCCTCTTACACTGTTGGTGGGAATGTAAACTAGTACAACCACCCTGGAAAAATTTGGAGGCTACTTAAAAAGCTAAACATTGATCTACCATTTGATCCAGCAATACCACTCTTGGGGATATACCCAAAAGACTGTGACACAGGTTACTCCAGAGGCACCTGTACACCCATGTTTATTGCAGCACTATTCACAATAGCCAAGTTATGGAAACAGCCAAGATGCCCCACCACTGCAAATGGATCAAGAAAATGTGGTATTTATATACAATGGAATTTTATGCAGCCATGAAGAAGAACAAAGTGTTACCATTGGTTGGTAAATGGATGGAATTGGAGAACATCATTCTGAGTGAGGTTAGCCTGGCCCAGAAGACCAAAAATCGTATGTTCTCCCTCATATGCAGACATTAGATCAAGGGCAAACACAACAAGGGGATTTGACTTTGATCACATGATAAAGCTAGAGCACAGAAGGGAGGTCTGAGGATAGGTAAGACACCTAAAAAACTAGATAGCATTTGTTGCCCTTAATGCCAAGAAACTAAAGCAGATACTTTAAAGCAACTGAGGCCAATAGGAGAAGGGGACCAGGAACTGGAGAAAAGGTTAATTCAAGAACAATTAACTTAGAAGTTAACACACATGCACAGGAAATTAATGTGAGTCAACTCCCTGTATAGCTGTCCTTATCTCAACTAGCCAAAACCCTTGGTCCTTCCTATTATTGCTTACACTCTCTCTTCAACAAAATTAGAGATAAGGGCAAAATAGTTTCTGCTGGGTAGCAAGGGGGTAGCGGGGGAGAGGGAGGGGAAGGTGGTTGTAAAGGAGGGGATGGGGGAAGGGGGGGGAGAAATGACCCAAACATTGTATGCACATATGAATAAATAAAAATTAAAAAAAGATTTGAATCTGAAAAAAAAAATTGTAAAGGAGGAAGGCCTTAAACGAAAAGATAGAGAAAAGAAGCAGAGCAAAGAGAATTAAAAATGTAACGAGGCTGTTGTGCATCTCCCTCTGAGCGCCCAGCACACCTGATCCCCCAGCTTTCTGCATGTCTGTCTGTCTATTCTTTGTCCTTTCTGCATCTCCCATTGCCCCCATTTAGGTCAGCAGTAATAGGAGCAAGAGAAAACTCGCTCCACAGGTAACATGAGAATAAAGAGAGTGTATAAGTATTTACATCAGGGCTGGAGGCATGGCTCAAGTGGTAAGGCCCCTGAGTTCAGACCCCACTACCACCAAAAAACAAAGCAACAAGAACAAGAACTATCATTTCCTTTCTTAGAAAGATATTGGAAGATGTGTTTTACTATGAGAACAAACCCAGTGAAAGACATGTGGTCCATGGAGCATGAGATTTAATGCAGAAAAGAAGTGAGTAGAATTCCATGTTTAGTAGTGAAGAGAAGTTTTGAGAAAAAAGGTGTGGATCAGGCCTAGCAAGCAAATTGTCTTAGACCAGAGCAAGTGAGGTGAGTGCTTTAGCAGAGTTGTTGTCCAAAAAGAAAGAATTTCAAAACAGCACAAGCCTGTAATCCAGGCTGAGGCAGGCGGATCAAAGGTTCAATGCTCACCTGGGCTATATAATAAAACCCTGTCTCAAAGAAAACTGAAAACAGAACTGATGGATTATGATAGGCTTGATCATATAAAAAAGATATTGAATAATTAGAATCTTAAACCTTAGTACAAAGAAAAAGTTGTCAAATTGTGAGGTCAGCAGGAGTTGGAGGCGGAAGGCTAGAAATTCATTGGCTCTTTGAAAAGCAAATTGTACAAGAAGGAAGATAATCTTACTATTGGCTCTACAGCAAACACAAATTTCATGGCTAAGTGATAGAGCACTGCCTAGCAAGAGGGAAGCCCTGAATTCAATCCCAAGTACTGCCAAAAATAAAAAAACTAGAAATAAAAAACTGAAATAAGAGGGAGAGGAGAGATGGGTCAAAGGAATGATTTTGTTAAGTCTATAGTATTAATCACTATTTTATTGCACCTCATGTAGTAATTTAATATAAATAAAATACAAAACTTAAATTCTGATTCCAAAACATCTTTTCCTTTGGGAAGAAAAGTTGCTAGTATGGATCTATTCAAACATGCAAAAGTAGAGAGTAGTAAAATGAGGATACATATACCCAGCAACCAGCTTTACTAGTTCTTAATTGCGACCAGTTTTATTTCACTTTATTTATACTCTGCCACACTATATTTTTGACCGTAAATCTGAGATACCAAATAATTATATTCATATATTACTTTATTAATTATCTCTCAAAGATGATAATTTATTATAGCCACAATATTATAATCTGAAGGAATTCCTTAAATAATAATTGAATACCCAGTTTAGTATGTCAGATTTTCCCCAGTTTTTCTTACAAATGTCTTTTATAGTTGTCTTGATCAAATTGGGACCCAGAATCCTACATTAGGTGGCTTATTTTAATATAATTTTTGACCTACAAATTCACATCCTTAAAATCTGAGTAAGTTGTCCACTTGTCCAGTTTACATTGGTGGTTTGCAAAGTGAGGGTGGGTACACTGCACCATGTAAGGGAAAAGTTAATCCTTAAGGATATAAAAAGAAAATATGAAAATGTCTGAAAATAATTACTTTGATCATTTAATATTCCTAATTTTGTGTAATTTTAATATGAGTACAGTTTTTTAATTTATAAATATGGATGTTAAGTTAAACTTTTGAAATAGTTTACAAAAATAAAGATGTAGCTGAAAGGTGAAGGACCAATCCCGGGACACATTCCCTAAGCGTGACCAGAGAGCAGTTGGGAAAAATGTCCACTGGATTTAAGGGGTAGGGTGTTTTACAATAACATTTTGAAGAGAAGAACCACAGCCTACACTGGCTGTAGATAAGAGGAAGAAGGACAGTGTGAAGCCAGCAAAATCCTGAAATAGGAGGTTAATTCACAAAGAGAAATCTGTGCTGTTTCTTGGCTGGTTAGTTCCAAAAGCAGAATGCAGCATGGCCTTGATGAGTCATTGGTAGCAGATAGGAAAGGAATATGGAACAGTTTTTGTTGTTGATTTAGTTTGAAGCTGTAAGTTAAAATGGCCTTCTCTTACCTCTTTTCTCCCTCCATTCTCAGGCCCATAACTTAATTTAGGACACCTTGGGATTCTCTTATCAGAGATTATTTAAGTCCAGGTCCAATTAGAAATAGAAACCACACTAATTTGTTCAGGGAAGTTTTATATAAAGACTTAAGTATAACAGAACATTGGAATAATGAGGGATTGTCTATTAAGTAAAGTGAACAAATGACTGTAGGAGTAGCAGAAGCACCATTGCACTTCGATCACCCAAGGACAAGGACTTCTGGGCTGAGATCTAGACATTGTTGAAGTGGGCAGATGAAGCTCACTACATGGCAGAAAAGTTTCTGTGGATTTGTACTGTAGAACTTGTCAGAAAGTTGCTTTCTGGAATGTGCTAGAAATCAAGCACAGGATGCTGAGGAAAGCTGTTCAAGAAGAAAAGTGTCTGGAAGCAGTCTGCTAGAGAACTGACTGGGGGAAGGAAGTGAGGGAAGTGGCTGCTGTCTGCCCACACTGCTGGAGCAGAGCCCTGAAGAATTAACTGCCCATGCCACATGCTGCAGAAGCTTGGTGGTAGAGAACCACAGTGTGCCACAGGAGTCAGCTAAGCAAGCATACCACAAAGCAAAGCCTTTCTTTCCTATAGTCATTCAGCATCCTTCAGTGCACACTGGTGAAAGAGAAGTATTTAAAGAGCCCAGGTCTGTTTTCTATAGAGAAGGAAAGGTGAATTTGGAACTGAAAAGCAATAAATTGATGACTGGAACCAGAGGTGATTTTGTGTTTGTTTTTGCTGGTGAAAATGTTAGAAGGGACTAGAATTGTAGCTCAGTTGTAGAACACTTGCTCAGTATGTGCAAGGCCCTGGATTTGATCCCTAGTATTGAAAATTAATTAACTTAATTACATTAAAATGTTTGAGACCTTGTTCTTAATCTCAGGTTTTCCCAGGGAGTCTATAAATGTTTTGAAAGCCCTAAAAAAGTGCTGAAGGCCATTGTTGTTCACAGAGTAGAGAGAAATGCCTTTTATCTTCCACACATTTACATAGCATCTGAGAAAAACGAATTGGAAAATGATATTTGTAACAGAGATTTTGATCATTTCTTACCAGTTCACTAATTTTTAATTGTTTAATCCTCTTTTATAGTTTGCCAGTCTGCTTCTTCAAAGAGAGTTTGCTAAGAAATATTACCAGTGTATTCTCTTCCCTCCCAGCCTTGTGCCTTTCTTAAAACAGTTTTCTTCCTTCCACTCTTCCTCTGGCTCACTGCTGCTCATACCTCATATTTTACTGCCACTTCCTTTAGGAAGTATTCCCCGACCCATCCAGAGTGAGCTGTGTTAATCCTCTGTGGTCTAGGATCCTGTTAAGCACACCGTATATTAAATGTCTGTTTGCCTCTATCACCACCTCCACAAAAAGTTTTATTAAAGATTTTATGGAGTGATCCTGTTGAGTTTACTGACTTAAAAAAATTAAGGAGCAAAAGGGTGGAGGGGTAAGGGGGTATAGCTCAGTGATAGACCACTTGCATAGCATGCATAAGGCCCTGGGTTTGATTCTCCAAGCCACACATATGTGTGTGTGTGTACACATACATGGAGTGAATAAAATGGGTTGTTATGATATTGCTTACTTTGATAGCTGTGGCAGGAGCTAATACCACATCCATTATACCTCAGACTGAATTTTTAATATTTGTTACAGACTTTTAGTTTTTCTTATTAAATTTATGGTATTATTTATATAACTATCACAGACCACCTTGAAATATCTGTCTCTTGCTTTCTTTCAGGTTCCTTTTTTGCCGGGAGATTCAGACCTTGATCAACTAACAAGAATATTTGAAACTTTGGGCACACCAACTGAGGAACAGTGGCCTGTAAGCTTTCATATATTTTCTTTGAATTGTATTTAGGATTCTGTAAAGTTACTTGTCATACGCTTTCTACAGTGCCTTCATGACTATTAAAGAAATTTCTTTATTGCTTTTTTTTTTTTTTTTTTTTTTTGTGGTGCTAAGGATTGAGCCCAGGGCCTTGCACATGCTAGGCAAGTGCTCTACCACTGAGCTACATCCCAACCTTTATTGTCTTAAATTACTAGTAATGTATCCTTATTACAAAAGTTCAAATTATAAAATACAAAAACGAAAACATTAAAATTGTGACATTCTATTCAACATCTTATGTTCTTATAGTCTTTCTCCCCACTTTTCCAAGTTACTCATTGCTCACAGTTTAGTGTAAAGCTGTGCTATGAGTGTATGCTTACAAACATACACAGTAGGATTGCAGTTACTTTTATTCAGTCTTTAATAAAAATAAGGGCTGGGGCCAGGCTAGGATCTGTAATCCTAGCTACTTGAGAAGCAGAGATCAGGATGCTTGAGGATCCAGGCCAGCCCAGCTAAATAGTTTGTGAGACCCTATTGAAAATACCCACCACAAATAAGGGCTGATGAGTAGCTCAAGTGGTAGAGAGCCTGCTTAGCAAATGTGAAGCCCTGAGTTCAAACCCAAGTACTGCCAAAAAAAAAAATTTTTAAATGGGGGCTGGGGATATAGTTCAGTGCTAGAGCATGTTTATCATTAACATGCTCAAGGCCCTGGTTTAACTCTCAGCTCCAAAAGAAAAAAAAGTTGGGCAAGGCAGCTCATGCTGTTCAGGAGGTGGAGATCAGGAGGATTGAGGTTCAAAGTTAAAAAGTTACCAAACCCTATCTCAACAAATGAGCTGAGTGTGGTATTATGTACTGTAATCCCAGCTCTATGAGAGACATAGGTAGGTTGATCTCATCCAGGCCAACCCTGGCAGACTTCAAACCCCAGTACTGCCCTTTCCCCACCCCCATCCCCCAAAAAGAAAAGAGAAAAAAAGGAAGAGATCACACTTTAGTTTTGTTTTGCTAAGAACATGGCTCTTTTTGCTTAACATAAATTGCTGATCTTTTTCTTTAAATGGCTATGCAATATATTCTCTCTCTTGTTTTTTTGAGACAGGGTCTTGTCATATAAACCCAGGCCACCCTTGAACTCATGATCCTCCTACTCAGCCTCTCATGTGCTGAGATTACACCCATCTTGAGAATATTCTCTTACGGCTATTTCATGTTAGTTAACCAATGCCTTCTTGATAGATTTATGTATATTTATAGTATCATTAACATAATGAAGATGTTACAGTTTTATGATTATTTTATTTCATTATATTATCTTAAAGAAAGATATAAAGCCAGGTACAGTGGTATACTGATACAGTGTCAGCACTGAGAAGGCTGAGGCAAAAAGATTGAGCCCAGAAGTTCTAGACCAGCATGCACTACAAAGCAAGATCCTGTCTCAAAAAAAAAGAAAGAAAAGACACTAAATTTGTTGTAAAATTTGTAGCAATTTAACTTGCTAAATTTTACATTACAGTTCAGTAATATATTCTCATTTACTCATTCTTCAAATAAAATTGTAGAACTTTAGGTTTTCCTTTACATTGTAGCCCAGGTTCTGAGAAATAAATGTTAGAAAAGAGAAAATTTGGTCTGGAGGTGTGGCTAAAGTGCTTGCCTAACAAGCATGAGGCTCTACTGCTTGAGCCATGCCTCCCACCCCATTTTGGTGTTTTGAGACAGGCTCTTGTCCTATAGCCCAGGCTGGCCTTGAACTTGTGATCCTCTTGCTTCCTAATGCTGGGTTTATAGACTTGTACCACTGCACCCAGCTTCTAGATTTTAGTTCTGACCAAGTTTATTTTACCAGTTTTTCCATTAATGGATCATGCATTTGGTGTCGAGTTGAAGAAGATTTTTTGCCTAGATCAAAGATTTTTCTGACAAGTTTTTGGAGGCTTTTTCCCTAAAAGTTTTGTTTTGTTTTGTTTTTGGTGGTACTGCGTGTTTGAACTCAGGGCCTCACAGTTGCAGGCAGGCGTTTTACCACTTGAGTCACGCCCCCAGCCCTTTCCTTGTGAAGGTTTTTTTGAGATAAGATCTCTGGAACTGAACTGTTTGCTCAGAGCTGGCTTTAAACCTCAATTCTCCTGATGTCTGCCTTCTGAATAGCTAGCATTACAGGCATGAGCCCCCAGTGCCTGGCTAGGCTTCTTTTTTTTTTGCCTTTGTATGTCTAAGTGCTCCAGCACCATCTGCTGAAAAGATTTATTTTTGTTGACTTGCTTTTGTACCTTCTTTGGGCAAATACTTCTGGATTTCTGGGTCTTCTGTAGTGTCCCCTTGATCCGTGTGTCTATCAATACCACAGCCTTAGCCAGGTATGGTGGCACATGCCTAAAATCCAGCTGTTTGAGAGGCGGAGGCAGGATGGCAAGTTTGAGGCCACCCCAGGTAAAAGTTATCTAGACCCTCTCCCCAAAACAAACTACAAAAACAGGGCTGGGAGAAAGCCTGCTAGCCTATTACACAGAAAGTCTTGCGTTCATTCCCTAGCACTGCAAGGAGAAAAAACCCTACAGTCTCAAAGCAATTATATATTAAGTCTTGAAATCAGGTAGAATAATAATTCTCACTTTTTTCTTTTCTAAATTGTTTCAGCTACTCTAGTCTTTTGCCTTTCTGTGTAAATTTTAGAATATCCAGTCTATATGTATATTAATTTTGTCAACAGTTTAATAAGGGTTACATTAAACTTGTATCAGAGAATTAATTTCCTTGCTGTGTTGACTCTTCTCACCATTTTACGTGGATCTCTATGTCATAAGCATTGAGTAAATAGCTTTTGGTAAATGAGTCTATACATGTTTTGTTAGGTTTTTTTGTTTTTTTAACCTATCCTTTATTTCTTTCTAGTATGATTGTAACATGTTGTTAATCTTGGTGTTCACATATTCATGGTTATATATAAAACTACAATCTTTTAAAAAAATATTTATCTTATGTCATGTAGCCTTACTTTACTCTGTAGTCTAGAGTTTTATTTCTTTTTTTTAGGATTTTCTACTTAGATTATCATGTCATCTGCAAATATGAGTTTTGTTTCTTTATTCCATCTATATGCCTTTAATCCTTTACTTAAACTTGAACTATCAAAATATTTTTGCAGGACATGTGTAGTCTTCCAGATTATGTGACGTTTAAGAGTTTCCCTGGAATCCCATTGCAACACATCTTCATTGCAGCAGGAGATGACTTGCTAGATCTCATACAAGGCTTATTCTTATTTAACCCATGTACTCGAATTACAGCCTCACAGGTATTTTAGCATGTTTTCTCTATATTAGAAAATATTGGGGAAGTCTTCACAGTAGCATTGATACAATAAGAGTTGACTTTCATAAATAATAAAAAACTTTGTGTCTTTATCCCAAACTACAAACTCTGTTCAGACTGGTATTAAATTATTTTATGTAGAAATAATTAAAGGAGAGTTTATACTTGCTTGGAAACATACATGTATAGATATCCGTATTTTATTATTTTTTTTTTGGCAGTACTAGGTTTGAACCACTCATTAATTGGCTTCCGTAGCTTACCTATAGATGAAAAAAATCAAGGCTTTTGTATTTGTTAAGAAATTAGTGTGTGTCAATTGCACTCTTAATATGTTAATTTAAATCTTGTGGCAAGCCTAATACTGCATTAAATGCAGGTCAGAAATGCATACTGGTCATTGTTAGTCAGAAAGTATAATGGAGAAAAAAAGGTATAGTCAGATACAATTGCATGCTTACTAGAAATTGAAAGATTCTAGCAATAAAACATAAACTGAAACTGACAGTTATTTAAAAGAAAGAAGATTCAAGCTGAAGAAAAATTTGGAAGACCAAGAATATCTGCTCTTAAAAGAAGGGAGAGCTGGGAATGTAGCTCATTGGTAGAGTACTTGACTACCATACATAGTCTTTGGTTCAATCCCTAGCACCACCAAATTAAATAAAGAAGGGAGAGAAAAAAATAGTGAAAATAAACTGAAAAATGGAGGCAGTTTAACAAACAAAAATTTAAGCCTTGCAGACTAGGTTTAAAAAATTTTCTTTGTTATAAAAACAAAGCCACCTAAAAAGGGTACTATCACAAACACTCAGTTGGAGCATAGCAATGCAGAAATGTAATACAGTACAATGATTTGATCTTGCAAAGGCAGAAACTAATTAAAATTAAATTTCACAGGTTTTCATACCTAACATAACCTATCAGTACACACAATGTGTCAAGTATATGAAGTGATTTTTTTTCTCCCTTAGGTTTGGTATAGACTAAATCATTTGGTATAGACAAAATGCATTTACTTTTCTAAGTCTTCTCACTATAGCAGTACATGGTATATTAGTATATAAACATACTTGATATTTTACCAGTTAAAATTAACATTCTGACTTAAAACTTACTGAAAAATACTTGTAATAACCTATGTGGGTAGAATTTTGTTAGATTGGGTTATATTTTGATAGAATTTTATAAAATGGATTTTAGGGTGGTAGAGTGGTTCAAGCTGTTAAGAGCACCTGCCTAGCCAGGGTAAGGCCCTGAGTTCAAACGCCAATGCTGCTGCTACTGCAAAAAAAAAAAAAGGGTTTTGTCTCACGAATATCTGCATTAAAGTTGAAATAAGATACCTTTCCTTTCTTAGATCTCTGTATATTCCAGAATCAGTTTAATTTACTTATAATACTGTTATAGCTTATAAGTAATACTTTAGAGGGCTGGTGGAGTGGCTTACGTGGTAGAGCACCTGCCTAGCAAGCACAAGCCCTGAGTTCAAACCCCAGTGCTGCCCCACCCCACCAAAAAAAAGGATGAAACTATTTTTCTTGGAACTGTGAACCCAAGTAAAGAAAATACATTATACGACATTGGACTGGTGGTTAATATAAATAACCTTTGACCAGTCCTTCCAAGGAAAATTTCTTCCCATTTACAATGGATTGTCGTATTGTAATTCATTGGTTCCAACCTATTGCATCTTAGAAAGCCTTTAAAGAATTTGTTTTCGTTATTTGGAATTTGAATGCATATGGATGTTGTGACAAACTTGTAAGTTCTTTTTAAGCAAGTTTCTATTTTGAACTATACAGCTCATAATGTTTAGAGAACCAAAATGTACAGTATTGCATTAGTACTGTCATTGACAGTACTAGTCAGTTTAGTGCACAATTAACATAGGCTATTCAACTGTGAAAACATTAGAAGGGAATCTCTTTCTTATGGTAATTGAATTATCAGCCAGTCTGAAGGTGCTAGATGGTTTTTTGTAGTAATCTGCGTGTCCAAATACTTAACACTAATATTTCTTTGTTTTGGGAGTAGGGTTGTTCACATGGTATTTTTAATGTTCTCAACAATTCTGGAGTTTGTTTTAATATATACAATACAGTTACTCACATAAAATCTTACTTTGGTTTCTTTTCTTTGAAAAGGCATTGAAAACTAAGTACTTTAGTAACCGGCCAGGACCAACACCTGGCTCTCAACTGCCAAGACCAAACTGTCCAGTGGAAGCCTTAAAGGAGCAGTCAAATCCAGCCATGGCGACAAAACGGAAAAGAACAGAGGCCTTGGAACAAGGTAAAAATCCACATGCTTATAAGAAACCAAATGACATCAGAAAGCATAGTAACTGAAATGGCAGCTAAGAAAGGTAGCTTGTGAGCTACCTTTACTTTTTTGTATTTACTTTTATAAGTTGTATAAAATAGAATGCTATTAAATGTTTGCTCCCATTGAGGGTACTTCAGGCACTTTTGACTACTCCTCACGTTGTGAGAACTATTGAGGTGTATCTTCTTTCCATAAATTCCTATATGCTTAATGTTTAACAAGTGCCAGTAAGTAAAGTAATGGAGTTGGAAAATACAGGGACTGCTTAAAATACTAGAAGACTAAATGCAAACCACCTTTTTGTTTTGTTTTGCTTTAGGAGGATTGCCCAAGAAGCTAATTTTTTAGTTACAGAGACCATGGACAGTATTTTACTACTGAAGGAAATAGTCCAAAAGGCAAATAATGGAACAATAGTAAACATTAAATAAATGCTGTAGAAATGAATTTGTAAATATTCTATACATGTAAAATATGTAAAACTGGGTGCTATTTTATTAAATGTATTTTAAAATAAAAATGGGAAGTTTAGGTCTCTGAAATGTAGATTTAAGAATGCATTAGGGAAACCCTAATAAAAATAATTACCAAAAAAAAAAAAAAGAAAAAAACAAAGCAAGGAAAAGGATTATCAGTTATTTTGAAGCTCTGGCCAATAAAATAATAAAGTATCATAAATTTATAGGAGCCAGGGGTTTTGTGTATTTTTAAATAAATATTTGCATTGTGGCAAATATTTACTACCCAGACTTAGCAAATATTAACACCCTAGATATACTAAAATAAGCAAATTGCAGTATAAATTTAAGCAAATGGTACAGATAAAATTGATAGAGTATTAATACTTTATCCCATTCGGTATTTTTTTGTTGTTTTTACTCTTCTCATGGGAAATGGCTCTCAGGAAATCAGTACATATCTTCCCATGGTCTCATTCTGCTATGTAGTAATGATAATGTATGCAGCAGTGTTTTGGGTTTCAAAATTGAATATGAATGACACTATATTTCATACTGTGATTTTTTTTCAACTTTTTTTTCTTCCACATTAATGTACATAAATCTAATTAACTTGGTTTTTTTGTTGTTATTGTTGTTTGGCGGTATGGGGTTTGAATTCAGGGCCACCTGAGCCATTCCACCAGCCCTAACTAACTTGCTTTAACTGCCTTACAATATAATAATATAATAGATCTCATATATATAACACTATCCATGCTTTATTTATGGGCTGTGTTATTTTTCCATTGCTATGTAAAAATTACCATAAAATGTAGCAGCTTAAAGTAACACAAATTTGGGACTCTGGATGTAGCTCAGTGTAGTACTTACCTAGCATTTATGAGGCCCTGGCTTCATTCCCAGCACTGCTAAATACAGAAGTAAAGTAACACAGATTTATTTCTTCACAGTTCTCAGGTGAAGTTTGTTCAGTTGTGGGGTTTTTTGTTTTGATTTTTTATTTTATAAATTATACTGGAGTTTGAATTCAGGGTTTTACACTTTCTAGGCAAGCACTCTACTGCTTAGGCAATATCCCCAGCCTTCTGTGTTTTTTATTTAGGGTTTCACAAGGTCAAAATTAAGGTGTTGGTTAGATGAGATCTTATATGAAGACTGTAGGGGCCTCAAAACCCCACCTCCCCACCTGTTCTCCCAGCTGGGTTAAATGGTGACATTGACATAGACTAATAGTAGCTAGGATTACAGGTGTGAGTCACCAGCACTCATCCCAGAGTGGTGTATTTTTACCTCTTTCAAGGCTCTAGGGGTAATCTGCTCCTGCAGGGTTTTTTTTGGCAGGGGGAGAGCTGAGGTTTTGAACTCAGGGCTTTGCCCTTATAAAGCAGGCTTTCTCCTGCTTGAGCAAAACCTCCACTCCATTTTACTCTGCTTATTTTGGAGATGGGATTTCAAGAACTGTTTGCCCGGGCTGGCCTCAAACCTCTTATCTTCCTGATCTCACCCTCCCAAGTAGCTAGGAGTATAGGCATAAACTACTGCACCGAGCAAGGAGTTCTATTTTCTAGGGCCTCATGTATGTTAAGTGAGTGCTGTACCACTCAGCTACATCCCCAGTGCCAGTTTTTACAGTTTTGAAGCCCCAAGCATTGTGGCTGTTAGCCAGGGGCTTCTCTCGGCTTTTTTTTGAGACAGGTATTTTGTTGCCCAAGCTGGCCTTGAACCTGTGACCCTCCTGCCTCAGTCTCCTGACTAGCAGGGATTACAGGCTTGTTCTACCATACTCGGCTCTCTAAGTTTGTTAAGGCACCTCACATGTCTTGTCATGTAGCACTCACCATCTTCAAGCTAGCAACAAAGCATTGAGTCCTTGTGCCCCAAATCCTCATGTGCTACCACAAGCAAAAACTACTTTAAAAAAAAAAGCTCCCTGATTTGGCTATCCATATATTAAGGTGAGTTCACCTAAGATTTTAATTTCATCTTAAAAATACCTTCATCCCAACATAGCAATGGATCGCATCAGAAAAGGAATATTGGAAGGGCCATTTTTAGAATTCTGCCACATGGACATTTAAGTTGTTTTCAGTTTTTTGTAATTATTAGAAATGCAATGTTTATGCATATGCATGAGTTTCTCCAATATATGTACTTCTTGATTGCATCATCTAGTCCTTTTGCAGGCATTCAGGATCCTGTGATGCATATTTCATCCAAGACTGGAAATAGCAAACCAGGAAATGGGGACAATAGCTCAAGTGGTAGAGTGCTTGCCTAGCTTGCATGAGGTACTTGGTTTAATTCTCCAATATCACCCAAAAAAAAAAAAAAAAAGGGCAGAACAGTCAAACTCAGAGTTAAGATCTGGCTGGCTTCAAAGCTACATTAAGCTGAGTTAGTTGGCAACTGCAACAAAGTTGTAAGCATCCCCTTGGAAGAGTGGTCCAGGAGATGAGTGCCAAAGGAAATCTGAGGACACTCCGTGTGTCTAACAAATGCATTTTGCTTTATTTACTTGTTGTATCTTAGGGTTATACTATATAAATACATATCACACGTACAGCTGTACCATTATGTAGGTAGTTTTTATACTAGTGAACCTTTATATAATTTAGAAACAAATGCTTATTTTTGTAAGCATAACATAAAATAGCCATTTAAGATATCTGTTCTAGCCTTAATACATTTATAAAAGAAATTTCTAACTGTATACAGGATCCTAGCTGGATCATGAACTTTGTAGATTCTAACTTTTATTGTAAAGTATAATATATGTGTGCCCTTTTTCTTTCCTTTATGATTGTTTTTCTTTAATGTATGCTCATAAATTTTTCCAACAGAGAAATACAGAGATAGTAATATTTTCCTTCCATTCCTTTTCATGTCCTTCTCCCTTCCTTTTATACTTCATATCAGAAAAGTTTAGTAGGTATTCTTACTTTCCTCTGTATGTGTACATCTTTGTGCATGATGTATGCATCAGCATACCTGATTTTTCTCTAAATGAAAATGTGGCCATGTTTCACTTGTGGCACTCTTCCATGAAGGTATGTAGAGATGCACTTCTAGTACAGATGTGCATTACTGGCCTTGTTTCCCTATGCGCTAACATTTAGGTTCTCCCATATTTTTTACAATAATGCTATAATGAAAATCCTTGTAGAATGACTGCTGTGACTTGTAGGTTTTCATTTCCCTTAGTTCTACTTAATAACTCAAATAGAAATATAGAAATGAGTACGATTTCAGAGCAGAATTTTCGTTTTTCTGTCCAACACCTTCCTATACTTGCCCCTTAGTGGGGTTTGACTTTAGGCCTCATGCTTGCCAGGTAGGTAGGTGCTCTACCACTGAGCCATGCCACCAACCTTTTGTTGTTGTTGTTCTTGCACAGTCCTGGGAGCAAACCCAGGGCCTTAAAACAAAGTGTGCTAGGCAAGCACTGAGGTACATCCCCAGGCCAGAGCAATATTTTCTAATACTAGTTGGGGAAGATAGTAGTAATTGCTCCTGGGGGGTGGGGTACCATAATCCAAAAGCTTGGAAAATGCTATGTAGTTTTCCAAACAGTCACTATGTTCTTTATGAAGTAGACCAGTAGATGTTAAGAAGTCTGATTACAAAATGCAAAAAACGGAAACATGGAAATACCAACTACTCATTTTCAATTTAGGGGAAATCTATGAAGACACCTGTTTTTTTGCTCCCTAAATGTTCCTTATCTATAACTTCATATTATTTCTTTGAGGTAAATTACATAAATGCATTCACACAATTCTTTTTTTTTTTTTTCTTCCAGTTCTGGGGATTGAACCCAAGGCCTTTTAAGTATTATCTCTTTAATTCTCAGTGCTTCATAGCAAGTACAGTCATACATAACTTGACAAGGCCACATTCTGAGAAATGCACTTAGACAATCTTATCATGAAAACAGTGTATTTACACAAACTGTGACTCTGACATGTGGCATATGACTTAATACCTCATGATTAGAAAATTGCAGTGGTTTTTTCATTTTCCAGTGACCCCAATACATTCTGATCTGACATCCAGATCTTAATTTATATAAAATTACATGGCAGGCAAAAGTCTACGCCTAGATAGAATTCATTTTCGCTCAGGCCCTGACTAGATGTAGCCTTAGGCAGCTTCTTCAGACCTTCTGCCCTGAACTGTCATATCCACTCCACAGGACATAATGAGAGGGAGCACTATTAAACATCTAGTAGATTTGTCTAGAAATCTGCAGATTTGTTTATAAAATGTTACCACTCTGACCAAAAATTGCTATAAAAGTTGCTGGTAATTTCTCTGAATATACTTTGTAACTTTATTGAAGTGGAGTGTAAGTATTACATTGTTAATAAGTTGAGAAGAAATATTGTTAGTAAGTATAATTTTTGTTTTGGTTTGCTTTTTTGGCAATACTGGGAGTTTTACTCTTGCTAGGTAAGTGCTCTACTACTTCAGCCACACCTCTAGCTTTTTTTTGGTATAGTTATTTTTTGAATAGGATCCCATATTTATACCAGGGATATTTTCCAGGCCAGGTTGAACAATGATCTCCTATTTAAACTTCCTGTATAGCTGGGATGACAGGCACACACCACCGCACCCAGCTTTTTTATTAGTTGAAATGGGGTTTCACTAACTTTGCCCAAACCCGTCCTGAATGGCAATCTTCTCTATCTCTTCTTCCTGATCTCTGCCTCCCAAGTAGCTAGGATTACAGGTGTGAACTACTGTGCCCAGCCTTGTTTTGTTTGAGAGGTTCCCATTCTATAGCCCAGGTGGGCCTTAAACTCTCAATTCTATTGCCTCAGCCTCCTGAGTGCAGGATTACAGGTATTTCACCATACCTGGCAGTATAATTGTATAAATTTATATATATATATACACACATATGTAATTTGTTTGTTTTTCCCAGAATGATTTTTTTGTTTATAAGATGCTGACCAACATTGAAAATATCATAAAATATAGTAATTTATAAATGAAATGTCAATACAGAATACCAACAAATTTCTTATAGAAAACGTAGGAAAAGTTTGATTATAATTAAACTAACATGGAAAACATACAACTTTTCAAGATGTAGCAATATTTGTGCCTTTTCAAAGGATCTTTCATGTGCTGGGGATGGAATGAAGAGCCTTGCCCATGCTAGGCAAGTACTCCATCACTGAGCTACACTTCCAGCCCAAAATCTCTTGACGTTAACTGCTCTCAGTTCTAATTTCATCTGGTTTGTTTTCAGAATATGATACTCAGTGGTAAAGAACGGGACCGTTTAAGAGTTTTTGAGTAGTTTAGATCTGTTTGAAGGTGCTGAACTGAACGAATGCAACCCACGGAATCAAAGATTTGGGAACCTGAATGTACAGGATCATGCAAAACAGAGAATTCTGAAGTTTTATGCCAGGAGTTCTTGAATGGGGCGTTCTCTTTCATAGGACATTTTTCTTTCTTCTCGTTTGAGCCAGTGTCTTTGTCTTCCAATGCCCGAGCAAGCATGTAACTGACTTTTCTTTGATGAGCCAGTGCTTCCTCTTTATCATTCAACTGTATGCACAGAAATTTAAAATGTACCAACTGGTCACTAAGTCATAGAATCTATTCAGAGAAAGGAATACTGCATTTTATCAAAGTATTCAACCCTACATTTGCAAATAAAGTCAGTGTATATAAATAAATAAGTCATCACCTGGTTCCCAAGGTTATGCTACATTTGAGAATTGTTCTTTAAAAACTTTAGATAGAAGCAACTTCAGTATTCTTTTAGAAATAAGCCCGTTGATATTACATAAATTAGACTTAAGTATGTTTATTTAAAAAACCTGAGCCATTGTCTTAGCTGAGTCACCTGTGGAAGGGTGTAATGGGACTGTTTTCCAGGTTGTGGTTATGATAAAGGATGTAGTGGCTCAGGAAGTGACTTGTACACTTAAATGCCGGAGTAAATAGCCCGTCCCAAGCTGTATATAAAATGCAGGCAACAGAGTTGGCTTGAGGGAGTTAAAAGCCCCTCTTTTCAGAGGTGAACTTTTAAACATGCACAGAAGGAATATGGGAGAAGTGAATTTGGAGAATGGTACCCCAACTGGAAAGAGGGCAAGTACAGCTTTGAATCAAGAAGAGGCAGGTAGACTAGATTAACTATACCTCCAACAAAGAAAGAGTGAAAGAAAGTACTAACCAAATCTATTAGCATCTTCAAGACTTCCTGAGGGTTGTCCAGGTCTTCAGCCATCTTAGAGTCATTCTCTGAAGGGAGCATACTCAATAGTTTCTGCCCTAAGGTCTTCTTACTCCTTAGAGATGAATATCCTAAAATTAAACATGAAAATGCAGCTGAAGCTGGGTGCAGGGGGCTCACAACTGTAATCCTAGTTATTGGGAGGCTTAGATCGGGAGGATTGAGGTTCAAGACCAGCCCCTACAAATAGTGTGAGACACCCCATCTCCAAAATAACCAGAGCAAAATGGGCTAGATGTGGCTCAAACAATAGAGCACCTGCTTTGCAAGAGCAAAGCCCTGAGTCCAAACCCCAGTCTCACCAGAAAAAAAATTATATACACACAGGCACACACATTTATTGATGTACTTTAGTAAAAGGTATTTGTAAACTTAGGCTTATTAATTCCTAAATCAGTCCAAAGGTTGCTATCTCTGAGACCACTAGCATGATGTAGTAGGAAGAACATGGATTTGTGGGAGGGGGGCACACTTGGGCACATCACACCCACAGCTGCTCCTCAGCACCAGCTGGTGGCTGCATGAGAGTGCAGTCTGTCACTACGTCATCGCAGACTTAAAGAGCAGCAGAAGCTCAGACCTATAATCCTAGCTACTCAGGAGGCAGAGATCAGGAGGATCGAGGTTCGAAGCCAGTTCAGCAAATAGTTGGTGAGCCCCTATCTTGAGAAAACCTTCACAAAAAAGAGCTGGCAGAGTGGCTCAAGGTGTAGGCCCTGAGTTCAAACTCTTAATACTGCAAAAATAAAATAAAGAGCAGCAGAAATCTTCCAGTTTTAAATGTCAGGTGCTATTCCACATTCTTTACAAACACTGCAGATCCAACAACAAAAAATGTCTTCAGGACACAGAAGCCTCTGAGCCCATGAAGAATATGCTTAAGAGCCCAAAAGTCCTGCACCAAGTCCTTGTCTAGCCACTTTAAGATGAGTTTTTCTAACCTTCATTTTTTTTTTAACCGCTGCAATGAGAATGTGGAGAAGCGAATAGGGAGTTACTACTGTTCAATGGAACAGGATTTCTGTTTGGAAGATGAAAAGTTCTGGAGCTGGATGGTGGTGATGACTGCACAGCTATGTCAATGTACTTAATGCTACTTAAAGACAGGTAAAATGGGAAACTATGGATATTATATCACGAAAAAAGACACCCTTGTGGGGGTAATGGAAATATTCTTTATCTCAATGGTGTGACTGTTTACTTACGATATACATCTGTCAAGGACTATTGTTTTGTTTTTTGGGGTTTTTTTTGGTGGGGCTGGGGTTTGAACTCATGATCAGGTAGGTACTCTGCCACTTGAGCCACTCCACCAGTGCTGGTGGGACTACTGTTGACTCTAAACTTGTGCAGTTTATTAACGTGAATTAAACCTCAACAAAATTGAAACCTATGTCAATGAATTTGAAAATCTTAAAAAAAAAACAAAACAAAAAAAACGCATAGTTAAAAAAAACCAAACATCTAGCCCTTGTATTGGAATGATAAGATTCAGCATCTTGAAGTATGTACACTGATTTTTATCTGTAGAATGAATGTAATTTGTAGAGGATGAAACAATGTTGATGTACTTCAGAAATCTCAGCACTCGGGAGGCAAAGGCAGGAGGATTAAGAGTTTGAGGCCAGCCTGGGGTACATCATGAGACCCTGTCTCAAAAAATAAGAAAGTACAGATTTTGAAATTACACAGAGGAAAATTTGAGAATGTTTTTGGGATGGTCTACAAATGGTCTTCATAGAAAACTAAGAGCAGATGAGGAACAATCCCCTTCCCACCCATTGAAGGTTCAGATTGCTCTGTCTTTTTCTTGAAAGGAGCTTATGGCAAAGAGGAAAAAGCAGACAAGTTGATGTACTAATCAGCTTTGATAACTGGATGAGTCTTTGGGGGATTTTTTTAATCTTTCCTGTTTTTTTTTTTTTTTCTGGCAGTACTGAAATTTGAACACATGGCCTCATGTTTGTAGGCAGGTGCTCTTGAACCAGTCTGCGGCCCTTTCTTGTGTTGGGTATTTTCGAGATAGGATCTTGAGAACTATTTGCAGGGCTGGCTTCTGACTTCAAACTGCAACACTCCTGATCTCTGCCTCCTAAGTAGTAGCTAGGATTACAGGTATAAACCACTCGTGTCCGGTTTTTTTGTTTGTTTTTGGTTTTTTTGAGATGGGGTCTTGCTATATAGGCCAGGTTGGCCTTGAACTTGAGGGTCTCCTGCCCTAGCATCACCTCACTGGCTTTATGTCTCTATTTTCAATCTAAAAAAAGAAAATGCCTATAACCTGAGAAGTTGTCTAAGCTGCCACAGCAAAAGCAAAGTTGGTACTTATAAATGTTACTAAGCATAAGAATATAACCTATACCAACCATCCTACACCTCTTCAGCTTATTGAATATACTACTAAAGTGAATCAAAGTCTTGTCACTTATAAACTCTGCTAAAATTAGTTTAGATTTGTAAAAGCTTTAAAAGATAAACTGATTATTTTGTGGTGCTGGGAATGAATCCCGGTAGTTATACATGCCAACTAGTTGTGCTAATGATAAGCTACACTCCCAGCCTGAATTTTTCAGTTTTATGAGGTAGGGTTTTACTATGTATCCTGTGCTGTCCTGGCACTTGCTATGTAGCCCAGGCTGGCCTCAAACTTAATCTTCCTGTCTCTGCTTCCTGAGTGTTGAGATTATAGGCATACACCACCACACCTGGTACTTTATAATTGCTAAGTGTTTAAATAAATCAGAGCTACATGTGAAGTTTCAGCTATATAGCCCCATATACATTGAATTAGCCATGATTCATTAATTTTTTATTATAACTCAAACCAACTAAAAATACATGTGAGTACTACCATTATGATTTATAGTTACCATCCTCTTTAGGGTGCCTCCAACTTATCCATTTTGTTGCTTTTTTACATATTTTACCCATTTGCGTCAATCTTAATGCCTGGTCATTTTTCCTCATTAATTGTTGCTCAAATGCAATTCTGAATGCATCTGCCATTACGTAAGCTTCTTCTTTACTCTTCTGCAAAAGTGCCAGCTGGTTTTAAAAGAAAGTTTGGAGGTGTTAGAGGCAAAACTAGAACAATCCCTTGCCTGAATGCTCAAATTAGCATATACTGTCTTCCTGCCTTGCAACAATCTGTTGCCTGTTTTGAACGTAACTTGTCTGCTTAAACTACAACTTGCCCATTCTAGCAGCCCACTCTGATCCAGATCACCAGTAGGCTCCCTGTGGACTCCCTAATTGAACTCTTGGAACTCACTACCCCAGCTAAACCCTGAATGTGCTCTTCCCAAATTCTGGAGGAAGAGTTCAGCTAAAAGAAGGGAGGATGCCAAAGCCTGCATTTCAATCCAGCCTTAGGTCATTGCAGACAGTACCACTGGACACCTTCCCAACACCACAGCTGTCTGTGACTCTGGTCCATGTAATGCTGTACTTTCTGTTCTTCTTTTTTCTTTTTCTCTCTTTTTTTTTTTTTTTTTTGAGACAGGGCATTATTGTACAGCCCAGGCAAGCCCCAAATTTGTTACCCTCATGTCTTAGCTTCCTGAGTGCTAGGATTATAGGCATATGCCACCACTGCCTGGCCTTATGCTTTTCTTAATGGACTGATTGTAAAGTTTAGCTGTTAGTTTTCCAGTGTAGTCTAAAGGCTCTAAATTTCATACCTACAAATAAGGCAGAACATTTTCACAACTTTACCAAATTAAAAATTTGGTTTACAAATATGCCATATTGGTAATTAAAGTCCAATTATAATGACAGCTATCAACTGATTAAACCCTGGGTATGTTCATGGCACTGTGTCAAACACTGTATGTCTGTTTCCTCTATTCTCACAACAACCCTCTAAGGCAGTTATTACCCTTTGTCTAAATGATGGAGCTAAGATGCACACCTAGGCCTGGCTTCCTTCTGCTGTACTTTGGTGCTTTTCAAATAAGCTCCATGCTCACCTCCCCATTAATCAGAAATAACATTAGTGATTTTAAGCTTTCCCTCTTTTATATAGGAATTTTAGGGCTATATACCATAAAAAATACTAGCTACAAACTTAGACAAACAACTTTACATGGCTTCAAATATCATGCCAAGTACTATTTGTGTCTCAGAACCAGGTAAACAAAAATCTTTTAAGTTAATTCTATCACATAGAAGTAAACCAGTGACTACTAGGTGGAATTAATTATTCTACACATCTCCATTTAGTCTACTATTAATAGAGAAACAGAGCCAAAGCTTCTGCTATCGTGATAATGTCGTAGATACCTCGTGTTTGAGCTGAAGAACCAGTTTCCGGGTGGATGCCGCCATTTTAGCACAAGAACAGGGGCTCCCTCCAGGGCCGTGACACAGGCAGGCTCCGAGGACTGCCAGCTTGAACCCAAAAGCATTACCCCCATTAGGAACTGACACATAACACAAGCATCCCACACATACCATGCAATCACAATTCAAGCAACTGATCCACAGACACTGAAAAGGAAAAAAAAATAGAACAAAAGCTGAGACCAGGATTTCAGGATCCAAGTGGAAATTAACTACAAATGTAAATGAATGTCATTCTTGCAACAAAAAGTTCAAGGTATTGTGCCTGCCTTCTTTTTACTCTGAAAACCTTTATCTAGGCATCAGTCTCATAGTTTTGAGTTTCTGGCAAGAAGTTTGCCTAACAATTGTAGTTAAAATTCACATCTACAACATGACTTCCTGACACTGGCTTCGAAGTTCCCAACAAGTACACGGGATTTTAAATTGCCAAAGAAGAAAATAATCATCCTTACTCAATCACTCCTTAAAAAGAAAAATACTCTGGCCAGGCAAGGTGGCTCATGTCTGTAATCACACCTACTCAGGAGGCAGAGATTAGGAAGATCATAATTTGAAGCCAGCCCAGGCAGAAAGTTTACTTTGTTCTATTTTTCCTTTTTTGCTGCTACAGGTTGAGTAATACTTACCTGAAATGCCTGGCACTAGAAGTGTTTTGCATTTGGGAATTTTTAGGTTTCAAATATTTTAATATACACAGTGAAATATCTTGGGGATGAGATCCAAGTCTAAGCACAAAATTCATTTGTTTCATATATACCTTAGACACACAGCCTGGAGATAATTTGATTTGATATTTTTAGCGTACCTGTGTTTTGACTTCCATTTCTCTCTAAGGAGAATGGTGCTTACAAGTGTCACGTGAGGTCAGGTGTGGGATTTCCACTTGTGGCACGTGTTGGTGCTCAAAAGGCTCTGATTTTGGAGCATGTCAGATTTTACCTCAGCAGTAGAATGAGGTGATCATAAGCAGACTCTAAACCCAGTCTTCCTAAGGACAAATTAGTAGCTGTGTGACTTTGGGCAAATCCCTTACTCCCTCAGTGCCTCTGTTACTCCATTTGTAAAGTATGATTAACTTAGCACCCACTCTGTGCGGTAGATGTAAGGACTAAATACATCAATCTATATGAGCCACTTAGACAACACTTGGCACTTGCTGAGCACCATGCTAGTGTTTACTAGTATTGAAAACAACTGTTGTTGCTTTTCTTAATAATCTACAATGAGTAAGAGGCTGCAGTTACTTCTTATGAATCCCAGGACCCTTTGTACCTTATTAGTCAGAACCCTACATCGGAAGCCATTAACAACACAGCAAATCTTTGTTCTGAATTTGGCTTAACCAAGCCTGCCTTGTCACCTTGGGAAAATAACTGGACTGGACTGGAGGTGTGGCTCAAGTTGTAGAGTGCTTGCCTAGCATGCCTGAGGCTCTGGGTTCATCCCCAGCATCCTCCCTACCCCCCAAAAAAGTAACTGAACTTATCCAAGTCTTAGCTGGAAAACAGCAACTTTGCAGCTGTCAGGAGACCACTGTGAGGATTAGATAAAGTAACATGGGACAATTCCCTTAAACTGTACACTCCAACCCAAGAGTGAGGCACTACTCACACAGCTTCTGCTGCAGGACAGAAGCAGCCGGTACATTCCCTGATGTCAAGAATGGCAGGCCTGAGGGCCTGGTAGCCAGGTGGGAAGAACTGACCTGGGCAAACCCACGGGCCTTACTCACCCTATCTCAGATGGCTAAGTGTGGTGGTGTCCTAGGACAGGTATCAGGCCAGGAAAGGACAGCAGAAAAGGTCCCTCCTGGAGCTCCAGTGGCACAATTGGTAAGCGTGCGGTACTTATATGAAGAGGTTCCACCTGTTCTCCTTTCATATGTGCACACCTACCTCAAGACTTGATACCTCTGTAAAGCCACTTTTATCCTGGCATATGTTTTCCTGAGCAATTTTCTGCTGTTCAATATCAAGCATGGCGAGGGCTTCCAAATACTGTTGATTCAAAACTGGGAAGGGCCACACATGAAAATGTTAGTTCTGAGGCCTGACTCTACCTCCTCTAATCCAGTTACCCTGACATCATATACTCATTTCTTCTAAGCAGCACATACTCAACAGATAGTACCTGTAAGATCAGGCTCCATCCAGAAAACGTATTTGACAGAATGATGAGTGTCACGGGAAATAACAGATATATAATGCTAGATTTTGTTAATTATTGTTGTTTGTTGATTGGTTTTGGAGAAAAGGTGTCACTGTGCAGCCTGACTGGTCCTGAACTTGCGATCCTCCTATCTCAGCCTCCTGAGTGCTGGTATTAAAGGCATTGGTGCATCACCATGCCCAGCTTTACATGTTATTTTTAATGGGGAATCACCTTAACTTTGCAATCCAAGTCTGCTCTGTTTGCTCTTGGAAAAATTTGTAGGATTTTCAGAAAGGGAATGTGTAAAGGAAATTATTCAGAGACTCTGCAGATAGTGAAAGGGCTACATGGTGAGATCTCGTGTATTGTTTTCATGTCAAATGTACCAGCTATCCAAATTCTGTCCAGTTTTTCTGTTAATGAAGAGTTTTCACAAGAGGCTCTCATCACACATTAGAATGTGAGGAGGGCTGGGGAGTGCAGCTCAGTAGTAGAGTGCTTACCTGGCAGGCAAGAAATCTTGGGTTCCCCAGCACAAGACAGAGTGGCAGGGAAGAAAGGAAGGGGCTGTGATTGTGGCAACTTCTGTCTAAGCCAATCTAACACAGGCAGCAACTCTGTGGGCTCAGTAACTTTGTGCTCATACACCTGTGTGTGCAGATCTCATCTGGAGCCACTCACAGCCTCAGTGATACATGATGTACGAGGCCTCTCTCAGCTATAGGCCTGATTTGGAACTTGTTTTGTCTCCTTCAGGTCCCACTTAGTTTATGCCAAGAAGGAGGAATAGCATCTTCTCTTAAAAATTTGTAAAAAGTAAGTAGCAAACACCTTACTATCCTTGCACCACCTTTCATCATAAAGGTGCTTCATTATGAAGGGATATATAACATATAAATTTATGTATGCAGGTCCACACAATTTCTACTCAGTTTCCTCAAGCATCTCACTGTACCACTTTGCTGTGCACTGAAACTAAGTCAAAAGGGGTTGGAGATTGGGAGAAACTGCTTAATGAGTATAGGCTTTACTGAGGACTGCTAGAAATGGTTTGGAAATTCAGGTGGTGGCTGCGCACTGTTGTCCATGCCCCTTGAATTGCTCACTTTGTGTTTTTGGCATGAACCGGAGGCCTTGCGCTTCCTTGGTGAGTTCTCTACTCCCGGTCCAAATTACTTACTTTTGAATGGTTAGCTTTTTTTAATATGAAACGCTTCACCAATTTGCGTGTCATCCTTGCTCAGGGGTCATGCTAATCTTCTCTGTATCATTCCAATTTTAGTATATGTGCTGCTGAAACAAGCACTAAGTGGTTAATTTTATGTTCTGTGGATTTCATTTTGGTACATATTATTTTAAAAACCTCAATCATTTTCCTTTTAATATCCTTTAAATACTCTATTGCTAAGTGTGTTCTTTCTACAGGACACTATATATAAACCTCATCCTTCAACATAATATTTTAAAAGAACCATCAAAATACCATTCTTTACTTACCTGCATTTTCAGACTTCAGTGTTTTAATTTCTGCTGTTTTCACTTTCAAATCCTCTTTGAGGATGGCATTGTCACAGTTTAGTCTGAGAAAATAGCATGCTTCAAATAACTAAAACATTACTTCCTCTATAGCTTTAAATAAAAATACTTGAGATATTTTTATGGCATGCTAACAATTGACCTCAGATCCTTAAAAAAAAAAAATGGCCATGATATTAAAGCTTCTCTATTAAAAGAAAAATGTAAATCTATAAACTTTTCCTTTTCTAGTGATTACTTAACTAATAAAATGTGAAATAGGTTTCCTGAGTCTTTAGGCTTTTGGTTTTCATAGGGAATTGTTTTGGATTTACGGAGTTAAGGTTCAATTCCAGGGCCCTCTGTATACTAGGTAGGTGCCTAAGTGTGGCCACTGAGCTACATCCTTAGCCCCAACACAGTTTTTGACTGGTGGATGGATGGATAGATGAATTAACAGACATGCATGTGAGTCATGCGTCTGCATATGTGTGTGCGTTTTCCAGCTGTCCTCTGGGAAGACCTCTAGCACTGACTCTCCAATAGCAGTGAGCATACCTAGGTTCTGGTTATTAAACACTATTCTCACTAAATGAAACCATGGCTCCTTGAAGAAATGCCTACTATTGTAGACATATTGGCCCAGAATATCTTGCTGTACCAGAAAGCAAGAAAGTGCTCAAAGGACAATAGGGAGATGTCTGAACATCCCAGGAGCTGACTCTAGGGGTTCCCACTGACCATAAGTGAGAAATTTTAGGCATCAAAAAAAAAAAAAAAAAGATGACTAATAGCTTTTAAACCATTGACTAAACTAAGAATCCATGATTCTCTATTGGTATAAACAAGAAGGAAAAGCTGTTTCTTACAGTAAAATGCCTACTGTTAGGGTTTGGAAATGAAGTGTCCTCCAGAAAGGCTCATGTGCTAAAGGTGTAGTCCCCAGCTGATGGTGCTACCTTCATCAATGGATTAATCCATTGATAAATTTTTTTTCCATTTTTTTTTTATTATTCATATGTGCATATAAGGCTTGGTTCATTTCTCCCCCCTGCCCCCACCCCCTCCCTTACCATTGATAAATTAATAGCTGAGTGGGGCCATTAGGAGGAAGGGCCTGATTGGAGGAAGTAGGTCACTGGGGTTGTGACTTTGAAGGGTGTATCTTATCCCTGGCTTGGACCTCTCTCTGTTTCCTGGATCCACATGCCCTTCTGACATGTCCTTCTGACATGCCCTTCTGACATGTTTCTGCCTTGTAACAGGCCTAAAAGCAATGGAGCCAGCCAGCCATATGTGAAACCTCTGAAAACATGAGCCAACACAAACTTTTCCTCTTTTGAAGTTGCCTTTTCTTATTTTGTCACAATGTCACAAAGCTAATACACCCCTCCCCCAAAATGTAGAATTATGAAGTTAGAAAATGATCATTTGGTAATTATCACAGTAATACTTGCTAAAGTTTGAATAAGTGAATATAAAATTAGTGAGTGAAAGTTACATGAATAACAGTATGTTTTTATAGTCTCAAATCACTACAAAAACAATTACAAGCGTAAAACGGTGCCATGGCATACACCTCACCTTAAAGCAATCAAGATTGCTGGTGGAGTGTCTCAAATGGTAGACTGCCTGCCTAGCAAGCTTGAGACCCTGAGTTCAAACTCCAGTATCGCCAAAAGAAAAAAAAGAAAAAATACACTCAAAATATGAACAGACTTTTTTTTTGGTGGGACTAGGGTTTGAATTCAGGGCTTCCACTTGCAAAGCAGGCGCTCTACCACTTAAGCTACACTTGCTTACACTCAAAATATGTAAAGCAATCAAGATTAACACTGTAGGGACTAGGTGTGGCGGTACATGCCTGTACTCTCAACTACTGATCACAAGTATGAGGCCAGCCAAAAGTAGTGAGATCCAGTCTCAAAGGGCTGGGAGTTTAGCTTAAGTGGTAGAGCACTTGCCTCGCGTGCATAAGACTCTGGGCTCAATCCCTAGTACCTCAAAAAAAAAAAATTAACACGTTTATGACATAATCAACAAGACACCACCATGTGTCTCCTAATGTGATGCACTGAGGATATACATGGCCTCATGCTAACCCTGCCCCAACCTCAAACCCTGAGATCCATCCACAAGCACCAAACATACAACACTGGCCTCCACACCTCCAAGCATGTCAATGTAATCACAGTCACACATGAAGGAACTGCTCTAAATTAAAGGACAGTAAAATTTACATGTGACAACCAAAGGCATCTGCTTCTGAACTGGATCGTGGAGTAGGAAAATGTTTTTCTCTTTTGCTGGAAGGACAAATTATATGCTATTAGAACAACTGGAAAAATCTGAATATGGAACTGGGCAGTGGTGGCTCACACCTGTCATCCTAGCTACTCAGGAGGTAGAAATCAAGAGGGTGGCAGTTCAAGGCCAGCCTGGGCCAACACAAAAAAGGGCTGGCAGAGTGGCTCAAGTGATAGAGTGCCTGCCTAGCAAGTGTGAGGCCCTGAGTTCAAATCCCAGTACCACAAAAAAATCTGAATATAGTCTATAGGTTAAATAACAGTATTATGTCAACATTAATGTCTTCATTTTGGTAATTATACTATGCTTGTGAAAGGGAATTTCCTTTTTAAAAATACAAGTTGAAGAATTAGAGTAAGGAAGCCTCAGATGTGCAATTTCATTTTAAATGGTTCTAGATCTATAGGCAAGCCATATGTATCGAAATCTACAGTTAGAACAAGAAAGAGAAGAAGGGAGAATTAATGATAATGCAAATGTGGTTAAAAAGTTAAATAAATTAATTGCATAACCTCAGTGAAAGATACATAAAAATTCTACTGTTCTTGCAACTTTTCTGTAAGTCTTCAACTATTTCAAAGTAGATTAAAAAATAACAAATTTAAAACTTAAGTACTGAAGATATTTATAATTTCAGATATGAGATCAATTTCTAGGTAACTGACTTTATAGTAAGTATATAATTTAAAGTTATTAAATAAACTCACACTAATAAAAGAGTTCCTCAAAATATGTTTTTTTAAAAACAAACAGTTCCTACCAGGTACAATGGCTCAAGCCAGTAATACCAGCTACTCCAGAGGTAGCAATCAGGAAGATCATGGTTTGAGGCCAGCCCAGGCCAAAAAAAAAAAAAGTTAGTGATACCCCTGTCTTAACAAATAAGCTGGACATGGTGATAGGTGCTTATAATCCCAGCTATGCCATAAGCATAAGTAGGACTGCAGTCCAAGGCCAGCCCCAGAGAAAACTTCGAGAACTTATCTGAAAAATAACTAAAGCCAAAAAAAAGTTCCAATGCTAAAATAATGTGGGAAGTATGGCTTTTATACTGTATTTAAAAGAATAGTCATACTATGTTTTTTTAAAAAAAGAAAAAATAGCACTAACGAAAGAATAGAACTGGCAAGTAAATGAACAGTTAGCTCAAGGAAGAAGAAAGCCTAAGTTCCATTTGAATGACATACATTTTGAAGCTTTTCATGAGAACCTTCTGGAATAATGTACACACCTGGGCCAGCAATGGAGCTTGCTTAGCATGCATAAGGCCCAGGGTTTGACTCCCAGCACCACAAAAAAATTAAGTAAAAAATTAAAAATAATATACCAACCTGTCATATTTTTGCATCCAAGATTCTTCTATGTTTTTAAATCTATTCTGATCAAATTCTATCTCCCACTGCAAGGCATTTATTTCCTATGGAAAGAAAATAGAACTTTCATGGAAAATTGCAACAAACCATTTCAGGACACTGTGTGCAGGTAAAATAAATCATTAAACCATTTCATTAAAGTGGTTTAAAGAGAAAAAAAAATCACCAAAAAGAGTGTATGACATTTGTGTTGGGGTACTTGGGAGGCAGAGATTGGGAGGATCAAGGTTCACACCATCCCTGGCAAAAAATTCACAAAACCCTATCTCAACCAATGCCTGGGTGTAGTGGTGCACACTTGTGGTGCATGTAGTCCATTCCAGTCTGGGCATAAAGTGAGACCCTCCCTTCAAAATAACCAGAGCAAAAAGGGCTGGGAGCATGGCGCAAGTGGTAGAGGACCTGCCCAGTGTGAAACCCTGAATTCACACCCCAGTACTGCAAAAAAAAGAAAAAAAAAAAAATCTAACCTGATTCCTTAGCACTCAGAAAAACTTTACCAAAGCTCACTTAATACGGAAAAAATTTTGAATTGTTTGGATTCGAAATTTGCTGGACTAAGCCCAGATTTCTCAGTGCCCACCCCTGACCATGTAAACACCACAAACAAAACAAAATCTGTCGTAGTCCAAATGGCCCATCAAGGGAGGGATGTAACTAACTTTACAGTGCAGATGGATACCCTACCAGGGAAGAAGAGGAGTTTTAAAAAGAAAAGTAAGAAGCACCAATTTGGCAGGCCTCCTAGTACCATAAATGGGGGAATAAAAGAAACCTCAATTCTTTGCCCATGTAGTAATCTGTCTGAAATTGCAAGCTCCCAAAAGGAAGACCATCAGAGACTGAGCACACCTAGCAGAGGGTATACTGAAGTGACATAGCCACCAGTATGGGGAGGTTAAGGAAACTCTATTTAAATCTTACGGGATTGAGGCTGGAGGTGTGGCCCAAGTGACAGAACGCCTGCCTAGCAAACATGAGGCACTGAGTTCAAAATCCAGTCCCACCAAAAATAAGTAAATAAATAAACCCACCAGCTTTAAATAAATATATTACTGAATTAAACAAGTTGATGCTAAAAGTGCTAAATACCTTCTCCAAGGATTTCTTTTGTTCCATGGTTTTTTGAAGCACTGCCTGGGTGTGACTTGTGGCTTTGCCAAGTACTGCCTAAGAAAAATTAAAATAGCATCAGTATAAATTAAATACCAAATCACATTTTCATTTTAAGATAACAGGCAAGGCATGGTAGGGCATGTCTGTAATCCTAGCACTGGGGAGGCTAAGGCACAAGGATCCAGAGGTCAAGATACATAGCGAGACTCTATCTCAAAAAAAAAAAAAAATTAATTTGAGGTTAAAATTTCTTTTTTGTTGTTTTATTTTTTGAGACAGGGTCTCACTATGTAGCCAGGCTGTCCTTGAACTCTCAATTCTCTTGTCTCTGCCTCCTGAGTGCTGGATTACAGGCAAGCACTACCATGCCCAGCTTAGACAAACCTTTATTATGGAAAGTAGATCAGCCAGGTGCCCATAATCCTAGCTACTACTCAGCAGGCAAAGATAGGGAGGATCATGTTTTGAAGCCAGCCTGGGCAAATAGTTTTCAATATACTATCTCAAAACTATCCAACATAAAACAGGGCTGGCAGATTGGCTCAACTGGTAGAGTGCCTGCCTAGTTAATGTGAAGCCCCGAGTTCAAACCCCAGTACCACAAAAAAAAAGTACATCAGAGGCCATCATTTGGGGCTAGGAATAGGATTGCAAAATGACTATAATGGCTCTAAGGGCCCTTTTTTGGGGTGGTGAAAATGTTCTTAAGTATATTTAGTGAGGGTTGCACAACTCAAAGTTTAGTAAAAATAAATTGTATTGCATACAGTAAGCCCACCTTATTTGTGGATTTATTGAGCACAGTTTTGACTAAGCATGGTCAAAATAAATATTGAAAGAAATTTCAAAAACAAAATTTTAAATTCCCACACAGCTCAGTCAGTTCCGTGTTATCATCAGTTGTGTTAAATCCTTGTGATCTGCTATTTCCATGTCCTTAGTTTTGTGAAAATCTGCCTCCCCCAAAGCAAATGGTACCTAAGAATCAAGGTAAAAATGAATGTGCTTCATTGAAATGATTAAGTAAGATTTTGAAGTTTGTTAGAAGGCAACCTATCTTTAATGGAAGTTGAGGCCATTATGGGAAAAATGAACCAAGCATCTGCATTCCAGCATTGAGCTCTATGCATTCTGAGCAGGGGTGGTCTCCTTGCAACCACAGACCAGCAGATTCCATGGGGCTACAGTACTTAAAACAAGTGAAATTTGCAGTATGTAAATTACAACACACTTAAAACTCCATACTAAAAAACAATAGTAAGCACTGCTGCTCTTGTTTTAAGAGCTAAAAATATTATTGGGGTGTGTAAAAATTATTATTGGGGTGTGTAAATGCTAAAAGCTTAACCAGTTCTTACCATGCTCTGAAGAATTTTCAATGCTTCCTCTTTACCTTCAAGTTGTCTTTGAGATGCTTCAAGTTCAGTTTTTAAAATTTCTACTTCCTAAGGACAGAAATAAGATTAGTCTTCCTATCTGCGAGACGTGCAACCCTAAAGTTAACACTGTGGTTTGTCCACATGTGCTCTGGGCGCAGAGCACCCACAAATGAGGTTGGTGGGTGAACCAGTTAGGCTAAAATTGAGAACCTCACTATCAAGCACCAGCCCAAAATCTTTTGCTTTTTCCCATTCAAGCCTCATAATAATGTGGGGAAAAAAAAATCTTTAGGTCACCAAAAAAAGCACATGACTATCTCTGCATCTACAGTAGCTGCTACAGTTTGAATTATTTCCCCAAAAAAGATGTGGAGGGCTGGTGGAGTGGCTCAAGTGGTAAAGCACCTGCCTAGCAACTGTGAGGCCCTGAGTTCAAACCCCAGTACTGCCAAGAAAAATATATGTTCAAGTCCTTACCCAAGGTAGGATAAATATGACCTAATTTGGAAAGGAGGGTCTTAGGGGTTTTTTTTTAAAGGTTTGAGACAAATCAAATTTATCAGACTTTAATTGAGCAAAGCAATTGCAATTCAGGCAGCTCTTGGCACCAGAAGAGGCTAACAAAGCCCCACTCTCTGGGCAGGCAGCATTTATAGGTAGAAAAATAGAAGTGAGGTACAGAAATAGCATATTGGTGAGAACAGCTCAGCCTTTGCCTTATTTTGGACCAGGCAAATAGTTCTCAAGACCCCATCTCCAAAGCCAGAGCAAAACAGACTGGAGGAGTGACTCAAATGGTAGAGCACCTGCTTTGCAACCTCAAAGCCCCGAGTTCAAATCCCAGCCACAAAAACACAACTTTCTGCAAAGCCAGCACCTTCCATACAATGTTAGTACTGTTTAAACAAATTATCAGCAGACGTTTTTATTCCAGGAGAATTAGCCAGAGGACCTACCTCTAAAGTTTCATGAAGACACTGTCTTAATTCTTCATTTGACAATTCTGAATTAGAATCTATTAGGGGAAAAATAAAACTTATCTATTTTCTGTAAATACATACAGGACATTAGCAAGTGGCTTAAAACATTTCACAAATGCAAACACATAGTTTTAAATAAGACTTTTAAAAAGGACTGTAATACAAACCTTATGTTAAAAAAAGTGGCTAATTACTACATCCAAACTCAGTGTGCAGAAAAACACAAATGCTGGTGAGTAAAATGAGTAGATTTTGAGTTTGGCTTGAGCTTGATCAAAATAGTAATATACACATCTAGGAAATAAACCTGAATTTGATATCTTTCCAAGGAGAATGGCCAATTAGATGTCTCCTGTAACTGCAGTTATCCTTTCCTTTATGTGATCAATCAAGAAATTAAACTGGCAATCTGCTCCTTTGCTTACCTATGCCTCATTCTCTCCCCTTTTAATGGCATCCTAACAAATCTTTGCTTTCTCCTACAAAAAAAAAAAAAAAATTGAAAGCCAGGCTGAGTGGTACACTTCTGTAATCCCAGCTACTTGAGAGATAGTAGGTAGGAAGATTGTGGTCTGAGGCTGGCCCCTGTCCAAAAACCATAGATCCCAACTGAAAATATAACTAAAGCAAAAAAAGGGGTGGGAGTGTGGCTAAGAGGTAGAGCACCTGCCTAGCAAGTGCAAGGCCCTGAGTTGAAACCCGAGTTCAAACCCCAGTACCACTGCTCAAAAAGAAATAAACAGAGCTTCCTAGGAGATACATTTCATTTCTATCTCACTGACAATGAAAAATATTAAGGTGGTAAATTACAAAAGTGTAAGAAATTGTAAGAGGGGCTAAGCGGAGTGGTTTAAGTGGTAGAGCGCCTGCCTAGAATGTGAGGCCCTGAGTTCAAATCCCAGTGCTGCCAGAAAAAGAAATACTAAGAGGAAGGAAAAAAACATTTTAGAATATTGTGAGATACATTGAATATCTCTCAAAACAATGTTTTCCTTACTATTCTGAACTCAGTATGATGTATCCAGGGCAAAATCTGAATTATTTTTTTCTGTGATGATACATACAGAGCTGCAAGGAGGGACGCAGTGACATTGGGGTGGCAGTGATAAGTTCTGTTCTAGTAATGTTTGTGGACGGCAGAGTAACGGCCCCAAAGATATCCATGTCCTGATCCCCAGAGCCTGTGCGTCATAGCAGAGAGGCTTTGCAGTAAGAATCGCGAGTGTAGATTATTGCAGATTGTCCAGTAGGTCCAGTGAGCTAATCAAAGTCCTTACAAATGAAAGAGCCAAGCGAGTCAGTGCCAGAGTGATACCATGTGACAAAGCCTCAAGCAGCCATTGGTGGCTCTGAAGGTGGAGGAAGGGGACACAAGCCAAGGAACACAGGTGGCCTCTGGAAGCTGGGAAAGAGTAAGGGAATGGCTTCTTCCCAGTGCTTCCAGAAGGAGCACAGGCTTGCTGATATTCTGATGTTGCCCAGTGAAATTAGTTTTGCACTTCAGACCTACAGAACTGTAAAGATAATAAATTTGTGTTGTGTTATGTCACTAAGTTTGTGGTATTTTAGAAATTGTAACCTGTTAGCAATAAGAAAGTAACACAGCAGCTGAGGTGTAGTTCAGTGCTAGAGCATATGCTTAGCATGCTTAGCATGCACAAGGCTCTGGGTTCAAATCCCCAGCACAAGGAAGAAAGAAACTAGCACAAGGCCCTTTTGAACATGTAACTCTGAAACCCCCTCCTAAGTTGTCACGTTCCTTAGCATTCAAGGGGGACTGGTTCAGGATACCAAAATCTGCAGATGCTCAACTGTTAAATAATATAGAACGGCATGTTTGTTTTTTAACATAATCTCCCCCACATAAGGTTTTGTTTTGTTTTGTTTGCAGTACTGGGGTCTGACTAGGCCCTTGCACATGCAAATCTCCAGCCCATCTCTACCACACAGCTCTTAAATCATCTTTAGATCATTTACAATACCTAATACAATATAAGCACTATAAAAATAGTTGTCATGTTGTATTAGTGTTTTTATTTGTATTATTTTTCCTGTTGTATTTTGTTGTTTGTTTTGTTTTGTTGAGACAGAATCTTGTGTAGTCTAAGCTGGCTTTGAACTTACAATCCTCATACTTCAGCCTCTGGAGTGCAGGGATTACAGGTGTGAACCACCACACATGGTTTATATTGCTTTTTTGTTTTGGGCGGTATTAGGGTTTGAACTCAGGGCCTCATGCTTGCTAGGCAGGCACTTTACCACTTTTGAGTCACTTCGCCAGCCCTGTTATTTTTTCTAATGGTGCTTATTTTGATATTAGTTGGTTGAACCTGAGGATGTGGAACACATTCACTAGGAGGACCTACTTTGATTTTGTGCTGTCCTAATGTGTTTATTCAAATGGGTGGTGGTAGGGAGTTTCAGAAGAGGAAGTTTTACAGAGTATATTCAGCCAGACAAGAGCTGGTACACAGTTCAGACATGGATTCATCACAATATGATTGTAAATTTTAGCCTTTTCTAATGTAAGGTATAATTTCTTCTTGGTTATGATAAATTAAGGTCAATTTTGTTTTGACAAATTTTTAAATCTCCAGAAGCAAGTGTGTTTTGCCTGGAGTACTCTCTTGACAATAACCTGGCTCACTCCCAACTTTATTCAGGTGCCCAAATCTCATCTCCTTAGAGAGGCCTTCTGTAACCCTGGTCTAAGATAGCAGCACCCCATACCCCACAATCATCACTTGGTTTGTTTTTTTTAACTTGTTAAGCATTATTGATTTGTGAGTTTATTTTGTATTTCCTCTACTGGAATCTGAAATTTGTGACATTAGCGCCTTTGCCTATTTTGTTCACTGACATTATTCCCAGAACCGACCTGTGCCTAGCATTTAGTGGTACCCAATAAATAATAATAAAAGTGCATCAAAAAAGAAGGTAGGAAATCCCCTGCTGGAATCACTACATACGTTATTAATGCAGAATAACTACGTACTTCATGATTTGCACACACTTGGAATTATTAAATCAGGTATTTTTGTACTGTCAGCATTATCTCTAGAGAAGAGTGAAGAAGAACTTCTAAACCTACTATGGTTATCTTCGTGTGTTTGAACAGTGACAGCACTGATCATTTTCACAGAGAAAGGAAGGAGGGGAAATTCAGCATTCTTACCAGTGCTGCTTTGTCGTCTGTAATTGGCAATTGTGGACCCTTGAGGATGTCTATCTTGCAAACTCTTGTGCTTGGAGTACTGAAAAATGGCTCCACTTCTTTCTTCCCCCTTGCTTGGAAGTGGAGGAGGGCTAAAGTTTTTCCCATCTGATCTTTTTCTAGATGTAAGTAGGTGTGAAATGTCCACTTCATAAATCCCACCGGGTCTTCTTCCAAGGCCATACCCTAGATCACCTTCCGTCATGTCATCCTCTTCTGTTCCCCAGAGCTGCACCTCTGACTCACTCAATGACCTCACCTCCTTGCTCATTGGTCAATGGGTTGTCTGTAGTTAGGAAAATCAGTTGTTGACAAAACAGTCAGTAGATCCAGCAATCCCAGTATTTCATATACCCAGAATTTCATATACCCAGTATTTGAAATCGTTATGTTAAAGAGATATCTGCACTTCCATGTTTATTGCAGCACTGTTCACAATAGCCAAATTATGAATAAAGAAAACAGGAACAGGACACACACACACACACACACACACACACACACACACACACACAAATGGAATATTATTTAAACTTAAAAAAAAAAGTTATTTTCCCACAACATGAATGGACTTGAATAACATTATGCCACACAAAATAAGTCAGGCACAGAAAGACAAATACTACAGGATCTTACTTATATGAGGAATGTAAAAATAGAACTGAAAGAAACAGAGAGTAGAGTGTTGGTTACTGAGGTTGAGGGAAGGTGGAAATGCTGAGATAATGGCCAAAGGGTACAAAGCCTCAGTTAAACAGGAAAAAGATCAGGTTTTTTTTTTCCTTTGTGACATACTGCACAGCATGGAAAATGTGGTAATGTATTGTACATTTCAAAATCACTAAGTAGGGTTGGCGGAGTGGCTCAAGCAGTAGAGCACATGCTTAGCAAGGTCCTGAGTTTAAATCCCAGCACTGGAAAAAAAAAAAAAAAGAAATTCACTAAGTAAATTTCAAATGCTCTCATCACAAAAAACAAGCCTTTGATGTGAGGGATATGCTAATTGGCTTGCCTAAGTGTTCCACATTGCATTCATAAATCATAACATCATTTTGTATCCCATAAATGTATACAATTATAATTTGTCAATTTACAAATAAAATTAAAAACAAAAACCATTAAATTATGTTTGGCCTAAAGGTTTCTCTGTACTTAGTGAACTGCAACCTAACTTGATGTGTAAACACACAACAACCTATCCTTGTAACAGGTGGCTGAGTCTCAGCCAATCATAGCAGCTGAGCTTCAGTCAAATACAGGAAGCCAACTTTTCAAAACACCAAGCTTCAACCACTACAGCTATTTCTATACCTCAGTTCTGCTTTCTGTATGTCCCTTCCGGTTTTTTCTGGCTATCCAGAACCTGCATATTTGCTGCTGCACAGCATTCTAAACCATTTTTTGGTCTAGACTGCTGCCAGAGTCTAGAACCACCAAAGCCAATTGAAACCTTTAACACTGTATTCATTTTAACTTTTTCTTTTATTACAGAAAAACAACTGTCAGTATAACAAAGTCGGGTTTTCCAAGGGAAAATGGATCTTTCTATACCATGGAGGCATGAATAGCCCAGTAATTGGCTAACACACAAACTGCCCTCACACGGGGGAGAAATGAACCAAGCCTTGTATGCACATATGAATAATAAAAGAAAAATGAAAAAAAAAAAAAAACAAATCGCCCTCACAATCCACCTAGAAGTCCAAGCGTGCAGTGACCTTCAGGGAAGCAGCAGAGGCACTGGTGTAAACTCAGCACCCTACTGCTGAGAGCAGAGCACATCAGCCTTCGCTCTTACAATGCATAAGCTCCTGCAAAATGGTCCTGTCTGTGCAAGCCCAAAGCACCATGTGATTCAGGAAAGCCAGAAAAATGAGGCTTCCAGTGACCTATCTGCCAGGGGCTTGGCTCATTGGTAGAGCACCTGCCTAGCAAGTGTGAGGTAGAGTTTAAACCCCAGCACCACCAAAAAAAAAAAAAATGTCCAATGACCTGACTTGACTATCCAGCTTAGACGAAGTGTCCCACCCCGCCCTGGTCCCTTCTCAGGAGCTTTGGGTCTCTGCTTTCACCCCACTTGGCTCATTGTCTGTTTTGGTACAGACACAATTAGCAGAGGTTTCTAATTTGGGACAGTGAATAGGTGGGAGTGAAGGTGTTCTGTCCCCTTACTATACTGCACTCCAGGCTATCCAGCTGCCCTACTGTCTTTCCTTTCTAGAATCATGTCATGCCAGTGTTCAAAAATTCCAGTATTTTGCACCTAATCAGAGTAAAAGCCAAAGTCTTTTCTCAGCCAAAGGCCATCATGCTCCCTTTCTCCTCATTGCTAGCCTAGGCGGGCCCCTGACCTCCCCACTGCTCGTGGAAGGGCCAGGCCATCTGCACTCAGAGCCTTGTGCTGCTCTGTCTCACTGCTCCTCCCCTAGACATTTGCACAGCTGCTCCCTTACTCTCTTTGGGTCTTTACTTCAGTGTCACCATCTCAGAGGGGCCTTTCTTGGCAGACCATCTAGAATTGCAGGCTCGCCGGCACTCGGGAGAATGGTGAGTTCCAGACCAGCCTGGGCTACATGGTGAGACCATCTCAAAAAACCAAAAAATAAAATAAAACTCGCTCTGTAAAGTGTTTAATACATGAGTAAAAGAAGGAAGGAAAGAACAAGCTACAAGTACTTGCCTTAGGACAGGAAAACAGAAGTCACCTCAGCAGGTGGGCACTGCAGGACTACCACTGACTACCCTTTCCAGAAGAAATCAACACCACTGAGCCCTTGACCTGTCTGTCAGACACTACAGTCACCTACCTGGTGACAGTGGGGCAGCTGGATAGCATGGAGTGCAGCAAAGACACACTTACACCACCAGGCATTTCAAAATAGGGCTTGTGCGGCTGTTTAGAAATATTTCATCCTTTCCTCAAGGATGTTAAAAAAAACTGAGTTGAGCTTCAAGTCAGTAAGGAGGGAGGGAGGCACAGAAAGGAGAGAGAGAAGAAATAAATTTGGTAGAGATGGGAGCGGAAATAAACATATCTAACATTGCTCTCTAAATACCCTGCCGTTTTAGTAGTTTTCCAGGACTTTTAAAGAAAGTGGCCAGTCTTGCATTTTTTGCTGAGATCTCTATCTTATTCTTCCACTATCAAAACCACATGTAGAGCCGGATGCTATGGTTCACACCTGTAATCCCAGCTACCTGAGAGGCTTAGGTAGGAGGATTGTGGTCCAAGGCCCATGGACAAAAGTGAGACCCCATCTGAAAAATAACTAAAGCAAAAGCACTGGGGGCATGGCTTACAGGTAGAGCACGTGCCTAGCAAGTTCAAGGCCCTATGTTCAAAATCCCAGCACTGCCAAAAACCAAAAAACAAACAAAACCCTCACATGTATCTCATAGTGTACATGTGAAAGGTTTCTGCTCCTAGAGCCAAAGCACTACAGATTTTCAATGCTGGAAACATGGGCCCTTAAAAGATTTGAACAGGTAAGTCATAAAAGAAGGCGCATGGATGGAAAGAGACACTCAACATCGGGCAGTTGTAAATTTAAACCCCTTGACATTCCAGGTGCAGCTGAGGGTGTAGAGTAACACAAACTCTCAGACACTGTCGGTGGGAGGATGAAACCATACCCACTGTGGAAAAGAGGGTGACAGAGTCACACATACACATGTGCCCCAGCAACCGCGTTCTTCAGTATTTACCCGACAAAGGGAATCATATGTCCACAGAAAGAAGTGTTTGTGAATGTTCATGCATTACTCAAATAGTCAAAAACTGCAAACAACCTGTAATTGTGGTACGTCCATACAAGCGAAAATACTCAGCAACAAGTAATAATGCATTTATTGCATCTGATATACAAAACACCGATGAATTTCAGACTTTATGCTAACCAAGAAGCACACTGATAAAACAAATGCATAATAACAGTTAACAGATCAATGGTTGCCTAAAGTGACAGGCTTGGCCTCAAAAACATGAGGGAAATTTTGGGGGGTGATGGGACAGTCCTATATCTTGACCAGAGTGGCAGTTTGTCAAAATTCAGTGAGCCACATACCCACAATGGATACATTTTATTATATGTAAATTATACCTAAATAATATTTTTTTGGTGGTACTGGGTTTGAACTCAGAGCCTTGCACCTTTGAGGCAGTCTCTGCACTACTGAAGCCACACCCCCAGTCCCTTTTTATCTGTTTTTTCAGATAGGATTTTGTGTTTTGCTAGAACTGCCCTCAGCTAGTGATCTACCTACCTATGCCTCCCGAGAAGCTGAGATGACAGTTGTGAGCCCCTGGCCCTAAATAACATCTTTTCTTTTTTTTTCTCTTTTTGCAGTACTGGGGATTGAACTCAGGGCCTGCACCTTGAGCCATTCCATCAGACCTTTTTTGTGATAGGTTTTTTCGAGATCAGGTCTCATGAACTATTTGCCTAGGCTGGCTCGAACCAGTCTTCCTGATGTCTGCCTCCTGAGTAACTAGGACTACAGGTGTGAGCCACTGTGCCTAGCGAATAATATCTTAAAAGATTTTAAAAACAATAAATACAACTGAACTAAGTGACAAGAAAAATATATGTCAATTAGTTGTGCTGTCCTAGAAAAGAAACTGATTAAATCGGAACGCTACATTGCCCAGGCTGAAGTTGAGCTCAGCACCCTCCTGAGTGCTAGATTATAAGTGTGCACCACCATGCCCAGCCCCTGTTGTAAATAGCCAGCCCCTATTGTTTGTTTTTTTTCTGTGTTAGATACTAAGTGTTTTACTTAGGTTGTTTTTCACAAACACTATTCAAGACAAAGGATTATTTTTTAGGTATAGACAATTAACTGAAGCACAGAGTTTGAGCAACACAGCTAACAAGAGGTGGAGACAGAGTTTTGAGTCTAGACTCTGGTATCCAAACTAACATTCATGGCCATAATTTTATATCATCTGGAGAACTTCAATGCGATTACAGAATATTCCAAATTTCTATTATTTATGACATGAAATAGAACGAAAAATAAAAATCTAAATAGCTAATTAGAGCAACATTCAATACAGCCTACTGGATTCATTCCTAGGGTTTGAACTCAGGGCTTCACACTCACAAAGCAGGCACTCTATCACTTGAACCACGCCTCCAGTCCATTTTGCTCTGGTTATTTTGGAGATGGGGTGTTGAGAACTATTTGCCAGACTGGCCTTGAACTGTGATCCTCCTGATCCCAGCCTCCCAGGTAGCTAAGATTATAGCTATGAGCCACTGGTACCCAGCTCATTTTGGTTCTTTTACATGGTTAGTTCCTTAAAAATTAGATCAGGATTACAGTGCTGGTAGCTCACGCCTGTAACCCTAGCTATGTAGGAGGCAGAGATTAGGAGGATTGAGATTCAAAGCCAGCCCAGGCAAATAGTTTGAGAGACCCTATCTCGAAAATACCCATCACAAAAGGCTGGTGGAGTGGCTCAAGGTGTAGGCCCTGAGTTCAAGCTCCAGTACTGCAATTAATAAATAAATAAAACAACAAAAAATACTCAGGAGGCTGAGGCAGGAAAATCATGAGTTTGAGACCAGCCTGGGCTACACACCAAGACCCTATCTCAAAAAACAACAAGAAAGTAGATCTATTTTATCTTGTCAAGGCAGAAAGGCAGATAGGGAATTATTTTTTGAACCAAAGAACAATCTTTTCAGAGGCAACATCTTACTCCCACGCAGCAGATTCCTTTTATGAAGTGCTGTGGTCAGGATTAGGAGAGCAGCAGCAAAGAAGATAGAATTGGCCAACACAACACCAGGGGGAACAACTGTAACAGGAAGTGTAAGCAATCATGGTTGGCTAAGATTTTTTTTTCTTTTTGAGACAGGGTCTTGTTACATAGTTTAGGCTGGCCTCAAACTTTTGATCTACTTTAGCCTTCAGAGTTCTGGGATTACAGGTACACACTACCATGCCTGGCTTAAGAATATTTTTTAATGCTACATATTCATATGCTGAATTTACTACATAAATTCAGGTGTCATGGTCTGCCTTCCTGCTGTTCAGAACAGAATATAATGAGTTTTCCCATACTTTAGTGCTCTACTGCCTTTGTGTTTTTTTTAGTGCTGGAACCTAAGGCCTTGCACATGGTAGACAAGCACTCTATCATTGACCTACATCCTCACCCCACTAGTGTTTTTAAAAATGTAACTTTGAGGGCTGTTAGCTGTGCAGTATTACAAAATTCACTTTGGGACACATTATTTCTGAGAAAATGAAAATATTTAGAATTCCTAACCTAGTGCATTTAATATGTTCAGTGTTTTCTTTTGTTTAGTGGTACTGGTAGTAGGGTTTGAACTCAAGGCCTCACACTTGCTAGGCAAGCCCTCTACCACTTGAGCCACACCTCCAGCCTTACTTTTAAACACATCTCTCTCTTTCTCTCCCTCCCCTGCCCCACCCCCTCTCTTTTTCTCTGTTTTGACGGTACTGGGGGTTGAACTCAAGGCTTCAAACTTGTGAGGCAGGAGCCTCCAGCCCCTTTCAATGTTGATGACTAGGGAAGCAGGAAGATGTGGAACAGAGAAGGCAGCGCCTCAAGAGGTCTGGGTTCAAATCTCGCTCATCATTTGTCACTCTTTGACTCTGGACAAGTCACTGAGTTACATCTCAGGGCCTGTTTTATCTCTAAAATGAGCTTGAGTATAACTACTGTAGATGCTCACTGGGGCACATGCGGGCAGAAGGATCACTTAAGCCCACGTTCAAGACCAACCTGGGAAACATAGTGAGTCCCCTCTCACTACAAGCATTGTTTACTTATCAAATGAGGGATTAAATACAAGCTTTTGGTTCTTTAGAGCTCTAAACTTGTTTCTGTATAAGCATTTTTCAAAGTGTACTCCATGGAATTAGTGTTAACCTGTTAGGTCTTGCTAGGAATAAAATGGTCTTTTTGGTTCTACTTAGAGATGTGGTTTCCTATTCCATCCAGGTGTGCATGACTTGCCCCAAATCACTCAGGGGGGTGAAGTATAGCCAGCACTAGAAACATACCTGGCTCCTTGCCAAGTCCTCTGGTCACTGGGAAAGGACACAGAATGAATAGATTTCAGTAGTCTTCCTACTTTTCCATGCAAACGGCTCTTTGAAAAATGACAGATGACTAACATTTGAACCACCATCTAGCCTTTTAAACTTTTAAATCTCTCCCTCCCTCTCTCTGTGCTGAGGTTTGAACTCAATCTGAGATCTGCCACATTCCTCAGCTTCCTTCACATCTGCAGAAGCTGTGACACCTTTAACTCCCCACACCAGGCCCCTGGACACCAGCTCCTCAACACCAGGAGAAATCAGATCCTCCTCCTTTGTCCCTAACTGCCTCCTCTCTGCCCCGCAGACTCCTTTTCCTCTTCCTGTCCCTTCTGTGAATGTTTGGCAGTGGAAACTCTTAACACTCTGAATATCCTGCCAGCGATGCAAACACACCTTGTTCAAACAAAACCATTATCCTCTCTGCTCCCCAACCCTGACTCCTCTATTTTTGCAGTACACCAACCATGCTACAAGACATTCAGGTGCACAACTTTCCAATTGTTTTTTTCTCTCTGGTCCTCACATGCACTCAGTTGTCAAATCCTCTAGATCCAAAAATATTTCCAAAAACCTTACTATTTTGTGCACATTAACTTCACTGCCCTGGTTGAACTTCTTGTTATTTCTCCCAGTCTAAATCAGTAGTTCTTTAATTGATTTACCCAAAGGCATCCTGAAGCAGGATAGACCGGAGAAAAAGAGGCAAAGAAAACAGCAACTAGGAATACAAAGATAAAAACTGTATTATGAATAGCTTTATTAAAAGCACAAACACTATTTGCTTTGCTTTAAGCCTTACACTCCTTCAAGAAGCTTCAATATTTAGGAAAAGGCAAAAAGAGCAGTTCTCTCTCTCTGACTTTGCCCACCTGCCCAAATAATTAGTGGGCTCTAGAAAAAACATTTGGTGTTATGTGTCCTCTTTGCACAAAAAAGAGTTTGCAAAGAAAAATATTTGTCTGGAGGATGGACACCTCTCTAGAAGGGAACACCTGGCAGGACCCATCCTTTGTTTGACAGAATGCTCTGACATCTATATCATAGTGACCCAAATTTAATGAGCAGGCCAATCTTGAAATCTCGGGGCCCGGGAATGATTAAATACAGGTGTTGAGAAAAAGGGGTGTACTCATCCTAAGGCAAATTTGAACCAAACCCCCAACCCACTTCACCATAAACACCCCAGATGTTAAAACACCCATTGCACCTGCCATCAGATGTGCCCGCACCCGTGACTGGGCTGTGCACTGCTTTCTATTTTTCCTTTGCTTTGCTTTATTAATAAACTTTCTTGGACTCTTAAAATTCGTTTTTTTGCGACACCATGAACCTGGTACCCAAGGGGCAGGGACTTCCTCCCTTTTGAAGACCTCCTCCCTGGAGCTTCACCGGTTCTAGTACGATCCTTCACACTGCCACCAAGTCACTAATCTCCAAACACACATCTAATAATTCCATGGCATATATAATTAAAGTATATGCCACCCTGTTTTCTACGTGGCTCCAGATCTCACGTCTTGTTCCACCCGTCAGGACTCCCTGGGTCCCCTCCGCGCCTCTGAGGATGCCATCCTCCGTCCCGGAATGCCTTCTCCTCTCAGGCCCGCACTCCAGCCGGGAGCCCTCCTGACGCCCACCGGCCTGACGTGATTTCCGCTCTCCCTAGGCCGGCCCCGCTCTGTAGGGCCCTTTTAAATAGCCCTTCCTACCTTCCTGCCCTCGGGTCCGACTGCCTGTGCGGGACCGAGCTCCTGCTAGTCCCACACACAGGCGTCCCCCAGGGATGTGATGGGGAGGCCCGAAAGACTTCCCGCCAAGTTCCCGCGGGAGACGTGTGCTACAGGCGTCTGCACCACAGCCCGCCCACCCTGCCCAAACAAACAGGTTGGCCAAACACGCGCACTTCCTACTGAGCTTGGCCAAGACAACTGGAACCCGTCAGTGAACAATGGCTGTTTCAGAGTAACTGGGGTTGAGTAAGTGGCAAAGGTAGTATTTAAAGCTCCTCTGTATCCTCTACTCAAACTCCTCGAGAGTCGGCGTTACTGAGGACCTGACACCGGGGCACGCCATCAACTAAAGCGGACTGACGAGGACGGAGCCCGGATGCTACCTGGCCTGCGGTGCGCTGCGCTTCCCAGGGTCCACGTCCATAGGTAAAAACAGCACAGGCGGGAGGAACAGAGCCAGGGCCTCACAAATGTACGGTTACGTTTTCCACGTCGGGCGAGGCCCCTAGCCCGGCGTCAGGGAAGCGAACCAGCCTGCCGGTGCGGCCACACCAGCACCTGCAGGGCACCCGGGAGTCCGCGCCGCGGCTCCGACACCGCTCGCGCTCCCGCGGCCCGCGCCAGGCCCCGCCCACCCGGCGAGCCCCCCCGCCCCCCCGCGCGCAGAGCCCTGCGTGGCGCGCCGCGCGTTCTTGGGCCACGTGACCGGAAGGGCCGCAGCTATCCCAGCCACCACTCGGGCCCCCGGGCGGCTGAATTAAGTCGTCCGCCTCCGCTTTCTCCGGAGGCCGCGGGGACCGCAGCGGCCGGGTGATGGCGTGAGACCCAAGCAGGGCAGGACGAGATGAGCGTCGCTTGTGCGGCTGGGCGGGCCCGCCGCCGTCTCCAGGCACCTGCGAGACAGGTGCGCGTGACCGAGGACCAGACCTGGTCCGGGACCGCATGGCCGCGCAGGGACCCGGGTGCTGCTCCTCCACCCGCACTTTGCCGTAGCCACCCCGAATTCCAGTGCTCAGAAACTCGCCTGGGTCTGGCTTACAAATAAAGACTAAACACGTTTTTTTGTTTGTTTGGTGGTGCTGGGGCTTGAACTCAGGTAAGGGTGCCACTTGAACCACCCCCCCAGCCTTTTTTCGTTGAGTCATTTTCCGATAGGGTGTCATGGTTTTGCTCCGGACCAGCCTCCCGAGTGTAATCCTCCTACCTTTGTGGCTCCTGAATAGCTGGAACCACAACTGCCTCCTGCACCGCGCCCAGTTTTTGATTGAGAGCCTCCGAAGTAGCTGGGATTGCAGGCATGAACCACACCACCTAAACGCTTCTCTTAGCAGTAATAAACTTCTACTCCAGATCCATTCAGCCTACAGTTTCCCCTAAGTGTCCACTCCCCCAAAGTAAACATACTTAAGTACATGGAAAACCAGACTTAAGGGTCAGAGGTGTGGCTCAAGTGTTAGGGCAGCAGTCTAGCAAGGGCAACGCCCTGGTTGCAAAGCCCAGGACTGCCGGAAAAAAAAAAGAAAAATATTAAGAAAACCAGACTTAGAATTGAACATACCTTGGGAGGCCTTGCCTCCACAGTGATGATGTACGTGGACTCTTGCACATACAAAAACAACAATCACCTAACTTCTGTGTAACCTACCTCGAAGGGTGTTTGTCTGGATTCGGATTCCTGCCCCCCCCCACCCCGGTTCTGGGGCTTGAACTCGGGGCCTACACCTTGAGCCACTCCACAAGCTTTTTTTTTGAGTTGGGTTTTTTTGAGATAGGGGCTCTCAAACTATCTGCCTGGGCTTGCTTCAAATCGCGATCCTCCTGATCTCTGCCTCCTGAGTTAGGATTAAATGTTACTCATCATTCTTGCATCGTTTGTAATAGTAAAAATCTGAAAGCAATCTAAATGTCCATTAGGAAACTGATTAAGTCAATCATGGCACATCCTCTACAAACATTTAAAAAATTGGGAATCCTACAGGTACCCATCAACAGGTGAATGGATAAAGAAAATGTGATATATATTTATATATATATATATATATAGATAGATAGAAAGATAGATCTATATACACACACACTATGGGATATAATTCAGTGGTAAAGAACGAAATTAGGTCATTTATAGGAAAGTGGATGGAACCAAAGGTAATCATGTTAAGTGAAACAAACTATACTCAAAGACAAATACTGCCTGTTTTCTCTCAGATGCAGAAGGGAAAGCTAAAGAGAAAGACAAGTTTAAATGGAGGACTACAAGAGGGGGAGAGAACCAGCAGGAAGTAGGAAGGGGAAAGACATCAAGAAGTAAAGATGGTGGAAGTATATGGTTGGCAGGTATGGAAAAGTCATGATGAAATCCATTTGAATTATTACAAGAAAGGGCCACCGTCAGAGGCTCACACCTGCAATCATAGCTACTTTGGAGGCAGAGATCAGGAGGAATGCAGTTCAAAGGCAGCCTGGGCAAACAGTTGGATACCCGATCTTGAAAAAACCCATCACAAAAAAAAGAGCTGGCTGAGTGGCTCAAGCCATAAGAACAACTCCCTAGCAAGCGTGAGGCCCTGAGTTGAAAGCCCAGTGCTGCCAACAAAAAATAGTAAGAAAGAGACTGAATATGATCAAAGTATATTCTGTAAATGTACAGAAATATAACAATGAACCCCCATACACATTGTACAATTAATATGCACCCAAAAACATGAAAAGATAATATGAATCTTAAAACTTAAGACTCCAAAGGAAGCTAAGTTCAACACCAGTTAGGTGTGGTGGGAGGCAGAAGAGGGGATAAGGAATGTGAAGCAGTCTGGGCTAAGGCTAAGTTTCAAAATTTAAAAAAAGGAAAAAAAAAATTTCAACATCACTGGTCATTAGAGAAATGTAATGAAATCAAGTGAGAAATTATGGCTATAAAAAGAAAGTGTTGATGAGGATGTGGAGAAATTGGGTCTGTAATGTATCGATGGTAGGAACATAAGATGGGGCAACCACTTTGGGAAAGTTTGGCATTTTGGGGGTATAGTTCAGTATTAGAGCACTTACCTAGCATGCACAGGTTCCCCTCAAAATGTGTTACAAAATGTTCCAAAACTAGTGGTGACAGTGCATGACCTTGTGAATATGTTAAACATAGTTGCTCTATAACCCAGAAATTTCCCTCCTGGGTATATATCCAAAAAACTGAAAACATAAATCTGCATAAAAACACGTACATGAATGTTCACAGTATGCTACTATGAAGTATGCTACCTTGTAAGACAAAGAGTGGCTACAAGTAAAGTGATGGGATGAACAGACAAAATGTGGTCCATATAATGGAATATTATTTGGCCATAAAAAAGAGCAAGGTGGTAATTCATGCTACAACATGGATGAACCTTGAAAACATACTACATGAAAGAAACTAGACACAAAAGGCCACATTTTTGACTCCATTTATGTGAAATGTTCAGAATAGGCAAGTTCAGAGACAGAATATAGATTAGCGACTGCAAGAGGCTAAAAACGTGTGATTAGTGGTGGTATGCTAAAACCAGTGACTCGTACATGGTGTGATGATCAAACTCAGGTCTTCATACATGTTAAACATGCACTCTACCACTGAGTCATACCCCCACCCATTTTACACTTTAAGACAGTGATTTTATTGTATGAATTACCTAAAAAAAAAAAAAAAAAAGATAATATGGGAGTCTATACTTTCTGAGATAAAATAATCTCCAAATATATTAAATGAAAAAAGGTAGAGTGTTCATGGAGCCCGTGCCAATAGCTCATGCCTGTAATCCTAGCTATTCCGGAGGCAGAGATCAGGAGGATTACAGTTCAAAGACAGCTTGGATAAATAGTTCACAAGACCCTATCTTGAATATACCCAATTGGAAAAAAATGCTGGTGGAGCAGCTCAAGTGGTAGAATGCTTGCCTAGCAAGCATGAGGCCCTGAGTTCAAAGCCTAGTACCACCAAAAAAAAAGGGTGCAAGGTGTGCTACTATATTCTTTTTAAAAAATATATACACACATGCCATATTAGCATTTAAACTCTTAAAAAGATATACAGAAACCAGTAACATTATTTCTTAAAGTGACCTAGCGTGCATGGAGACCGGTGTGGCCTAGAAGGGAAACCAACCCTTCAGTATACCATTTTGTACCTTCTGAATTTTACATACAAATACTGCCTCTTCTAATTTTTGTAAGGAAAAGTGATACTCTGATGTTTTAGCTTACTTTTTAAGAGATCATCTGCATTTTCTTCTGTAATGAACTTAAAAACTACCCATTCAGAGTATTTCACAAATGAAGCATTAAATGACAGTTTTTACTCTCAAACCTTAATATTATATTCATTATGTTTAGCTTTCTCATGGAGAAAAAGAAACCCAGGCAAAACCTTTACATTATCTACCTGCCAGGCCTACAATATAGTTTTAATCTTTTTTTTTAAACTGATATTTGGGCAATTTCTATGAAATGGACAGAAAACTATCAACAAGAGTGACTGTAATATGGCCAGTCTTATAGGTCAAGAGTTATGATCTTTGATCCATTGCTCAATCCATTTCAAGATCTTATCAATGTTATCCTCTAGATCTTCGGGTTTATTGCTGGGCAGCTGATGCACAATTTCTTCTTTGTAGGATGCTGTGGCTTCTTCATAAAGAACTTGAAAAATCTCACACTGAATATTGTCTTGTAGTTTCTTCTCACTGTAACCCCTAGAAGGCAAAGAGAGGTTAAGCAAACAAAAAGCAAACTGATGCATTAACTATAGTTTTAGGAACATACCAGAAACTGCACACTTTTGGTGCAGTTGGGGTTTGAACTCAAGGCTTCAGACTTCCAAAGCAGGTGCTTTATGGCTTGAGTCACACCTCGAGTTCATTTTGTTCTGTTATTTTGGAGATAGGATCTCCTGAATGATTTGCCTGGGCTGGTCTTGAACCTCGATCCTCAGCCAGAGCCACTAGCACCCGGCTAACTCAAATGTATTTTAAATATTATGGAATGCTGATTTATCTTGTTAGTTTTTCATAAGCTTTTTCATTCCTGATGTGGGGATAATCTGAGTGGGTAATGTTCAAGCAAAGAATGTTACTGGTTGGCTCTTTCCCTAGGAAGGTTTTATTTATCAAGGAGAAATCATGACTAAATGGGTTTCTGTATAGTATATTTAACTGGGTCAAACTGTGAGTTGAGATCTTCATTTACTCAGAAGTATTTGTGTCTTACAAATGTACTCATGTACATTAGGTTCAGTAGGATGGTACTACAGAGATTTAGTTTATTACAGATCAAATAAAGTCACATTTTCAAAGAGAAACCCTGGTCACTGTCCAATTTCAGGAATCTGAAAAAAACTTTATGGTTTAAGAATTAAATGTTTTGACTTTCTTACCTTGTTTCAAGTCTTTTGTACAATACACTGTTATCTGTTCTCAACACAAAAACTATATGAAACCAGCGTTCAGGGAAGAAATCACAGCCATGGTAATCAACAATAACACCACCTTCTCGTATCTGGTTCTCTAACTCATCAACTACCTGTATAAAAAAATAAAAAGATGAATGCTCCCTAGGGAAACCAAAGTGACTTTTTCTATTAAGTTTGGTAAATATACACTTGATGCAAAGTCATACTTACTCTATCTTCATCTAAAATGGGACAATCATACTCTTCATCATAGCCATCATATAGCTCCCCTAGAAGAATTTACATTAGCGTGTTAAGACAGTATTGTCAAATTAACTTAATTAATTTTCAGTTAGTTTTAGATTTTAGGAAACATCACCAACCAGTCTTTTGGATGAAAAGGAGGGCCACTAATACAAAAGATGTTACACGGATGTCAAATATAAAGCGCAACAACTGATAAATTAACATTTTATAAAGAACGAAACTTTAATAGCAATATATCTGAAACTTTTTGCTTATTTATTTGGTTCAGTTTTGTTTTTTAAGACAGGATCTTGCTATGTAGCTCAGGCTGGCCTCAAACTCACGATCCTCAGGCCTCAGCCTCCCTAGTATAGGGTTATAGCCACCATGCCTGGTGTATCTGAAACTTTTTTAAATTTCAGAGTTGAAACCAACCTAAAAAAGTGAATAACCAACAACACAGTGTGTGGGGTTATTAGAAAAGGGAACATTTTGTTGTTGAGCTACACATTGTTGTGAAGAGGAACACGTGAACAGATAGATAAAAACACTCTAACACACAGTAACAGCAGATTAAATCTGGTCAAGTTACGAGGTAAAGGATATGGAATTTATCAATAGCACCAACTTCTTTTTCTTTTTCCCTGCTTGGTGAAAGCCCTCTACCACTTGAGCCACTCTATCAGTCCTGTGTGTGCATTGGGTATTTTTGAGATAGCTTGGGCTGGCCTTGAACTGCAGTCCCCTGATCTCTGCCTCCCGAGTAGCTAGGATTACAGACAACTTCAGGTTGTTGATTGCTGTCAATTAGCTCGCATTTTCATGGAGGAGGGGAAAGAGGACTCTGTACTAAGATACCTGTGAACAGTAGCTTTTCTTCTAAATCCCCAGCATCCCCCAGCTATTCCCCTCAGTTAAATAGTCTTATTTAAGAAGGTGAAACAAGAATGATAGGCAAAGTTAAAAGTCAAAGTTAAAAGTCAAATTTAGGACTGGGGGTGTGGCTCAATGGTAGAGCATTTGCCTAGCACGGACTAGGATTTGGGTTCTGATTCCCAGCCCAGAAAAGAAAAGAAAGGAGGACAAAGTTAAATTTAACATGAGAACTTTCAATAAATCACAGGTGGCTTTAAAAGGAAGTCTTATTTCAGGAGCTAGAACATATCAATTCCACCCTCATTCCTAGAAGGTAGATAATCAAAGGCAAACTTAGATCATACTTAAGTAATACTTAAAGCCAGCTGTAAAACATCTCTCCCTACCCCTTTTCTTTTTGTAGTAGTGCGGATTAAACCCAAGGCATTGCTCGCATTAGGCAAGTCCTCTACCACTGAACCCAGTATTTTGTTTTTTGAGATAGTGTCTCACTAACTTTTGCCCTGGCTGGTCTCAAACTTGAGAGCTTAATGCCTCTACCTCCCAAATCTTGTATTACAAGCATGTGACACCATACCCAACCACACTTAACATTTTGTTACTGCTTTAAATTAGGAAATGAGCATGAATTCTGAAGTAACAAAGGGGTACTCTGAATAAGAAACAGTTTTTTAACTGTCTTGCCTGAAGGGCCTTGTGGGCCGATTTCTGGGCACACCTGCCACCTCTCCAGCACATTAGTGCTTCTGCAGCCTGTTGTTCAGAAACTCTTATCAGCTGAAAACTAGTTAATAATTTACAAAACAATATAATCTTCACTTTATGCTACAAACTAATGATTCATTTTAATTTGACAAATAAAAAAGATTGATTTAATTACATAAAATGTAAACTGTTCAATGAAAACTGATAAAACTTAAAAACCCTACATACTGGAAGAAATATCTATAATATGACAAAAGAATGAAATGTAGATATGTAAAGACCTTAAAACTCAAAATAAAAAGCTGGAGGAGAGGCCCAAGTAATAGAACACCAACCTAGCAAGCAAGGAGAAGCCCTCTGAGGTCAAAAGCCAGTACCACTTAAAAAAAAAGAAATACTATTAAAAAATTCTCACAGGATAGGGCCAGGTACCGGTGGCTCATGCCTGTAAACCTAGCTACTTAGGAGGTAGAGATCAGGAGGATGGCAGTTTGAAGTCAGCCCGGTTCTCAAAAGGCTAGTGGAGTGGCTCAAGGTGTAAGCCCTGAGTTCCAATCTCAGTACCTAAAAAAAAAAAACCTCACAGGATAAAAAAGTAGCAAAGACAGCTGGTAAACACAAGAAAAAATGTCAAGACTTTTCTAGCGATTAAAGAGATGCAAACTAAAATGAACCTGCTAGTATGTCATATTAATTTAAAATAAAAAAAGTTCAACAGTAAGTGTTTAAATCTTGGCTTAACCAAAATTTTGTATTTTACATTTAAAGTGAAGTAAATAAGACTATGTAGTACAGACTAGGTAGCAATATGGTAAGTGTACACAGTGTTCAATTGTCTGCAACAGGCACAAAAGAAAAAGGAAAGGTGAAAATAACAGTGTGGTTTTGGGTATTTTTTCATGTATTACATTAGTCACACCTTGATATCCATAGGGGTTTGTTCCAGAATACTCCCATGCTCAAATCTGCATATAAACTACTCACAACCTAGGTTCCTACAATAATACAACACAAATGGTTATTTTACTATATAGTTTAGGAAATAATGATAATAATGTATGTTCAGTACAGATGAAATTGCTTTTGAATTTGAGATGGTGTTTCACTTTGTTGTCCAGGCTGGTGTGGAAACTCCTGTGCAAGTGATCAATCTGCCTCAGCTTCCTGACTAGCTGTGAGTATAGGTGTAAGAGGAACAATGACAGAGGTGACTCCATTTTGGACGAGAAAGAGGCACTTTATAAGCAGACATGTAAAAAGGCATGAGAAACAACAGGCTTCTCTCTCACCAAAGTAACAGAATGCAGCTGCACAGTGTGGGTAGTGGGTTCCACAGCAGGATGAATTGAGCAGACGTTCAAGGCCGAGACAAGTTGACCAGACCTCCTTGGAACGCTCAATTTAATAAGGAAAAGGACGGACAGGTGGCTGAGTTCAGTGAGAAGCTGACTCAGCACCAACCAATCAAAAAATTTGAAGGGAGAATAGGTGGCCCTAAGCTAGTTAGTGCCCTATATCACTCCTAGACTTCAGCTCTACTACGGCTTTAACTTTTCAAAGCCCCTGCCATCCATGCAGGACCTGTTATCCTGTCAGTAAACTCTGCGCTTTCTTTACTCTTAACTCCTGGTCTGGCGCCTTTAATCATCAATGTGCCCATACACAAACTCAGGATCAACAATCCAGTATCACAGGTACATGCCTCTGTGCTTTTTTTTTTTTTTTTTTTTTTACAAAACATTTCAGATCCAGCTGACTGAGTGCTTGGGTATAAAACCCTCAAATAAAAGGACCAAAATACCAATTGTATTTTCCTACAATACCACAAAATCTAAGAATACCTATGGCTGATCCTTTTCTTTGAAGTAATAGTAATAAATGCTGAGGTTCCTTCATATTTTAATTCCTTCACTCTAACACTACCAAAATCTTTAAGAAAATATGCTAAAATAGACATCTACAGCAACATTTTTAGTAGTCTTTAAACTAAAACTATGAAATACAGAATATTTTTCTTGGTGATACCAGAGTTTGAACTCAGGACCTCACGCTTGCAAGGCAGGCTCTCTACACTTGTGTCGCTCCCCTAACCCTTTATTGTGTTAGGCAGTTTCGAGATAAGATCTTGAGAACTATTTGCCTGGCTGGCTTGGAACGGCAATCATAATCTCTGCATCTTGAGTAGCTAGGGATTATAGGTTTGAGCCATCGGTGCCTGGCTGAAATGCCAAATTTCTTCAATCAATAAATGAATTCAAACTTTTAAACATTCATTTCAAAAAACTTTTCTTAAATACCATATACTAGTGACTGAAGGGACGGATGATGAAGAAATAAAATGGGAGAGGAGAGGCAAGGCGCTTGGAAATGCTACTATCTTTAACATCACGGCTCATGGTGCTGTGGGGGCCGCAGCACGGGCAGTTAACGGGAGCGTAGGATGGTGAGGGAGTGCAGGAGGGGCAGGGACAGCAGGTCTTTTCAAATAAGGAAGACTCTCAGAACTAGAGGGTTAATAGGTACAAGTTGTCAAGTAAACCAAGGCCAGATTAAAAAGGGATTTCAAAACTGGAGGTGTGGCTCAAGTGGTAGAGTGCCTGCTTTGCAAACATTAAGTCTTGGGTTCAAACCCCAATCACACAAAACGAAACAGAAAAAGGGTTTTCAAGTCTGCATTAAGGAGTTTAGACTTTATCCTAAGGCAAAGGACGATCAGTAAAACGTTTGACGCATGAAACAATATCAAACTTCAAGCTTTTCTTGGTAGGCCTGGAGTTTGAAGTCAGGGTTTAACACTTGCAAAGCAGGTACTCTACCACTTGAGCCACACTTTTTAGTTCTCAACTTCAAATTTTTTAAAAATCATATTAGTTTCTGGGTAGAGAATGAGTTGGAAAGAAACAATTCCAGAATCAGCAGGGACACCTTTAACAACACTACCTCAGAGTTTGGATGAATGATTACAACCTGTACCACAGTAGTGACTGGAGGATGGAAATGGATTTTAAATTTCACTTCAGATTTCAAAGGAGGAAAAACTTGCTACTCTCCTAGAAAGTATAAACTAGAAGTCAAATTTACAGTTGTTTATACGTAAGATCTTACAAAGATTGTAAAAAGATCTTACAAAGATTAAAAGGCTTGATTTGATTAAATGATGGAAAGATTAGAACATTAAGTCAGTTTCCCTAAACAAAGTTTTATGGTTTATTTAAGGAAAATGCAAATAAAACATATAGTTCCTGTAGGAAAAAAATCAATTGTGGAACCAGAGTTAGGAGGATAATTCTTACTTAAAACATCTCCCTAGCTGTTGTTAGTCAAACTATAAACGCATGCTATTTTACCTGCCATCCTACTGAACATGAAAAAGGAAGCTACCACAATCATATTGGCATACGAGGTATTTATTTTGATGCTGCTTCCAATACCTAAAACATTTTCAGATTTTCTTTCCTTGGAAACACAACATTTACAACCCAACAAAAACCTTTTAACTGCTATATAATCCCTACAAGTTAGTGATTAGTTTAGAGGGAGTGAGTGCTTTGAAAATACCTGGTATTTTATGTAGGGAGAAAAGAACAATTCTGCTTAGAGCAGCTACACTAAAGAGAGGACATCTGAGTTGGGCCCTCAAGTTGTTGTTTGTTAAGGCAGATGATGGCATTTACTGGTAAACAGCATGTGTAAAGATATCTATGCACAAGTTCCCAGCATATTTGTGAATAGTAACATACTGTAAGTACAATGAAGGAAAATAAGAGAAAGTGCAGGTACAGTTTATGGGTCAAGTAAGTAAAAGGTTTAAATCATGTGATTCCCTTTCCCTTCTTCAAACCAAGTAATAAAAAGGAGGAAAGAGATACTAAAGAAATTGAAAAGACTCTAGGCACAGTACAAGTTATCACAGAGATGGAACAGAGCTAAGAATGTTTTGTAGATACTACCAGGATTTAGGAGCTAGGTGGATCTGTGTACACAGAATGAACATATATGCTTGGAAATCTGGAATCAGGAATCGGCAGAGTCAAGGATGACTTCAGGGCATATACTTTAAACATATTAAGTTGGAGATGTGTGTCTAGGAACTGTCCAGATGTTTGTGTCTAGTAGGTATCTAGAAATTGGGCTATTTTAATTATAAATTCAAGTCATTGGCACAAGGGAGTGACTAGTGAATAGGATCATTAGTGGGAGGGGCAGAATGGTTGCTTGAATTCACAGAGCAATCAGTATTTGAGGCTTTGCAACTCCATCCATGGCTCATGGGTCATACAAATACAGCAGAAGCTTCCCAACTCCGGGGTTAGAGGGACATCAAGGTAGTAAGTGTTGGAGGTGAGGTTATAACTCAGTGGTAGAGCATACGTTTAGTACGTATGCAAGGACCAAGCTATTTTACAACTTCTATTTGAAATGATCTAATGCCACTATATTTACTTTATGTAAAGCTGTATGTACCCTAGGGTTAGCCTTTATCAGGCTAATTTTCCTGGTGGCAGGAAAATTAAGGATTAATTAGTTAAGGCTAAAAGGATTGCATAAAGGAAAGGATATCAAGTCAGGAGGAATTCTGAGACTGAGAGAACAGAATAATAGAAGTGTCCTCAGTTATCCCTGCTTCTCTGGAGAGGCTGAGGCCGGAGTATGGCTTAAGCTTAGGAGTTTAAGGCCAACCTGAGCAACAAAGTGAGACTATTTCTCAAAAAAAGAAAAAGCATTTTTATGGTTAACACATTCAGGACTTCCAATAGTTTTCCTAAGCTTAACTCCCCACCATATTTTCTTAGTGGAGTAAGAGTGATCTCTTACAAGTTACGTAGCAATTCAAGTTGACTAGAATGTCAATGAACTCCCTTGAGAAACGTGGGGCTGGGACTATCCTATGAATTGTAGAATGTTTGGCATAATCCCTGGCTTCTAGCCACTCAATTAAGAAGCAAACTCAATCTGCTCATTACACAATTGTGATAACCAAAATACCACTTTATAAAAAACAAAAACTTTGTCCCCCTCCAAAAAAAAAAAAAGGGGGGGAAAAAAACTTGCCTAATGTGCTGAGTTTGAGCCCCAGTATAAAAATAAATAAAAACAAATAAAAATGAGGCCAATTGCCTCATAACACTTTCTTGTTAAGATTTTCAAACATATTCATTCAACACCAAGGGGAAAAAAATCTGGTACATCCTAAGAAAAAGTACCTCACCTAACATCATGTCAAGTCAGACCAGAAATCCTTTATCTGACCTTACAGCAGAAAGAAAAAAAATAACTTTTTCTTTAAGACTCAGATCTCATTTCAAGTAACCTCACTAATAAATAAAAGAGGATGGTTGGGCTAAACACAACTGGCTAAAACAGTATAAGTATGGGTGAGAGAGGAACTGGTGAAGAGGAAGGCAAGACTCATATGGGACTGTCTGGTGTTACCATTCCTCTTGATTCTTTCCATCATCTATTATCTATCTACCTACCTATTTATTATGGTAGCCAGTTTGAAATCAGGGCCTCACGCTTGCTAGGCAGGTACTCTACCATTTGAACCACTCTGCCAACCCTTTTCTTTGCTGATTTTTTTTTTTTTACCCCGGACATAGGGTCTCACAAACTATTTGCCCGGGCTGGCTTTGAACTGTGATCCTCCTGAGTAGCTAGGATTATAGGCGTGAGCCACCAGCACCTCGCTCTCTCAATACTATTCATATCATATAGCAACTTCACTAACTTTAAGAGTATTAAAAGAACAAAACTAGAATACGTGAATAAAAGTTCCTTTGTGAAGAACAAAATCAGACTTCACATAGGTGTAAAATGGAGAATGAGCAGCTGTAGCTCAGTGGCAGACCTTGTTTTTAGCATCCACAAGGCCCTGGCTAGGTTCAATCACCAGCACCAAAATAAACTAACATAGAGAATGGCTACCAATGTTTTGATCCAAATTTCAGATAATATAACCTAGATGCCAGACCTAGATTAAAAATGTGTAAGTTACCAGCTTACAGTATCAGAAATGACAAAAATGCTGAAGTTGCAAAAAGGGATACTGGGAAAAAAAAAATCTTCTTTTAGAAAGTAGAGAGGAAACTGGAAGGTACCACCAGTCCTTAAACAATCACGGAGGCTCAAGCAAGCGTTAAGCCCTGAGATCAAACCCCAGTACTGACAAATACTTATATACATGTAAAACCAAGGACATGGATTATACATATACACATACACACACATATGTCCAAAAGGACCTAGGAAGTTGGCTCACTGAAGATAAATCCAAGCAGATGAGGATTCGTATGAATAAAAATCCTGACCAAGTAGTCTCTCCAAATAGGAATCATAGGTAAATACTTCAGCAATCTGAGAAAACATACCATATGACTAAACATCTGAAGACATAAGGGTGACAGTAGTTTTAACAGTGATACCTGTAACAACTTCACATCATTGCAACCTTTATTCATTCTGGTGATGAGGGAGAAATCGCTTTTAAAAACATAACTGCCAACAATCAAACTGATAAATAACAACTTTATTTTTTACATATAAAGGCTGATGAAAAATCATTACTAATCAGTCCTATGAAAGAAAATTGAACACTTCAACTGAAAAGTATAGTAACTGTAGTCATTAAATACTATTTAAGCTTTCTAAAATACAACTTGAAAACATCCAGCATGCTTGTTTCAGTACATTGGATTCAAGACCAAGTATACACGTTACATGCATCAATGCTAATTACAAATTATCATAGTCATCGTCATCATCATCATCATCATCATCTTCACGTTTTCTTTTCAATGCATTTGATGATTCATTGGTTGTATTTTGTGATACCATATTAGTGGTAATAAGGATATTTTTGGACCCAATTAATGACGGATTAATCAGAACATTTTGAACTGCTGATGTTGCAGGAATTGATGCTTTTACAGCAGGGGACTGAGAAGCAGGCATCTGAACTGTAAACCTTTGCCCTGTGAGGGACATTGGAGTCCCTACTTTAGTTGAAACAGACATGGTTTGTGGGGTTGGTGTGCCCAATGTGGGAGTACTTGGTCTGCTAGTAACTGAACCAACACTTAACCGTGGAACAGTTATTCTTCCTGCAGTAGTAGATGCTTTTTTTTGTAAAGACTTAAGCCTATAGTTTGGAGCTGTTAAGCAGTATCTATCAGGTGGCAATCTAGGACCTGAATATGGCTTAATCAATGGCAAAGGGGTCTGATTTCTTTGCCTTGCAATATCTAACAAAAAATCTCTTGGGGGCGGAGAGGTGAAAGACTGGTCAGCGCGACACTGGATTGCCAATCGCACATCATCTGCATCAACAGTGGCTTTTTTAGCATGGCTCGAATAAATTTTAGCATCATCTAGAATTGTGGTCACATATCGGAATGCAAACTCCAACATCTGATTTATAACTCTTGGCTCATATTCTGTAATCCCCATATCCTTCAGGATTTGTGCCATCATCTGTGCATCTTTCGGCATGCTCTTGGGAGAAGCCATCTTGCCAGACTCCATGATATCCGGTGATCAGACTTTAGGTCATTTAAAAAAAATACGTACATTAGATCAAACCGAAATAGTTACTTTAGCAGCAACTGTTAGGAATTTAAATTATTTTTTAATGTTAAAAAATTAAAAATGTATCTAAAATTTAAAACATGTTACAGCTTTTTAATTTTAATGAGACATACTTAAAAGTTCCCTTTGCTTAAATGTATTGAGTTCCTACTCTATAAATTGTAGAATTTAGGAAGGTGAAGACACAAATGAGCAATAAAAAATTAGGGGAAAACAGGGTAAAATAAAAACATGAATCACTTAATGTATGCAGTTGCACATGGGCATGCAACTATCAAGCTGATCTAAATACTACATCATAGGACAATCATATCCTATTACCTGAGTTTAAAATAATCTGCCCTTCCAATAAAATTAATACACTCACTGTCTCATACATATACTCAGTACCACCCGAACTTTTGTGTCTGTCCAACTCAAAATGTTCTCTTCCTCATATTCAGATTTGATCTACCCAATCTCTTCATGAGTTTTTCCCAGTTATTTCTGTTCACAAGAAATTCTAGCTCTTTTGGGGCAGGGAAAGAAAAATGGTTAACATAACCAGAGAATAAAGTCCTTACACCAATTTCTTCTGCTATGTGTACTCCATGACAATATCCACTAGCACTAATACTTCAACTATCCACTTAAAAAATTTTTTTTAAATCCCTTACCTTCTCGAGCTAAATCACCAACATTAATGTACTTCAGTCCTGATCTTGAGGCAAGTTCTTTGCCCAGTGTGGTTTTTCCAACCCCTGGTGTACCTGTAAGATAAGCCACAGAAAAACACAGTTCATGAAATACTACTTACTAGTTCATGAAATACTAGACTTTCTGCCCTTAAGATTCTTAACAGTTGATAGGAAAATTTTCCTAGTTAGCAATGATACATGAATATACCCTATGACCTAATCAAAATTTCCCAGAGATGACTAGGTGTCAGAACCTCATTCTGTATGTGATTCTCCAGGGATGGAGGCTCAGGTAATTTTGATGTCAGTTCTGCCTGCCACCAACATGGAACTGCCCAAAATAGAATTAGCCATCTCAAATCAACTACCATCATTTATTTCATTAATTAAAAGATAATTGTTCATGGCAAAAAAAAGTAATAATAAAAATCATAAAGCAGCCTGAAGGCTGGGGATGTAGCTCAGTGGTAGAGAGCTTGTCTGGCATCACCAAAGGGAAAAGAAATTTAAGCAATCTGAAATATTATCCCATTACCACTACTGCCCCCATTCCACACCCTCCCTATATCCTTCCATAAGGGGAACCACTCTAAACCAGTTTCCTACATGTCTTTCCAAAAGTCTTATGCACGTGTTTGTGTATACACAATGATAAATGTATAAAGTACAGTACTGTTATCACTATACTGTGCATATACACACATATCGTTTATATGCACACATGTAACACATATTCCCTTTTGGATAAATGGCAATACTATGTGTTGTTCTTTACCTTCCCCCTTTTTCACACAATACAATTACATTTCAAAATAACCAAATGTGTAATTTTCAGCTTTTCAGGTTTAATTCCACTGAAATTATTAATTCTCCATATGCAAATCAACATGTACCTGAAATCCACTATAACACACTAAGTCTAAACCCTGGACTTAAAATGTTTCCAATAAAATGCTCTCTAGATTTTTTTTGGTGGGGATGGGAGTGGCACTGGTCCTTCACTTGGCCCCACCACTTGAGCCTTTACTCCAGATTCTTTTACAAATGGTTCAATGTTTAAAAAAAGCTCAAATGGCAAAGCGCCTGCCTACGAGGCCCAGAATTCAAACCCAAGACCCAAGTAACACCAAAAAACAAAAGAAAAAAAACCCAAAAGGCACTATGTCTGACCCAGGCAAATCAGATACAGAATCTTCCCCTTAAGGAATCTTAACAGTTATTTGTTGAGTGATGTATCTGAGGCACCTAGAAACAGAAAAGATTCCCGGTCAGCCCACAAGCTTATGTTTTGTTAATTGATAAAACTATCGCTTTTGTTTCCGTAGAGTATTTTCCCGTATGTTGGCAAAGCGTCTACAACCCATTAGAGTTTTGCTCGAATGGTAAATACCTTCCGAGTGAAAACATTAGCAATACTGTAATTTCGAGTCATCGTGCAGCACTTTAGTTCTCTTTAGTGATAACACGCAAACTGAGAATGGCTCCAAAAAACCTGAAGCCTCCGCATCAGCCCAGGATCTGCAAAGCGTCCCACGCTAGAAAACAGGAGAAACGCTAAAATGTCTTCTTGGCACTAAAAAGCTTTAAAAGCCCGATGCTAACTTAACGAACGTACACTGTAAGTCAGTCACGCCTCGCCGCAAACATCTCATTTACCAAAATCTGAAGTGTTTCCCAGACGCAAAGGAAAAATGTACAAGACGACCGAGGAAGGCTAAGAAGAGAGGAATCCACCATTGATAGGACTACGAGAGCCAGGTACTTCCTTACAGCACCACTGTTTAAAAAAACAAGCCCATTTCCACGCAAAAACCATACTCACACAGATTAAGCAGCTTGCTAGACACCGGAGCTGGACGTGGCTACCTTGGCCCTTCACCCAGGAGCACAGCCAACGAAACTAACGCTCCGCGTCCCCTCCCCCCGCCGCTCCCCCAACGGTCGCGAGGACCGGGTCCTGAGGCCCCGACAACGCCACGCGGCCTCGGCTACCCCGAAACAGAACACTGAGTGGCCCCCACCAGGGCGCCCAAATCCCCAGAGCACTAGGCGTCCCCGCCGCCCAGCCCTCGCCACCCCCGCCGCGCGACCTAACCCGTGAGCAGGATGTTGGGGCGCTGCATACTCCTCACACAGCCACGGCTCCCGGCGCTCAGCTCACGCGCCTAAAGCACTCCAGGGAGGAGCCGGAAGCGGCGGGCCGCTGCAAGCGCCAGCCGCCCGCCCAGGTCCTCGAGACCGTCGCCGCGCTGCCGACCCACCTCCGATGCCCAGTCACTATCTGTTGTTTACTTGGCCTTCTATTACACGCTTCCATCGCATAGTGGAAACTAGGGGCACAGTTCTTATCCGTACTTGGGGTCAGGCAGTAGGATGGACGCCTAAGTCGGACACTCCTCTGGCGTCCCCTCCCTTCGGCTGCGTCGCGGAAGCGCCGGCAGATCTGGAAGGACCCCAAGGAGGCTGGACCTCCCGGAGGCTAGGAGCTGAGCCGGGAAAGGGCAAGGTGGCTCTTCTTCCACCAGGAGTAGAGCCTGGGCTCCACCGCTCCACTCCGCCCACGAGGGGATGCAGCTCCTGGAAAGTAAGGCCGACGCGGCAGCGGCTGTATTTGTATTACATGTCTTACGGACGCGAGGGCACCTCAACCTTATGCCTTCCCGGGCCCTCGTCCCTCCTCCTCCTGACCCGCCCATCACATCTAGAGATGAGAAGGACGGGGGTGCAGAGCCTCGTTCTGAGTCAGACTTGAGAACTTAACCAGGCTCCCGGCAGATGGCAGGGCTACCTTGAACGAATGTCTGAGCTTAGTGTCCCCTGCGCAAGGTGGGGTGGTGGCGGGTCTGCTATAAATAGTCTTGAAGGTGTCTTCTATCTCTGACATCTTAGTTCAGGAGCCTGATATTATCAGAGACAGTTATCTCGTTTTTAAAGGAGGTGGTTGTCAGTCTTGTTTTCAGTGAGTGACTGGAGTCTTGACCTTAGCAAGAGTGAGCGTCTTTTACTGCGACCTGCCAACTATATTTACTCAAGTAGATAGGTTTTGTTTTTTTTTTTTTCTTTCTCTGTACCTGTTTGAAATCTCAAAATCTCTTATCGTGAACTATTTTGTAGGTGAGAGGTGAAGGATTTGTTTTCAGTTGTGTGGGAGTGTTTGCTCTATAGACTTGTGTGTGTACCTACAAACTCTGAAATAGTGGTTGCCGCTTCCAATATATGGGTTTGTAGGCTTAAAAAACTTGTGGCTAATTTAACGTTATTGAATTCACCAGTTTGCAGAAACATTTAAGAATATTGAAAGTTGAAGAACATAGTGTTGCCATGAAGTTGTCTAATTAGATGTTCAAATTAGGAAGGCAATTATAGGAAAGATTTATTGAGGTAGAATTTAAATTCTTTGTTCAAAGTTACTGATAAGTCTGATTTCATTGTAATTTTTTTTTTAATTTGGAATTGAAAAGCTAATTTGCGACTGTAATTTGAAAAAAGATACTTTAATTATAAGCATGAAAACTGCTGAAATTATATTTTTCCCTATTTTTCTTTATGACAGAAGGTAAGTACACAAATATATGGCTTTGTTTTCTCTTAATACGTTGAGTTCATGTGAAAAGTTTTCCATTTATGCCACCACAGATACGTTATTTGATAAGGTTGTAATCAATAAAAGTAAAAAATGTCTTATTTTGATTTGTTCTCCTATGTTTACTATGTTTTCTGTCAGTAATGTTGAGCCTTTATTATGTTGTTGATTATGTCAGTATATACCAATAACTGTAATTCTGAACTTACAGTTTTTAATTGGAGGTGTTTTTCTTCCCCCTCCTCCCCAGGTGAATTATACTTTAATGTACTGCAGGTTGTGTACTACGGATGGAAACTATTAAAGTCTATAATGTCAAAAACTTTTCTTAGACCAAAGGTATCTTCCACAAAGGTATGATGCACTGAAATGCCCAAATAATAATTGCCTAAAAAGAATTGTAAATTTTTGTGTGTGTTTTTAGTGGCTTATCATTGCTATCAAAGCAATAGTGTCCGGTATCTATTGTAATTAGTGACCTAAAGTTTGCAAAGCTGGTACAAAATAACCACAACCACAGCCTTAATTTTGAAATAATGTTTATAACCCCACTCAAAGAAAAGGCTGAACATTTTTGAATGAAAAAAAAAATAGAAAAAAGAGAAAGATGTCAGTTGTAGCTTAATCACAGGTCCTACCTCTTAGAAGGCCTGTTGTTCAGTGTGTCAGTTCTCAGGATGGGATTGGAATGTGATGGGGTCAGAGAGTATCATTCTCATGCAAAGTAGCTATTGCCTACTGGTGACTCTACTTTTTCTCAGATCTCAAGTAAATTATTTAATTTTGTTTTTCTTTCAGGAGCTGTGAGTCTACATTTATGTAATTTACATGTAAAATGTATGAATAACATACAAATGAGAATTGCTATCAAAAGGTTTACTATAACAAAAAAATCTTCATGTACTATTAAATATAGAAAAAAGGCAAAAATCATAGTAACGTTGACAAAGATGAAATGAATCAGGTGGCTCTGAAAAAACAGTTTTCCAATGACTTATTTTTTTTTGTTGGTGGTGGTACTGTGGTTTGAACTAAGGCCCTCAGTCTTTCTATGCAGATGCTCTGCCACTTGAGCCACTCCACCAGCTCCAATGACTTCTTTCTTTACCCTTTTAGCCCTGTCTTAAAAGTGAAGTGTGACTTACCATTGATAGAATACTTATCAGCCCAGATTGCTTCCCCTGACTACTCTCACCTCCAGCTTTTAATTCTTTTTCTTCCAGACAGGAGCATTATCTAACAAATACCTCATAACTGTAGTTGAATTCTCATCCCTCCCCCTCTCACCCCGCTCCTTGCATTCCTGGGAATTGAACTCAGGGCTTAGACAAGTGCTCTACCACTGAGCTATACCTGTAGCCCAAGTTAAGCATTCTTGGTTTGTCCTTGTTAGCCAAGGAGGAAATTCAAACGCCAGGTGCAAAGCTAGAATTTTCTAGATTTATGCTAGAGTGTTAAGAAAATGTATTTTTTCAATTTCTAATTAAGAAAAACCTTTTTAATGCTAAGTATAGTTTAGGTTAAAATTGCTCAATTCAGGATTGTTATATGCATTTACAAAGGATTTAAAGAGAGGAAACGATAAGAGGGAACTATGGATTAATCAGTGTTTGCTTTTTTCTTTTGAGGTGCTGGGGCTTGAACTTGGGCCCTGCACCTTGAACCACTACACCAGCCTGTTTTTGTGTTGAGTTTTTCGAGATTCTCGAACTATTTGCCCCGGTTGGCTCGAACTAGGATCCATCCTGATCTCTGCCTTTTAAGTAGCTAGGATTATAGGCATGAGTCACCGGTACCTGACTGGGCAGTGTTTTCTACAGAGCAAAAGAAGTGAAATAGAGCTCATTGACTTTCCTGTTTTGTTGTCCAGTCTTCTTTTCCTAGACATTTCTCCATCACAAGTCTCATTTCACTTATAAAAATATTAATTCCATCACTTCTTGGCATTTTGGTTAAGATCAAGTATAAAAATACTAGTTGTTTCATGCACTGAAGAAAATAATAGTGCAGTCATAATTACTGGTTACAGCATTAAGATTTTTCACCTTTACTTTAGCAGGTCTTAAAGCCGATATGAATTATTTGTGAATATATATGAAATTGTTCTTAGTTTCTTATTTTATTAACTTGGCCACCACAGAAGTGTTGCTCTTCTTACTGCTACATGTGGTTAAAATAACATTTATTTTGTTCTAACTTTTTTTCCCCTTCTTTTTAGTGGTGAGGCTTGAACTCAGAACTTTGCACATGTTTTTTTTTTTTGGTGGCGCTGGGGTTTGAATTTAGGGCCTCACCTTTGCTAAGCAGGTGCTCTACAACTTGTGCACGCCAATCTACCAGCCCTTGCTTGTGTTGGGTATTTGTAGCTAGGGTCTTGCTTTTTGACTGGGCTGGCCTCAAACCTCAATCCTCCTGATTTCTGCTTCTCAAGTAACTAGGATTTCACGCCTGAGCCCTGGCACCGAGAATCACACAATGTTTTCTTAAGTAGGTAATTTTAATATTTATGTTTCAGATGTACTAAGAGTTAAAAAGAAAAATACTATTCCTTGCCCTGGGAAGATTATAGTTAATAGAAAGAATTGAGTTTTTGTTCTTACTCTTTTATATGGCATTCATCATTACCATGGGCCAGTAGACAAGTATGCAAATTGTGCACTTACTGTAAAGTAGAAAAATAATTAGTAACATATAGAACCAGTTCTGTTTATTTATTTATTATTATTTTATTATTCATATGTGCATACAAGGCTTGGGTCATTTCTCCCCCCTGCCCCCACCCCCTCCCTTACCACCCACTCTGCCCCCTCCCTCTCCCCCCCACCCCCTCAGTACCCAGCAGAAACTATTTTGCCCTTATTTCTAATTTTGTTGTAGAGAGAATATAAGCAATAATAGGAAGGAACAAGGGTTTTTGCTGGTTGAGATAAGGATAGCTATACAGGAAGTTGACTCACATTAATTTCCTGTGCGTGTGTGTTACCTCCTAGGTTAATTCTTTTTTTTTTTTTTTTTTTTTTTTTTGCAGTGCTGGGGTTTGAACCCAGGGCCTTGGGCATACTAGGCAAGCACTCTACCACTGAGCCACTTCCTCAGCCCCCCTAGGTTAATTCTTTTTGATCTAACCTTTTCTCTGGTTCCTGGTCCCCTTTTCCTATTGGCCTCAGTTGCTTTTAAGGTATCTGCTTTAGTTTCTCTGCGTTGAGGGCAACAAATGCTAGCTAATTTTTTAGGTGTCTTACCTATCCTCACCCCTCCCTTGTGTGCTCTCGCTTTTATCATGTGCTCAAAGTCCAATCCCATTGTTGTGTTTGCCCTTGATCTAATGTCCACATATGAGGGAGAACATACGATTTTTGGTCTTTTGGGCCAGGCTAACCTCACTCAGAATGATGTTCTCCAATTCCATCCATTTACCGGCAAATGATAACATTTCGTTCTTTTTCATGGCTGCATAAAATTCCATTGTGTATAGATACTACATTTTCTTAATCCATTCGTCAGTGGTGGGGCATCTTGGCTGTTTCCATAACTTGGCTATTGTGAATAGTGCCGCAATAAACATGGATGTGCAGGTGCCTCTGGAGTAACCTGTGTCACAGTCTTTTGGATATATCCTCAAGAGTGGAGAACCAGTTCTATTTAAAGAACTAATTTGGTCCCAGCACTCAGGAGGCCAATACAGGAGGATCTCAACTTTGAGGTCAGCCTAGGTTACATAGCAAGACCTTGTCTTTAAAAAAATAAATAAAATAAAAAGGTGGTGGGTGTGGTGATGTCAACCCGTAATCCCAGCACTGAGGCAGGATGATTGTGAGCTTGAGGCCAGCCTGGGCTACGTAGTGAAACCTTGTCAAAAAACCTAAAAAAGTAAACAAAGATTAATTTGTGAGTTTTTTTATTTTTAAGTTATATGAACATTTTCTTCTAGAGTAGTTCAGCTACTCTGATGTAAAAAAAAATAATATTTACGTAGTTTCTTTCTTTCAGATAACAGACTGGGTAGACCCATCATTTGATGATTTTCCAGAGAATACAGCCGTCTCTACTATTACTGAAGAATCTTTAGGTGTTAATAATTCAAGTCATAGAAGAAAAAATGTGCCTTCAGCATTAGAAAGCAGATTTCCAGCTACAAAAAAAGGAAAGCTATCCTCTTTAGAACAGATTTCTGGACTAGAAAATTCAAAAGACTGTCTGTCTGAAAATGAACCATGGGTGGATAAATATAAACCAGAAACTCAGGTACTAACTATCATATAAGCATGTCTACATAATTTAACTTGGAAGTAGATGAGGATGGATGGGAAAGAGAGGGATGTCCATTTTGTGAAGTAGGGAAAAAAGCCAATAGTTTATATATTTTTTATGTAGTAAGGTTGCTTTTATTAAGATATTCAGAAATTGTACCATTTGTTCTTTATCTTAGATTTATTTAACCCCATCCTGGAATTAATTTCATTATTTAATTTTACTAAATTGTAATAACCCTTTTTATTCCTTTAAAAACATTTCTGAATTTTAAGAAGTTTTATAACTACAGTCTTACCCAACATTACCATACAGTAATAACAACATAACAATAGAGTTTTCCTTGTAACAATATAAAAATGCAAGTATAATCAAAAGAATGTTTTGGGGTTTTTTTCTTTTTTTTGGCAGTACTGGGGTTTAAACTCAGGGCTTTGTGGTTGCTAGGAAGGTGTTCTACCACTTGAGCCACTCCTCCAGCCTGGCATTTTTTTTTCCACTGAAAATATTTAGCTTAATAGGGCTGATGAACCCTATGAAGTTCAAGTTGAAATGTTTCATTTTAAACCTCAAATTTTTATCTTAGCATGAGCTTGCTGTACATAAGAAGAAAATTGAAGAAGTTGAAACCTGGTTAAAAGCTGAAGTTTTGGAAAGGCAGCCAAAACAGGTAATTAAGTAAGAAATGTGTTTTAACATGTTTAATATCAAATGTTTCTATGACTTACAATAAATTGTGATAAGTTAACCTTTTTGTTATTTATTTTATCTTTTTTGGCAGTACTGGGGTTTGAATGCAGGGCCTCATGCTTACTTGGCAGGCACTCTACTACTTCAGCCACTCTTCCAGTCCTTTTTTGTGTTGAGTATTTTCAAGATAGGATAGTGAAAACTTATTTGCCTGGGCTGGCTTCGCACCCTGATCCCCCTGATCTCTGCCTCTGGATTGCTAGGCTTTTAGGCATGAACTACCAAAACCCAGCTAGAAAAGTTACTCTTTTATGATAACTTTGTTCAGATAAGTCTAGATCACCTCCACTAGAAAGGTCCCTGACCTTACTGTATCCAATCACAAAAAGACCCAGAGACTTGGAGTTTGTCCCTTTCTTTCCTTTTTATAACCATAATGTGCACAGTAAACCAACTAGTATTTTTAGCACATCAGATTATCTCACACTGAAGCAAGTTAGGCAAATTACATACTAGTTTTTATATTAAATATAGCCTAAAACAGTTCATTTTAAGCTAGTGGTTTTTGTTTCACTTCCTAATCCCACAGTTATCCTCAGCTCGCTCCCCAAAAGATAGAATATTCTCTCCTATTGATCCTCGTCTTAGACTTTATTTTGAGATTCTTCAAACATAAAGGAAAATAAAATTATGGAAACTCTCATATGTCCATAATATGCGCATCATTTTCCCCCTGAAGTATTTTGTAATAAATTATAAACATCATGACATTTCAGTCAGACTGAGATACTTCAGTATGCTTCTTTTGAAAATTTCTTTTCCTTATTAACTATATATACCATTATTCTGCTAACAAAATTAACTATAATGCGGTAATGTTATCTAATGACCAGTTCACATGCACATTTTTCTTGTCCCCAAAAACGTCTTTTGCAGCTAGCTTGTTTCAGCTAAAATCTAAAAAAGAATTGCACTTTCTTTCTTTCTTTTTTGCTTGTTTTTAATCTAATAACATTCTCTTCTAACCTCTCTCTCTTTTTTTTTTTTTTCCCCCAAGACATTGACTTAATTAAAAAGGCCAGGCCAGTTTTGGATTTGTCACGTTGTTTCTTCCTACTGAGGGTAAACCTTTATCACATATTGGAATTTTCTATAATCTGACTTTTATTTTCCCTTTCTTTTGAGACATGGTCTCACTATATTGCCCAGACTGTACTCAAATTCTTGTGCTCAAGTGGTCTTCTTGCCCCAGCCATCTGAGTGCTGGGATTATAGACATGCACCACTATACTCAGCATTTCTCCTGCTGTCTTTGATACTAAGTTTGGTCATTACATTAAGGAGGTGATAGTCAGACATCTTCATTATAAGTTACCTCCTCTTTGCTGCTGGCATAGCATCTATGGGGAGATCTTTTGGCAGCATGTGAGTACCCAGTTCCCATTTACATGTTTTAACATGCATTTTCAATCCTTGCCTCAATCACTTATTTAATTAGGGTTGTGAAATGACAATTTTCTAATAATTCTGTTATTTCTACAATTAGCAGGGATCTTGCTGTAAAAGAAAAGTTTGTCATTGCTAGATGGGACTATTAAGTTATTTTGAAATACAGTTCCAGGTGGAAATGTAGGATAAGCTTTAAATCAATCTTGTCTTTTATTTATTTATTTTTATTTTTGGTGGTATTGGAGTTTGAACTCAGGGACTCACATTTGCTAGGAAAGCACTCTATCACTTGAGCCATGCTGCTAGGCCTTGTAATTTTTTTTTTTTGTAGTAGACTTTACTTTTTAGAGCAATTTTAGGTTCCTGGCAAAACAGAGCAGAAGATACAGAGATTTCCCATCGGCCCTGTGCACCTGAATGTACATAGCCTCCCTCATTATCAATATCCAATACCATAGTGGTATACTTATTCATCTTGATGGGCCTACTTTGACATGTCACTAACAACCACTTCCATTGTTTGCATTTAATTTTCAACTTTGAAATGAAAGAGTTGGTGTTTTAATTGCTTCAAAGGGAGCACACCCTTCTTTCTTGAGTCTGATTCCTTCCTATCAGTCTGTAGATCTCTCCCTACTGTTTAGGGTTAACATAATGTATTCAAGGTAGATTTTCAGTGTCAGCCTGCCTCAATATTCCTTTGATGTCGCATACAAATCTCTCTCATCTGTATTCTCTGACTATTGATTTGGGGACAGTTTCTTTCTTGTACCTCTTATATGGAAGGATGGAAGGTTTTCTCATTAATTTGTCTTTGATCACCTCCTCTCCTCAGCTAATAGTTTATATTTTTCCATGCCCACTATGTTTTCTCACAGCAATACTGTCTTAGAGTACTCTCCATGTACTTCCTCTCAAGTCTTAGACCTGCATAACTATTACTGTTGTTCTACCAGTTTAATAAACTTAGATATATGTATAAATATTAGGTATTAGGGGGTAGTATTTTCTTTCTTTCTTTTTTTTTTTTTTTTTTTTTTTCTCTTTTTTATGGTCCTGGGAATTGAACCCAAGGCCTCATTCATGCTAGGCAAACAAACGCTTTAACAGTAAGCTACTTCCTCAGCCCAGGAGTATTTTCTTTAGAACTTTAGAAGCTTGGACTTTAACCAATCATATTATCATTATTTTATAAAAGTTGCAATGATGTTAGTAAGTGTAAGACATTTTTCTTTGAATGAAATTTTTAAAATAATATAGCATTAGAATGATTTTGGTGATGGTAGTGGTATTGTTTTTGGAGGCACTGGGGTTTGAACTCAGGTCCTCATGCTTGCTATGTAGGCACTCGTACCACTTGAAGCACTCCACCAGCCTGATTTTGGTTTTTAATTGTTTGTATTTTGTTTTAGGGTGGATCTATTTTATTAATAACAGGTCCTCCTGGATGTGGAAAAACAACAACTATAAAAATACTGTCAAAGGAACATGGTATTGAAGTACAAGAATGGATTAATCCAGTCTTACAAGACTTCCAAAAAGATGATTTCAAGGAAATACTTAGTTTTGGTAAGACTTGCTACAAAACTTATGTTTGATGGAGCTTTCAGATGAAGCTGTATGAGTAAGCGTGTTTTTCTCCCATAATTCCCAGTTTCAGAAGGAGGGGAATGGTGTCTTGAGTAGAGGAAAATGAGATTATTTGAGAATTAATTATTAGCAATTTTTGTAAGTTCTTACGTTTTCAGTATTTGTGGAGGGTATATGGTATAAGATCTTTTTATCTGTTTCAGCATAAATAAAGCCTTAAAAACTTGCCTTCCAAAATAAGTTAGCCTACATCAGTAAATACCTATAGAATCAAATCACTTCAAAATATATATGAAACATAACAGCAATTTTGTTATAATGTGGAATGTTCCTCAAAGTCTTTTCTCTGGGATTGTCTTTAATATGGTCTGTGTGTACTGTGTCTTTGGCATACACAATGCTGCTATTTTCCCATGTTCTTCAAATTTTTCCTGCTTTCTAGATAGTAATTTTTACAGTCTGATAATTCTCTTTATTTAAAGTCTTCTATGTGAAATGTCTTCAGAGAACTTTTTCTTATTCCTAAGTTCACTAATCATTCTGTTATGTCGTTAAATCTTTATTATGAAGATAATTCATTTGTAGCCTCAAACTCATTCAAAGAGTCTTTATTTTATAATCCAAACTCTATAGATATTTTTACCAATTACATGAGCGTTATATATTGACAGATCTTTTCTGAAGTCAGTTAACTCCAGGCTAAAGTCAGTTAACTCCATGCTGCATTCATTGGTATAGAAAAATTGCTATTGACAACATATTGTCCTTTGAAATAAATATTCTATTTTAAATTTTATGTTTTCACAATTATAAAATATTCTTCAGTATTGTGAGCTTTATCATATATATTCAAATGAATTTATATGTGATATGTTTGCATATATATGTATATTATCAATGTATATATAATTTGTTGAAAGTAAAAGTGGTAAATGTGATTCCTTTCAGAATCAAGATTCCATATATTTCCCTATCAGTCTCAGATAGCAACTTTCAAAGAGTTTCTACTAAGAGCAACAAAGTATAATAAACTGCAGATGCTTGGAGATGATCTGAGAACTGATAAGAAGATAATTCTGGTTGAAGTAAGTACACATTTTAAAATCCTGCTATACCTAGTGGATGAGCAGTTGTGAAATGTGTTATCATTAACTTTCTCCAAAGTACTAATAGTGGCTTTATGATAGCAGAGCACAAAGGCTTTGTTATATTAGAAGCCCAAAGTCTTTTTCAATAAGCTTAAATAGGATAGCTGTAGGTTAACAATATAGTAGCTATACAGACTTTAAAAATATAATGACTTAAGAATAGAAAGGCAAAGGAAATCTGTGGAAAATATTCAATGAGAATACTATAACTGGTAAAATGACCCTATAAAATTTGTGTGAAAATTAGGGTTTATGTTGATGTGTATTACTGTGTAGACTCTCAGCTGTTTCATATTTCTCTTAATTTCTCTGAAAATTGTTCTTAAAATACATTGGATAGATAAAATTTTTCCTTGATAAATATAAATTGTAAAATAAATGTTCCATGGAATACTTCTTAACTAATATTTAATCCTGTATCTTAATAGGATTTACCTAACCAGTTTTATCGAGATTCTTATACTTTACATGAAGTTCTAAGGTAAGTATCAGTGAAATATATTATTTTATCTCCTTTTGGGGTGGGGAAAGTCCTGGGGTTTGAACTCAAGGCCTCATTCTTGCTGGGTAGGGATCTAGCACTTGAGCCACACCACTAGCCCTAGAGTATAGTATTTTAAAAGTGTACATTAGAGGTTAGGGTAGAGCACTTAACTAGTATGTACAAGGTCATAAGTTTGATCCCTAGCACCAAAAATCTTGATGAAAATAAGTAAAACTCCACATTAAATGGCAAATGACTTAAACTTTAACATTATTATGTTTTATTATTTTAGGAGGTATGTTCAGATTGGCCGATGTCCTCTTGTATTTATAATCTCTGACAGTGTCAATGGAGATAATAGCCATAGGTTACTATTTCCCAAAGAAATTCAAGAAGAGTGTTCTATCTCAAACATTAGGTAAGAAAGAAACATCTGCTTATAATGTTGGAGTAGATACATGTTGTATTTTAAAATTAACCATTTAACTAAACTTTTACAGTTTCAACCCTGTGGCACCAACAATTATGATGAAATTTCTTAATCGAATAGTGACTATAGAAGCTAATAAGGTAAGTCTGATTAATTTGAATCTTACATTGTAGCCATAGAAAGCCCAAATTATCTAAATGGAAGAATTGGAGATATGTCATTTTTATTTTATTTTTTATATTTTGGGTGGTACTGGGGTTTGAACTCAGGGCCTTGCCTCATGCTTGCTAGGCATGTGCTCTACTACTTGAGCCAGTCCGCCAGCCCTGTTTTGTGTTGGATATTTTCGTGGTAGGGTTTTAGGAACTATTTTTCTAGGCTGTCTTCAAACTGAGTTCCTCCTGATCTCTGATCTTGAGTAGCTAGGATTATAGGCAAGAGCCACCAACACCAGGCTCATTTTTAGTCCTTAAGATTTAAAAATTGTATTACACTCATGAGGTATTTTAGCATATGTAGGAAATTTGGGGGAGGGTTGGGGGAGAGTAACTGGGGTTTGAACTGAGGGCCTATACCTTGAGCCACTCCAGCTCTTTTTGTGATGTCTTTTTTTGACATAGGGTCTGGAAAACTATTTGCCCAGGCTGGCTTCGAACCATGATCCTCCTGATCTCTGCCTCCTGAGTAACTAGGATTACAGGTGTGAGCCGGCAGTGTAGGAAATATTGATTAAAAAAATCTTTAACCTTTTTCTACTATTAAAGTTAACTTTCACATTGAGGTAAATTTTCCCTTTGCTTGATTTACTGTTCTAAATTATTATTAAGAAAATGTTCAGGTCTATTATTGTCTTGTTACTTTAAAAACACGAGAACTGGACTGGGGATGTTACTCAGTGGTAGAGCACTTGCCTAGCATGCCTGTGGGCCTAGATTCTGTCCTCAGCACTGTAAAAGAAAACCCATAAAACTTATCTTAACCATTTTAAAGTATATATTTCAGTTGTGTTAATTATATTTATGCTATTGTGAAGCAGCTATCTTACCTTTTTCTTTTTTTTCTTCTTCTTTTTCCATCGGTACTTGGGTTTGAACTCACAACTCTGCAAGACAGGCACTCTACTGCTTGAGCAACACCTCCACCCACTATTGTTAATGTTTGCTGCATCATATTTCCTATTTTTCAGATCTAAGTGATGTTAAAATAAGCTGTTGGAACTTCTTTTAGCAGCATGATTCTAGGATGTCTTCCTGCTACAAATCAACTCAAATCTTGTATGAGACAGAATTTTTGTTGTAATGGCAGGATCACATGAAGTGAGAGAAATCTCCAAAGGAGAAGATTTTTTGAAGATTAGACATAATTTATGTGGAGCACTTAGCTGAATAAATGACAGCTATTGGGACTGGGGTTTAGCTCAGTGGCAGAGCACTTGCCTAGTATGTGTTGAGCCCTAGTCCCACAAAAAAAAAATAAAAAATAAAAACAGCGATTAATAGTAAACAATTAGAAACAGAGTCTAATAATAAACTGAGTAGTTTCTATGACAAACTATTATGCCATTAATTAGTTTTGAGAATATTTAATGAAACGGGAAAATGCTCACAGTTTATTGTCAAATTAAAAATAAGAGGCAGACCAGGTATAGTGGTGCACACCTGTTATTCCAGCTACTGAGGGGACAGAGAAACAGGAGGATCATGAGTTTGAGGACAGCCCAGGCAAAGTTAGGAGACCCTATCCCAGAAACAAAATATAAAACAAAAGGGCTGCAGACATGGCTCAAGAGATAGAAAGCTTGTCTAGCGCATGTAGGGTTCCGGGTTCAATCACCAGTACCATCAAAAACGAAAAAAAAAAAATCAAGCAGTTATATAATAATGTTAGCATGAGAAATGATGTCATCACCCCTTGATGTATGTCAGGTAGTATTTTTTACATACATGATCTTATTAAATTCTTACTACATGCATACCAACAGGTACATAATTATCCCCCTTTAGAGGTAAGCAAGCTGAGCTTTGGATAGGAATAACATCTTTCTAGGCTGGCATGGTAGTACACACCTGTAATCTCAGCACTATAGAGGTTGAGGTAGGAGGATCGTGAGTTCAAGGCTAGTCTGGGCTATAGAGTGAGTTTGAGGCCAGTCTAGGATATATAGTGAGGATATATAGTGAGACCTTAACTTAAAGTCTTTCTACATTCTTAGCTATGAGAATGATAACTGTAAATCATAGTTTTAGATATTTATTAAACATTAAGTAGTAATCAAGAAAAATAATTTTAAAAAGGAAAACAGTTGACATACTATTTTACCACATTAAACCCAGAACTCCTATTTTAAGACTAAGTCATGAGCCAGGCATAGTAGGACACTTCTGTAATCCCTGTACTTGGGAGACTGAAGCAGAAAGATCTCAAGGTTGAGGAAAGCCTGGGCTACGTGAAGCTCTGTCTCAAACAATCAAATGTTTAAAAAGTCTTAGGTTATTAATTGCAAATAGCATTTACTTTAAAATCTTGTATTATTATGAGGCTGGGGGTGTCGCTGAGTGGTAGAATACTTGACTCCTACAGTCATAAACAGATTGGTGTTTAACATAGAGGCTTTTTTTTTTCTCGTTGTGACAGTCTTTCTATGTAATCCATGTAATCCAGTCTGGCCATTCTCATTCTCCTGAGTGCTTGATTTATAGACATGTGCCACCATAACTGGCTATGGGAGCTTTTTGGCACTCACATTTGAACAAATCTAATTTATTTTCATTAAGTTAAAAAAAATGGGTTTGCCTGAGATTCAGAGGATCAAAGTTCAAGGCCAGCCTGGGCAAATAGTTCTCAAGATCCCATCTCCAAATTAAGTAGAGCAAAATGGGCTGTAGGTGTGGTTCAAGTGGTAGAGTGCCTGCTTTGCAAGAGTGAAGCCTTGAGTTCAAACCCTAGTCCCACCAAAAAAAAAAGAGAGAAAATGGGTTTTGGTGGAGGTGCGTTTTTGTTTTAAAAAAAAAAAAAAATCCTTTGGGCTGATAGAGTGGCTCAAGTGGTAAAGTGCCCTCCTAGCAAGAGTGAAGCACTGAGTCCAGGCCTCGGTACTGCCAATAAAATAAACAAAAGAAACCCATCTTTTTAATTTAATTTTCTATTTTAGAATGGAGGAAGAATTACTGTCCCCGATAGAACTACTCTAGAGTTGCTCTGTCAAGGCTGTTCTGGTGATATCAGAAGTGCAATAAACAGCCTCCAGTTTTCTTCTTCAAAAGGTAACTAGAGAAGACACAGTCATACCGCATTATATGTGTGACTGACTTTCTCTTAATTATTCATGAAATGAAATCAAACGAAACTTTTTTTTAATGTTGTGCCAGGGATCAAACCCAGGGCCTTGTTCTGTCACTGAACATTCTTTAACTTTTGTTAAATTATATCTCCCTTGTCTGTGGTCTGTGTTGCTCATGGTCAGTGGAGTCTATAAATGTTAAAGGGAAAAGTCCACAAATAAACAATTTAAAAATAAAACAATAAGTTTTAAGTTTCGTACTATGTAATGTGATGAGCTCTTTTACTGTCCTTCCTAGAACATCCCTTTGTCCAACATATCCATACTGTATTTACTGCAGGATTGTATGTAATGTCTGTGCAGTAGCTAGCCAGTAGTCATCTTGGTTGGCAGATCAGCTGTCATGGTGTTGCAGTGCCTGTGTTCAAGTACCTGTTATTTTACTTAATAATGTGCTAGAGTGTTGATGATGGCTTCTTGACTCTGGCATCAAAGAGAAGCCATAAAGGCTTCCTTTAAGTCAAACAGTGAAAGCTCTTGACTTAATAAGGAAAAAAAAAAATGTGTGCTGAAGTTACTGAGATCTTTGAGAAACAAATTTTCTATCCATAAAATTGTGGAGAAGGAAAAAGAAATCCATCTAGTTTTGCTGTTACACCTCAATCTACAAAAGAAAATGTTCAGACTAACAAAACTAAAACCACTGTTACCTATGGCCATAGTGTGTGATAAATTCTTAGTTAAGATGGAAAAGTGTTAAATTTATTTATGCATATATAGGGAAAATACACAGTATGTATAGGATTTGGTGCTATCTGTGGTTTCACCCATCACTAAAGAAGATCCTCAGCAATTATCATGTCCCATAGTGGATAAAGGGGGACTACTGTGTACCTTCCTACACCTTTCTTTTCTTATACTTTTTGAAAATTATATATGTGCACATACATATACACCCCTCTATGAATCATATATCCTGGTAAATGTTTGAGACAGGAGAATTCATTTAAATGGTTTGCTGCTTTACCTTTCTATGTTATTTAGAATGACAATCTGGGGAGAACCTAACTTGATGCTTGGCATTGAGGAATTGAGAAAGAAATAAAAGTTCTTTGTGATCATAATGGTGCACATCTGTAATCCTAGCACTGGGGAGGTGGAGGGAGGAAGATTGCAAGTTTCAGACCAGCATAGGCTACATGAAAAACAAATATAAACAAACAAAAAAACATAAAAAAGCCATTTGTAGAGCTCTTAAAATCCATCTGAAATACTAATGTTTCTGCTCACAAGTATAACTATTCATTTAGTTTGTATCTTTGTTTTCCAGAATATCCATAGAGAAATAGGTAGCCTACCACAACTAAAACCAGAATCCTGTTTATTCCTGTGGAAGTATAAATATACTACAGTTTAGAACTGGAATTATGAACCTGGAAAACTTGAAATGGGCCAGTTAAGATCCTAACAGTTAATATATTTCTCTATGCTCACAAATCTAAAGGAAAGAAAATAATTTTTGAGGAAGCCAGATATTATATTAGCAATTACATTTTTTTCATTTAATTCTGATCAGCTTAATGAAATAAATAACACTATCATTCAAATCCAGATCTTAGGTTCTTTCTGGTATTTGAGACTGCTTTAAGTCATGCATTCTAAGTTTGAAACAGAAGACTTACAAATGAAATTTGAACACAGGCACATTCATAAATTGGGAATAGCCAAAATTAGAAGAGAGTTATTATAGCAGAGTTGTTCCGCATAGATTGCAGCACCAGACTGCCTGGATTTAAATTACTCGTTGATGAACTTGGGCCAGTTACTTAAACTCTTTATATCTTAGTTCTTTTATTAATCAATTAATTAATTTATTGTGCTAGGCATTGAAGCCAGGGCTTTGCATAAACTAGACAAGGGCTCTATCACTGAATTATATCCCTAGCTCTTGGTTTTGTGAGACAGGGTCTTGCTGCGTAGTTCAGGCTGACTTCAAACTGTATTCTCCTACCCTCTGCCTTTGGAGTGCTAAAACTGTAGCTGTATGTCATAGGCTATCTCTCAGTGTAATATACTCCCCCTTCATAGAATTGTTACGAGGGTTAAATTAGTTAAATATGTATTTTACAGCAAGAACATTACTTTACACATAACGCCATGAGAAACTAAGGTGGTGTGATTGTATTAGTGTGTAATAAATGATATATATGACAATTTACAGTAGGCATCATGAGATATTATTTTTGTTGCTGGGGGTGATGAGGTTTTTTTTTTTTTTGGGGGGTGGGGGTTGGTGATGCTGTGCTTTGAACTCAGGACTTCATGCTTGTAAGGCAGGTACTCTACTTCTTGAGCCATGTCTCTAGCCCAAGATAATTTTATCCCATTTTAATAGTTAGCAACCCATAGAAGACTCTCAGTTCACATATTTTGTAATTATTGTTTATTAAAAGAATATTTAAATTAGAATTTTAGTATAACTATCTAAAATACTCTTAATTTTAATTTCCATATTTTTTATTTTAAATATTATCACTTGGATATATATTATTTAGGAAAGAATGATTTATGGCCAAGGAAAAAAGGACTGTCATTAAAATCAGATGCTGCACCATCAAAATCAAAGCGAAGAAAAAAACCTGATAATGTTTCTGAAAATCAAGAGGTCCAAGCTATTGGTGGCAAAGATGTTTCTCTCTTTCTCTTCAGAGCTTTGGGGAAGATTCTATATTGTAAAAGTAAGAAACTTTATGGTTTTTTTTTTTCTTTGTTGGATATTAGTCTTACAACAGAAGTAATATACCACATTTCTTAAATGTTTGGTATTTTGTTTTAAGAAGGAGTTAGGGCCAATCAGATACTGTTTTAGAACATAACAGGGAAATTTTTTTAGCTATTTGGCCCATTTTATGACTATGAGCAGTATTAAACATAAAAACAAACTACTGTATCCATGTCTGTAAGTTATAGAAGTTATAGTTGACTAAAGATCAAACATCGATTCATCTAGACTTTTAGTGGCAAAAGTTGTAGCCCAAAACTATCTTAGCACTAGGGTCCAGCTCTAGGCAAGTTGGCAGACAGCTTATGGCTTCTTTTACTCCTCATACATTTCTCAGTACTTCTCACTAACCTGCTGTCCTCCAAACCAGAAATGTTCATTGCTCCCTTCTATCGTCTTTATCTGTTCTCTCTCAGCCTCTGTATACATATTACCCATCTCCCTCCACCCACATTTCCCTCCTTTCAAATAAAACCCCAAACCCCTGTTCTTTATGAAACAAATACTAGCTTGTAGTATTTGTCTATGATAGTCTTATGATACTGAAAAAAGAAATTGGAGCCAAGTGCCAGAGTCTCACATCTGTAACTTAGCTCTTGGGGACACAGAGATCAGGAGGATTGCAGTTCAAAGCCTGGGTAAATAGTTTCCAAGACCCTATCTCGAAAATACCCAACACAAAACAGGAGTGGCTCAAGTGGTAGAGTGCCTGCCTAGCAAGCATGAGGTCCTGAGTTCAAGCCCCAATACCACCAAAAACAAAAAAGAAATTGGGATTTCTAAATGGAAGCCTTCATGCCATATAAGGAAACAGGCATCACTTAGCAGTGAAAATACTCATATGTCACTGCATCCTCTCACCTGTGAACATTAATGGCCATTCTCACCTCATTCTTTCCTCCCACCCTTTCTTTTCCTCCCCAGTGTTCATTCTAAATCACATTCTAAATAGCATTCCTGCTTTCTCATACAGAGAACAGCATCTTCTATACAATAGATAAAACAATAGATACCTTTTTCATTTTTGGTGGTACTCAGTAATATGCATTTATATATTGAACTGGATCAAAGGAAGAAGCAACCCAGAGCTATAAAGACAAAGTGAGAAGTGTTTTGAGAAATTGAATTTTTTTATTTCATACTGGGGATTGAACTCAGAGCCTCATGCTTGCTAAGCAAGCACTCTTCCTTTTGAGCTCTACTCCTGACCTTAGAAATGCAGTATTTTGCTGGGAAAACTGGTTAGCAGTCTGCAAAAAACTGAAACTAGATCCATGTGTATCACCCTATACCAATATTAACTCAAAATAGATCAAGGATCTTAATATCAGACCACAAACTCTAAAGTTGATACAGGAAAGAGTAGGAAATACTCTGGAGTTAGTAGGTATAGGTAAGAACTTTCTCAACGAAACCCCAGCAGCACAGCAACTAAGAGCTAGCATGGATCAATGGGACTTCATATAACTAAAAAGCTACTGCTCATCAAAAGAAATGGTCTCTAAACTGAAGAGAATACCCACAGAGTGGGAGAAAATATTTGCCAGCTACACATCAAAGGATTGATAACCAGAATATATAGGGAACTTAAAAAACTAAATTCTCCCAAAATTAATGAACCAATAAAGAAATGGGCAAGTGAACTAAACAGAACTTTCTCAAAAGAAAAATCCAAATGGCCAAAAAACACACGAAAAAATGCTCACCATCTCTAGCCATAAAGGAAATGCAAATTAAAACCACACTAAGATTCCACCTCACCCCTGTTAGAATAGCCATCATTAGCAACACCACCACCAACAGGTGTTGGCGAGGATGCAGGGGGGAAAAAGGAACCCTCTTACACTGTTGGTGGGAATGTAAACTAGTACAACCACTCTGGAAAAAAATTTGGAGGCTACTTAAAAAGCTAGACATCGATCTACCATGTGATCCAGCAATACCATTCTTGGGGATATACCCAAAAGACTGTGACACAGGTTACTCCAGAGGCACCTGCACGCCCATGTTTATTGCAGCACTGTTCACAATAGCCAAGTTATGGAAACAGCCAAGATGCCCCACTACTGTCAAATGGATCAAGAAAATGTGGTATCTATACACAATGGAATTTTATGCAGCCATGAAGAAGAACGAAATGTTATCATTTGCTGATAAATGGATGGAATTGGAGAACATCATTCTGAGTGAGGTTAGCCTGGCCCAAAAGACCAAAAATCGTATGTTCTCCCTCATATGTGGACATTAGATCAAAGGTAAACACAACAAGGGGATTGAGCTTTGATCACAAGATAAAAGCGAATGCACACAAGGGACATATGAGGATAGGTAAGACACCTAAAAAACTAGCTAGCATTTGTTGCCCTTAACGCAGAGAAACTAAAGCAGATACCTTAAAAGCAACTGAGGCCAATAGGAGAAGGGGACCAGGAACTAGAGAAAAGGTTAGATCAAAAAGAATTAACCTAGAAGGTAACACACATGCACAAGAAATCAATGTGAGTCAACTCCCTGTATAGCTATCCTTATCTGAACTAGCAAAAACCCTTGTTCCTTCCTATTATTGCATATACTCTCTCTTCAACAAAATTAGAGATAAGGGCAAAATAGTTTCTGCTGGACATCGATGGGGTGGGGGGGAGGGGGCGGAGTGGGTGTTAAGGGAGGGGTGGGGGCAGGGGGGAGAAATGACCCAAGCATTCTATGCACATATGAATAATAAAAAAATAAATTTTTTTTTAAAAAGTAGAAATATTTCAAGTCTAGAAAAGTCATAATACAAGCATCAGAATTCTAAATTTAGTTCTTGCTAGTAGTTATAAAGTTGGCAAACTCATTTATTTTGTTTTTAACAGCTTGTTTAGTGTTTTGCCATTATGTATCTAAAGTGTTGAAAATCTTCAAATGGAAGGTGCTATATAATTGGAGATAGTATTATCTTTACTAATTCCAGGAATTTTTTATAGGAGCACCTTTAACAGAATTAGACTCACCCCGGTTGCCTTCTCACTTATCAGAGCATGAACGGGATACATTACTTGTTCAGCCTGAGGTAAGGTTGTTAATAACAGTACTGTACCATCTGTATATTATATATGTGCATATATATCTGACCACAGTTTGACCAAAGTTATGCCTCTTTTTTTATAGGAAGTAGTAGAAATGTCACACATGCCGGGAGAGTTGTTTAATTTGTATCTTCACCAAAACTACATAGATTTCTTCATGGAAATAGATGATCTTGTGAGAGCCAGTGAATTTCTGAGTTTTGCAGATATCCTCAGTGGTGATTGGAATGTAAGACTATTTTTCTTAAATGATTTTGTTTATATTTCTTCAGAACTGATAAAAGAAAGTTTACTTTTACCTTAACAACCTGACATATTTTGTGACTCTTTCATCTAATCCAGTGTTTGTAATGAAACTTCAGCAGGTTATCTTTATTTTTCTGGTAATATATAAACACTATTTTTTTACTTAAGTTATTTTAAAATTAGTACATACTCAAAAATTTTAACAACCATTAAAAATTAAATATATAAAAATGGATAAGAACTGTACATCTTGCTATACTTCCTGATATTAAAATTTGTTATATACATGCAGAATTGCTCACTATAAAATTTATATTAGCTGGGAGTGTAATTCAGTGGTAGGACATGTGCTTAGCATGCATGAGACCCTGGTTTCAATCCCCAGCATTAAAAAAAAAAATTATTTATGTTTCAAGATGGGATCTCATTATGTTGCCCAGATTGGTCTCAAATTCCTGGGCTCTAGTAATCCTCTGACCTTACCCTCTCAGGTAGCTGAGCTACCATGCCCAGGCTTCTATATTTTTTCTTAACATCTTAACTTTACCCTGATCAGGGCAATAGCCATTAACCACATGTGACTATTAAGATTAATTTACATTTAAAATTCTGTTCCTTAGTCATACAAGCCACACATTTCCAGTATTGATCACTGCATGTGCTAGTAGCTACTGTATTGAAGAGTCCAAGTATAAAACATTTTCATTATTGTAGGAAGTTCTGTTGGACAACAGTTTTGATGTCAATATTCCTCTTACAAATATTAAAGTAGCATTAATAAAATTAGGAAAGATATAGAAACTCTAATGGTTTTCGTTACTCATTAGTTTCATTTAATTTATTTTTTAAAAAGGATTACTTTTTAAAACATTGTGACAGGTGGCTCAAGTGGTAAGAGCACCTGCCTAGTGTGAGGCCCAGAGTTCAAACTACAGTGCTGTCAAAAAAAGCAAAAAGAAAGAAAACATTGCAACAGAATATTTGTACATCTTTATGAAATATAATGTGATGTTTTCATTCATGTATACATTGGGTAATCAACTTGGTAATCAGCATAAGCATCACCTCAAATTCTATCACTTCTTTTATCATGTTTTCATGTAATTACTTCCTTTTTATTTTGAAATATGTCAGTAGAAAGAATAGCACATTGAAAACCTGTATACCCATAACTGCTGTTGGCTAATTTGTTTTGCTTTGTTGTTTTTTTTTTTTTGGTGGAACTGGAGTTTGAACTCAGGGCTTCATGTGTGAAAAGCAGTCACTCTACCATATGAGCCCCACCTCCAGCTCATTTTGTTCTGTTTATTTTAGAGGTGGGGTCTAACAAACTATTTGCCTGGTCTGGCCTTGAACAGTGATCCTCTAGATCTCAGTCTTCCTGTAGGCATATAGAAAGGGCACCCACTGGTGCCCTGGCTTGTTGACTAATTTTTTACATTTTTGCTACATTTACTTAATTTCTTTCTTTTTTTTTTTTTTTCTTTTTTTGGTCAGGGAGTGGTACTAGGGTTTGAACTCAGGTCCTATACCATGAACCACTCCACCAGCCCTTTTTTGTAAAGGAATTTTTTGAGATAGGGTCTCTCGAACTATTTGCCCAGGGCTGTCTTCGAACCCAAATCCTACTGATCTTTGCCTCCTGAGTAGCTAGGATTACAGGCGTGAGCTACCAGAGCCCGGCTACTTAATTTCTTTATGTATTTAGATACTTGGTTTTGACTGAGTAATTGGAAAGGAATTGTAAACATCATACATGAATAAAGATTTTGTTAAATTACAACCATAGTAACATCACATCTAAGAAAGTTGACATTGATTTAATTAACATTGATTTAGTAATATATTGTCCATATTTATTTCTCCATTTGCCTCAAAAATGTAAAGTTTTTTTCCCCTACTGCCATCCAAGACCTACTTAGTTTACCCATTGTGTTTACTTGCTGTCTCATTTGAATTTGTTTTAAATAATTTTGTAGCAGTATTATTAAGCTTTAGTGATGCTGAAAAATGTGAATACAGAGTAACTAAATGTGTTCAGTCTTTTTTTGTGTGTCTGTAGTACCAATATACTGTTTTACAAATCTCTTACTTATTTCACATCTTGTCTCATTTGTTAGATACGTTCATTACTCAGGGAATATAGTACTTCTGTAGCTACAAGAGGTTTGATACATTCCAACAAAGCCCGAGGATTTGCTCATTGCCAAGGAGGAGGATCAAGTTTTCGACCCCTGCACAAACCTCAGTGGCTTCTAATACATAAAAAGGTAAGAAAAAGAATTATGAATTTTGAGTTTGAGTCAGGTGCACTTTAAATCGTATACTTGGAACTTTATTGCATATGAATTATATCTCAATAAAGCTGGCTTTTTTTTTTTAAGTTAAAAAAAGAAAATGTTTCATTCTTAGTAAAATAGTTGCTAAGCCCCACAGTTTCTTAGAATTAAGGTACAGCATAGAGACTGGGCATAAAGGTGCCAGCCTATAGACCTAGCACTTGGAAGGCTAAGGCAGGAGTTTTAAGAACCTGGGATATACAGGGAGCCTGATCTCAAACAAGCATAAAATAAATCCTAGGGTACAGATTTCACTCAGGAAAGATAAGTTAAAGATTTGTTGTACTATATGGTGGCTATACTGATTAATGACCATATAGTTAACCATTTCTTTTTTTTGGTCGTGCATTTATTTATTTAGTTGTTTTTGTGGGGAGTAGCACTGGGATTTGAACTCAGGACCTCACACTTGCTGGGCAGGTGCTCTGCCTCTAGAGCCATGCACCAGCCCATAGCCATGCATTTTGTTTTTTTTTTTTTTTTCTTTTATTATATATGTGCATACAAGGCTTGGGTCATTTCTCCCCCCTGCCCCCACCCCCTCCCTTACCACCCACTCTGCCCCCTCCCTCTCCCCCCCACCCCCTCAGTACCCAGCAGAAACTATTTTGCCCTTATTTCTAATTTTGTTGTAGAGGGAGTATAAGCTATAATAGGAAGGAACAAGGGTAGCCATGCATTTTGTAAGGATGGAGACACATTGAGAAGTTTGTCAATAGAAACCTGTTCTGAGAACTGCATTGTTAGGCAGTTTCACCATGGTGTAAACAGCTTTGTGTGTTCTTACACAAGCCTCAGTTGTATGGGTCAGTCATTTAATGTGACCTCTTTATAACAATCATGAGATGTGGTAAACATAAGTTGTGTGAGGCTGCTGCTAATTCACATGATATTGTTAGATAATGCTGGGAAAATTACAAACGACTAACATAAACTCTTAAAAGTATATTTGTGCCCTTGAGGAAGTGGAGGGCAGCTGGGCTGCATAGCCAGACCTTGTCTCAAAAAGAAAAAGAGTGTATTTATGGTATATAAGCCCACACACTTTGTGGTATAAAAAACTGTGTCTTGGAATACATAACCACCTTTTAAATTTTATTTTCTTGTCACTTTTTTATCTTTGCTATACAGTATCGGGAAAATTGCCTGGCAGCAAAAGCACTTTTTTCTGATTTCTGCCTACCAGCTTTATGTCTCCAAACTCAGCTATTACCTTACCTTGCTCTGCTGACCATTCCTATGCGAAGTCAAGGTAATCATGGCTTTTCCTTTAGTGTTTCATTTCAATTTTTTTTTTTTTTTGGGACTGGGGTTTGAACTCAGGGCCTTCACCTTGAGCCACTCCACCAGTCCTGTTGTTGTGAAGGGTTTTTCAAGTCAGGGTCTTGCAGAATTATTTGCCCAGGCTGGCTTCAAACCACAATCCTCCTGATCTCTTCCTCCTGAATAGCCAGGATTATAGGCGTGAGCCGGCGCGTAGCTCATTTCAGTCTTTTTGTAAGTCATCTTATTGTTATGTATTCCTGAGTTAAGTTTTTTTCCCTTTATTTTTTGATCCAGAATTAATATGTTTTTTGTTTAAATAAACAAACAAATCGAAGGTATCTCCTCCTTCACCCACAGGTAGGTGATCAGCATTTTCCCCAACTTTCTTTTGTGATATAGAAATAGATGGAATGAGACAAGCTTTAATTTTCTTCTGTCACTTATGTGGGTAGTCTTTCATATTTTATAAGTTAATATCAAAGCAGTAATGCTGAAGTATATTTAAATCTAACTCCTTCTTTTCTGTAGTGATGAATATTTTGGCTGATTTCAGTATTACAAATGGTACCCATTATAGCATATTCACATTGAATTTCCAAGTCATGAGATTAAAATAATGCCACAATAGCTCATTGCCGGCTCACAGTTGTAATCCTAGCTACTTGGGAAGCTAAAATTGGTGGAGATAATGGTTTGAGGCTAGCCTGGGCAAATTGTTCACCAAACTTCATCTCAAAATAACCACAGCAAAATCAATGGGAGGTGTGGCTCAAGTGGTAGATTGCCTGCTTTGCAAGTATGGAAGCCATGAGTTCTAATCCTAGTCCCACCAAAATAAATAAATGATGCCACAAACAACATGAGTATACCTGTGGCAGTGCGCACTTGGACAAGTTATATTTCTTCTGAGATTTGACTTTATGGACTTTCCCAGTTTTTCCGTACTTGTCTCTTTTTTGATGTATAAAAGACACATTTTGTTAGTGATCACATCTGTGGTGCTAATCTTCAAAGTAGGACAGAATTTGTGTTGTATTAAAAATATTGGGCTGATGGAGTGGTTCAAGTGGTAAGAGTGCCTGCCTAGCAAGTGTTAGGCCATGAGTTCAACCCTCAGTACCACCAAAAAAGAAATAAAAAATAAAAATATTAATAATCTGCCACATAATTCACCAAACTTCTCAGAAATTTTTAGATTGTGTTTACCTTCTATGTGATGAGAAGACTTAACACAATAAGCATCTTGTAGCTTTTGAGATTATTGCATTTTTTTACTGGAGTTTGAACTTTGGGCTTTGTGCTTGCTAGATAAGCACTTTACCACTTGAGCCCTCTCTCCACCACTTTTGCTTTAGTTATTTTTCAAATAGAGTCTTGAACTTTTTGCCCAGAACAGGTTTGAACATACATAATCCTCCTACTTATTCCTCCTATGTAGCTGAGATTATGGGAATGTACCACCACTCATGGCTTGTTTGTTGATGTGGGGTCTTGCTTTTTCCCCAGCTTGGCTTCAAAACAAAATTCTCCCAGTCTCTGCTTCCTGAGTAGCTGGAATTATAATCATGACCACCACATCTGACTGATACTTAATATTTTTAAATTATCTGTATTCGTAGGCAAAAGTGGGATAACTTTTTGGATAGTAGACATTTAATCTGTATGTCAGAGCCAGACATTTCCTTATCCTTCCCAATTTCTTTTAAGATTACACTAATTTGTTAACTTTTTTTTGAAGTAATTTCAAACTTAAAGATTCAAGAACAGTACAAAAGACTTCTTGTAGCCAGGCCAGTGGCTCACTATAATCCTAGCTACTTGGGAGGCAGAGATCAGGAGGATTGAGGTTCAAAAACAGCCTAGGCAAATAGTTTGAGAGACCCTATCTTGAAAATATCCAACACAAAAAAGGGCTAGTGGTAGAACACCTGCCTAGCAAGTGTGAGGCCTTGAGTTCAAACCCCAGTACTGCAAAAAAAAAAAAAAAACTTGCGTACTGGTCAGGATTTCTCTGTTAATTTTTTTTTTTTTTTGGGTGATACTGTGGTTTTGAACTCAGGGCTTTGTGCTTGCAAAGCAGATGTTTTACCACTTGAGCCACACCTCCAATCCATTTTGCTTTGGTTAGTTTGGAGACAGAGTCTCACAAACTGTTTGCCTGGGCTGTTCTCAAACCTCGATACTCCCAATCTCATCCTCCTCTAATTAGCTAGTGTTATAGGTGTGAGTCATTGGTGCCTAGCTCTCTTAAATTTTTATAATATTTGCCTTATGTACACTCTGTCTCTTCCTCTAAATGCATAAGCCCACACATATACATATTTTTTCCAAGATTGTGTTTGAGTAGATTGCATTTATGTCCCATTATTCTCATGTACTTCCTAGAGACAAGAACATTCTCCTATATACCACAGTATGCAAATTTAAATCATCTAGTTGTCTATCAATCCCTTCCAAATTCTGCCAGTTTAGTCCTGACAATTCCTTTTGTAAAATAACAACTTGTTTTTGTTTTTGGGGTTTTTTTTGGTGGTATTGGGGTTTGAACTCAGGACCTACACCTTGAGCCATTGCACCAGCCCTTTTTTATGATGGATTTTTTTCGAGACAGGATCTCATAAACTGTTTTCCGTGGCTTACTGCAAACCTCGATCCTCCGCCCGATCTCTGCCTCCTGAGTAACTAGGATTACAGGCGTGAGCCACCAGCGTCCATTATTTATTTTTATCCCCTTTCTTGTCCAGTAATCCAGTACAAGATTACATGATGTTCGGGGCATTGTGACACTTACCTATAATTCTACCACTCAGGTAATTCCTTACTGCTGAGGCAGAAGGATTACGAGTTCTGAGCCAGCCTATGCCTACATAGTGAGATTCTGTCTCAAAAAAAATGAAGATCACACAGTGTACGTTTAGTTGCCATAGCTCTTAATCTCTAGATCTGGAACAGTTTATTTATTTATTAATGACATTTTAGAAGCATATCAATTTGATGACTTCTCTTGATTGGATTTAGGATATGTGTTTTTGTCAGGAGTACTGTAAAAGTTATGCTGTCTTGTTATCCTATCATATAAGGAATATGATGTCTGTTTATACTATTACTAGTAAAGCTAACTTTTACACTTGGTAAGATTATGTTATCTTTGGGGTTTTCCAGTGACATGTAAATAAGTGTTTTGTGGGGAGATAACCTTGAGATTATGTAAAGATCCTATTTCTAATTAAAATTTCACCCAGTATGGGCTGATTTACTCTGTAATCCGAGCTATTTGGAGGCTGAGATTGAGAGGATCGCAGTTTGAGGCCAGTCTGGGTGGGGAAAAAGTACCTAACACAAAAGAAGATCTAGTGGATTAAATCAAGTGGTGGGGCACCTGACTAGCAAGTAGGAGACCCTGAGTTCAAACCCTGGTGCATGAAATGAAATAACAAAATAAAAATTCCACCCATCGGTTGTAGCATCCACTGACAATTTTCTGAGTCTGCTATGACTGGCAAATGGTTGTTTTTTTTCTGTTTTCTCATTTTTGTAACCCAGGCTGCCCTTTAACTTGTCATTCTCCTGCCTCAGTATCCAACTGCTGGGATTATGGCCACACACCATCTCACCTGTTTTGATTTTTTTTTTTAATAAGCCATCATCTCCTCTACGTTTTTGTTGGTGAGTTGTAGTACAAGTTTTGACTTCTCTCCCACTTATTTGTTTATTTGGTTAGTATTTATTAATATATCTTTAGATTTTTATTTCTTTTAATTTTAATTCCTTGCTATCATTATTTATTTTGATATCAAGTTGTCCATATTTGACTTGGGGGGTACCTCTTTAAGCTAGCTGTGTTTATTTTGATATGTCCCCATTAATCTTTGGACACTTTCTTAACCTTCTGAAAGGATGTATTCGAGGACCATTTTGTATTTTCCTTGTTCCAGTCAGGAATTTTGGGACAGTCTAGAGCCTTTCAGCAGGACTGGTGTTTAGAAAAACAGGACCTGGGCCCTATATATACCACATTTCTATTAGAGTGGCACTATTCTAGGCTTTTTCCGTGGAAAAAAAGCTAGGAAATCTGTGTGTTTATAAAATGGGAGTTCTATCAAGAACAGTCAGTTGCAGGCTAACACCTCAGAGTTCATGCTAACCTTTTTCTTTCCATGGGCATACCTCACCTTTTGAAGAATGAAAATCCGTATTTCCCATTTTTACATACCCATAGCCCATTTCCTTTAGTCCTTGCCAGAATACATCAATTTGATGTGGCCACAGGAGCTGCCTTGCACATGCCTACTTCTTCGAGAGTCAATTGATTAGCACACTTGGCCCAGGAACATCAGCATCACCTGAGCCTTGTGAGGAATTCAGAGTCAGATCCCACCTACTAACTCAGTCACAAAACATGATCACAGAATTCTCACATGTGAGAAGTTTAAGGTGTTTGAGCAGTAGTGGTTTATGTTACTTATATCAGATTCATCTGGAGAGTCATGTTATCCACTAGGTAAAAAAGTGGAACTCTAAAATCACAGCTCTAAGCTTTCCATATCAAAGAGCTGTTTCTTAAAAACCCCAATTGTATAGTAGATTTTGAAAAATGTATCCTTAAAGCCATCATACTGTTAGATTTGTAAATATTGTGAGAGTTTATAAAATTTAGTCAAAAGTGAGATGTTTGGAGCCAAGTGAAATGGCACACAGCTATAATCCCAGTACATGGGAGGTGGAGGCAGTTGAATCAAGAGCTGGAAGTTACCCTTGGACTTCTCTTTTCCTCACTTCTTTCACATTTATTTACTATGCCATTTTTAGCCATTGTTTCTTTTTATTCTTTTTTGGTCTTTTTTTTTGGTGTTGGGGAAAGCCAGAGTTTCTTTTTATATTTTTTTTCCTCTCTGTCCTTTCCTACTCCTTCATTAGGGTATATTGTTATACTTAAAGATGTCCCACTTTTCCCAAGAATTTATTCATTTTTCTTCATTCTGTTTTCTGTTTTTTGATTGCTTAATCTCCAGGAATCCATGTCAAAGTTGCTGGTTCATTCTTTTTTTTATTAGTATTCACATATATTAATTGTACACAGTTTATTTGTGACATTTACATATGTGCTTACAATGTATCTTAATTAGATTCACCCCCTCCATCTTTCTCCCTCATCATCCTCCCTGTCGGTTCTTTCTTTTGCTAGGTCAGATCTACTGTTGAGCCTCCCTAGTGGGTGTTTCACTTTGGTTATTGTATGTTTCAAGACCAGTATTTCCATTTGGTTCTTTTTATATGTCACTTAATTGATAATCTCTTTTTGATGAGCCATTGTCATTATAAACTTTTACTTCTTTAAGCATGGCTTCCTTTTTTTCTTTGAACTTATGGAGTCTTTTTCTTTTTCTTGGTGGTTCTAGGGTTTGAACTCAGGGCCTCGAGCTTGCTTGGCAGGTGCTCTTGCACTTAAACCACTCTCCCAGCCCTTTTTTTTTTTTTTTTTTTTTTTTTCAGGTAGGGTCTTGCTTTTGTCCAGCTCAGCATTGGACCACAGTCCTCTTATTTATGTTTCCCTCATAATTGGGATTATATGCTTGCCCTAAACCTCAATCCTCCCCATTTGGCCTTCCGACTAGCTAGGATTTGAAGGTTTTTTTCTATTTAATTTTTGTCTGGGACTTCTCTGAGCCAATTTCTTTTGCCTTCCTTTTCCTTCATTTTCCTGTTTCTTTGCATGTCTCACAATTTTTTTGTTGAAAATTGGACATCTTAGGGAATATTTTGTAACTACTGATTTTCCTTCTCATTTCTGGAGCTTGTCTTTTTTGTTTGCTTTTTAGTAATGGGAATTGAGCCCACAGCCTTGGCATGCTACCCCAGAGCTAAATCCCCAGTCCCTGGGGCTTGTTTTTGCTGTCATGTACTTATTCAGTGATGTGACTAAGCTGTTTTATTGAACCCTGTCTGCCCCTGCATTGTGAAGCCTTTGCTACTACATAGAGAGCTCTGTTTGGGTATGCCCACAGTCACCTTTGGTTGGCAGTGGGTTTAGCAGAACATTTTTGACTGTCTTTCTTCCATCTTTCTGAATAGTTATGCATCTCATTTGGCAACACATCCACCTGTTTGGCTTCACTAATTACTGGCTGATTGCTCTATTGTTTTCAACAGTGTGGGGGGCATAAAAATTTGTCCACTGTCTGATCCAGTCATGATTGGGCACATTTTAGGCCTTAAGGCTAGTCTCAAAGGTTTATTCTGATTCCAGGAGTCTTCTCAGTTGTCTCTTTCCCTGGTTCTTTCCAAAGAATTAGGTAGCTGTGCTTAGCATGGTGGTACATATTTGTAAGCCCAGCACTCAGGAGGCAGAAGCAGGAAGGTGGAGAGTTCGAGGCTAGCCCGAGGTACATATCGAGATCCTGTCTCAAAACAAGAGGCTTGAACTTCACACAGTGTTTCAAATAAAATCACTGGGAAGGAGCTCTGTGCACTTGGCTGCACCCACCTGAAAAGAAGTTTTCATCAACCTTCATCTTTGAAACGGAAGGGAGAAGATAGTAGTTCAAATGTCATACTCTTCTTGTTAGATTTTCTTAAATAAATATTTCCTTATTTGCTGTTTGTTCTTAGGATAATTTCCAGAGACTTCAAATTGTTTTTGTTTTGTTTTAAAATGTTCACCGTTGATGGCTGGTGGAGTAGCTCAGGTGGTAAGAGCACCTGCCTAGCAAGCGTGAGACCCTGAATTCAAACCTCAGTGCTGCAAATAAATAAATAAATAAATACAGAAAAGTTTTCACCCTTGTTGCTTATCTCACTGGGGAACACAAGAACTCATTCAGTCATTCTGGAAGTCTACTATGCCATTCTTTATCAGTCATAACAAAGTACACATAACATGAAATCCATCATCGTAGCAGTTTTTAAATATACAGTTTAGTAGTATTAAGTTTGTTTACCTTGTTCTGCAACCAATCTCCAGCACATTTTTATCTTGGAAACTTAAAGCCATTAAACTTCACCCCATTTTCCTTTACCCCTAGTTTCTGGCAGCCATCATTCTACTTTATAACCCCATGAATTTGACTACTCTTGATACTTCACATAAGTGGAATCATACACTACTTGGCCTTTTGTGACTGGCTTATTTCACTTAGTATGACATCAAGGCTCATCCATGTTGTATCATGTATCAAACTTCCCTTCTTTCTTAAGACTGAATACTATTCCATTGTATGTATATGATCACATTTTGGTTACTCGTTCATCTGTGATGGACACTAGGGTTGCTTGTACTTTTTGACTGTAGTTGGAATATCCCAAATCTGAGAATCTGAAATAATCCAAAACTGAAATTTACAGAGCACCAACATGACTCAACAAGTGGACAGTTCCACACCTGACCTCATGTGATAACAGTATAAAATGCACTAAATATATCATATAAAAGGAACTTCATGCTATATGTATAAGGTACATATGAAACAAGTTAATTTTTCATATACGCTTGGATTCTATCCCCAAAATGATTCAATATGTGCATGGAAACATTTCAAAATCCAAAGTGTGGGACACTTTTGATCCCAAGCATTTTGAATAAGAAATATTCATACTGTATCCTGAATAATGCTGAACATGGTATACAAATGAACATGAGATAACATACCTGTTTTAAGACCTTCCTTTTGATTCTTTTATACCCATAGTGAAATTGACAAATCCTAATGATTCCAATTTTAATTTTCAAAGACCTACTATAGCATTTTGGTAGCCATCCTGTGAAGTGGTATCATGTGCTTATTCATATGTTTCTTTTGGAGAATTGTCTATTTAAAACTTTTTTTGGTTCAACGTGAACTTGGGGGACATTATGTTAAATAATCCTTGGTGCAGAAAAACAAGTAATGCATGATCTCACTTATATGAGGAATATAAAAGAGTCACATTTAGAAACAGTAAAATTTTGGTTACTAGAAGCTGAGGTGTGAGAACTGGGAATATGTTAGTCAAAAGACATAGAATTTTAGAAGGAATAAGTTCAAGAAATCTGTTGTATATCATGGTGACTGCAGTGAATAATATATTGTATATTTGATAATGCTAAGAGTAGAGTCTAAGTTTTCTATCAAAAAAGTATGTGAGATAATACATATGTTAAATAGCTCGATTTAGTTGGGCACCAGTAGCTTACACCTGTAATCCTAGCTACTTGGGAGACAGATCAGGAGGATCACAGTTCAAGGCCAGCCAGGGTAAATAGTTCATGAAAAGCCCATTTCCAAAATAACCAGGGCAAAATGTACTGGAGGTATGGCTCAAGCAGTAGAGTGCCTGCTTTGTAAGCACAAAACTCTAAGTTCAAACCTCAGTCCACAAAAAAAAAAAAACCTTGATTTAGCCATTCCACAATGTCTGTGCGTGTGTGTGTGTGTGTGTGTGTGTAAATGTCCTGTTGTACACCATAAATATATACAGTTGTTATTTTTCAGTTGAAAAAATAAAAGACTGTCATTAAAAAGAAAACTTTTTAAAATATGCTTTCAGCTCAGATTTCTTTTATCCAAGATATTGGAAGACTTCCTCTGAAACACCACTTTGGAAGGTAAGCTGATCATCTTAACTTCTAAAGAGCTTTAAGAATGTCCACTGAATGCACTCAGCCTACAGTCAGAAAATGTGACCTGTAAAATGCAAAATGCATATACTGTACCCAGTGATTAAAAACTATATAAAACATTGTAGATCCTTCATCTTATTAAATAAAACAGCATATATTCACCCTCTGCCAGTGGAATATATCAGACCAAACTGAATCATGAATCAAAAAGGCAAAAGAATCTTTAAAAGCCTCTCTAACTCAACAAATCTTGTGACTCAGAAACCTTTTCAGCTTTGTTGCCTATAGATATTCTCAGCCTGTGCTTGAAGACCTGCCATGGCCAGGAACTGCCTCCAAAGTAGCCGTTTCCTCTACATTTCCTTATCGTAGAAAATTCAGACAAGCAAAACAATAGAGATACCAGTGTATTGTTCCTTTTATTAGAAAATAGCTCCTGGGGTACTATCAATGACTTATACAAAGCCTATGTATATATGTCTGACTTTGCTTATTTATAGGATCAAATTAAGTACTCAGCCATCTTAAAAAGTTCTGAAAGGGGTTTGCTTACTGGTCACAAGGACAAAAGTAAGTGGTAGAAGTGGCACCTATTATTCCTGCTAGCTTTTCTCCTAGAAATTCTTGCTGTCCATACTTTTTTCCTCCTCTACCCTCATAGATTTTGTAAGGCTTTTGTAGCTTCTTTTGAATAAGGTCTTAGCTATGTGGAGCCATTTGCCTATTACAAAGAGACAATGGTAGATCCTAAAGATCATCCCACTGGGATGTGAGTAGACCTTTTATAAATTGCCCTTCCCCTTACATCCCTCTAAATCAAAGAGGGACCGCCTCTCTTTGCCCAAGATTATGTCATTAAAATAAAAGGAGGATAAGAGCTCGGTATGTGGTGCTTACCTGTAATTCCATCACTCCTGTAGCTGCAGCATTCAGGAGACTAAAGCAGGAGGATTGAGAGCTCAAGGCCAACCTTTGAGATCCTGTCTCAAAAAAAAAAAACCTCCCCTGGAGGTGGCTAGGGATGTAGCTCAGTGGAAGACCACTTGCTTAGCATGCTCAAGGCTCTGGGTTCCAAGCCCAGCACCACAAGAAAAAAATAAGACAAACACGCATGTATACATACTATACATAAATTGAAGCTAAATATCATCTGTTGTCTGAATGGGAATCTTTATGCAATTACTGGTTCACCTACTTGATCTGATTTGGAAGGTAGGATTTGTTAGTGTTTTGTATTATAATAACTAGTACTGTTACATTAATTTATGTTAACCATATTTAACATTAGCTACGATTCATATTGATGATAGTGTTAAATATCAGTATTTAACTTAATATTTAATAGCTGCAGTTCAAACCCCAGACCCACCATTTAAAAAAAGTCATAATTTCAATATACTTTAATAGCTGCATAATTTCCTGTAATTGAATTTATACCTAATTTTTTGTGCATTTCGCGTCTTCTCAACTTCTATCATTATAGCCTGGCAAATAAACCATCCTGCACATCAAATATTACTTAGGATGAACTAGAAACAGTGCAGGGGACAGATAAAGGAGAAAGATGGAAGGGGTGAATCTAATTAAGATGTACTGGAGGAGGGGGGAGAAGAGGGGTGGGAGAAGGGGGAAGTGACCCAAACAATGTAGACACATGTAAGTAAATGTAAAAATGATAAATAACAATAAAAATACTTTTTTCCTTTTTTTTAATTGTTTGTACATTTATTCAAATGTTTATACATTATTTGGGCCATCTCTCCCCCAAAATACTTTTTTTCTAATGCAAAAAAAAAAAAAAAAAAGAGGTAAGCTCTTATGTAAATGTCACAACATATATTCCCTGTGCAACTATAAAATGCTAATAATTAAAAAGGACAAAAAGATGAAAGTGCTGCATCAATAAGTATATTCCTTTTTGAGGGCTTTTCTTCGTATTGCCAGATTGCTTGCAAGAATACTTTGCCAATTTTATACCCACTTACACTGTATCAGTATGTTTTTTCTTCTAACCCTTGCCACCAACTGGATTTTTATCACTTAAAAGTTCACCAGTTTAGAAGATAACAATAGGAGTTTATTTTACTTCCTATTTTCAAAGTTACAAATTTGATTGAACAATTTGTTCAGGAACATTTGTATTTCTTTTGTAAGTTCTCTGTTTTTGTGCCCATTTTTCTGTTACATTTTTTTTTCTTTCTCCTAAGAACTTTTTACTGAAGACATTAATTAACCCTTTTTTGTATTGCAGAGTTGTAAGAATTTACTCACAGTTGGTCCTCACCTTGTTTATTTACATATAGTTTAAAAGGACTAGCTCAGTGAAGGCAAATGAAGACTAGAGGAGGTAGCTTCATAATCACCACATTCATGGTACAATTTAAAGGAATACCACCTTTTTTATTAATGTCTGCCCTGTGGATCCCACAGATTGAAAATGGAAGCGCTGACTGACAGGGAGCATGGAGTGATGGACCCTGACAGCGGAGATGAAGCCAGGCCTGCAGAGGAGACTCACAGGGAAGCGGCTCCTGCTGAGCCTGAAGCCTGGTCTCTTCCTTTGAGTCAGAATAGTGGGAGTGACCTGCCTGCCAGCCAGCCTCAGCCCCTGTCCTCAAAAGTGGACATGGAAGAAGAAGACATGATAATAGAGGACTATGACAGTGATGGCACATAGAAACCCACCTGCCAACCAGATTGCTATTGGACAGATTGATTTTAGTGTTACTTAGGGGTACTTGAACAGAGCTAATATACTTTTCTGGTGAGTGACAGTTTAGTTCTTTATTCTTGTAGTATTTCATCACAAGCAACTATGTCATCTTGAAGTAAATGGAAAATCAAGCCTTCAAGTACTCTGAACATTTTTCTGTAGTATTTATTTAGATTTGCGAATGGTTTAGGGAGAAGAGGAGGTCAGTGTGTATGAAGTATGAATATTATGCCAAATATCAGAAAATGTGAACGAATAATCCAGAATACAAGAATTTTGTGGAATGTTGTAAATATTTATAAAATAGTATAGGATGCAATTATGAGTGTAAATAAAACTTTGTGCCTTATTTTCAGTTTATCGCCAGCTTCTCAGATACCGTTTTATATGTTGTACAGCAGAATATTTTAGATACTTTTTGTAAAGTATTTACATAATTTATGTCAAAATTAAAGTGTTGGCTTTCATCTTGCTTCTCCTATTTTTCGACACTGCCTAACCTGCACTGCGTGCCATGTGTTAGGCCCGGTGCCTCGTCCCTTCCTCAGGGCAAACGTCTCCAAAGGTGGGGACGGAAGGGGACGGTGCCACCGTGCCGGAACTGCCTTCCTGGCCAAGCTTGGCCGGGTGGGAGCTGCTGACGGAGCCGGGCGGGGCGAAGCCCGCACAGCCCGCCCTCCGGCCCCGCCCGCCCGCGCGCCCGAGCGGGTTTCGGTACCCCGGCGGCGGCGAGCGCGTCCTCCTCCCGGCGGCGGCGGCGGCGCAGGTGAGCGCGGCGGCTGCGGGGCGGGGGCAGGTGCGGGGCTCGGCGGGGCGGTGGACGGGCTCGGTGAGCGGTCGCAGGTGTCCCCGCCGCCGCCTTCCGGCGCGCACCGCGCCGCCCCTCCCTGCGGCCGTCCTGCCGTGCGGACCCGGGACGGGGCGGGACGCCGGCCGACTGAGTTCTGGCCGCTTTGGGGAGGGACGCGCGGGGACCGGGCCGGGGCACTCGCGCCGGGATGCTCGGTACCTGTCCGGGGGAGGAAGAGGGGGTCCCCTGCTGCACAGGCCCCTGGGTTCCAGGAAAACTACTCGCCACACAGGTGACCTCGCGTGCGCACAGGTAGCCGGGTAGCTTCCTGCGACACTTCGCCCAAGAAACCATTTCTCCCGCCACCGCCGCGGCCCCTGAGATCCTTCCAGGAATGGAGCCGGGTCCCGGCTTCCAGCCAGACAAAGGCGCGCTCAGCCTCGGCCGGCCGGGCCGCGCGAACGCCCGAAAAATGTCGGAGTGTCCAGACGTGATAAAATACTCCTGGCTTCTCTTTAAGATCGCATTTTTTGCTCTTCCACAATCTAAACACTTACATCTTGTGTTTTTTATGTGAACGATAAAGTGGTCTGATTCAAAAAAGCCGCTTTACACAGGTGAATCCATTGCTGTGAATCAAAGTTTTACAAGGGAGTTGAATTAAGCAATGGCGTATCCTGTGATTGCATATATATCATAAGTATATTGCGTAAGACTTGCTAAAGTTATTGTGCTTTTGAGTGCACATTTCTTAGGAATGTATTTCAAAAAATATATCAGTTCCATACATTTCTTGTATGTAGACCTTTTCAGGCAAAGGGACAAAAATAACTGCTGTCATTTAGAGAGCTGTGCTTTCCTTGGCACCAGCACCATGCTGGGGCTATCACCGTTAATCCTCCCCGACTGGAGGATTAGGAGACCCTGAAACTCCTTCCTGGACTTCTTCCCCGTCCACCTCACCCTTCAGAGGACTGCATGGGTTGGTGGCTGTACATACCTCTGTAGGTGTGCTGCCTCTGTGACATCTCCTAACAGGCATCTGAAACTGTTCAACCTGCTCTTCCCCAAGGATGGAGAAGTGAAAAATTGACAGTTAAATGATCAGATGTCTGGGGTGCACTTCAAAGTAACCTACTGGCAGAGGGACTAGGATGGGCGCATATAGAGAAGTAAGATTGGCCATGGACGATTAATTGTTGAAGCTGCTGGATGGGTGCTCAGAGGTTCTCCTCTTTTTATTGTGTTTGAACTTTTCAATTTCCTCTCTCTAGAATTTAACTCCTCACTGTCTCCCTGGCACCACCATGAGCCAATGGATTATTTCACTGGCTCATGTTTCCATGTTTTAGCGCTGTCTTCTGGAGCATGTTCTCAACACTGCATCCAAAGTGATCTTGTTAAAACAGGACAGATCATTGTCACTTGTCTCTCACTCGCTGGAAGTAAAAGCCATAGTCCCTTTCAGTGGATTTCAGATAGCCGTGGTTCTTCCACATGCCTCATTCCACTGCCACACTGGCTGCCATGCATTGGTGTTTCTTCAACATGCTAGGCACTCCTGTCACAGAGCTTTGGCGACTTTGCAGTGGCTGTGTCACTTTGCCTGGAGCACTGGCTCCTCCCTGACACCTGCCTGGGTTTCTCCTCTTCTTTGGTTCTGTGCCACCTTCTCTGTGAAGACCTCTGTGGCCACTCCACTTAAGATTAGAATTAGAATTAGAATTAGAATTAGACTGAGCCTGCAATGCACTCCTCAACCACCTTTTTAAACTTTGTCCCTTCACGTAATACATATGTCACTTTACTATCACTTGTCACCACCCCAGTAGAATTTAAACTCCATGAAGACAGGCAGCTTTGTTCATAGATGCAACTTCAGCATGCCTTTGTGTGTGTCTGTGTGTTACTGGGGGTTGAACTCGAACCTTGTGCTTGCTGGCAGGTGCTCTACCACTTGAGCCACACCCTCAGCCCTTTTTGCTTTAGTTCTTTTTCCAATAGGGGTCTTGCTTTTATGCCTGGGCTGGTGTGGACCACAAACCTTCTATTCACACTTCCCACATTAGTTGGATGATAGGTATGTGCCACTACTCCCAGATATTTTATTGGTTGAGATGAGGTCTTGATCTTTACTTCCCTAGTAGCTAGGATTATCTGTTTGAGTCACTGCAACCAGCTTGTATTTTGCTTTTAAGTTAAAGTTTGCTAATTTTGTGGCGGCTGGTCTCACTCTCAGTCCTCCTGCCTCTGCCTCCCAAGTAGCTGGGATTACAGGTGTGTGAACCACCACGTCCAGCTATAGGTCTCCATTTTATAAAGTAAAATTTAACAAAGCTTTAGGAGTTTCCAGATTGTTCAATACCTTAAAGATAGAACTACCCATTTGAATTTTGTTACAGTGTCAAGTACAATACCATGTGTCTAGTAAGTCTTCAATAAATGTTATAGGCAATTGGAGGGAGAAATTCAATGTTTCTTTTTTTTTTTTCTTTTATTATTCATATGTGCATACAAGGCTTGGTTCATTTCTCCCCCCTGCCCCCACCCCCTCCCTTCAATGTTTCTTAAATGTAGTAGCACGTTAGGAAATTATTTCCTTATTATGTATGTGTGCAGGTCACTGATTTCATGGACGAAATCCACAGGCTTAGTAACAGTACCTTTTCCACACTGTATTTTTTGAGGTGGATTGGAGTCCTTCTAAGATACTTAGTTTGTCCATGGTGGTACCAAATGGCTTTTAGATAATTGCTCTGGAAAGAATAGCATTCATGATCATTGCTGCTGCTGTTTTGTCCTCTGGGGCGCCTCAGTCTGCTGATTCTTACCTCTGAGAATTCAGTTTTTAGCATGTACTGTCAAGTGTTAAATGTTTTAGAGGGAAGTTCTCTAAACTGACTTCCTTGATTTGGGAAGGGAAGCTCTCACTTTCTGTGTTTGGAGAAACTGCTTCTCCTGACCCATCCTAGAGCACATGTGAGTTAATGAGAATGTAGAGTATTTGCTGACCCAGTCAGTTTTGGTGTGCTCAGACGCTTAAATATTTACACTTAGATGTTTGAGGAAAGGACTCTCGCATATGTTAGCCTTCTGTGTTGCTCAATTTTTGGTTTTTACATTTTCTTGTTATAGGTTTCATAAATTAGTCTTCTAAATGTTTCATTATGGGAAATTCAAAACAGATTTAAAATTGTATTACACTTAAAATGGCATAGAATACTAACTATATACTTGGGTAATCTAATTGTTACATGTGTTTAAAATGTATGCATTTTCTCAATTTTGTATATGGTAATAATTAGACATGATCAGGTCGGTCTCCTGGATACTCTTTGTAACTAAGTGAATAAAATCAGCACCACTGAAGGATCCATAACTAAACAGGAGTGATGACTTTAATCTTGGCCACAGGTGTGAAAATCACAAATGTCATCAAATGGTGAAAGATCCAGGACTCGGGACGGGGGCTACAGTGAGGTCCCGAGGGACTCGCCCTATCAAGATGGCACCCTAAGAACCCTCCAGACTCTTCACGACAGTGAGCTGGCTGTGAGCGCAGATCCCTTGCCACCTCCCCCTCTCCCATTACAGCCTCCCTTCGGCCCAGACTTCTCCTCAGGTGACACAGAGGAACCAGCCATCGCACCGGATCTCAAACCTGTCAGGCGCTTTGTCCCCGACTCCTGGAAGAACTTCTTCCGAGGGAAGAAAAAGGACCCCGAGTGGGATAAGTCGGACATCAGATACATCTCGGATGGCGTGGAGTGTTCCCCTCCCGCCTCCCCAGGAAGAACGAGGCGCCATTCGCCCCGCGCGGGCACAGAGCCCTCGGGAGAGTGGGAAGACACGTTGAGCGGGATGTCGCCCCCGGGCCACGATCTCGAGCGCGACCCGTCGTGGTCCCCCACGGCGCGCACCTACAGTGAGAAGGTGGAGGAGTACCAGCTGCGCTACGCCTACATGAAGTCCTGGGCCGGCCTGCTGCGCATCCTGGGCGTGGCGCAGCTGCTGCTGGGCGCGGGGGTCTTCGCCTGTGTCACCGCCTACATCCACAAGGACAGCGAGTGGTACAACCTGTTCGGCTACTCCCAGCCCTACGGCGTGGCGGGCGTGGGCAGCCTGGGCAGCACCTACGGGGGCTACTACTACAGCGGCCCCAAGACCCCCTTTGTGCTCGTGGTGGCGGGGTTAGCGTGGGTGGTCACCATCATCCTTCTGGTCCTTGGCATGTCCATGTACTACCGGACCATTCTTCTGGACTCGAATTGGTGGCCCCTTACTGAGTTTGGAATTAACGTCGCCTTGTTCATCTTGTACATGGCCGCAGCCATAGTCTATGTGAACGACACCAACCGAGGTGGGCTGTGCTACTATCCTCTATTTAACACGCCCATGAATGCAGTGTTCTGCCGGGTAGAAGGAGGACAGATAGCGGCCATGATCTTCCTGTTCGTCACCATGATCCTCTATCTCATCAGCGCCCTGGTGTGCCTCAAGCTGTGGAGACACGAGGCAGCTCGCAGGCACAGGGAATATATGGAGCAGCAGGAGGTGAGTGACTTCACTCCGGGGTGGGTTGTGCTGGGGTTTGAATTCAGGGCCTCCCTCTTGCTAGGCAGGTGCTCTACCACCTGAGCTACCCCTCCGCCAAGCCCTCGTATTTTCTTGTTACTTGCAAACTTGTGAAAAATATATAGTCCTCAGAACAGAAAGCTATTATGGAAGTCTTGCCATATATACTTAAATGAGCTAATGTTCCAAAGTCCTCCTTGCTGTGACGGAGATAACCCAGTCTGGTGTTCCCTTTGCTGTTGCAAGTAGACACCAGATGTGTATAGATAGCTGCTGACTGCATTTTTATGGCTCTGTGATGCTAACGAGAAAAACGCAGCCACTGAATTTCAGTAAAACAGAGTAACATACTCAGGAAAATCAACATCTCCGTTAATGTCAACTTGAGCACAATTTGATTCTTTACTGTGGTAAAACTTAATAAAGACACAAGGGGAAAGTATCCATTTGTGTATTATAATTTACTTTCTTCTAGTGGATTAAATGATGCCAATAAAAATATGGTAATCTGGTGTGTTAGTATGCTTCTCTAATCCCAACGTTTGAGAAGCTGAGGGAGGATTGAGTTCAAGGCCAGCCTGAGCCACACTGTAAGACCCTGCCTCAAAGAAACAAAACAAACAACAAAAGGATGTGGCAGGGATGAGTATGATGGTGCACAGAGTAATCCCAGCTCCTCCAGAGTGTAGGGAGGAAGATTGAGATCTGAGGCCATGCCTGGGCAAAAAGCACAAGACCCTATCTGAAACAGAGCTAAAGCAAAAAAGGGCTGGGGCGTGGCTCAAGTCCGAGAGCACCTGCCTAGCAAGGGAGAGGCCCTGAGTTCCAATGCCATGAGCCCTTCCCTCCAAAAAGAATATGGTGAACCACGTTTAACTTTCTTTTTTAACATTAAGAGGTTGAGTTATAATGAACATATTCTGAAAACTTGCCTGTTGCTCTTGATAGCTCATTCTTATTTTGGGGAGGTGTATGTTTTTATTTCTTGCATTTAACTAACTAAATAGGATGGTAATGAGAATAATAAGGATATAAAATAATAATGCCTGGAGGTTAAAATTATGGGAAATTCTTATTTAAAACTATTTTAGTTGAACAGTAACAAAAATGTTAGGGTGTGTTCTCCCAGGTTCAGAATACCCTGAAATAAGATATTTTGTACGTGTGTGTGTGTGTGTGTGTGTGTGTGTGTGTGTGTGACAGACTTGGTACCGTCCTGCCTCAGCTTCCCAAGTACTGGGATAACAGGTGTGTGCCACCCACCCAGCGTGGTTTTAATTTGCATTTCCTTTATTGCTAGAGATGGTGAGCATTTTTTCATGTGTTTTCTGGCCATTTGAATTTCTTCTTTTGAGAAAGTTCTGTTTAGTTCACTTGCCCATTTCTTTATTGGTTCATTAGTTTTGGGAGCGGCAACTAAGAGATAGCATAGATAAATGGGACCTCATAAAACTAAAAAGCTTCTGTTCATCAAAAGAAATGGTCTCTAAACTGAAGAGAACACCCACAGAGTGGGAGAAAATATTTGCCAACTATACATCAGACAAAGGACTGATGTTTTGCTTTCTTCTAAAGCAGCAGAATCTCCTGTGCAACTGAAAATTTCAGTATTTGCCTTAAATTTTTTCTTAATTTTAAAGTAACTGTGGCATGAATTTTTCCTTTCCTACTTTTCCCAAGACCTCCTAGAGATATGATTGCACGTAGTTAAAAACATTAAATCCTGTCCTAATTATTTTTCATGAAACTGTTGCATAACATTGGCAAATTGTTTTATAACAAGTACCCCGCATGTTACATGGAAAACCTCAACATGTTTCAATGTGACTCACTCTATTGATAAAATATATTTTATCAGAAGGAAGTTAACAAGGTGAATATGGTTGATGTACTCTCTATACAAGAATGGATATAGAATTTTTAAACCTGTTGAAATCACCATAAGAAGGGGACTAAGGTAGAAAGAAGAAAAATAGAGGAGATGGACCAATCCAGGTTAAAATACATATATACATGAAAATGTTACAAGGAAACTCCCTAATAGCTATCTTAAACAAACAAAAATGTCTTTTTTCAAAAACGAAGAACATGAAGATAAACCAGGTCTTGTCTGGGGTTTGGCACCAGTGGGAGGGGGAAGGAGATAAGGGAAGGGTGTAGGAGGGTGAATGTTGTGGAAATATTCTGTACTCATGTATGAAAATGGAAAAATAAGACCTGTTGAAACTATTTCAGGAATGGAGGTAAGGGAAGATAAAGGAGAATGATGGTGGGGGTGAATTCAACTATGAAATATTGTAAGAATTATTTATTTCTTTATTTACTTGTGGTACTGGAGCTTGAATTCAGGACCTACACCTTCAGCCACTATACCAGCCCAATTTCTTTGTAATAGGATTTTTTAAAGATAGGGTCTGTCAAATTATTTGCTGGGCTGGCTTCAAACAGGATTCTTTTGATCTCTGACTCCTGAGTAGCTAGGATTACAGGCGTGAGCCACTGGTGCCCAGCTGTGAGAACTTTTTAAATATCACAATGTCCCCCAGTACAACAGTAATTTGTAAAAAGTACACACACACACACTTACTTTCTAGAATTCTATATAGATTCAAGTTATTCCTTAAAATTTATCTAAGTACTTTTAAGCATATTTCTTAAATTTGCATCTCTATGTAAAAATGAAGAATTTTACATTCTAAAGTATAAAATCCAGATAGTGACACCCACCCTTCCTCCATCCTCCATCCCCCTTTGCTCTCCACAGTCTGCTATAAATTCAGATGGATGAAAAGACTTGGAAAGTAGTTTCACATCTTTGAAGAATCATTTGAACTCTTTTTTTCTTCCAGATAAATGAATCATCATTGCCATCCAAAAGGAAAATGGTAAGAATAAAGCTGACTTCACGTTCCACTTTTCTCTAGATCCACTCAGATACTTTTCTCTCATGTCTATTTATCTACAGAGAAGCACCCATTTATGAACGTGTAGCTGTTATGCTCAGTTATATGAGGACCTTCAGGTTTTTTCAATATTAAAAGGACCCAATTATACCTTCCTGGAGCTCCACTTAATTTTGTTACATGAAGGTTGATGTCAGTGAGCATAGTTGGTTTTCCTTAAATGTTTAAAATTTAATTTTTTTAGATGAAAGTGACTCTCCCCCATTTTCTTAATTTTACGCTAAAATTCGTTCTGTTCCTTCCTGTCCTTCTCACGTGCATTCAGGTAGCACCTGCTGTGGCATGGGAGTTTTTTTTGCCAGCTCTGGCATGTTAGGCCAGTTCTTTAACCTTTCCAAGCTTCTGTTGCTTCATTTGTCCAATAGGAATGGTAATTCTACCTCACGAGTCTGCTGGGAGAATTCAGTGAGATGCACTTATCATAATTATTTACATGGATGTAATTATTTATACATTTTAATAATTACAAATTTGCCATTGAAAAATATTGGGCTTTTTTTCCCCACCTCTGGTTATGTTCGGGACTGTGTCTTGCTTTTTACCCAGACCAGCTTGGACTGCAGTTCTATTTTATGCTTCCGACCATTGCTGGGATGACAGGTATATGCTACCATACACAGATTTTTTACATTGAGATGGGGTCTCAACCTTTTTTTTTTGCCAGGGCTTGCTTTGAACCATGATCCTCCCAATTTCAGCCTTCCAAGTAACCGGAATGACAGGTACCTGCCACTGTACTCAGCTATTGGGTGAAATGGGGTGTCTTGCTAAGTTTTTATCTTGGCTGACCAGGAACCCCCATCCTCCCAATCTCAGCCTCCCAGGTAACTAGTATTACAGGCATGAACCACCAGCATCCAGTTCTGGGCATTTCTTTTTCAAAATATTGGGCATTATTTCTGAGCAAGAATTTGAGAATCCAACCTTTGGATACCTTTGTTTTTAAAAAACAATTTTAGGTTTTTCATAGTTTTGGGGCACTGATATTAATTGTAAACATAATTTCAGATCTGGAAGGGACGCAAGGTTGACCTTTATCAGTTGTCCTCAAATTTTTTGGTCTCAGAAGCTCTGTGCACATGGAAAAATGAGAACCCAAATAGTTTTTTTTTTGTTTGTTTGTTTGTTTGTTTGTTTTTGGTGGAACTGGGGTTTGAACTAAGAGCCTCATGCTTGCAAAGCAGGTACCCTACCACTTGTGCCACACCTCCAGTCCATTTTGTGTTGGTTATTTTGAAGACTGGGTCTTGCAAACTATTTGCCAGCTGGCCTCAAACTTCGATCCTACAGTCTCACCATCCCAAGATGCTAGGATTACGACTTAGGCCACCAGCACCCAACTTGATTGTGCTTTTTTTAAGGGATCAATTACATTAAATTATTTCTGACATGTTGAGTTACCTGAACTATAAGTGAAATGCCTTAACACCTTTGCTGAGATTTTTCTGGATACTCATAAATCTTTAGAAATCAAGGGATATTTGACCAGTCTAGACTGAGAAGGGTTGGACAGGTGAGGCTGGCATGAGCTGGTTTGCAGAATGTTGAAGCACTAGTCTCTCTGAGGCAGCATGGACCTAGTGCTGCAAACCCACACTTTAGCTGTCGGGCATAGAATACAGTGATCCTGTCTTGTGAGTGCGAGTTTTGGTTGGTGTTTGTCATAATTCATTTGAACTTCTGACTCCTAATGTGTTTTAGGTAGTTTCATACTCAGTTATGTATTCAGTAATTACTGCTCTCAGTGTGTACATTTCAATTTATACTTGTTCTTATTCAATGACAGTAGTACTAATCAGTGTAAATTAAATAAGGAAAAGACTTTTAAGCTGTCAAATATATGTATTAGATACCCTGAAACTGGTAACAGTGGTTGATAATAGTGCCCTTACAGGAGGACAAGTGGCTAACTGTGGGGACAGGGAGACTTAACTTTTGGACAGTTTTGTTTTGGCCACAGCAGGGTTTGAACTTAGAGCCTAGCACTTGATAGGCAGGCACTCTACTGCTTGAGCCACTCCCCTGCCTTGTTTTTGTTTTATTATTCAGGGTCTCACTGTGTAAGCTAGGCTGATCTTGAACTCTTGATATTCCTGCTTCAGCCTCCTTAGTGCTAGAATTATAGGTGTGTGCCACCACACCCAGCTTGGGCCTTTTGAAGTAATATGGCATGTGTATTGTTTAAAAATTAAAGTTAAAGATAACCAATATAAGGGTATTGCTTAAATAATTAAAAGATTTAAATGTACCTTCTCTCATTGATCCTACTGTCTGCCTTTCATTGTTAGGACAGAGGCATAGTGAGTTTGACCAAATGGCAGATCAGTTTTCCCAACTGGGAGCCTCCTGAGAGTGGCTTGAATCATTTCCAGCATTCTCACTCAAGACTGTCAGTAGCCCCAAGCATTGTGGGACATCCCTAAAATCACAGCATTCAGGAGGCTGAGGCAGGAAGATCACAAGTTAAAGGACAGCTTGGGGTACATAGTACAACTTTGTCTCAAAAAAAAAAAAAAAAAAAAGTGACCCATTGGTAAATCCCACACCTTCTGAGGGACTGGTGAGGAAACACAAATTCTACCTTGGCCAAGAACCGTTGTTGTTGCTACATCCCAGACCAGTGAGAGTCCTAAAATGGTGCTCTCTGCCTGGAAGATAACAAATTTAAAAGGATTTTGCTTTAGAAGGCAAATCAGATTACAGAGACTATCTATTATGGATAAAGGGAACAAAATTACAGAAATACAGATGAGGAAGCATATCACAGTGGTAGAGCTTATACAGTGTCCCCAACACCATCAAATAAATAAATAGATGAGTAAATAAATAAATGCCTGTGACTATGGCTTAGTGGCAGAGAGCATGCCTAACATGCATAAGGACCTGGGCTTGATCCCCAGCATCACACACACACACACACACACACACACACACACACACACACACATTCCCACATGAAATTCATTTCATAAAAGCTGACACCCTTGTTAACAGATGATGTCAAAATCAAGTATCAGAGTTAGTCACAGAATGCTAACACTAGGAAGTGTGTTCACAACATCTTCAGGCAGTGGGAATATAGCTTAGTGGTAGAAGTGCTTGCCTAGCATGTGCAAAGTCCTGGGTTCAGTCCACGGCATTAAAATAAAAATCAATCAATCAAACTTTCCTTGGGGTCAGAAGAGCAGAGTTGATTTGCTTTGGGGGGTGGGTAAAAGGTGTACATTGCTGTGCACCAGTCTGGACGGATGTGGCAGTAGTAGTCATTCTTGCCCAGGATAGAATTTATGGGCTTCCTGGCCAGTCCCTCTAAGGCAGTGGGATGTTCCAGTGGGATTCAGTGCAAAATTGAATGACTGCAAAATGCCAGGACAAGTTGGAGGAAGTTGTCCCAGATAATCAAAGGTCACTGGTCATTGTTTGGTGAGAAAGTTGTAGGTGGGACAAGAAGGACAATCTGCTGGAGTCCTAGGTGCCCCTTTCAGGCTGCCTTGGGAGGTTGGTGCCAGCATGCCTGGCGGAGTGTGGCAGCCTTCCTGATCCTGAGAGGTCCTGGAATAGTCGGGAATAACCTCAGTGGGTATCTGAGTGCCCATTCTTATGACGTCTCGGAAAGTCCTATCAGTCCAGCAAGTTTTCCCAACTCTTTGAGGACTCAAGTCTGTGTTGAACCCAGGGCCCCCAGGTGTGCTAAGCATGTACTCTACCACATAAGCTCTGCCCCAAAGACCATCTTCTTTTGTTTTGTTTTGTTTTGTTGGCAGTACTAGGTTTTGAACTCAGGGCCTCGTGCTTGCTAGGCAGGCGCTCTACCACTTGAGCCACTCCACCAGCTCAAGAGCATCTTACAGGACTGTTGTTGCAGCTGGACCTGATGGGTCAACACATTTAGGTGTATTCCAGAGGCCGGCTTTGGTAGGGGGAATCCCGTAACTTACTGATGAATCTCTGTTGGACTTCCTAGTGAAAGCCTGATGGAGGTCGGACACCCAGCTTTTCCTGGGTATGATTTTCACCTGCTTCCTTCCTAGCTCATAGCAGATAAGAACTAGCTGGGAAAGCCAATGCCGTGTGAAGGGGAAATGAAATTTGCAATCACACAGATGTGAATGGGAATACTCACCAGCTCTGTAATCCTACAGGAAGTACTTATCTTCTCTCAACTTCTATTTCCTGTCCTTTGGACAGTGTACTAGGCTGAACCTTCTTATTTTGTATTGCAATGAATACATTTTGTATGTGTTTGTGGTGCTGGGAATCGAATCCAGGGCCTTACGTATGTTAGGCAAGCACTCTGTGTTCTATTTTGGTGTGGTTTTTGTTTTTACAGTGCTGGGGATGAACTCAGGGACTCCCACATGCTAGGCAAGATGAATTCAGTTGTTTTGGGATTTGAGTGCAGGACCTTATGCTTATTAGGCAAGCACTCTGTCATTTGGGGAAGGGGACAACCTCACATTGGCTACCCCCCAAGTAGCTAGAGTAAGCCACCCGATGAATTCAGTTTTTAAAGAGCAAATAAAATCATTTTAAAATGAAATAATATACAGGCATAAAATAAGATTAAATAGAGATAGCAACAGTTTCTTATTACAAATTGTGCTGAATCGGTGGATTTTTTTCTCAAGCTAGAGAAGCCAAAATCTAATCTGGGCCTTGAGGGTGCTGGCGTGGGTTTGGGGTCAGGCCTGAGCATCACAGTGTACACTCAAAGGGAGAGAGAATCCGAATTGGACAAAAGTACACCAAAGTACACATAGAGCCCTCCCTATTTCTAATATCTTGACGGGATATTCACTCAGCTCATTTTTAATTTAAAAAGCGTAATAGTCATATCCATAGCATTACTTGTTGCTTAATTGTTTTCTCTGGCATCACAGTGAAGCCTTTCTGATGCTTGTTAACAAACTAAATTTGGTTAGAAGCAAAGAAGGGTCAGAGTAAAACCTGGAGCCCTAGCCCTTTCCCCCTGCTCCCTTGGGTGTGTTTTAATCTGGCACACAGTTTAACCATGGTCCCTCTCAGGGCTATAGCCTAATGCATCCTTCCATGAAAGCATGAAGAGGTTTTAATTCTTGGTCTTGTGTCTGGCTTTTTATTTCTTCCCACTTGAGTTTTCCAAATTTAGGATCAATGAGGTTCATCCAAAAGAGAACAGAAGAAAATGTTAAGACCATCAACTTTTTGAGAAATTAAAGTAGATGAGATAGTTGTATAGAGATACTCTTATTTCTTAAAACCCTTCATATTAACAAATAAATCTGAGTTAGGGATGGAGAAGTAAAATGAATAGTTCCTGCTTTAAAATGTTTTACCTAGCTGGACATGGTGGTTACATGCCTATAATTCCAGCACTTAGGAGACAGGCAAGAGGATCCGAGTTCTAAATAGCAAGACTGTGTCTCAAAAAATTTTTATTTTATTTATTTGTTTGTTTGAGACAGTCTGTAGATGTAATCCAGGCAGATGTCAAACTCTCAATCCTCCTGCCTCTGCCTCCCGAGTGCTGGGATCACAGGTGTGCCCCACCATGCCCAGTAAAAACATTTACCTAGGAAAAATTTAATTGTGGATTGTCCTGCCCAATGAGGCTGCCTGGGCAGAATTTATGCTCTGGACCAGGAAATCTGAAGTTGGTGCCTAGGGCTAGAAAATCAAGATAGTGAGTAGAGGCTTCCTCAGCCGGGAAGCATGAGAACCTACCTGATTGTCAAGAGAGATACCATGAAATGGAAATCTATTTAGTTAAGCCATGAGAGTCCCCTCACTTTCAAGATTAAACATGCAGCAGTTCAGTAGAGTGAAGAGATAGCCTCCTCACCAGCAGAATGCCTCTGAATGCATGTGAACCTCAAAGGGTGTTCCCTACAAAACCCTTGCTTAGTCCTTCCTCACTCCGCCTGCTCTCTCTGCTTTCTGGACATAACCGAGGTCCTCCAGCTTCCTCCCACCTGCTCCAGGTGTGGAGCTTCTCCTTTCCCTAACTCCCATGTCTAATTCAGTCCCTGGGGCCGTGCAGAGCCTGTGGTAAGTACAGAGGTAGTGGTTTTGAGAATGATGTAATGTTAAACCAAACCTCAAAGCTTGTCTCGGAGTAGGGAAGTCAGGAAAACAGGCCTTAAAGAGATCGTGCCTTGGTGAGATTGTGAGCGAGCAAGGTTTCAAAATCCTGCTTCGTGTGTTTGCTGGCTCTTGAAGGCTCAAGGCACGAGTAGAGGGCAGACAGGTCACTGGCCCAAAGAAGAACCAATTCCAGGCATGCCCTTCCTTTCCTCTAGCCATGTGCACTGCCACCCTTTTCATCACACACTCACTTCCAGTGTGCTCTCGAACTCCAGGGACCTTTTGGATATGGATGGTATGCACTTAAGTAAACAGACTTCCTCATGTTCATTTAAAGTATCCATGAACCCCCGCTGGGGGTAGCTCAGAGGTAGAGCGCTTGCCTACCACGTGCAAGGCCCTGTGTCCATCCCCAGCATGGCAAAAACAAACAAATGTATCAGTGAACCAACTAGTTCTGGGTCTTAATTAATCATGGTTTTTCCACTTAACGTTGACCTTAGAGAAATTACCTAGCCTCTCCAGACCTCATCTCTGTATATATAAAGTGGAAAAGCCTCCCCTGGTATCTCCCAGCCTCCCATTTTGGTTGGTATTCTGGTCACTGTCCAGTAGGGCCTCTGAGCAGCCTTTCCCAGCCCCAGAGCTCACTGTGCCTGTGGCCTGCCCATTCTAGAGAGAATTCCACTATGTCTTTCAGTCCTCCATCCCTGCTGGCCATGGTAGAAACCTGTTCCTGAGGCTTCTCTGAGCTGTTTCACCCTGTGCTCTCTTTCTCTTTTTTAAATGCATTTTTTCCCTAAAGGGTGACTTTAATCTACCATCCCCTATATGCAGGACTCCCAAAACCCCTTTTGGGAATCACAGGCTAAGAGCACTCAGGCAAGGTAAAGATACCACTCCCTGTCTTCTGTGGTGGAAATCTGCCTTTGTTTAAAAAGGCTGAGGATCAGAAAGGGTTTCTCTGTGAATCAGATTTGCTTTTCCTTTTGATAATGAGAACAATGGAACTCAGTGTAACTCACTTCCCTTCCTTCTTCACAGGGTTGCTTAGGATTGATTCACCTTTCATCTCAAGTTCCCACTGTCAGCATTTTTTTCTCTTTCCATTTGTCCTTGTCTCATTTTTCCCAGAAAATTTCTTATTTTGAACTACATATTTTATTCTTCTAGCTAAGTAAATAAGTATTTAAGATCTCTCATTTGGCATTTTATTATTCCCCCACCCCCCCGCCTCCTGTGCTGAGGATATGACCTGGGCCTTGTACATGCTAGGCAAGCCCTCCACCCCTGAGCTACATCCCCACCCTTGTCATCCACTTTTGACATACACACAGTTGGCCATAGGCTGTTTTTTACCTATTATGTACTCCCATATCCAAATGTGGTTTCCTGTAGCTATCAAAAACATTCAGAACACGCCTGTGGCTGTCTAGGTCCACTTTTCTTCTTCCTTCCCCTGCCCCATTTTCTCAAAACTATGAATAACTTATTTTTGTTTTGTTTTGTTTTTTCCTGTTCCTATTTACACATCAGTTCTTTTTCTCCCTACCTGCAGTGCGAAGTGGCCACCAGTGACAGACAGAGAGACCCAGAAGTTAATTTCCAAGAATTGAGAACAACAAAAATGAAAACCGAACTGCTGAGTGGCCACATCCCCGCTGGTCACATCCCCAAACCCATCGTGATGCCCGACTACGTGGCGTGAGTATCTGTCTGGTTGCTTCAGGTAGAAGGTAAGGCCTGTTTGTCTCCAAGGTAACACTTGGCTTCCTTGCCTGTAGCATCTATGTGAACAGCTGTTTATTGTCCAAGGGTAAAACGTTGACTTGAAGGTCTGACATGGCCAGTCAGGAATAAGCTGAGCTGATTTTCCCATTCCTCTGATTTCGGGAAAAAAGTTCTACCTGTGGCCCCTGTGTTGCCTCAGAAAATACCCCGTGATCCAGACAAATGACGAGAGGGAACGCTACAAAGCTGTGTTCCAGGACCAGTTCTCCGAATACAAGGAGCTGTCTGCCGAGGTGCAGGCCGTGCTGCGCAAGCTGGGCGAGCTGGACGCCGTGATGAGCAGGTTGCCACAGCACTCGGAGAGCCGCCAGGTGGGTGATGCCGCTGCTTGCACCTACTGTGTGGGTCCAGGAAGGCATGTGAGCTCTAGGGCCAAGTTGCCACTGAGACTGGAGTGTGCTGGGTAGAATGCTGACCTACCACACAACAAAGGCCCTGGGCTTGCTCCCAGCACTGCAAAAAAGAGAAGTCAAAAAGACTAAATTATATAATCTGAATGGTAATCTTTTTGTCTTTTTTTTTTCCCTCTGCTTTGGGGATCAATCCGAGGGCCTCAAGTATGCTAAGCAAGCATTCTGCCACTGGGCTACATTCCCAGCCCTTTGCTTTCAATTATTAAACAGCATTTTATTGACTTATTTAAGTAAAATGTAAATTTACATAAGATAGATATTGAGTTGGCCAGAGTACCAGTGGAGACAGATGACACACTCAAAATAGAATAATTTGAGGAGGGTCTATTGGGAAAGCCCATTAACCTGCCAAGCCAGCTCCCACGGATTCCGCCCGAGGCCCAGAGGGCAGAGGGGATGGGGGAGAGAGAGCAGTCTCAAGACATGGGTGTGAGCTGCTGGCAGGACTGCCGGAGTGATCACTGGGATTAAGGTAGTGAGGAAAGTTAGTAGCATTTGGAAAATAGGCAGTTTCTACGGATACAAGAAGGGTGACCAAGTTTAGAGGCCACAGAGGAGTGCAGGAAGAGCCAAGTGTGGTAGCACGTGCCTGTAGTCCTAGCTACTCGGGAAGCTGAGGCAGGAGGATCACCTGAGCCCAGGAGTTCAAGGTCAGCCTGCGAAACATAGTAATACCCTATCTAAAAATCAGAGTATAGGAAAGAACAAGCAGACCGCAGGAATCTGAGTCAGCAAAATTTGGGAAAAATAGGCTGTTTGAAGAAAATCATACTGAGAACCCTGCCTGTGACAGGCCGTCTTTGAGCCCAGGCCCAGTGGTCTCCAGCTTGTGTGCTTTGTATGAATGGCAAAGGCCCCAGTTTGAGTCTACAGTTGGCAGATAGAGGGTCCTGGTTACAGCAGAGCTCAGAGACTTTCTTCCCACACAGTCTCCGCGCAGCACCTCTACCCTGCACCTTGATTTTGAATGTGGCAAAGCAAGCAAATAGTCAAAATGATGTCCCACGGATACTGTTAAGTGTCTCCACCAGCTCTCGTCTAAAGTAGAAATACTAATTGTATCAGCAAAGTTAACTTCTCATTGGCACAGGCTGGGCTTTGCCCTGGGCAGTGGTTGGCAGAGCTCATTCCTTCTCCCACCAGGTCCTCAGGAAGCTTGGGAGGCAGTTCAGAGCCCCATAGGCACAGTTCTCTCACACATGAGCTTGTGCACCCCCGAAAGATAAAACAATCGTGAGACTTTTCTGAGCTGGTCAAGCAGGAATATTGCCCCGGCCATCCCTCTGGGCCTCACCAGCTCTTAAATTCAGGGTCAGTGACAGACCAGGGTAGGTTTCACAGCTCTCATCTCTGCCTGCATCTGCAGCCAGCATCACTAGCCCAGATTCCTGGCCCAGGACCTGGTTCATTCCCCTGCTGGTATACGACTAAACACAAATAATGCTCGTGACTTCAAATAGAGTGGGAGAGAAGAAATAAAATATATTGGGAAAAGGACATGGGTAAGTGATAGAAAGTGTTCCCACAGGAACTCTTTAGAACTAACTATAAATTGGGGGTGTTTTCCTCTTTTTTTTTCCCCCCTTTGGGCCTAGGGTTTGAACTCAGTGCTTCATGCTTCCTAAGCAGACACTGTACTGCTTGAGCCACACCTCCAGTCCATGTAAATCGTTTGGTGGTTTTTTTTCTGGTTTTTGGGATTTTTTTTTTTTTAGATTTTATTTATGTTTTTGGTGGCACTAGGGTTTGAATTTTGGGCCTCACACTTACTAGGCAGGCGCTCTACCACTTGAGCCACTCCACCAGCCCTTTTTTTGTGATGGGTTTTTTCGAGATAGATCTCCCAAACTGTTTTGCCCGGGCTGAATTCAAACCACAATCCTCCTGATCTCTACCTCCTGAGTACCTAGGATTATAGGTGTGAGCCATTGCACCTTGCTGGAACTGTAAATTATTACACTTCATTTTTTATTTATCAGAATTGCATTATCTGGAAGTCTCTGCCATAGGATTGCATGGATAAATGAGGTCATTGCTCTAGTAATCTGTTCCTTTTAGAAAGATTTGACCCCTTGAACAAATTTTTATTTACTATGAGAGTTAGAAGCCTCGTATTATCCATTTTCAGAAGTTGAATATCAGCCTCTTAATCTCAATACCTAATTATGTGAAAAGGAGCTTTCCAAAGAGGTTGAAGTGAACCCCCCCCCAACCACCATTTAAGTGTGGGGACAGTTATTTCTCCATCTTACCAATCAGGAAACTGAGGATAAATAGCTTTCCCAGGGTCACACTACTGGCGAGTGATGACACTGCAACTCAAGTCTGGTTTTATGCAGACAAGGACCTTTCTCTCTTGTTCTCTCCTGGGCCCCAAGGCCTTGCAGATAGTACTCTCTCAAACATATGTCCAAGGAGTTATATTTTTGTCTGAATATTTTCATTACAGTTTTAGGTAAAAATGTTTTCTGTTCTAATTTTCAATGTGCCTCAAGACATGATTTGAGTAAATGCAACTGTTTTAACAGAAATATACAATATATTGTTTCCAGGAACATGAGAGAATCTCAAGAATCCATGAAGAGTTTAACAAAAAGAAAAATGTAAGTAAAACAATTTTCTACTTTAAAATGTGTTCTCAAACAGATATACTGGTAATGATTGACAGATAATAGATTCTTTTAGCTAAAGTATAGTAGTCCTCCCTTATCCATGGGTTTGCTGTCCAAGGTTTCAGTTACCTGTGGTCAATCATAGTTCAAAAATAGAAAATTCTAGAAATAAACAGTTTTAAGTTGTGCACCATTCTAAACCATGTGGTAAAATCCTGCCTAGTCTCGCTCCATCTTGTTAGGAATGTGAGTCACCCCTCTGTCCAGCGCCCTGTCTGTGCTGCCTATAGTCACTTCATAGTCCTCTCAGTTATCAGATCGACTGTCAAGATCGCACAGGCTTCTGATTATGGTTAAGTAATGCTTATTTTATTTAATCATGGCCCCAAGCACAAGAGTAGTGCTGCTAGCAATTTTACTACAGTATATTGTTATAATCATTCTGTTTTATTAATAGTTATTGCTGTGAGTCTCTACTGTGCCTAATTTGCAAATTACACTGTATCATAGGTGTGTTTGTAGGGTAAACCATAGTTTAGGTTGGGTTCCATACTCTGCAGTTTCAGCCATCCACTGGGGGGATCTTAGAACTTAGCGTCCTCCAGCAAGGGAAGTCTGCTGTATTTCTTTTCACATTTCTTAAGATGTAGTCTTGTTAGGGTGCTGGATGCCTTTTCTCGTCATCTGTATCCTGAGCACAATTTGCTCTGTCAGTTCCACGGCCAAGGGAAATGAGTGTTGACACGTGGCTCTTTCTCCACATCTCCTTCCAAAAGACTAACTTATTTTACATCTTATTTTCCCCTTCGTCAGTAGAGACTGGAAAGACCTTCATTGTTACTTTCTATACTCACTTACTTTTTAATGTACTTCAGACTGTTAAGGTCTCTGCTCGTCATACTTCCCATTGAAACCATTATTCTGACTAGGCAGATTTTAAAATCTGCGCCCAGTAATTTGGCCGTGTGGAGCATTCTGATGTGTGTTTGCATTCATTGATGAGGAGCCTACTCTGAAATAATAACGGTGCTTCTTTTCAGGACCCTTCATTTCTGGAGAAGAAAGAACGCTGCGATTACCTCAAGAACAAGCTTTCCCACATAAAGCAAAGAATTCAGGAATATGATAAGATAATGAACTGGGACGTGCAAGGTTATTCGTAGCCTCATCTGAAACTACTTTTTTTTTTTAATAATCAATTGACTATTTATTTACTGCCTTTTTTTACTGGTCTCTGCAGTAGAGAAGCGAGTGCTTCCTGAGTCAGCTTCTGCTTGTTTGCCTGGTATGCAACGTTAAGCAGTAGGCTTTCACTCCAGCATTTCAAAACAATGTGAAATCCACTAAGGCCCTTTACTGAGAACAGGACAAATCCTGTATTCCCCTGTGCATTGTTTCATCTTTGTCTTGTTAAAATGTGTTGTCACTTTTTTTTCTTTGTGGTACTGGGAATCAAACCCAGGACCTCGTGCATGCCAGGTAAACACTAACCCACCAAGCTCCATCCCCAGCCTGAACTGTGTTGTAGTTTAGAGCTCATACGCTCAGGGTATGACAAGCAAGTGGACTATTCCTTCTGGTGCTGCTTTGTCCTTTACTCAGGCGGGGTCCTAGGATTTTTCCAGGACAGATTTCTCTTAGAAGGTTCTTCCTAAGGGATTTCTTCCATTGAAAGGGGCTTGAATCCCAGCTCGACATTATCAAGCTTTATGATCTGGAGCAGTTAGCTTAACCACCCTGTGCCTGTTTCTTCTGTAAAATAAGACTGCAAGTAGTTCCTACCTCATTGGGCAGTCAGAGGACGAAATGCATTCCATTCGCCAAGCATTTCCAACACAGCCTGGCATGGTGGAAGCACCGTATTAGTGTCTGTGACCTCTGTAGATGTGTTTGGGAAATGGATGAACTCCACAGAACAAGTCTCAAGAAAAGGTCCTCAAGGAGCAGGCCCAGCTAGCCAACCAGAAGGCCACACATCTCCTAACTTTTTTGTGCTGTTCACTCTTTCCACACATAGCCTTAGGCAGGTGCCCCTACAGTTCTAGGGCCCACTGGGGTCCCCCAAGGCCTCCCATCTTCAGTGAGAGTCACTGTGTACATATCCCATGTCCTCACAGCCCAGCCAGTCCTGCACACAGGCGAGTGTTGCCTCTGTCCGCTGTGACATCCTTCCTAAGGCCTCAGATACTCAATTTTCTTGGAATCTTCCTCTGATTTACTGGGATGCTTCATCTTTCTAAGAAACATCTTGGTTTTGAGTTTTTATTCATGAATAATGTTTTATTTTTATTAGTATGGGAAAAAATGTTTAAGAGTTTTGTTTTGTTTTGTTTTGTTTAAGAAAATCAGTGGGCTGGGGATGCAGCTCAGTGGTAGAGAACTTGCCTAGCATGTGCAAGGCCCTGGGTTTGATCCCCAGCACTGCAAAAAAAAAACAAAATGGAATGTTGGGGTGCACACTTATAGTTCCAGCTACTTGGGAAGTTGAGGCAGGAGGATGACTTGAATCCTAATTTCAAGACCAGCCTGGGCAATGTAGCAAGACCCCATCTCAAAAAGCAGTTTTTTTTTAAATTAAAAAACAGTTGGGGCTGGGAATTTAGCTCAGTAGTAGAGCACTTACATGGGTGAGTAAGTGTGTGAGGCCCTGGGTTCCATCCCCAGCATCACCAAAGAAACAACAAAAACTCATCATTTTTTGCTCCTACTCAGCAGTGACCTATCTGGGAATGTCCCAGATGTAGAATTACAGTTTCTGCCTAATGTAGCAGCCATTTAAACAATTAATGTTCAAAGTATTTTCTAAATAAAGTGATGAAACAAAAGAAAAGCATCAGAAAGCAGAGGCTGAGAAAGCACTGGTCACTGAGGGTTGGGCGTGGTGGCTCATGCCTGTAATCCCAGCTACTCTAGAGGTGGAGATAGAAGTATCACAGCTTGAAGCCAGCCTGGAAAAGTTAGCAAGACCCTATCTCAAAAACAAACTGGGTGTGATGATTCACGCCTATAATCCCAGAAGGGGTAGAGGGACTGGGAGTATGGCTCAAGTAGTATATAGACCTTGCCTAGCAAGCTTGGGTCCTTGAGTTCAATCCCCAGCATTAGAGAAAAAAAAAGTTCTTGTTTTTATTTGCCATTGAAACCTGTGCTACTCTTTGTAGATATATGGGACATATGCTAGCATTTCACTTTAAGAAGGGAACCAATGTTTAAAAAACAATAAAATACTAACTTTTTGTAGACTATAAAGGGTAGCATTAAAATTAAGTGTTAGTGAAATTTAATTCTGTGAAGCTTTATCTGACTACAACTGTAAATGTTAATCTTTGAAAAACTTTCTGTCAGTACCGAAGTATATTAAAGTATCAATTGCCTATTGCTCTGTGTGTGCTCTTGCTTGCTTGTTTTTCCAGCATCCTGTGTTCACTGAACATGTTTTTGAAAACATTTTCTCTTGTCCAAAAATAAGCTGGAAAGACTGGAGAAGTGGCTCAAGAAGTTGAGCAGCTGCCCAGCAAGCATGAAGATTTCAGTTCAAAGAAACAAGACCTTCCAGGAATGGGGGGAGGAGGGAGAAAGGAGAGTGATGGAGGGGGTGAATTCAATTATGATATATTATAAGAACTTTTGTAAATGTTACAATGTACCCCCGGTACAACAATAATAAGATAGAAATAAATAAAATTCAAAGAAAGAAAATAAAAAACAGACCTTCCAGGAATGGGGGAAGGGGGGACAAAGGAGAATAATTTAGAGGGTGAATTCAACTATGATCTATTGTAAGATATTTTTTTTTATTTCAGTATTGGGGTTTGAACTCAGGGCCTACACTTTGAGCCACTCCACCAGCCCTTTTTTGTGAAGGGTTTTTCGAGATAGGGTCTTGCAAACTATTTGCCCAGGCTGTCTGTGAACTGCGATCCTCCTGATCTCTGCTGCCTGAATAGCTAGGACTACAGTTATAAGAACTTTTGTGAATGTCACAAGTACCCCCAGTGCAACAATAATTTTAATTTTTTAAAAAAAAATAAGATGTTAAAAGAACCAACGAGTTCAAACCCCAGTACCCCCCCCCAAAGTAAAAAAGAAGGAAGAAAGAAAAAGGAAGGGAGGGAGGGGAAGAAAGAAAGAGAAAAAAAGAAAAAGGAAGGGAGGGAGGAAAGAAAAAAGGAGTAAGAAAAGAAAGGGAGGAAAGGAAGGAGGAAAGCCATTGGACAGCTGAAGACCACCGTGTACATGTGACTCAGTAGTTCCCCCTCTCCTGTTATTTGCAGTAATTCAAAGTCAAAGCCATTTTATTAGTTTCCTAAGGCTGCTTAAAAGACTACCACAAACCAAGTGGTTTAAAACACTAGGGATTTATGTCTCAGGGTTCTGCAGGCTGGGCAGCAGTGAAGGTGTTGGTGAGGCTGTGCTCCCTGAAAGACCTGTGACAGGACCCTACCACTTCTGGAGCGGTCCACATGTTTCTTGTAGGTATCTTTCTCCAGTCCTCCAGCCCCCCACAGCCTCCCTGTGTCTCTTGGTCATTTTATAAAGACACCTGTTATATTGGATTAATAATCTGCCCTCAAGATTACAAAGTAAGATACTAGATTCTAGGATTTCAACATATCTTTGGTTTTGTGTTTGTTACTGGGATGACACAGAGCCTGAGCCACTCCACAAGACTGTGTGTTGGGGGGGGCGGTATTTTCTTTCTTTATTGTGTTACTGGGGCTTGAATTCAGGGCCTACTTCTTGAGCCACTCCAGTCCTTTTTTTTTGTGATGAGCTTTTTTCGAGATAGGGTCTCATGAACCATTTGCCCAGGCTGGCTTTGAACCTCGATCCTCCTGATCTCTGCCTCCTGAATAGCTAGGATTACAGGTGTGAGCCACTGGGGCCCTGCTCATATACACATTTATATAAACATATGAAGAGTCTTAGTACTTATAAAAGTGAGGTTGTATAGTGCATTGTATTTTAATCAATAAAACTAAACATGGAACTGGGGGCATGGCTCAAGTGGTAGAGCTCTTGCCTCACAAGCTGGAAGTCCTGAGTTCAATCCCCAGTACCCCAGCTGAGCTTTCAGCTCAACTAAAGCTACATCATGTAATTTTTCTAAAATTAGAATTTTTATGTTTTCTATTTCTTCATTTTAATGTAATCTATTGTATTATCATTGTTTTAAAGTTCATATTGTATGATGAAAGCACAAGGAATCAGAATTAGGTCTAAACTATGTGGCCCCAGGCAAGTCACTTAACTCCTCTGAGCAATGAGAACAGATAAGATTTTAAAAAAGAAAAAAAGCCAACCCTACAATCATATTGTAATCTGCTGGCCTTTGGGAGCTGAAACAAGAGGATCACAGGTTAGAGGCCAGCCTGGGCTATATAGTGAGACCTTGTCTCAGAGGACAAATATGAAGGAATTTGGTTGCTGAGAGCCAAAAAAGAATAACAAATATCCCCTACAGAATACTACTTGTCTTGTGGGTGTAGTCACAAGTTACTCCTTGACAAGTGAGCCAGGTTTATAAATGACAATGATGACCACAACGGCTTCAGGGCTGACAGAGAGGGCAGGAAGAGTCCTCACTGATGTCACAGATACAAGAGATGAGTTTCAGCCTCCACATTTGAAATTCAGAAACCATTACTACCTAGAAAGCATTGTGATGCAACAATTTCCCAGACCCCCCCAATTAAGCCAACTCTTCCTGTCACGTCCCCTTGTACACCTGTACTTACCACCTTGAGTACAAATGTCTACCAAAAGACATGCAAGAATGCCGACAGTAAGCCTTACTCATAATAACCAAAAATCGTAATGACCCAGGTATCCATCGCTAGTAGAATAGTAGAAAGCAGAAGTAAGCATGGTAAAGCCGTGCAATGCAACAGTACAGAGCAATGAAGGGATGGGGATGTAGCTCAGTGGTGGAGTGTCTGCCTAGCATGTGCAAGGCCCTGGGGAGGGAAGAAGGAAGGAGGAAGGGACAAAGGAAGGAAGAGAGGGAGAGAAGGAAAGGAAAGGAAGGAGAAAGGAACAGAAGGAGGGAGGGAAGATGGAGGGGAGGAAGGAAGGAAAAAGAACTAATGGTTACATGCAAAATATGATACACGCATTACAAAAAAGGGCTTGGTGGAATGGCTCAAGTGTAGACCCTGACTTCAAACCTCAGTACCACAAAATAAATAAATAAATAGATAAATAAAATAGAATTTGATACAAAATCCAGATCAGAGCATTCTGCTCAATTCATGCAAAACTGCGCAATAGTGACTTCAGTCATGTTGAGAGAATAAGCATTACCTGGGAAGTACAAAGATGTCTTCTTGGGGTTGAAAATGTTCTTCGTTCTGCTCTGGATGGTAGTTACATCCATGTCTTAGCCTGTCTTGTGTTACTATAACTAAATACCCATGGCTGGGTACTTTATGAGGAAAGAAGTTTATTTGGCTCTAGATTATGATGCTGAAAGGTCCAAAAAGCACATGGCCAGGATTCCTGTGAGCCCCGGCTACCTCACAACATGGCAGTGACATGGAAAGGGGAGGGGCCAAGTGCAGAAGGGACCATGTGCATAGCATGAACACAACCTGTTCTAACAAGAACTAAGTCATTCTTGGAGACTGGTATTAATTTTTTTTGTGTATGTGGGACTGGGGTTTGAACTCAGGCCTCCATACTTGTATAGCAGGTGCTCTACTGTTTGAGCCACACCACCAGCCCATTTGACTGGTTATTTTGGAAATGGGATCTTATGAATTATTTGCCCAGGCTAGCCTCGAACCGAAATCCTCCTCATCTCAGCCTCCCAAGTAGCTAGGATTACAGGCGTGAGTCACTGACAGCACTAACCTGTCTGAAGGCAGCATCTTCATGACATTGCACTAGGCCCCACCTCTTAAAGGTCCCACACCTCAACACCACCACACTGGGGACCAAGCTTCCAGCATAAGCCTTTGCAGACAAACTATAACCAAACCACAGCAGTGAGTACACTCATACCTAAACATTTATTAATCCCTACCCTTGAGATCAGCGCATGTCTGCCCTTGACATATGTCTACAGCACCAAGAAGTGATTTGTAAAAATGGAAACTATGGTGTCAAATTCAGGGGCTCCCTCTGAAGTGGTTATTGGCTGGGAAGGGGCAGAAGGGAAACTTCTGAGCTCTATGGGTTTGGTCGGTTGGTTACAGTATATATATATATATATATATATATACACACACACACGTATATATAAATATATCTCCATATTTAAAAATTCATAAGGCTAAACATAAAATTAGTGCATTACTATACACACATTATAGCTCAATTTTAAAGATTGTATATGTTGAAGAAAAGCATGTTACCAGTGTTTAAAAATCAAGGTAAATATAGAAGCATAATCCTTTCTTAAATTGGAAACTGCATATAGGGTTCTCGTGATCCTTAGAGAACATTTACAGTTACTTTCATGAGTCATATTTGAAACTCAAACCTGTGTGTGTATGTGTGTGACTTCAAACCAAGCCCACACTGGATAGCAGAGTATAACAATTTTCCTCTCCTGTTCCCATAGCCGTCCTGAAACAGCTGGCAAATGACATCACCTATGCCTGTTTAAATGCTTTCATGCTACCATTGCATTCATGCCTGTGCATTGTCCCTGTGTACAGGGCAGGAGGCTGAGAGACGGATGCCAGGAGAGGGAAAAGCTGTTTGTTAGCCTGGGAGAAACTCAGCCCTTCCTATTTAAAACTTGCTTGTGACCGGTCAGTCCACAGTGTGGTCCACGCTCACGGGTACACAGAGGAATGTTGTTGCTGAAGGGCAAACCCAGGTTAACCCAGGTGAGACAGCCATGCAGAATGCCACCCCAAGGATGTGGACCGTGGCAGCCGTGTGACTGCTGCAGCAGGGTGGTGGAGCAGTCTGTTACTGTTCGCAGCATTGTTACTGGCACCAGGATTTTCTTAGAAACCCTGCGGATTAAGGGTTTGAAGTGAGAAAACGTGGAGAGGTTGCCTACTGCAAGAATGCTACTGCAACACCAGTGACTTATGAGTCACTTTTCCAGGGTCTCTCTCCTTACAGGTCATTTCTTGATTTTTGCCTAGGTACTAAAGGACTGCATTACAGAAATTCCAATTCCTGGGCTGGAGGTGTCGCTCAGTGGTAGAGCACTTGCCTAGCATGTGCAGGACCCTGTGTTCTATCACCAGCACTACAAAAAAAAAGAAAGAAAGAAATTGCTGTTTGTGCCATTTCCTTCAACAGTGCACAAGGGTTCCAGTTTCTCCACGTCTTTGCAGTTATTTTTTCTCTCTCTCCTTCCTTTTTCTTCTATTTTTTTGGGGGGCAGAAATGGGACTGGGGTTTGAGCTCAGTGCTTTGCACTTGCAAAGCAGGTGCTCTACAACTTGAGCCACTCCTTCAGTTCACTTTGCTCTGGTTATTTTGTAGAAGGGGGTCTCATGAACTCTTTGCCCAGGCTGGACTCAAACCTCAGTCCTCCCAATTTCAGCCTCCCAAGTAGCTAGAAATTATAGACACAAGCCACCAGCACCCAGCTCTTTTTCTTTTAATACAGCCATTTTACTAGGTGTGAAATGGTGCATCATTGGGGTTTTGATTTGCATTTGCCTAGTCAGTGAGGTTGAGCATCTTTATTTTTTTGGTGGTACTGGAATTTTAACTCAGAGCCTTATGCTTGCTAGGTAAGTGCTGAGTCACTTTAAGCCATGCTTCCAGCTCTTTTTACCTTTAGATTACTTTTTAGATAGGGTCTCACTTTTTGCCTGGGACCACCCTGAGACCATGATCCTCCTACTAATTCCTCTTGGATAGCTGAGATACATATGTGCACCACCATGCTAAATTTGTTGAAATGGAGTTTCACTAACTTTTTGCTCAGGCTGACCTCGAACCACAGTCCTCCTGCTCTTTGCCTTATAAGTAGTTGGGATTTCAAGCATGTACCACCATACCTGATCTTTGATTTAGTCTTGAACTTAGCTAAATCCATCTGTTTGTTCATCAGAAAACTTGTAAAAATAGCCTCCAGAAAATAATCTCAGCTAGATTATGTTCAGAAACAAAATAATATCATCTGTCGTAGGTTTAATGATGGTGGAGTTTACTCAGCAGAGGTTACTGCTAGACTTCTGGTTGAGTTGTCCAGATTAGTTAACAAGGTCATAAAGATAATTTCAAAAGTGAAGGTGTCTAATTCATACAACAAAAGGCAAGACTCCTTTTAGACCTGCAGTCGTGGTTCCCAAGCCTGCTGCTGGCCTCTCCACACCAAGCCTGGTGTCCATAGCTGGTGGAAAGAGAAAAGACAAGTTCCACCACTGCCTTTGGCCTGCCGTGGGGGAGAAGAGCTCCGTAGACTGACTCGGAGATCCTCCAGCTCAGAAGAGTGGGAAGAAAATGGAATCTGTAGTTGATGAAAATATGGGGCACCATGGGGCTGAAATCAGGTGCATTAGGGGACAGAGGTTCAAAGGCATCGGGATAATGGGAGTTGAGAAGTAAGTACTGGGAAGAGAAAACCAAAGTAGTTGTCAGAAGTAAATTTCCTGGGCTAGGGAATTAAAATGAAAACAAGGCTCCAATTACGCTTTTCGGGTTTCAGGAACTCTATTTTATGGGAATATTGCACCCGGCTGGTTGTTTCACTAGACAATCCAAATATTTACTCTCACGCTGTGACCTTTGGCTTGTTTGCTTATGGTCTGCTTTAACTGAGCTTTAAACTCAAGACCAAACACAAGCTTTGGATTTTGAGATAGTTACAGAGATATACAAATAACTGAAGGTCTATGCTAACAAAAATTGGCCTTTTCACCACAGCAGCACAAAGATGGGTTATATCTAATTTTTTAGAAAATGATTATCAGGGATTGGGGGTGTAGCTCAGTGGAAGAGTGTGCAGTTAGCACGTGTGAGGCCCTGGGTTCAATACACACACACACACACACACACACACACAGAGGAATTTTTTTAATTTAAATTTGTTATACTTATTTACAATGTATCCCAAACAAGAAGAAGAAAGTTATTTAAAATTCTACCCATACTGGGTGTAAGCCCTTTAAACAATATGGTTCAAGTGGTGGAGCCTCTGCCTAGCAAGTGCAAGACATTAAGTTCAAACCCCAGCACCACAAAACAATACGAATAAATAACCCTTAAATTTTTAGGTTTTATTAATCTATTAAATAGCTTCTTAGAAAAAGACTGAAATCATATCAGTATTTTTAAAAATCACATATATGTAGTATGCATATGACTTACTTAATTCGAGATAAGTGGGTTATTTTGGGGGGCTTTTCTTCTCCAAACACGGGAGAGATGGTACATACCTGTAATCCCAGCTACTTGAGTCCACAAGTTGAAATGGCAACAAAGCCAGATCTAGTCTTAGAAAAGAAGAGAAGAGAAAAAAAGAAAAGAAAAATGAGAGAGGACAGAGAGTAAATATTTTCTTATCAAATCTTTGCCTATAGAGGTTGAAAAGTGTGGGGGGGGAGAAGATTTATAAATATACATTTTTGTATCCATGTAATAACCCAAGGCTTGGGGCATTGCTCAAGTGGTAGAGCACCTGCCTAGCAAGGCAAGCGTGCAGGCCAGAGATCAAACTCTTGTAGCACTATATATACATATATATATATATATATATATATATATATTTTTTTTTTTTTTTTTTTGGCAACCTTGAAAGTCAGCCTCTTCTTTTCCTGAGGGTCTGGGATCCTCAAATTAAGGGTACAGTGACTAGTTCAAAAGACATGCAGGGTGTTATTTCCTTTTCTTTACATGTTTGTAAAATCGTGGATGGCTAAGACCAGTCCTCAAGAACAAGGGGAGGGTGTGGCGTCACTACTCTTTGTAACTTTGAGGCAGGACCAGGTGGTGGGGCAATGCAACTGGAAGTGCTTCATTATTTTTAATCCTGGAAGGGACAGAGGGAAGACTCTGGCTGTGGTGCATGACTCTAGATTCTAAGGACAACCTGACACCCAGGCAAGTTGCCTGCCTTTTCTCATGAGATCTTGGTTTTACTGTCTGCTGGCTGTGGAAGCTGACACCACACTGTCTTTCTGGTGCCTTTCCAGGAGTGACATTCTCAGTCCCCTTCAATACTAAACGAAGAGGGTGCAGAGGTCTCAGAGAAGCTCTTTTTCCCCTTAAGTTATAAAAACTGGGGTGGAAGCTGGGGACAGTGGCATATGCCCCTGTAGAGAGGAGGACTGCCTGAGCCTACGAGCTCTAGGCCAGCCTGGGCAATACAGTGACACCTCCTTTCTTTTTTTTTTTTTTTTTTCATTTTTATTATTCATATGTGCATACAAGGCTTGGGTCATTTCTCCCCCCTGCCCCCACCCCCTCCCTTACCACCCACTCCCCCCCTCCCTCTCCCCCCCCTCAATACCCAGCAGAAACTATTTTGCCCTTATTTCTAATTTTGTTGTAGAGAGAGTATAAGCAATAATAGGAAGGAACAAGGGTTTTTGCTGGTTGAGATAAGGATAGCTATACAGGGAGTTGACTCACATTAATTTCCTGTGCGTGTGTGTTACCTTCCAGGTTAATTCTTTTTGATCTAACCTTTTCTCTAGTTCCTGGTCCCCTTTTCCTATTGGCCTTAGTTGCTTTTAAGGTATCTGCTTTAGTTTCTCTGCGTGAAGGGCAACAAATGCTAGCTAGTTTTTTAGGTGTCTTACCTATCCTCACCCCTTCCTTGTGTGCTCTCGCTTTTATCATGTGCTCATAGTCCAAACCCCTTGTTGTGTTTGCCCTTGATCTAATGTCCACATATGAGGGAGAACATACGATTTTTGGTCTTTTGGGCCAGGCTAACCTCACTCAGAATGATGTTCTCCAATTCCATCCATTTATCAGCGAAAGATAACATTTCATTCTTCTTCATGGCTGCATAAAATTCCATTGTGTATAGATACCACATTTTCTTAATTCATTCGTCAGTGGTGGGGCATCTTGGCTGTTTCCATAACTTGGCTATTGTGAATAGTGCCGCAATAAACATGGATGTGCAGGTGCCTCTGGAGTAACAGTCTTTTGGGTATATCCCCAAGAGTGGTATTGCTGGATCAAATGGTAGATCGATGTTCAGCTTTTTAAGTAGCCTCCAAATTTTTTTCCAGAGTGGACACCTCCTTTCTTAAAACAAAATGGGGGTGGGTTGGAGCTGCTGTTCTCCTGAGGTTCCTTTCTAGACTTTGGAACTGCTGTCCAGTGAAAAGGTTTTCAGGGATGAAGGCCAGGGGCACCCCACCCAACCCAATAAAACATTCATGAGGCCTTCCATTTTCTTCTGTCACAAACCTGGCACATCCTGCACTCATGAGAGCCAGTCACCCCCAGGGTTTACCACCTAAGCACTCTCAAGATCCTTGTCCAGGAGCCTTCCCTTCATTTAGTCAACAAGTTTACTGAGCACCTACTGTTATGGGTTGGATCTTAGATATGGATCTTAGATTACCCAAAGGCTCCTGTGGTAAAGTCTGTGGTGCTATGGGAGGTGGTAGAACCTTTAGGAGGTGAGCCTAGTGGATGGTAGTTAGGCCACTGGGGATGAGAGGAGGATATTGGGACCCCAATGTCTGTCTCCCTTCTCCTTCTTCTCCTCCTCCTCCTCCTCCTCCACCTCCTCTCTCTCTCTCTCTCTCTCTCTCTCTCTTTCTCTATCATTTGTGGAAGCTAGAAGTACAAGATCAAGGTGTCATCAGGGCCATGTTCCCTCTGAGTTCAAACCCCATACTGCAAAAAGAAGAAGATGAAGGAGAAGAAGAGGATGAAGAAGGAGGAGGAAGAGGAGGAGGAGGAGGAGGGGGAAGAGGGGGAAGAAGAAGCGGACAAGGGAAGGAGGGGGAAGAACAAGAGAAAGAGGAAGAAGGAGGCAGAGGAGGAGGAAGGGGAAGAAATCATGAAATCATGAAGATTTTCCCTATATTTTATTCTAAGAACTTTACAGTTTTAGGTCTTATGTCTATTTTGAGTTAGTTTTGAGTATATGTTAGGGTTCTCCAGAGAAACAGAACCAGTAGGATGGTTTTATACCAACTTGTACCTGTTCTTGTAGTAACAAACTGGGGGAGAGAGAGAGAGAGAGACAGACAGACAGAGACAGAGAGAGAGAGAGAGAAAGAGAGACTAGACAGATAGACAGATATAAGGATCTATTATAGGAATTGGCTCATGCAGTTATGGAGGTCCACAGCCCTACAATATCACATCTGCAAGCTGGAGAACCAGGGACACCAGTGGTACAATTTAGTCTGAGTCTGTAGGCCCAAGAACCTGGAGCTTCAATGTCTGAGAGACAAGATGAGTGTCCCAGTTCCAGAAGGGAAAGCAAGTTTGCCTTTTCTCTCCCTTTTTGTTTTATTCAGACCTTTATTCAGTGTGGAGGCCACCTATCACATTGCTGAGGGTGGAAATTCTTTTTTCTATTGGTATATTATAGTTGTACCAGGAACACGTTGTGACATTTATAAAAGTGCTTAAAATATTTGATCACAAGATAAAAGCGAGAGCACACAAGGGAGGTATGAGGATAGGTAAGACACATAAAAAATTAGCTAGCATTTGTTGCCCTCAACGCAGAGAAACTAAAGCAGATACCTTAAAGCAACTGAGGCCAATAGGAGAAGGGGACCAGGTACTAGAGAAAAGGTTAGATCAAAAAGAATTAACCTAGAAGGTAACATACACGCACAGGAAATCAATGTGAGTCAACTCCCTGTATAGCTATCCTTATCTCAACCAGCAAAAACCCTTGTTCCTTCCTATTATTACTTATACTCTCTCTTCAACAAAATTAGAAATAAGGGCAAAACAGTTTCTGCCAGGTGTTGAGGTGGGGGGGAGAAGGCGGGGACAGGGTGGGTGGTAAGGGAGGGGGTGGGGGCAAGGGGGAGAAATGACCCAAGCATTGTATGCACATATAAATAAAAAAAAAAGTGCTTACAATATATTTTAGTTAGATTCAACCCTCCATCTTTTGAGGGTGGAAATTCTTTAGTCAGCTAACTAATTAAAATGCTGATCTCTTATGGAAACACCCTCGCAGATGCCCCCAGAAATGAAATCCTACCAGCTATCTGGGTATCCCTTAGCCTAGTCAAGTTGATGCATAAAATCAACCATCAGATGGTGTGATGTAAGCATCTGACTTCATTTTCCTGCATGTGTATACTGTTTTCTCAACAGTATTTGTTGAAAAGATTGTCCTTTCTAAATTGAATAGTCTTGGAACCCTTATCAAAAATAGCAATATATTTTAGCAAAACAATAAATTTTAATAAAACAATAAATGTCAATATATAATGATACAATGCCACAATGTAGGCTAATAAATAGAGGTAGACATGTTACTAGATACATAATATATAATCACTTGATATTTACTTGGTAAGAAAATATGGGCTTATCCACGTGACTCTATATTATTAGAAAAAAAAAAGCCTTAAAAATTAAATATTAGAGCCTGGCCCCAGTGGCTGATGCCTGCAATCCTAGTTACTTGGGAGGCTGAGATTGGGAGGATAGCAGTTCAAGGCCAGCCCAGGCAAATAGTTTGCAAGACCCCCCCACCTCTAAAATAAATAGAATAAAATGGACTGGGGGGTGTGGCTCAAGTGGTAGAGCACCTGATTTGCAAGTGTAAAGTTTTGAATTCAAACCCCAGTTCCACCAAGAAAATAAACAAATAAATAAAATTAATGTATTCTCTTTATTATACTTACCTGGATTCCATATTGAAGTTATATAAATAGTAGAAATTCATGAGAAGAACATAACCTATAAAGTATGATACCACAAACATATTTTTAGGCAACTATACAAACATCAAATTGAGCAACAGAAGTATAGAAGAGTCCTTTTAGAATATGAAACCAATGAGCAGAGGGTAGAACTCAGTAGTAGAGAACTTGCCTACCATGTGTGAAGCCCTAAATTCAGTCTCCAGCACTGGGGGAAAAAAAAAAAATCAAATCAGATACATCTAAAAGTCTAGTTCTTGAAAAGTATGGACCAAAAATCCTACTAATACAGATAAACATCATGAAAACTATATGGTTGGCTAAAGGAAACACCAACTTGATAATCATGAAGATAAGGTAATAATAATTGACATTTTAAAAGAAAGACTAAACTAACCTAATACCTAAACACCAACCTGGGTCAACATCGACAACACTTCGGTAACAAAACTTTGTGGCTAGAAAACTGAGGAATTCCAGCTATCTGGGTGTTTACATCATGGGAGCTTTGCAAAGCTCCTAGCAACTCAACCCTTCAAATATAAGACTGAATCAATTCTTGTATAAGCATGAGTGTTTATACAAAATGCTCTAGTTAGTGAATAGCAAAGGCAGGTTACCCTCAGTAACTCCTGTAGAAAGTTACTAGTAGTTCTTATATTATACAGAAACTTACTCCTTAAATAAACAAATAAATAAATAAGAGGATTGGGGACATTGTTCAGCACCCCAGCACTTGCCTAGAATTCAAGAATCCCTGGGTTTGATCCTCAGCACCACCAAAAAACTAAACTAAAATTTAAAACGAAAATACCTATGTGTTTGTCCATAGGAACCAAGGGCAGGACATCCATGGGTGACACACTGGAGAGCATAAAGCTAATCCTGAGAAGGAAGGGGAAGGGGTCCTGCCTTCCTCTGAGATTTTGAGACCTGCATATCCAATGTGGGTAGGGGGTAGGAATAGAGGATGGAAGGGGAAGTTGACTCCAGAGATCCTTCAAGAAAGATGAAAGTGGCCTGTGTTTTCAGATTAAAAATTCAACCAGGAATTCTAGGCCAGTGGCCCAACTTCAGGGGTTCCATATGTCAGGTCTGGCTACTCACCCCAACTAAAGAGAGGAGTAGTGGTGAAGGGCAGAGAAAGGAGGTTTATTCTGTTCCATGGGACACTTGGCAGGAAGAAGCAAGTAAGCACATGAGCCTGTCCCCAGGGTGCAGACACGAGCTGTAGGTTTAAACAGAGGAAGATGTGGGGCAAAGGAGAAGAAATGCATAATTAAGCAGCCCCAAGCAGAGTGTGGCCTGCTGGGTCATATTTCACTTCTGGTTCAAGGAAGGTTCCAGAGAAGTTGTTATTGTTGTCATCACTTCAGGGGAGCAATCTTGTTCCCATGAGATAATTGCCCCAGCCTCTTCATTATAGATAATGGTCCTCATTTGTGGGTGGTCTGTCTTGCAAGGCACTGCTGATCCTTTCTGTCATAGAGGTCCCTGGTCATAAAGATGTTACCAATCAGTCCTGTCCTTCCTGGAAGCCAAGGTGATTGCAGGAGAGAGACTCAGAAGAAAGGAGACAGGTGCAAAATGGGACCAGGGATGTAAGGAGTCAGTGCTTTTTAACAAAAACAGTTTTAAATACCTGTATTAAAAACAGAGCTGTCTTCAGCCAAGCAAAAGAATGTGAGGCCTAGGGCAGCTTAGGAATTATGAAATAAATGCTCCTTAGAATGCAAAAAGCTTGAGAAGCATTTTTGGCCCTTCGGGGATTTTCCACTGAGTTGGAGGCCAGGGGCTGCCTATGTTTAAAGAACAATTCAAGAGATACCATACTTCTAGGAACGGGGAGGGGCGGGGGGGATAAGGGAGAATGGTGGAGGGGGTGAATTCAACTATGAAAAAAAGAGAGTTGCCATACTTCTACATGTGTACAGCCATCCTTTCTTAGGTGCTCTCTACATGGTTCATCCAGGATTGACTTGACAGACAGCAACAGTGCCATGAGCTCTGGGGAGGGACAGGTCTAAGAGGCTATGCGAGGCTGCAGTGGCCAGAACAATTTTTGGCAAAATCAATAGGACTGGATTCAGCTCTGAGCTGGATTTATTAAACAGAGTATGTCACTTGTACTTTTAAGGTGAGATTGATTTAAGTGAAGTCACGAAAAACACCACAAAACCAGATCAAGAAGACACCAGTTTACTCAAAACCTCTGAGGGTTCTGGAGGTCAGGAAAGTGCCTGCTTTGGGAAGGATGTACACCATAGCAATCACAGTAATCAGCCTCCAATCCATCCGCTCATATTCAACAGGAGTCTTTTTGACTAGAGAGCTGTGGGCCTAGTTGAGTGGCTCAGGTGATAGAGTGTATACCTAGTAAGTATAAGGTCATGAGTTCAAGTCCCAGTTCTGACAGTTTTGTTTGAGCAACTTTCCTATTAAGGCAGTTTCCTTTGTTTTGAAAGCGCCCTCTCTGTGCCTACAGCAGGAAATCTGATACTCCATGTATTCAGGACTCTCTGTTGCCCACCTTTCTCCTTATCTCAGTGAGGCAAGGGTGGGGAGTATGACAAGCTGTCCATTTCAAGGGCAGGCAGTTAGGGGTTGCATTGTCTGCTAAGAACTTGAATACATAAATAAAACTATTTAAGGCCTGGCTGCTTTTTATTATCACCACACACAAGCAATTCCAAACAAGGTCAGTGATAAGGTGCCCCTCCTTCCAAAAAACTGTTTTGTTGTGGAATATAGTTGTGGAATTTTAATAATATACCTAAGTTTCAAAGGGATGTATTTTAATTACTTATCCTTAGTAAGCATTGAATTTTAATGGGTGTTAATTCAGAGAATTTAATTATAGAGTTAACCCTAGTCTGACATGTGGACTCAACTATTTATGTTTGGAGAATAAACTTGTAAAGGAAGTTGAACTTCCTACGCTGTACATATTTCTGAATTTGAATATTTAAGTAGTAGTGAGGCAGTGCACGTCAGGCAAAATCAGGCATGGGAAACAGCAGCCAGGAATCAGAGAGAGACCCTGTATTAATGAACGGCTTGATTAAAAGCACATAGCCACTATTTTCTTTGCTTAAAGCCGTAAACTCCCTCAGTAAGCTGCAACATTTACTTCAAGAAAAAAAAAAGGGGTTGGGAGAAGAGAGCAGTTCTCTCCCTCTGACCTTGCCCACTTGCCAAAATACTTAGTATTTTTCTCTGGGAACTGAGCAAGGATATGTTTAAAAAAAATACTTATTCTGGGGGGGGGGGTGAAAAACTTGGGCAAATGATTCCTCTGGTCACAAAAAAATGTCTCCAAAGGAAAATACTTATCACAAAGATAGACACCTATGTTGAAGGGAAGAACCCGGCAGGACCCATCCTTTGTTTGACAGAATGCTCAGACATCTATGTCATAATGACCCAAATTTAATGAGCAGGCCAATCTTGAAATTTTGGTGTCCAATTGATAAAATAATGTATAAGCAAGAATGAACAAATATACCAGATGTCAGAACAAAGGGGAGCACTTTTGCTAAGGTGATTTGAGCCAAACCTCAACCTACTTTTCACCATAAATACCCCTGACATTAGAGCGCTTATTGCACATGCCATCAGATGTGCCTGCACCCATATTTTTCCTTTGCTTTGCTTACTAATAGACTTTCCTGGTCTTTACCTTGATGTGTCCTAAAATTCTTTTTTTGTGACATCATGAACTCAGTACTTAAGGCCCAGGCAGAGGCCTTGTCCTTTTTGGAGACCTCCTCCCTCAAACATTGCTTAGTAGAACCCAAATAATCAAGGGTAGTGTTGTCATTATAATGACAAAAACAGAGCTGGAGTTTTTGTTACATCAGCATAACCTAGCTCATCTTAACCAAAGCACCATTATCGGCTTGGCCATTTGCCACATGGATGTGTTGATCTAAGTCAATGAAAGCTTATGGAAATATCTGTGTAATAAACAGGGTAGAAGAAATTAATCTTGCCAAGTGATTAGTCTATTTTCTGCTGCTATAACAGAATACTTGAGACTGGGTAATTTGTGAAGTACAAAGATTTATTCCTTACATACCTGGAGGATGGAAAGTCCAGTATCAGGTTGCCAGCACCTTGAGAGGGCCTTCCCGATGTATCTTGACATGACGGGAGGTGTCACATGGCAAGACAGCAAGCATGCAAGCTTAGGTCTCTCTTCTTCTTTAGTTATTTTTTAAAAAGATTAAAACAAAATTGGCAGTATGGGCCCTGCACTTGCTAAGCAGGCATTCTACCACTTGACTCACACTTTCGGCTCCTTTTACGTTAGTCATTTTTTGACTAGGGTCTTCCTTTTATAACCTGGTCAGTCTGGTCTGCAATCCTATTTATGCTTCCCTCATAGCTGGGATGTTACACTTGTGTCACCATGTCCAACTTCTGTTGGGTGAAGCAGGTCTCTCAAAGTTTTTGACCAGGCTGACCTCAAACCATCATCCTCCTGATCTTTGTCTTCTGAGTAGCTAAAATGACAGGCATGAGCCACCATATCTGGCCTGTTTTTGTTTTTTGAGACAGGATCTTATCTGGCCCAGGCTAGCCTCAAAGTCAATGTATAGTCCAGGATGACCTTAAACTCACAATTCTCCTGCCTCCGCCTTCTAAGTGCCAGGATTGCAGTCATATGGCACCACACTCAGCTCTTTCTTTTTTTCTAAAGCCAGCGTTTCTGCCATGAGGGTTCCATCCTTGTTACATTATGTAACCCTAAGCAAATCACTTACGTTTCTGAGGCTTCATTTCCTGATTATAAAATGGGAGTGATGGCAGGGCACTGCTGGCTCACACCTGTAATCTCCTAGCTACTCAGAAGTTCAAGATCGGGAGGATCATGGATCAAAGCCAGCCCAGGCAAATAGTTCATAGGGCCCTATCTCAAAAAAACCCTTCACAAAAACGGCTGGTGGAGGGACCCAAGTGGTAAGAGCACCTGCCTAACAAGCATGAGGCCCAGTGCAGTGGGTGATGATAATTCCCATCTTGCAAGGGTTGTGTGTACACTGTATTGGCATTCCTGTCACAAAAGAAATACTATCCAATGGACATTAACTAAGGGCAATATTTTCTATACTAGGATGATTTCAGCTCAAAGCAACAAAGAACCGAGTTTAAAGTAGTATATATAATAAGACAATGTTTTGTCTCACATAGTGAAGTGCAAGTGGACTCTTTCTTCTGTTCTTTTGACTTTGCCTCCCCTAGGAGGATTTGGTCCCTACAATTCTTCCACTGTGGTTGTAAGAGGGCTGCCAGCAGCCCTGGAGCAGAATGCCCAGCCATGTGCTGATTTGCTTAGGTGTGAGTTCCTGAACCAGTCACTATCTAGGGCACTAAGAATTTTTTAACCAATAAGCCTCAGTTCTGGAAACTAGATCCATGTATATCACCCTATACCAATATTAACTCAAAATGAATCAAGGATCTTAATATCAGACCACAAACTCTAAAGTTGATACAGGAAAGAGTAGGAAATACTCTGGAGTTAGTAGGTATAGGTAAGAACTTTCTCAATGGAACCCCAGCAGCACAGTAACTAAGAGATAGCATAGATAAATGGGACCTCATAAAACTAAAAAGCTTCTGCTCAACAAAAGAAATGGTCTCTAACTGAAGAGAACACCCACAGCAGAGTGGGAGAAAATATTTGCCAGCTACACATCAGACAAAGGACTGATTACCAGAATATATAGGGAACTTAAAAAACTAAATTCTCCCAAAATTAATGAACCAATAAAGAAATGGGCAAGTGAACTAAACAGAACTTTCTCAAAAGAAGAAATTCAAATGGCCAAAAAACACATGAAAAAATGCTCACCATCTCTAGCAATAAAGGAAATGCAAATTAAAACCACACTAAGATTCCACCTCACCCCTGTTAGAATAGCCATCATCAGCAACACCACCAACAACAGGTGTTGGCGAGGATGCGGGGGGGGGGGAAAAAGAAACCCCCTGTTGGTGGGTACTTAAAAATCTAAACATTGAGCTACCATTTGATCCAGCAATACCACTCTTGGGGATATACCCAAAAGACTGTGACACAGGTTACTCCAGAGGCACCTGCACACCCATGTTTATTGCAGCACTATTCACAATAGCCAAGTTATGGAAACAGCCAAGATGCCCCGCCACTGACGAATGAATTAAGAAAATGTGGTATCTATACACAATGGAATTTTATGCAGCCATGAAGAAGAACGAAATGTTATCATTTGCTGATAAATGGATGGAATTGGAGAACATCATTCTGAGTGAGGTTAGCCTGGCTCAAAAGACCAAAAATCGTATGTTCTCCCTCATATGTGGACATTAGATCAAGGGCAAACACAACAAGGGGATTGGACTTTGAGCACATGATAAAAGCGAGAGCACACAAGGGAGGTATGAGGATAGGTAAGACACCTCAAAAACTAGATAGCATTTGTTGCCCTTCACGCAGAGAAACTAAAGCAGATACCTTAAAAGCAACTGAGGCCAATAGGAGAAGGGGACCAGGAACTAGAGAAAAGGTTAGATCAAAAAGAATTAACCTAGAAGGTAACACACACGCACAGGAAATCAATGTGAGTCAATGCCCTGTATAGCTATCCTTATCTCAACCAGCAAAAACCCTTGTTCCTTCCTATTATGGCTTATACTCTCTCTTCAACAAAATTAGAGATTAAGGGCAAAATAGTTTCTGCTGGGTATTGAGGGGGTGGGGGGAAGAGGGAGGGGGCGGAGTGGGTGGTAAGGGAGGGGGTGGGGTCAGGGGGAAGAAATGTCCCAAGCCTTGTATGCACATATGAATAATAAAATAAAAAAACAATAAGCCTCAGTTCTGGAATTGGAGGTTGGACCAGCTTCTGAAACATCTAGTTGCTTGGGGAGAATGAACACAAGCATAAAATTAGGATTTGGTGAGGTAGGAAGAAATATCGTGGAAACTGGGAGCGATTCGGTTCTACTCAATATTCATGAACCAAGCATTGGGGAAGGTGATGTGGCGGAAGAACCTCTCAATTTGGAGTGGGAGATGGTATCTACATAAGCACGGTGTTCTGACAGGGGTTTGTGGGACAGAGAAACATGGAATTTTGAAATTCAGCTTTATCCCTTAAGTTGGTGGGTGATATGGGGTAAGTTTTCAACATCTATGTGACTCAGTTTCTTTGTCCACAAACAAGATAATTTTTAACTTTTTTTTTTTTGGCTGTACTGAAACTTGAACTCAGGGCCTGCACCTTGAGCCACTCCACCAACCGGTTTTTTTTGTTGTTGTTTGTTTTGTTTTTTTTGTGATGGGTTTTTTCAAGATAGGGTCTTGTGGACTATTTGCCTGGGCTGGCTTTGAACCAACATCCTCCTGATCTCTGCCTCTTGAGTAGCCAGGATTACAGGTGTGAGCCACTGACACCTTGCATTTTTTAACTATCTGAAGTTGCAGTGACAACTATGTAAAGCTTCAGTGTGACACACTCAATAAATGATGTAGTTATTTTTTCTCAGTGTCCAAAGTCTATGGGCACACAGTAAGGAAGCAACTTATCTGCCTGCGATAGCAAACCAGGTCCTGGATCACAAGGGTCATATAAGCTTCCAGATGATGCTACTGTGGGTATTTGCAATAATACCTACTTATTTTGGTTAAAAGACTGAGTTTTAACTTACACTTTTTCATAAAAACAGCCAAATGGCTCTTCTGGAAATTCTTAAAGCTCAAAGCAATTTTGATTCTTTCAAGTACTACCATGATGACCTAAGATTGTACCTAACTTCTTATGTACAGAAAGGAACAAATATTTGATATCCATCTTCATTGTTTTCTGTGAGTTGGTTTCCTGTTATTTTTTTCCCTCTGTCTAGGGGAAGGGAGTAAAGGAAACTTCCTTGTTAACCTCCTGTAAGGAACATGTTTGAAAAAATAAACACAGAAAGCAGGAGCAGAGTTTCTCATCGATATTATTCCCAGCAGAATTCAACTCCAGTATACCTGGTGATACTATTAAAGCACTGAGTGCAATTTATTTACTCAATTAAAGTCACAGAAGTGCAAAGTATCGGAAGGAGGGCGATGGATCTGATAGACAAAGTATACAGTCTAGGAAGAGGGACTACCACACGCTTAGGTAATCCAAGTTAGAAAGTGACTCAAGTAATCCAAGGATTAAATTGTTTTTAGAGTACATGAAGAATTGAGAGAGGTCACTCCTTAGAGAAGAAGAAAAATAAACAAGTTTTTAAAAATAGAAGAGGTGGTATTTCAGCTCAGTCTTGAAACACTGGTAATATTTTAGGATATTGACCTCCAGACACAAAGGAGGACGTTCCAGGTAGAGGAATTAGTGGGAGCAAAGGGCAGATTGCATTGACAGGAGTGGGAGGGGTATCTAGGCAGCCAGGTGAGCAATTCCACTGAGAAGGAAACATAACCTTATCTCTACCATTTGCCCATCTGTCCTTTTATTATTTTTTTTATTTTTGAATGTATGCCTCATCTCCTAGACTACGTGAGGGAAATTTATCCTTTGATTTTTTCCCCCTATATCACCAACCCTCCTTAGTAAATAAATAAGCAGCACATATATTACGCAGGTGAGGAGATCTTTAACTCACTAAAGGCAAAACAGGAAGCAAATGTATCATTAGAAAGAACTTTGGTCATGACAAGTTAACTTTTTTTTTTTTTTGGCAGCATTGGGTTTGAATTTAGAGCCTTACACTTGCTAGGGAGGTGCTCTACCAGTTGAGCCACTCTGCCAGCCCTTTGTTTGTGTGTGTTAGGTGTTTTTGAGATAGGGTCTCATGTTTTGCCAAGATCCTCCTGATCTCTGCCTCCTGAGTAGCTAGGATTACAGATGTGAGCCACTGGAACCCAGCTATTATTTTAATGAGTTAGGATGAGTTTCACTTTCTTTTTCCTTATATTTAAAATTATAAAAAGACTTTTCCACTGGACACTGGTGGCTCACACTTGTAATCTTAGCTACTTGGGAGGCTGATAATGGGAAGATAAAGGTTTTAGGCCAGCCTGTAGAAATAGTACAAGAGATTCCATCTTCAAAATAACGAGCAAAATGGACTTGGAGGTGTGGTTCAAATGACAACTACCTGAGTTCAAACCCAAGTCCTACAGGGGAAAAAAAAAAAGTTACTCCTTGATAATATTAAATAGCATTGTTAGAAGAAAGGTTTTTTGGTTTTTGGGTTTTTTTGACAGCTCAACTACAGCACAAGTTTTATTCTGAAAAGCCCTGCAAGGGAAGTTTCCAGTCAAAGCCAGAATTCCCTATTTGAGAGTATTAGAAAAAACAACCATTATCTAACAACCAGCACAGTAAAGGAACTGGGAAAGGATTAGCAATGTTTACTAAAAGCTTTCACTGGATAAATAAAGTAGTCACACAGAAGGAAAGTATCACACATGGGATACTTATTAATTACAAATGGAAGAGAGATCTGGGGACACCACTTGAGCCAAGCGTTCAAACTTATCACTCATTGGAACAACTTGGTCATTGTCCTTCTGATGTGATGTCATAAGTCCACAACATTACCTATATTACCTATGTAGGTTTTTTTTTTGTGTGTGTGTCACTGGAGTCTGAATTTAGGACTATGTGCTAGCTAGGCAGGTAGTCCCACTACTTGAGCCACACCTGCAGCCCTTTTTGCTCTGGTTATTTTGAAGATAGGGTCTCATTTTTTGCCCAGGCTGACCTGGACCAGGGTTCTCCTATTGTATACCTCCTACCCTAGCTGGGATGACAGATGCAGGCCACCACACCCATTTATTGGTTGAGATGGGGTTACATGATCTTTTTTGCACAGATTGGCCTTGTGCTATGATCCTCCTGATCCCAGTCTCCCACGTAGCTAGGATTACAGGTGTGGGATACAGACTAGCTAGGTTTCTTGTTTTTTGTTTTTTTCTGTAAAAACTGTTTTCTGTAAATCTAATAATAAGGGAGAAAATAAAAGTCTAGACTGCAAGACATGCGATGAGACAAGTGGACTAGATAAAGTGGCAAAGCCATGAAAGTCAAAAACAGCAATGGGACTGGACACTAAAGAGCCATGACGATGAAATTCGAGGTGTGTTTCCTGATTGGCTCCTGGATTTTGGGATAATCCAACCAATGGGAACATGTCTTGCATAGTAGACAAGATTTCATCACCTGTAATTCCAGCACTCTGGAGGCTGAGGCAGGAGGATCTCAAGTTCAAGGTCAGTCTAGGCTACATAGTGAGAGTCTGTCTAAAAAAAAAAAAAAGATTTTATATTACTGTTCACTTTGAGGGGTATGTTAGTGGTATGGTGGCTATGCGGAAGAGTATCTTGGTTCTTAGGTGATAACTGTACATTCTGAAATATTTAGGGTAAAGGATCATCCTATTAAAAAATCATTTATTTATTTATTTATTTATTTATTTATTTATTTTGGTGGTGCTGGGGCTTGACCTCAAGGCCTATGCCATGAGCCACTCCACCAGCCCTTTTTTGTGATGGGCTTTTTTGAGATAGGATCTCTTGAACTATTTCCCCGGGCTGGCTTCGAACAGAGATCATACTGATCTCTGCCTCCTGAGTAGCTAGGATTATAGGCATGAGCCACAGGCGCCCAGCTAAAAATCACTTTTTTGAGGCTGGGGATGTAGCTCAGTGTAAAGCTCCTGCTCTACACTAAAGATTGAATTTAGGAACTCAAACATTCTAGGTAAGTGTTCCACAGCTGAGCTATACCCCCATCCCTCTTATAGGTTTGAAATTTTCTCTTTTTTTTTTTTTGTGGTGCTGGAGTTTGAACTCAGGGACTACACCTTCAGCCATTCCACCAGACTTTTTTTGTGATGGGTTTTTTCAAGATAGGGTCTTGAAATCCATTTGCCCAGATTGGCTCTGAATGTCAATCCTGATCTTTGTCTCCTGAGTAGCTAGGATTACAGGCGTGAGCCACCATACCTGGCTTGAAATTTTCAGCATGATAAATTAGGGAAAAAAAGAAAACCACACTTTTTTTTTTTCCTTGTTGTCATAAATAGCATAAGCCTATGAGTAAGGTAGAGCTTCTCCCTTTCTAGTTCCTCCTGTGTCTTGTCCCTGGGCTTCTGGGCCCAGAGGCCACCTTCTTAGTTAATATTCATGTAAGAAGATGAATAGGAGTCATTTACATTTCTCTTGATGGTATCAGCTGGTTTCAAATTGTTACCACACTCAAAGTTCAGAACCTAAATTCATCACTTCAAAATGCCTAAGTCCCTTCAAAGCCATCCTGATAGGCGTAGAAGAAAACACCTTGGTGGCACCCAATCAGGATCCCACCTCTGCCTTCCTGGGGCTTCATCTCAGGATCCCCTTCCTTTGGGCCCCCATGGAGTCCTTTGAATTTCCAAAGTCATCCTGGATTCAGCCTCAGGATTTTCTTGGCCCTGATCTTTGCGGCTGGCTCCTTCTCACCATTAAAGTCTCAGATCAAATGTCACCAATTTGGAGCAGCCACCTGTGACCACTGTACCCTTGGCACTGTTCCCCACCTGGCTCTCCCAGCCTCTCTGTTCCTTTAGCTGCTTGTTTCTTCATGTCGCTCATCACTGTCTGAAGTTATCTTGTTTTCAGTTTAGTCATCTTTTTTTTCTTTTATTCATATATGCATACAATGTTTGGGTCATATCTCCCCCCTTCCCCCCGCCCCCTCTCTCTCCCCCCCACCCCCTCAATACCCAGCAGAAACTATTTTGCCCTTATCTCTAATTTTGTTGAAGAGAGAGTATAAGCAATAATAGGAATATCTTCCTCCAGCTAAAGTATAAACTTCTGTGTGGGATCTTGTCTATTTTTTTTTATGGTAATGGGATTTGAACTCAAGTCTTGCTAGGCAGGCAGTCTACCACTTAAGCCACTCTCCCAGCCCAGACCTCCTTATCTAGCTTGAGCCCACTCACTGTATCTCTAGGGCTTAGGATACACAGTAAGATACTGAATATTTATCATATATATATGTATATTTTGTTCTCTTCTTGGATTGAGCTCAGGGCTCTATCTCAAAGCTACATCCGCAACCCCTGGAGTAAATATTTTAGATATGAATAAGTACTTTTATACACAATTTCCATATAAGCATTTAGACCATACCCTCTACCAGTCAGCATCAACAGTTCCCTTCCAGGCTCCTAAAGTTCCTCCTTAAAAACCCTCCAAGGATAAACCAGAAATGCCACTGTGCAGAAGCCTTTGTAATGAATAAAAGGAGAACTGTATCTCATGATCAAAGAATGACAAGAGACATTTGTCATCTGTTTCATACCCACCTTATTCAAGCGATTTTTCTAGTGCTAATATTCATTACGTTAAGTTACAAGATTATTATTAGTATCACTTTTTAATGTTTAAGCATACTAGAGGTAAAGAGCCTAGGAAGTTAAAATTAGACATGAGAACACAGTATTTAGTTAATGTTTACTTTTTCCTCTTTCCTTTTTGGAGCTTAAAAGATTCAGGAAGTTCAGGTCCTGATAAAACCCAGAAGGCCAGTTTTCCACAGCTGTGGACAACTAATACAAATAAGAGGCTGGTGGCTCACACCTGTAATCCTAGCTACTTGGGAGGCTGAGATCCAGAGGATCGAGGTTTGAAGCCAGCCCCAGGCAAATAGTTTGCAAGACCCTATCTCAAAAATAAGCAGAGAATAAAATGAACTGCAGTTGTGGTTCAAGCAGTAGAGTACCTGTTTGCAAGCATGAAGCCCTGTGTTCAAACCCCAATCCTCTCAAAAAAGAAAGAAAAGAAAAGAAATTAGCTGAAAACCTCTCTGTATGTAATTGTGTCAATATTCTGTCTCATACCAAAACCCTTTACTCCCTCTTCAGATGATATGACCTCTACTTACTCTGATCCTATGAAATTCTTTTCTGTGGGTATTTGAGGAATGTAATTCACAAAACAACACACCTGCACCAAGGTCCCCCAGCCATCTTCTAACAATGTCTCTAAAAGCTTCTTACTATAAAATTGAAAATTCTTACAAAAGAGCATATGAAACATATATGTACATAAGCATATGAAACATATATGTAATAAAGGCTACAGCCATGTAGCCTATTTGAATATTACTTAACTGTACACAATAATTACTCCTAAAATACAATACAGTTAAGAACATTAGTTCAGGAATCAGATAACCTGTGTTTAAATCCTGGCCATACAATCCTGACTCAAACAGATAACTTGAGTAAATGATCAAATCTTTTTGAGTTTTAGTTTTCAAATGCATAAAATGGAGACAATAGTACATCACAAGTTCACTGTAAAGACAAAAATAACTAAAAAGCCTACAAAAACATAGCACAGTGCTTGGTACGCGTTTATCCCTGAGCAAATGACGGTGTTATTATTGCTATTCTTATTCCACCTACTGAAGTTCATGTTCAGGTGCTGATGCTCTATTTAATCCTGATCCTCCTGGGAAGAGCTTGCTCAATACAGAAGAATTGAGGAGTTTACTCCCTGAGTGTAATCATCCTCAGAAACTGCCTTTCTCATAAATTCTTCCATAAATGTATCCAAGGAAACTGTCCTGTGTGATCTGGGAGCCTCCCTCCTTGTGATTGGCTAGGGATAATAGAGGCCTTTCAGCCCAGGCTCTTGGTGACTCCAAACTGAGTTGTTCTTAAACAAATACCAGACATTGAATTCATTCACCAAGCTGGTGTGGTAGAATGGAAATATTTTAATCTCCCTTCCTTTCTCCTCTAAACCCTGCAACTAGCAACATAAGCCTGGAAGTGCTGTTAAGGAATGTGCCCATTTCACAATGGCAGGAGGCTAGGTGAGAGATGGACAAGACTCCAGATGGCACAATGGATGTGGGAATCAGAGTGATACTGACCAATAGTTACAGCATGCCCGCGTGACAGGGACTGTTTTAGGCAGAAGGGTCACAGCAATGACTTGTTACATTTATTAAGACTTGTTTCATGGCCCAGCATTTAGTCTGTCTTGGGGAATGTTCCACCTTATAAAGAGGGTACTACTTATTACTATCCCAAATTTAGAAGAGAAAAATTAGGCTTGTATTGTTTATTTTCCCTTAATCTTATCCAGCTACTAAGTGGCAACACTGAAATTTAAACACAGGTTTCTGACACCATAATCTAAGCTTTAGAAGTCTCCTTTACACATAAAAAGGAATAAATAAATTTTTGACAGTACTGGAGTTTGAACTCAGGGCCCCATGCTTAACTAGGCAAGTGCTCTATCACTTGAATCATACCCTCAGCCCAGAAGAAACAAATTAATCATATTCATTTGGTTCAGGTAAAAACAATAAATATCTAATCATGGGGCCTTTAGGAATAATATTTACTTGTGTCTGAGAAGTGTGGATTTTGATCAAATAATGTTCAGATCTGGATAATATCCTACTGTGAGTTGCCAAAAAAAAGAGTATTTGGTAAAAATAATTATTTTTGCAATAATTTATGATTATGTAACATAATTAAATTAAATGAGGCATCATTTATCAGTCAAACAATCTTCTTTTGCTGCTGAGGAATGACATGTTTAAGTTTCAAAGCTGGATTTTCTTTCAAATGCTATTTAATATGCAGATATTAGGCAGTCGTGAAAAGAACAGTTTTTAGATCTTTCAATGCAAGATGGAAAAAAGTTGCAAGCATTTTTGGGGAAAATAATCTCTTTGCAATATGAGGTTTGAAGTACTGGTACATACTACACAAGGACGAACCTTGAAAGCAGTATGCTAAGTGAAAGAAGCCTGACACAAAGGTCACACATTGTATTATCTGTTCATTTAAAATGTCCAGAATAGGCAAATCCATGGAGACAGAAAGTACTCTAGTGGTTGCCAGGGGCTGGGGACAGGGATAAGGAAATAAGGAAAGACTCCTAGTGGGTATTGGCTTTCTTTTTGGAGTGATGAAAATATTCTGGAACTAGAACACAGTGGTGATGGTTGTACAACCTTGTGAAAACTAACACCATTGAATTGTATATACACTTTAAAAGGGAGGATTTTTGGTATGTGAATTATATTTCTTGTCACACTTCTGTGGTCCTGGGAATGGAATCCAGGGCTTAGAGCACACTAGGCAGGTACTCTACCATTGAAATACATCCCAAACCCTACCATATTTATTTTTTTAAGTGGAAATAAAACCCTGGGGGGAGAGAAGATAAAGAGGAATGATGGAGTGGTGAATTCAACTATGATATATTGTAAGAACTTTTGTAAATGTCACAATGACTCCAAGTACAAAATAAAAAAAGAAAAAAAAAACCCCTAAGATTTCCTCTTCAGAACATGTCAAAATACATTATAAAATAATAGGCATGTGTTTACAAATCTGGGAGTATTAGGAAATGTTCCCTTGTTTAATTATAAACCAGGTTGGAATGTTTGGAGATTTCAGTAATCTGACAGGGAACATTAAAAGGATTAACCTGACTTCTCTAGTGTTAATATCAATTTAAGCTGCATCATTCAAAAGCTACATAGTTACATTGAAGTAATTGTAGCAACGACTTCATGAAAAATTACCAGTTAGATTAATGAGCTATTAAGGCTGTCATCGTTTAAAATACCTTGTATTTATATAATGCTTTACTTCCTGAAGTATTGAATTGTGTCTTAAGATGTAATGTATGGGAGAGTCACATCTCTAACCACTTAATTAAAGGCAGACAAGAGGGTGGGATTAAACAGAAATTTATTAGAAATGCTGACCTTCCAAGTTGGAACACAAAACGAAGCAGGATTTAAGAAATCTAAATTCTTACCCCCGCGCTGGTGGCTCAAGCCTGTAGTCCTTGCTACTCAGGAGACAGCGATCAGGAGGATCAAGGTTTGAAGGCAGCCTGGGCAAATATTTGGAAAGACTCTATCTCGAACATACCCAATACAAAAAAAGTGCTGGAGGAGTGGCTCAAGTAGTAGAGTAGCTGCCTAGAGAGCGTGAGATCCTGAGTTCAAACCCAGTACCACCAAAAAGTAAATAAATAAATAAATAAATAAATAAATAAAAGAAACCTAAATTTTTATCTTAAATGCATACAGTTAAATTACAAGAACTAAATTAGTACATCCTGGGGCACAATTTAAAAACACAACATACATATATAAAGTCTGTATAATAAAGTGTAGATTATGAATATAAAATAGAACCCAGTAGTCAGAATTAAGGTTTAAGTTTTTTAAAACCAAAAGAGAAAAATAGTTAAAATCCCGTTAAGAGTGGCGCATGCCTGTAATCCTAGCTACTCAGGAGACAGATTATCAGGAGGATCACGGTTTCAAGACCATTCTGGGCAAATAGTTCTCGAGACCCTATTTTGAAATACTCAACACAGGAAAAAGGGCTGGCGGCGTGGGTCAAGCGGCAGAGCGCCTGCCTAGCAAGGGTGAGGCCCTGAGTTCAACCCCCAGTGTCGAGGAAAAAAAAAAAAAAGTAGCTCAATAATACCGCAGTTACATTCGGTAAAAGGATGGGGGAAAAGGATCTTGACTGACGCCAATAGTACCCCTGCATGTTAACCACTCTGAGCAATGGTCTTTTTCTGAATCGTTAGTAAATTAGCGCATGCCTTCTGAAAACTTTCCAGTCTTTCCTTGGAGCAGCACATCTGGATACTGTTTTCCAACAGCGTTTAATGAAGGTTGGTGAGCAGTTTGTTTTTTCTCTTTCAGTGGGAAAACAGCTCCCTGCACACCTCACTCGGTCTGTCTAGACAAACACTGCACAATTGTACCATCTGAAGCACATGGCGCCCAGAGCGCGCCCCAGGGTGGCCCAGGATCCCCTCCAGCCCCAGGAACCGGAGCCGCTCCCTCCCCCCAACGCCCGCCCACCCCTCTCTCGCTGGTCAACCGGGCGCTGTTCCTTTAACTCGGTGCGCAGCGCTGCCTGGGCGTGCGGGGCAGGGCCGGGTCCTGTCGCCTCCGCCGCCGCTCCCTTTCCTCCTCCCGTGCGAGTTTCAGGTGAATGGGTCACCGAGGGAGGAGGCCGGCCACACCACACCTCGCTAGCGCCCACCTCCTGCTCGCTCTTTTCTGGAGTGGAGGCAGCAGGAGTCTCTGGAGAGCGGACTGGAGCGCGGTGTCGCGGGAGCGGGGCGCAGCAGGTGGGACTTGAGGCCGCGGGGCCCGGGTTGCGGGCACACGGGCCTGGCGTTGGTGCGCATGCCCAGGGGACTGGGGTTGGGGGGTTGTAGGACGAGGACGGAGTTCCCCCGCTCGGTCTCCAGCTGCCCGCTGGCGGCCCGCCCGGCGTCAGGTGCACCCGCCAGGTGAGCGCTCCTCGGCTCCTGCGGGCCCCGGGGGGTCGGGCCTGGCAGCGGGGAGGGGGCGAGAGTGGGGTGCGCGGCAGCCCGGGGTCCCGCGGGGGAATCTGGGCGTCCCGGTTGGTAGGGGACGCGCGAGGGGTGGGGTGAGGGACGTTCGACGCTGGTTTCGGTGGCAGTTTCGCCCAGGACTGGGGATCGCGGGAACCCGAGAAGCGCGGGTCCGGGAGAGCAGTGCCCGGGAACTTGGGAAGCTCTTCCCGGGGCCCGGGGAGGCTTAGAACCGTCGGTTCGCTTTATTTCCCCAAAACATCTGAAACTCCCGGTGCCCGGGCGGCGCGGGCACCTTTCCGCGTTTACGCGGGCAAGAGCTTGGGGAAAGAATCCCGCGCCAGGCCCCGGCCGCTGCAGTTCTGTGGAATCCTAGCGCAGGGGGGCGCGGCTCAATCCCGGGGTTCCCCATCACTTCCCCTTCCCCACCCCATCTCTGGGGATCCCGGGGACCGGGGATGGCCGGGTTTACTCGGAAACATTCCCGGAGTCCCGGCGTGGGTCGCCTGGCTTTTTTGGATCCACTTAGTGGGAGTCTTGTGAGCCCGTGCTGATTTAAGCTGGGGCGTGGCGACTTCGAGGGAGGCTGCTCACGCCGCGAATTCTTCTCCATGACCGAGAGGCTGGCAGTCCGGGTGGCGGACCTGCCTCGGGGCGGTGCCTGCTCGGCCGGCGCGCGCTGGCCCGGCTGCTCGGAACGCCGTGGGGCGCAAGGTTGCCGGGCCCCGCAGCCCGCGCGTGTTGCCTGCGTGTGTGTGGGTGGGGGTGTGGATGGGGGTCGGGGGAGTGTGCAGGGAGAATGGGCGGGGGTTCAAAATGGCCTCTGCACCTTGGCGCTGGGCGTAACTCCCAGTCCCTTGCGTCCCAAGTGAAGCCACTGAGCCGGAGGAACCGCGGGCATCCTCGGGCCAGCGCCGGGCACGCTGCCCGCAAGTGGCGTTACCTGGGGCAGGGAGGAGGCAGGTTTCCAGGCAGGTGCTTTTCACGCACAACAGGTGTATTATGGGATCCCTGGAAAAGAGAACTGCTTCCCCATCGGGCGCTTCTGGAGATTCTTACTGTGATTGAAAACTAGCTCTTTCTAAACGGAGGTACGGTATTCAAACAACGCGTCCCCAAGTCTAACACTGGTGCCTTTCCTCCATACATGTCAGTCTTTATTTTCTCCTGCTGGCGCGTTTGCTTGTGTTAATAGATATTTTAAATGGTGGAGCCACAGGAACAGGTATTTGCTCTGGAAAGCAACAGGTTTTTTTCTTTTTCTTTTCTTTTTTAGCTTTGCATTTATTTAGTTACTAGGTGCTTCCTTTGTTAGGCGATGGCGAGGTTCGCGTGATATGTAAAACAGGTTCCCTACCTTCCGGCCCCTTCCTGGCTATTTCTGGAAGTAAGGGGCAGCGCCTCCAGTTTGTGAGGCTTTGTACTCAAGCACATCCTAGTAAAACTCCATTTTGGGGGTGTGGTTCGGTGGTAGAGCGTTTGCTGCAAGCGCTAGGCCCAGTGTTCCCCAGGACCACGCAAAAGAAGAGAAACAGGAGAGATTTACCATTATAGAACAAGATGTGGAAAACTTAGATCAGCCTAATAAGGACTAGTCAACGCCAGAGAAATAACGTTCCCTAATTAGCAGAGGCAGTTTTCAATCCAGCCCATCTTAACCCTCCTATTTCAAGCCCTTACCCACTTTTACAATGGAGTGTGTGTGTGTTTTGCTTGGGATGGAACCGATAACTTCGTGCAAGGTACACAATCGTCTTACCGTTAAACTGCCCCTCCATCCCCAAACAAGCTTCAGTTACACTTTTGTCTCAGCCATTAGGCTTGCAGCTATAATCTGCTTCCACTCCTGACTGTTGTGCTATTGACTCTTGTAGTTTGGGATGGAGCTGGGGCGGGGGGGGGGGGGGGGGGTGGATTCTGCCTTTCCAGCAAGCTCCCAGGTGATGTCCGCATACTGTTGTGTGCCCGTATAGCATATACTGTTGTGTGCCCGGCTCTCTCCCTTTCCTTCAGAAGTAAGCACTTAACTACTTTAGCTGACCTTAACTTGAGTAAATGTATTCACTGTGTGTTAGTTGTTTAATGTTCAAGGCATTCACTGCTGGACTGAAATCCCAACGCTAACATGTTCTGTTGGTTCTATTAATCAAATATTGATTGACCACCCCTTTGTGCTAGGAACAAGGTGGTAAGTGATGGCCAAGATAGATATCTGAGTGCTTGTGAAGCTTGCTCCAGATAGGGTGGAGATGGTGGTAGTAAAAAACAGAGCGAGAGATAGCTTTTGGCTAGCAAACATTTTCAAGAGGAAACATTTCTTAATTTTAACATTAGCTAGATATGCTGGTTTTCTGTTTATCATGCTCAGCAAGGACCTGCTGTCTGACTTCTGTCCCTGTCACACCCTTTGACACATTGGTGAAGTGAGCAGTGGGCCCTTAGGACAAATCCAGTGGCCTTTTCACTTACTACATACCTAGTGCTATGCGTATCTTGAAGAATAGTCACAGACTTTGAGTTGAAAAAGACCTTGACATCCCTCAGTCTAGTCTCCAAAAAATACCAAATAACTTTTGTTTTTTATATGTGGAATGAACTCTAGTGGTTATTTGTTATTCTTGGGAGTGGGTGGGTGGGGTCAGGGCTAGGGAGAGACTTCCTAACATTGAGATGAAATCTAACCCTGTGATTTTGGGTTGTTTTTAACCATTTCTAGGACTACAAAGACAGCTCTTAAGATATTTCGGGCTAATAGAACGGTCCTTTTAATGTCAAGTTCATCAGGCCAAGCATTTCCTGTTTTTTTTTTTTCAATTATTTGTCTTAAGACATGGTTGTTTTAGATCCTTAACAAGCTTAGTCAACGTCCTAGAGAGTCACCTAGTTTAGAACATGATGTACAGATTTCTGGTGGGTTTTTTTGTGTGTGTGTGTGTTTGTCTGTGTTGGAGGTTGAACTCGGAGCCTCACACGTGCTAGGCAAGTGCTCGACCACTGAACTACATCCCTAGTCCCTTGTTTGTTTCTTTTTAAAAAACTGTAGCATTCCTAGATGTGAATACTATTTCTGTGAATGCTTCCTAAAATCTGGATAGCTTGTTAGCTTTTGTTGAAATTCTTACCAAAGAAATGCATTTTTTGGGGGGAGGGGGAGTGCACTTTTAAAATGAACATCTACTGAGCTAGGTCCTTTCTAATCAGTATCAATCTGTGATACTGATTTCTATGAATGGAGTTTCCTTATTTTTTTTTTTTTTTTTGATGCTGGGGATTGAACTCAGGGCCTTACAACTTGCTCTACCACTGAGCTATACCCTCAACCCTAAGTTTACTTTTTTTGTGGCTACTGGGATTTGAACTCAGGGTGTCACACTTACAAAGCAGGTGCTCTACTGCTTAAGCCACACCTCCAGTCCATTTTGCTCTGGTTATTTTGGAGATGGGGGCTCTTGAACTGACCTTGAACTGTGATCTTCCCAAGCAGCCTCCCTAGTAGCTAGGATGTACATGGGTGATCCATCAGTTCATGCCTCTAATTTTACATTTTTAAGTGACTTATTCATGCCTCCACATTCTTTTTTTTTTTAATTTTTTTTTTTTATTATTCATATGTGCATACAAGGCTTGGGTCATTTCTCCCCCCTGCCCCCACCCCCTCCCTTACCTCCCACTCTGTCCCTTCCCACTCTCCCCACCCCCTCATTACCCAGCAGAAACTATTTTGCCCTTATTTCTAATTTTGTTGTAGAGAGAGTATAAGCAATAATAGGAAGGAACAAGGGTTTTTGCTGGTTGAGATAAGGATAGCTATACAGGGAGTTGACTCGCATTAATTTCCCACATTCTTGTATGCCTAAGCACTTAAACGTCTTACCTTCAGAATAATCACCTTGCTGTGAATGCATTTGCTCATTTTCTTTATTACCTTATTTGACAGGCTCACACATCTATAATTCTAGCTACTTGGGAGGCTGAGATTGGGGAGCCTAGGCAAAAAAGTTTGCAAGACCCTGTCTCAAACAATCACTGGGTATGGTGGGTTGCACCTGTCACCCAGAAATGGCTGAAGGGTAAAATAGGAGGATGGTGAAAACAAACAAAAAACAAGACCCAATCTCCAAAATAACCAGAGCAAAAAGAGCTGGGGATATGGCTCAAGCAGCAGAGCACCTGTCTAGCAAGTGCAAAGTCCTTAGTTCAAACCCCAGTACGGAATGAATGAATAAAAAAAAAAAATGCTTGGTTTGTTTGAACTCATTTTGATCTTACAGAGATCATGCTCAATGTTGATGGGTTTCTAGCCAGTGAGTTAGTTATCCTTTGCAGCATTTGGTCAGCTCAAAAATCTGATAAGCTTGTCTGTGGTCACTATTAGCAACCTCCCTCCAGGTGAATTCAAGTGGTCCATTCTTCTGTGCTAATTTGTTACTATTATTTAGCCCCTGGGAATCTACCCAATTGCACTTATTTGTGTTCAAGATTCCCGGGATTGTTCCTGTCTGTATTCACCCCACCTCCACATACCAGGGTAGTAACTTCTGCCAAGGAAACCAAGTTGTTGCATGAATTTTCTTAATGAGCATTCTAAAATAATTTGTTTCACAGTTTAAAAATCTCTGCTATTAGAGGAGACAGGACAACTAAACTTAGTACAGGAAAGAGCAGTGTGGAAAGGGATTTTGTTGAATTTCTGACAACTTCATCCTGAATCTGTGTTAATTTAGAGTTTTCAAAATCTTCCTGGAATTTTAGGGATAGTCTTGAATGTGACTGAGTCGTAGGTATGGAAGGGATAATGTTCCTCTGTGGTCAGTATTTGTCACTATTTGTCACTCCCACATTTAGTAGTATTTACATTCAGTTTTTCTTAACATTCTTTTTGTGAACATCAATTAGGAAGCTACTTAATATGGGCTTTTGCCTTCCATAGCACCATAACATTTTGGCCTAAACTGCTTGTTTACTTAAGTATTTCACTGTTAGAATAAGAAGATACTGTCTTGGATGCTAGTTACAAAGCAGTGTATGCTTAATGATTTGTCTTTTCTGTATGTTGTACTTAACTAAAGTAGTTTTAAAAAAATAAAAGAATATATGATTGGGGGCATAACTTAAGTAACAGACCACTGGTGTGACAAGTTCAAGGCCCTGGGTTCAGTCACCACTACTGCAAAAAAAAAAAAAAAAAGTAGAGACATTGCTGTATAGTTGGGTAGAGTTTTATTCTGACAGATTTGGAATTGACTGTGCTTAAGGATGTGGAAGAGAGTTGCTATGAATTTTGCGGAACAAAGTTTAAAGAGTGAATTGATGTACTCTTCTGACATAGTAATGTACAATGCACAAACTTTATCTGAAAAGGAAGAAACTTACTTTTATATACTCAGATTGTAGATGGTCGTCAGGCTCACTTGAGGCTAATGCTTCATAAAATTAAACTGGTATTTTTCCATTCCCTTCAATCTGAAAAGCTTAAGAGTTCTTACAGGCAAAAGTATTCGGTGTTCAGTCTGATTCATGTAAATGTTGAACAAATATTTGTACATCTACCATGTGCCAGGCATTGTTTTAATCAGTAAACAAAACAGGCTCAAATTCCTACTCACACGGAATTTACCTTTAGAGTGTCTCAAAGTTCTCTTCTTTACTAATTGATTACTGGTGTCACTCGGAAATACCTAAAAGGAGGGGCACAAAGTGCTGACACCAGTATAATGGAATACCTTAGTTTGAGTCCTTCATCACCTCATCAAGGTTTGCTACTGCTGGTCCCAGGTGTTCCCTTTTACTCTGTCCTCATTGTCCTAATTTATTCATACTGAGAATCATGAATTTTCTCCCTATGTCCTACCTGAATGAGATGAGAAACTCCCACCCGACTTCAGAGTCCTCACCCACCTCAGCCCTCTGTGTTCTCACCACAGTCCTGCTTTAAGCGATCAGCCATTCCACCATGTCTACACATGGCTTCCCTTTTGTCCCATATACCAGCCCACGTGGATCAGCACCTAACCTGCCTGGATGGCCTCCCTTCTTCCAGGACTCTTCAAGTTTTCCCTACTTATCCTATGTTGTGCTTTTCCGGTAGTTCAGCCCTACAATGCCTGAAGGAGGTGCTGTTTTGTGTGTGACCTTCTGGACAGTGCTGCCTCATATTTCACAGGCTCCTCTGTGCAGTTAGGCATTTAATAAGTTACTTGTTGATTGAGTGAAATTACCTCTCAGATGTTCAGGGATTTTAGAACAAAATCATTCTTTTTCTCTCTTAGAAAATGACTATTATATGTTTTTCTCCTTTTGTAAAAATTATGTTCAATTTTAAAGACCTGGAAATTAAGACAAGAGAAAAATGTTCACAACTCTGCCATTTATACATATATTTTGTGATTTTTTTTTTTTTTTTGTGGTACTGGGGTTTGAACTCAGGGCCTACACCTTGAGCCACTCCACCAGCCCTTTCTTTTTTTTTTTTTTTTTTCCGAGATAGGGTCTTGAGAACTATTTGCCCTGGGCTGGCTTCAAACTTCGATCCTCCTGATCTCTGCCTCCTGAGCAGGTAGGATTACCGGTAGTACCCAGCCTTTTTCTTTTTTATTTTGAGACAGGATCTTGCTTTGTAGCCCAGGCTAGCCTTGAACTCACTTTAAAGTCCTAGCTAGCCTGGAACTCATGGTTCTCCTGCCTCATCTCCTCAGTGCTGGGATTACAAGTGTGTACCACCGTGCCGGCATGTACTCATTTGTAATAATAAAGGCATACTTTTAAATCATTTAGATTATGCTTTAGTTAACAACAAAGGGCTAAGTATGTTTTAGACACTGCTCATGTGTGTACTTTCATATGCATTCTCATTTTATATGAACTTTCAAAGTAATAAGAAATTAATTTTTTTATTTTCACTGTGGTGCTGGGGATTGAACCCTGAGCACCACACATGGTAGACAGATGCTCTACCACTGAGCTACACTCCCAGCTTCGTTTTGTGGTTTTTGAGGCCGGGTCTCACTGTGTTGACTAGGTTGGCCACAAACTTGAGATCTTCTTGCCCTGGTCTTCCAAGTAGCTGGGATTTCAGGTGTGTGCCACTGTGCCTGGTGTTGTGTTGAAAAAAAAAAAAATTTATTATGGAGAAATTTTCTCTCTCTCTTTTTGAGTAAAGCAGGAGAGTTTATTAGGCAGAGAGGAAAAGAGAAGGAAACCTGTATGGGAGAGGTCTCAGAAAGGCTGAGCCTTCTCTTTTTCTTTATACATCTTTGTTCTTTGAAGTGACTACTTTAAAAATATTTTTGTCTATAAAATTATATATATATGTGCCCATATACATATGTGTAATTTTTGGGGGGCTAGGGATTGAACCCAGGGCTTCGTGTGAGGCAAGCATACTACCACTAAGCTACATTCCAGCCCCTAAAATGATAATTTATGAAGTTGTTATTATCATAACTTAGAATTTCAAGTTTAAAGATACTTGTGGGGCTTGTGGAGTGGCTCAATTGGTAGAATGCCTACCTAACAAGAGTGAGGCCCTGAGTTCAAAACCCCAATACTGCCAAAAAAAAAGATACTGTGTATTGTGGATGTACAGAGCATGATGCTAGGTCCTATGAGAAATACTAAGCTGAATAATTCCTGTACTCAGAGATTTCTTGTGCTTAAGGAAATAACAGTCCACCCTTAAAAGCAGCCGTGGAAAGGAGGAGAGAAGTAACTGTGGAGTGAGTGGATGTTAGAGTCTAGTTTTCTTTGTGATTCAGGAAAACTCCGGCCTCAGTAGTAATTCTCTTGCCCTCCTTTTGTTGCTTAGGTTTGCTTATCTCCGCTGTGGGGTATTGCTCATCCTAAAGATCAGGTGACCAGTGACATCAGCCATGTCAACAAGGCCTTTTGAAAGTCCACCTCCTTATAGACCAGATGAATTGTAAGTAAATAGTTCTTTGGTTTTTTTTTTTTTTCTTTCTTTTTAAATAAGGCATATTCTATGTAAAAATTTTGTGTATGGTTGAAACATTCTTTTTAAAAATAAAATATGTACACTTATAAATTTAACTTGCATCAAAGAATAAAAAATGAAAAGTGAATTTCTTTCTTACTCTTAACTTCCACGTTGATAAATTTTCTCTGTAGAGGCAACTACTGGCATCCATTTCAGATGTTTATCTTGGAAGATGGTAGGTTTATTTTGTTTGTGTATATTTACTTATTTTTGTTTTTCACACGTGGTATGAAACTTCAGTATTAATGCCCTTTTTAGATGGCCATTGGCGACATATTATCAGTTTATTTTTTAAACAGTTTTATTGAGATAGAACTCACATGTCATATTTTAAAATATATTCACAGACTTAGATTACTTTTTTTTTTTTTAATTTTTTGTGGCACTGGGGTTTGAACTCAGGGGTTTGAACTCAGGGCTTTGTACTTGCTAGGCAGGTGCTGTATGACTTGAGCCATCCTGCCAGCGTATTCACAGACTTATACAACAGTCACCACAATTAGTTTTAAAACATTTTCATCACCCTCCAAAGAAACCTACCTATTAGCAGGCACTTCCCAAGTCCCCTGTGAGGCAGCCACCAGCCTACTTTTTGTCAATGTATTGTCTAGTCATATAAGTGGAATCATATAATTTGTGGCCTTTTATAACTGTCTTCTTCACTTACACTAATGTTTTCTTTGTTGCTAACTCCCAGCCCCCCACCCCTACCCTTCTGTAGTGCTGCAACTCAAACTCAGGGCTTAAGCAAGCTAGGCATCCACTCTACCTTTGAGCTACACCCCCAGCCCTCCATATTGTCAAATTTCAAAGTGATTCTTGCTGCTACATGAACTAAAGCAAAGTTGAGGGTTCTTGGGATTCTTGGAAATTTGGGGATTTATCAATGAATTCTTAATTTTAAATTTGCTCTCAAACATTAATACAGATTTCTTCCTTTAAGTAGCTTGTGGCTTTGACTACAATAATTCCAGTGGGGATAATACAGGAAAAAGCAAATTTAGTGTCGCCTGTTATATTGTCTCAACATTATCAATAGTGAATGCTTCTGTGATCTCTAGTCACTAAAATGTGTGGGATTCTCCTTGCAGGCAGCCTAGCAATCAGTTCTATAGTAGGCATTAAGCTGGGTATCCTCCAATTTGATTTTGACTCCGACTGTCTTGAGAAAGAATAGATCATAGTTTGTGAGCTCACTCCCATGAGACTGCCTGCCCCCGACTGGCTATAAATCGGGTTCCCATAACCCCCTCCTCTGATTTGATTAATTTGCTAGAGCTGCTGACAGAACTCAGGGAAACACTTCTTTATGTTGTACCAGTGAATACCATACAAAGAGATGCATAGGGTGAGGTGTGGGAGAAGAGGTATAGATCTTCCACACCCTCTCCAGGGACATCACTCTCTAGGATCCACCTTCACATGTCCAGCTCTCTGAATCCTGTGCTTTTGGGTTTTTATGGAAGCTTCAAGGCATAGCTGATGAAATCATTGACTGTTGGTGATCAACTTAATCTTGAGCCTCTTTTTTTCTTCCCAGTGTTAAGAGTGTGGGGCTAAAAAGTTCCAACCCTCTTACACTGCTTTGGAAGCTAGCTAGGGGGAGGTCAGTCACCAGTCATCTCCTTACATGCAAAAGACATTTATCACTTTGAAGATTCCAAAGATTTTAGGTTGTATGCTAGGAAATAGGGACTAAGACCAGATATATGCACAGTATCACACATAACATAGGTTATGTTCCAGTTATGCAACCTCCTTACTGGTACCTGAACATGGTAGGGACACAACATTGTCCTTCAGATATGCCAGAGAATATTGTAATCGAGTAGTGCTCTATTAATCTGATACTTATTTCTTATGTTTATTTATTTATTTGGCAGCAACAGGGTTTGAACTGAGGACCTCACACTTGTTAGACAGGCACTCTACCACTTGAGCCACTCTGCCAGCCCTTTTTTGTGATGGGTTTCTCAGGAACTATTTGCCTGGGGCTGGCTTTGAACTACAATCATTCTGATCTTTGTCTTCTGAGTAGCTAGGATTACAGGTCTGAGCTACCAGCAACCGGCAAATTCATCACTTTTTGCCTCACAGTAGCACTATAGAAATATAATGAGAGGGCTTAGTGGCAGGGTGTGTGCTTGGCATACGTATGGTCCTGAGTTTAATTACCAGTACCACAAAAAAAGAAAACAAAAGACAACAACAAAAGAAATCTAATGCTAGCCATACATGTACTTTTACATTTTCTTCCAACCACATTAAAATGAAAGGAAAATTTAGTTTTAATTTCAGCATAGCTAGAATGTTTCAATAAGCAATTGATATTAAAAAATGATTTATGAAATATACGTTCTTTGTCATATGGTGTCTTGGAAATCTGTGTATTTTACATGTTTAACAACACATGTCAGTTTGGACTAGCACCATTTCAAGTGTTACGTAGAACCCATGTGGCTAGCAGCTGTCCTGTTAGAGAGCACAGCTCTGTAGTATTCCCTTATCCCAAACAATGATCACAGAAACACTCAGGAGTCACTCAGCAAGGCAAAAAGAAAAGTTGTACTTCTGCAGAAGGGTGCAGCCATAGACCATAGTCTGATAGGCAGAACACAGCAAACGGGGAGTCAGCTCAGTTTTTATCTCTTTGTCCCTTGCCCTGATGGACTGGTTTGGGTTCACAGTCTTCATGATTGGTTACTTAGGAAAGGGGGCACGTTAGGTAAGGGGAACCTTAAACCAGAGAAGAACAAGAAAATTCTTTTGGGCAATATTCATCTTTAAGCAAGCAGTTTGAGATTAGGACATCTGGCAATAAACAGCTGTTTTTGTTTGACCACAAGAACCTTGTAAGGTCAAGCAACATTTCACAAAGCGTGTAGGCAGCAAATTGGGAAGGTTAGCTGGCGTCTACACAGTGATAGTTTTACATTAACTCCTCTGACAGAAACCTGAATATAGTTGATTCTCGCACCTTCTGTGTATATGTCACAGTTACCCATTCACTACATTGGACATTTGGACTGTTTCTAGTTTGGAGTTATCATAAGCAATGCTGCTGTGAACTTTTTAAAAATTATTTTTAACTTTTAATTTCCCATTTATTTTTGGCTCTTGGGTCAATGTCATCTTTTCAATATGAAAAAAAGCAGCAAGTTCCACACAAAAAAGGAAATCTGAAGTATAGGATAGTACAAAACCATGCGGTGAACTGTTTTACACCATTGTTAGGGGTACAATTAATATAGTCATTTTGGAAGACAGCTTGACAATGTATAATACAGCTAATGAGATACAAGTCTGTGATCCAGAAATTCCACTTCTGGGTATATGCTTTGGAAAAATAAGTGCTTTTGTGTGCCAGAATTCAATGATATTCAGAGCTATACTGTTCACAATGCCCCCCACACAGAGACAACCCAAGTGTTCATCTTGACATTTTCAAAGCCCAGCTCATCAGTAGTTTCTAGTTTTTCCACTTCCTTCTTATTGTCGTTCTCACATACTTAGATAATTTCTTTGAATTCTCATGGTGAGCAGCAGCCAGCAGTAAGATGTCTCATTTGGGGAAGAGGAAGGTGGTCTATGGAAATGAAGGCAAACCAATAGGGGCTCAGGTCTGTTTAGAATTGAATTTTGCCTCCCCAGGGCCGGTAGTTTTTAGACTCAGTGTGGCCACACTTTAGTGTGTCTGTCACAAGCAGCCTATTATAATTAAGTTACTGGAAGGTACAAAGTAGTTTTTATGAGGGCAGTTCAAGGTCTAATTAGGTATTGCCCCGATGTGTTCTCATTGCATAGTTGGGTTACTTAGCAGCTCTTGCCATAATTAACTGTAGCTCATGTAATGATTTGCTCCATAGCCTGTTCCCTTTACAGACTAAACTTGGGAGTGAGATTATCTCTCCTCACTTCTGTGTCTCCGTTGCCCAGCACTGGTCAGTCTAGCAACTCCAGTAAACAGCAGTCAGATGCATAAATAAATGCCTGCACTTTCTTAAGTAGAAGAGTGAGGCTGTCAGGAATCGCACAGGACCCTGGAGAGACCAGTGTGGGTGTTATGTTTGAATGTACCCATTTTGTGCCACACAGGCAAAGAGGTTGAGACCATTGTTCTAAAACTGTCTGCATTCTATCCATAGGGATTATAATTTAATAGACATGGTGTGAGCTATCTGAGATTTTTCTTTTAGGTGCTGGGAACCAAACCCAGTTGCTAGGCAAACACTCTTCCACTGAGCTCATCCCTAGGCCCACCATACTTTCCCAAGGGATCCTAATAAGGAGCAAATTTTAAGAACCTTTGCCCCATAATATACTAGAGCCGTCATTCTCAAGGTATGTTTCCAAGACCAGCAGCATCTGACTCAGCTGGAAACTTCTACAACCTCAGATTTGCAGAGTCAGCAACTCTGGCACTGGGGACCAATAATCTTTTAATAGACCGTCCAGGTGATTCTGGGGCCCAGATACCTTCATGTTCACTGGTACAGCAATAGTAGTTACATTTACGAAGGGTTAGTTTAAGTTATTCCAAATAGTTTATTTGGCTTACTGCCAAAACATGCTAACTTAAAGTTCTTTCCTTGTGCATTTCAGCAAACCAAATCATTATGCACCGGGCAATGACATGTACGATGGGGAAATGCACGTTCGACCAATGCTCTCGCAGCCAGCATATTCCTTTTACCCGGAAGATGAAATTCTTCACTTCTACAAGTGGACGTCCCCTCCTGGAGTGATTCGGATTCTGACCATGCTCATCATTGTCATGTGCATTGCCATATTTGCCTGTGTTGCCTCCACACTTGCCTGGGACCGAGGCTATGGAACCGGCATCTTTAGTAGTGGAGGCTACCCTTACGGAAGTGGCTTTGGTAGCTATGGAAGTAGCTATGGCTATGGCTATGGCTACGGTTATGGGTATGGAGCAGGGTATACGGATCCAAGAGCAGCAAAGGGCTTCCTGTTGGCCATGGCTGCTTTTTGTTTCATTGCCTCATTGGCGATATTTGTTACCAGTGTTATAAGATCTGGAATGTCCAGAACAAGAAGATATTACTTGACTGTGATCATAGTGAGTGCTGTTCTGGGCATCATGGTGTTTATTGCCACAATTGTCTACATCATGGGAGTCAACCCAACTGCCCAGACTTCTGGATCCCTGTACGGTTCACAGATATATGCCCTGTGCAATCAGTTTTACACTGGAGCTACTGGACTCTATGTGGATCAATATTTGTATCACTACTGTGTGGTGGATCCCCAGGAGGTATGAGTAGTGGATTTTTTGTTTTGTGTTTTCCGCCTCTCCTTAAAGTCAGAGGTTTCAACCTGGGCCGTGTCGTAGAGTCAGGTAGAACATTTTAAAACTAAAATGCCAAGACCCGACTCTTTTATTCATCTCAGAATTTGGGGATGGATGTGGGAATGTCCTTATTAACTACAGTTATATATATATATATAACCATAGTGAGTCCCACCTGTTTAAAGAATAGTTCAGTGGTTTGTAGTGTATTTACAGAATTGTACAAACATCACAATTTTAGGACCTTTTTACTATCTCCCAAAGAAACCTCTGTACCAATTAGCAGTTACTGGCAATATCTAACCCTCTCTAGGCAACAACTAGTCCTGCCTCTATAGATTTACCTACTCTCTGGATTTTTGTGATTGGCTTCTTTCACTTAGCATAATGTTTTTTAAGGTTTATCCATGTTTTAGCATGCATAAGTCCTTCATTGCTTTTTCTTGGTGACCATACTCCAGTGTATGTATAGACGACATTTTATTTACCCATTAGTTGATGAACTGTAGGGCTGTTTCCACATTGACTGTTACAAATAATATTGTGATCATTGGTGTACAGGTTTTTGTGAACATTGATGTATAAGTTTTTGAGTGAGCTGTGTTTTAATAGCTCTTGATATTATGTATGTATGTAGGGGTAGAATTGGTGAGTCTTATGGTCACTCCAAAGTTTTTGAGGAACTGCCAGAGTGTTCCAAAGAGTTTGCATCAGTTTACATTTCCACCACAAATGTATGAGGGTTTCAGTTTTTCTACTTCCTCACCAAGGATTGTCATTGTCAGTGTGTCTGCTTCTAGCTCTGCTAGAACTTTCTTGTGGTTTTGATTTGTTTCCTTGACAGCTGACGCTACTGAGCATTTTTTTGCTTTGTTTTGTTTGTGTTCTTTTTTGATGATGGGATTGAGTCCAGAGTTGAGCATGTTTTTGGTGGCACTGGGATTTGAACTCAGGGCCTCATGCTTGCTAAACAGGCATTCTACTACTTGAGCCACTCCAACAGCCCTGTACTCACTTTGAAGTGAATAAAGCTTAAATTGAAGTGTTCTTAATTCTTTACAGTTTGAACCCAAATAAGTACCTTATCAGATGTATGATTTGTAAATATTTCTCATTTTTTCAATCTTTTTTTGCATTTTTCATGTCCTTTTGCACAAAAGTTTTTATTTTTGATGAAGTCTAATTTATCTAATTTCTGATGTTATTGCTATTGTTTTTCTTTTCTCTGAGCCATGGTTTCCTCATGTAGCCCAGGCTGACCTGGAACTCGTGATCCTCCTGCCTCAGCCTCCCGAGTGCTGGGATATCAGTGTGCACCACCACACTTGGCTTTCATTAAATTTTCTGGACCCATTGTTGAAAATGAATTAACCATATGGGCTGGAGATGTAGCTTAGTATTAGAGCACTTAGACACGGTCCTGGCTTTGAACCTCAACACTGCCAAAAACAAAGCCAAAACAAAACAAAAAATATTTGGCCATAAAGTGGGCTTTGTTTCTGGACGCTCAGTTGATTCCATTGATCACAGTACTACCCTGCCTCAATTACTTGGCTTTGTAGTAAGTTATGAAATTGCAAAGTGGGAGTTCTCCAACTTTGTTCTTTTGGTTAGATTTGAGGTTCCTTGCGTTTCCATATTAGTATCAGTTTATCAATTTCTGCAAAAAAAAAAAAAAAACCCAGTGCTAGGATTTTTTTTTTTCTTTTTTTTTTTGTGGAAAATGGGTTTGAACTCAGGGCCTCCTGCTTGCCAGCTTGGTGCTCTACCACCTGTGCCATCCCACCTTTTTTTGTGTTGGGTATTTTTGAGGTAGAGTCTTGCCTTCATTTTGCCCAGGCTGGCCTTGAACTGAGATCCTCCTGCTCTCTGCTTCCTGAGTAGCTAGGATTAAAGGCATGAGCCTCCTACGCCCGGCCTGTGCTAGGGTTTTGGAGTTGTGTTGAGTCTATAGATCAATTTGAGGAATGTCGTTGATTTACAATTAAGTCTTCCAATCCACACACACAGGATTGTCTCTATATAGGTCCTCTTCAGTTTCTTTCAAAAATGTTTTATAATCAGTGTCAGAATTTTTAAAAGCTACCTAGGTGATTCCGATGTGCTGTTGGGGTTGGGCACACTGCCTTCAGTAACCATGAGTCATCCTAATTATATTAACATCAGAACATTTCTGAGTGACTAATCTTTTTCTCCTCTGTTTTTTGTTTTGTTTTGTTTTTCTTTTTTCTCCTTACACTGATTCAGGAATTCCCACTCCTTGACCTGAATAAGTCACTCTGGGGGTTTGACTTTCTCTAGTAACTGTGTTTGTTTTGAAGAGTGCATGTTTTCCCTGCATGTATAGGTTTTCAGACATGTCTGTGGTATATAGGGACTGAGAATTGCTACTCTTTTCTTCCCATATCCTCATTCCTCTTAATCCTCTGACTACTTGAAGCCTATATTCTTTGAACAAGGATGTCACTGCAAGATAGACGGCTGGAAGGACAGCCTCCTGTTGTCCATTAGCAGATATCCAGGGCAGAGGTTTGGTTACTGCCTCTAACTACAAGTGCCTCCCAGTCCAGATGCCTGCCACTTAATACTTATCAGACACTGGAAGAACCTGTAAGTGAAAGAAGTTTCCTTGTCATAAGACTCTTTCTAGCACGTATACAAGACACTACAAATAGAGAAACCTGCTAGACTCGAGGAATCATTAGTCCATTTGTTGTAATTTGTAGCTTGGCTAGATCCATGTCTTCATCATCTATAGTAAGACAGATTGTCTATGGGCTGAAACTTACTTCCATTGTAACAAGATTGGCCAAGCATGTGTTATGAACAAGATTATAGCATGCTTGGGTGTTTAAAGCTGCTTCTGAACTTGACATTTGTTAAGCCCTTTCGAAGTATAGCATTCTGGCTGCCAGTGGCTCACATCTGTAATCCTAGCTACTCAGAAGGCAGAGATCAGGAGGCTCGAGGTTTGAAGCCAGTCCCTTCTAAAATAGTTCGAGACCCTATCTCAAAAAAACCCATCACAAAAAAAGGGCTGGTGGAATGGCTCAAGTGGTAAGAGTGCTTGCCTAGCAAGCACAAGGCCCTGAGTTCAAACCCCAGTGCTGCAAGAAAAAAAGTATAGCATTTAAGCCAGGCATGCATGGTGGTGCACGCCTTAATCCCAGCATTTGGGAGGCTGAGGCAGGAAGATCATGAGTTCCAGGCCAGCCAGCCTCAAAAAAAAAAAAAAGTGTGTGTGTGCATGTGTGCACATTGAGTTAGTTTACTGGCCTTTTTCACCTGTTTATAAAAATATGACAGATACCTGGATAAGCTTCAGAACAGTACAGTTTCCTACAGCTGTAAAATTAAGTGATAGTAGTTCCAAACCCCAAGGATGCAGTCAAGGAGTGTGTGTATTTGTGTGTGTGTCTGTATGTGTGTGTGTGTGCTGCACACATGCACTTTGCTAGCCATAGTTCACCCAGTCAGTGTGGGTTAGATTTTCTGATGTGACTAAAATGTAATAATATGCTTTAGTTCCATATCAGACAGCATGTTTTTAGTTGGTCCTTGAGCTGCACAGGGTTTTAACTTGCACAGGATAGATTGCAATTAAGTATGCAATTAAAATTAACTCTGTCAATACCTGTAATTCCTTTTTAGGCTATTGCCATCGTACTGGGCTTCATGATTATCGTGGCTTTTGCTTTAATGATTTTTTTTGCTGTGAAAACAAGAAGTAAGATAGACCGGTATGGCAAGTCCAATATTTTGTGGGACAAGGAACACATTTATAATGAGCAGCCCCCTAATGTGGAAGAGTGGGTAAGTATAAAAAAACACTTTCAATCTTTTATTAAATCCCCAGGTTTCTGTCTCTAAATTTTTGGTGCTTTGTTCAGCTTTGTTCTTAGAATTATTGTCTGTGTATGTTACACAAGTTGTTGCTTTGGTTTTTTACTCAGAATTTTAAAAGGGTGGGATAAGTGGAAATTGTTTTACTAAAAGGTAAAAATCATTTCTGTTTGCAAGAAGCAGGTCTTAAGCGCTGAAAAGAAATGGCTTCTAATGAAACCAGGCAGAAAGAGCTTGGCCTTTCAACATCAGAACAGCTCTTCCTTCCCAGCCCCTTTAATTTTTTGCTTGCCATTTTGTAGAGAACATTTTTGCCCAGGAAGGGTGCTGTCTTGGGTTGGGATTGGCAAGGGTGCTTTGGGAATGTAATAGTTGCAGCCTTGTTTTTGGCGGTACTAGGGTTTGAACTCGGGGCTTCACACTTTACTAGGCAGGCGTTCTACCACTTGAGCCACTCCACCAGCCCTTGCCTGAGTTGCAGCCTTTTAAACATTTTATTTACATGGATGACAGAATGGCAAACCACAGTGACTAATTCTGTATAACAATTACCTCTGAAATACTGTAGAGTGGCCAAGAGAAAGATTAGAGATGATTTTACTTGGGGAGTCCTACCAAGCTTTCTATATGATAGGATTTGCTAAAAGCCCATGAAGTCCCTCTCCAAAAGCACCTCAGCAGTGAGTGTTACCACGTGGTCTTTAGAGATGTTTGGAGAGACTCTGCTTCTGCTAGATGCTGTTAGAGCCAACCTCTAGAACTGCCATCCTGGGTTTCTTCAGTCAGATTGATTTGTTGCCATGAAGGCCAGTTGAGAATACTGGACCCTGGATTCAGGGTGGGTTTGTTTTGGCTGGTAAGTGGGCTATGAGGGAAGGTGTGGGTCACTGATACCCTGAAAGCTGGCTTTAGCTCCAGCATCCATACGTCTGAATTTTTAGAGTATCTAGAAACACAGGTGAAGTTATTTCTAGTTAGTTAAGGAGCAAAACCTAAACTGTCTTAGTTGAGCCAGAAAGGGTGTGGCAGGTGTTTGCTGCTGAGATGAAGGTTGCTGTGTCTGCCATCTATCGGAAGCCCCCTCCTTTGTTGCCCCTGTGAAGTGAAGGGTGGGGAGTGTTTTCTTTCAACCTTTAGCTGCAGGCCAGTCCACCTGTACATGGAATAGAACAGTCTATTGTGAACGATGAAGTAAAGGTTTCACTGAGAGTTTCTGGGTGTGTCATTTTCACTGGCTGTTGGATTTGTTTACTTAAGGTTTCGAGAGGCTTAAAACAAAATAAATAACTGGCCGGTGTCAGTAATATTAGAGTCTCAGTGAACTTCAGCCTCTCACCTGATATCACTGTCAGGAAGGTTTAATCAGTTCTAGAAACTTTTGATAATTTTGTAAAAGATAGTTGTAATTCATGGAAGTGATGATGAAGCTGAAAAGGTGATCTTAAAAAGGCATTGTTTTTGGCTGGGCATTTTACTTTAGCTATAGATTGCCCAGCATGCACAAATCCCTGGGTTCAATCCCCAGCACTGCAAAAAAAATTTTTTTTGGAGGAGATTTATTTTATATATGGCATCCCATAAACACATATGATTTTTATGCTTTAATGTATCAGTTAAAAATATGTTTAGCTGGGCACCTGTGGCTTACGCTTGTAATCCAAGCTACATGAGAGGCTGAGATTGAGAGGATCTTGGTTTGAGGTCACCCCAGCCAAATAATTCATGAGGCCCCATCTCCAAAATAACCTGAGCAAAATTGACTGGCAGTATGGCTCAAGTGGTAGAGCGCCTGCTTTGGGAACGTGAAGCCCTGAGTTCAAACTTCAGAACCACCAAAAAGACAAAGGGTCCTCAAATATTGATGCTGTTAAAATGGTTTTGAAGTATGATATATATCTATCTGTAGATTCTCACAAAATTTATCAAATATACTGATTTAATTGTAAGCTTGGTGAATTTTTACACATATATACCCTTGTTACAATCCCGGATCAATATACCAAACATTAGTCTTTTTTTTTTTTTAATTCTCATTTTCTTTTTGCTTTTCTTCTTACTGAATTTTTTCTTGTTTTAGAACATCTTTCTTGGCGTTGGAGAGTTCCTTGTGTCTGAGGGTTCCTTGTGCCTCAGTCACTATCCCAATGGGTGCTGACTCTTATTTCTGTTACATCACTTAGTTTTGCCTGTTGTTGTTTTTTTTTTTTTTTTTAGTTTCTTATGATCCCTTTTGATTGATTGTCTCTGTGTAGCCCAGGACGGCCTCAAACTCATGATCCTCCTGCTTCAGCCTCCTGAGTGCCAGGATTACAGAGATAAGGCCCCATATCTGGCTAGATGTTTTAAATAATGGCTTTTATTTGTAATGGTTTGCAAGAAGTTCTTAGTATAAAAATAATACAAATTTATTATAACAAAATCCAAATACTACAGAAAAATATGGGGACTGTGGGTGTAGTTCAAAGGTAGAATGCTTGCCTGCATGTACAAGGCCCTGGGTTCACTTTATCACCGCAAAAACCAAAACAACCAACCAAACAACCAGACAACAACAACAACAAACAGGCCGGGAGCATAGCTCAACACCTGCCTAGCAAGCACAAGGCCCTGAGTTCAAACCCCAGTACCACCAAAGCGAAAAAAAAGAACTTGTCTTCTCTCCTCAATTTCCCACTTGGCCTCTTTTACCAGGTAGGTTTCTACCCTTCTAGGTTGCTCCTATCCTTACTGACTTATTATTATTGACCTAATGCCTTCTAAGACACAAGACACTCCCTTGTCGACCGACCCAGTTCAGTCTTTCTGAAAATAGCTGATTATTGATGTAGCGTCAATGGTTCCTCTACCTCCTTCAACTATGTCCATGTGTACAGTCAAATGTTCCGCAGGGTGGGTCTGAACCACAGCTGAACAGGCTGGCCAGTTACTTCTGTGAGACCTGGCGAGGCCTTCCATGTGACTGGTGAGCTTCCTCATCTCTACTTACATCATAGGGCGGGTGCAGTGGGTTACTATTGTAAAATACTTAGAATCACGCCTCACACGTGGTAAATAGTGTGGTCCCAAAAGTGGGACCATAATATACATTGTGTCTTGCAGTTTTGCAAGCGCCTTTTCAAGTCTGTCAGTAAGTATTTATCTAATTGCTTTTAGCAGCGGTATGCTATTACATGTTATGACTGTACCGTGATTCCTTCTTATAATTATGGACATTTTAATTGCTCCCAGTGTTTTGCTATTACAGATAATAAAGCAGTGGACCTTCTCACACATGTCTTTATGCACTTTTGCTAGTATTTGTGTATGACATAATTCTAGACTTGGTTAGCAGGCTTGCACATTTTAAATTTTATTAGGTGTTGCCAAGTTGCCTGGTTTTTTTTTTTTTTTTTTTTTTTTTTTTTGTGGTACCAGGGTTTGATCTCAGGGGCTACACTTGAGCCACTCCACCAGCCTCTTTATTTTTGTGAAGGGTTTTTTCGAGATAGGGTCTCGTGGAAACTCTTTGCCTGGACTGGCTTCAAACCGTGATACTCCTGAGTAGCTAGGATTATTGGTGTGAGCCATCAGCACCCGGCAATTTTTTTTTTTTTTTTTTTTGGTGGTCCTGAGGTTAGTTTTTTAATTTTTTTTTTTTTTTTGGCAGTACAGAGGTTTGAACTCAGGGCCTCGTGCTTACTAGGCAGGTGCTCCACCACTGAGAGTCACTCCACCAGCCCAAATTTTTAACTGATGCATAAAAATTCTCTCTCTATATAGGGTGCCATGTAATGTTTTAATACATGTGCACATTGTGTAATGTTCAAATCAGGGCAAACCTGCCTACACATACATAGATCTGTTCTGTTTTGTTTTTTTTGTGGTACTGGAGATTGAACTCAGGGCCTCCCACTGGGTCGGCAAACACTCGCTTTACCACTTGAGCCACACACCCAGTCCTTCTGTTTTTAGTTTGTTTTTTAGATAGAATCTTGTGCTAACTTTGCCCTTTGCCCAGGCTGGCCTCAGGATCAGCTCCCAGCTCCACCTCTGAGTAACTGGGATTCCAGGAGTGAACTGCCACACCCAGGAAAAACCCAGCTTTTTTTTTTTTTCCCCCCCCCAGTACTGGAGATTGAACTCAGGGCCTTGAGCTTGCCAGGCAGATGTTCTATCACTCGAGCCACATGCGCAGTCTTATCACTTCTTTATGGTGAAAATAGTCAAAGTCCTTTCATCCATCCTTTTTTCTAATGTGTGTTACCTATAGTGCGAAAGAAAACCTGAATCTTTCTCCTATCTAACTATAACTTAGTACCTGTTAGTTAACTTTTCCCCATCTGCTCCTTCTCTCTCCCTCCAGTCTCTGTAGCCTTACAGAAACTTAGTTTCTGTGAGATCTTTTTTTTTTTTAATGGGAGATTGAATTCATAGCCTCAGGTGTTGTACTGCTTGAGATACATCCTCAGTCCTTTTGGCTTTTAGTACTATTTTTTTCCAGATAAGCTGGAGCTTTTATCCAGGCTGGCCTCAGACCTCAATACCCCTACCTTTGCCTTCGAAGTAGCTGGAATTACAGATGTGCACTACCATGCCTGGCCCTAAATCAGCTTTTTTATATTCCACATATGAGTGAGTGTGTGTAGTACTTGTGTTTCTGTGCCTGACTTATTTCACTTAACATAATGACCTCCAGTTCTATTAATGTTGTTGCAAATGGTAGGATCTCGTTCTTTTTGTGGCTGGATAATATTCCATTGTGGATCTGTACCATTTTCTTTTCCATTCCTCAGTTGATGGACACTTAGGTTGTGTCCATGTCTTGGCTACTGTGAAGAGTCTGGAGACACGGTTGTGTAGATGTCTCTTGGACAGACTGAATTCGTTTCCTTTGAGGTTGCTGGGTCACGTGGTAGTTCTGGTTTTAGTTTTTCAAGGGAATTCCATAGTGTTTTCCATATGGCTGTGCAGTTACATCCCTACTAACTAACTGTGCACAGGGTGCCCTTTTCCCCATATCCTTGCCAGCACTTGTTATCTTTTGTCACAGCAGTGAAGGCTGCACTAATTGATGGCTTGTTGAAAATGCTTATTTTCCAACATTTTTTCCTGATCTGGCCATTATCAGTCTTTAATTTTTGTCAATCTAGTAAGGATAAATTGAGTTTCATTTAAAAACATTTTGTGATCAAACATGTTTATTGCTTTGTACACTTGATCACCAGACTTCATAGTGTGGCTTAGCTTTCTTTTGGATTGTTCACTACTGGAGTTTTTCATGTTCTGAATATTAATATTTTGTCTGACATGTTGCTAATGTTTTTTTCCTGGACTACTGTTTTGGTGGCAGCACTGGGGTTTGAAGTTGGGTTCTTAGGCAAGGGATCCCACTTGAGCTCTGCCCTCAGCTCAGTTTGAGCTCTGCCCTCAGCTCAGTTTTTCTTTGTCAGCAGTGCTGTTCTTATCTTTTAAAGCCATTTTATCAAGGAATGATTGACTGAGTTCTCACTTACTATGTTCTCAGATTCCCCCATCTATTTTTTTTATGGCTTCTGTTTTCCTTTGTGGTGTCCCTCAGAAGTCTTTTACCTCCCTTTCAAGGTTTAAATGGCATTGTTCTATAGTTTCCTCAGAAATTTTTGTTTTATTTTCTTAGCCCCCTTGTGAACTAGATGGATGCAGCGGTTGAGGTAAACACATCTCTCAATTCAGAATGCATTTTAACATTTCATTGGTGTGAAGTTCCTCTCTTATATTTATATCTTTTATTTATTTTTTCAATCTAGACCTTTATAACAAAAGAATCTTAAAGAAAAAAAAAAACCTTTTTACTAGCATATGTATGTGTTCAAGGGGGTTTCATGTGACATTTCCATGTATGCTTACCTTGTAGACATACCTTGGTTAGATCCACCTCCATCATTTTCCTTCATCTCCCTTCCCCTTCTTTTTTGAACAATGAAACCTGCTGAAATTGTTTTATTATCATACAAGTATATAACATAGACCACATTCACCCTTCTTCTTTACCCTCTCCTTGTACCCTCCCCCCTCACTGGTTACCCCCCCCAAATAATCTGTTTTGTGTTTTCATCCTTCATTTTTTCAAGTGCACATTAATTGTATACCGGGGTTTCGCGGTGGTATTTCACACATGAATATATTGTACTTTAACCAGATTGACCTCCTTTGTCACTGACCTCCTCTGTCACTGCCTCTGCCCCCATTGCTCAGCAGCTTTCTGAGCGATTTTGTTGCGCTGTCTTCATCACAGATGCGGTGTGCTTGATAGCACTCACTCTTATTTTAAAGCAGCTTTATTGAGGTACAACTTCTACACCATAAGACTCACCCACTATAAATTTACAGTGAAATGATTTTTAGTCAACTTACAGTGTTATGCAGCTATCAACCCAATCTAATTTTTTAAAAAACAAACTTTCATTTTAGAATAGTTTGTTACCTTCAGACAGAGTCTCACTACATTATGTAGCCTGACCTGGAACTCTTGTCTTCCTGCCTCAGCCTCCTGAGTGCTGGGATTATAGGCGTGCACCACCATGCCTGGCTTTAGAATAGTTTCAGATTCAGAAAAAAGTTACAAATACAGTGCAAAGAGTTCCCACGTACCACCACACTCATTTTCCCTCACTGTTAAGATCTTACGTTGTTAAGATTGTTACACAAGTTTGTACACTGAGTTACAATTAATGGACCAAGAGTAATACTGCATTTCATTCAGGTTGAGAAGCTTATTTATTTATTGATTTAGTTTTTGCAGTCAAACCCAGGACTTCATGCCTGGCAGGCAAGTTCAGTACCTACTAAGTAACCCCCAGTCCGGGAAGCTTATCTTTTTACTATGGTATGAAATAATTTCTAACTTAATTTTGTCCCCAGATGGCTGAACATTGATAGTAAAATTCTGTCTCCTGAAATTCTATATTTTTTGGTAAAAGTTGAAATGTTTTATTATTCTTCCTTTATGAACACATTTTGACTAAAACAGTTATATAAAAAGTTATTAAATCATTTTCTTGCAGTAAGTCTATATTTTTAGAGAATGGGAAAATTAATGTTGAATATAATTTTTGTTAATAGAAAACATTTTCATTCACATACATAGTCAATGCAAAGCGTTCTTGTTCCATTTATTTGTTTCATAATGAACCATCCCAGCCAAGAATTACAACACCACACTGTGACATTATGCTATGTATTGTTTACTGTGTCATCCACTTGCTTGTACCTACTCCTAAGTGACCTATTTTGAATTTTGAGTTCATTATATTTTGTTTGTTAAAAAACATTTTTACTAGCTAGGTGCCACTGGCTCACACCTATAATCCTGGCTACTCAGGAGGCAGAGATCAGGAAATTCCAGTTTGAAGCCAGCCTGGGCAAATATTTCCATGAGACCCTATCTCAAAAAAACTCTTCACAAAAAAGGACTGGTGGAATGGCTCAAGTGGTAGAGCGCCTGCCGAGCAAGCGTGAAGCACTGAGTTCAAACCTAAGTCTCCCTACCCACAAAAAAAGTGTGGAAATGGAATCTCCAGTTACGCAGTTTGGGCCTTGTCATTTGTGGTCAGTTCAGAGTGACTTTTAGGGTCCTTGACTTTTGATGAAGATTTTACTTTGTCTCAAGGCAGTTTTATCTGTTCGTTTAAAAAATTACTTTTCTGGAAAGGATGGAATAAAAATTCCATCCACATGCTGGGAAAACAGATGATTTACATGCAGAAGACCGGAACTAGGTCCCTGTCTCTCACCCTGTACAAAAATCAACTTCAAATGGATCAAAGATCTACAAGGAAAAAAAAAAAATGGGGAAAAGTCTAGAAGATACAGGCATAGATAATTATTTCTGAATAGGTCTCTGATTGCCCAGGAAGCAAGAACAAGAATTGACAAGTAGGACTGCCTCAAATTAAAAAGTGTCTGTCCATCAAGTCAAATTTTTTTTTTTTTGGTGGTACTGAGGGGCTCACATTTGCTGTGCAGGTGCTATATTGCTTGAGCCATTCCACCAGCCCAAACTTCTGTACATCAAAAGAAATAGTTACCAGAATCAAGAGACAACCCACAGAATGAGAGAAAATCTTCACCAGCTATTCAACAGATAAGGAATTAATATCCAGTATATACAAAGAACTCAAAAAACTAAATGGTAAAAAGCAAATAATCCAATTAACAAAAGGGGAAAGGAATTGAACAGGTAGTTCTCAGAAAAAGAAATACAAATGGCTGATAAGTAGATGAAGAAACCTTCACCGTCCTTAGCCATAAGGAAATGCAAATCAGAAGTACACTGAGATTCCATCTCACCCCAGTCAGAATGGCAATCAGCAAGAAATTAACACCAAATACTGCTGAAGATGATGGTGGAAACTCGTGCAACCATATGAAAGTATACCACAAATACACATATGAAGACAGCATAATGAAATTCACCAAATATTGTTTGAAAAAGTGGGGAGGAGAAAGGAGGAAATGGAAATAGAATGGAGGGGGTGAACTTGTTCAACATATACCATGTGCATGTATGGAATTATCACAATGAAATCCCCTTGTATTATCAAAGTATTCCAATTAAGAAATAAAATTTAGGCTGGGCACCAGTGGCTCACTTCTGTAAGGATCATGATTCAAGGCCAGCCTGGACAAAGAAGTGAGACTCTTATCTCAAAAATGCCCAACACAAAGAAGGACTGGTGGAGTGGCTCAAGTAGTAGAGCACCTGCCTAGCAAGCATGAGACCCTGAGTTCAAGCCCCTGTACTGCCAAAAAAAAAAGAAAAGAAAAAATTCCATTCACAGATATGCCCATGGTCAGGGCCAGCACATAATGAATTCCTGCCCAATAAATTTTAGTTAGAATAATAATGTTCTCAGTGAAGAGCTTGATAAAGGGAGCTTGGGTGAGAGTATCCAAAACTAAGTAAATACATGTAACATTTGTTGCAGTGTAACTTGCTCATTCTGCTACAAGCTTACAGTAAGAACAAACATTTTCCTCCAGGGCATGGATGTGGCACATTGTCTCCCCCTGCATGCAGATGTGGGATGTGGGGGAACAAATAGGGACACATGCAAATGTGCCTGGGCCAGGCTGCTGGAGCAGAGCAATTTTGGTATCAGCCTTACACATCTGATGAAACTCGGTAACCTTTTTTTCTTTTCAACCAGAACAGACATTCTTTTCTTTTTGGTGGCACTGGAGTTTGAACTCTGGGACTCACACTTGGTAGGCAAGTGCTCTTATTGCTTGAGCCACTCCGCCAGCCCCAGTCCCCCACAAGCCCTTTTTTTTTGTGATTTTTTTTTTTTTGAAATAGGGTCTCCGGAACCATTTGCTGGGGACTGACCTCTGAAACATAATTCTCCTGATCTCTGCCTCCTGAGTAGCTAGGATTACAGGCATGAGCCACTGGCACCTGGACAGTACAGACATTCTTAAATGTCAAAGCAGACCTGTGGGCTATAGACTATTGGTATGCTAGGTTCTCACCCTATGGAAGATCACTTGGTTATCTGTGGCCTCCAATGGAACGGAGTGGGAGTATCCTGATGTTCAAATCCACACAGGTGAAATACAGTGAGCCCTGACTCTTCCACCACATCACTCTGAATGGAGACAGGTGGAGGACAGGCCAGAGTGTTCTGGGAGCCAGTTTAGAGAGTGCTGTCTGATAAGGTTGTGCTAGATAGAGCTGGTGAGTGTCTTTGTGGCTTCCTGAGAGCAGGAATTCCTAGATTTTCAGCACTAAGAGTTAATGTTTCTAAACTCAACAGATACAGTTGTTTGCAGCAGGCAGAATTGGGCCCTACATCAGTATCAGAATCCTCTGGAGGGCTAGTTAAAACAAACAGCTTGCTGGGCCCCATCCCAGGCCTCAGTGGGGTCTGGGCAGGTGATATCACTGATCTGTAGAGCATACTTTGAGAACCTCTGTTTGCTAGAGTGTAGCCACAGCTGTCACACTGTAAGCGCAGTTAGCATTTGAGTTAATGTGAACGGAAAGGCCTTTGTATATATATATATATCAAGTCATGCTTTGTTCACTGAACTGGAGTAGACTGAAGGGCGTTTAGAAGCGCTGCTGATACCTAGCTCAGGCCATTGCATGGGACACCTGTAGAGGAAGTGCAGCCCAAGGGCCACCTGTATTAAGGTACAGTCTTCTGTACCTTGACTAGAAGCCAAGATGATTGGTAAGGTTCACTCAGTGAACTGTTCACCTGCTCCCAAACCTCTCGTAGCCACTGGCTTTCAGAATTCATCTTTGTAGGTATATAGTACTGTTTCTGTGGGCAACATGCATCTGGGAAGGGGGCAGTGTGTTTGCAAAATCCGGAGCAACCTAAGTTAATCAGACTTCCTCAAACTTGGTCTATGACCTCTTCATTTGTGGGATTATTACCTATGGAACATTTGCTTTCAAATGAGAACTTTCCTCTGCTTTCCAGAAGCAATTTTGAGCTTTTGTTGGGACTCAGTGTCTGCATCTGCAGGTGTAAAAATACCAGAAAACAGGTAAAACAAGTTGTACCACTTGGTTGGGAACTTGTAATACAAGGATAGTGGCCAATGAAGGTGGGATGGGCAGGTTGTAAAACTGGAGATGGTACTTTGAGATTAGCCAGAATCCACTTTACTCACTAGGAAGGAAAAGCCCTTCTCAGGAGAGTAGTCCCATCTCTGACCTAAACAAGGGCATCTGGTGGCTGTTTTGTGTCAAAAGCTGCTCTTACAAAGTTAGACAAATAGGGCTGTCACGTCATAGGGAGGGGCTTATTGCAGTGAGAATATTCCTTTATTATGGAGAATAGTTGAAATTCTGAGACACCATGGATCCCTTAGGCCGTGTTTGAATTCTGATGTGACAGCTTGTTATGTCAGTAGTGGGGCTCACATTCCCCACCTCCCTCTTTTCCCCCTCTACATGACTTTGAACAAGTTAACATAACCTTAGTGGCTCAGCTTTCTCATCAGAAAACACTGATAATCCTGTCTCACCTGAGTTGTTCACAGCAGAGCTGTCCTCTTTGTTTTCCTGTTGGCCTCTCACAGGAATTTAGGATGTTTTCATTAACACTGAGGAGGAGGGTTAGATGTCTATTAAGATTTCGTTCACACATGACAGAATCAGAACCCTTCTAATTAATCTAATTAAATGTTGAATAAAACTCGTCGAATCCTAATTACCTCTTGTGTAGGTTGTTTGAAATTGTTTATTGCATATTTAGAAACAGTTTTTTGTTTAGAATATGAGTCTTAGTAAATCTTCCCTGTGTAGCCTCCTAACTTAAGAGAATTCCTCAAACATTGTGTGAGTGGTGGTTCTTTTTGAATTTAATCTCAAGAGTGAGTCTGAGGTGCTCTTTGTTTAGCTTGGTGTATCCCACCTCCTGTGGCCTCACTTCTCTGTCTTTCTGCTGCCTTTATAAAGTCTAAATGTGGAGTGGGGACACTGGGGCAAGAGCTCCTGGAGCAGATCCCAGCAAAGAGGAGGCAGCTAGACTCTGCTGTGTGGATTTCCATTTGCCTGTAGACCTTCCTGGCTTGAGTCTCTTCCACATTTAAGGCACTGGTACAGAGACATCAGTCTGAGGCTCCCCTCTGCTTCAGAGTGGCTAATCCAGCTTTGGCTTTGAGAAAGACTGACTCTCAGAGTAGCTCAAGTGGTATAGAGTGTCTGCTTAGCAAGAGTGAGGCCCTGAGTTCAAACCCCAGTATCACCAAAAAAAAAAAAAAAGGCTCTCAACCTTTTCTTTCTCCTCAGTGCTTATTTTGACAATTCTTAATTTATGTTTTCACTTTTTCTACTGCCTCTAATTTCTTAGAACTATTTTAGTTAATTAAGGGTAAACTGTTTACCATTTGCAGTTTAAAATAAAGCCTGGGGATATAACTCAGAGATAGGGTGCTTGCTTAGCACTGGGGCATTGGTGACATTCAAAGACCCTGGGTTTGATACCCAGTGAAATTTAGCTACACCATTGAGTTTTGTTGACTGACTGGTGATCCTGAAACTGGAATTTTGGATCCCAGGCACAAATTCTTGGGCTGCCACATGTCAATCTGGCCACTCCCAGTCTCTGTCTACAAGTAGACAGTAATGATGAAGGGCTGAGAAAGGAGATTTATTACACAGCCTGGGGCAGAGTAAGCACTCCACCATCTTTAGGGTACATGAGCTTTAAGTTTAAATAGATAAAGAATTAGAGCAGGGGACAAAGGGTATGCATAATTACAGGTGTGTTCCATTAGTTGTGGGGCCTGGCTGACCATTATCTTAGTCCTTGTTCTTCCAGGGAAGTTGTTATTGTCATCATCATTTGAGGGGAGCAGTGTGGTTCCCAAGACTCCTGCTCCAGGGTACAGCTTCATCATTATAGGTAATTGTCCTCATTTGGAGGGGTGGTCTGTCCTACAAGGCTGCACTCTTCCTTAGGGGAAGTTTTGGTCCTTTGTCATAATGACGTTTTCGGTCATTCCTGTCCTTTCTTGATACCAAGGTAGCTGTAGGAGAGAATGACTCAGAGCAAAGGACAATATGGAGTACAAAAGAAGACCAGTACTTTTCAGCAAAAGCAGTTTAAGCACCTCTTACAGTCCTATCTGTAACTGTGAAACTCAGAAATGCCTTATCTCCTAATAGGAAACACAAGTTGGGGACTGTTTGCATAAATTACTACTAGTACCTTGTCACCCAGTATTAGCTTTCTCTACTTCCTGTTACTGAAGTCCTGGTCCAGAGGCCTGTCTTTGGGTGGGGGGCGGCAAACAGACCAGATGCAGCCCAATTAGAGAGTCCAATTACAGAAGCAAGTTGAGGTGAAGCAAGAAAGGAATTTATGCATTCAGTGTGGCCATACTGGGAAGGAGCAGGTGGATCAGTATCCTCAGCCCTGCCTTAGGGTAGACACAAGAGTTTTAAGATTATACAGAGGAAGGACGAAAGGAGGGGGTGGGGTGTGGACAAGAAGTACGCATAATCAAGCAGTCTTGGTCAAATTGTGATCTGGTTGGTCATTATCTCAGGTCTGGCTCTTTGAGGTCCTGCTGGCTCTGGGGGAGTCTTGATTACTTGAGGCAGGCAGTTCCGTTGTGGAGGGGCAGCCTTGCTTCCTCTCGTAGGGTAGAGGCCTGCAGGGCTTGCTGTTTCTGGAATTTGAGATGAGCTGGGAAGAGAACTGGCTGGAGGATCAAAGTGGAGACGGTGTGGATAGTAATTGGGTCCCTTCAGGGGGAGCAAAGGATGACTTCAAAGGAGCCCCTCCCTGTTGCACTACGGTCCTTCAGAAGTAACAGTACTAGGTTTATGTTCACTTTGCTTTGGTATCATGAAGTAGGTTAGAAAAAAAGAAGTCATAGTTCAGCTTTTTGAGGTGGGGGAAAATGAAACATTAAAAAGAGGGAAAATTACTTCCTCCTTGTTTTACAAATACATTTTGCCCCTAGACTCTTAAGCTACTTTTGAGAACAAAGGCAATTTATTCATCTTTGAGTCTGGCATCATAGCTGGGTGGAACTTTTTTTTGGCATTATTAGAGTTTGAGCTCCAGTGCTTGCTAGTTAGTGAGCCACATATCTCCACCCCACCTTGCTTTAGGTGATTTTTCAGATAGGGTCTTAGGCTTTTTGCCTAGGCTGGCCTTGGACTGCCATCCCCCTACCTATGCTTCCCACATTGCTGGAATTGCAGGTATGAGCTGGCATGTCCAGCTTGTGTGTGGAACCACTAACTTTTTGCCCAGCTGGCCTTCGACCTACATTCTCCCAATCTCCACCTCCCTAGTCGCTGAGATTACAGGTGTTTGGCATTGCTCCTGGCCTTGGGTGGGGACTTTTAAAAAATATGAACCATTTCATGAGTTTGAATGTTATCTTTGTGCAACAGCCATGCTAATCTGTGTAGCATTTCAATTTTAGTATAGGTATGGCTGAAGCAATCACTGCCTTTGAGTTTTTAATGTATGTGTATTAAAAAGGTTAACGTATGAAAGATCTGTGCTAGAGCCAGGTGCAGTGAATTGCCCTATAATACCACTACTCAGAAGATTGAAGCAAGCCAGCCCTGGCAAATAGTTCTCGGATCCTATCTCGAAAATATCCAACACAGAACAGGGATGGTAGAGTGACTCAAGTGGTAGAGTGCCTGCCTAGCAAGTGTGAGGCCCTGAGTTCAAACCCTACTACCACATTAAAAAAGAAAAGAAAAAAGATTGAGACAGAATGATTGTAAATTAGAGACAATCCTGGGCTACATAGTGAGATTCTGTTTCAAAAACAAAAATCTGTGCTGGAGGATAAAGCTGGTGGTGAGTGACATAAAGGTCAGCTGTGAGCCTGGGTGGTAGCCTACACCTGTAATCTTGGCACTCAAGAGGTGGAGTTTGAAGCCAGCATGGCTTACATGGTATGAGGCCTTGTCTCAAAACAAAACAACAAAAAAGTTATTTGGTAAGATGCTTGGATAGACACAACATAGAAACAGAGCAGAATTCAATGAGTAGAATTTCTATAGCCAACACTGGGCTCCTGATTTGTGCCAGGCTCTGGGCTGGGTTTTAGAGGCTCAGAGAAAAGAGTAGGAGACTGCCTACTTTTCCATTTTTACTTGGCCTAGATCCTTGGGAAAGTTGTTATTGCCCAGAACCACAGCTTCCCCATTTCTGAGAAAGGAGTAATACCTTCCTGTCAGGTTGTACCTAGTAAATGATCTGTCACCTCAGTATTGTAAGCAGTCCATTGTATCCTAAAGCTGGGGAAAGTGACTGTGCCATCACTGTAAGAAGTTGCTTGGCAATGCAGAAGTGCTCTCTGGGAGATTTGTGGGTACAGGTGTGGGAAAGTAGGACAGGTTGGTGCCTCATTCTGCAGAGACTCTAGGAGGTAGAAGGTTTCCAGGAGGTAGCAAGTCCTTGAGGCAAGACTTGAAGCCAAGGGAAGGGTCAGGTGGCAAGGAAAGGGGGACGGGCATTCCAGACTTTCAGAAGTCTCTAAAAGGACGCCAGCGCTTTGCTAAAGCTGCAGAGGGAGGGGCAGAGAGACCTGCAGTTGAGTAAAATGGGCTTTGAAGAGAACGAAGTCTTTTTTCATTCAGATGAAGTCTCCAGAGTAAGAATAGGATTTTGGCTTGGCAGAGCATTTGCCTGTGGAGCTCAGTGTTGTGTTCTGTTGTACGGAATTCAGTGGATTCACCACCCCCTCCTACCCCATCCCCTTGTGGCGGGCTCTAAGTACACTCCCTGGAGTGTGGATCAATTAGTGATCAATTCCACTGACAGGGAAATGATCCCATTCCTTTCTGACTCTGAATATGAAACAATCAAGAATACCGCTGTGTACTCTGAGGGTGGGTAAATATCTTCCTACATCATGTTCAAGTGACTGGAGAGACTGGTCCTGTCCTAATGATAGGAAGAATGGAAAACCTAAGATGTAGGGTGTGTGTGTGGCAGAGAAATACATCATAGTGATGCTGATTCTACTAACTGCAAAGGTTTGTATAACAAATTAATTCAATTGTAAGTCTGCTGTAACCTGCAAATTCTTTTTTTTTTTTTAAGTCCTTGATTGGATGATTGGATCCAATGGCTTTAATTCAGCATTCAGGACTTTTTACTGTCTTCAAAAGGCATTGTGGTAAAAGAGATACCTCATTATGTCTCTGTCTGTTTCTCTGTCCCTCTCTCTCTCTCTCTCTCTCTCTCTCTCTTTTCTTTTAGGTAGGACTGGGGTGAACTTATGACTTTGGACTTGCAAAATAGGTGCTCTTCTACTTGAGCCACACCTCTTTTTTTCTTTCTTTTTAAGAGAGAAGTTCTCACTATGTAGTTTAGACTGGCCTTGGACTCAGTGTTGCCATAGTCTGCTGAGTGCTGGGATTGCAGGCCTGAGCTACAATATCCAGTTTATCATGTCCTTTAGTCATCAACTTTACAAGCCAGCAGAGTGGCAGGATAGAACACCTGCCTAGCAAGTGTGAGGCCCTGAGTTCGAAACCCCAATACCACACATACAAATAAAAAAAACCTGATCCCATAAAAAATAAAATATTTTGAAGTGGGTCGTTTCCCCCATTATATGCAGATGAGGAGATTGAAGCAATACAGAACTCATAGTTGGCAGATCTGGTGTGAACCCAAGCAACCTGATGTCATTGTAATCACCAAGCTAAAGTGGTCCCACTCCTGCTAATTTTGAAAAGTTGCTCTTCTTTTGGTGGTACTGGAGTTTGAATTCAGGGCCTCACACTTGCTAGGCAGGTGCTTTACCACTTGAGCCACTCTGCCAGCCCTTTTTTTTTGTGATGGGTTTTTTGAGATAGGGTCTCCCTGAAGTATTTGCCCAGGGCTGACTTCAAATCTCAATCCTCCTGAGCTAGGCTTGGAGGCAGAAATTATAGCATTATAGCAGAAATCAGTTTGAGTTCCTTAATTTCTTTGTGTTTTTTTGTGTTTTGTTTGTTTGGCAGGACTGGGGTTTGAACTCAGGGCTTCACGCTTGCAGAACAGGCACTCTACCACTTGAGCCACACCTCCAGTCCATTTTGCTTTGGTTATTTTGGACATAGGGTCTTGCAAACTATTTGCCTGGATTGGCTCAAACCATGATCCTCCCAAATAGCTAGGATTATAGGTGTGAGCCATTGGCACCTGACTTTTCTGTGAGTTTTAACATTCAATATTTAGGGATGAATGGATTAGGAAGAATCAAAATCCTTTGCCCGAAATTTACCCTAGATCAGTGATTGTCCAAGTGTTGCATCAGCATTACCTGAGAGCTTATTAGAAATAAACATTCTCACCCAGCCAAGATATGATGAGCCTGGTCTTCCTAATTTGAGGAGGGGGGGATCAAGTGGGACAATTACCACAGATCATTATGCCACATAATTACATCAGGGTGAGAATCAGGTAGGATTTTGTTTCCTACTTGGTAGGACATTCTGGTCTTATTAAACTAGCTGTCACATTGTTTATATGCTTATGAATGTATTGATTTGACTGTTACCACTAATAATAAAAAAAAGCAATCATTGTTGAGTGTGGTGGTATATGTCTGTAATCCCAGGTACTAGAGAGGTAAAGGTAGGAGGATCTCAGTCTGAGTCTAGCCTGGAAAAACTCACAAGATCCTATCTGAAACCGGATGCCAGTGGCTCACGACTATAATCCTGGCTACTCGGGAGGCAGAGATCAGGAGGATGGTGGTTTGAAGCCAGTCCCAAGCAAATAGTTTGTGAGACGGTATCTCGAAAATACCCAACACAAAAAGGGCTGGAGTGACTCAAGTGGTAGAGTGCCTGCCTAGTTAATATGAGGCCCTGAGTTCAAACCCCAGTACTGCCAAGAAAAAAAAATTTTTTTATCTGACAAACTAAAAAAGCAAAAGGACTTGGAGGTATGACTCAACTGGTAGAGTGCTGGCAAGCAGGATTGAGGCCCTCAGCTCAATCCCCACTACCAAAAAAAAAAAATCATTATAAGTTGATAGTATTTAATGATCCAAATAAATGAGATATTTTACATACTGTAATTTTTTCCATTTCGTCTCCCCTTTAAGTCACAGGGTAAATAATAATTGTGTCTCTTGGGCCTATTTTTCTAGGTTAAAAATGTGTCTGCAGGCACACAAGACATGCCTCCACCCCTGTCTGCCCCATCTGACTATGTGGACAGAGTTGACAGTTCAATGGCTTACTCCTCCAATGGCAAAGTGAATGGTCGCAAACAGTCGTATCCAGAATCTTCCTACAAATCAACACCACCGTACGTAGCTTAGCATCTCCCTTGGTTTGGCAGAATGAGTGTAAAAATGAGTATTTGCCTGTGTTTAAAATCAGTTGTGTCTGTGCTGGTCTCATATACACATACACACACACACACACTACTTTGCTTCCATTTTCTGCATGGGGAACAGGGAATGTTACTCTTTGTCCCCCTCCAATTTCTCCATACTTTTTATCTTGTTATACTAAGACAAAGACTTGGATTGGGGGGGGGTAGGGGGGTGGGTCCTCTTCCCCTTCTAAAATAACAATGTGTCATTTCACTTACCATTGAGTTGAAAGGCCAGATTCTTTTCACTCCAGGAATGTCATTCTGTGTGCTGCTCTGTCTTTCCGATTTTTAGTTTTGAAGTTTAGGTGAAGGTGAAAGGAAGTTACTGAGCAGAGGTAAGTGTGGTTCTCAGTCTCTCCTTTTGCCTGTAATTATTATATCTCACGAATAGGAGAAGACTGCATGTTGATTAACCCTATCCACATCCATCCCTGTTAAACTATAAAGCTTCATTTCAATTCCAGAATTCAGAATTTTGTTGCTGTAACAAGACACCCAGCCAGGCTAACTTCATAAAGAAAAGAGGTTTATTTAGCTCCCAGTTTTAGAAGCTCCAGGCCATCAGCTCCTGACATCAGCTGGGCCCTGGGATGACTTCATGATGGATGGCATCCAAGTGGCAAGGAGCTCAAGTGGAGGGAGAGATTACATCTCAGAACTGGGCGCCAACAAGCAGGGGTTGGGCTTACTTTTAAAAACTCTTCCTAAAGTACCTTAGTCCCCTTCAGTGGTCTAAAGGCCTCCTACTAGGTTTTGTTTCTTTTTTTTTTTTTTTTTTTTAGTGGTACTGAGTTTGGACTCGGGTTCACACTTGCTAGGCAGGCGCTCTACCACTTAAGCCATTCCATCAGCCCTAAGTCCTACCTCTTAAAACACCTCTACGACACCACCCATATCGCCACACTAAGGACCCAGCCCTCAACATATGTGTCCTTGGGGAATACACTCCAACCATATCCAAACCATAGCATCTGTGTCTCTTCTACAGCAATGTGGCTAGGTCCACATTGCTGGGGGATGGGAAATCTCCACCAGCACGTGCTATTTGTCCTTCACTTCCCACCTACCCCCATCCCAAAGTACTCACTATTTTGATGTTTATCACCATCTATTACTTTAGCCTGCCATTGGACTTGATATAAAATTGAATCATGTCAATTACTTTCATATCTGTTTCTTTTGTTTATCATAATGTCTTACACTTTACAATTTGAAGGCAGTTTTCTAATTAGAATTAATCCTGTATCAAGGATGCCAGAATTTAGCTGGCCACTCTATCCTTGCTAAGTGAATTGGGAAGAACCAGGTTAAGCACACTCCCTTATTGTCTTGTCCATACCTAGGGTGAATTAACCTTTGTAAATTAAGCAAGTTGAATGTTGCTGCCCTGCAGAGCACCTGCAAGGCCAAATGGGACTATTATTTGGTACCCGTAGGCTGGTATGATGATCTGTTAAGACCTGTAGGCAAGCTATAGGAATTACAGAAATCACTTTAAACTAGCTTAAGCAAAAAGAGGAATTCACTGGTTTGCATAAGGCCCAAAGGTGCAAGTAGCTTCAGGCATGGCATGATCCAGGGGACTGAGAAGACATCAGGGCTCTCAAATGCTACTACCTCTCATCTGTTAGTAAATTGATTTTATTATCTGGGTGGCAGTTCCCTGAGTTGCATCCATCTCCTAGCCCAAGGTTGAGAAAATCAAATTTCCCTTCCCCAAGCTTCTGTATCAAGAAGACTGTCATTGCGCCTCTGGGTCCTTGTCATCCCTGAGGCCAGGAAGAAGTTCTCTGATTGTCCAGGATTAGATATGCCCTCCAGTAATTGAGCAGTTCTAAAACACCATGTACCTAATGAACATCACCCTGACAGTTGTGCCACTGATGTTGGTCACATCGTTTATCTGCCTTCACTGATACTGTGTCATCAGAAAAAGAGGATCCTTGTGCATCTATTTTCAGTTCAGTAATCATCTTAACCATTTGTCATTTGTACAAGACTCTGGGCCAAGTGCTCCTGGGAACACCAAGTTCACGTTCTCAGAGTTTGCAAAGCAAAGGTAGGAGAACGTCCACAACAACTTCACTGAAAGTCCAGCCATGACAGAGCGACAAAGGCATGTGAGAGAATGAGGGTGAAATCAAAGGACAGGGTGACCTTCCAGGGGAGGCCAAGTGAGGCTGAGGATGCCTGTCTGTGAGTGAAAAGAGGTGTATTACCTCTTCTGGGTTGTACATATTTTGCCCTCATAGGACTTGTCTCTAAAAAGTAGGTTTGAAGGTTATTGAAGTCTCAATAATTCTTAATAATAGTTCTCACATAGTTCTTAATTTATAAAAGTTCTCTTGCTAAGCGTTTTGTTTTTAGCTTTCACACTAGATCAAGTATGTTACTGGGTAGTGTTTTAATGATTGCAGAGAGAGGTGGAGAACTTCCAAGGTAAACATTTGTAATGCTAATACCTAATATCATAAAATTATGGCAGGAGGCTGCCTTTGCTTCCCTCTACCCCATCTTCTAGTTTCGCTTGTCCTTTAACTCTCTCCCTTTTTAGTCCCTACCCCTCGAATAGTCCCACTGCATTAAGAAGGTTTTGTTTTGCTACTTCAAAGCAAGAAGCAGTCACTGGCAGTTTGTGTCTGAGACTTGTTAATCATTGACTCGTGGAGAAAGTCACACTTTTCCTCTATTAGAAGTAGCATTACCATAGTGCACAGAGTCACATTACCTGAATAAATTGGGAAAGCAGACATCAATACCACTGCCATCTGCAATTACACGCACATTCCCCAGAACCTTAGCAGTCCGCAAGGAAATAAGCGACTAGAAATGCAGGCGCCTGACCACAGTGAGAAACAAGTGGCTCTGGATCACCTAGAAAACAGTAATCCTGCTGGAAAAGCTCACGATTATGGCTCCTGGAAGTTAGGAGCAGAAGGAAGAAAAGAAAGCATCAGACATTTTTAATAGTTGATTTGAACAGCAAGACCAATACTTAGAAAGTCTGGCTCTTTTCTTTGGTCTTTTCATTCCTGCTCTTGCCCTTTTAGTACAAAGGAAAGTAAAACTGTGTTTCTGTTACTCAGAAGAATTTTGCACTTGTGCCAATTCGTGGTGCTTTATTCCCAAGCTAGCCTTTGTTTTCATGCTTATGGCAGGAACATTACACACAATTGAAAGTCTGATGCAACATGAAATAATTACATTAGAAAAAGTGTTATGATAACCCTCTATTCATTCTACATGGTTACAAGTTTAGCATAGTTAATTTTTAAAGACTGCTTACTGGGTGGGGTGCTGGTGGCTTACTCATATATATAATCCTAGCTACTCAGGAGGCAGAATTCCGGAGGATCTCAGTTTGAAGCCAGCCTGGGCAAATAGTTCCTAATATCCTATCTCGAAATACCCTTCACAAAAAAAGGCTGGTGGAGTGGCTCAAGGTATAGTCCCTGAGTTCAAGCCCCAGTACTGCCAAAAAAAAAAAAAAAGCTTAATGGTTTCTTTTTCTTTTTTTGGAGGGAGGAGGTTAAGACAGGGTCTCTCTATGAAGCCAGCTAGCCTTGACCTCGTGATCCTCCTGCCCAAGCCTCCTGAATGCTGGGATACATGTACCACCACACCTGGCACCATGCCTGGTTTTTAATGAAATCTTTAATTCAGTACAAAATAAAGCTTCTTAGTTTTTTAGTTTAGATGTTATTTTTAGTTTTTCAAAGTTTTATCTCTAAAAGAGAATCTATATCTGGTAGTATAAAACTATTATTACAGCATGCTTATCTCAGAGAGTTAGATAGGCTGTGTGTTCTTCCCCACGCAGCATTCCCTGGAACTGGAAGAACCTGTAGAAAAGAATCGTAATCATTATTTTCCTGACAGCCTTTTGTATAAGTCTGCACAGGGCAGATAAACACCTCTCATAGCTTAGCCTGAACTTCCTAAAAGGAAATCTGAGATCCATTTAGCTTAGAGGTTTAGAAATGGGCCCCTCAATCAGAGCTGTAAAGCTACTGGTGTGTATCGGAAGACTGAGCTGGTGCCAAACCAAATTCAGGAAACTGGGCCTCTGCTCAGTGTGGCGCATAGGAACTCCTCCAGTGACTGCCCCTGCGTGCTGATGTCACTTGGGGCTTGTAATCGCTGCTCTTTGTGGTTGCAGTGTGCTGTCAGAGGCCTGGTGTGCTCAGTGGTCACTCAACAATGACCTGTGTTTTTATTAGGGTGCCCGAAGTGGCCCACGAGCTTCCCCTGACTTCACCTGTGGACGACTTCAGGCAGTCTCATTACAGCATCAGTGGTAACTTAGAGATGCCTTCAAAAAGTGCTCCCATGAAGGGACGAGCAGGAATGTCAAAGAAAGCCGAGCAAGACCACTATGAGACGGACTACACGACGGGCGGCGAGTCCTGCGATGAGCTGGAAGAAGACTGGATCAGGTAGCACACTCTGGTTATCCATGTGGCCTGCCAGGTTTGCAGCTGTTGCCTCTGAAACTGGGCACATGGTGCCATTTCATTCTTCGCCAGCTAGGATAGGAGACAGCTTTTTGGATTGTGTCGTGTTTTTCTTTGGTCCCTTTTTAATGAAGACTTAAGTGGAAGTGAGCTGTTTGGCTCTCACTGTGTCATAACACATTTTCACATCCTCCACGCAGTGACTGTGAGCTCTGCCAGTCACCTAAGAAAAGCTTTTCAAATAAGTAAAATGCATGTATTGAGGAATTGGGTTAACTGATGATAAAATTCCCAGATCAGTGTGCGATGGCTTTTCTTTGGCAATTACCTTTAAGTTAAGCTTTCATGATAAGATCATTGTTTCTTTTAAAGTTCAAAGAATTCTGGGAAACAGTTTCATAAACAGTGGAGGTAACAGTTTAGTGTTCTGGCCAAGGCTGTGGCTAAGCTGCTCTGGGTCAACGGTGGCTTCTGGTTCATCATCACCAAATACACGTGGGTGTGATGGAAGCCTTTTCCTTGCCGAGTGTTGTGAGAATGACAACACACATCAGAGATACTAGTGGTATGAATGGTAGTTAATCAAAACATGGCTTCTCCAGGCTTCAGGAAGGGTGGTGAGACATGAGGAGTTTGAAGTCCCCTACTCACTCATGATTCTGATGCCTTATTTGCCTTCCCCATGTGAGGTTTTTGACCCTGGTTTAACCAAAAAACATTTGCCTAACTTGTAACATGGGAGATTTCACTAAAAATTTTGGTAAATCCAAATTTTTATTTCCCTTTTGATTAAATATTCCTTTCTATTAAATCTAAAGTTTGAAATTCCATATTACTATCAAGCTTCTTAGTCCTGTAAAACAATTCAGTGTTATCTCAGTGGGTGGTCTGTCAATAGCGCCATCTCCATATGCAGGCAATGGCTGGTATATTCAGACACAAGTGTTTCTTCCTCATACTTAAATCAGCTACAGGCTTATTTCTACAATGAGCATATGTTTTCATATGTGTACTATTTTTTGGGGGGCTGGACATTGAACCCAGGGTGTTGCACAGGTTAAGCATGCACGCTAGCACCAAGCTACACCTGTAACCACTGTGCGTACATTTTTAATGTCTACTTCCATAATGAGAGGAAAAAATAAGCCAAGTTTTTCCACCTAGCAAAAACAAGACCAAAAGTAAATAAGACCGTCTGAAGACTGTAGGTGGTAGGAAACAGCCACTCCCAGCCAGCTGCTCTGCACCACAGTGATCAAAACAGGCTTTGTGTTCCAGAATTCATTGTAATACTTTAAACCAAGCGTCCCATTATCATATGGGATTCTATATTGAGAATAAATGCATTCCCACCACTTGAACCTAAACTTCATAAATGATATTCAACATCATTTATAAAAATGATGAGAGATAGTTTTAAAAAAACCATGAGTAGTAATATAAAAAGATAAAAAGTGGTTTATCATTTTTTTTGTTTGTTTGTGGTTCTGGGCTCAAACCCAGCACCTTGTGCATGCTAGGCAAATGCTGTACCATTGAGCTATATTTCCATCCTTGGTTTTTTTGAGACAGAATCTCACTATGAAGCCCAGGTTGGCCTCAAACTCAAGATTTTCCTGCCTCAGCCTCCTGGGTGCTGGGATTACAGGCATGAACCATCACTCCTGCCACAGTGTAATTTTTTTTTTTTAACTTTTTGTGGTACTTGGAATTGAACCCACTGCCTCACTCATGTTAGGCAAGCACTCTACCAGTCCAGTCCTTTTGTTTGTATTTTATTTTGAGGTAGGGTCTCACTAACTTTCCCCAGTCTAGCCTTGAACTCGTGATCCTCCTGCCTCCATCCACCTTCTTGGTAGCTGGGATTCTAGGCATGTGTCACCATGCCCAGCTAATCATTCTTTTTTTTTTTTTTTTTCTTTTAACAAGGCTTTGCCCTTTCCAGGCAGGTATTCTGCCACTTGAGCCATTCCACCAGACTTTTTTTGTGTTGGGTATTTTTGAGGTAAGGTTTCACTTTTTTTTTTTTTTTTTGCCTGAGTTGGCCTCAAACCTCTATCCTCTTGATTTCTGTCTCTCTAGTATCTAGGATTATAGACATAAGCCATCGGTGCCTGGCCCAGCCAATAATTCTTAATAGAAAGTTTTTGTATCCCACTTTCCTCTCCACATACAAAACAGAAAACAAAAGTATGTGTTTCTGCATGTCCTACCAGCTTTACTATCTTTGAGGAAGAATTAATTTTATGACTGTAAGGATATATATGTAGTCACTTTCTCTCTCAATCTGTAGGGGATACCCACCTATCACCTCCGATCACCAAAGACAACTCTACAAGAGAAATTTTGACACTGGCCTCCAGGAATACAAGAGCTTACAAACAGAACTTGATGAGGTCAATAAAGAACTCTCTCGTCTAGATAAAGAACTGGATGACTACAGAGAAGAAAGTGAAGAGTACATGGTAAATTCAAACTGCTGTTCATACTTATCACATAGAATTTGACCTCTAATCTATGGAGGTACAGCATCCTTTGTACTAGAACTGCTAGAAATTTAGTTTAGTTTGTTTTTTGGCAGTATTAGGGTTTGAACTCAGGGCCTCATCTTGCTAGGCAGGCACTCTACCTCTTGAGCCAGTTCTTCAGTTTTGGATGAAAGTGTTTTTCAAATTATAGACTGTACTAATGTAGATAAGAATTACAAAGCAATGATCTGTCTCTATACATACTACTCTTCCTATTTAAAAGAAAATAGCTTTATTATTTTTTCTATTTAGAAGAACAACTCATTCTTTCTGTAAAAATCTCAATACAGTTTTGTTTTTTGTTTGTTTTTGGAGTACTGGGGTTTGAACTCAGGACTTACACCTTGAGCCACTCCACCACCCGTTTTTTTGTGATGGGTTTTTTTCCAGATATGGTCTCGAGAACTATTTGCCCGGGCTAGCCTCAAACCTTGATCCTCCTGAGTAGGATTACAGGCATGAGCCACTCACACTGGCTCTCAACAGAGATTTATATACAGAAAAAGTATGTCACTTTAAATTCTACTACCAAAAAATCCTCGTCACCTAAATACGAGTTAGAACATTCTCCCCATGCAAGAGTGCACATAGTTTCCTCAACAAGGAATTATCTTACTTTTTTCTTTTTTTTTTTTTTTAACATCCTTCCTCCTTTTTCACTCAACAATATTTTTTGGTTACCTGTTTTTCTTTGTGGTCACCGGGCTAGGGTAGTATTTGTCCATGTAAAGTTACTTTTGGAGGGGGTTCCTATGGGTTGCACTCAGGGCTTCACACTTGTGAGGCGGGCACTCTACCATTTAAGCCATGCCTCTAGTCCTTTTTAGCTCTGGTTATTTTTAAGATAGGGTCTTACTTTTTGCCCAGGCCAACCTGGACTATGATTCTATTTTATGACAACCAGACAACACCATGTCCAGTCTTTTTCCATTGAGATGGAGTCTTGCAAACTTTTTTTGCTCAGACTGGCCTGAAAATGTGATCCTCCTGATCTCAATCTTCCCTGTAGCTTGGGATGACAGGCACACACCACCATGCCCAGCTATTGGTTAAGATGGGTCTCACCAACTTTGTACAGGTCTGGCCTTGAACTGCAATCCTTATAAACTCAACCTCTGAAATAGCTAGGATTGCAGGCACAAGCCAATGGTCCTTGGTTATGTGACAACCATTCTGGGAAATATTTGTGTGGGTTTTTTTTGTTCGTTTGGTAATCCTGGGGTTTGCTCTACTGCTTTTAGCCATGCCTCTAACATTTTTAAAATCTACCCTTTTCATGCTTTGTTTTGTGTACATTCTAAAATTTTTACAGATATGTGACCCTTTAAAGAGAGCTTAGTATCTTTTTACCAAATGTTTATTTCTTGTTGACTTATTTAATCAATCATTGATGTAAGTATGAACCGACTTATGAGTGTCTATTATACTTTGAGTTATATTTCAATACTACTGAAATTGTTCTAGCTTTTTTTTTTTCCCTCTGATCTGTGCCTCCAGCCCTCACATTGTTCTAGCTTTGACTGTCTCCCATGTTCCTTTAAAATGCCTTCATCTCAGGACTGGAGGTTCAAGTGGTAGGGCACTTACCTATATACACAAATACCTACATGTATACACAAATAAATGTGTGTGTGTAAAAATAGATATACCATTTTCAATTTTACGGTTCTCCTCTAATTAAGAGTATAATCCTCTGTGAAGAGGCATTCAAGTATGTCTTCCCTACCCAGTCGTACCTGTAAGACACTGACAAGCTTTTAGGTTTTGTGCTTTTGTCTGCTCATCCAGCTAAAACATGCCAGAATGCAGACTTGTTAATCAGAGAGTAAAGTGCATTTGAGCTTTTGTCACAGACTGCCCTCCAGGATTATACTAACTGCATTCCCCCAGAAATGCACTAGAGGGTTCATTTTACCCACCTGTCACTAGTGCCTGAAAACTGTTTCAAATGTTAGTAGGGTAAACTTTTTCCACAACTGTGTATGTTTATTGGTACTGCATATTCATTTTATTAAATACTTTTTGCAGTTTTCCAAGAGGTGATCTGCTTTTTCAGTTTTGAAGTATTTGCTTGTTACAGTTCTTGAGTTAGCTATTGTTTTAGGTTCCTATATGGTGTTCTCATAAAGCTTTCTCAATTTAATTAACATTGTCGATCACGTATTGTTTCTTTGATAAAGTGGAAGTTCTGAAGTTAGAAAGATATACAATTTTGTGTCCCTCTCCCCAGCGAGCTTGTATTGTAAGAGAAACTGACGTGAACCTGAGAGCATGTGGCTGATGCTGATACTACGTGTGGAAGGCACTGGCTAACTTAAATGCTCAGAGAAGGAGCTTTCAGTTCTGCTGAGGCCTGGAGAGTTTAGGAGGCTCACGGAGTGGTGACTGCTTAGAATTCTCCAGCTAGGATGGAGTGGTGGGCAGGATTACGTCCATAAGGAAATCTTGTCGTAGTAACATGCCTGATTTTTTAAAGGAATTGCTATTGGTTATTGGTGGGCGCTCCCACAGGGAAGACAAGGTGAGTGGAGAAGTTGATGGGGAGCGCTGATCTGTTTTATAGTGGGGCATAGCCAGATCACATCTTACTTTACAAGAGACTGTTCTTTTCTTTTTTTTGGCATTACTGAAGTTTGAACTCAGGGCCTCATGCCTGCTCTGCAGGCACTCTTCCATTTGAGCCACTCTACCAGCCCTACAAAAGACTTTTCTTTTGTCATCATGGCACATCTGCTGGCCTGGGAAAGAGATGAGAAATTTGTGAAGGGTTTTTTTTCAGATAGGGTCTGGTGAACTATTTACCCAGGCTAGCTTCAAATCACAGTTCTCCTGAACTCTGCCTCCTGAAGCTAGGATTATAGGCGTGAGCCACCGCACCTGGCTCAGTGATGTCTCTTTACTGGATTCCTTGAGGTCTTTGGCTGACCATAGAGTTTTAAGAGCTTTTAAGTCTTGATCACGTTAATGCCCTGTATTTTTATCATAAGCTGTCTTTTTTAGCTTCAGATGGTAACACCAAGAATGTTATTTTTGAGAGAAAATGCCACGCTAAACCCATTCTCTTGTGTTTCTCTTTAATAGGCTGCTGCTGATGAATACAATAGACTGAAGCAAGTTAAGAGAGTAAGTATGCCGGATGGTAAGATTCTTCTGGGAAGGACTTTTCTATTGTGAGATTTTCATTTAACCTTTAGGTTGACTGGGAGTACCTTATTTGCACACATGCACAGGCCTGTAATTTCAATATGAACGCGATAGTAGAAATTAGAACTTTATTTTCAGCTACAGTCTACACTAATTTATAAAAAACGTGTTTTGCAGGGGGTATTGGGGCTTGAACTCTGGGCTGGGCAGGAACTCTATCACTTGAGCCATGCCTCCAGCCTTTTTTGCTTTGCATAAATAGGTCTCATATTTATGCCTGTGCTGGCCTGGAATCAGATCCTCCTATTCACACTTCTGACATGGATGTAGTTAGTATGACAGGCACATGCCACTGCACCCAGCTTTTATTGGTTGAGATGGGATCTCACTAACTTTTTGCCTGAGCTGGCCTCGAACCATGACCCTTCTGGTCTCTGCCTCCTGAGTAGCTTGGATTATAGGCATGAGCTACTGCACTCAGCCTGAAAACTTTTTCTTAAGTATACATACAGATAAGTGTACAACTTGATACATTTTCACCACGCACCTCTACATCTGGCACCCAGATCAAGAAATACATTTCCCAGTGCACTTGACAAATCCCCTTCCCTTCCAGTTCCTCACACTCCCCCTAACATCATAAATTAGTTTTGCCTATAATTAACCTTATATAAGTGGAATCATACTGTAAATATTTTGTGTGTGATTTCTTTTGCGCAGTATATTTTTGGCAGTGCTGGGGTTTAAACTCAGGGCCTTAGACCTGTTAGGCAGGTGCTCTACCACTTTAGTCACCCTGCCAGCCTTTTTTTTTTTTATATTGGGTGGTTTTTGAGACAGGGTTTTTTTTTTTTTTTTTTTTTTTCGTGGTGGTACTGGGGTTTGAACTTAGAACCTCACATGTGCTGGGCAGGCACTCTACCTCTTCAGCCATTCTCCCAGTCCTGAGACAGGGTTTTGAGAACTATTTGCCCAGGCTTGCTTTGAACGATGATCCTCCTGATCTCTGCCTCCCAAGTAGCTAGGATTACAGGTGTGAGTCACTAGCACCAGCCTCTTTTGCTCAGTATTATTTTTGTAAGATTCATGCATGTTTTGGCCAGTAGTTGTGGTTCATTTACTTTTATTACCGTGCAGTATTTTGTCTTTAACTAAGACATAACTTATTCACCTATGCTTATGGCTTTTTTTTGGCAGTACTGGGGTTTGAGTTCAGGGCCTTATGCAGGTGCTCTTACTGCTTGAGTCACTCCACCAGCCCTTTTTTATGTTGGGTATTTTCGAGATAGGGGCTTGAGAACTATTTGCCTTGGTTGGCTGTGAGCCACCCAGTTCATGGACATTTGGTTCCTCAATTTTTGGCTTTTCAAATAATGCAGCATCAAGTATTTTTGTAAATGTGCACACATTCGATAGGTGTGTGCTTAGGAAAGAAACTGCAGGACCATTGAGCATGTGTACATACAGCCTAGGTTGACCCCTTCAGATGGCTTTCCAGAGTGAGCAATGCAGACTCCTGTTGCTCTCTGTCCTTGGCATTATCAAGCATTATTGACTTAAAGCATTTGTTGTTTTAAAAACTTCATATTAAAATTTTTGTAAATTACAAAGCATCAAAGCAGTAGCTGGGCACAGTTGTTCATGACTGTAATTCCAGCTACTTGGGATGGAGAAGTAGAAGGATGACAGTCCAAGGCCAGCCTGGGCAAAAGCATGAGTCCCTACCTGAGAAACAAACTAAAAGAAAGTAAAAGGAGTGGAGGTGTGGCTCAAGTGGTTGAATTCCTTAGTGAACTCTAGGCCCATAGTTCAATCCCCAGAACCACCAAAAAAAAAAAAGGTAAATAGTAAAACATCCTGTCTGTCTTAATCCCCTGTTCACAGTTTCCCTGTCCCTAGCTGACTGATACAACAAGTTTCTTGTTTTACTGATTTTTTTTTTTAAGATGATGAGTTAACAAAAAACCCAGTAACTTTTCTTGGCAATTTAATAATTTTTAGAAATCAGTATGTCTTTAGTAAAATTCAAGCTAGAATATCTGATTGAGTCCAGAGAACCAGCTGCCTATGTGGTTAGTGATACTACCAAAAACCTTACGTGTATTTATTTAACACGAAGCAATTCTGTATGACTAATATTCCATTTGTTATTCACCTCTGCTTTCTCAGCAGACCTTCTTTTCATTTGTTGAATTTACGTGATTCATTTTCTCCCTTGTAGTCTGCAGATTATAAAAATAAGAAGAATTATTGCAAGCAGCTGAAGAGCAAATTGTCACACATCAAGAAGATGGTTGGAGACTATGACAGACGGAAAACATAGAAAGCTGATGGCACACTGCTGGACTATTTAGGGAGTACCTTTCTGAAGTCTCAGAAGGCACACTGACTTTGGACTCCCACCTGGGAAGCCAAACCTTTGTGATCATTACGAGGTTTTGGTAGCTTTAATATCATCAGTTTCATATCATCAGTATTTTGAAGCATTTTATAAGTAGCTTTTGATAATCAACTGGGTTGAACACTCCAATTACGGATTTTATTGTTTAGACACTGGTTCTTGTATTAACAATGAAATGCTGTTGTAAGTTTTTAAACAATATAGGAAGGTCTGGGTGTTGACCATGCTGTGAACTTTCAGACAGTGATGTTGGCTTTTTTTGTTGTTGTTGGTGGTTTTTTTGGAGGCACTGGGTTTGAACTCAAGGCTTCATGCTTGCTAGGCAGGTGCTCTACTACTTGAGCCACTCTGCCAGCCAGACAGTGATGTCAGGACACCGTTAGGTGGTCTCATTTAATCCTCTCCACAGGTAACTTTATAATCATTTCTTTTCAGATAAGGAAACTGGGTCCCTGCAGTGAAGTCTCCAAAGTGAAACTGCATGTTTCTCAGCTTGCAGTTTTGGTTAAGTCTGTTTTATTATTCCACTAACTATAAAGCCCTGCCTTTTATATTTAGCTATTGTGTAGTACCGTGTTCTACCAAACTACCAATGGATTTTTTTTTTCTGTTATGTAAATGGTTAAAGAGGGGTGTTTTCTTTTTTGCCTCATGTTTTCCTAATAATAAAGTTCATGTAAAATTAATAAATGTGTGAATTTTAAAGATTGTAAATATGCATTACTTTTTAAAAATCAACATTTAAACCTGTGGTTAGAATTTTGTGTATTTTTAAATACTTTTTATCTTTTATGGTTTACCTATATTTTTTATAACCAACTGGACCTTTTCACTATATCAGAGAAATTATGTTTATAATTATGGCTTGAATTATATCTCACAGGAATATTCAAGTTCCATACTTATTTCATAAGGTATTAAACCTGGAATTGTCTTTCTAGAATAGACCTGTTTGACATCATTTTTGCTGTTAATGCCAAGCTGTGGAAACTACACTCAGGCATTGTCTCTGGTGTTTGAAATTTAGGGTGCTGTGCTAGTTGGTAATTTCCCAGCCCTTTGGTGTCTGGAACTATTAGAACACCAAATTATTCAAGTAGAGTCCTTAATCTCTCATTGCTCTTTTTAAAAATAATTTAAATTCTTGGGCAGGAGTTGTAGCTCAAGTGGTAGAGCTGCTGCCTGGCAAGCATAAGGCCCTGAGTTCAAACCCCAGTACCTCCAAAAAAGAAGAAAATTCTTGTTAGTAAAGTAAAATTAGTTAATACTGTGCTAACCAAGGTGTTTATCTTTATCCATCTCAAATTTTTTTTCTGGAAATCTTTTGAAGAATAATCTGTAGTATGCAATTCAGACACTGAAGTACATAATTTTCTACATAAAATTTCAAATTATTTCCAAAGGTAAACTTTTAAATAATGTTTCCATGTAACATTGATTCATTTCTTCAAATTGAAGAAATTTTTAATTTTCTACATACTGCACATAATGCAAAAGGTATTTTCATGGCTTTTGGCCTCACCTCAAATGGGATCTCTTGAGCACTTCCACCAATTTTTATGTGTTAAATTTTTAAGTCTTTGTTCTTGAAAGTCTTCTACTTTTTTCTTTTAAGATAGGTTTTCAATATGTAGCCTGGTCTAAAACTTGTGATCCTCCAGCCTCAGGAGTGCTGGGATTAGAGATGTTCTCTACCACACCCAGCATATACTTAGTTATGAAGGCAGATCTACCAGTGTTCTCACAAATACTTCACTAAATGCAGAAAAAGAAATAAGAAGAGTTGTAAAATTATGAAATTTTGTAATATTGTAAAATTGTGGCATAATATTTGACTTTGAAATAAAAAAATAAATTTTCAAATGTGGTATTTACCACTTCAGGAAGCCACGATCTGGGTTTTCTTTTGGTGCCGGCGTTGACTAGTTCAAAGTTACTTTGAGGTGGCTATAACTCAGGCAGCTTCCTTGTCTGGAAAATGAGAGGTTTAGGTTAAATTTCAAAGGTCTCTTCCATTCTGACCTTCTGTGGTTCTTATGTCTGCCTTCTGCTTTCTGCTAATTAACTCTTGTTCTAAGAAATTGCTTGTGAAAACAGCCATCTTATAAGAGTTCTCTGTATAGAGTAATACCCTATATGTGTGCTTATTGTATTAAAAATAGGGAGAATCAATGTTTTCATTTCATTTTTGAAAAATTTAAAGAAATACAGATTATAAACTACATGGACTCACAACCCAAAAATAACAGGTGATAATTTTTTGTCTTATGTGTTTTATATTGTTTTGAAATAAAGCCTAGTATTTATAGTTAATACTATATATGCACACACATAAAATCTCAGTCTTCACAACAATCTTTTAACATATAACCAGTCTCATTTTATAGATAAGAAAACCAATAATTTGATGCCTTAACTGGCCCATTGTTACACACTAGCAAGTCATAAAATACAAATGGAATGTTGCTCAGTTGGATTGCTAAATTCTATGCTGTCATTCTGGATTGACTTTGTTAATTAATGGATTGGCTAATGTAGCATTTCTGTGTCTGATGTTAATAAAGCATCCTATTTTGAATGTACCTGAACTCCTTTTAACTAACATAAAATGGTTCATCTGATGGATCAGTGAAGACCTAAATGGGCATGCTCAGGTAGAGTGATCCAGGGACTCTGGCTTCAGTTGGGGTGTGGGAGTTCCTCCAACAAAGTCATGCTCCCTACCTTAGTGTCAGGGTGGAAATGTCTTGTCTGGATTTTTTCAAAGTCTCACCTGAAGGAACCAGAATTCATACTTGATCTGCTGCTCATGACTCTACTACCCTATCCCATGCTATCAGTTTTCTGAAAGGACAAACTACAAAGGGGACTACAATATCCCTCATGTGTTTTGTGTTTTTGAGACAGGGTCTTGCTATGAAGCTCAGGTTGGCTGCAAACTTGCAGTCCTCCTCCTGCCTCACACTCTTGAGTGCTGGGATTGCAGGTGTGTGCCACCACACCTGGCTATCCTCGTGTGTTTTATATTGTTAACATTTCTTCTAATGGGAGGAAACATGCATAAAAACCTAAATAATCTGGATATGTTTTAGATAATACTGTGTTAGTAAATTGTAATAATGCCCCTTTGGAATTAGAAAAAGAAGATGGATATAGATCCAGAATGTCTGTATATGACTACACCAAAATGTGGTAGGCCACCCCTCAAAAAAAAATTTCCAGTTGTTTCTACAGAATCATCTTGCTGTTGCCTGTATATGTTATATGATCCTTTTTTATTTTTATTTATTTTTTTGCAGTTCTGGGTCTCCTACTTGCTAAGCAGGCACTCCTCTACACTTGAGCCACTCCTTCAGCTGAGTTTGTATTGGGTATTTTCGAGATAGGGGCTCACAAACTATTTGCTTAGGCTGGCTTTGAACTGCATTCCTCCTGATCTCTTGCCTCCTGAGTACTTAGGATTATAGGTGTGAGCCACCAGCCACAGTACTTTTTTTTGGACAGTACTGGGGTTTGAACTTAGGTTTGAACTCTTAGTTTACTTGAACTATTTGCCCAGGCTGGCTTCAAACTGCAATCCTCCTGATCTCTGCCTCCTGAGCAGATTATAGCATAAGCCACCAGAGCCTAGTTTACAATCCTATTCTTGCTTTCCTCTCCAACAGTTACTTGAAACTTAGAAAATTACTTAACTTTTCTGTACCTTAGCTTTTTGTATCTGTAAAAGATATTTGTGTTCAATCCTATTTGCTTGGTCTGTGTTGGGTATAGTTTTAAATTCTTTAAATCTAGGCAGATAATGCATTAGACTTGACATTATGACTATTTGTAGATGTTGAATAAATGCTTTGGAGGCTAGAACAAATACAGTGTCCACATCAAGATCATTATTTCATACTGTCACAGTCAGCTTTGCGTGTGTGTGTGTGTGTTGCTGGCCTTAACATGTTTTGAATTGGGTCTTGGTTATGCCCAAGCTGACTTGGACCTCAATTCTTTTATTTATTTATACTTCCCACATAGCTGGAATGACTGGCATGCACCACCACACCCAGCTTTTATTGGCTGAGATGGGGTCTCGCTGTTTGCCAGGGCTGATCTCAAAACATGATCCTCCTAATCACCACCTCCCAAGTAGCTAGAACTATTGGTGTGAGACACTGTACCTGGCCTATTTTTGAGGCAGTGTCTCACTATGTAGCCCAGTCTAGCCTTGAACTTGAGATCCTCCTGCCTCAGCTTCCGTGTATCTGGGAATTATAAGTGACCACCATTGTACCTAGAAAATGGTGGGTTTTGTTGTTTTTTTCCCGTGCTGGGCAAAAAAAATCACCTATATCCCCAGACCTGGAAGTTTTTTAAGTGAGTGATTCCCTGGAATAGTTTTCATCTAAACAGTCCACCTCTCCCTGTCTTTCATGTTAAGTATTTTTTTGTGTTTCAGTTAGATTCCACTGTTTGGATTGTATGTGATTTCCCAACTCTGGATTATGTCCAGCCATCATGGGCACAGAACAGATTCTTCCATCCTGTATTGTTTAGTTTCTCCTGGCCGGTTCATCAAAAGCTGAAACCAAAGTTTTAGGTCCCAGGCCCAAACTCCTGGGATTTCACATGTCAGGTCCAGCCACTTACCTGTATATATCAAATACAGAGATTCATGAAGAGCAGAGAAAGGAGGTTTATTTCTTGGCACAGGAGCCATGAGAAGATAGCACTGTAGTCTATCTTCAGCCATCTTCGGGGTACAGACATTGGAGGGGGCGCTGTTTTCTCACTCCCTCCTTTGTTAGAGTGAGCTTTCTCTCCCTCCTGGTTATTACTGAACCTAACTGGGGGTGACTGGAGATTCAGAAAAGACACAGGATACAGGATAGACAGAAAGTGGGGTGAGGTGTGTTGGGCACTAGGCTGGAGGTGCACAACCCTCATTGCTTCTTTTCTCTATCTTGATTCTTTAAGGCTTTACTCCTTTGCAGTTCTTTAAAACCTTATTTCTAAAGCCTTCTTCAAAACCTTGCTTAAAACCTCTTTCCTTAGACTCACACTATCCCATGTTTTCTTTTAGCTGTTAATCTCAAAGTCTTTACCCCCAGTCTTGCACTGTCCTATCTCTATTTAGCTTTCCTAAAGCCTCGGTGCTCAGACTTGCAAACAACAGCAGCACCTACAAACTGCATATGCATAACTCTTAAAGTCTCAGTCCTTAGACTTGCACTGTGAAGTTCTTTCTTTGGCTTTTCTTTAGCTTAGCTTTAATAAGGCCTATGTTAAAGTTCTTGGAGCAGACTTTCTATCAACCTCTCCTTAGCCATTCTTTTCCCTTCAGCAATTTCCCTTTAGCAATTCTTTTCCCTTCCAAAAGCTTCCCACACCAAAAAGGCAAAAGCAAAAGGCAAAGGCAAAAAGCCCCTCTTCCTCCTTCAGGGGTCTTTTATAAACAGTGGTAAACAGGGTGGAGCAGAGGGTCTCGGGGAGGGGCATGACATAACAGGAGAAACCTGCATTCCTGCTTCTCTGAATGCAAACACTTTAGGAGAAACAGCTGGTCTGCTTCCCGGGCTGTGCCAATCTCAGAAAAGCAGGGGAGCCACATCTCGCCGTGCTTGTGTCCAGTTCTCATAGGCTTCCATAATCCACTCTCCACAAGACATGAGCTCTATCTTTATACCTAGGAAGAATTAGGGCAAGGGGAGAAGGGAATGCATAATTAAACAGTCCCAATTACAGGTGTGATCTGATTGTCAGTACCTTGGTTGCTATCACTGTCATCACTTGAGGAGAGCAATCTGGTTCCCATAAGATGATCATTCCTGCTCCAGGGTGCCAGTGATGATTCCAGCTCTCTGGTGATTGCCCTTATTTCATGTGATCTGCTCTGTGAAACTCAACTGTGGCTTGAAGGCAGATTCAGTCCCTTGTCATAAAGATGTTATCCATCAGTCCTATCCTTCCTGGATCCCAGGGTGACTGAAAAGTGAGTGGCTTAGTGCAAAGACAAATAAAAAATGGAGGCAGAGATGCTGGGCTTTTCTCCTACCCTCAGTTAATTTATGGGCCCAAATAAGGGAGATTCTCAGCAAAAGCAGCTTTTAAGCACCTGTGACAGTTTTAGAAATTGATAAACATTTGGCTAGTTTAATTTCTTTGTTCTGCTACTTTTTATACAATTAGAATATTAGTCATGATGCTAGAGATTACCATTGATTTACGTATATTTTGATTTGCTTTAGTACCCTTCCCAGTTTAGTCTTAAGATCTATGTCAAATTTACATAGAAGTCTGATGGACTGGCTCCAGTGGTAAGAGCACCTGCCTAGCAAGAGTGAAGCTCTAAGTTCAAACTCCAGTACTGCCAAAAAAATCTACATAGAACAAAAGCCACCATTGGAAAAAATACCTGAATGTTGGTTTCCTGAATGTATCAGCCTCCTCTTCAGAAACATGCTTTAATTTTTACTTATTGTGAGTATCCTTGTTCTTTTGCCAATTTTCCTTTAAAAAGTTTTCCCGGATTGATGGATAACAAACATGGGGTTTGGCGTTACTGGCATTTGTCCTATAGGAATGCACCCCATCTTAGAATAGGATAGGCAATTTCATTGGAAAGAAGGAAGGAAAAAGACAAAAAGAATGTGGAATGGAAAACAGGAAAGGAAAAAGTATAGTGTTTGTGTGTCCTGAAAAAGGGCTGAAGATGTGAAGAAGGCAAGGATAGAAGGCTCTTGGCACTGGGAAACAATCCACAATGTTAATTTCACCATCTCTCCCTTTAAAATTGTCTGATGCAAAGACAACACAAAAACTGAACAATAAGACCTTGTTTTATGGAGGAATTGAGGCTGGAGTTGCCATTGAGCCATGTACTGTAAGGGGAACCATACCTGTTTTATAAATCAGCTAACCAATGTGTCAGAGCCTGATTTGAAACCCAGATCTCTCCACTACCATGCAGGATTCCTTCTGTCTATATTTTTGAGGGAGGCAGAATGCAGATGAGGACAGATTTTGGTACCCATAAAACAATGTAGACAACAGGATTAATGTGCTGATGGGGGAGGAAAGAGGATCCGGTCTTTTCTGCTTTGTCATTCCTGGTCCCTCCGGGTTGCCTTGCCTATCCGTTTCCCAAGTGTGGGAAATGCTAATGACTTCATGTGTATTTGTGGGCATCTAAAAAACTTGTCCCAAACTGAACTGATCCGACCCATCCCCCAACCTTACCTATTGTTTACAGAATATTGTGCTAGTAAATTATAACAATGTCCCTTTGGAGTTGGAACCATTTTCTTGACAGCTTTATAACAGGAGGAAAAGTTCGAGGACAATGATTTTTGTCAGTATGCATTAATATTTCCTCAGTGCTTTGAAGGGCATCAAGTCTGATATTTGTGGAATGTCCTATTGCACAGGTCCTGGCCTTGCTGTTGCGGTCAGAGTCCTTCATCCCAACCTTTAGATATCAACAAAATGAAACGCCTGAGAGCCCAGGACCACGGTTGCCGAGCGTCTGCACTTTTCTGGGGACCCCTCTTCCGGCATCTTCCTGCAGACTGGCTGGAAGGCGGGGAGTCAGCTCTGAGGGGTGCAGCTGCTCTCGTGCGCTTCCTCTGGCCGCCGCTGTCCACAGCAGCCGGAACGTTTCTGCGTGGCCGCGGTGCGCCCCGGAAGGACTTTAGCGGTGCTCTCAGAGTGGGGCGGAACTTCCGGCAGAGAGTTGCGGCTCAGGACCGGTGAGTCCGCGGGTGTTAAACTGCGCGGCACCTAGGTTAGCCTGGTGCGGGGCAGGCTGGCTGGCTGGCTAGGCGGCTAGGAGGGGTCTTTGGGCTGAGGACCGAGGCTGAATTGCCGGGATGGCCTTGAAGGGAAGGAGGATAGCATGTGAAAGGGAGGAAGGCCGGTCCGTCTGGGGAGCCATGGGAACAGCGGGGCGGCGCTGTGGAGAATGGTTCTCTCGAGTAAGGAAGAGTTTTAGGAATTGTGGTTCTGGGTTCGAGGTTGTGACCTGTCTGCCGTTATGTGGCCTCAAATTCCATGTGATAGCCAGCAACGGTAGTCACTCCGGTAAACGTTTACTTGTGCAGTTTGGGGGCTCTTCGCACCTCCCATCCTCAAATGTCCCGGGGAAGGTCGTTCTGCTTTGGTCGTTCTGCTTTAGACGTCCTTGCCTACAATGAGCCAGATGTTTTCCATCTTCAGGTTTCTACTTCAGAGAATTAATAATAATAAACCAAAAATAAAACGCAATTTAAATATTTGTGTGATGGATGGCAGCAGCCGCCTTTTTAAGAATTCAAGTTTGGAAACATTGAGAATATTTTGCGAGCTTTTCTTTTTTTTTAGGCAGTATCTCCCTATGTGGCCCAGGTTAGGCCCGAGTTTGAGATCTTCCTGCCTCAGCCTCCCCAGTGCTGGGATTACAGATGTGCATCACCATACCTGGCTTGAGCTTTTTTTTTTTTTTTAATCAGAAAATCCAGAGGCGCAAAATGTGCAATTTAGTCATTGTATGCCATGCCACATGTCATCAAACCTGCAAGGCACTAACATAGTTAGGGTGTTGGAATAACATTAAAAATTGGCACTTTTAGTTCTTCATGATATTAAGGGGATCATCCTGTTTCCTGACACAAATGAATCTCTTACAAAGGTAGTGAGTGGTTTGTTAATTCAGTGGGAAATATACAGAGTTTTCGCTAATATTTTAGCAGGTACCCAAAAAATGGGGATGTCTTAGGTGAAGTCATCGACCTATTATTTAATTCTAGATGTACATTTATATGTCATATACTTCCCATAGTTCTTTAGGTTTTGGTTTGGTTTTTTACTTTTTATTTTGTATAAGTCAGGGTCTTGATAAGCAGCCTCGACTGGCCCTAAACTGGTAATCCTGCCTCAGCCTCCTCAGTTTTGGGATTACAGGTATGTGCTAGTACACCAGCTCAATTATTTAATTTTTAAAAAGTGTTTTTCTATAGAAATGATATAAATGGAGGATAAAGTATTGGTTATGGTCCTCATCTTCATCCCTGCCAGTGACAGGGAGTATGCTTTTGTCCTTAATGTCATAGCACTTAAGAGTCCTTGATCCCTCATCTATGGAAGAAAACAAACATGGGGTGGGAAGATTAACTGGAAGAGTGTGGGTATGGGTGTGATGGATGTGTTTATTACTTATATTGTTTATGAGTTTCCTCCACTACCAGTTTTATCCTTAATTATTAAGGAAATAGATGAAATATCAACAACCAGGAAATAATGAAAAAGAAAAAATAAAAATACTTTTAATCCTGTCATCCAAATGGAAACAATTGTCCCTATTTATTGAGTGAATAAACATTTCCTTTATCTTTTTCCTTTACAGTTGAGGTCATTGTATATTTAATTTTGTATTCTTTTGAATTATGAGTCATAAGCATTATCCATTTATGAGTGACACATGTCATGTTTGAAAACTCCATAGCCCAGCTGGGTGGTACACACCTCTAATCTCAGGACTCTGGAGGCTGAGGTAGAAGGATCACAAGTTCAAAGCCAAGCTGGAATATCTAGTGAGAACCTATCTCAAAAAACAAACTGGAGCCAAGTGCTGCTGGCTCACACCTGTAAACCTAGCTACTCAAGCTAGGCAGAGATCAGAAGGATCACGATTCAAAGCCAGCCGTAGGCAAATAGTTCACAAGACCCTATCTCAAAAAAGACCCACCAAAAAGAGGTGGTTGGGGGGGTTTGATGGAGTGGCTCAAGGGAGTGGTTCAAGTGGTAAGAGTGCCTGCCTAGCAAGTATGATCCCCAGTGCCACCAAAACAAAACAAAACAAAAAAACCCAAAACAAGCTGGGCCAGATGACTTTTATAGTATAATTCTACCTACTGGGGAGATGGACATTGGGAGATCCTAGTTTGAGGCCAGCATGGATAGAAGTTAGACACTAATTCAAAGAAAAAACTGGGCACTGTAGTGCAGAGCTTGTGATCCCAATTACCCAGGAGGCTGTTGAGCAGGATCACCATTAGAGGCCTGCCTCAGGAAAAAATGTAAGAAAAATAACTAAAATGACCAAAAAGGGGAGCTGGGGCATGGCCCAAGTAATAGAGCACCTGCCTAGCAAATGAGAGGCCCTGAATTCAAACCCCAGTATTGCAAGAAACAAACAGAAATCCCAACAACAAAAAAGATAAACCTTTGATTATGAGAATATTCAAACTTAAACAAAGGTGGAGAGAGTACAATGATAACCATGTATCCTCACTTACCTGTAATAATTGTCAGTTGTGGTTAATCTTTTTTTGGTTACATGTATACCCACTTCCGAAAATTCTACAGTCTTGTCTGGTGACATGTCTACAAAACGTTTTTTTTTTTTTTTTTTTGGCAGTACTGGGATTGAACCCAGGATCTTGTGGTTGCTAGGATCTCTACCCTTTGCCTTTTACTTATTTATTTTTAATTTTTTGGCAGTACTGCAGTTTGAACTCAAGGCCTCATGCTTTCTAGGCAGGTGCTCTACCACTTGAACCACACATACATACACATCTTTTTTACTTTAGTTATTTTTCAGATAGGGTATCACATTTTTTGGAGGGCTGGCCTCACTCCTTGATCCTCCTACATATGGTTTCCTGTACAATTGGGAGGATAGATACAGGCCATCATGCCCCATTTGTTGAATGAGTAGGGTCTTGCTAACTTTTTGCCTGGCTTGACCTCAATTTTTTTTTTTTTTGGTGCAGAACTGAGGGTTGAACTCATGCTTCTAGGCAGGTGCTCTAACCACTTGAGCCATTCCCCCAGCCTGCTTATTTCTATTAGTGCCATATTTGGTCTGTAAATATTCATACCCTGTATTAGAAATAGGAAGAATTACACGATGATTTTATTACCCAATAGTACTGGGATTTGAACTCAAGGACTTGCTGTTGATAGGCAGGTGCTCTTATCACTTGAGCCACACTCCAGTCCAGATTTTTTTTTTTTTTTACTTTTTTACATTTGTCTTTAACTTTCAAATAATTGGATGCAATTTATAATGAACATCTTTTTATTTTCTTGGTTTTTTTGGTGCTAGGGGTTGAACTCAGGGCCTTGGGTTGCTGGGCAGGTGTTCTTCGACTTTGGTCACAATTCCAGCCCTCATAACCAAGAACTTCAGAAAGTATGTGATCTGATGGTTTTTACAGACTACTGAAGAATATACTACATTTCAAAAAATATGGATGATGAACCTGAAAGAACAAAGCGGTGGGAAGGAGGCTATGAGAGAACATGGTAAGTACATTGTTACTCCACTCTTTTAAGGCATTTGCCTCTTGGTTTTTACTTAAACTTTATTGACATGTATTTTGCATATGTTAGAATTTATGATTTTTTTATAAAACTTACTGAGTTCAGCTTTTATCGTGAACCAGTTTTAGAACATTTTAACCACTCCAAAAAGATACTTTATACTCATTTACAATTAATTATGTTCCCACACCTGTAAACAACCATTAATCTCTTTTTGTTTTATAGATTTGCCTTTTCAGGGTATTTCACATAAATGTAATTGTATAATATGTGGTCTGTTGTATATAGCATTCACTTAACGTACTGTTCAGGTTTCATCCATATTGTAGTTTAGAGTAGCAAATATTTCATCCCTTTTTTATTGCTAATTACTATTCCATTATAATGTTGATACTACATTTTTGTTTATTTACCCATTGATGGACATTTAGGTTGTTTATTTTTTTTGGCTATTATGAATAGTGCTGCTGTGAATGTACATGTACAAATCTTTGCACATACATTTTTATTGAGTTCATGTTTTATCTTTTCAAATAATTACTGCTTACAGGGAAATTCTTAAAGAAGATGAAACTGGCTCACTTAAAGCTACAATAGAAGATATCCTCTTCAAGGCAAAGAGAAAAAGGTATGTAACCTTTTCCTGCATGTTCTACAAAAGGAAAATACTTCCCCTAATGCCTTTGTGTCCTTAGATAACCATGTCTAGTACTTCATCTCAGCTGTGTTTCAGGGAAACTCCCCTACGGTTGTCTGAGTGGTGCAAAGAAGTAGAAACCTAGCTTTGCCCCGGTAAGAAGATGGTCCCCAGGAGCTGTCCACAAGGCCTACAGTTACATAAATTCCAAAAGCCAATAATTGACTTCACTAAAAATGCACATTAGTCACAAGGTTTTACTGACTTTTTGGTAGGGTATGTTGTGCCATTAAAATGTCTGTATAATTTTAACAGAGTATTTGAGCACCATGGACAAGTTCGACTTGGAATGGTATGTCCTTATTTTCTCTTTTACTGGTACAGAGCTAGTTTGTATTAGAGAAATATTCTGGTTTGATAGAATAGATGATAGTAAAACAAACTTTTGAAAAGAATATATTAAGGATGTATGCATAGAAGATGTGAAATAGAATATAAGAAATAAAACATTTATGTTTCTTAATAAAAATATGCTTGGAGATTGTGTATCCCGCCCCGTATTTTTTTGTTGTTAGATGCGCCACCTTTATGTGGTAGTAGATGGATCAAGAACAATGGAAGACCAAGATTTAAAGCCTAATAGACTGACGTGTACTTTAAAGGTAAAGTCATCTAACTTTATATGAAATGTAGGGAAGACACTGAATTCTAAAAAAAGAGAAAAAATGCATTAATTTTGGGTTTTTTTTTTCTTGGTGGGACTGGGGTTTGAACTCAGGGTTTCACCCTTGCAAAGCAGGCGCTCTATCACTCGAGCCACACCTCCAGTCCATTTTGCTCTGGTTATTTTGGAGATAAGTTTCCCCAAACCATTTGCCCAGGCTGACCTCAAACCATGATCCTCCTGATCTCAGTCTCCCAAGAATCAAACATTACAGGTGTGAGCCACCAGAGCCCAGCTAAATTTTTGTCATGCTTTGTTTTTTTTTTGGCTAATGTAAACCATAATTAAGTGGAATTTCTGCAAGATTGTTTAGGGAAATAATAAACCAAAGTAGCTGATTATTTGTGTCTTTATTTTCTACCATCCCACCCCAAGTCAAGATCTTGCTTTGTAAGTCATCCCTTTTCTTCACTGAATTTTCATTTTCTTTCACTTACTTGAATCTGTGTTCTCAGCTTACAAACACATTCCTGTTATTCCAAATTTGTCAGTTCTATTCTTTATCTCTGTCTTCATCTAGTCTTTCCCTTGTTTATGACAAGTCCAAATAGATCCATCATTTTTGTTGATTTTTTTTTTTTTTGCGGTACTGGGGCTTGAACTCAGGGCCTTCACCTTGAGCCACTCCACCAGCCCTTTTTTGTGAAGGGTTTTTTGAGATAGGGTCTTACGAACTATTTGCCTGGACTGGCTTCGAACTGCAGTCCTCCTGATTTCTATTTCCTGAGTAGCTAGGATTACAAGGCGTGAGCCTCTGGTGCCCAACCCTTTTTTTTTTTTTTAATGGTACTGGAGTTTGAACACAGAGCCTCATGTTTGCTAGGCAGGTGCTCTGCCAGTTGAGCCACTCTGCCAGTCCTTTTTTTGTGTTGGGTGTTTTTGAGATAGGGTCTCAAGAACTATTTCCCTGTGCTGGATTCTAATCTCAATCTTCCTGATCTGAACATTTTTACAACTGAACATTTCTTGAAAATCTGTAAGTTTAAAAATCATGATTAGTCATGCTTGATAAGTAGTTTTCACAAGCATTAGTAGCACATGTTCTCCATGGTTATTTTGCCCTTATGTAGTATTTCCATTTTATTTTCTTTAAACAGTTGTTGGAATACTTCGTAGAAGAATATTTTGATCAAAATCCTATCAGTCAGGTATGTAGATAAATGGTGGAATTCAGAATTAGATTCCTATTTTGCTGCCAAATACAATTTTTTGTTTTTTATTTGATTGTTTGGGTGGTACTTGGGTTTGAGCTGAGGGCCTTGCTCTTGCTTGACCATTTGAACCACACTCCTAGGTCTTTTTAACTTTTTTGTTATTTTTCAGATAGGATCTCACTTTTTTGCCTTGGGCCAGCCTCAGACCGATATCCTCCTATGTAAAACTTCTAGTGTAGCTGGGATCACAGGCATGTGCCACCATGCCTGGCCTGTAGTTTACAAAATAGAGCATTTTTTCTGTGAACTATTAAGTGATCCAGATTGTATATCTATTTCTGGTACATTTATTAGTGAAAAGCAGAGTAGCTCTAAAAATGAAATCATTTAGTGTTAAACAGTACAGTGTTTAATGATGTAACAGTGCTAGCTCACCGCTCAATTTATTTGTCAAAAACACCATGAGAAAATGTTTATCATGTTGCTTATTTATTCAGTATTTGCTAACTTATTTTGGTTACATAAATTCTTATCTGTATGAAATAATTGTGATATTAAAATAATTTTTGTTTTTATTTTGAGATTGGAATAATTGTGACTAAGAGTAAAAGAGCTGAAAAACTGACTGAACTCTCAGGTATGCATCAAATTACCTTTACGGGACCTAAGGACTTTGCTTTAATTACTCGACTTTGTAACCTTGTTCATATGGCTGCCAAATAAGTAAAGTGAAGCCTTCCTCTATGCTTTAGATGAAACTACTTAGTAATGCCCCCCATTAAACTCTTGGTATCTAAGATGCACTATTTTAAATCGAGTTCTGCACAGTGGTGAATAATTGCATCAATGTAAATACATTTATGATGTATACATTTTCTCTTGAAAATATTAAGATAACCTTATTATAACCATTCATAACATCTATTTAATCTTCAGTTTTTTTAAAAAAAAAGTAAAGAACAAAAAGTGTAAAAATTGAATTTTAGCTATTTTAATAAATTAATTTTTCTGCTTGCATAAAATAGCTAACTGCTAGTACAAATTTACATCACTAATTTTATTTTATTTTTTGTAAAATACACTATCCCTTAAATCTGGTTCTCAATCTTTTATTTTCACCAGTACACGCAATGGAAATGATATACTGTTCATTAATAGTTTCTCAGTATGGTAATCAGACGTGAGATGTATGTTTGCCTGGAGTGATCCAAGAAACTCAGTTGCAAGTAACCAAAAAAAATAATCTGGGACTGGGGGTGTAGCTCAGTAAGGCCCTGGGTGATTCCCAGAACCACAAGGGAAAAGGCCAAAAACAAATAAAAAGAACACCTCAAGCTAGCATAACTACAAAAGGGAAATTATTGCTGGTGGAGTGGCTCAAGTAATAGGGCATCTGCCTAGTGAATGTGAGGCTTGAGTTCAAACCCCAGTACCCCACACACACAAAAAAATACTGAAAGAAATTTTTGACATATGTTCCCAAAGTGGGCTGATTTCACAGTTTTTCTAGGATCCAGACTTTGTCTGGCTTCACTTTCTGGTAAATTATCTATGAGATGAAAAAAGGTCTGTTAGTAGCCCCAGGTCTAAGTAGACTCTTAGTCTATAGCATCAGTACCAGTTCAGAGAGAGTCCTGTTGGCCATACTCATGAGAAATCAGTGAGTGGCCAGGGGAATGACTGTTGGCTGGTTTGGAGAAATCTGGCATGCCTGTGCCCACAGCAGGATGGAAACAAGGTAGCTGTAGAGTCAGCACTACATGGAATAAGTAGGATTATTGTTTGATATCGGAAGGATGGCTCCCCCAAGGAAGGGATGTAGGCCCCTCTTACTTCCTTTCATGCCCAAATTAAGAGCAATTTTCTGTGGTTGCCAGTGAAGGTATATGCATAAAGATAAGAACTCCAGAGATTCCTGCAGGCCTCTTTAAGGCAGACTCTCCCTGCATTCACCATTGCTGTAAGCCACACTGACACTAATGTAATATGCTTTTTTTCTGTGTCCACGACACAGTGAGAGATTTACTAAACATTTTGTATGGTGACATAAAGAAAAGTAGATAGAGAACCAGAAGATCTAGGATTGAGTGTTGTTGGTCCTACTATTAGGTGGGCATATGTCTTTGGGAAAATTATTTACTTTTTTAGATTTGTTTTGTCACTTATGAAGTGAGCGATTTGAACTTGTGAGGTACTTTACATAAGTCTAAAATGCTTGTAGTAAGTATTAAATATGGCAAATGCTTAGTATTTTAAAACTTACTCAGATAAATAAGAACTCTGGTGCTCTGAGTATATGAATGGATAAAAGAGAGAAAAACCCAGAAACTATTAAAAAAAATAAGCTGGGTATGGTGGTATACACTTGTAATGGCAGCAGTCGGAAGGCTGAGGCAGGAGGATCACAGGTTTGAGACCCGGTCTCACAAAACAAAACAAAATAAATTAAACAAAAAAACCCCCCAAAACAAACAATAAAAGCTTAAGTGATAAGAGCATCACTGAGCACTTGGACAGCATGCAGGAGCCCTCTGTTTGAGCTTTAGCATCACCAAGGGGGAAAAAAAAAGCTTCATATATTTTAGGTGAACAAAATTAAATTTAATGGTGAAAAAACTAGTCCCTTATAATACTGATACTTTTATAAATTAGTTTACCATTTTATGCATTTTTTTAGGAAAGCATAAAAGTAATCATTCTCTGAAACTATACTTAGGAAATGATATCAAGGAGGATTAAGGTCACCCTGCAACATTATGTGTAATACTGACACATTAATAGCATGGAAGTGGTTTGATGAATTATGTGGTGAAAATCAATGATATTTCGGTTATCATTGATTAATATGAAGTAGAAAATAGAAATAGAAAATCTTTACAGAGTACCGTATTTCATTGAACGGCTCAGATTCCATCAGTTATGGTGCCTATATTTTATGAGTCAGAAAGAAGGAAAAGCCCTTGCAGTTAAACTTGCACACAGTATCAAATGATCTGTGACTTATTACACCATCTTCTTGATGATTTGTTATGTCTGTCACCTAATCTCAGCAGTTTTCCTCCCTCTTGTATTGCTTGACGTGAGATAAGCAATTTTTTGCTATTTCAGTTTTGCAATTGCAATCTTGATGTTATTTCAGTTACAGATGTATACAAGGTAATGCAGTTTGCTTATTTGTTGGAATCTTCCTTTCTTAGGTCTTAAAGCCCTTTTTCTACCCCACAGTACTGGGGCTTAAACTTGTACTTGCTCTAATGTGGTCTCAAGGTTTTGTCTGGACTGGCTTGCACTGGGAACTTCCTTTTTTTTTTTTATCCCAAGTAGCTGGGATGACAGGTATGACCCACCATGCCATTTATTGGTTGAGATGGGGTCTCCATAACTTTTTGTCCGGACTAGCCTTGAACTGCAATTCTCCTGATCTCTGCCTCCTAAGTAGCTGGGATTACAGATGTGAACAACTGTGCCCAGCCTTGTTTTTTGAGATAGGGTTTGTCTTAAATTTTCCATCCTCTTGCCTCAGCTTCCTGAGTGCTTATATGTCAGACTTGCACCACCAAATCAGTCTAAAGACATTTCAAATGCAGTTATACTCAACTTGAATAGCATAGTACATGATGCCCTTGATGCAGTGGCAGATGATAAGCTATTCATAGTTCACACATGAGCAGGCAGTGACAACTGTGTCATAAGTGCTCCCTGGCCACCAGTGATTGTAAGACACATTTTATTTTATTTTTTTAAATTGTTTTATTATTCATATGTGCATACAAGGCTTGGGTCATTTTTTCCCCCTGCCCCCACCCCCTCCCTTACCACTCACTCCACTCCCTCCCTCTCCCACCCACCCCTCAATACCCAGCAGAAACTATTTTGCCCTTATCTCTAATTTTGTTGAAGAGAGAGTATAAGCAATAATAGGAAGGAACAAGTGTTTTTGCTGGTTGAGATAAGGATAGCCAAACAGGGAGTTGAATCACATTAATTTCCTGTGCGTGTGTGTTACCTTCTACGTTAATTCTTTTTGATCTAACCTTTTCTGTAGTTCCTGGTTCCCTTCTCCTATTGGCCTCAGTTGCTTTTAAGGTATCTGCTTTAGTTTCTCTGCGTTAAGAGCAACAAATGTGTAAGACACATTTTAGAGAGGTCAAAATATGAGAATAGAGTGGAGGCATGGTTCATGTGGAAAGAACCTGCTTTGCAAGTGTGAAGCCCTGAGTTCAAACCCCAGTCCCACCAAAGTAAGAAAAAGAAAAGAAAATATATTGGTTTTTAAAATGGTAAAACATTTAAGAATAAAATTATTACATATTAATATTTTTAAATGTATGCTAATGAATATGAAGAAAAGATAATTTATATTTTTCAGGATGAGGTGAGACTATCTACCAAACCTTTCTTTTTTTTTTCTTTTATCATTTTTACATTTGTTTACATGTGTATACATTTTTTATGCCACCTTCCCCCCTCCTCCCCTGTACCAAACATTTAGGATAAAAATCTAAATCAAAGGCATTTCTTTTCTTTGATAACATAGATCTTATGTTTTTCTGTAACATAGATATGTAAATTTTGGAAGAAGCATACATTTCAATGTTGTGTGAGATATGTATATATATATATATATATATATATATATATATATATATAGCATTTAAAGTAGATTATTCATTTTTATTTTAGGAAACCCAAGGAAACACATAACATCTTTGAAGAAAGCTGTAGATCTGACCTGCCATGGGGAACCATCTCTTTATAATTCCTTAAGCATGGCTATGCAGACTCTGAAGTTAGTATTTTACATTTATTATTTACAGTTTATTCAGAAATTATTTCAATGAGTTAGGTTGGAATAATGTATTAGCATGTGTCTTCATAAAGCCCATTATTACAAAATAAGTAGAAAAAATATCTAATGTCATGTATGGTGTTTATTTTGGTGTTGGTTAGTAATTTTTATTTTACATCTTGTTAGGTGAGGTATATTCTTAAAAGATTTTTAAAGCCAGGTACTGGTGGTTCACGCTGTAATCCTAGCTACTCAGGAGGCAGAGATTAGGAGGATCAAGGTTTGAAGCCAATCCAGGGAAATAGTTCGAGAAACCCTATCTCGATAAACCCTTCATGGGGGGAGAGATGGCCCAAACAATGTATGTACATATGAATAAGCAAATTTAAAAACAAGAAAAACCCTTCACAAAAAAGGGCTGGTGGAGTGCCTCAAGGTGAAGGCTCCGAGTTCAAGCCCCAGTACCACATAAAAAAAAATGTTTTTAGAAAAGTGTAAGAGGGCTATAGCTGTAGCTCAGTGGTAGAGATTTTTTCCCAGCATGTATGTGGCCCTGGGTTTAAGCCCCAGCACTGCAAAAAAAAAAAAAATATATAGCAAAACTGTCAGCATTATCGGTAATACAAAAGAATTATGTTGATGGAAAAATAACTACTTTATTGAAAATGGATTGTCTAGCTGTGCCTGGTAGCTAAAGCAGGAAGATCATGAGTTTAACCTAGCCTAGGCTATATAGCGAGACTCTGTCTCAAAAAAAAAAGAAAAGAAAAAAGCCAGGTGGCTCCAAGCTTGAAGCCCTGAGTTCAAACTCCAGATAACACAAAAAAAAAAAGAAAAAAAGGGAAGTGGATTGAATGTAGAACTTAGTATGTTATGGTAATTGTGAGTTGGTTGTACCTTTATTTTTATATTTATAAATTTATATTTATTAACATAATTTTATAATGTGTCTCTAATAGTACATTTTTCAGCCTGTCCGGCTATATGGAATAATAGCAGTACCCTCCAAAATATTCAACATAGTTAAAGCTCATATACTTTATGTCTTGATAGTCTGTCCTGGCTTGAGCATTACACCTTTATATAATAGACATTTTTCTAGTTTTAAAGTATATGAGAAGGAGGGAGCAGAGAGGATAACAATGAAAATATAAACAGGGTAGCTATAACTAATTGACTAAATTGTCCCCAAAATTATAGAAATTCCTATTTAGTATAGGACAAAAAACTTATACCACATTTTAAAACCATCATTTAATTAAGTGATACACAAGCTTAACATTTTTGATTACTGTGACTGTGAATCATCAGGAGACTAAATGCTAGTCTTTAAGAAAGAAATGTGTTATATTGTTAGGCCATATATATATACACCTTAAAGTTGATCCATTTGATATGGTCATATTTCTCAATGTACACTTTAGACTTTGTGTGAAACAAATCTTCTAGAATATAAGCTTCGTGTGTCAGAAGCCTTGTCAGAATTATATATTATGCTATCTCCAAAACTTAAGAGAAAATTCAGTAAGTATGTATTTCAGTGAGTAACTTTTTTTAAGTCTATAGATCATTTTTGAAAAGTCTAGGGCTGGGGATATAGCTTAGTGGCATAGTGCTTGCCTTCCATGCACAAAGCCCTGGGTTCTATCCCCTGGTACCACCAAAAGAAAAAAAGAAAGAAAAAAATTACATTAAAATGTTTAAAACTTGGTGGTGGAGGTGTGGCTCAAGGGGTAGAACACCTGTTTTGCAAGCATGAGTTCCTGCTTGAGTTCAAATCCCAGTCCCATCAAAAAAAAAAAAAAAAAAAAAAGGTTTAAAATTCATTACCTTTAATGTTGAAACAAATGAGTTTATTCTGTGTCTAAATATGTAAACCATGTGTACTATCATTGACTAAATTTTTTACTAGTATGATTTGTTAGAGCTAATTGGAGTGTATCTTACCTTTGTTTAGACACATGCCTGGACATACAAGTAGAGAAGTCTTAATCATCTTCAGCAGCCTTACAACTTGTGATCCATCCAATATTTATGATCTAATTAAGGTAGAGCCAATACATCAAAACTAAAGTTACCATTCTAAAGAGAATACTGTAGTGAAGTTATCACTAGTTTTCAGAGACATTAACTCTTCAATATTTTTCTTCTTCTCTTAAAAACCTTTCTTTTTCTTGGATTTTTATGAAGACCCTAAAAGCAGCTAAAATTAGAGTGTCTGTTATTGGATTGTCTGCAGAGGTTCGAGTTTGCACTATACTTGCTCGTGAAACTGGAGGTATATATCTACTATCTTCAACATTAATTGATAAGAAATAATTTATTAATTAAATTAGGATGTTTTAGTCAATTTTACCCCACTAAACTTAAAACATTTCATATCCCATAGTCTAAATATGGACAGTCATCTTCACTCTATCATTGATTCTATAAGAAATCATCTCAAAATGCAAGGAATTTTCAGTAGTTAGGTCAGTGTTTAAAGAAAGTATTATAATTGTTGATAAGTTAGGGGCTGGTGGAGTGACTTAAGTGGTAGAGCACCTGCCTAGCAAGCATGACCCTGAGTTCAAACCTCAATACCACAAAAAAAAAAAAAAAAAAAGAAAGAAAAGTTAGTAATTTTACTATATGTAATTCTTTGTAAAGCTTTTATAAGTTGGCTTTAAATTATAATTATTTATTTCTAGAGAAGTTAATTTAGAGATGTAGAAAGGCTTTTAAGATGATTTATCTAAAATTATCTTGAAAATGTACATTTTCAGATGATAAAACTTTTACAGAATTACATAGAAATTGTACTTTATTGTACTTTGTTCTTTTGTCTGCAAAGCTGCTAATTTTTTTTATATTTCTTTTTATCTTGTTAGGCACATACCATGTTATTTTGGATGAAAGCCATTACAAAGAATTGCTAACACATCATGTTAGTCCTCCTCCTGCCAGCTCAAGCTCTGAATGCTCACTTATTCGGATGGGTATGTGGTTGTTATTTTAAAAATAGATAGGTTTTAGTTGAAACTAGATTATACTATTTTCATTTGCACAAGTTCATCATTTTAACTTTCTAACTTAAATGCTTTCTTTTTTTTTTTGGTGCCAAGAATCAAATCCAGGGCCTTGAGCATGCTAGGAAAGCACTCTACTGCTAGCTACGTCCCATCCCTGCTTTCTTTTTTTATAACTTAAGTGTTTTATAAGTAGAAAAAATTACATGTGTTGAACAGTTTTGGAAAATACAAAAAAAAATAAAGAAGAGTAAAGCTACCTGTACTCCTGTCACTCAGAGAAAACTAATGGGTTTCTTTATGATTAAGCTAGAAAGGTATAGATAATTATGTTGCTGGGTGTGGTGGTACATACCTAACCCAGCTACTCAGGTGGCAGAGATTGGGAGGATTGTGGTTCAAGGCCAGCACAGGCAAAAAGTAAGACCCATCTCAACAAACAAGCCTGGTGTAGTGGAACACATCTGTAATCACAGCAAGTTGGAAAGCCTAGGTAGGTGGATCCCTGTCTAAGGCCAACTCCAGGGGAAAAGCTCAAGAGCCTATTCAAAAAGTAACTAAAGTAAAAACAGATGAGGGTTTGGCTCAAATGATAGAGCAGCTGCTTAGCAAATGTGAGGCTCTGAGTTCAAACCTCAGACTGTCTATAAATGAATAAATACATTGTATTTACAGAAAATACTAATTAGGGGCTGGTGTTCTGCTGCATGCTGGAAATCCTTGCACATCCCAGCACTCGGAAGGTGGAGGCAGGAGCAGTCTGAGTTCCATGCCAGCCTGAGTCCATAGTGAGACACTTTCTGAAAAAGAAAAAACAAAAAGAAAAGCTGGGTGCTGGTGGCTCACACCTGTAATCCTAGCTACTTAGGAGGCAAAGATCAGGAGGACTGCAGTTCAAAGTCAGCCCAGGGATGGAAAATGATTGTTTTGATCATTTAAAATTTTATAATGTACATAAATTACATTTATACTCATCTATTTTTTTTAACTTAAAAATAATCTTGCTTAATTTGCTGTTTAAGATGTGAGTGAAATGCAGTGCTTTTTCTACCTTGTGTTCTGGCCATTTATATATTACTGGTCAACTTCTCTGTTCCTGTTATTTCTTCTGTAAAATAATATTAGTATATACTAAGTTGAAGCACTTAGAATAATGCTTGATGTTAACATTCAGTACATTTGCAGTATTACATTGGCTAATCTTTTTTATTTGCTGATATAGTTCCATTTTTTTTTTATTTACCTAGATACATTGATTTGTTAAAGTCCTGTCTTGGTCACCTGATGCAAATATTTTTGCAGCTGGTCATTGACCTTTACTTTTATTTTTTTGAGACAAGGTTGGTCATGCTGGCATGAATTACTGGGCTCAAGTGATACTCTTGTCTCAGCCCCCTGATGGGCTGAGACTGTATATACCACTGCACTACCTTATCTCAGGGCTTTGTGCTTGCAAAGCAGGTGCCCTATTGCTTAAGCCACAGCTCTAGTCCATTTTGCTCTGGTTATTTTGGAAATGGGGTCTCACAAACTATTTCCCCAGGCTGGCCTTGAACCATGATCCTTCTGATCTCAGCCTCCACAGTAGCCAAGATTAGAGTCATGAGCCACCAGTGCCCAGTTCTACCTTTAGTTTTATTTATTTTTCTTTTCTGGTGCTGGGGATCAACCCAGGGCCTTGTGCATACTAAGCACATGCTCTGCCTCTGAGCTGCACTTTATCCTACATACTTGTTTTGATATATAGATAAATTAAAAATTTTATGTAATAAAATCTCTCTTTTTTTTTTTTTTTTTAATGTTTTCTGCTTTTCCTGAGTACATGTTCAGCACTTAGAATTATACATGGAGAACAAATTACATGAAATGTTTAGGAGTTCCAAAATTTTAAGCATAGAAATATACTTAAAGTAAAAGTGGACTATGTTGTGTCAGAAACTATCAAAAATATGAACTATTTTTCTTTTTAAAAAGCAATGTTCTTATTAAATTAAAAAATAGAGATATAAAATTTGGAATCTGAGATTATAGGTGTAGACAGATATTCCAATTTCCTCTACTTTTTCTAGCAGCTTGGAATTACAGTCAGTTTCATCATTCTTTAATAAGGCAGGAAAGGGTTTTTGTGCAACTTTGTTGGCTTTCTAGTAGCAACAATTTTTGGTTCATAGTTCTAGAATTCTGCTGTTTGCTTGGAAAAAGAAGTTAATTTTATTATTTTTTTAATCTATGAAGGATTTCCTCAGCACACCATTGCTTCTTTGTCTGATCAAGATGCAAAACCTTCTTTCAGCATGGCGTAAGTATAGAGTAATTGTTAGTGATAATATTTTAACATTTTAAATTTATTTCTCTAAGTTGTAAATTGGAAAGATTAGTTTGAAGTTACTGGGTTTTGTAAAAGATTACCTTCTATGAAGCCACAAAAAGGAATGACTATCTCTGTGTTCCTCTATGGTATGATCTTCAGCATATATTACTAAGTCGCAAGGTAGAGAGAACTATGTAGTGTGCTAGCAGTCATCTAAAAGGAAGGTGGAGAAGTGAGTAGATTTACTCACTTGTTTATCTTAATAATGAAAACAATAGTAATGGAAATAGAAAATAAAAATTAAAGAATGTTTACCTTGGTGCATGTGTTGGAAAAGGCAAAGTGATAGCACCTAGTTTTGACTTGAGAGATTTATATTTTACATAATTATAAAATAAAATTTTAAATTGATTCTTCAGAGTCACAAACAAGACTTCTTCCTCCAGCCATATGGTGTACCAGCGACGAGATTTACCCTCCTGCCAAAAAAAAAAAAAAAAAAATATATATATATATATATATATATGTATGTATACATATATGTATGTGTGTTGTGTGTGTGTGTGTGTGTATAATGATTTCAAACATTGGACAATAGACTATCCAGATAATGTTCCCTGAAAGAACAGAACTAGATGAGATGTGCCCTGTGAGTGCTCCAGTTTACAGCCTGGACAGAATTTCCAGACGGTAGTGTGGAGTCTAAAGGTTTTTCTGAGTTGAAGAAACAAATGTCTGTATTTGGAGAAGCTGAGGTATCCATAAATTTTCAGGGAGGAGTACTGTAGATGAAAGAGCTACATAGAGTTACTAGCTAGAGATCTGCAGAAATTTGCCTGTGACTCGTCAGCTTAGGATTGATGAGTACATTTGTGCGAGGAAACTACTGAAAGCCAGGGAAGGAATTATTGAAAGCAGCAAGCTGAATGATCCAGAGCTAATACAGGGCAAAGAACAGTTCATGTTTTCACCAGCTGTGTGGAAAGACCTCTTATCATGACAGACATTTTATAGAGTCCACAGTAATGGAACCAAATTAACCTTAGATTACTGGCTGTCCTGGACTAGATTAACAGTGCTTAAAAGCAAGAGTTGAACAGATTAAGCTATTTGCAAAGTACTTCAGTACATTCCAGAACAAAATTAAGAGAATTAAAAAAAATAAATCTATCTCCCAAAATAAGACAAAATTCACAATATCTGGCAACTAATCAAAAATGACTAGGCATGCCAAGTATAGTGGCTCATACCTGTAATCCTAGCTACTCTGGAGGCAGAGATTAGCAGGATTGCCATTCAAGTTCAGCCCTGGCAAAACAGTTTGAAAGACCCCATCTCAGTTAATAAAAGATGGGCCTGTCAACCCATCTACCTGGGATCCTAAATAGGATCTCAGTCCAGGCCAGCCAGGAGAACAGACTAGAGACCCTGTTCTAAAAATGCCTAAAGCAAAAAGGGCTGGTGTGTGGCTCAGTGGTAGAGCACCTGCCTGGCGAGCACAAGGCCCTGAGTTCAAAACCCAGTACTGCCAAACAGACAAACAAACAAACAAAAAACTAGGCAGCCAAAGGAAAATATGACCCATAACTAAGAGAGCTAGTATAGAAAGTAAATGTAGCAACAAAAAACAGTTGATAGAATTAGCAGAGAACAGTACTAAAACAGCAATTATAAATGTACTCCATATGTTTAGGAAAGTTGAGGAAACCTGACAATGATAAGAAAAGGTATGGAAGGTATAAAAAAGACCAAACTAAAACTTCTGGAAATGAAGAATATGACGTGTTTGATGAAAAGTACATTAGATGAGATTAATAAATAGTCACCGCAGAAGGAAAGATTACTGAATTTAAAGACCATATTTTGCAGTAAGTAAAATAAAAATAAAGAAAAAAAATGAACAGCATGCAAACTACAAGACATATTCACATATTTTCAAGTAAAGTTTTAAATAGATTTTAAAATAGAATCCAGAGCTTAAAACTCAAGTGACATACTTTCTTTTAGCTCTTGTTTTTCACATCTTTATGTGTATGACCTTTTTAAAGTAATTTTTTTCTCCTGCAGGCATTTGGATAACAGTACTGAGCCAGGGCTTACGTTAGGAGGCTACTTCTGCCCACAGTGTCGGGCAAAGTACTGTGAGCTTCCTGTTGAATGTAAAATATGTGGTAAGATACTGATTATTCCTTCTTCAGTAAATTACATGCTGTCTTTATGCTGCTGAAATAAATGTGAATGTTGAATTCTGCCTATATTTATGGGTATAATATGTACAGAGAAACAGATTGTTCTTTTTGTTGAATGCTTAATACTCCACTTTCAAGAATAAAGTGGCATTATAGAAAAGTTAACCCGATTCTCTTTCTGAAAGAGTCACTGTAATTTAGTAGACATTTTTCTGGCTCTTACCTTTATAAAATATGTATAATGTTATGTAATATAAAATGTAATATAGAATGAAGAAGTAAAATAATAGAATTATCAATTTTATTTCATTTATAAGCAAGTAAATAGGCCAAGAGTGGTTGCACACTTAGTGACAAAACCTAGACTGCATCCTGGAATATCTGTTCATAGCCACAGGTAAACTGAGAAATAAATAGCTGCAGTCCTAAAAACACTTGAGTGCTGGGGATATAGCTTAGTGGTAGGAAGAGGGCCTGCCAAGCATGCATGAGGCTCTGGATTCAATCCCCAGCACTGGGAGGAAAACAAAAACTAAACTAAAAACATTTGATGAAGAGTACCTGCCTAGTAAGTGCAAAGTCCTGAGTTCAAATCCCACTATGACCAAAAAAAAATGTTTTTAATGAGAATATTTAGCCTAAGCTATGGCATTAAGATTTCAGCCATTGTCTTCATGAGGTTTGCATTATTAAAAATGTCTCTGTTTTATGTGTTAGGTCTTACTTTGGTGTCTGCTCCCCATTTGGCACGGTCTTACCATCATCTATTTCCTTTGGATCCGTTTCAAGAAATTCCCCTAGAAGAATATAAAGGAGAAAGGTATATGAGTTTTGACTAATTTATATCTGTTACAAGTGTTTAATGTTTGAATAGATGTTACTTAGTTTTAAAAAGTCATTAATTTGAGTAAGATTACTTCTAATATTTAAAATGAGATGTAAAATACTGTGGTTATGACCGAAAAATGGCTTTTTTTTTTTGGCAGGCCTGGGGTTTAAGTGGACTTCGCATTTATAAAATAGGTATGGCTACTACTTGAGCCATACTCCATTTTACTCTGGTTATTTTGGAGATGAGGTCTTGTGAACTATGTGCCTGGGCTGGCCTAGAACTATGATCCTCCTAATCTCAGCCTCCCAAGTAGTTGGGATCACAGGCATGAGCCACCAGTGCCCAGATAAAATGACTCATTATTAAACAGATCTGCATCTCAGAAATGTGTTAATCCCTGTGCTCTGCTCTTTGTAGTTAGAGTGATGGTATATTGGTTTAAATTTTTTTTTAAAAGTCTCCAAAAAGAAAAAAGCCTTGATTGATATTATTTGCTGATATCTAGAATTTGTTTACCATGGCCCATTTCCAGCTATGAACAGTTTAACAACCAGGTCTCAAAATTCCTTAATAATTTAACAATTGACCCTATTGAGCTCTACCATACCACTGCAAATAAGAGGCTGGCGTAACATAATTAATCAACACTGTTAATATTTTCATTAGTGATAGTCTGTGAAATCTCACTAGTAAAGCCTGAAGTAGAGGCAGTCAGTGAATTATACAGTAGTTTTCAGGAAATAAAAGTTTACTGCTTTTAAGAACCTTCAGGATTTAGGAATCATTAACTAGTAGACAATTAGGTATCCATGCATTTCCTCTCTTTTCACACTTAAAATATCACTTGAAAGTCATTTCATATAAGCATATCCAAATCAGTCTTATTTTTGAAATTGTTGCATTTTTCATTAGTATATCATGATTTATATAATCAATTGCTTTCTGTTGAATTTTGTTTGATTTGCTGTTAAATAATGTGGGGGGAGAAAAAGAGGGGTGTTGAGTAATACAAACTCCACAAATACTGGCTTTACTGATATTCACATATGGCATGTATCAAATTATATTATATGCATATATGTAAATATCACAATGAAACCCCACTGAACAATTAATTTATGCTAATAAATTTAAAAATTCTTAATGACAAGCATGTTCACATTACCACTTCTGACCTCCCAGAATTGTACTGGTGTCTACCATGCTCAGGAGAATTGAAAAATAGTAACTTAAATCATTTCCTGTATGGATCAGTTTTCTTACAGAACCCCATTTCAAAAGGATGTACATATTTAGCCTTAATGAAAGTAAAAACAAAAATTTGGGGGTTTTAATGACCTTGGCATCCTGATGTCTGATGACCTTGTGGAATTTAAAAACTATTAGAATTCCTGTTTCTTTTGCCTATACGTCATGGCCAAGGCAATTACTTAAAAGGCTCTAGGGGACTGGAGGTGCGACTGAAGCAGTAGAGCGCCTGTGTGGCTCAAGTGATGGAGTACCTGCTTGGCAAGCCAGAGGCCCTGAGTTCAAACTACATTTTGCCAAAAAAAAAAAAACAAAAACAAAAACTAAGACTAGGGTTATAACTCAGGGGTAGAGTGCTTGCCTAGCATGCACAAGGTTGTGGATTTGATTCCAGCACCACGCACACACAAAATGAATAAAAAATCAAAGCAAAAATAAGTTTAATCTTTATCTACAAAAAATTCTAGCTATGCAGATTTTATTGCATTATTTTAATGAATTCTAAACAAAATGATTCTTAAACTTTTGCTTTCAGATCTTGTTATGGATGTCAGGGGGAATTGAAAGACCAACATGTAAGTTTATTGGTTTTCTAAATAGTAAGTAATATTTGAGATTTAAAGAAAATAGAAATACAAAGAAAATAGTATAAGTTCTCCGTAGATTGCTGAACACCCTTATATAATTTTATTCCCCATACATATAATTACAGTAGGTAGAGGTAAAATGGGAACATAATAATTTAAATAGTACTTTTGTCATTTTGCATTCTAATTTTGCTGTAAAGATATTTTACTATTTTGTGTTCAGTTTTCATACTAAGCTGCATTTGATTTGTAAGTATTTAAAATGTTTCTTCATATTACAGTTGAGGTTTAGTTATAACTCATTTTGAAGTTAACACTTAAGATGACCACAAATTAAAAATTGTGCCAATGAGAAAGTATTTTTATAAAAGTTTTGAAGACAGAACCAAGAGCAGTGGCATGTACTTGTAGTCCCAGGTACTTTGGAGTCTGAGGCAGGTGGGTTGCTTGAGCTCAGGAGTTCAAGGTCACCCTGGGCAACATAGTGAGACCTCATCTCAAAAAACAGCAACAACAATTAAAATAAATTTTTTTGAAGATTGCCAATTTGAATATATCAACTTGTATTGATACAAATAATACAATCATGTCTAGTTTTAATTTTTATCTATTATATTGTACTGTGGGTAGTTTTAATTTTTTTATTTTTATATCTCCATATTTAAAACTATACTTCATGGGCTGGTGGAGTGACTCAAGTGGTAGAGCACCCATTCTAGCATGCTTGAGGCCCTGAGTTCAAACCCCAGTACTTCCAAAAAAAACCTAAAAGAGCTATATATAAACTATATCAAGTATTAATTAGGAGTTTTCTTCTTTAGGGGTTGAAGCTATAGCTCAGTGGTAGAGCTCATACTTAGCACTTGAGAGATACTGGGTTCAGTCCTCAGCACCAAAACAAAAAACAACCATCCACAGAAAACAAGTGTTGCATGTTAATTCCACTCTTGTGGTTTTAAGATGTGGTTTTGAGACAGGATTTTGCTATGTATCCCAAGGTGGCCTCAAAAACTTGAAATCCTCCCTCCTTAACCTCCTGAGTGATGGGACTTCAGGTGTCTATCACCACACCTAATCCATAAAACAACTTTATTAAATGGTGCATAGTGATGTGTGCCTGCAATACCAGCTACTCGGGAGGCGGGGAGAGGAGGATGTAAAGCTCAGGACCAACCTGGGCAACATAGCGAGACACTATCTCAAAAAGAATTTTTTTTTTTTTTAACTTCATTTTAGATTCCTTGGGGCTGCAGGTGTAAGTCAGTGGTAGAGCCACCTATGTAACATGTGTGAGGTCCTGGGTTCCATGTCTGGTGCTAAAATTTTTTTTACATTCCTCTTTGACATCAGTATCTTCATCACCAGAATACCTCTCTGTGTGTGTGTGTGTGTGTGTGTGTGTGTGTGTGTGTGCGCGCGCGCGCGTGTGTATGTGTGTGCGCGTGTGTGTATGTGCGTGTGCGCGCGCGTGTATGTGTATGCGCGCGTGTGTGTATGTGTATGCGCGCGTGTGTGTGTGTGCGTGTGTGTATGTGTGTGTGTGTGTGCGTGTGCGCGCACGTGTGTGTGCGTGTGTGCGTGCGCGTGTGTATGTGTGTGCGTGTGTGTACGTGTGTGTATGTGTGTGCGCGCGTGTGTGTGCGCGTGTGTGTATGTGTGTGTGCGTGTGTGTATGTGTGTGTATGTGTGTGCGTGTGTGTATGTGTGTGTATGTGTGTGTGCGTGTGTGTGCGTGTGTGCGCGCGTGTGTGTATGTGTGTGCGTGTGCGTGTACTAGAGTTTGAACTCAGGGCTTCACACTTGCTAGGCAGCACTCTACCACCTGAGCTACTCTGCAAGCCCCAGAACCACTTTGTGAATCATTTGACAGTCTTGAAGAACACAGTATCTTTGGTTCTGTGTTGTTTGAAATTTAGTAATTTTTGAATCTATATATGATGCCTTATCCAAGACACAAGACCCTGGAAGTCTTATCCAAGTCACAAGAACTCACATGTAATCATAATAGAACAGGGACTTTTTTTTCTTATCTGTCTTATGTATGTCATTTGACATATGTAATGGAAAAAGGAATATAAGTTTTGCAATTGAGTGGTCTTTCTCTAAGAATTAATAAATCTATGGTAAATTTTGTGCTTTTTCTAATTGAATCTGTCAAGTGACCACTGTAAGCATTCAAAACTAGCAGTGGCGTGAAGCTTGTGTGTCTCGTCCCAAAGAGTTTCATAAAGGAAGTGATTGGGACTATCATATAAGAGAATAGACTTTAAGAACTCGAAAGGAAAGTCATTCTATCTTTTTTAAGGTATAGTTTAGGGGGAAATTGCCTCACATTTGAGAATATGTACATAAATAGGTAGAAAAAATTGATTTTAATATGAAAGAGCAAAGAAACTTGAAATTCAGCTATGCTGCACTTAACTTTTCAAAACTACTTTTGTTTATTCACTTTTCTCCTTTCTGATGCAGGTCTATGTTTGTGCTGCGTGCCAGAATGTTTTTTGTGTGGACTGTGATGTTTTTGTTCACGACTCTCTCCACTGTTGTCCTGGCTGTATTCATAAGATTCCAACTCCTTCAGGTATTTGATTCCAGCATGTGTGTTAGAAAGAAATTTGCAATTGTGAATGAAATAATCCTTTAAATAAATTAATTCTCCAAGTAAAGCATGAAGAATAAGATGAGAGGAGAATCTGATTTAAGAAACTTTTTGCTAAGAAGATATATTTTAATTTTTTACTTGTGTCCTATCACAGAAATGCCTAGAATTCATTTAATCTTGTTTTATATTATTTTGAGTCATTATGCATTATTATCTGTAAATTAGTTGTAATGATTAAATTTATGTGATAATCTCATTCTTTTATAATTGGGGTAAATACAGAATCTTTGTGACTTTTTATTTCATTGATTAGTGTGACGAGAAATTGAGTATAAGTTAAAATTCAGTGTAAGATGAAACTTAATCAATAGTTATGAAATTAATACATATGAGTTGATATACTGCTACATCCACCATAAGGTTCTTTTTAGAATTAACCAAATGTTGGAAATCTAATTATAATTAGATTTGGGTTAAGCATTCAAACTCACAAAACTGCAACAGCCACACTTGGCAGCAGTTTTCTCAAAGGGACATTAGATAGGAACAGCAGCAGGATAGCACTAAGGGTCCTTGTTAGTGGTCCAGATACAATTTGGCAATCAAGATTCTTTTAGGAGCCGGGCACCAGTGGCTCATGCCAATAATCCTAGCTACTTGGGAGGCTGAGATCAGGAGGATCGAGATTCAAGGCCAGTCTGGGAAATAGTTTGAGAGACCCTATCTCCAATATAATCAGAACAAAATGGACTGAATGTGTGGCTCAAGTTGTAGAAAGCCTGCTTTGCAAGTGTGAAGCCCTGAGTTCAAACCTCAGTCCTACCAAAAATGGGGGATAAAAAGTTGTTTAGAAGCATAATTGGTATTCTTACCTTTATCAGCTTCTTGGTAACAGAGCTTGAAAGCTTAACTGGAGATGAGATTCAGATGCAGCAAGGTTAAAGCTCCTGTTTAAGTCCTCACTCTCATCTGCTAAACCTGAGCTTTAAAATACTTTACTTAGTGGAGGGTATCTCATTCCAGCATTTTTGTTGTTTGTTACCTGTGATTGGCTAACAAAGCCAAAGTTTACTTCCTGTCTATTAGCTTCACTGAGTTTCATTCCCAGGGGCTACTTTACTTACCCTTTTTAACTTTCCCACTCCAGATCATCAGAGAAACTTTGGTGAGAATGTATGATTGAAGTCTGTGTTTTAGGTTCAATGCAGATATATCATTATTGGCAGGACGCCTTTCCAGGTATGCCCTGTTGAAAGTGAATAAGGCTGCCATAGCAAAGGTATGTGTATTTTATATCTATAAACTTTAGTCAATTTAAATTGAGTTTCACTGTGAAGTTTGTGATTTTTATAAATAAGAATGCTTAGTAAAAAACTTTTATCAGCAAAGACAATATAATCACTCCCTGTAGAGTGATTTCCCGATGAAGCCCAGAAATACGCATTTTTTTTTTAAACAAAGACATAATGTGACCAAAGTAATAATTTATCAGTAATAAAGTGTCAGTGATTTGCAGAAGATGCCTTTAACCCTGGCTTAGAAGGAATGTACTAGGCATTTCCTGAAAAGTTACAGCTCTGTGTTAGAGACTCAGCCTCCCTGCCTGGTATAAAATGACCTCATGTCCATGTTGACAGTTTCGGCTCCTTCAGTTTTGGGTTTTATTTGCACACTTGATAAGGTTAAGATAAGCATCTTAGTTAGGCTTAAGGAGGAATTTCCTTTTTCACAATAATACAGAAAATACTGATTTTTTTTAAATTACAGAAATGGGGACTGGGAATGTAGCACAGTCATGGAGCACTTGCCTACGTTGAGTGAAGCACTGGGTTCCATCCCAGTGGAGAAAAAAAAAAAAGACTGCGGAAGTAGAAATGGTGATTAAGACAGTTCTGGCCTTTAATTTCCTTTTTGGAACTCTATAGTATTATTAATTTATTTTAAATACATCCAAATGTGCACGTCTCTTTTGTGGGGGTGCAATTTTGGGAATCAGCCCTAGGGCCTTGTGCATGGTTTGAACTCAGGGTCTTCTGCTTGCTAAGCAAGCACTTTACCACTTGCTTTTACCAACCCTTTTTGCTTTATTTATTTTTTCAGATAGGATCTTGTTTTCTTGTTTTGTTTTATTTTCTTGGTGGTATTGGGATTTGAACTCAGGACAGCATGCTTGCTAGGAATGGCTCAATGGTAGAGTCATTACACCAGCCTGGGTCTTGTGTTTTTGCCAGGGCTGGCCGCAGACCTCAATCTTCCTTCCTATGCCTTCCATGTAAGTGAAGGTTAGAGGCATAAACCACCAAGCCTGGCTCGTTTGTTGAGACGGGGGTCTCACTAACTTTTTTCCTCATGCTGTCCTCGAACATCAGTCCTCTGGAATAGCTGGGGTTATAGGTGTAAGCCACTGTTCCCTTTTTTTTTTTTTCAGTTCTGGTATCAAATCCAGGGCCTTACACATGTTAGGGGCAAGTGCTCTAACACTGAGCTATACCTCTAGCCCCTTAATGTTCTTTTTATTCTGTCTGACATCTTTGACTTTTAACTAAAGCATTTAGTCCCTTTACATTTAATGTGTAAATTAAATTTATGTGTAGTAATAAATATACTTAATATATTTATGTTTAGATATATGTATTATCATTGATATATTTCTGGTCAGATCTACCCTCTTTGTGCTATTGATTTAAACTATTTCATCTTTTCTTAAGTTTTCCTCCCTTGTTAAGAAATTATGTGTTCTTTTTTTTATTCTTTTAGTGGTCACTAGAAATTGCACAGAATTTCTTAACTTGGGTCCTCTAGAAAATAGAGCTTGAGGCAAAGATGAAAGTGTTGTTGCTTTATTTGGAGGTGCAAATGTGGGAGGTGAAGTAAGGAAAGAAAGGGAAAGTAAGGTGAGGAAAAACGTGATGCAGTATGTTACCACAGTGGCCAGACTTCATGACAAGCTGTGAAGAGACAAGTCTCCCAGCAAGTGTGTTTACCTAGAGTGTGCACCTTCTCTGGAAGGTTGTAAGAAGAAACTTCTCTGAGCAGCCCATTGAAGGGAGGAAAAATAGATAACATATTTTCTAATTCTGTCCATCTCCCATTAACCACTGGTTGGAGTTTGCTTACAGAGTGTGTCATCCAGTCCTTTGTAACTGCTCAGCAAGCCTGTTCTCTCTTAGTGGTGTGGCCTTGCATGCAACTCTGGAAGGTGGAGTGGCAGCTCAGGTCAGATAGGCCTGTGACTTTAATTTAGACTCCAGCTAGCCCACGAAGCTGGACAAAGGCAGCAGTGATGGAGTAGGAGGTAGGCAACACCTTCGGAAGGAAAGAGGCAGCCAAAAGAATCTGAGGAGACATTACAAGTTTGTGTCTGATACTCATTCGTAAATAATTAAAAGTCAAAATTAATATGAACCTTTACCCTCCCCACATATGATACCAAGACTAAAAATACCTTATTTCATTTCACTCCTTCCTTATAAATGCATTATTGTATTTTTTCTATTTCATACAATATTAATGTTTGTTTTAATTAGTCAATGTTTATTAAGATTTAAGTATATATATACACATATTATACACAAATATATATTTGTTTATTTATTTATTTGTTTTTTGGTGGTACTGAGGTTGAACTCAGGACCCCACTCTTGCTATGCAAGCGCTCTACCACTTGAGCCACTCCACCAGTTTAAATATACATTACATTTAACACTTTTTTGAGTCTTCATTTCTTCTTGCATTTCACATCTATTTAGGATTATTTTTCTTTACCTGAAGTATGAAGTAAATCCTTTAGAATATGGGAACATTCAGGGTGTAGGATATGTTACCTATTATGCAAAAAAGGGAGGAAAAATACAAGTATGTAAACAAAAAGAAATACTGGGAACCAATAAAGAAAATCAATAAATCCAAATATTGGTTCAGCAAAATGAAGACTCAGATTACTAATATCAGAAGTGAAGGAGGAGACATTATTCTACAGCTTACAGTTCACATCTGCACCCAGAGGAAACCCCATACCTATTAATATCCATTCCCTATTTCTACTAGTTCACATGCCTTTATAATCCTCTTTATGTTTTTAAATTGTATGAATTATATAAATAATATGCTATGGGTTTTTTGTTTTGTAAGCAAAACACAAGTCAAAACAGGTCAGCAAGACTTCTGCTTGGGAAGGAAGTGGAAGAGAACTGTAGGATTTTGTAAGATTACTTAATGCTTTTTAACTTCCTCATGTTGGTGGTCAGTGGTTCAGTTCTTTATTATGGTTAACAAATTCATTCATGAAATGATCTCTGAATGGTGAGAAACAAGGGGATACATCCAGCCCTTAGGTAGGGTGGTGGAATCCCAAGGCCTTTAGTGAGTGGTAGAGTTGAAGAGAAAAGGCAAGAAGTTCTGCTCCCTGAGGCCTATGAAGAACGGCACAAGAGGCTGACACATTTCTGGGAAGTGTTCTTTGGGGGGAGGGGGGGCCCTAGTACTCCTTTTGCTTCCTGTTCTCCAGTGGCAGAGAATTCACTGTTCTACATGTTTTCTAGTTTTGGTGTGTGTGTGGGGTGAGGTATTATGAGATGGACTGGGGACTGTGTTCATCTGACTGAATAGCAATTCAGTCACTCCTCAGGCCAGGACCCTTGAAACTACACAATTTCTTCATTCACTAACTTGTTAATTTACTCAGCAAACCTTGTATATTAGCTGTAATTCTGACAAGATCTTAGGCATTACAGATGAAGACACTGAAAATAGGACATAAGCCCTAACCTAATTGATCTGTGAACCTCTGGGCATAAAAAAGAAGCAGATAATGTAAAAAAGTCCATGTGAAAGTGCTAACAAATCCAAGTGTTACAGGATTGGGATGGAGGAGCTATAAAAACGGGTTGGGCACAGTTCAAACACCTAAAGAGCCTCAGCCCAGGTTAACACAGAGCGGTGACCTCTGCAAAGTACTGTCAAATGTAAAGGAGGCCACCTTTGACACCTGAGTGTCAGCGAGGAAGTGAGGTATAGATTTCACTTTACCTCATTTTGTACTTTTAACTTTTTACCTATGCATTTCTTACTTGGTCTGAAAGTTTTTTTAAAAAAATATTTTAAATGAGGTAATCATTATTTAGCCCTGTTTTTTGTTTGTTTCTTTTGTGGGACTGGGGTTTTCAGATTTTACACATTAAGAGTGATTCTTTGAAGCCTGGTATAGTGGGGCATCTCTCTGATTCCACCCCTTCGGGAGACTGAGGCAAGAGGAATGCAAGTTCATGGCCAGCCTGAGTTATACAGTGAGATCCTGTCTCAAAAAACAAAAAATAAAAAGGGAAAAAAATGATTCTTTGGAGGAAGAGGGAGCTTTTAAAGGTCTCTGCAGTCAGTGATTCTAAATGGAGTGCCTCCGCCTCACTTGGGAACGCATTAGAAATGCAAATTGTGCTGGTGGAGTGGCTCAAGTGGTAGAATGCTTACCTGCCAATCATGAGGCCATGAGTTCAAACTTCAGTACCACAAAAAAAAAAAAAGTTCTCAGAAATGCAAATTGTTGGGCTCTCTCAGGCCTCTTGAGTCAAGTTCTAGAGTCAAGCTCTAGACTCTTGAGTCAAGCTCTAGAGGTGTGGTTCGAGGTGCCCAGTATGAGAACTGCTTCTAATCATGTTACAGATACCTAGGTAACTTAAAACGGATTTGGTGAGTGCTGAGCCCAGGAGTTTAAGGCCAGCCTAGGCAACACAGAGAAAACACGTCACAGACATGGAATTGCCTTTTCATTTCTCTAGATTCTGTGTAGACAGCTTATTTGTTTATGAGTTCAGAGCTTGTAGTAAATTGATATTTTAATTAACATACATTCAAATGTTCTCATTTTAAGTAATTCCATGTCTTACGTGTATGTGTGGGGGTGGTGGTAATGAGGATTGAACCCAGGGCCTCCCACATGCTAGGTGAGCGCTTTACCACCTGAGCCGTACCCTCTACCCTTTTGTTTGTATTTTGTCTTTGAGATAGGACCTTACTAATTTTGCCTGAGCTGACCTTGAACTCCTGAGCCTCCTGCTTTTGCCTCCCGGGTAGCTAGAATTACAGGTGTGCCCCACCATGTCTGACTAATTCCATGCCTTTTGATAACTGTATGTCCCTGCAATAATCACCACAGTGAAGGGAGACAACATTTTCATCACCCCAAAGAGGCTCCTTTGCTGTCAGTACTCCCCAAGACTTCCAGCACTAAGTCACATTTATCTCTCCTGTAATTGTTGGTGAATTTTTCCTTTGTGTATAATTTCTTATAAATTAAACCATACAGTGTATATGGCTTCTTCATGTTGAGATCTGTTCATGTTGTTGCATATATCAGTAGTTTGGCCCATTTTACTGCCTGTATTCCATCATATGGATACTTAATTAACCCATTTGTTTATCCCTAATGGACATTGGGATTGTTCTAGTGTGATGAATAAAGTTACTATGATCATTTTGGTATACATCTTTGTGTGTTCATTTTTTTCTTGGGTACATACATAGGAATGGAATTGCTGCACTGAATATTAAGAATATCCTTAACTTTTTTGTGAAACTGCTGAGCTACTTTTCCAAATAAATTATTACCATGTTACATTCCACTAATAGTGCCTTGAGGGTTCCAGTTACTTCATATCCTCAACCAACAGAGGACTTGTATTAGTTCTTAGAACATCTCTCCACACCTTTAAGTTAGGCTATGATTTCTTGTGACACAAAAAAGCATCAATTATAAAAGAAAAATTAAAATTTGAGTTAGTCAAAATTAAAAATTTCTGCTCTTGGAAAGATACCATAAGAAAATGAAAAAGGTAAGTTACAGACTAAGAGAATATATTTGCAATGTAGAACTGATAACCAAAATATAGAAATAATTGCAGTAATAAAAAGGTAACTTCATTTTAAGATGTGCAAAAGATTTGATTACCAAAGAAGATATATGAATAGCCAATAAGCCATTAAAAGCACAATGAAATACATATATATGCCCCAGAATAGCTAAACTTTACAATGATGCCTTGTGTGTATACACTTTTCAGTTTAAAAAGTGGTTAAAAAGCATTATTTAAAAGTTAAGCTGGTGCACACCTATAATTCTAGTGTTCAGAAGGGCTGGGGTGAGGCTCAAGTGTAGAGCTCCACCTAATAAGTGAAAGGCCCTAAGTTCAAACCCCAGTACTGCCAAAAAACAAAACAAACTATCCCTAGCTCTCAGGCAGAGGAGACAGGATTTGAGTTCAAGGTCAGCCTGGGCTACATGGTGAGACCTTGTCTCAAAAAAACAAAAAAAAACCCCATGACACCAGATTTTCTCTTCAGACTGGATAGTGCACATTTGTGAGTGAGTGCCTGTTAAAAGCGTTGAGCTTAGTTTTTTTGCCAATCAGTATTTTTCCTTTCGGGGATTTTTCCCCTTCCTGCCATATACATACAGTATTTGTATATTTCCAATAAAGGCCGTGTGAAGGTTTCAGTGTCAGTAGGAATAGATAGGAAGTTTCTTCGATTAATAGAGGATATCTCCAAAAACTACAACAAACATTTAATCAAATTTTAGAAGAATTCATACCAAAGCCAAGAACAGTATAGGATATTCATTACAATTAAGCAATATTATAGTAGAGAATATGACCAATGCAGTAAGACAAAATAACATAAAAGACAAAATTGTCATTCAGTTACTACAATTAGGCATCCAGAAACTTCAAGGTGATATACAGTCCTATCAAACACAGACCAGAAAGAGTCCTGTGCGTCATCAGTGAACATTCAGAAAACCCATTTCTAAAGGCAGCAAGATACACAGAATGCTTTAAAAAAAAAAAAAAAGTAACATGAACATAGATGCAGCAGCATTATGGATGGAAAGTAAGGTTTACTGGAGGCAAGTTTATAGACAGAAGGGTCAGCAAAATGAAGACCCAAAATGAAGAAGAGGTTCCCCTGGCCTCTGGGCTGTAGTTAAAAGAACTTATAGTAGCAGCATAACAGTTAACCAATCTTCACAAACTATTCAAAATAAAATACTTGCTGTTGGAACTACATAGGTCTTGTTATTCTCTTTGGGTCTTTTTTTTTTTTCATTTTTCTTTTATTATTCATATGTGCATACAAGGCTTGGTTCATTTCTCCCCCCTGCCCCCACCCCCTCCCTTACCACCCACTCTCTTTGGGTCTTAACAAACCCTGTTGAGGCAATACTTTACAGCATTTACTGGTAACTTCTCTAATTGTGCAATTTAGTTCCTCAAATATTTTCCCACTGCTTTCCAGAAAAGAACAGAGTTATTGTTTTAAGCCACACATTCTCTTTCTCCTTCCACTGGCCAGCACTTTCCTTCCATTTGACTGGACTTCTGAATAAAATTCAAGGTGAGTAAATGACCGTCTTTGCAAAGGTGCTCTTCCATACCTAAACTTATGGCACCCTTGTTACAGACTTAGGTTTAAGTCCCACCCAATGGCCTATTCACCTCAGTGTCACTTTTAGTACTTATAGCCAAAGAACATTAGACCCAAAGAAGGCCTTAGAAGTCATTTCTTCTCACCAGAAATGTCCTCAGGACCAGCAAACTTGACCACTGAACATTGGTGTGTCAGTACTGGGTTGATATCACTTATCTCCAGAGAGACCTGAGCCCTGGTGCTGTCCATTGGCCAAATCTGAATGAAACGTGCGAGCTGGGTTAATTAATGAGCTGGGGTGTGAGGCCAGAGGCAGTCTGTACTAGCTTGTTTATGTTTTGAGCCTGGGCATTCATCCTAGTTTGGGCCACCAGACCAGAGGAGTATGGGAGACCCCCTCCTCAGATGAGTTTATGGTTTTCCTGAGACCCAGCCATCTTGTTTCTAGGTGGTTCATTACCTAAAGATGAAGCACATCTTAAGTGACAGAAAGGCCCATAGCAATTGGCCTGCTGTTTCCCTGTGGGTTTGTTGTGTTGTTTTTGATTCTGTATCTTATGCTTTATCGAAGCCTTTTGTGGGCTGGAGGAGTGGATCAATGGTAGAGCACCTGCCTAGCAAGTATGAGGCCCTGAGTTAAAGCTCTAGTACTAAAAAAACCTAAAAAGCCTTTTATTGTAAAGTCATAATGGGTTTTTTCAACTATCTTAACTCTGTATAATTGCTGAAGATAGTACTGTGCATAGGATCATTGAAATGATTTTTTACCTTATTTAAATGATAAGAAAAGATGAAAAATGGAAAAAGATTTAGAACTGTTATGTGAGATGGTGGTGCACACCTATAATCCCAGCGCTTGGGAGACTGAGGCAGGAGTACCAAGAGTTTGAGGCCAACTAAGAACCTGTATCAAAACAAACAAAAAGATTTAGAATTATCACTGCCAGGCTGTTTGCTGAGGCAGCTCTGGTTTGAGTTCTTTTAAGTTTGACAACTCCATTGATACAATGGAACTCTAGGGAGGTAGATCAAAAGCTAAAGGAGGTAGCTAAATGGATTAAAACAATTTGGAGTCCAGAGTGTTCATCATTACACTATTAGAAGAAGGAGGAGACAGAAATTCAGACGTAGTGGAAGTCAGCCAAGAATACTGCGAAATACTCTGTCTTGGCTTGTGTTGGCAAAAAACGAAAGTAACAAAGAGTCGTAGGTTGCCAAGACATGGCCAGTTCTGTAAAGGGAAGAGACGACATCAGAGAGTTGGGCAGATGTTTCTTTTGATAAGAATATAACCCTCATCTGAATCACTTTAGGAGAAGGGCATCAAGACACAACTGAAAAAGGATCAAAGAGCTGGTTTCCTAAGAAACCATTACTACAAGGCATTTTGCACAGTAGTCACAAAGCAGTTCCTTTTGTCTTATTAGGTGAGTAAGAACCCTTCTTGGGTACTGTCAAATGTACCTTCAAAAGCCAGCAGATGGGAGGCTGAGGCAGGAGGATTTCAAGGTTAAGGTCAGTCTGAGCTATATAGCAAGACCCTGTCTCGATAATAATAATAATAATAATAATAATAATAATACTCGTAAGGCTGCTGCAGCTTTTGCAGAAATGTGGGTAGATGGGCAAATTCCAAGTTGGATGAGTTAGGTAAAGGTGGGAGTATGTAAAAGATATTTTGTAAAGGAAATTTGTCCCATCTCCACCCCTAGGTAGTAAATGGAGTATTCCTTTAGGATCACTGAAATGCTGAGAATGCAAACAAGCACCTTTGAATTGATCATATGAAATACTAAGACATCCCTAATTTTGTGCCTTTTACTTAAGTGATGCTGTGATTTTATTGACCTCCAGTTGCTTGGACTCTTGCTTTAGTTATGTTTCTAATTTTGCCTGGAACCAATCTCTGACAGAGATTGTCCTACCTATGTCTCCCACATAACTAGATTATAAGCATGAACCACCTTTGTTCAGATGGGAATTCACTAACTTTTTGCCAGGGCTGGCCTCAAACCATAATCCTCCTGATGTCCACCTCTTAAATAGTGCTTCAACTTTTTTTTTTTAATGGGACTAGGTGGTTTGAATCCAGGGCTTCCCACCAGCAAAACAGGTGCTCTACTACTTGAGCCACACCTCCAATTCATTTTGTTCTGTTTATTTTGGAGATGGGGGTCTCACAAACTGTCTGCCTGGGCTGGTCTCAAACCTTGATCCTCCTGATTTCAGCCTTCCAAGTAGCTAGGACCACAAGTGTGAGCCTCTGGTTCCCAGCTGGCAAATTAAATTTGACTTTCTTCTATTTTAGAATAAAACAAAGAAAGCCTGAGCCAACGTACTGATAAATAAGCATTCTTTAGCATATTGCATTCTTAAAACTATATCAGGTATGGCTAAAGCTGTTAGAGGCACTGCTTTATTATGTCCTCTTTAGTCTACAATTAATTTCCTGTATCATCAACTTTTTATCACAGACCACACCAGATCTGTTTGTTTGTTTTGTTTGAGACAGGGTTTTGATATGTAACCCAGGCTGCCCTCCAGATTTATGATCCTTCTGCCTCCAGAGTAGCTGGGATTATAGTCATGTACCATCACACCTGGCAATCCTTTTTACTTTATTATTATTTTTATTTTATTTTATTTTTTATTTATTTATTTTTTTAGTGGGCCAGGTTGCTGAAGCAGGGGAGTGAAGATTGTGTGGGGTTTTGAATAATAGCACATTCCTTGGGGACTTCAAATAGCCATGGCCATTGATTCCTCTGGGGCTACACAACCTCAATGTTCAAAAGGTGCTGGAAACATCAGCCTCTTTACACCAGCTGGAGCCTCTTGCCGAAGCCCACAATTGCCACCCAGGGATGGCCACCTCAATGGCCTAGGGACTAGAAAGTTACCTGCGACTTCTGACAGATACACTCAATTTGAAAAACAATCGTTGTTTGCTGGCTGGCTTTAATTTAATGGAAGGACATAAAATTCTGATATCTGAAAAGCCATGGCAGGGAACCATCCGAGAGAGAACCAGGACCCTGACAATAGAGAAGGTGAAAAAGACCTCGTGAAAACAACATCCAGAGCAATTTGGTAACATAAATCAAAACCCTTAAAAATGTCCGTATGGTTGATTTAGTAATTCTCTTAGGAAATTATCCTGAGGAAATAAAGACGAGATTGAGGGAAACATTTTGTCATAAGCATATTTAACTCACCTTTGTTTCTGAAGAGAAAAACAGTAGTCTAAATGTCCTTTTAGGGGAACTGGTAAAGCCATTAAGAAGTAATTGCAGGGCCTGGTAGAATGGCTCAAGTGATAGAGGCCTGCCTAGCAAGTGTGAGGCCCTGAGTTCAAACCCCAGTGTTGCCAAAAATAAATAATAATTGCAGGCTGGGGATACAGGTTGGTGACAGACTGCTTGCCTAGCATGCATAAGGTCCTGGGTTCAATCCCCAGCAACACACACACACATAAAAAGCATACTGCAGATATATATTTATTTATATGACAATATCTTACAGTTTTTGTTAAGACAAAAACCAGTTTATAAAATAAAATGGATAGTACCCATAACCATAATTATGGTAAAGCATCCACAGCTTGGGCACACAATACTGCAACTTAGAAAGTGAACACAATTAAAATAATTATTTTAAAAACTAAGTAGTTTTCCCCTGGCAATGGGAAAACACCACTCCATTAGTGGTGTTGCTCTTATCTCAGTCAGGGGCAGAGGAGATGACAGTCCTGTGTTCATCCTAGCTTAATGCCTGGGTCAGTGGCCAAAGCTGTTTCATGCCTAGGGCACATTTTAAACAAACAAAAAACCAACGAAGTAATTTTCTCAAATTGTGACTACAGGGCTATCCAATTTTGTCTATATTGTCCCTTAACACAAATGGCAAAATTATGATCATTACTACATTGCCTCTACAGTTAGTAGTGGAAGACTTCATGAACGGAGTCAGATCTGTGTCTGGCTCATCGCTGGTCCTCGATGTTAGCACATGGCTCCCCACGTAAGTAGGGGCTCAGCAAATGTTTATTGGTTAGATAGATGAATATTGATGTTTTATAATTTCCCATTAACTTCTTTTCATTTTGAAATTCCAGGCCTTCAGAAACAGTGAGGGCATGCTCTTTGTAATAAGAATGTTGCTATAACCAAATCAACCTGCTTTTCTTCGCATTTTAGAAATGGCCACCCCGGGCAGGACCCCTGAGGAGACCATCTCCCCGTTGGATAATTATTTGCTTCAGGTGCTCTCTGTTGCTCTGGGCGTAGATGCAGCTCAATTAGCAAAGGAAAGTAAAGAAGATTGTGAAAAAGAGCAGATGAAAATGCCGAAGGGGTTTAAGTCACAAATGCGCAGTGAAGAAAAACGGCTGAAGACTTTTGACACCTATAAGACGTACAGTTCGTGGACACCTCAGGAAATGGCAGCCGCTGGGTTTTACTTCACTGGGGTAAAATCTGGGGTACAGTGCTTCTGCTGCGGCTTAACCCTGTTTACTAACAGCATCAGGAGAGTGCCCCTGGAGAACCATGAGAAGTCCCAACCAGACTGTGAGTTCCTTTTGGGCAAAGATGTTGGTAACATTGCCAAATATGACATAAGGGTAAAGAACCCAGAACACAAGCTGAGAGGAGGTAAAGCAAGGTACCAAGAAGACGAGGCCAGACTCGAATCCTTCAAGAACTGGCCATTCTATGCCCAAGAGGTCTCTCCACATGCACTCTCAGCAGCTGGCTTTGTCTTCACAGGTATCTTGAAATCATTTTCTTAAGTTTAAGTTCCATATTTGTATTGTTTTTGCAATATTTTGTGACTCCTCATCTGTTAATTGTGTTGTATTAGATATTATGTTTATCTTGTTAAATCTCAACTTGGGTAGAGTTTATATTTTGTATAGCATGTGTTAATTTTCAACTATGTATAAAGTAAGAAGGTTACTTTTCCTTAAATTTGGACCTTAGAAAATACTAGCTGTATAGTGGTGTGTATGCCTATAATCCTAGCTACTCAGGAGGCATAGGTAGGAGAATCTCAGCCCAGGCTGGTTGTGATGGGAGGACGACAACACATACCTGAAAAAGGATAAAGCAAAAGAGGGCTAGAGGCATGGCTCAGTGGTAGAACACCTGCCTAGGAGGCACAGGGTCCTGAGTTCAAAACCCAGTACCACCAAAAAAAAAAAAAAAGAAAGAAGAGGAAGAAGAAGAAAATACAAGCTGAAGTCTTAAGTCGCTGAAAATAAATCATGAGGTCAGCTTGGTCCCAGTCTCCTCATTCATGAGCAGCTTGTCATTGCTTTTACGTGATCTTTCTTTGATCTTATAAATTTCTGTAGTTTTGAAGGGGTTTTGTGTTTGTTTTAATCTTGAGTCTAACTAACACATAGGGCTAATTGCATTTGAGAACACTGCACTTGGTTTGAATTGTCTTAGTTATGCAATGGGTGTAATGGCAGACACAACACGAATGAGAATTATAAGGACAACTATGATTACTTTATGTATGCGTGGATTGAGCACTAATTCTAATCCAACTCATTTGCCCTGCCCCTCCCCCACATTTCACAGCTGAGTTCATCAAGACTCAAAGAATTTAAGAAATGTGCCTACAGAGCTGGCAAAGCCAAAACTGAGGCCTTCTAACTGTGCAGCACTTCAGCTAGTCCTAGCGTTTGTGTACTTCCCTGTCATTTTAGTCCTGAAAGCTCAAAGAGCAACATGCCAGTGTGGGAAGCACCCTGGGCCGCCAGCTTGGGGTTCTGTTTGTGAGGGTTAGCCACGGGCGGGATGGGGTTCCAGGCTCAGGAAGTAGCCCCGTGGATGGAGATTCAGTCACAGAGGTCATGGGACAGCAGGTACCCTGGAGTATGATCACTCCCAGGGACTACCCTCTGGTGCCATTGCTGAGCAATCAAAGTGTTCTCTTTCATACATAGGTAAAAGGGACAGTGTGCAGTGTTTTTCCTGTGGTGGATGCTTAGGAAACTGGGAAGATGGAGATGATCCTTGGAAGGAACACGCCAAGTGGTTCCCCAAGTAAGTGGGTCAATATTTTCTGCTTAAAATTTTCAGTTTGCAAAAACAAAAAACTAAAGACAATAGAGCCACCTTGCCGGAGTTTCCTCTTCAGTTTTGAACTTTCTTTTTTTTTTTGAACTCAGCCTCACACTTGCTAGGTAGGCGTGCTATCGTTTGTGCTACTCCAACAGCCCCTTTTTTGTGATGGATTTTTTTCTGAGATAGGGTCTCATGAACTATTTGGCATCAAACCATGCTCCTCCTAACCTCTGCCTGAGTAGCGAGGATTATAGGCACGAGCCATCAGGGCAGGCTGTTTTGTTTTTTTGAGACAGGGTCTCACTATGTAGCTCAGCCTGGCTTCAAACTTGCAATCTACCTGCCTCTGTCTCCCAACTGCTGGGATTACTGGTATGTGCCACCATGCCTGGCCAATTTTGATCTTTCCTTATCCAAAATAGAAGCATTCTAGAATTATTCAAACAGGAAAGTCCTCATCACATCATGAAAAGTTTGAATTATATGAATTTAAACAGTTTAAAAATGTTTATTATCCCAAATACTAAGACATACTTTTCCAAGTAAAAGTTTCATGATTTTCCTTAATTCATAAATAACATAATTTGCCTATGATGATGTAAAGTGATGTATATAAAGGAAGTTGGAGAGTAAATAGCACTGTTTAAAACATTATTGCAGGTGGCTCACTCCTGTAATTCTAGCTACTGGGGAGACTGAGATCAGGAGGATCCAGATTTGAAACCAGCCTGGGCAAATAGTTCAAGAGACCCCCTCTGCAAAATAACCAAAGTGAAATGGCGGGAGTGGCTCAAGTGATAGAGTGCCTGCTTTTGGCATAAGTGGAGTCCTTAGTTCAAACCCCAATCCCACCAAAAACAGAAAGAAAAAAGAGAAGAGCCTAAAGATTTAATTTTAAATAACTTCATATGCTGTCAGTAATAGAAATAAATAATTCTATCAGAACAATGATAATTCAAGTAGTTTCAAGATAAGTTTTTTGACAGTTTTATTGAAGTATAAAATTCAATAACTCAGTTATCTTTTAACAAATGCTCATTGTGATATAGGACATCTCTATCAGAGTATTGAGGTAAATTTTAATTATATTTTTATTTGTATTTAATTCTATTTTTAATTATAGATGTGAATATCTTCAAAGTAAGAAATCTTCAGAGGAAATCGCTGAGTATATTCAAAGCTACAAGGGATTTATTGATGTAACGGTAATTTGTAATGACAAACCTTCCTAGGTAGGCACTCTTACCTCTTGAGCCACTTCACCAGCCAAACCATCCTCAACTTACCTTTTGATTACCTGACAATATCTGAATCAGAAAGGCAGAGACTCTTTTTATGTTACAGGTTCTATTTCTTCCTTCTTTCATTCACCTGCCTCTCATCTGCAAAGTGAAAGAAAATATATTCTCTTACTAAGCTAAAGCCCTTAGAATTTCTTTTTCCAGGGCTGACTTTTGACTGACAGTCATCCTCCTTAACTAAGACCACTCCCCTGCCTGCCCCCCAACCCACATTGGGGCTCAGTGCTAGCTCCTCCCGGCTGGTTGTTTATAGACTGTATCAGTAAGGACTTCTGACTGGCAGGTGACAGGAAAACCCAACCCAAATTGGATTAAGCAAAAAGAGACTGGGTTGGCTAATGGTGACTCCGAAGACCAGAACTGTGTAGAGAACATGAACTGAACTTGGGGGAGGAAGGATGTTATCTGAGGAAAGAATTTGGGTACAGTTAACTGGGAAGGATCAATTGCTCAATACATAAGGCCTTCTGAATTCAGTTTCCTTCTCTTTTTGAGGGTGTGTGTGTGAGAAAATTCAGTTTTCTTCCTGTGTCTCTTAGTTCCTCATCTAAATGTAGTTCTGGTTTTGAGCTGTGTGTCTGGAAAAAGGGACCCTGAGAACATTTCCTGTTGGGCATAGGTAAACATTCACTGTTGTTTGTGGTGTATTTTAAATGTTTCCAGCATAAAAGGAAGTCAATATCAAAAGAAACCTCTCCTTCAACAAATTCTGCCACTCTACCTAGTGAAACTCTTCGTTTTGTGGTGACAAACCTTCAGCTCTTGCTCACAGGTGTATATTTTATATTTCAAACAATCAATAACATGAATTTAATTTTCTTCAGGGAGAACATTTTGTGAATTCCTGGGTCAAAATAGAGTTACCTATGACATCAGGTAAAAATGTAACCATATTCTAAAGGTTTTGCTTGTTTATTTCTTCTTTTGCTTTTTTTCCCAAATTTTTTTGCTCTTTCATTTTTTCCCCTCATTTTACAGCACCATAACTCTCTTTTTAAAAATCATTTCCATAAGAGATTTCTGTTCTTGTGTAATGTCCTAGTTTTTAGAACACATGAGCAGAGGGAAGGGAAGGAAGTCGCATGGAGTTTGTTCCTTATCTGACACTTCTCTTGAAAGTTTTGAAACGTTCTTAAATGACTTGTGTGCTATGAGGAATTAAGTAATATTTACTTTAAAAGTGAAGTGAAAACAGACACCAGGACACCAGTGAGAGAGAAAGAAGTCATGGATGTCACTGGGGAAGCTGCCAGTCATGGATTTCACCCCCAAGGCACTGATGCAGCATGAGGAAAGGGAATGTGGCTGGGGTTCAAGTGTGGCTGGCATTTATATGCTTTTAGCTGCTGCCCTTCTTACAAGGAGCTCAAACATGAGGGGGAACAAGGCCAATCACCAGTGTCTCATACCTGTAATCCTAGCTACTCAGGAGGCAGAGATCAGGAGGATCAAGGTTCAAAGCTAGCCTGGCAAATAGTTTGTGAAACCCTATCTGGAAAATACCCAACACAGAAAAGGACTGGTGGAGTGCTTCATGCTGTAGAGTGTCTGCCTAGTAACCATGAAGCTCTGAGTTCAAATCCCAGTACTGCCACAAAAAAGAAAGAAAGAAAGAAAGGTAGTCATAAAAAAGCAAAGGAAAACAAAACAAAAAATACTAGGGCTAAGTAGAAAACTGAAGCAAGCTTTTATCTGAAAAAAATTTATAGAACCAAGGTAATATAAATTTAATTTTCAAATCTTCAGTCCAAGAACCAAACCCAGGGCCAGTCTCAGGTGGAAAATCTAATGGAGATCACCAGAGCAGATGTCCCAAAGAACAAGAAATAAAACTGCCTGTGCTTAAGGCCGCTACAAGGAAAACTGCCTTTCTTAAATCTTGACACTGACTTTGGAGGAAGGGACCCTCCTCTAGCTTTTGCTGGTGTTGTTGTTTTATTCTGATGCTATATAATGAAGAGATCATTTTTAAATGATCAATATTTTAAAATTCAAACATACACAGAAATATGACAATAGAATATAGCCATCAAACACTGCTTCAGCAGTTCCATCATGTGGTCCGTCTTGCTTCATCTCCCTCCCTTCCTGCTTTTCTCACCACCCCCAGTTATCTTGAAGCAAACTCATGAGTTCATTCCCTCTGTAAATATGTGGCGATAACTTACACTTTGCAATATCAAAGACTGCTGGTCAAAAATATACGATGGAGAAAAAGCAGCCTCTTCAACAAAAACTGCTGGGAAAACTGGTTAGCAGTCTGCAAAAAACTGAAACTAGATCTATGTGTATCACCCTATACCAAGATTAACTCAAAATGGATCAAGGATCTTAATATCAGACCACAAACTCTAAAGTTGATACAGGAAAGAGTAGGAAATACTCTGGAATTAGTAGGTATAGGTAAGAACTTTCTCAATGGAACCCCAGCAGCACAGCAACTAAGAGATAGCATAGATCAATGGGACTTCATAGAACTAAAAAGCTTCTGTTCATCAAAAGAAATGGTCTCTAAACTGAAGACAGAACACCCACAGAGTAAGAGAAAATATTTGCCAGCTACACATCAGACAAAGGACTGATAACCAGAATATATAGAGAACTTAAAAAACTAAATTCTCCTAAAACTAATGAACCAATAAAGAAATGGGCAAGTGAACTAAACAGAACTTTCTCAAAAGAAGAAATTCAAATGGCCAAAAAACACATGAAAAAATACTCACCATCTCTAGCAATAAAGGAAATGCAAATTAAAACCACACTAAGATTCCACCTCACCCCTGTTAGAATAGCCATCATTAGCAACACCACCACCAACAGGTGTTGGCGAGGATGTGGGGAAAAAGGAACCCTCTTACATTGTTGGTGGGAATGTAAACTAGTACAACCACTCTGGAAAAAAATTTGGAGGCTACTTAAAAATCTAAACATTGATCTACCATTTGATCCAGCAATACCACTCTTGGGGATATACCCAAAAGACTGTGACACAGGTTACTCCAGAGGCACCTGCACACCCATGTTTATTGCGGCACTATTCACAATAGCCAAGTTATGGCAACAGCCAAGATGCCCCACTACTGACGAATGGATCAAGAAAATGTGGTATCTATACACAACAGAATTTTATGCAGCCATGAAGAAGAATGAAATGTTATCATTTGCTGGTAAATGGATGGAATTGGAGAACATCATTCTGAGTGAGGTTAGCCTGACCCAAAAGACCAAAAATCGTATGTTCTCCCTCATATGTGGACATTAGATCAAGGGCAAACACAACAAGGGGGTTGGACTTTGAGCACATGATAAAAGCAAGAGCACACAAGGGAGGTGTGAGGATAGGTAGGACACCTAAAAAATTAGCTAGCATTTGTTGCCCTCAACGCAGAGAAACTAAAGCAGATACCTTAAAAGCAACTGAGGCCAATAGGAGAAGGGGACCAGGAACTAGAGAAAAGGTTAGATAAAGAAGAATTAACCTAGAAGGTAGCACACACGCACAGGAAATTAATGTGAGTCAACTCCCTGTATAGCTATCCTTATCTCAACCAGCAAAAACCCTTGTTCCTTCCTATTATGGCTTATACTCTCTCTACAACAAAATCAGAGATAAGGGCAAAATGGTTTCTGCTGGGTATCGAGGGGGTGGGGAGGAGAGAGAGGGGGCAGAATGGGTGGTAAGGGAGGGGGTGGGGGCAGGGGGGAGAAATGACCCAAGCCTTGTATGCACATATGAATAATAAAACAATAAAAAAGAAAGTCTGCTGGTCTCACCCTGTACTTTTTATTCAAGGTTACTACAATGACAGTATCTTCGCTAATGAACAACTACGGCAGGACACTTTTAAGGACTGGCCCCACCAGTACCCTGACAAAATTCTCGCTCTGGCTAAAGCAGGTCTTTTCTACAGAGGCAAGTAATAGGGGATTGTTTAGCCATTGAAGCCCCACCTAGACTGTGTGACCCCAGGCTTGCCTTTGTCTATATCTGACCATCTCCTCTCTTTTCAGCACCCCTTTTCTTTGCTGCCCTCTAAATCCTTTCCCAGTTTTCCATACCTCCCTTAGGTGATGGACCTCGAACTTGAAACCTTCAGGACTGTCTCTTCCTTTCTACACATCTTTCTCTGCCCTTGACCCCCATGTTTGCAATCTGTCACAGGGTACTTCTGCTTGTATTTTTTTAACCAGAATTTAGTCAGATGGCCACACCTGCCTGTAAGAGGGAGCTGAGAAGGCTAACATTTTTCCTGAGTGGCCCTGTGCTCCCCTGAGGATTGGGGTTTCAGTTACTATGGAAAAATGGAAGAGGGGGATGTGGACTGTGATCTGCCAGGCTCTATCTACTTGGGAGAGAAAAGTCAGGATGCTCATTTCCTGATCCTACAGCTTGCAAAGTCTCCCACAGTTCTGTTCTCAATTTGGCTGTTTCTCAGCAGAAGCCCGCTCAGCTGGGTCTGCTGAGGAACAGGGATCAGGGAAGGATAAGGAGCCTTCCTCAGGCCATCCGCACCCTGAGTTACAGGGGAGTCTCATGCAGCTCTTTACTGAGTGGTCACGTAGCATCACAAATATAACAGAGTGGTTCAGAACAGGGGGTGTAGCTGTCACTTTACACCCTCTTGGCACAAAAAATTTCTGTACCTCATAACCATAAGCCTTTGGTAGCAGAGAGCTGGGTCCTTTCTCCCGCCTCTCTCTAGTATGTCTTCATCCTGCCAGTCTTCATCAAGTCTTCAATATGCTCACTGAGTTCCTTCCCAAACCTCCACAAATCCTACTCATCCTGCAAGCTCATACCTCCTATCTTTGGCCAAATATAGAGGGAGGTTTTGCTTTGTTTCAGTTTGCCAGCACCTGCCAGGGTCCAGAGAGGGAAGACAAGGCTGGATCCTTCATTTCCAGTTTGATCCCTTGGCAGAGCCAAATACTCATTTCCTCCCCAAGAAGTGCAGTGCATAGGAGAACTGACTTTATTTCTTGTGGCATAAAGCAATATTGTGATGAGGGAATTGATTCTGCATTATCTGCTTACCTAAAGGCTCCTAGATTTCCTCCAATGCTTTTTTCCCCTGAGCTCCAAGCATATTCTTTCTGGTTTATTCATCAAATATGTTTGATTGCCTAAGAAGTGCTAGGTGCTCACAGAGGTTTATAGGATTCCCTAGCGAGCAAACCAGACAAAAATTTCTTCCCTTGGGTGGAGACCAGAGAAGGGTTAAGGGAATGTAAAGTAGGGGGTAAACTTGTTCAAAGTACAATGTATACATCTGTGGAATTATCATCATGAAACCCTCTTGTATCATAACTGTATGCTAATTAAAAATAGTTTACAAAAGAAAAAAAAAGCTTGCTGTGGTGTTTCATACCTGTTATCCTAGATACTGAGGAAATGAAGATTGGGAGGATTGTGCTTTGAGGCCAGCCCAGGCAAAAAGTTAGCAAGGCCCACCTCAACCAATATGCGGGTGCACTGGCACGTGGCTGTCATCTCAGCTACCTGGGAAGAGTTAAATAGGACGATCACAGTCCAGGCCAGCCCAGTCAAAAACACAAGATCCTATCTGAAAAATACGTAAAGCAAAAAGGGCTGGAGGCATGGCTCAAGTAGTGAGGCCCTGGGTTCAAATGCTAGCACTTCCCCCCCAACAAAAGTAAAAAAGAAAAGAATAAAATCTCTTCCCTCTTGGAGCTCGATTCCAGATTCTGCCAGTAGGTCCCTCTGTTGATAGGATAACAGGGTAGGGAGCAGGTGTTTATCAAAGGACATGATGCATGGGACTGCAGGTGACTACTCGCTGAGTAGCCCACTGGTGGACTGAGTCTTATATTCAATATTGCCTCTCTGGTGACCCAATTTAGGGCTTTGTCACTGAATCCAATTGGAGGCACAAATAGGAGCTTCCTAATAAAAGTCTGGCGGTTATCAGCTACTTGTCAGTTGATAACCTCATTGACGAACTCTTCTTACTTCTAGGTGTGAAGGACATTGTCCAGTGTTTTTCCTGTGGAGTTTGCTTGGAGGATTGGAAGGAAGATGATGACCCATTAGCAGATCACACCAAATACTCTCCAGAGTGAGCAAAATGGGTATTTAGTGTCTGCAACTTTGAATACATCTTAATGATTTCCCCCTTATCTTACCTGTGGATTAAGCCCACTTCTCTGAGTTACACTCTGGAGAACATGTCTGTATGTCTTCCATCTGCTTGCTGTCAGGATACCCTTCCTGTTTATCTGTCCTCTCCTTACAGTTGTATTTTTTTTTCTTTGCAGTATTGGGGTTTGAACTCGGGGCCTTGCATTTCTCTAGGCAGATGCTCTTCCACCTGAGACACTTCTCCAGCTCTGTACTTCTGTCTTGGTGTGAGTTAGATGGATATTTTCACATCACATGTTTACAGAATCATAACTACATAAATGCTATGCGGGGCTGAAGCTTGCTGTGCATTATAATTAATTGTCTCTTCCTGTATGACTTTTTATTTTTGTAGGAAGTAATAATTGTCTTGTTAATATGTTTGTTTTGTTTTTTGAAGTAAAAGTCACATATTAACCACTTTAAAACACACAACTCAATGGTGTTTAGCGCACTTGTAATGTCAAGCAAACACCCATGTGTAATTCCAAAACATTTCATCACCCCAAAATAAAACTGTATCCATTACACAATGCTCTATGCCCAGCTTCTGGCATGCACCAATTTGTTTTGTGTCTGTGGGTTTACCCATACTGGATACTTCATACAAATGGAAGCATACCATATGGCCTTCCATGTCTGGCTTTGATCACCTAGCATATTGTTTTGAGGCTTATCCTTGTAACATGTATCAGTAATTCATTCCTTTTTGTGGGCAAGTAATATTCCACATGAATATTACACTTTATTCATTCATTGTTCACAGACACTGGGTTCTTTCCTCTTTTCTGCTATTGTGAATAGTGCTGATAGGTACATTTGTGTGAAAGCATGTTGGAGTACCCGAATTGCTAGGTTATATGGTAATTTTATGTTTAATTTTTTTCTCTTCCCTCTGCTTGCTTTTAATTTTTGGCCAAACTGTTTTCTACCATTTTAAGTTCCCATCAACAGTATATTAAGGCTCCAGATTCCCTGTATCCTCACTGATGCTTACTTTCTATTTTTTTCAACTATGTATAGCCATCTGTTTATTTTTTTTTTATGTTCTTAGTACTTGTATCTGCAAATTCTTCTAGATGTCTCAATCTCCTCTGAAATCATTCAGACCCTGCTATTTGATAATGTCTCATCATTTTCGTCTTCTTAAAGGACTCTCTTGATGGCTCCAATGTGATCTCTCCCCAGGATCCTGGGATCGTCACAGTCCTCCTGGAGATGTCTACTCTATCTCTCCTGTGCTCTGTCCCATTTCCTGGACCTCACATCTTTCTCTTCTTTGTTTACTTGCACATTTTGGTGGAACATTCCTCTACAGAGTCCTGGGGAAGATTGTATAGGAGACATATACTTTTAGTTTGAATGTAATACACATATCTAAGCATCTATGTGTGTGTATCTGTCATCTATTTATCTGTCATCTATCTATCTACAGATGACAATGTTTTCTTTTCCTCTGTTATCTATAGACAGGTGACAGGTAGATAGATAGACAGACATCTGTATGTGTGTATATACATCACATTTTTGTCAGTTTAGTTAGCTATTGACTCTAGGTTGGAAGTTATTTTATTTTAAAATGTAGAGCCAATTGCATTACTACATTTCTACTAGCTTTAAATGTTGCTGCTGAGAAATTCCATGTTTTTCTGATTCTTAAGCCTTTGATTGCAAGCTACTTTTTTTTTGCTATGAAAGTTTTTAGGGTTATCTATTTCCAGTGTTCTAAAATTTCACAAAGAAATATTTCTTTTCTGTGATTTTTTTTCTAGTGCGAGGGATCAAACTCAAGGTCTTGTATACTCTAGACAAGGGCTCTACCACTGAACTATTTCTCCGGCCCCCTGTCTATGTGTCTTTAAACATTTTTGTGCTTATTTTCTACCCATCAAACTCTTCAAAAATGTTCAATTTCAAGAAGAAATTTATTGTTTCCACTATAGGATTAGTAAGAGGTTTTAAATATGAATACATAAAGATTTAAAAATGAGTACTCCCATCTAATTTTAAGGTTCTAAAGGGGTAATGCTTGGAAGATATTTCCACAGCAGTGGTTACTTTTTTCTCATTTAGACTTAGTATGTAGTAAATTGTTGAGAACAGTGAAGCCGGCCTCAAACTCACTATTTAGCCTAGGTTGGCCTCGAACTCGTAATCTTCCTGCCTCTGCCTCACATGTATTGGGATAGGCATGTACCACCACACTCATGTTGAAGTATCCCTCTTTATCTTTGATATAGTCCTTATTCTTAAGTTTTTATCTGATATTAAAATAGCCACTTCAGCTTTTCTATAATTAAGTTTTGCATGTTGCATCTTTAACAAAAATTCAAATTTTATTATTCTATCTATGACTTTACATTTAAAGTAAATTTCTTGCAGGCAATGCATCTAGGTCTTGGTTTTTAATAAGACCAACAATATATTTTCTTTTTTCTCTGATAATTTTATTAGTGTGAATTAATTGTACAGAGGAGTTTCAGTGATGTTTGTATACATGCATAAATGTACTCTGATCCCATCCATCCCTCTATCACTCTTTCTTTATCCCCTTCCCTTCCCCTCTCTCAACAGTCATGATATCTGCTGTCTAATTTAATGTAGTTACTGACATGACTGAATTTAAGCCTACTATTTTGCTATTTGTTTTCTATTTATTCCATCTCTCCTTTTTTTCTTTTCCTGCCTTCTTGAGGTTTGAGTATTTGTTTAGTACCCCATTTTATCTGTGTTGTCTTGTTAATTATACAACCTTCTTTTGTCTTCTTAGTGCTTATTCTATGGTTTACAATATGTATGTTTAATGTGTCAGTCATCTTCAAAAATATAGCATTTGACAAAACATTCCTGAACCATGTAGCAGTATACTTCTCTTTCTCTCCTTTTATCCTTTGAGCTATTGTCCTCCATTTTATTTCCACATGTAAATCGCACAATATAGTGTTAGGGTGTTGTATATTGGCTTTACACTGTCAGTTCTCCCTTTTTTTTTTCCTCATGGTTCTGGGAATGGAACCCAGGGCCTCATGCATACTAGGCAAGCACACTGTGACCAGAGCTACACTCCCATCTAGTAAACTTTTAAAAAGTAAAGATAGTTTTTATATTTACTCACTTGGTCAGTATATCTGGCACTCTTCATCCCTTGGGATAAAAGCAAGTGTCCATCTGCTGTCACTTCCCTTGAGCTCCTGAAGAGCTTCCTTTCACATTACTTGTAGTGCAGGTGTGCTGGCAGCTAACTTCGCTGGCTTTTCTTTGTATGAACCAGGCTTTATTTTTTCCTCCTTCATAGTTCTTTTATTTGATAGGTCTCTATGTGGCTGGCCCTGTGCAGAAACATGAACAGTCCTACTTGCTGTTTTCTGTAGCTATGTTTCTATCCCTGGACTCATCTCTAACTTACATAAGGAAATTAAAAATGAAATATCCTCTTGCTCCCCCTGCTTTCCTGTGACTGAGGTGTGGAAATGGGCCCCAAACGGTTGGATGCTCCTAGTTTTTCTGTTTCCTTCTCACATTTATATTTCATACCTGTTTAAGTTAACAATTGCAGGTAGAGCTCTTTTCAGTTTTCCCTCCTTGTCCTGCAAGTAGACATCATACCCAAATTTATAGGATATTTGTGTCCCAGTGTCATGATGTCTGGCAAATAGTTTTTGAGCTTATGTTTGTGGCCGTTCTTCAGTTTTGATGGAGTTTTGTTTTGTTTTTTGCAGTACTGGGGCTTAAACTCAGGGCCTTCACCTTGAGCCACTCCACCAGCCCTTTTTTGTGATGATAAAGTCTCGCAAACTATTTGCCTGGGCTGGCTTCCAACCGCAATCTTCCTGCTCTCTGCCTCCTCAGTAGCCAAGATTATAGGTGTGAGCCACTGGCGTCCAGCTTGGAGTTTTGTTTTTTTTTTTTAAATGAACTTTTAATTTGGGAATAATTTAGGTCTACAGAAAAAGTACAGAATTTTGGAGAGTTTCTATATAGTACCTTGTCCAATTTCCCCTAGTGCTAACATCTTAAATTACCATAATACATTATTATTAATTAAACTCTAGACTTTAACAGTTTTTTCACTACTGTCCTTTGTTGTTGTTGTTGTTGTTCTGGATCCATAAATGGACTTTTCTCTATTTTGTTCCTTTTTTTTTTGGCTTTAGTTCTTTTTGAGACGGGATCTCAGGTTTTTGCCCAGCACCATCCTTTTTATCCATCCTGCACAGCTGGGATGACAGGCACACATGACCACACCCAGCTTTTTATTGGTTGAGATGGTTCTTGTGAACTTTTTGCCCAAGCTGGCCTCGAACTGCAGTCCTCCTGGTCTCTACCAGGATAGAGATTACCAGCATGAGCCACAGTGCCTGGGCATTTATTCATTGTTCATTAGCATATATTAATTGTATAAAATAATAGGTTGCATTATTTTATTTTCATATATGTATATAGTGTACTTTCATCATACTCTCCCCTCTATCACCTTCTCTTGTCTGCCCACCCCTTTCCTGCTGCTCCCCTACCTCTTCCCAGTCTATTTTTTATTCTTTTAAGTTAATTTTCATTGGTTTCAAGGATGAAGGTTAAATAAGCATTGGCCCCATTAAATTCCTTCCTGGCTGTGCTCACCATTGCTTTGTGAACCATGCAATATGCATGTCTACTGCTGAGAGCTACAGTCTGAACGTCCTATGGTAACAACACTGACACCATCACTGAAAATGTCAGTCTTACACTTGACTCTAGTCACTAAAATTCTAACAGTGTTTTAAAAACCTAATGCAAAGGTTTAATTGCATAAACTGATTTTTTCTGTGCTTAGTTGTCTATTTCTGCAAAATATGAAGTCCTTTGCAGAAGTGATTCCAGACCTTCCAAGTTGCAGTGAACTTTCAGAATCAACGGTAATGACCCCGCCATCTTCTCTTTCAGCAGTACATGAGTGAATTACTGGGAAGTGTTTTGAATGAGAATTGCTCATCCTAAATAAATGAATAAATAGATTCAGCATACACCTATCTACTAAGCACTTACCATTTGTGAGGTGTGTTTGGGATTCCACAGTAAACCAGGAAGACACAATACCTAGCTTCATGAAGTGTATGGACTTAGGAGTTGATTGGTATTCATACTAAATAGGTCCCATCTGTGACTTAGTACCTGGTCTTTTTCAAATTGGGAGATATGATTTTTTAACAAAAACAAATGCCCAACAAAATCATAAGCCCAGAAAATAGGCTGACCATCTTAAAATGAGAAATCCTATGTAGTTCTCTGGGATATAATCCAACTATCAATTTATTCACACCCCACCTTATTTTGAGGCTGTGTGGTAGCCATGTTATGTTTATCATCCCACAAAAAGAAAATGAAGAAATTCTGATCACTTGATATATCTTTTATAGTTGTGAGTTTAAAAATGACATTGAGATCCTTTTGTGGCTCATAAATCTGGTGATTGGGTTTTTATGCCATTGTGTGAGATGTGCCTTCCTTAACCCTCTTTGTTATGTTAGCACATTACCCATTTGATGTGAGAAAGAAAAAAAAATGACATTGAAGAGAAAGGTTTGGAGACATATAAATAGCTTCTTTTAAAGGAAGAAACATAACCTCTCATTGCAGGTGTGTAATCTTAAACATGAAATCACTAAACACAGAGACTACACCTAATGATTTTTGCAGGGTTCTTCCTCTAGACACTAGGATTCTGACAAAATAGATAGTGTATGCCATTGAATGTAGCATGCATGTTCCATCTAGGAACACATACTCCTGCAGGTGTTTGCAGATTATTTAGTATTTTGTAAGTAGAACACTCCTTTCCTTCAATCGGTGTAGATGTTTGAGGGTGGGCTCTGTTTAGAAGATGTTTGGTCCTGAACGGTAATATAATGCTCCACTCTTATATGGAATTTTTGATTTAATAAGGATTTTATTGTTCCAAAGGAAATCACAAGCAAAAGCAGTCTGGAAGTTTCAGTTCATTCCACAGTGCCAGGTAAACATTTGGAAGTAGCACGTGGCATGGTATGTAGATTTGCATGTAGGAGTTTGAAAAGAAAGAGCATTTGTAATAACCCACCGAGCAGCATTGAAGTGGGGAGTATTGTGTAGGAGACAAAATCAGAGTTCCTGCAGTATTTCCAGAGGGAGTGAGGGTGGAATCCACAGCAGTCCATGTGTCTCAGATACAAACAAGAACGGAAAGGCACCATGCAGCAAGCTTCTTTCCTGAGATCTGTAAGTGGGAAGTTATAGGACTCATGGTGCTCTTGAAAATTGTCATGCATTATGTCTTCATCTCCACATTAAGTAAGGGACTGGGGCATGTGATACCCATGTTCTGATTTTATGGAGAGAGCTGGGGATCACGGATGGTGGTGAAGGTAGCGGTCCATCCGTCGTAGACAGGCAGTCATGCAGTGAAGAGATCATGGCATTGGGAGGGAGAGATGCAAATGTGAATCCAGCTGTGCCTTCCTTCTTCTCTCCAGAGGTGGCCCAGACTGAAGCCCAATGGTTTCACGAGGCAAAGAGTCTGAATGAGCAACTGAGGGCAGCTTACGTCAAAGCCAGTTTCCGCCACATGTCTTTCCTTGACATCTCTCACAGAGAACTCACCGACCACTTGCTGCAGTGTGATCTGTCCATTGCTTCGAAGCACATCAGCAGCTCTGAGCAGGAGCCCCTGCTGTTGCCTGAGGTCTTTGCCAACTTGAACTCTGTCATGTGTGTGGAGGGGGAAGCTGGTAGTGGAAAAACAGTCTTCCTGAAGAAAATAGCTTTTCTCTGGGCATCAGGATGCTGTCCTCTGTTGAGCAGGTTCCAGCTGGTCTTCTACCTCTCCCTGAGTTCTACCAGACTGAACCAGGGACTGGCCAACATCGTCTGTGACCAACTCCTAAAGACAGAAGGATCTGTTACTGAATTGTCTCTGATGAACACCATCCAGCAGCTAAAGAATCAGGTGTTATTCCTTTTGGATGACTACAGTGAAATGTGTGCAATCCCCCAAGTCATACAAAAACTGATTCTAAAAAACCACTCATCACGGACCTGCTTATTGATCGCTGTCCGTACAAACAGGGCCAGAGACATCCGCCGACACCTAGATACAATTCTAGAGATTAAAGCGTTTCCCTTCTATAATACTATATATTTATTACGGACGCTCTTCTCGGATAACATAATTGGTCTGGTAGAGTTTATGGTTTTCTTTGGAAGGAACAAAGATTTGCAGGGAATTTATAAGACTCCCCTCTTCGTGGCGGCAGTTTGTGCTTACTGGTTGCAGAACCCTTCTGGCCTGTCCTTTGATGAAATGGCTGTTTTCAAGTCCTACGTGAAATGCCTTTCCTTAATGCATAGAAGCACAGCCGTGTCCTTCTGTGGTGAGCTGGCCTTGAAAGGGTATTTTTCGTCTCGCTTTGAGTTTAGTGACAGTGACCTCTCAGAAGCAGGGGTGGATGAAGATGAAGATCTAGTCATGTGCTTGATGAGCAAATTCACAGCCCAGAGGCTGAGGCCAGTCTATCGGTTTTTAAACCCCACATTCCAAGAATTTCTTGCTGGAATGAGGCTGATTGAACTCCTGGATTCAGACACACAGGAAGATCAAGATTTGGGACTTTATTATTTGAAAAAAATTAACTCATCCTTTATGGTCATAGGCCTTTATGACAGGTTTTTGAAATGTGCCTTCATCCACCCTTCAACAAAGGCGGGGCCAAAAGTTGTATCTCATTTGCTGCAGTTGGTGGATAATAAAGAGACATTGGAAAATATACCTGAAAATGACTACATGAAGCAACATCTGGAAACGTCACTGACAATGCACTTATTTGAAGCATTGTGGCAATTTTCTCCAAAAGCTTATTTTTCCCTGGCCTCAAAAAAGATACTGGCTCTTGCTCTAAAAATTGCTTATCAAAGCAACACAGTTGCAGCATGTTCTCCGTTTATTTCCCAGTTCCTGCAAGGGAGGACATTGTCTATCAATGAACTTAAGGCACAGTACTTTTTTGATTACCCTGAAAGCCTGTTGTTGTTGAGGAGTGTTCACATCTCCATAAATGAACCTAAAAAGACACCTGAACTGTTTTTTTCAGGCCTGGAAAGATGTTTTGACAGATCACAGGTCCCAACCACTGATGAAGACTATGCCGCTAACTTTGAACGGATGGATGAATTTGACCAAAATTTAGCTGAAAAACAGGAGAACATAAAGCGGTTCCTGAACAGCCAACTCAGGGTACCGTTACTGGTGGGCCTCAGTTCCGGCTATTGGAAACTGTCCCCCAAGCCCTGCAAGATCCCCCTGCTAGAAGTCCAGGTGGCCAATGTGGGCTCTGCCGACCAGGACATGCTCACATTTCTAAAAGCCGTTTTCCCAGTTTCCCAGCGCATCAACCTCCATTTAACCCACAGCGGGGGCTTTCTCGAAAGCATCCACCCAGTTCTGGAGCTGAATAAGGCCTCTGTCACCAAGTGCTCCATAAGTCACTTTGAGCTCAGCACAGCAGAGCAAGAGCTGCTTCTCACCCTGCCTGCCTTGGAGTCTCTTGAGGTCTCAGGGACCACTCAGTTACAAGGTATATCGGCATGTATTTTGGATGACTATTCTGATGTGAAATTTATTTTCTCATTCTTAGCATTAGGTGGACAGAAGTTTCTGAATACATGAGACAATAAGTGCTCCTTGATAGAATAGGTATAAAATAAACCTTCACTAATTTTTTGTGTCAGTCGTATAAATAAATGAAGGAACCAATAGAATAGTTTTGGGGTAACACAGACAATGTTAATAAAACATTAATATTTAATTAATGAAGGTTCTTAATAAACAGACATGAATTACTTCTTATCAGAAAATAATGGTCTATATGTGAGATAGTTCTTTTTTTTTAATTTTTATTTTTTTAATATTCATATGTGCATACAATGCTTGGGTCATTTCTCCCCCCCTGCCCCCACCCCCTCCCTTACCACCCACTCCACCCACTCCCTCTTCCCCCCACCCCTTCGATACCCGGCAGAAACTATTTTGCCCTTACCTCTAATTTTGTTGAAGAGAGAGTATAAGCAATAATAGGAAGGAACAAGGGTTTTTGCTGGTTGAGATAAGGATAGCTATACAGGGAGTTGACTCACATTAATTTCCTGTGCGTGTGTGTTACCTTCTAGGTTAATTCTTCTTTATCTAACCTTTTCTCTAGTTCCTGGTCCCCTTCTCCTATTGGCCTCAGTTGCTTTTAAGGTATCTGCTTTAGTTTCTCTGCGTTGAGGGCAACAAATGCTAGCTAATTTTTTAGGTGTCTACCTATCCTCACACCTTCCTTGTGTGCTCTCGCTTTTATCATGTGCTCAAAGTCCAATCCCCTTGTTGTGTTTGCCCTTGATCTAATGTCCACATATGAGGGAGAACATACGATTTTTGGTCTTTTGGGCCAGGCTAACCTCACTCAGAATGATGTTCTCCAATTCCATCCATTTACCAGCAAATGATAACATTTCATTCTTCTTCATGGCTGCATAAAATTCTGTTGTATATAGATACCACATTTTCTTGATCCATTCGTCAGTAGTGGGGCATCTTGGCTGTTGCCATAACTTGGCTATTGTGAATAGTGCTGCAATAAACATGGGTGTGCAGGTGCCTCTGGAGTAACCTGTGTCACAGTCTTTTGGGTATATCCCCAAGAGTGGTATTGCTGGATCAAATGGTAGATCCATGTCTAGCTTTTTAAGTAGCCTCCAAATTTTTTTCCAGAGTGGTTGTACTAGTTTACATTCCCACCAACAGTGTAAGAGGGTTCCTTTTTCCCCACATCCTCGCCAACACCTGTTGGTGGTGGTGTTGCTAATGATGGCTATTCTAACAGGGGTGAGGTGGAATCTTAGCGTGGTTTTAATTTGCATTTCCTTTATTGCTAGAGATGGTGAGTATTTTTTCATGTGTTTTTTGGCCATTTGAATTTCATCTTTTGAGAAAGTTCTGTTTAGTTCACTTGCCCATTTCTTTATTGGTTCATTAGTTTTGGGAGAATTTAGTTTTTTAAGTTCCCTGTATATTCTGGTTATCAGTCCTTTGTCTGATGTGTAGCTGGCAAATATTTTCTCCCACTCTGTGGGTGTTCTCTTCAGTTTAGAGACCATTTCTTTTGATGAACAGAAGCTTTTTAGTTTTATGAGGTCCTATTTATCTATGCTATCTCTTAGTTGCTGTGCTGCTGGGGTTTCGTTAAGAAAGTTCTTACCTATACCTACTAACTCCAGAGTATTTCCTACTCTTTCCTGTATCAACTTTAGAGTTTGTGGTCTGATATTAAGATCCTTGATCCATTTTGAGTTATTCTTGGTATAGGGTGATATACATGGATCTAGTTTCAGCTTTTTGCAGACTGCTAACCAGTTTTCCCAGCAGTTTTTGTTGAAGAGGCTGTCTTTTCTCCATTGTATATTTTTAGCTCCTTTGTTAAAGACAAGTTGGTTATAGTTGTGTGGCTTCATATCTGGGTCCTCTATTCTGTTCCACTGGTCTTCATGTCAGTTTTTGTGCCAGTACCATGCTGTTTTTATTGTTATTGCTTTGTAATATAGTTTGAAGTCAGGTATTGTGATACCTCCAGCATTGTTCTTTTGACTGAGTATTGCCTTGGCTATTTGTAGCCTCTTGTGTTTCCATATAAATTTAACAGTAGATTTTTCAATCTCTTTAATGAATGTCATTGGAATTTTGATGGGAATTGCATTAAACATGTAGATTACTTTGGAGAGTATAGACATTTTTACTATGTTGATTCTACCAATCCATGAGCATGGGAGATCTCTCCACTTTCTGTAGTCTTCCTCAGTCTCTTTCTTCAGAAGTTTATAGTTTTCCTTGTAGAGGTCATTCACATCTTTTGTTAGGTTTACACCTAGGTATTTGATTTTTTTTTGAGGCTATTGTAAATGGAATTGTTTTCATATATTCTTTCTCAGTTTGTTCATTATTAGTGTATAGAAATGCTAATGATTTTTCTATGTTGATTTTATATCCTGCTACCTTGCTGTAGCTATTGATGGTGTCTAGGAGCTTCTGAGTAGAGTTTTTTGGGTTTTTAAGGTATAGGATCATGTCGTCTGCTAATAGGGATATTTTGACAGTTTCTTTACCCATTTGTATTCCTTTTATTCCTTCTTCTTGCCTAATTGCTCTGGCTAGGAATTCCAGTACTATGTTGAATAGGAGTGGAGATAGTGGGCATCCTTGTCTAGTTCTTGATTTTAGAGGGAATGGTTTCAGTTTTTCTCCATTAAGTTTGGCTGTAGGTTTGTCATATATAGCTTTTATAATGTTGAGGTACTTTCCTTCTATTCCTAGTTTTCTTAGAGCTTTTATCATGGAATGGTGTTAGATCTTATCAAAGGCTTTTTCTGCATCTATTGAGATGATCAAGTGGTTTTTGTCTTTGCTTCTGTTAATGTGGTTTATTATGTTTATTTATTTTCATATGTTGAACCACCCCTGCATTCCTGGGATGAAGCCTATTTGGTTGTAGTGAATAATCTTTTTGATGTGTTGTTGAATTCGGTTTGCCATTATTTTGTTGAGGATTTTTGCATCAGTGTTCATTAAGGAGATTGGCCTATAGTTCTTCTTTTTGGAGGTTTTGGGATAAGTGTAATACTGGCTTCATAAAATGTGTTAGGCAGTTTTCCTTCCCTTTCTATTTCGTGGAACAGTTTAAGGAGGGTTGGTATCAGTTCTTCTTTAAAAGTCTGATAGAATTCAGCAGAGAATCCATCAGGTCCTGGACTTTTCTTTTTTGGAGAGACTCTTGATTGCTGCTTCAATTTCATTTTTTGTTATAGATCTATTCAGGTGATTAATATCCTTTTGGTTCAGTTTTGGATGATCATATGTATCTAGAAATCTGTCCATTTCTTTAAGATTTTCAAATTTATTTGAATATAGGTTCTTAAAGTAGTCTCTGATGATTTCCTGGACTTCCATGGTGTTTGTTGTTATCTCCCCTGTTGCATTCCTGATTCTACTAATTCGGGTTTTTTCTCTCCTCATTTTAGTCAGGTTTGCCAGGGGTCTGTCGATCTTGTTTACTTTTTCAAAGAACCAACTTTTTGTTTCATTAGTTCTTTGTATGTTTTTTTTGGTTTCTATTTCGTTGATTTCAGCTCTTATTTTTATTATTTCTCTCCTTCTATTTGTTTTGGGATTTGCTTGTTCTTGTTTTTCTAGGAGTTTGAGATGTATCATTAGGTCATTGATTTAGGATCTTTCAGTCTTTTTAATATATGCACTCATGAATATAAACTTTCCTCTCTGGACTGCCTTTGCTGTGTCCCATAGGTTCTGGTAGGTTGTGTTTTCATTTTCATTGACTTCCAGGAACTTTTTAATTTCCTCTTTTATTTCATCAATGATCCATTGTTCATTAAGTAATGAGTTATTTAGTTTCCAGCTGTTTGCATGTTTTTTGTCTTTACTTTTGTTGTTGAGTTCTAGTTTTATTGCATTGTGATCAGATAGAATGCATGGTATAATTTCTATTTTCTTATATTTGCTGAGACTTGCTTTGTGCTCTAGGATATGATCTATTTTGGAGAAGGTTCCATGGGCTGCTGAGAAGAATGTCTATTGTGTAGAAGTTGGATGAAATGTTCTGTAGACGTCTACTAGGTCCATTTGATCTATTGCATATTTTAGATCTTGGATTTCTTTATTGATTTTTTGTTTGGATGACCTATCTATTGATGATAAATGGGGTGTTAAAGTTCTCACCACCACTGTGTTGGAGTTAATATATGCTTTTAGGTCTTTCAGGGTATGTTTGATGAAATTTGGTGTGTTGACATTGGGTGCATATAGGTTGATAATTATTATTTCCTTTTGGTCTATTTCCCCTTTTATTAGTATGGAATGTCCTTCTTTATCTCGTTTGATCAATGTAGGTTTGACGTCTACTTTGTCAGAGATAAGTATTGCTACTCCTGCCTGTTTTCAGGGGCCATTGGCTTGGTAAATCTTCTTCCAGTCTTTCATCCTAAGCCTATGCTTATTTCTGTCAGTGAGATGGGTCTCCTGTAAGCAACAAATTGTTGGATCTTCCTTTTTAATTCGTTTTGTCAAAAGGTGCCTTTTGATGGGTGAATTAAGTCCGTTAACATTAAGTGTTAGTACTGATAGGTATGTGGTGATTCCTGTCATTTAGTTGTTTTAGTTGTTTGAAGGTTTGATTGTGTTCACCTAAGTTGAGGTTACTCTCTACTTTCTTGCTTTTTCTTTTCCTGTAGTTTGGTGCTGCTTATCCTTTCATAGTTATGTTGTGTTTCACTTTCTGTGTGCAGAATCCCTTGAAGAATCTTTTGTAGTGGTGCCTTTGTGGTCACATATTGTTTTAGTTTCTGCTTATCATGGAAAACTTTTATTGCTCCATCGATTTTGAATGATAGTTTTTCTGGGTAGAGTATCCTGGGGTTGAAGTTATTTTCATTCAGTGCCCGGAAGATCTCACCCCACGCTCTTCTTGCTTTTAATGTTTCTGTGGAGAAGTCTGTTGTGATTTTGATGGGTTTACCTTTGTATGTTATTTGTTTTTTCTCTCTTACAGCCTTCAATATTCTTTCCCTAGTTTCTGAACTTGTTGTTTTAAAAAAATATGGAATGCTTCACTAATTTGCGGAACGCTTCACGAATTTGCATGTCATCCTTGCGCAGGGGCCATGCTAATCTTCTCTGTATCGTTCCAATTTTAGTATATGTGCTGCTGAAGCGAGCACTGTAAGATAGTTCTTAAAAATTACTCTCACCCTGCCTGCCTAATGGAAGAAAGGCATGGCTTCCTTGGAAAAGAAATAAGAGGGAAATAATGTCACCCACTTATTTGAGTCTTTTCCTAAGCAATATTTGATATTTTCAGTGCAGACTTTACCCATCTTTCATTCAATTTACTCAGAGGTACTTATGATACTATTATGTATGACATTTGAGTTCTTTTTCATTTTCTAATTGTGGTGAGGATAGCTTTGGTTTTCAGCAGTTTGACTGTTAGATGTCTACACGTTCTTTGTTTTATTATCCATGTCTGAGGGTCTCTCAGCCTTTTTTTTGTGGTATTGGGGATTGAACTAAGGGCCTTGTGTTTGCTGGGCAGGCACCCTGCTCCTACCATGCCCCAGTCTACGTTGTTTAGATCTGTGGATGAATGTTTGTCATCAGATTTAGAATTTTTAAAAAATTTTTTTGGTAGTACTGGGGTTTGAACTCAGGACCTTACACTTGCTGGGCAGGCGCAATACCTCATGAGCTTTTGCAAGATGCATTGTGTTACAGCACATATCACACCTTCATATTTTCATTACATTTTCTTTATTCATTCATCTGTGGGGGTTTTTTGGCTGTATGGTGGGGTTTGAACTTAGGGTCTTGCACTTGCTAGACAACCACTTTTACCATTTGAGCTACGCCTCAGCCCTTTTTTGCTTTAGTTATTTTTCAGATAGGGTGTCATGGGCCATTCTCAAATCTTGATCCTCCTACCTATAGCCCCCAAATAGCTGGGAGTACACATACATGCCATCATGCTCAGCTTGTTCTTTGAGATAGGGTCTTTTCCTGACCTTGTATTGAACCACCAATGATCCTCCTATCTTTACCTCCCAAGCAGCTGCAATTATAGATGTGAGATATGGTGCCTGGCTCCATTTATGTATTGATGAACTGTTGGGTTGTTTCCATCTTCATGCTATTGTGAATAGTGGTGCAATGAACATTAGTGTTACAAGTGTCTGTTTGAGTCTCTGTTTTGAATTGTTTTGAGTGTATACATGGGAGAAGAATTGTTGGTTTATATGATTATTCTGTTTAATTTTTTTTTTTGGCAGAGCTATGGTTTAAACTCCAGGCCTCAGTCTTACTAGGCAGGTACTCTTACTGCTCAAGCCACTCTGACAGACCTCTGTTTAATTTTTTGAGGAAATTCCAAGCTGTGTTCCACAGTGGGTACACCATTTTACATTCCCACCAGTCATGTGCAAGTGTTCCAGTGTGTCCACGTCAGTTGTCCCCACACTCTTTGTTAAGGAGACGTCTTCACTGGCTTTGTGACTCTGGAGTAGTAGTTCAGGGCTCCTCGTGTGCTACGTACTCAGTGAATGCTGCAGACAGCAACATTTTTATGGATGTACTTCCTAAAAAGGATTGCTTTATGGCATATTTGACGTTTTCATTTGAAAATCTGAAAAGAGCTGATGAATCAAAATGATAGTTTTAAAACTCTTTATCAATGAGAAAATGTGTGCTGTTTTCCAGAGCAAATCTTTCCGAACTTGGGCAAGTTCCAGTGCCTGAAAGAACTGTCTGTGAAGCTAGATGACAAACCACATGTATTTTCTGTCATTCCTGAAGAATTCCCAAACCTCCACCACATGGAGAAATTATCGTTCCAAATTTTAGCTGAGTGGGATTCCTCCAAACTAGGTGAGGACGGAATTTTGATTTACTTGTTTTTGCATCAGGTGGAAAAGTCCTTGGCTAATGGTTTATTTAACAGTTAAAACTTCTGTGGGTCTGAGGGTGTTGCCAGTACCCATGGGCAAATTGTGGGGACCTCACTCTTTCTCACTAAGAAAGCAGGGACTATTTGTAATCATTGCATCTTTACAATTTTCATTTTTTTTCCATGGGACTGGGGTTTGAATTCAGGGCTTCACACTTGTAAAGATGGTGCTCTACCATTTGTGCCATGCCACCAGCCCAAAGGTGATGGGGGTGACTAATTCTGCTGGATTTTTTTTTTCTGGTACTGGGTATTGAATCCAGGGCCTCATGCATGCTAGGCAAACACCCAACCACTGAGCTACATGCTAGGAACTGTGCTAAGCACTTCACGAACATGACCTCAGTCTTCATACCCACTCTGAGAGGTAAGAGACTATTACTGTTGCTGTTTTACAGCTGGGGAACTCAAGGCATGGAGGCTAAGTAATTTGATCAAGTTCATCCAGCTAAGGAGGTAGAGATTCAAACACTAGAAATTTTGACTGCAAAGTCTGAGCATTTAACCCCTAATACAATATTTGCTTCTACAAGACAGTTTGTGGTTGCTTTGCTATGGTTGAAGTTGCTCTTCCCCGGCAGTTCACAGACCTGTCCTCTGTGGAAGGAAATCCACCGGCAGCAATCTGAAGCATTTCCTTGTTTCTCACCAGCGTAGTCTCGCCCATGGTTAGTGGATAGGGTCTGCCTATGTAGCCAAGGCTGACTTTAATTTGTGATCCTCCTGCCTGAGCCACCCCAGTGCTGGGATTACAAGTGTTTATCACCATGCCTGGCCTTTGCAAAAATACATCACTTAGCAAAATGATTTAGGTAACATCAGTTCCTTAATTTAGTAATCACTGAAAACTAAAGAGTAAAGAAATGTAAAACTCTGTGAACCTGACACACAGAGTGCATTTAAAAAATTCATTGAAGCCAGGTGTGATGGCACATACTTACCTGTAATCTAAGCCCTTGGGAAGTGGAAGCAAGAGGATCATGTGTTCGAGGATAGCCTGGGCTATATAGTGAGCCCTGTCTCAAAAAACAAAAAACAAGGGTTGAACATGATGCGCTCCTGTAATCCCCAGCTACTCAGAAGGTTGAGACAGAAGGATTGCAGTTTGACACCAGCCCTGGCAAAGGTTGGCCAAGACCCTGTTAAAAACTAAATAAATAAAAAATAAAAACAAACAAAAAAGCAGTAAAAAGCCAAAGGACTGAGGGATGTGGCTCAAGTGGTAGAACACTTGCCTAGCAAGCTGGAGACCCCAAATTTAATCCCACCTATCAGGGTTAAGAAAAAAAAACTAGTTACTTACACTTATCAGCAACTTTTTTTCCCTTTTTTTAGTGGGACTAGGGTTTGAACTCAGGACTTCATACTTGCAAAGCAGGCACTTTACCACTTGAGCCACTCTACCAGTCCATTTTGCTCTGGTTATTTTGGAGATGGGGTCTTGTGAACTATTTGCCTGGGCTGGCCTCAAACCTCGATCCTCCTGATCTCAGCCTCCCAAGGAACTAGAATTACAGGTGTGAGCCTGTAATTTATCAGCACTTTTTACACCAAATACAGGTTTTTGCTTCAGTTGTCATTCCTTTTATGTTTCTTTCTATGGTGTTTGGATTTTTTTTTTTTTTTTGTACTACTGGAGATCAAACTCAGGGTCTCACGCTTGCTAAGCAAGCACTCTACCACTTAAGCAATGCTCCCACTCTTATATAGTTTCTTTTTTTTTTTTTTTTGTGGTATGGAGTTTGAATTCAGAGCTTCATACTTGTTAGGCAGGCTCTCTGCTACCTGAGCCATTGCGCCAGCCCTTGCATGTATTCTCATTGCAGAAATTCGATGTACAAACATAGACACATAGGATGCTAAAGCTGAAGGTGATCTTACTGCAACTTATAGGAGACAAAACTGGTTCCCAGAGAGGGTCAGTGCATGTTGCTGCTCATTGGCCAATTACAGAGCCTACTCATAGGCTCACAGCAGCCTAATTCTTAAATGATTGTATTATGGTACCTTCAGTATTATTGAGACAGCATGGTAAGTTACAAGACTGATTTTGATAGAGATTTTGTTCTTTTCTAATTTCTGAAAATCCTTGATATTTTGCAGTCAAATTGATTCAGAATTCTCCAAACCTTCATGTCTTCCATTTGAAATGTAATTTATTTTCGGATTTTAAGTCTCTCTTGACTGTACTTGCTTCCTGCAAGAAACTCAATGAAATTGAATTTTCTGGACCATTTTTTCAACCCATCCCATTTGGTAAGAACCATGATCTTAAAATTTTGTTTTAAGATACTCCTGTACACAAAGTCCTATTAAGCACTCTAAAAAAAAGAAAAAAAGCCAACATTTAAAAATGCAATTGATGTCAAAGAACAAAACTGTAATTGATACCAGATCTTAAATGAATTTTTCACAATAATAAACTTTTTGTTTCTGCAATTTTAAACATTTCAACTTTCAGAATTATTTTCTCAGTAAAGGTGTGAGTCATACTAACTCACTCCAAATTGTTATATTAATTTTAATCTCCTTAAAAATATGCTTTATTTTAAAGATGTTGCTCTTTGTTACAAGACATGTAGCTGACATGACTAAACTTTTCATTTTCCCTCTCACAGTCACCATTTTGCCAAACTTTACTTCTCTGAAGAAATTAAATCTTAACTGTGAACAATTTCCTGATAAGGAAACATCAAAAAATTTTGGTATGCTTGCAAAACAGTGTGTTTTACTTCCCCCCCATCAGCCCCCGCAAAGTCCTTTTGCTACTATTTTACATTAGCCACAAGAAAACAAGGTATGTGTGGTTGTCCCTTGGTATCCATGGGGATTGATTCTAGGACCCCCTGCCAGTACTAAGTCCATTATATAAAGATGGTGTGTTTGCACAGACCCTACACATCCTCCCTGTAGGCAAACCACCTCCAGACTACTCATGGTCTGCAATACAATGCAAATGCTAAGTAAATACCTGTTACACTGCATTGTTTAGGGAATAATGACAAAGAATAAAGTCTCCATGTGTTCATCACAGACACAATCCAGGGCTTCACACTGGCTAGTCAGGCTCTTTAGCACTTGAGCCACACCTCCAGGCCTTTTTGCTCTGGATATTTTAGAAATAGGGCCTTGTTTTTTGCCCTGGCAGGGCTTGAACTGTCCTCTTATTTTAGGCTTCTGCTGTCACTGGGATAACAAGTGTGAGTCACCAAGCCCAGCTTTTTCCATTGAGATGCGATCTCGCAACATTTTTTTTTTTTTTGCAGCACTGGGGTTTGAATTCAGACCTTCATGCTTGCTTGGCAGGTGTTCTTACCACTTGACCACTCCACCACCCCTTGCAAACTTTTTTTTTTTTTTTTTGCCTTGGTTGGCCTGGAACTGTGATTCACTTGATCTCAGCTTCTGGAGTAGCTAAGATTATCGGCATGAGCCACCAGTGCCAACTTAATTTTTTTTTTTTTAATATTTTTGATTTGTGGTTTGTTGAAGCCGTGGATATGGAGGATCAACTATTAGCTGCTTTTGCTCATGTGGAGAAAGTGGTAGTGATGCTCACCTCTTACCCTCCAAATGCTTCATTATTGGTTTGGGGGGCTTTTTGCTGGTGCCTCACTCTTTTTTCAGGACTTTGTGCTTTTGAGGCAGGTGCTCTACCACTTGAGCCAAGCCCCCAGTCCCATTCCTCACTTTTGAACTCACTCAAAGCAATGTTCTCAGAGTGATTGACTTTTTACAATATGTTTGGTCATGATAGCACTGTTCAACTTCATTGTCCTATATCTATTCCAAACATCCTAAGTCCTTATTTTTCAAAGTTTTTTGGAATATAGGTAAAAATTTATCTTTTATAAGACTAAGAAAGTGAATATGTAATAACCCAGAGTTAGTGAAATGAAGGCTATAGGAAGATTTTAAATACTTTTCTTTAAATTAAAAAATAATAACAAGCAAGGCTCAGTGGCTTACCCTGTAATCCTAGCTAATTGGGAGGCTGAGATCAGGAGGATCACAGTTCAAGCCCAACCTGTGCAAATAGTTTGTGAAACTCCATTTCCAAAATAACCAGATCAAAAAGGAATAGAGGTGTGGCTCAAGCAATAGAGCACATGCTTTGAACCCCTAAGTTCAAACCTGCTTTGAACCTCTGAGTTCAAACCCCAGTCCCACAAAAAAAAAAGACAAACATAATGTGTGCTCGTGGAAAATGCAATAGGAAAACCCTGAAGGGTGGCACTGGAGATATGAGGCATACAGCTGTCCACTCAGTGCCCCTCGACCTTTACCCTGGACCCTCATTTCCTTTCTCTTCCTTTCCTCTGGAGGTATCAGAGTGTTTGAGGAGAGGGTACTGAGGTCACCAGCTTAATTAAGCAAACAGCACACTGAGTATAATGAGAGCTAGAAAGAAATTTGGGGTGCCTCATGGTTTCTTTTTATTTTGATGGTACTGGGGGTTGAAATCAGGGCCTCCCGCTTGCTTAGGCAGGTGTTCTATGGCTTGGACCACTCCACCAACCCTCATTATTTTTTAACTTACAGATAAATCTATAGTTATGTAGATACCAGTATTTTCATTTTTACAAATATTTCTCAGCTCAGTTTACTGAGAGAGGAGAAAGCACCTAGATCAAGTGCCCAAATCTTATTTTCTTTTTTTTTCTAAGTTTTTTTTTTTAATGTAGTTTCTGTACAAAGAGCTCATATGGTTTCTTTCAGTGGGTGGATGCCTTAGATAATCTTTCCAAGAAGAATCACTTAGTGCACCTTAATAAGCCCTTCTGTATAGACTGTTGGAATCACCAGCCATATTTCCAGATCAGACTTTGCTAGTTTAAGCAAATGTGGCAAGAGCAAGAACTGCCGCCCAACTGTCATGGGTAACTATCTTGCTTTCAGAGGAGAAAATTCTTCTTTCTCTTTCTCTCTTTCTCCTCCCTTCCTCCTTCCTTCCTTCCTTTCTTCTTTCTCTCTCCCCTCTCCCCCACTTCCTTCCTTCTCTCCCACCCCCTCCTTTCTTTCATTCCTTCTTCCCTTCTCCCCTTCTCCCTTTCTCTTCCCTTCTTCTCTCCCTCCCTCCTTTTCCCTTTCTCTCTCCCTCTGTCACTCGCTGTCTGTCTCCTTGCAGTGCTGAGGGTGGAACCCAGTACCTCCAGGCTGCTAGGCAAGTGCTCTGCCACAGCCACATCCACAGCCCCAGGTCTTGATTTCTAAATACTGCCTTTCCTTAAAGGAATCAAGGTCTGTGAAGAAAGGGCTCATTCGGGAAGCAGGGAGGGAAAGTCAAACATTAATCTGGAACATTGTTTTATACTAGGAAGTGTTTAAAATACTTCACTGCGTGAGGCCTCAGTTGTAGAGAACTTAGCAGTGGTCTCATGGTCCACAGCGATCATGCTAAGGAGGGTCAAGAAGAGAAAGGATGTCATAGTGGGAAGCGAGGCTTTCGTGCCCAGTATGGATTGCCTGGGTGTGGAAATCACTGAAGAGAGCGGGAAGCAGGATGGGAAAGGAGGGGGGCTGATGGCATTGCAGAGCTGGGACAGTAACCTGCAGGTGTCGATGGAGAAGGGGAAATGGAAATGGGTTAGGCAGCTGGGACTTCTGGTGCAGGAGACTTGTGGGGGAGGGTGAAGACCTGTCCCCAGGTGTGTGTGTGGGGGGGGTCATCGCGTGCACATGCGTGGGCACTGGCCCCTTTCTTTTGCCCTTGGACAGGATGAGGACGGCCCCCGTGCTTCGTGGGGCCTCCCAGCCTGTACACAATGCTTAGGTTATAGATAGTGATGTATAGGAACAAAGTCTTCACAGAGAATAGCTGTTTTATCTCTTCTGACAGCCTACACTTTAGGGTCTCTTAAAAACCTGGAAGAACTGATTCTTCCCTGTGGGAAAGGGATTTGTCAAGTGGCCAAACTGATCATCCAACAGTGTCTCCATCTTCAATGTCTCCGAGTCCTCTCCTTTTTCAAGACTTTAAATGATGACAGCGTGGTGGAAATTGGTAAGCTACCCTTCAAGAAAGGCTGTCAGCTTGCACAGAAGTGAGTGGTGACATGCATGCTTTCTGCTGCAAAGCGGCCATAAAAACACTTGCCCTCAAAAGTTTCCAACCTCCTTCCTTATTTTCACTATCATGCTTCTTTTTGTGTCCTTCTGTGGACTTGCTTTGTCCTGATGAGACTTGGAAGGATAAGAAAGCCTCATCTGAGGCTACACAAGCCTTCAAATTTGCATTTCTTTCCTTTTTTATTTGAGTGCTGGGAATCGAACCCAGTGCCTTAAGTACACAAGCTAGAGCCAAGTCAGACACCTGGCCAAATACTGTCCCTCTCTCACAGTGCTGCCCCTTCCTCCCACAGGGAGATTAGTTTCCTACAGTAACATCTTTCATTTTCAGTACGGGGGATTGCATTTAGGGCTCTACCACATCACCAGCCCTTTTACTTTAGTTTGGATTTCAGGGTCTCACACTTTTGCTGGCCTGGCCTTGGATCATGATCTTCCTGTCTCTGCTTCCCAAGAAGCTGTGATTACAAGTGTGCACAACTATGTCTGCCCCCCTCTACAAGGTTTTGTGTGTATGTGGTACTGAGGATTGAATGCAGGGCTTTGTACTTGTAAGGCAAAGTGCTATACACTTGAGCCACATCTCTAGCCCGCTCACAAGTTTTATATGTCATATTTTCATTCTCATTCTGTTAAAAATATTTTCTAATTTCAGTTAGTTCCTTGACACATCAAATTTTTTCTGTGGCACTGGGGTTTGATCTCAGGGCCTTGTGCTTGCTGAACAGGCTCTGCCACTTGAGCCACTCCACCAGCCCAACACATCAATTATTTAGAAATGCAACCCCTAATTTCTCTACACTTGCGGATTATCTTAGCTTTTTATTATTGGCCTATAGCTTAATTTCTGGAATAATTTTAATTTTTTTTTTCATTTTTCTTTTAATATTCATATGTGCATACAAGGCTTGGTTCATTTCTCCCCCCTGCCCCCACCCCCTCCCTTACCACCCACTCCGCCCCCTCCCTCTCCCCCCCCTCAATACCTAGCAGAAACTATTTTGCCCTTATCTCTAATTTTGTTGTAGAGAGAGTATAAGCAATAATAGGAAGGAACAAGGGGTTTTGCTGGTTGAGATAAGGATAGCTATACAGGGAGTTGACTCACATTGATTTCCTGTGCGTGGGTGTTACCTTCTAGGTTAATTCTTTTTGGTCTAACCTTTTCTCTAGTTCCTGGTCCCCTTTTCCTATTGGCCTCAGTTGCTTTAAGGTATCTGCTTTAGTTTCTCTGCATTAAGGGCAACAAATGCTAGCTAGTTTTTTAGGTGTCTTACCTATCCTCACCCCTCTCTTGTGTGCTCTCGCTTTTATCATGTGCTCATAGTCCAATCCCCTTGTTGTGTTTGCCCTTGATCTAATGTCCACATATGAGGGAGAACATATGATTTTTGGTCTTTTGGGCCAGGCTAACCTCACTCAGAATGATGTTCTCCAATTCCATCTATTTACCAGCGAATGATAACATTTCATTCTTCTTCATGGCTGCATAAAATTCCATTGTGTATAGATTGGAATAATTTTAATTTTTGAAAATTTTTTGAAATTCGTATTATAGGCCTGCATGTGATCACATTTAATAGATGTTCCACTTTTATTTGAAAAGGGTGTATTTTCTGCAATTAGAATCAAGAATTAAAGGTATCATTGAAATCTTTGATACGGCTTGGCTCCACTTTCTGGTTTCTGCTTTTCCCTTGGATTTTAGACAGGTGGTTCTGAATTAACCCATCAGTTCTCTGGGGCTTTTAGAGAGAGATTTTTGCCTGGCACTAAAGCAGTTGAGCACCCTGCTTTGCAAGCACAAAGCCCTGAGTTCAAACTCCAGTTTCAGATAAAAAAATCTTGATATTTAAAAATTTGATATTTAAAAAATCTATTGGGCTTTTCTTACTTTCATTGGAGGAGGTGGTGGTGGTGGGAGAAGAGGTTGTTACAAATAATCTACTCTACATTATTGAAATGGAAGTCCTTATGATTCTGTTTTGATGAATGTTTTGTTTTTGTAGCCAAGGTAGCAGTCAGTGGAGGCTTCCAGAAACTTGAGAACTTAAATCTTTCAATCAATCACGAGATTACAGAGGAAGGATACAGAAATTTCTTTCAGGCACTGGATAATCTGCCAAACTTGCAAGAGTTGTCAATCTCAAGACATTTCACAGAATGTATCAAAGTTCAGGCCCGCACGGTGAAGGCTCTGAGTCAGTGTGTGCTACGACTGCCAAGCCTCATCCAACTTAGCATGCTAAGCTGGCTCTTAGATGCAGAAGACATCACCCTGCTTAATGCCATGAAAGAAAGGCACCCTCAATCTAAACACTTAACTATTCTCTGGAAATGGGTACTATCATTCCCTCCACACCAGAAGTGACTTTACGACAGGATCCAGATGAATCTCTTTTCCAAGAGCTATTTCTCAGTCTTCGTAGGACCTCTTCTATATGTTCAACAAGCCCTGGTATAGCAGAGCTCGTAAACCCAATCAAACATTTTTCGTCTTCTTGTTTCTGTTTTTGGTGCAGAGCACTCTGCTTGAGCCACGCCTCTGGTCCATTTTGCTCTGTTGTGAGTTTGGTCTCACCAACTATTTGCATGGCTGTCCTTAAACTGAGATCCTCCCTAGCTCAGCTTCCCAAGTAGCTAGGATTATAGACGTGAGCCACCGGCGCCTAGCTACTTACACCATCTTTTTATCAGCTGTCAGTGTGAAGAAGAAGTAGGATTTAGTGCTTTAATTCTAGAGTTCAACAAATGCTGTAACAACCTTAGAATTTTCTTATGAATCTACTAACCTCAGTATATATGGTATAATTTCATTTGCTTTTTTAAAAAACAAACACTACTAGATGCATTACGGATTTCTGGATATATTAATTAGCTTGATTATGATAGTGAGTTATCATTTCAATGTACATATCAAAACATACGTTGTACTCTTGGTGCACCTTAAATATATGTAACTTTTGTAAATACTTTAATAAAATGGGCCAAAAAAGATTTCTGGAAGTATAGACACAAACAATTAATGCTGGTTATCTCTGGGAAGTGGGACTAGAAGGTATTTGTATTTCTCATTCTCTCCCTTTCTGCACTGTTTTTCATCTTACAATTGCCTGTTCTTTTATTTAAAATAAAAAACTGGGGCTTGGGAATGTAGCTCAATGGTAAACAACTTACTTAGTGTTCATGGGCTCTGGGTTCAATTTCCCAGCAGCACCACAAAAATAAAATTAAAAAATTTAAAGAGAATAAAAAACTAGCTTAACATCTAAAGAACTACATGGGTATCTTCTTCCTTATCTGATTTGATATGTAATATTGTTTTGGGGGTGGCACTGGGGTTTGCACTCAGGGCCTCATGTTTACTAGGCAGGTGCTCTACCACTTGAGCCACTCCACCAGCCTATCTTTTTGTGTGTTGGGTATTTTTGAGATAGGGTCCTGTGAACTATTTGCCTGGCACTGGCTTTGCAACTTGATCCTCCTGATCTCTGTCTCTGAATGGCTAGGATTATAGGCTTGAGCCACCAGAGCTCAGCGATGCGTAATACTTTTATCATCAGGAAGGTTTAAGTATTATATCAGTATCTGTCAGAAGACAGATACCACACAAAAAAATGGGGAAAGTTTAATAAAAACTATTAAAAGGCCAGCACCATGGCCAATGTCTGTAATCCCAGTTATTCAGGAGGAATCTGGAGGATCAAAGTTCAAAGATAGCCTGGAAAATTTACTAAGACTGTTTCAAGACAAAATAAAAAACAGACTGGGGCCTGGTGGAGTAGCTTTTGTCAGTAGGGCACCTGTGTAGCAAGCATGAGGCCCTGAGTTGAAACCCCAGCACTAAAAACAAACAAAAAAAGGGCCAGGGATATAGCTCAGCAGTTCTGGGTTCATTCCTAGCATATTAAAGCACAAGTGTGCGCACACACACACCTACATACATGGGAGGCTGAGATGGGGAGGATCATGGTTCAAGGCCAGCCAGAGCAAATAGTTGATAAGACCCCATCTCCAAAATAACAATAGCAAAATGGACTGGAGGTGTGGTTCAAGCAGTAGAGCACCTGCCTACCAAGCACAAAGCCCTGAGTTCAAACCCCAGTCCCACCAGAAAACAACAACCACCTAGTTAAATTTGTCTCTCCTTTCTGATGGTGTATCCCAACCCATTCAAGTCCTGAATCCTTCCATGGTGCCCAAATGGGCACAATCCCCTCTACTGCCAGCTTGTACTTCTGGACAGTCCCTGTACCTTCTTGATCTCACTCATTTTTTTTTTTTTCAAACCATGACACACAGGAAGGATTAAATTGTATCGAAACACACATACTCGCTAGGCGCTGAAATCCTAGCTACTCAGGAGGCAGAGATCAGGATTTCGGTTCGAAGCCAGCCAGGCAAGTGTTCACAAGATCCTATCCTGAAAAAAACCCATCACAAAAAAAGGGCTGTGGAGTGGCTCAAGCTGTAGGCCCTGAGTTCAAGCCCCAGTACCACAAAAATAAATAAATGTCACCAATGAGCTCCACATTGCTAAATTCAGTGAATATCTCTGTCTTCATCTTACTGGTCGATTAGCAGCATCTGAACTTCTGGCAGTTTTAATACAGCCTCTAAACACACTCTCCTCCTCAAAACTCTTTCTTCATCTGGTTTCCAGGGCATCCTCTGGAACAGTCTCTGTTGCTGTCTTTCCACTCTGATCTCTCAGCACTGGGAGAATCCCAGACTTCTGCTGACCTCACCTACCTCTTTAGGTGAAAGGCTTGAAATTCCACTGGAGGCTCAAGCAGTAGAGCACCAGCCTAGCAAGTGTGAGGCACTGAGTTCAAACCCTAGTACCACCAAAAAAAAAAAAAAAAAAATTCCATGTCTTCACTAACTTCTCCATATCCATGTCTAGCCAACACCTATCCCTGAACAAGTATTCGTAGCTACATCCTCCTAGAGGGCATCACCAATTTCAAATCTCCCAGACTTAACTACTATTCTTCCCCTCCTCCAGACTTCCCTTTCATTACATTCCAACTTTATTCTTCCAGTTGCTCAGCCAAAGCCCTTCGAGTCACCCTTGGATCCTGTTTTACACTCCACACATGATCTACTGGCAAATCCCAGCAACCACGTGTGAAATACACTCAGACGCAACCTCGCCTCCCACTGGTCCCAACTAGCTAGCCTGCTTTCCCCGTGCTTTCAGTGTAGTCAGAGGCTCTTCTAAGTCCAGTCATGCTATACCTCTTGCTTCAAAATCTATCAATGCTGAGGACCCTCATACCGACTTACATGTGGACAACCATTACCCCCATCTCCTAAGTCTTTCCTCCTTCCTCTTGCTTGGCCGCACTGCCTCCCTGCTGTTCCCTGAACATTCTACACCATCTTCTCTAAGGACCTCTGAACTTCTCATTGCCTTTTCCAGGGAGGTTCTCCCTTGCTATGGTTTGGATATGGTTCAAGTGTGTCTCCCAAAAGTTTATGTATTAAAACGCAATCCTGGACTGGGGTTGTAGCTCAGCAGAGGCTTGCCTCGAGAGGCAAGGTCTTGAATTCAATCCTCAGTACAAATAAGTAAAACAAAAAGATATAATCACTGCTGCAAGTTGCTATCACAGTGGAAACTGACTATGAAGGGTGATTAGGACAAGGTGGCTTCACAAGAGGGAGACCAAAAAAGCACACAAATACATGCATGTAAACACACACACACACACACAGGCCATCATGACAAAGCCCCTCAATCCTGGGCGTCTAGAAATTATAAGCCAAATCAAAGTTCTTTCCTTCAAAACTCACCCCTCTGTGGTTTGGAGTGGGTATTTTTTTGTTGCTGTTATTTTTGAATAGGGTTTTGCTGTGTTGCCCAGGCTGGCCTTGAACTCCTGGGCTCATGTGATCCTCCTAAGTAGCTGGGACTACAGGCCCCACACATGTGGCTGGTATTTTTACTGACAATAGAAAAACAGACTAATACTAGCTGCACCTAATAGTGACTAGCAACAGACAAAGCTGGATAAGTATTTGCTGGAATGAATGACCTTCCTGAATCTACAACCACAGTATTAAGGGAGGTAAAATCCAAAAATATTTTTGAAGGCAGACCAGCTACATCCATATAACTAAATTTAACCAGCTACGTACTGAAGGCAATTATAATATGCTGAATACATACATAAAATAATGCCCAATTGTCATGGAAAATGGAAAACCTACTCACTTGGTACAAGCTAAGGCAGAATGTTCTGCAAAGCTTATTTACAAGGCATGGGATATGCATTTATTTAACAATTTGTACTAGGCAGCTAATATTCTAGGCACATATGGAGCTTAATCAATTTAGTTTACTTAGTCAAAACTTCATAAAGGAACAGCATATACATGTTTGGTTTTTTTAGTGTGTGCGTAGGGTGCTAGAGATGGAACTCAGGGCCTCAGGCATGCTAGGCAAGCACTCTACCACTGAGCTATAATCTTTGCCCAGCAGTACTTCTCATCTATAACTAAATGGTGCACAGACATCAATCCTTAGACTAAACTAGAACAATACTCAGGTGATGATAGTGCACGGAACTGCAAGACCATGAGGTGGGAGAACAGCTGGGCAACTGGGTTAGGCAGTATACACGATGAGGATGAAAAGGAAGCCATGAGCTAGAGAAGCAGGAGAGACAGACAAAGACGATAGACAAGGGAAGGTGCAAAGAAAATAATAACATAGCTTCTGAGACATAGAACTTAGGCTGGGTGTGATGGCGATGTCTGCAAACCCAGTAATCAGGAAGCTGAGGCTGGGTGTGGTGGCTCATGCCTGTAATCCTAGCTACTAAGGAGGCAGAGATCAGGAGGATCAAAGTTCAAAGCCAGTCCAGGCAAGTAGTTTGTTAGCCCCTATCTCAAAACAAAAAAAAATCACATAAAAAGGGCTGGTAGAGTGGCTCAAGGTGTAGGCCCTGAATTCGAGCCCCAGTATGGCAAAAAACAAAACAAAAACAAAAAACCCCAACAGCCACCCAAAACAAAAAAGAAAGAGAATACTGCCTTGGTTCTTGACTGGCCAGTCGAGTCTCCACAATACTCAGCTTCAGCTAGCCTTTGTTCCTAAGCTTGGATCACCAGGAAGACAGTCTTTCAATATTACCCTTTACCCAACTACCCTGAGTACTTTTTTTTTCTGTATCTTTGGAATAAATACAGTGAATTTGAATACGTCCAAAGAGAAATACTGATATATTCAGGGTTTCAAAAAAGTTTTCCATTTATTTTCAAAGGCATTAATAAAAAGCTTAACATACTAAGAAAGTCAGTATTATATAAAGGTGCTTAATCACAATTTGACAGACTGACTTTCTATACTGAATGTAACCTTGAGTTTCTTGTAAGTACATTCCATTGCTGAGTTACTCAAACTGACTTTGCCATAACCGCACTTTGCTGGCTCTTCAGGCTTGGAGCACATGGAACCAGGGAAGAGTGAAGATGATGGTGCCACTCAACCAGGAGTCCATGAACAGAATGAGACTTGGTCATATCGGCCAGGGGATATCGAATCACCAGTCTCCTTGGGAGAGCACTGAACCTGGATCTGAAAGAAAAGAAGTCTAGTTACAAAACATAAAAACCTATTTTCCTATAAAAAGCCATAAAGAAAGAAGAAAGTATAAAGCAATACACTCATCATGGTAAGTAAAACTAGAATGCAAATATAAAAATAAAAAATAAAGAATAAAAATATGCACAAGTAAAAATAAACACAAAGAATAAAAACATTAAACAGAACACTGATTTCAAAAAAATTTTTAAGGAATAGTGGTATTTGATCTGTTCTACTGTAATTTAAAACATTATAAAAGAACAATTAACAAAATCACAGGTTAAAATTTTTTAAATCAATAGTGACTGCCAACAGCATAAACAACATTCTTTAGCTACAATATGATAAACTTGAAGTTAAACCTAACCACTTAGAAATTAAAATATTCAATACTCCTAACAAGTAAAAATAATCTTGAAGTCTATAAAGTGACAATAAGGACTCTATACAACATAACCTGCAGATTAGAGGCAAAGCACTATTCAGGAAAATTTGTGGACCCAAAATATGCATTTTAACAATTAATAGCCAAGCAAGGAGAAAAAAAAAAAAAAACCTTGTAAGGAAAATAGACATTATAGACCATTGAAGTCTAGCCCCAATTTAGTTTTAGTTTTTTTTTTTTTAGGCAGTTCAGCTGACGATAGGCCGGACTTGCATCTGCAGAACAGAAAAAGGTGGGAGCAACAGTGTGTGACTGAGAGATCAATGGTGGAAGCCAGCTTCCATGTTGAGAGGCATGGCTGCCTCTAGAGCCCCAGTGGCAAGGAACTGAAGCCAGCTGCTCACAATCACAAGTGACCTTGGATGAGGACCTCATGAGAGCCACCAAGAACACTCAGCTAAGCTCCTCCAGGATTCCTGACCCACAGAAATGATGAAAGAATACATGTTTGTTGCTTTATGCGGGCCATTTGTTATGTACCAATAGCTAATATACCAATTATCTCCAACTATGCTTTAAAAAAAAGATAAGTAACAAGGAACGATGGAACCATCTAAAAGGCTAGTGAGGGGCTGGAATGCATGGTTCAAGTGGTAGAGTACCTATCTTGTAAGCCTGAAGTCCCAAGTTCAGACCACAATACTGCCAAAATTATTTTTTTCTTGAAAGTGGTCTAGAATTCAGATTTTTTTCATTTTCTGCTTATAATAGCAAAGAAAATTGACAAGCCCTTTCCTAATTAGTAATCCAATCAGAAGATGAATGTACAGAGATAGTTAGCAGCAGCTAAGGAAGAGGCTGGAAAACTAAGGTCTAAAATATTAACTATCTAACCTGTTGCTGACCCCTGCTCTAAACTAATTATGGAGGTGAGACTGCTTATATGAGCAAAATCTCACACTAGGCCTTTAGATGACATTTTACTTGGATATATTTTCTCTAATTTGAGAACTGATATATTTACAGACAGAAATGAAACATGGTAGCCCGGTGTGACTAGTCATTCAGAGAACTACATTATATATTATTTTTTAATAAATCTGAACTACCAACAGTGGTGGGACATGCCTGTAGTCCCAGCTACTCAGGAGGCTGAGGCAGAACTGTTTGAGCCCTGGAGGTCAGCCTGGACAACTATCTCAAAAAAAGTAAAAATGAATTTAAAACAGAAAAAAAGAGCCATCGCATTTTGCTAAAAGGGTATGTGATAGTATTCTTTTTTTTTTTTTTTTTTTTTTTATAAGGCAAAATAGTTTATTTTGGCTTAGAATTTTAGATGTTTCATTCCATGATTGGGTGGACCCACTGCTTTTAGGCCTTGTGTAGGAGTACTGGATGGCAACGGCAGGGAGCTAACCACATGGCCTGGAAGCAAAAGAAAGGGGCCAGACTCCCACAATTCCCTTTGAAGGCATGCCTCTTACTAGGCCCCACCTCCTAAACATTCCACCACCTGCTAATATTACCATCCTGGGGACCAATCCTTTAATACATGGGCCTTTGGGGGACATTCAACATCCAAATTATGGCAGGTGACAAAATGCTGCGGGCCAAGGAAGGTGGGATAGTGAATTGGAAAGGAAAGAGATGGGATCACAGAAAAGGGGCTGTGTGTCTTGCTCTTCCCTCTCACCTAGCAGAGTTGGCTGCACAGAAGAGTAAGGACAGAGCATACAGAAAATTCTGAGTTGAAGGATGAACAGTTGTGTGTTCCACCTTTTCTTCTGGTGCCCTAAGAGGAGGCTGCATCCCTCAGAATCCTCTGCAGCCTGGAAAGGAAGCTGAGTGTCCTGGCAGCTCCACTGGGTGCCTGGCAGGGAGGCCAAGGGCTTCATGACACTCTTGGAACAGATGAGATTTCCTGTGTCCTGTGGACAGCATGGAAATTGGCTGAAGGAGGACACATAATAGCCCCAGTAATAGGATAGCCAACTAGAGTCTTGGGTCCTATCCAGGACTCTTTTTTTTTTCATTTTTCTTTTATTATTCATATGTGCATACAAGGCTTGGTTCATTTCTCCCCCCTGCCCCCACCCCCTCCCTTACCACCCACTCATAGTATTCTTCCGTGTGTTCTGCTTCCTTGCTTGATGTAGTTTTTAAATGGACAGATGTGGGAAGTAAATGGATATGCATGATTGAAAATAAATCTTCTGAGAAGTGTGATGTCATTTATATATATATACACACACACACATATATATATGTAATATATATTTGCAGTGCTGGGGGTCGAACTCAGGGCCTTATGTGTGCCGGCCAAGAGCTCTACCACTTGAGCCACACCCCTAGCTCAAGTGTGATGTTTTTAAAGGAACCACTGATGCACATGTGGAGGGAAAAAAGCAACTGAAGACAAAAAAATGATGCAAAAATGAAAAAGTGCATTAGTCTGGGGGAGGAATCACTGACCATTCTAAACGACATTTATAAAGACAAAAAAAAAAGAAAATGTTTTGTTGTTGTAGAACTAAAAAAGATAGCTGTCATCTCTTTTCAATAAAATTTTGAACCATGGAAGTTTTCAAAACTATTGGAAGGGTTGGTGGAGCGGTAAGAGCACCCGCCTAGCCTGTGTGAGGCCCTGAGTTCAAGCACCAGTGCCGCAAAAAAAAAAAAAGGGGGGGTAAGGGAGGGGGCGGGGGGAAGGGGGAAGAAATGACCCAAACATTGTATACACATATGAATAAAATAAAAATTAAAAAAATATTATTGGGAAGATGGAGCAGAGATGCATTTGAAACACGGCATCATTATTTATGATAGGTTCATGTATAACAGGTGGTAACAGCTGCATTTAAAGGATTATCCCTTTCAGATATAAACTTAAGCTCAAAACTGGCAAAGTACAGAATAAAATTTGGGTTTGCAATACTTTCATTCTCATTACAATTTTTTACTATCTCTTTATTTTTACTTTTGAAAGTTGTTTATAAAAATGAATGAGTCTTATTATTTGAGGTAGTTACTTTGTATAAAATTGCCACAAAAACTGAATCAGCAAATATGAGCCATTGCTCCTAGGTGAAATACACAGCTATGTTCCTGAAGCCTCCAGTTACATTTTGATCAACGCCTCAATACATAATACAAAATAAGTATACATCATTTGCCAGGTGTGGTGGTACGTGTCTATAATCTTAGCACTTGGGAGGCCAAGCAGAAAGATCATGAGTTCCATGCCAGCCTGGGAGACATACTAGCCTTGTCTCAAAAAAGCAAAAGCAAAACCAACCAAACCAACTTCCCCCACACTGTTTGCTATCTGTGATCGTTGAACACTGAACTGGATCCTCACAGCAGTGTCACACACACCCCAGCAAAGTATCTGGCACACGTTAGTTCTGCATAAGGCCTTCCACAGCACAGCCTTCAAGCAATCAGCACTGGAGAGCACCTCGGCACAATGGTGGGACCATTTTAAACAGCAAAATCATAAACACAAGCCACAAAAATGTGAAAAATGTGGTCCTAAATAAACTGCTTTGAAAAGGACGTTATTTATAGTACAGGAGCTGCAGTGTTCAACTCCAGCTAGAAACATCTGGGCTGGGTGCTCAAGGTCTTTTCACTGTTCTGTGCATGTCCACGTGTCACCAAGTACTGATTTGAAAATAGAGAAATTTGAGCAAGTAGAATCATTTGCAAATACGAATCCACAAATAGTGAGGATCCAGTACTAATAAATTTTAGAAGCAAATATTTAAAAAGAAAATTGGGAAAATAACCACATAGATACATAGCATAGCTCTTAAACACACCAAAAGCTGCTGAAATTTACAAGATAATCTAAAAAAAAATCACAAAGGAAATAACCACTTTCAACTGTCAGATTCACAAAGATCCAAAAATATGACAAATTATTGGCTAGATTGTGGTGCTGGTGGAAATATAAGTTGATCTCCACTGACAGCAGTTTGGCAAAAATCTATTAAAACTCTAAATTCGTATCCTCTTCAACCAGCAGTTCTTTTATGTACTTAATCCTAAAGATATATTCCACAAAGAAGAACTATGTAACAGAACAGTGGCTACAGTGGTCAATAGCAAACTGGAAACCACCTAAACTCCCATCCCCTTCTTCTCTTCAGCCTTAGGCATCTAACCCAGGAGATTGTGCATGTTAGACAAATGCTCCCCAGCCTGAACTTCAACTTTCAGCTATAAAAGCTCAATTAAGAATGGTAAACATCTCTTTATAAGAACAACCCAGCCAGGCATAGAAGCATATGCTGCAATCCCAGTACTTGGGAGGCTGAGGTAAGAAAATCACCAAGTCTGGCTGAGTGCCGGTGGCTCACACCTGTAATCCTAGCTACCCAGGAGGCAAAGATCAGAAGGATCAAAGTTCGAAGCCAGCCCGGGCAAAGAGTTCTTGAGACCCTATCTTGAAAAACCCTTCACAAAAATAGGGCTGGTGAAGTAGCTCAATGTGAAGGACGAGTTCAAGCCCCAGTACTGCCAAAAAAAAAAAGAAAATGAGTTTGTGTGGTGGCCCAACCCTGTTATCTCAGCACTCAGGCGGCTGAGGCAGGAGGATAGCAAGTTTAAGGTCAGCCTAAGCTATACAGAGCAAGAGCACCTTAAAAAAAAAAACAAAAAAAACCCAACCAACCAAACAGAAAAAACCACCCTGCAACAATTAAAAGAAGAAGGTTCATACACTGACAGAGTATTCTTTAAGATACATCAAGGAAAAACCACATACCTATTAAAGAACACTGTACGAGTTACCTATAAAACATTATAAAGCTTAAAGGACTAATGATACTATATCATAATTTTTGGGGGGTGTAAAGGGAATTTACTAAAAGTTAGGGAAAGGAAATAGAAAAGGGAGCATGGTGGAATCCAGGTGGAACCTGGAGGCAGAGAGCATGCTTCTCTTCTCCAGGTGCTTTTAAAACTTACACTAACCTATGAGAAGGAAGAACCAGGTGATGGGAAGGGAGTGAGGAGGGATATGGGAGGTTCCTGGGCCAGGTAAGGTAGGCCCTAGGCCAGAAGAGGGCAACCTACAAACATATACAATATTAAGTCATATATTTTTTATGAGTCCTGAACTTCCCCTAATTCTAGCCTGCCTCAAATTCCCTGAGAAACAATATTCTGAAAAAATCTTTTTGAGGCTGCTGAGGGGCTGGAGTTCTTTTTCTTCTGAATCTGCTTTAAGCTGACAAGGAGCAGCAGACCCTACTTACAAGGGGAAATTGTTTCTCCTACTTCTTTCCCTTGGGGCTCATTTGGACAAGAAGTGTCTGAATTACTGCCCAGCATTTTAATGTTTAATATATATCATAATATTTTAATCACATTAATTTCATCTTATTTTTCTTGGTGGTACTGGGACTTGAACTCAGGGCTTTATGCTTGCTAGGCAGGTAGACTGCTGCTTGAACCATGCTTGCTCTGGTTATTTTGGTGACAGAGTCTCCCTTTTTCCCAGGCAAACCTGGAGCATGATCCTATTTTATGCTCCCTGCCATAGCTGGGATGACAGGTGCACACCACAGAGCCCACCTATTGGTTGAGATGGGGGTTTCACAAACAAAAAGTTTTTGCCCACTGGCCTCCAACTGTGATCCTCCCTGATTTCAGCCTCCCAAGGAGTTGTGATTAGATGTGAGCCAATGGCACCTGGCTAAATTATACTATCTTTACATCTGCAGTAAATGTACATGGAACAAAAAAAATTTTAAAACACAAAAGGATGAGGTCACTCCCTCCATCCCCCGTGGTACTTGAGTTTGAACACAGGGCTTTACACTTGCTAGGCAGGTGCTCTACTGCTTGAACCACGCCTTTAGCCCAAAAGTATATTTTTAAAAACCCTCACATCCTGTGTCTTAGTCCCTCATCAGAGGAAACTTGAGTACTGCCTTGAGATAATGCACATTCCTATACATATAAATATGTATTTATATTCAGATGGCAGGTGGCATAATTTACACAGTTCTGCATATTCACCTCCCAAGTGCTGGTATAACAGGTGCATGCCACCACACCCAGGGTAACAAGATTGCTTCTTAAAAGAATGAAAATCATTAAAAGAATAAGCTGAATAATGACCAACAGTAGATTAAAATTATTTTAGAACTTCTATTTCATACATAGGAATAACAATCAAGAATAGTTAAAAATATAACAGGTAGAGACTATTCTTTTTGGGGAAGCAGTATGATATGTGATGATGTATGTACCTACTTAGGATTTAAGAACCATTACACAAAACTAATCAACATACAAAATTATTTCTGTGGAACTTCTAAGATAACAAGCCCAAAATAGATTATAGTCATGTGGAAATATGTATTAAAAACTTCAAATTTGATGTTACATTTTATGTACTTGAGAGGTCTATAAAACAGTATCATTGTGTAGGACTTTTTTTTAACTATCTCAACAGACTAATCTTTTAGAAAACATGCAACAATTACCCAACTGGGCACAATACATAATGGGATCGTTTTTGAACACACACTAACAGAAGGCTCAGGGCATGAATCTTGAGAACGAAACAGCTGAGGTGATCTGGGCAGCCACCATTTCTGGTTGGATGTGGTTTCTAGGATGCAGCCTGGGGAGGGGCTGGGGAAGTTACTGATCTTCTCAAGGTCAAGCCTTGGACTGAGGCAGCTGGAGTCTGAGCAGGCAGAGGGAGGAGAAGAGGTACTTGAAGAGAGTTGCAGAAATTTGAGTAGGATTCCTTCCCACGTAGATCCTTGCCCAAATTCTAAATTGTGTGTATGTGGGACGCATCTCCACAGGGCCTGGCAACAGCAGTTGCTGGGGAGCTGAGGGTTGAAGAGACAGTGCAGAGGCTGTACACGCCTCAGGATTCACACTATGCAGTCCAATGTAAGTCATTTCACCTGTGATCTTTCTCATCTGTAAATGTGGTAACAGTAGCTAACCTGATGGCTATTATAAAGCTTAAATAACTATATCTAGCATGTTATACTCTCTCTTCAACAAAATTAGAGATAAGGGCAAAATAGTTTGTGCCAGGTACTGAGGGGGTGGAGGGAAAGGGATGGGGCAGAGTGGGTGGTAAGAGAGGGGGTGAGGGCAAGGGGGAGAAATGACCCAAGCATTGTATGCACATATGAATAAAAAAAAAAAAGCATCAGGTTGTACTCCATAAATTCTTATTTGTCAATTAAAAACAAATGAATAAATACAAAGAAAGCATAAAAAAAAAACTATATCTAGCATGCAGTAGTCACTCAGAAAGTATAGTTAATATTAATACTTGTAGCTGGGCATGGTGGAGCACGTTGGTAACCCAACACTTAGGAGGTTGAGGCAGGATAGGGAGTTTGAGGATAGCCTAAGGCTATATTATAACATGCTGTCTCAAAAAAAAAGAGTAAATCTGATTACTTAACAAGGAAGAAAGTTTTCATGCAGCAGTTGCGGAGTTTACTTTACAATGGAAAACCCCAATCTAGGCTGGGGGCATGGCTCAAGAGGTAAAATGCTTACCTAGCAAGTGAGAAGCCTGGAGTTCAAACTCCAGGACTGCCAAAATGAAAAACCCAAATCTACTAAAACATACTTGAGAGACTTTTGAAACCGAGACTATAAGGTTTTATTTATTCTTAGCCAGAAGTCTGTTATATGCTATACAGATTACCTTAGGCCAACAGTCATATTACTCTGCTCACAGAGGTCAGAGCAGTGGCTGCCAGGACAAGTGTGGCAAATGGTTAGAAAGAGGCACAAAGGGACACCCTGGATAGATGATAATATTTTTTATATTAACTGTCAATACTTATCAAACTGTCTCTTTTTTGTTTTTTGGCAGCACTGGAGTTTGAACTTAGGGCCTCATGCGGGCTAGGCAGGCACTCTGCCACTTGAGCCACTCCATCAGCCCATGAAACATCTGTCTCTCTTTCTCTCTCTAGCAGTAATGGGAAGTGAACTCACGGAATCATGCTTGCAGATAAACGCTCTAACACTTGAGCCAATCCCCTCAATCCTTTTCATTGACCCTCTTACGGTCACCTCCCAAGTAGCTGGAAATATAAGCATGTACCACCACACCAACAAGTAAACTTTAAATTTATGTATTTTATAATTATACCTCAAAAAATACAGGGAAAAAGTGCACATTGTACACAAATGTTCTTCAGTTCTCTTGAGGGCCATGATTCACACATAAAAACGACCCAATGTCCAGGGAGATAGCTGAACATTGAATGTCTTTTACAGATTGCTTATATAAAACATGGAACTTCTGTTGGGCACTGGTGGCTCATGCCTGTAATCTTAGCTGCTCAGGAGAGAGATCAGGAGCCTCTCAGTTCGAAGCCAGCCCAGGCAAACAGTTCTCGACAGTTCTTGAGACCCCATCTCAAAAAAGCTCATCACAAAAAAGGGCTGGTGGAGTGGCTCAAGGTGTAGGTCCTGAGTTCAAGCCCCAGTACTGCAAAAAAAAAAAAAAAACCTAAAAAAGAAAAAAAATGGGATTTCTGCAGAAGCAGGAGTTGCTCATTAATTTTTTGAACTGCAACCATTGTTTTTCCATTTAACAAGAGCTTCAAACTCTACAAGACATGAAACACAACCATATAGTTTGTGTTAATATTAATAATGCAGAAAAAGCTAATCTTATAAAATCACTGCAATAAAGGGCTTAACTGCTGCAAGGCAGGAACTCGTAAATCTGATGCTCTACCATTTGAGCCACTCCTCCAGTCCATTTTGCTCTGGTTATTTTGGAGATGGGGTCTCGTGAACTATTTGCCTAGGCTATCCTCAGAAAATACAACTTAAGTGGGGACACACATAAAATGCCTTGATGGTATACATTTCAAAATGGAGATGAGGGCTGAGGATATATACACCTCAGTGGTAAAATGATTGCTTAGCATGTCTGAGGCTGTAGATTTGATCTCCAGAACCTCAAAACAAAATAAACAAATATGTATACATACACATGGCAAAAAGTGTAAAGTAGTGTTGAGATATAGCTCAGTTAGAACACTGGCCTCACACCCATGAAACTGTGGGTTTAATCCCCAGCACAAGAAAATAATGTGCAAACCAGGGAATAAAATGACACACACCTAACTAATTCTAGCTAATTTTACCTTTTTTTTTTTTTTTTTTCCTGCAGTACTGGGGGTTTGAACTCTGGGCCTTGAGCTTGCTTGGTAGGCATGTGCTCTGCCACTTGAGCCACACCTCCAGCCCTATTTGCTTTAGTTACTTTTTGAATAGGGTCTTGCTGCTTATGCCCTGCCAGCACTGACTGTGATCCTATTTATGCTTCCTGCACAGGTGGGATGACAAGAAAGAACAAGTGTGCCCAGTTTTTATATTTTGAAATAGGGTCTTACAAACTTTTTTTTTGCCTGGGCTGGCCTCAAACCACAAACCTCCTGATCTTACTACAATCCTCCTACATACACCTCCCTAGTAGCTGGGATTACAGGTGTGGACCACTCACCTGTCCCAATTATATCTCTTAATTAACTTATAATCTAAAATAATTACCTGCTGTACATCCCTTTTTCTTTCCTGACAGATACTTTAAAGAAATTAAGCTAGCTATCTTGTTACATTCCATATTCTAGTCCTTTAGTGGTATTAAATAATTTAACTTGTTGCTTTATTCCCAGGTTTTTCAGCAAATGGGAAATTAGAAATAAAGAAATAATAAAATTCCATTTAAACATTTTTGATAAAAACACTCCATTAGTAATACAGTGCACTTAATGTTGCATTATAAACCAGAAACTATGTCCTGTCACTGATGCTGGTCAATTTTTACAACAGTCTCTTCTTATAGAAGAAGTATGTTTTATTTACCCAAACAAACTACCAAATATTTGGTGAGATGACACATTACACATGGAAATTCTAGTGGGGACACAGACTGATTTATCTAATTGTCTCCCCCTGGTACAAGAGCTTGAATTTAAACTCAGTGCACTTGAGCCATGCTCCCAGTCCTTTTGCTTTTAGTGTTTGCTCAGACAGGATCTTGTACTTTTGCCCAGGTTAGCCTGGGACTGCGATCTTCCTACCTTCATGTCCCTTGTAGCTGGGATTATAGATGTGAGTTAGTTACCATGCACAACTTGTTCTGAGACAGGGTCTTGCTGGCTTTTTTTTATTGGCAAGGTTTTGCTTCAAATCTTGATCCTCTTGTCTCTGCCTCCAGAGTAGCTGGGAGTACTATCTAATAGTTTTGGCATCAAAATGTCTTTAATATGGAGCCAGGCACTGGTGGCTAACAACTATAATCCTAGCTACTCGGAGGTGGAGATCAGAAGGATCACAGTTCAAGGCCAGCCTCGTAAACAGTTTGAGACCCTATGTCAAAAAAAGCCCAAGCTGGTTCAAGTGGTACAGTACCTGCCTAGCAAGCGTGAGGCCCTGAGCTCCAACACCAGAACACATCCACAAAAAAAAGTGTTTAGTATGGTTTGTCATTAACTTTTCAACATTTCAGTTTTTTTCAATTTCCTAGGCAAATGCTCTACCAACATTCTAATCTATTTTAAATGTTCAAATAATTTGTTTTCTACACTCTAAAATTTATACAAAAAATTCATTTTATGACAGCAGACTTACTCATCAATTAAAATGTGAACACCTCCCTTCTTTTTGATTTTGTCTGAAACCCTGTAAAGAACGCAAAATAAAGTTAGAAGAATAGAATATACATTTTATACAAATGTTACTAAACAGTTTAAGCTGGGCATGGTAGTGCACTTCTATAATCCCAGCATCTGGGAGGCTGAGGCAAGAGGATTAAAATTGAAGGTAAGCCTAGGTTACACAAAGGTTTCAAAGCCAGCCTGAGCTATAGAGCAACACCTCGTCAAAGGCTGGAAATGAAGTTCAATGATAGAGCACTTGCTTTGGTTGATCCTCAACACTGCGGAAGGAAGGAAGGAAGGAAGGGAGTGAGGGAGAGAAAGAGGGAAGGAAGAGAAAGTAGGGAAAAAAAGAATCTAAAAAAAAAACAGGAAAATTATTTTGTTAAATGTAAGACATTTTTACAAATTTTATTTAACAAAGCATCAGAAAATAAGCCTTTCAATATGCTTTAAAAGTGATTGATCTGAGGCCAGCCTAGGCTACATAGCAAGTTCCAGAACAGCTCACACCATGAAGCAAGACCATCTCAAAATAAACAAATAAATAAATAAAATAAGATGATTGATATCACTGGGCACTGGTGGCTCATGTCTGCAATCTTAGCTACTCAGAAAGCAGAGATCAGGAGGATCATGGTTTGAAGCCACCCCAGGCAAATAGTTTCTCAAGGCTCTATCTCAAAAAACCCTTCACAAAAAAAAGGGTGGTGGAGTGGCTCAAGGTGAAGGCCCTGAGTTCAAGCCCCAGTACTGGGAAAAAAAATAATAATAATACCAAGGTAAGATATTAAGTTGGAATTAAGAAATCTTTCTTAGGGCTGGGGGCATGGCTGAAGTGGTAGCTCATTTGCCTAGCAAGCATGAGGCCTAGAGTTCAAAACCCCAGTACTGCCAAGAATTTAAAAGAAAAAAAAAGCTGTTTCTTAGTCAGGCAAGGTGGCATGTGCCTATAATTCAACATTCCAGAAGGTGAGGCAGAAGGATCAAGAATTCAATCTATACACATGTGAGTAAATGTGAAAATGATTAAAAAAAAAAAACAAGAAATAATAAAATGGACACCACTTGCCTACTGAAAAAATAAAGAGTTCAAGGAAGCTTTGTCTACAACGCAAGACTCTCAAACAACAATAAAGAAAATAAAGAGAAAAAAAGGAAAAAAAAAAAAAAGAAAGAAACCACTACTAGATTTTAATAACAAGTAGATGAAACTGGAATGTTTAGGTATGACATGATGAACTAGTTTTTCATTCATGTCATCCTTCAATGATATTCTAACTTCTTAGTGCATTCATATTTTTAAATGTTGCTAGAATCAAAGTAAGAAAGAGTAAGATCCATAATAATGTAAGACTAGGGTAAAATAAGAATTTTCAAACTGTACTGGTAGCATTCTGGAAACTCAGCTGACAGTTGAGAAGAAAACTATGTAAGCTGGAGCTGGCGGAGTGGCTCAAGTGGTAGAGTGCCTGCCTCGAAACCATGAGGCACTGAGTTCAAACTCCAGTGTTACCAAAAACAAAAAAAAAACAACAAAAAAACCCCCCAAAACTACATAAGCTGGGCGCTGGTGGCTCACATCGATAATCCTAGGTACTTGGGAGGCTGAGATCGGAAAGACTGAGGTTTGAGGCCAGCTCAGGTTGGGGTGCTGCTCATGTGCAAGGCCTGGGGTTTATTGTCTAGCACTGCAAAAGCCAGGCACATAAGCATATATAGGTGACGGTACCTGTGAAACTTCAAAAATGGCCAAGTGTGAGGTCTTGTGTACCTTGAGCCCCAGCAACTCAGGAGGCTGATGCAGGAGGACCACTTAAGCCCTAGAGGTTGAGGCGCGTCTCAAAAATGAAACAAAAACAAAATAACTCTTCTTTTTGACATGGTTGTCCATGCCTGTAATTCCAGCAATCAGGATGTTAAGGCAGAAGAATCAAGAGGTTGAGGCCAGCCTGGACTACATAGCAAGATCTTGTTGCAAAAAACAAATAAATCAAAAAAAAAAAAAAAATCAAAACAATCTAATAGTATGATGATTTTTTTGGTTGTTGTTCTGTTTTGTTTTTTTTGCAGTACTGGGGTTTGAACTCAAGGCCTACACCTTGAGCCACTCCACTAGCCCTTTTTGTGATGGGTATTTTTGAGTAGAGTATGACAAACTATTTGCCCAAGTTGGCTCTGAACCACTGTCCTCCTGATTTTTGCCTCAAGTAGGTAGGATTACTGGTGTGGATCACTACGCCTGGTCTATTGTTTTGTTTTTAAGACAGGGCCTCACTATACAGCCTTGACCTTGCTGCGTAGCCCAGGCTGGCCTGGAACTCATGATCCTCCTAATGCAGCCTCCCCAGTAATGGGATTAAGCACCCCTTCTGATACATGGAAGAATATATATACATATATATATATATTTTTTTTTTTTGGTGGCACTGAGGTTTGAACTCATGGCCTCATGCTTGCTAGGCCTTTACCACTCTGCCAGCACTTTTTTTTGGCTGGTTAATTTTTGAGATAGGATCGCTATTTGCCTGGCTGGCTTTAAACCTCGATCGTTCTGATCTCTGCCTCCTGAATAACTAGGATTATAGGTGTGAGCCACCAGCATCTGGCTAGAATTTTTTAATGAACTACAACTGCAACAGGAACAATGAACAGGGACAATGCAAAAGTAACTTTAGCCTTACCCATTAGTTTTATTTTTTAAACTTTAAGGTACTTTTCAGCTCTTAGAATCTACATTAACAAATAGCATTTCAGTCAGAAAACAAAAAAGTCACACAGGGGCTAGGGGTAAAGTTAGCAGTAGAGCTAACTTGCCTAACATGCATGAGGCCTTGGTTTTGATCCCCAGCACCAAAGTCACAACAAGGTGGATAGGGAGAATGCAGAGCATTCTTACCATGTAATAGCCAGTGTGATAGCCACTCATGTACCAAGAGATCAGCATGCTTCCTAAAGCATCAGAGCCATCAAGAGCATCTGGACATACTGGAGGCGGAGGGGGGATCATCTGGAAATAGAAAGATAGAAGCACATCAATCATGTAAACAAAAGTGAGGACTCTGGAGGTTGATCTTACACGGAGAATGCTGGTTAGTCACTGTCTTTTCCTATATCCCATGGCATCTATTAAATAATAAAAAAAAATTAATGTGGGGCTGAGGCATAGCTTGACTGATAGAGCACTTGCCTCACATGTGTAAGGCCCTGAGTTCAATCCCCAGGACTGCAAAATCAATTTAACATCTGAAGAGAGTCAACCAATAACAACAACAAAGCACCAACAAAACTAATTAAAACCAACAAGTATCAAAAAATATTAGGTGATTTAAAAAGTAAACATTTACTAGAATTCTGCTGTTGTGCCGTTAGGAAGCTATGAGCAAAAGACATAATGCTTTTTTGTCCCTTAAAACACACCAACACATCATCCATACAGCATGAAGGGCCAATGTACGAAAGAAAACCCCCATCCCAACAGACAAAGTATTTTTTTTTTAACCCTAATGCTAGTACCTAAAATATCTACCATTATCAAGGGATAGGGTGGCACACCTGTATCACAGCCACTTGAGGTGGAGATTGGGAGGATCATGGTTTGAGGCAGCACAGGTTAAAAAAAAAAAAAAAAAAAAAAAAGAGTTAATGAGACCCTCCCATCTCAACAAATGAGCTGGGCATGGTGGGAAATGGCTACAGTTCCAGCTATGTAGGGTGTCCTAGGTAGGAGAATCAGGTCTGCTCTAGGCAAATAATACAACAGCCTACCTGAAAAAGTAATTAAAGCACAAAAAGACTAGGGGGTATGGCTCAAGAAGCAGAGCACCTACTTAGCAAGCTCAAGGATCTCAGTTCAAATCCCAGTATCACCAAAACAAAAACTATCATTACATTATCAGAAGCTAATGTCCGAGTGTATCTGTAGAGTAAAGCTTTCATCCTTTCTAACAGGAGCTACTTCCCCATGGAACACATACCAACTTCTCCCAGGAAAACAGCAGCCAAAACAGAGCTCAGAGGTAGGCTATAAGAGTGCTGTACTAGCACATATGAATTTAAAAAAAAAAAAAAAAAAAAAAAGAGTGCTGTACTACATCCAGTAACAGAAGGCATTCAAAACAAAAACTGAGGTTTACTTTTAATTTTTACCCATTAGAACCTAACTCTGGGGATAATCTAAGATAACATTTTCTTTCTTGTTTTCTTTTTCGGGGTACTGGGGCTTCAAGATCTTGTACTTGCTAGACAAGTGCTCTACCACTTGAGTGACTCCTCCATCCCTTTTGCTTTAGGTTATCGTTCAGACAAGGTTTCATCCTTATGTCCAGGGCTAACTTCTGAACACAATCCCCCTACCTACGGTTTGCAATAAAGCTGGGATGACAAGCTTGTGCCACCATGCTCGGATTACTTTGCTGAGGGTGTCTCAAAAACTTTTTAACGTGACTGGCCTCCTGATCGCTACCTCCTGGGTAGCTGGAATTACAGACATGAGCCATCTTGCCCTGCAAGAAGACATTTCCTAATCCCCAGTATCATGCTCAATCCCAAACTACATATGCCAGCAAAATTCAATTTGAAGTGTTTTATACTTACTGGTGGCCCAGAAGGAAACGGAGGCATCCAGCATGACAGGAAGTGGGGCAGTGGAGGTGGTGGTGGAGGTGGTGGTGGTGGGCCATTGAATTTTAGACCTGGCTATAAAGAATATTTCAAAGAAAAATTAACTTACTAACGTCAATGAAAGGAAAGGATTCAAAACCAAAATACAAATAATTACGCACAATGGTGTCTGTATCACACATATCAAAAAGATTAAATGGAGGACTGGTAGAGTGGCTCAAGTGGTAGAGTGCCTGCCTAGCAAGCAGGAGACCCTGAGTGCAAACCACATTACCACACAAATACACACACACACAAAATAGCTAAGGCAAAAAAGGTGCAGGTACATGGCTCAAGCAGTAGAGTGTGGAGCCCTGAGTTCAAACCCCAGTCCCTCCAAAAATAAATAAAAAAAATAAGAACTCAAAAAGATTAAATGGAATTTCATTTACCAAATTCTGAAGTCAAAGACTCAAATGACAACCTCTAAATGTTTTTTCTCTTTATCAACATTCCTTATCAAAGATGTGTAATTACCTAACATATCAGAGACAATGTACCAGCTAGCTATTTCAATCAGTAAAGATTACATCTTTTTCGTACTTTTATTTTCATTGTATGATCTTTTTGTAGCACTGTTACCTAATACATGCTAACTTAGAGCACATATTATCAATACTGTCAAACCGTTCACCTAACAGAAATCAGCTCGAGACCAATGAGACAAAACTTGAATGCAATATAACCCTCAGTAAGAAAGCCCTCCAGAAAATGTGAAAGTTTTACTGAGTCTCACCTGATTTTTAAAAATTATCATGAATACCATACTCTCCAATGAAGAAATCACTGCTTTACATAAAAGAATTAGATAGTGACATACCCTTGGCTTCCACACATAACCCAGCTTACCATAAAAACCTTTTTAAAATTGATTTCTGTTGCTAGTAACCAAAAGAGCCAAAAATGCAGACAGTGTTTACATTTTAACTCTACAGAACAATCTGGGAGCTGCTCAGGATTTTATTGTATTAGATGGAAACACTGTACTTTTTTTTTTTTTTTTACATATCTGATACAGGTGACATGGGGAATACAGTCTAAATTCAACTGAAGACATACTATTATACTTTCTAACTTTCATACATTTGCTAAATTGTTAGTCTAATACCTCATACTCCACAAAAGGAGCCTGGTAAGACTTTTATTATAAGCCATTTTGCATCCTTATCCTATTTCCTTTTCAAAGAATTCTTCCATGGATATATAATATTTAAAAGAACACAAGTTTCATGGAACAGCTTCTAATCACTTAGTGGTGGGGTTAAATGTCTCAGTCTAGGCAAGATATTTACCTTTCCAGGTCCCAATCCTGATGACGGCATTGGGGGTGGTGGAGGGAGAAATGAGTTCCATGGAGTAGCTTTTGATTTATTATCATTTAGCTTATTTCCCAGAGACACGGAGTTCTCACTTTCATCTGTTGAAACTTGACTTTCATTTCCATTCTTTTAAAAGAAAAAATACACATATTTTTGTTATGAAGGTGTCATTAAGGGTTGGAGCTAGGCACAGTGCCTTACACCCTGTAATCCTAGCTACCCAGGAGATAGGGATTGAGAGGATCAAGGTTCAAAGCCAGCAAGGGCAAAAGTACACAAGATCTCATGTCAATCAACAAAAAAGCTGCCCATAGCTGGCAGAGTGGATTCATCGGTAGAGTGTCTGCACAGCAAGTGTGAGACCCTCAGTTCAAACCCCAGTATCGCCAAAAAAAAAAAAGACCCCAAACAGAAAAAGTAAAATTTAATGCCTCAGTGGACCAAACTGACAAAGCAGTTATACTGCTTTGTTTCTCATCTAGTTTCTGCTTCCAGGAATTCAAGTGTTGTGCATCTTTACCTCCTGGGCATTCTGTTCTATATTATTAGCTATTTCAGAAGTTGGGCAAGTAGAAAGTAGATCAGACAGATTTTGCTCTTCTCTATTTCCGTATCCAGTATAAATCACAACACAGGTTCCTCTCTTAAAATCAACTGAAGCAATGGTAGCTGGGTAAATGCAGCCGTCTTCTGACCAAATGGCAGAACATTTGTCACCAACTTTCCACTACAAAAACAAAGATATATACATGCACACAGTTTCTTTTACAGAGAGCAAACTATTATCTTATTTGGATGGGGGAGGGGTGAAGGGTAGAGGGGTAGTCTTCAATTAACTGGAAGGTAGAATTATATAGTGAAAAAATTTTCTTAAGTCTCCTTTTTCCCACTTGTCAAATGGCTATAACCCACCCCCATTTATTGTGACAGATGAGGAAAGCTGTACTCTGACCTGACACAAAGAAAGTGCTCATCAGATGTTATGATGAAACTAAAGTTAATGAGACATGAAAATATTTAGCTTCGGGGGTGGAAGGAAGCACATCAGTGGGACCACAAGCTGAGTGACTCACTTCACTCCATACATATCCCCCAGAAAGGTCTGAGACTAGGCCCAAGAGCAGTCCCTAGCAGGGCCCTCCGAGTCTTGTGGAGATCTATTCCCAGAGACCAGGACTCCACAGTGAGGGCAGACTAGGAAGGAGATGCTGTGGACCTGCCCGTGAAGGGAACGGGTTGGCAAATGTCTCTCTCGCTGGAACTCACTCTGGCCAAGTAAGAGTGAGTTCAATGCTGAGGTGAGGCACCCCAACGCAGGGCCTTACAACCCAATTCAGACTACTTTCCTTTATACTCCAAAAAAAAAAAAAGCTGGGCACTGGTGTCTCACACCTGTAATCAATCCTAGCTACTTAGAAGGCAGAGATCAGGAGGATCAAAGTTCCAAGACAGCCCAGCAAATAGTTTTCAAGACCCTATCTGGAAAATATCCAACATAAGACAGGGCTGGTGGAGTGGCTCAAGTGGTACAGCACCTGCCTTGCAAGCATGAAGCCCCAAGTTCAAACCCCAGCACACCCTCCCCACTTTTTTTTAAATTAAAATTAAAAATATAACCTGTTTCAAGGGAGTTGTGCTATTCTTCTTTTGGCTTTTATTCTTCTTAATGGGTTTTCTTCTAGGTGTACCTTTTGGTTTATCTGAAGTTTCACAAATATCACCATTCTTTAGAGCATGCTACGAAGACAGAATGAAAATATATGTTATGCAACGATGCATTAAAAAAAGTCACAGTAGGAGTCTTTGTTCCCACTTCCTATGTGGGGAACAGGAAATGTTTCTCTCTTTCGTCCCCCCTTCCCGGTCTATATATTATCTTGTTATACTAAAACAAATTCTTGCTAAAACTTCGAGAGAGGAAAAAAAAAGAAAGGTCATAGTAACTAGGGCACTGGTGGCTTACGCCTATAATCCTAGGTATTTGGGAGGCTCAGATCTGGAGGCTCACGGTTTGAAGCCAGCCAGGAAAAATAGTTTGTGAGAGTCCATCTCTAAAATAACCACAGTGGAAGCAGCTCAAGAGGAAAGAATGCTTGGGCCCTGAGTTCAAACACAGTGCTGCCAATAATAAATAATGAAAATAAAATAACCACAGCAAAATGGACTGGAGGTGAGTAGAAAGCCTGTTTTGCAAGAGTGAAGCCCCAGTCCCATCAAAAAAAAAAAGTCACAACATTAACTTAGTTACTGCGTAAGCTGGTATCATGACCCTATCACCTCAGAAAGCCTCTACTCTACTTCTCTCTTCACTATCCCAGGAACTGGGAACTGCTCTTGAAAGCATCTTGTACTTGATTATCAACTATAAAGGCCCCTTTAATTAGGTCTCCATGCTGTCCACCTCCCTGCAACAGCAGTTTGTCCACCACCCTGCAACAGCAGTCTGTCCACCACCTCTTCCTTCTTCATATTCATGGCACCTTGGATGACACAACACAATGCCCCAAGGTTTTTATTACTCCTCTGACCAAGTCCAGCACGTGGCATTCTCACAAGAGTTGGCCATCATTACCTGCTTAAGTGCTTCTATTCCTATTACTTCAATTACGTCTCCAAAAACAGACTTCCAAAGCTACTAAACAGCTCTGAATTTTCTCAGTTTGATCCAGCATATACAAACCATTTTCCCCCCAGTCCTGGAGCTTGAAACCAGGACTTCACACTTAATAAGTCCTCTACCAAGCCAGTCTCAGAAGTCCTATCTCCGCCTTCCAAAGAGCTGGTATCAGAGTTTTATGGACCATTCTCTGCTCCCAATTCATATCTTTACCCTTAAACTCAACACAACTAAAATTAAACTATCTTTTCCCCAAACCAATTCTTTTCTTCCTTTACTCAGACTACTTTCCTTTGCAAACCCTATCTCACACACAACTGTCTTGATAAACCCTCTTAGATGACTTATAGTTTCACTGTATGATGGAAAGCATATTTAAAAATCTAGAACTCAGGGGCTGGTGAGAATAGCTTAAGAGGTAGAACGCCTGCTTAGCAAGCGTGAAGGCCTGAGTTCAAACCCCAGTACCACCAAAAAAACAACCAAACAAACAAAAAACAAACCCCAAAACAACAACAACTAGAATTCAGCTGTAAAGATGATACAAATATCTGATCATTACTTCATGGTACAATAGTGACTACAGGAAGGAAGTGGATTTTGTGTGCTAGGTGTTTTGCCTGAGTGTTTGCTATTTATGCTCATACTAGCCTGGACAACTGATGGGCCCTCCATGCTCAGTAAGACAACATATCTCAGACAGTGGAGAAAGTGGATAAATGTCTTGTTTGAGCCACAAAAGCAGATGACATCTCCTAAAAGAAGTGAGTATTCTTACTATCAGAATGTTTAACACCCAACTCTTAGGATTTGGAAAGATTAAATAAACCTAACTGGGGCTGGGAATGTAGCTCAGTGGTAGAGACATTTGTCTAACATGTGCCAGGCCCTGGGTTCAATCTCCAGCATCAAGAAACTCATTTAATACATGTAAACAGAAAGAGCAGTACCTAGAACATTGTCAACCCTCTACAAGCACTAATTATTGCACTATTATTTATTATCATAGTCATTTCACTAAAGGCTTGTTAAGTGTTTAGAATTGTAATTCAGAGGTGGGATGTAGCTCAGTCTAGTATGCACAAAAAACAAACCCCAGTGTTCTATCCAGCACCCCCCCCAAAAAAAAAATAACTCAGAATGCCTTTTTTCTATTAATCTGAACAAGTCTTCTATAGTTTGGAACAATGTAAAAATACTAAAAGGAATAAATGTATAAGTTTTTTTATTTAAATTGCCTCTGTAACAGAGATGAAATGTAAACTATTAACTTCTAAAGACATCATCTGATTTAACTAACCTAAACTTCACTATGAAAGCTAAACAAGTACTTTAACGCTTTACTGTAAGCATGTTATCAATGAATTTTTTTCCAAATGAGTAATATGAGGAAATAGAGAATGATTAAACATTTCATACCTTAAAGGAAGCCACAGCTTTATCATAAGCTTTTATCAATGCTGTATCATCCCAAATGTCAGAATCATCACTCTGGGAAGGAAAAAGAATAAAAACCATTTATGTTCAGATAGGGTTCATCAAAAATGTTTATTAGGGACTAGAGGTGTCTCAAGAGGTAGAACACCTGCTTTTTAAGCAGGAAGCCCTGAGTTCAAACCTCCAGACCTACCAAACACAAAAAAAAGTATATTAAGGCTAGGGTCATGACTCAAGTGGCAGAGTACTTGTCTAGCAAACACAAAGCCCTGAGTTCAAACTCTGGAATCACCAATTAATCAATCAATCAATCAAGTAGACTAGGCCCAGTGGCTCATGCCTGCAATCCCAGCTGATCCGGAAGATCACAGTTCAAGGCTAGCCTGGGCCAGAAGTTAGCAAAACCCCATCTCAACAAAAACAAGGAAGGCATGGTATGCATGCCATAATCTGAGCTACAAGAGAAGCATGGGTAGGATCACAGTCCAAGGTTGGCCCCAAGCAAAAAGCACAATAGCCTATCTGCAAAATAACTAAAGCAAAAAGGCTAGAGGTGGGGTTCAAGTGGTAGAGTGAGTGCCTAGTGAGCAAAAGGCCCTGAACTGAAACCCCAGTACTACAAAAAAAAAAAAAAAAGTGTATTAGTACCAACAGCATAAAGCAGACAGAATCAAGTAAATATGAAGAAGTCTCAATCTCCAACATTTTTAAAAAGGGCAAACACTTGACCAGAGATGATATATGGATGCAAATAAGCATGATCATAAGGACTAATGACCAATAAACATTAGGGGAATGCTAGTTAAAAACCACAGGTGCCACTACACACCCAGTACTGCATTTAAAATGAGAAAGACTGACTATACTGAATGCTTGCCAACATATGGAGGAAATGGAACCTTCGTACACTGCTGAACACAATGTCAAATATGTATCTATACACCATGACTTCAGTATTTACCCTCCAAAGGTTTACACACTAGTACTCATAGCCCTTCTATTTACAACAGCTCCAAACTGGAAAGAAACCAAATGTTCATGAACAAGCAAACAGATAAAGTGTAGTACACACATGCAATGGGATACTACTCAGCAACAAAAGGGAACAAACAATTGTGAAACACAAAATAGATGAAACTCAAAATGACTATGCTAAATGAAAAAGCCAGACATAAAAGACACTACAGACTGCAGGAGGTGTGCCTCAAGAAGTAAAGGGCCTGCTCTGCAAGTGTGAAGCCCTGAGTTCAAACCACAGTCCCACCAAAAAAAAAAAAAAAAAAGAGATACTGTACAGTTAGACATGGTGTTGCATGCCTGTAACTCCAGCTACTTTGGAGGCTGAGGTAGAAGGATTACAAGTTCAAGGCCAGCCTGGCCAATTTAGCAAGACCCTGTTTCAAAATTAAAAAAAAAAAAAGAAAAAAGGGGAGGGGGGCCCAGAAGGTGGCTCAAGCATCAGAGCACATGTAACTTAGTGAGAGAACATGAATGAGTTCCTGAGTTCCCAGTCAAGACAGACACACAGACACACACACATATAGACACACACAAGTCCATGTTTATAAAATTCTGGAAAATGCAGACTAGTCTATGTGACAGGATGACAGAAAGTGAATTGGTGGTTATCTGGGAGGTAAAGGACAAGGAGAAATAGGAGGAAAGGATTTGAATGCTCCAAGGCAATCATGCCTTCGATTTGGAAATTGAAATCAGTCTACACAATGAACCCACAAGACGAAATTCTGGGACTACATGAAGAGATGCCCTTAGCTACTCGTCCCCAGCTACTATAGCTCCAGTGATGATGTGGATGCGACCACATGAGAGCCCAGACCAACAGCACCCCAGCAAGGTTCTCACAAAATGATCAACAGAAATGAGAAAGAAAAAAAAAAGGATCACTGTTGTTTCAAGCCATGAAGTTTTGGGTGATTCTCACACAGCAATAACAACTAGAACAGACCATCAGGACTGCCTTTGTTTATATGTGACTCTCAGTCACCCTAGCACTCCAACTCTCTCAACTCCTAAAACTTCCACTGTGCTCGAGTGAGCCATACTACTCCTCCCGTAACTCTTGGCAATGTAGATGATCATTCCAACAGCCCATCCTTGCAAGTGTTTAAACTACTCTCACTAACAATGTGGAGTACCCCAAGTGGACGCACTTCTTCTGTGCTCTTTATTTATTATAACCAGTAACTACAACCTCTTCATAAATTCAGTTTCAAGGATCCCACTCTCAGAAGGGCACTGATGGTTCATACCTGTAACCCTAGCTACTTGGGAGGCTGAGATCAGGAGGTTTGCAGTTCAAGGCTAGTTTAGGTAAGTAGTTAATGAGATCCCATCTCCAAAATAATCAGAGAAAAATGGACTGGAAAAGTGGCTCGGGATAGAGTGCCTGCTTCACAGGTATAAAGCCTAAAGTTCAAACCCAAGCCTGATCTAAATAAATAAGTAAACAAGTTTAAACCAGGTGTAATAATACATGTCTATAATCCTAGCACTTATTTGAGGCCAGCTTGGACTAAATAGCAAGACCCTGTCTAAAAAAAAAAAGTGCCAGGCATGGAAAAAATATGGCCAGGCATTAATCCCAGCCACTCAGGAGGCTAAGACAGGATGATCACAAATTTGAAGCCAGAGTAGGGTACAAGGCAAGAGGCCGTCTGAAAACAAAACAAATACCAGGACTGGAGATGTGGTTAGAAGACTTCCCTAGCATGCATGAGCCCTGAGTTCAATCCTTAGTATCGAAGGGGAAAAAACAAAACCACAATCCCACTCTCAGAAGGCAGAGTTCTTGGCCAGCCAGCACTATACAGGGAGTTCTAGGCCATCTTACATACCAACACCTTGTCTCAAAAAAACAAAACAAAAAATGAATCCCACTAATCACCACCTTCTAGGCTCTGCAAGTTAGCTTGATGATGACAACCCCATTCACTGAGACTGGTGATAAATTAAAACAGGCTTTAAACTGTTTCTCTGGATCTTAATGTCCTCACTTCCTTTCAGAGCTGGCCTAAGTTCCATGGCCAACCATGGAGATATATCATGAGTACCTCTCCCCTCATTCCTTCATATCTACATGGTAAAAACTACAACTCTTGGTTTATTCTATGCCTGCCCTCCCACACTTGAACTCAGATGAAGAACAACACAATCAATCACATCTGGTCTCTTTAATCTCATGAACATGAACACAAATGTCAAGTAGGCCCGGGGTGTTGCCTAGCCATATTTCTACTAAATTTCCCTAGTCCAACATTAATCCACTTGCCTAGAGGGCTACTTCCTATCTCCTCTGGCCTCAAGCTTCCAACACCTCCTCCCCATGTTCCCACCTAGGCAGACCTTGCTTCTTTCACTTAGAGAAAGATAAGAATCAACAAATCTTTCATAATCTCTAGCCACCACTCATCCAAATCTTAACATGTGTAACTACCACATGAACTATCAACATTTCTAACAAAGGTCAAACTCAATCCTCACCTACTCTACGACAGTGCCCCAGCAACATTTCTCTTCTCTTTCTTGCATCATTAGTTTTCCTATCCTTATTGCATCATGTTGCTCCCATCTTAAAACAAAAAAAAAAACTTAAGACATTAACTCACTTGCCTTTCCATCTATTGCCTAATTTCTCTACCTTCTACTTGCAGTAAAACTCCTTGAGAGCTGGCAGCAGCTCAAGCTGTAAGAGCATCTTTCCTAGCAAGTGGGAGGCCCTGAGTTCAAGCCCCATGCCGCCAAAAAAACAAAAAGACAAAAAAAATTCCTTGAAATATCTGTTTAAAAACGGTTCCCTGAATTCTTCTTTGACACTCAAATTCAATCAGATTTCACATCCACCATGGCATACTCAAGATTGGACTCCTGATGGTCCCTCTATTTTTATTTTTATTTTTTTTTTAGACAGGGTCTTGCTTTGTTGCTCAGGCTAGCCTCTAATTCACGAACCTCCTGCCTTAGCCTCTCTAGTAGCTGGTAGTGACTACAGACGTGCCCAACTTGGATCTTTTCTCTTAAAAATGTGATTTTATTTGCAGCCTTCCTTATTCTCTGTCTCCTTACAAACCTCCAATATCTCCTCCCCCTCTTCCCACCTAAGTGATGACCTTGCTTCTTTCAGTAACAGAAAGGCAAGAATCCGTAAAACAAACAAAAAACGCCACAAGCAGGCTCAAGGCCTTAGGGAGGGAAGGAGGGAAGGAAGGAAGAAGGGAGGGAGGGAAGGAGGGAGGAAAGGAAGAAGAGAGAGGAAGGGAGGGAAGGAGGGAAGGAAGGAAGGGGAGGAGAGAGAGAAGAGAGGAAAGGAGGGAGAAAGCTTATTATTTTCAACGGTTCAGGACAACCTTAGAGTTCTCCTCGACTTTTCTAAAGCCTTTGCGAGGTTTCTGAATCGGTCTGCAACATCCCATATCCCTAACTACAAAGTACATCCAGAACCCCAACACTTTAGATCTACGGCTAACACCTTCACCTAAGTACGGATGGCTTCAATAGCCTCCTAGCTGGTCTCCTGTCTCACCCTACCCGGGTCCGCACATCCCCCACAGGCAAAGAAGCGTGTACACGTCATCTGACCAATGGCCGGAGCTCACAGCCACGGAGACCCAAAAGGCAGCAGAAGGAGCTTGCGGCCGGGACTCAGGGAGAGCGGATGGGGACAAGATGCAGCGACAAGATAGACACAACGTCCGCAGCCCCACAGCGAGCCGCTGCGCGTACCGCGGCCTCACCTGGCCAGTGCCGCGACGGAACAGCACTGACTCTTCTGGCTCCGAGCCACCGCCGCCGCCGCCGCCGCTACCCATCGCCATGACGAGCCTGCTGCGGGATGCACGGCGTGGGCTCCGTCGCCGGAGTGACGACTTCCGCCTCCCGAATGACGACTTCCGCTGCCCGGGGGCTGCTGGGTCCGGAAGGGTACGGTGGCCGCAAAGGCGGCCTGAGTATCCCGCACGCTTTCTGTCGATGGTTGCCGTAGGCTCAACTTGGTGACTTTGATTTTTTTCTTTTTCTAGTTTTCTGTTGATCGTTTGATTTCGCTTTGTTGTACTTTCGTAAAGCAATTTCATTAGTTTTTTTAGCAATGCATTTTTTAGAAAATGCTAATTGCAGGTAATTTAGAAATTAAGGGTTAAAAGATATAGGAATAAAAATAATACAATAGCCATTATTCTAGAGTTGGCCAGTAATATACTCACCATTTTTAAAAGTTCCGTAAAGAGTTTAATGTATTTTTAAAAATTTAGTTCTTACAATAACCCATGAATTAGGGACCATCATTCCTATTTTAAAAATGCGAAAGGGTGGGTGTGGTGATACACATCTGTGATCCCGGCACCCAGGTGATTGAGGCAGGAGGATCAAGAGTTCCGGGCCAGCCCTTGCTACATAGGGACACCCCGTCACACACCCACACCCACATCCACACACAAAGGAAACCGAGGCGCCAGAGAGGCAGGCTACTGATAGGAAAAGGAAAATTGCATGGAACTCTAGCGCCATGAGACTTTTTCTCAGTGCATTTCATGTTAAACCCCGCTTGGCCTCAGCACCATGCCATGCTTTACAGTTGTAAATTTCAGTTGTAAAATCTTAGTCCTTTTCCTTTGCAGTTGTAAATTTCCCCAAATACAGGAAGCCTTGGGGGATTCCGCCCTTGATTACCTCTCAGGTAAAGCCCTCTACTTAAAACATGAATGTTGACCACACTTCATACATGTCATTAAAATATCAGAAAGTGAGTGTAAATGCATGCCCATAGTGCCGCAGTGTTGCATGACAAGACCTTGTCAAACCTGTCAGTCAGCCTAGTCCATCCTGCCTTGACCACCCAGAATTTTCCTGTAAATGAAAGCTCTGCACTTCTATGCCAACTGGCTGGAACCCAGCGCTTTCTCTGATGGTGCCTTCCCCTCACTTTCAATAAACTTTACTAGCACTTTCATTACAGTTTTGTGTCCTGCCTGAATTCTTTTGTGGGACAGAAGTACCTGAAATCTTATGTCTGGAATCTCCTTAGACCACCCATCCTATAGCACTAAGGCTTAAGCTTAGTGCCTTACACAGCTCCCTGGAATCCAAATAGAATTCATGCCTTCAGACTCTGCTCAACTTTAACATTAGGTTAGTATCTATACTTCCAAATCTTTTCTAGTAATTTTTTTTCTGGTACTGGTGAGAGATTAGGAGTCAGAAACATGATAAGCAGGTGGGGGAAAGGTCCAATAACTAACTGAGCATCAACACAATAAAACAAAGGAAGACAGTCACACAATGCTTTTCACTCCTGTCTCACCATAAAGCAAATATTCCAGAACTGGGCAGCAAAACAAGATGACCTAAGGCTGACTTACATAGAAGAGGAGGCAGGGGGCAGGAGGAGAAGCAGTTGTAGGGTGATGCTGGGCATCTGAGAACTAACCTCTTCCAAACCCTATTGTTCACTCAGGGCATGACTATAAAAGGAACCAATAACATTAGTTCAATACCTAGTTAGCATATGAAATTGGGTAACACCTTACTCTGGTGAAGAAAAACCCCTAAATACCACAGAATTGCTGGCAACTCACTCAGGACCACTCCCACAGTGGTCCTTTCATTCTTTTGCTTAATAAAATTTCCTACCTCTATGCTCACCCTTCGTTGTCGGTGAAGTTCATTCTTTGACTTTGTGAGACAACAACCTGGAATGCTGTTCCTCCCTCTCACTAAACACCTAAACCAGCAAGGTTAAGTGGAGTCTTTCTGGTGTCACCCAAATCTCCCTTATCACTGAGGTTGGAATTCAAGGCCTCTCTGTGCTAGACAAGTACTCTATCACCACTTGATTCATACTTTGAATCTTTTGCTTTCTTTTTTTTTTTCAGATAGGGCCTCCTGTGGTACCTGCAATTCTCCTACCTTCAGCTTCCGTAGCTTGGAATACAAGCATGCATGACCAAAGGCATGAACCAGCTGTAGATAAAACAAAATGGCCAATAAATAAGAAAATACACCTAACTCTGCACTCATCATGAGTTCATATCCTGAACCTACCACTTACTGGATGATCTAGAGGAAATTACTTAACTAAAAAATTTCAATTCCTTTGCAAAAATGGGCAACAGTAATACCTATATGTGAAAATTAAATACAATTAAAAAAAAAAAAAACCTGGACAGTCCACAGAAAAGAAAATCTAAGCCAGGTATGATGGTACACACCTGTAATCCCAGCACTTAGGAAGGCTGAGGTGGGAGACAATCCTGCACTACATGGTGAGACACTGAAAATAAATAAATAAATCTTAATGGCTCAACCTCTGAAGTAAAGAAATTTAAAATTATGACAGGTACTAGTGGCTCACGCCTATAATCCTAGCTACTTGAGAGCTTGAGATTGGTTAGGATCAAAGTTTGAGTCCAGCCTGGCAAGCAGTTCACCAGACCCCATCTCCAAAAAAAAATCAAATCAAAATGGGCTGAAGGTGTGGCTCAAATAGTTGAGAGCCTGCCTAGCAAGTATGAAGCTGTACGTTCAAACCCCAGTACTGCCAAAAAAGAAAAGTCATAGCAAATTAAAAACAAAGACACCGTTTTCCACTCAGATTGGCAAAAAGTATTCGAGATAAATAATGTGATATTTGCAAGAGTATGGACAAAAGAAGGGATACTCAGTAGATGAAAAGTAAAGATTAAAACGGGAAGCCCACAGGCAAGTGTGATAGTTCATGCCTATAATATCAGCTACTCCAGAAGCAGAGGCAGGAAGCCAGCATAAGCAAAGGTTTGCCATATCCTGTTTCAAAAGTAAAAGGCTAGGGTGTAGTGCGAGTGGTAGTGTGCTTAAGCCCAAGGCCCTGGTTTCAAGTACAGTACTAAGATGAAATAAAACAAACAAAACAGAACAGGAATCCCACTACCTTTAAGCATCTGTTCTTGCTGCTATGGAGCATAACAAAACCCTAATTCTTTTAAAAATTAAAGTATACCTCCAAGAACTTAAAATAAAAAATTTTTAAGTCCATTCTTTTTTTTTTTTTTTTTTTTTTGTGGTGCTGGGGATGAACTCAGGGCCTCATGCCTTTAAAATCCATTCTTTGGGGGGAACTCGTTTTTTTTGTTGTTTTTATCTTTTCTTTTTTGGTGCTGGGATTGAACCCAGGGCAAGTGCTCTATCACTGAGCTACATCCCAGCCCTTAAAATCCATTCTTATAAAAATAAGTCTGACATGAATGGATCAAGAAAATGTGGTATCTATACACAATGGAATTTTATGCAGCCATGAAGAAGAACGAAATGTTATCATTCGCTGGTAAATGGATGGAATTGGAGAACATCATTCTGAGTGAGGTTAGCCTGGCCCAAAAGACCAAAAATCATATGTTCTCCCTCACATTCGGACATTAGATCAAGGGCAAACACAACAAGGGGATTGGACTTTGATCACAAGATGAAAACTAGAGCACACAAGGGAGATATGAGGATAGGTAAGACACCTAAAAAACTAGATAACATTGGTTGCCCTCAACGCAGAGAAACTAAAGCAGACACCTTAAAAGCAACTGAGGCCAATAGAAAAAGGGGACCAGGAACTAGAGAAAAGGTTAGTTCAAGAAGAATTAACCTAGAAGGTAACACACATGCACAGGAAATGAACGTGAGTCAACTCCCTGTAGAGCTATCCTTATCTCAACTAGCAAAAACCCTTGTTCCTTCCTACTATTGCTTATACTCTCTCCTCAACAAAATTAGAGATATGGGCAAAACAGTTTCTGCCGGGTATTGAGGGGGTGGGGGGAGAGAGGGAAGGGGCGGGGTGGGTGGTAAGGGAGGGGGTTGGGGGAGGGAGGAGAAATGACCCAAGCATTGAATGCACATATGAATAATAAAAAAATTTTTAAAAAAGACAAAAAAAATAAGTCAGACACTATGTATTACAGAATTGTTTGTAGTGGCAAAAGTTGCAAACATCTTCATTGTCTCTGAGTAAACAAAAGGTTGCATAAATCATTGTATGCCTCTAACTAAGATCAAATCTATATGTAATGAGCAAAAGTGCCCTGGCACATCTAAGTTTTTCTCTTTTTGTTTAAAAATTGTCTTGTAGTGGGCTGAATGGTGAGCCCAAAATGATATGATCACTGTATTTTACATATATATATATATATATATATATATATATATACGTATATATGTATATATATACACATATATATGTATATATATACGTATATGTATATGTATATATATATATACATATACATATACGTATATGTATATGTATATATATATATGCAATCACTCTACCATTAAGCTACATTCCCTAGCCCTCCTTGACTCTGAGGTCTCTTGTCCTTTCAAATAATTGTCTATTAATAAGTTAATTAAACAATAAAACAGCTAATCTTATTCTGTTGCTTATAACCAAAAATCCAATATAACATGAAATCAGAGGTTTGGTGTGGCTCTATGTCTTGAAACATATTAAAATTGTTGCAGGAATCTCAAGCTGAGATACAGGACCCTGAGGCAGTTTAGCAGGAAGCAACATTTTGTTGTGCTGACACAGTCCCAGCACACTTGTGTCCAAAGGCTGAGCCCAGAGAACAAAGAGATCTCACCTTCTATACCCCTGCAAGCAGGCTACAGAAGCAAAAAGCAAAGCTTAATCCACATATGACTGTATGTGACTTTATTGGCTATTTCATTTCTCCAGTGCTATGTGACCTTCTTCACATTTCAATTCTTTTAAGTTTTATCTCTCTGCTTTGCCATCCCTTCTCCCTGCCTTATCATCAGAACACAGCCTGTCTGTTTCTTTTCTGGTCCTCTTCCCTGCTACATCATTCCCCGCTTTGATGCTCAGATCCACCTAGGGTCAAAGAACATCATCTTGATCTAGGGGTTTGTATTTCCATAGCATCATTACATGCATGGCTGTTTTCCCTTTTATAGTGGCTTCCATGATGGTCCTGATAGACCACAATACCAGGGGGACCAGGCAGGGTAACATTAAATATGCTCCCAAGATAAGACCCATTGCCCCACTTTTCATGACAAATGTAGTCTACATTGTTTTCTTTACTCTGGGACTTTTAGTATCACTTAACCAGTGACCTCATTAACCTAGGAGTGTGTGAGCCAATTTAACATCTGACCTGTTGGCAGGTGCATGATACAAAGTATAGCTGTGCAGAGGTCCCAACAATGGCTCTCTTATAACATTTAGTACATGGGAAAAACCTTGAAAGAGCCAATCCAGAAGGTAAGAGTCCAAGTGTGTAGAGGAGAGCAGGAGTGAGTCCCATGTTTGAGCTTTTTCTGTGTGTAGACTACTCAGTTTTCGGAGTGACTAGAGCAGGGCTGTTGTCCTGTTGTTTGTGGTCCCCTTTTGTCTCCTTGAAAGCTGAATCCTGTCAAGAAAGGGCACAGATGCTCTGGAGGGTGATCTTGGATAGTAAGGCTGAGTCACAGACATACTCCCACTTGGGAGAGGCTGTCTTTACTCAGCTGTGGTGGATCTAGGAGCAATTTTTGTTATTTTAACTGTAGTGGGGATAGACATCAACAAAAAGATCCCTCTAATGGGGTTTTAATGGTTGGACATTTAATTTTTTTACTCAGATAGTATCTTTTTTTTTGACTGAGTAGAATTATCATGGCAACAATATATTATGAGTTTATATATCTAAGAAAACTCATTGTTTAAAAAAGTTAAAACTACCATCTTTAAAGTATGAAAGGACATGTTTAGAGCCAGTAAAAATAGTCATTTTGTCTCTAAGTAGAAGACCCTGTTTAAAAATATGAGTTTGTGTCTGGAAGGGCTTTAGTGCCAAATGGCCACACGTGTATAAGAACCACTTCCTCAATCCTCTTGGCCTTGGTTATTTCTGAGAGGTCTAGCCTGAGTGACTCCATTTGAACTTGGATGGCATGCCCCCCTTGTTTCCAAACTGTTTGTTTCTGAGCAGTCTCTTCTGAAGATCTGTCTTCCACCCAAGCACTAACCAGGCCTGACCCTGCTTAGCTTCTGAGACCAAATGAGAGTGGGCACATTCAGGGTGGTATGGCCGTAGGCTGAAGATCTTTCTTGATTGGCTGTTTTCTTTCCTCATTGTGAGGATTTGCTCTTTCCTGGATTTTGTTTGTTTGGTTTTGGTCCCATGTTGGGGGACTGCGTGGGGGAACGAGCAGATTAGGTGGGACCAACTAGACATTTTTGGCCAAATTTAAGCAACAAAGAGACTTAGAAGGAGTGGCTCTTAGGCAGTGGGCTTCTAGAAAAGGATAATACATAACAAAATCCAACAAAAGCAGACATCTAAAAAGCTAACCTGATATGTAACCTGACATGTAAGTACTTATTAGAGTCATTTTTTATAGACATGATTGTAAATGTCCCAGAAGGATCAGAACTGTAAAGACAAAAACTTAAAAGAGCCATGGATAAAATTTTTATGGACAATTTAGCAACTAACAGAATGGTATATTCATACTATTAAGTTTTTGTTACTGTGTTTATCTAAATTTTGTGTTTTAGGAGGCTTGATATACTTGAAAAATATGAATATTTAGTATAAGGAACCAGCAACAACATCACAGCTCTATGAGGTTATACATGCATGTTAATTTAGTCGTTGTTCTTGAAGTAAAACCTTAGATTTTTAAAAATCAGTTTGGGGGTGGAGAACAGTTTTAGTAAATCCATAAAACCCCAGTCACAGGTTGTGGCCCCCCTCTTTTTCTTTTTTCTCCTCTGGTTTAAGCCAGAGTGTTAACCCCTGAATGCCTGTATCCTAGTGAGACCTGATTGAAATAAGTTTGAAAACACATTTTCTTAAAAGTAGCAGTAGACAGAGTAATAATTTTTTAATTTACCTTATAATAAGAACCATCCTCAATTTGTTTACATATTTATATGTAAAAAGCTTAAGCAGTTTATGACAGAGAACTTTATGTCTTTTTTTTTTTTCATTTTTCTTTTATTATTCATATGTGCATACAAGGCTTGGTTCATTTCTCCCCCCTGCCCCCACCCCCTCCCTTACCACCCACTCCACCCCCTCCCGCTCCCCCCCCTCAATACCCAGCAGAAATTATTTTGCCCTTATTTCTAATTTTGTTGTAGAGAGAGTATAAGCAATAATAGGAAGGAACAAGGGGTTTTTGCTGGTTGAGATAAGGATAGCTATACAGGGCATTGACTCACATTGATTTCCTGTGCGTGTGTGTTACCTTCTAGGTTAATTCTTTTTGATCTAACCTTTTCTCTAGTTCCTGGTCCCCTTTTCCTATTGGCCTCAGTTGCTTTAAGGTATCTGCTTTAGTTTCTCTGCGTTAAGGGCAACAAATGCTAGCTAGTTTTTTAGGTGTCTTACCTATCCTCACCCCTCCCTTGTGTGCTCTCACTTTTATCATGTGCTCATAGTCCAATCCCCTTGTTGTGTTTGCCCTTGATCTAATGTCCGCATATGAGGGAGAACATACGATTTTTGGTCTTTTGGGCCAGGCTAACCTCACTCAGAATGATGTTCTCCAATTCCATCCATTTACCAGCGAATGATAACATTTCGTTCTTCTTCATGGCTGCATAAAATTCCATTGTGTATAGATACCACATTTTCTTAATCCATTCGTCAGTGCTGGGGCATCTTGGCTGTTTCCATAACTTGGCTATTGTGAATAGTGCCGCAATAAACATGGATGTGCAGGTGCCTCTGGAGTAACAGTCTTTTGGGTATATCCCCAAGAGTGGTATTGCTGGATCAAATGGTAGATCGATGTATGACAGAGAACTTTAAAACAAACACCCTGTTTTTTTTTTGTTACCTTGAATATCACATTACCCTTATAACAGCAGTTTAAGATCCATTTTGAAGATGCTTACACATACACACATACACACACACACATCAAAGTTTTATAAATTAAGTAAGCCAGGGAAAAATGTCAACTTAAGCACGCATAAGATGAGCTGGAATCCAAGGAGCAAATTAAATTTTGCCCAGTGCTTTAAACAAATTCACACACACACACACACAAAATTAGAGTGTACTCTCAAAAAGAGGAAAAACTTTAAAATTATACCAAGAGGGTTATCCAGTGTATTTTATGGTGGATGATGCATCTGTTCTCCTCTTTGGAACTGCATTTTTATTATCCATCCCTTAACCTCAGTTGTGGCTATTTCCCTGGAAAAGCTCAACCCCCCTAACTCTTGGGGGTGTCTCACACACTTTCACATAGCACAGTACTTCTGCCCCACTCCCTGAACCTGAAGGACACGGCTTCACCCCAAAAGGAGGTTACTAGTAGTCTCTGGGAAGTGATCAGTCTCCCCTTCTGCCTCCTGAATTTGAACTCAGGTTCTTACCAATCTGATGAGTGGTGCTTCCATCCCCTTGTTGGTTCCTACACCTCTCCGGGTTCTGTTGTGTATCTGAGGCCTTCATCCTGACTCGCCGGGAGGATGAGTCTCTCCTCTGGGTCAAGCTGTTCATTGTTGCTTGGTGGGATCATCTCCTGGAGGTCCAGGGATGCACCCCAGTGACAAGGGAGATGTTGCAGGAATCTCAAGCTGAGATACAGGACACTGAGGCAGTTTAGCAGGAAGCAACGTTTTATTGTGCCAGCACAGACTCAGCAGTTTCATGTCCAAAGTCTGAGCCCCGAAAACAAAGAGGTCTCACCTTATATACCCTTGCAAGCGGGTTACAGAAGCAAAAAGGAAAGCTTAACCCACATATGGCTACATGTGACTTTACTGGCTATTTCATTTCCCCAGTGCTATGTGACCTTCTTCATGTATCAATTCTTTATCTCTCTGCTTTGCCATCCCTTCCCCCTGCCTCATTATCGGAACACAGCCTGTCTGTTTCTTTTCTGGCCCTTCTCCTTGCTACAGAATAAATCTTTAACTCTGTATTAAGCATCCATTCATTAGTTACCTTAAGTGGTAAAAAGTCAAATGAGTCTTCGAACAATAACAAAAAAATTTTTAAACTCTTTTTCTTTTGGCTGCACTGGAGTTTGAACTCAGGGCCTCACACTTAGCTAATCAGGTGCTCTACCACTTGAGCCTCTCTGCCAGTTCAACCATAACAAAATTTTTTGGCAAGTCTTTGTCATAAGTTAGGCATGATGGCACTTGCCCCTGTAATCCTAGCACTCAGGAGGCTGAGGCAGGAGGACCCACAAGTTTCAGGCTGAGCTACATAGTAAGACTTAGTTTCAAAACAAAACAAAAAGTCTTTATCATGTAATATATATTTATCAAAGGAAAGTAATAAGATTGTATTCTTGATTATAACCAAGTTGGTAGGCAAATTTCTTATAGATACACAAGTATGGGCAAATGCTCAATAAAACTATGCTGCAAGGAAATCTTTCCTCACTGATACACAGAGTAGATTTAAGGTATTGGTGGGTCTATGGTTCCAAGGAGACCCACTGAGGAAAAACCACACGCTCAGGATGCATGTAGTTCTGTGCTGTACTGCGGAAGCTTCATTTTTCCCCTGACACTACCCAACTTCTAATAAAGACATGCTGCCTTTCAAAAAATCTCAAATTTTCACTTGATCAGTTCAATTAAGCACATTCACTTTTATCTTGATGTTTGGGTAACTTTTGCTTTTGGGGAGACAGACTTTTACAAAATGAAGATCAAGGAAGCATTCAGGAGGTCACACAATTTCAACAGGAGCGTGGTTAAGCCAGCCCAGACAAATAGTTCAAGAGACTCTATCCTGAAAAACCCTTCACAAAAATAGGGCTGGTACAGTGACTCAAGGTGAAGGTCCTGAATTCAAGCTCTAGTACTATCAAAAAAAAAAATTTTTTTTAAGCTTAATTTTTAAAAATGTTTTTAGTGGTACCAGTGGTTGAACTCAGATCCTGCTGCTTGCTATACAGGTACTCAACTACTTAAGCAATTCTGCCAGTCTATGACTTTTTTTTTTGACCACCCTTGGTCAAAACTGTGCATTCATAATTCTATGAATGGGGTTAGCTTATTCTAGTTTAGCACATAAGGAATTGTTTATATAATGCTTTTTTTGAAAAAAAATTTCTCCCAGCAACTGGAGTTGAACTCAGGGCCTCACACTTGCTAGGCAGGTGCTCTGCCACTTGAGCCACATTCCCAAGTCCTTTTTGCTTCACTTATTTTGTGACTAGCTTCTGGCATTTTTGCCTGGGACTGGCCTCAAACATTGATCTTCCTACCTATGGCCTCTGGAGTAGCTGGGATCACATCAGGCTTGCTAACTTTATGCCTGGGCTAGCCTTAAGCCAAGATCCTCCTGATCTCTGCCTACTGAGGTGGGATTATAGTTGGTCCCCTAAATTCACAACTTTTTGAAGAAACTCAGAACAGAGGAAAATATGACATTTAAAAAAATTTAGCTGGGCACCGGTGGCTCATGCCTGTAATCCTAGCTACTCAGGAGGCAGAGATAAGGAGGATCATGGTTTGAAACCAGTCTGGGCAAATAGTTCGTGAGACTCTGTCTCGAAAACACACCTGTTACAAAAAGGGCTGGTGGAGTGACTCAAGGTGAAAGCCCTGAATTCAAGCCCCAGTACCACAAAAAAAAAAAAAAAAAAAAAGGTTAAAAAAAAATTATGCCAGGCATGGTGGTGCATGCCTCCAAGCACTCAGAAGGCTGAGGCAAGAAGATCATGAGTTGGAGGCCACCTTGGGCACCAGTGGCTCATGCCTGTAATCCTTGCTACTCAAGAGGCACAGAACAGGAAGACTGAGGTTCAAGGCCAGCCTGGGCAAAAGTGAGACCCTATCTCAAAAATACCCAATACACACTGCCTATCAAGTGTGATCCCCTGGGTTTAGACCCCAGTAAAAAGCCAAAAACCTCCCCAAAAAACCTTTTAAACCAGAAGTGGAACTCTCGGTCTCTTAGTGAATCCTCTTATTTAGTTTATATCTACTTAGTTGGTATTCCAGGTGGTTTGTACTATTGTAAATTCTTCAAGCAAACCAGTTTATTGTACAGCAAATTATACAAAGGAACTTAAATTCTTTTATACAATAATTTTGTGTGTGTGTAATGTAGGAGGTTGAACCAGGTCCTAGTGCATGCTAGGCGAGCCCTCTATTACTGAGTCATACCTCCAGCCCTATATGATAAACTTCACTATAAAGATCTACTGTAATAAAGCTTAATACAAAGATTCTAGATTTGTATGAGATCCTACTCTGATTCACATATAAATGTTTATATAAATGTGAATGTTCACTGGTGATAAAAAATAATATTCACCAATATGTCACATGCATGGTGTTTTATTCTTTGAAGAATGGTTCTAAATCATCACACTAAGTTGGGCTGAAAAGTACAGTTTAATAGGCAGTTTTATAAGGATAAGTTATAACATGTGTAATGACTGCTTATGTAAGAAATCTTGCTCTTAGAGCTTATGCTGCCCCATTGGCAGAAGCACTCAGGTGTCCCAAGGATCCGTCGTCATTTTTCTCTTGTCTGCATAGACTTCTTCTCATTAGCTGCCTTCTGCTTTTGTTGCATGATCTCAGAGTCTCTATAATGGGGAAAAGTTTAGAAATTGTCACAGAAAGGCTGATTTTATGTTTTCATTTGTTTTCTGTACATAGCCCATTTACTACATTAGAAGACAATTTAGAAGAGATATGAATCATATGTGTTGGCTTTTGTGGGTGGAGACAGAACGAAAAGGCGAAGATTGGAAAGGCTTTGAAGTCAGATCTTCCTTTGATTACCACCGTACTGTCCTCATGACTTTGGGCAAATAGTCTCTAAGCTCTTTCAAAATTGGAGCATATGTATCAAGGTTGTTCTGAGCCATAGCTATGAATATTATTCAAGTGTCTGATCCTAGGCAGGGATCTGCCAGAATTAATGGCAATTACTCTGTGTTGTTAACAAGGTTAATTCACTCTATTTTTTCCTGAAGGAGGCATTTAGGAAGTCTTCTAGATATCCTGACTGATACATAAGATAGGCATAGATGTTATAAAACAATTCAATGTTGTCTTTGTTTCCTTTTTTTTTTTTTGTTTTTTTTGAGACAGGGTCTTGCTATAGCCCAGGCAGGTTTCAGTTTGTGATCCTCTTGCCTCTACCTCTCTAGTGCTGGGATAATAGTTCTGTTTCTTAAAAAGCTCAAAGCCCAATAGCTAGTGATGAAAACTGGATTACTCTAAGGAAATATAGGATGTCCACGGAACTTTCTCAACCCTTTGTGTTTCTGGCTAAATCTTCATATGTTATAATGGTGATCATGAGCTCATAAGACATTTTTAATTAAAAAATTATTGGATTGGCCAAGTGACTCAATTGGTAGAACTCTTGCCTAGCAAACATGAGGCCCTGAGCTCAAAACTCAGTACCCCCCCAAAATTTATTTATTTAAGGTGGGACTGGTGGCTCAAGTCTGGAGATTGGGAAGATGGTAGTTCGAGGTCAGACTGGGCAAAAAGTTAGACAGGATGCATGTCAATCAATAAAAGCTGGGCACAGCTGGGTGCAGTGGCTCACATCTGCAATCCTAGTTACTCAGGAGGCAGAGATCAGGAGGGTCATGGTTTGAAGCCAGCCTGGGCAAACATTTCATGAGACCCTATCTCGAAAATACCCAACACAAAACAGTGAAGAAGGTGTGGCTCAAGTGGTGGAGTGCAAGTGTGAGGTCCTGAGTTCAAACCTCAGTGCTGGAAAAAAAAAAAAAAAGCTGGGTGTTGTGGCACATACTTGTTATCCCAGCTGTTCAGGGAAGCACAAATAGGATCATAATCCAGACCAGCCTGGGTATAAAATGAGACCCTATCTAAAAAATAACAAAAAATAACGAAAGCAAAAAGGGCTGGTAGCATGACTGAAGTGGTAGAGCACCTGCCTAGCAAGTGTGAAGCCCTGAGTTCAACCCCAAGTACCACAGGAAAAAAAAAATTAGCAGTCCTATGGAAAGAACCAGGGCTTCATGCATAAGTCCTCTATCATTAAGTTATACCTAGAGCTCCATATTTTAAAAGGCTATATTCTACACCTTCTACGTGGCAAGCACCACCAGCTCTGGCTTAAATTCCACAACTGACTCATTATTCCCACATTTCAGATTAAAAGAAAACCTTGGAACTAAATCACTTGCCCCAAATCACAGAAATAACAAGGTCTGTCCAGTTCCAAAGTCCAAGCTCTTTCCTAAGTGGCTATTGCATAGATTTAGAATTAGATTTTAAAGTCTCCAAGACAGGAGGACATTTCTGCAAATCAACGGCAAAAATAAGGAAGGAAAAACAAGACAACTACAAAGTAATGAGGTATGGTAGAAAAGAACAGTGGTAGCTACTTTTGTTTAAAGCTGATCTCTATTGTGCTTGTTGTATGACCTTGGTAATGTCACTGTAGTTCAGAGCCACAAGGGTGGTGGTGAGCACCTGTTAATCCCAGCACTGGGAAGACTGATCTCAAGATCAGTCAACAAGATCTCAAGTTCAAGGCCATCCTGGGCTATATAGTGAGTTCAAGGCTAGCTTGAAGGTTATTACACAGCAAGACACTGTCTCAAACACAACAAAACAAAAACAGAACAGAGCTTCAGTTTCCTATTCTATCTACTGGCTCAAAACTACTTTTAAGGGCTGTGATGAATAGGGACAATACATATAAAACATCTACCAAACTGCTTTGTAAGGTGGGACTATTCAGCAAATAATGGTTATTTTGGAACCAAGCAAGAGGTATTTCAGAGCTAAGTGCCAGTTGCTCATCCCTGTAATCCTAGCTACTTGGGAGGCTGAGATTTGGAGGGTTGTGGTTTGAGGCTAGCCTGGGCAATAGTTCTCAAGACTCCATCTCTCCAAAAATAATCAGAAAAGTACTAGAGGTATGGCTGAAGTGGTAGATTGCCTGCTCTGCAAGCCCAGTTCCAGAAAAAAGGAAAAAAAAGTATTTCAGAGTTCCTGAGCTATGCCATTTTTACTCCAAGCTGAGTAAACAAATTTAAGGCAAAGCTCATTGCTGTAATAACAACTGTCACTGGGCTGGGCGCCAGTGGCTCACGCCTGTATTCCTAGCTACTTGAGAGGCTGAGATCAGGAGGATTTTGGTTCAAGGCCAGCCCAGGCAAATAGTTTGAGAGGCCCCCACCTCTAATGTAACATAACCAGAACAAAATGCACTGGCGATGTGGCCCAACCAGCAGGGTACCTGCTTTGCAGGCTAGAAGCCCTGAGTTCAAATCCCAGAAGCACTAAAATAAACAAATAAACAAATAAATAAATAATAAACTTTCACTGAAAGTGTGAAGCAATACTTACAGTCTTCTGCTTCATTAATCAATGAGTTTCAACTGTGGTCACACATCAGAATTACCAGGGGAGCAATTTTTGAATCAGGTTTAACTTATAAACTAGGTAAAATAAAATTTATCTAGCATTTTTGTTTGTTTGTTTGTTTTGCTCAGGGCCCGAGACTTCTGGGCAGGTACTTTACCACTTGAGTTGTGTCCCCATCCTTATAGTGTTTAAGGTCCAACCTCAGATCAATTAAATCAGAACAGGGTGTAGGGTGCTATATAGTGTTGCTCAGGGTTTTCCAGATTATTGTCACATGCAGGATTAAGAACCTGTGCTAAGCCACACTGAAGCATATGTAAGAAGTTATTTGCCTAACCTCCAAGGTCCACATGGACAAAAAAAATTTAATTTTAGAATATGGGGCTGGGGGTGTAGTCAATGGTAGAGCTAAGTTAGTGACCCTAGGCTGAAGTACTTTAAAAAAAAAATTAGAATTAAATGAACCTTTGGTTTGTTTGCATTTAGCACTTGCAAAGCAGATACTCTACCACTTGAGTCACGACTCCAGTCCATTTTGCTCTGGGTATTTTGAGGATGGGGTCTCATGAACTATTTGCCTGGGCTGTCCTTGAACCAAGTTCCTCTGGATCTCAACCTCCCAAGTAACTAAGATTATAGGCATAAGCCACAGGTGCCCAGGTTCCCCTTCTTTTTAAAGAAACATGAATGCACTTTTTTTTTTTAACATTTTTTTTTTTGGGCTTGAATTTAGGACTTCACACTTGCAAAGCAGACACTCTACCCTTGAGCCACACCTCCAGTCCTTATCATTATTTTTTTTTTAAATCTAAGCTGCAGTCTCATTAAAAAAAAAAAAAAATTTTTATTTGAGACAGTCTTACTACATAGCCTCAAACTTGGGTTCTTCCTGACTCTACCTCCTGAGTGCTGGGATTATAGCTTCACTACACCCAGCTCATTAAAGTACTTTTGTGGCAGTTTTATATTGTCACACAAGGTCTTTTGAGGCGTTGGGGGTGGAACCCAGAGCTTTATACATGCTTGGGAAATACTCTACTCCTGATACTCCTGAACTATATTTCCAGCCAATTTTTTTTTTTTTTTTGGCCTTCTTTGATGGTTCTGGGGAAGGAACTCAGTGCTTTGAGACTATGCTAAGCAAGCATCTACCACTGAGCTACACCTCCAGCTCCACTTGTAGTAGAAATTCTCTCTTTTTTTTTTGTGGTGATTCTGGGGTTTGAACTCAGGGCCTTCCATTTGCTAGGCAGGCACTCTACCACCTGAGCCACACCCCTGGTCCTTTTTGTTTTAGGTGCTTTTTGAATAGGATCTCACATTTATGCTTCAGCAGGCCTGGACTGTGGTCTTCCTATTCATACTTTTTGCATAGATGGCATGACAGGTGCACATCACCGTGTTCAGTTTTTATTGAGATGGGGTCTGGAGAACTTTTTTGTGAGGTCTGGCCTTGAACTACAATTCTCCTGATCTCTGCCTCCCGAGTAGCTAGGATTACAGAAGTGAGCTATTGCACCAGCTCTATTTGTAACCAGAGGCCTTGTATCAAGGCTGTGTTCATGCATTCTCTCCAATCCAATGGATTTCAGAATATACCTTTATATACTTTTTTGGTATTTCCTTCAGAACAGTTATCACTACAAGTGAGTCACTTGTCATCCAGACTAGTTTGTGTAAGTTGTTTGCTTTGAAACTGTTTTATATGTAAAACCTAACAATGCTTTACATATTATTATTATTGCTTTTTTAATTTTTAATTTTTGGTAGTGCTGGGGTTTGAAGTCAAGCTCTCATGTTTGAGCCTTCTATCACTTGAGCCATACCCCGACTATTTTTGCTTTAGCTTATATTTTAGGTAGGGTCTCACACTTTAATTTTTTTACCTCCGGCTTAGATCCTCCTATCTCTGCTTCCCAAATTAGCTGGGATTACAGATGTGAGCCATCTGTGCCTGGTTGCTAACTTTTTTTTGTCTGGGCTAACCCAAGATTCTCTTATTTCTACCTTCCAAGTAGTTGAGATTAGAGATTTGCACAACTGCATAAGACTGTCTGCAAAACAAATGATAGTTTCAGGGTTTTAAATTCTTCATCCACACAATGAAATGATGACTACTCCATATGGTTTTAGTATGCTTGGCATGAAATAGATATTCATTACTGTTACCCTTTCTGTTGGTTAGGTCCAGTTCTAGCATGGGTTTAAAAAGTGCTTTTCATTCTTCAAAATGGGACTTCAATCAAAACTTCAATGACTTGAGAATTCTATTAGTACCACTCACCTCTGCTTTCTCTGAGATGTAGTTAAGCTATCCTCTTTTCTTTTTCCCTTGCTAATCTCCTGGGTTTTTTTCATATTTTTCTGGCGAGCAAGTTCTCGTTGATTTCCACCTACAAAGATAAACAGTCATGCTTTTTTCTCATCCTCAAAATTATTTATGATTTTCCCGGCGCCAGTGGCTCACGTCTGCAATCCTAGCTACTCAGAAGACAAATCAGGAGGATACCGGTTCCAACACAGCCTGGGTAAACAGTTCCAGACACCCTGTCTCCAAAATACCCAACACAAAACAGGGCTGGCGGAGTGGCTCACGGTGTAGGTCCCGAGTTCAAACCCCAGAGCCACTCCGCCAGCCCTGTTTTGTGGTAGGTATTTACGAGACAAGGTCTTTCGGGAACTGTTTGTCCCGCGCTAGCTTCGAAACGCGATCCTCCTGATCTCTGCCTCTAGGATCACAGTGAACCACCCGCGCCCGGCTGAAGTTTTCTTTTTAATATACAAGCAAGCAGAGTACTGCACTGAGGTGTTCTCAGATCTGACAAGGAGCAAGCTTAAAGGGAAACACTTAAGGACTTAGAGTAATATACCAATCTAGGTGTTCACGAGTACTAAGTATCAGATCTTTTAAAACAGGCATTCCAATGGTATGTCACGCGGCCAGCATTCCAATATAAATTCTGGCTTTTGAGGGGTGCATATAAAGATAACAAGAAAAATACACCCAGATCACACCTTGAGCAAGTCCAGCTCAAATTAGCAAGTGCAAATACAAAACATCACCTGCAAGGGCCAAACAAAAGAACTAGGGAGAACGCTCAGGTGGAGCCCCATTCCTCATTAGGTTTGCAGACTTTAGGTCCCAGCTGCACGCCGCCTCCTCGCAGGGACTCTTGCGGGCCACCTGGGGGTGTGTTCTTTATCATGCAAACTCCCACCTGAGGGGCAGGCGCCGGTCCGACTGCAACCAACTGTGCCTCACTCTGCAGACGGCAGCCGGGGTCCCGCCCCGGTAGGGGAACCCCTCAGGGGTTCCCCAACCTGCCCTTGTTCCCCGCCACCTGAGCCTCCGCCCCGCTCAGGGATCGGGGCTGGGCACTGTCGCCCGACGCCTCCCGCCGCTTCCCCAGCCTTCTGCACACTCACGGGCCATGCCAACCACCGAAAGGATCCTGGAAGAAAGCGACTCAGAAAGGCAACAGCTTCCTGGCAAGCTCAGAGGTCGCCGCCACCCGTCGATCTGGAAGGCAGAGCCCGCCCGGGCCCTCCGCGGGGCAACGCCCCCGTTCTGTCAGCTAGCTGCCCCGCCCACGGGACGGACCAGAGCGGCAGCGGGGCTGGCGAGTCGCTGCGCATGCGCAGAGGGCGGACCGCCGCTCCTCGTGGGCGGGGCCTCGGCTCCGCGGCAATCCGCCACGCGGGGTGCGGCGCGAGTTTGTGCCGTCTTGCGAGGGCGGCTTCTGCATAGTTGGCTTTTCCTCACTCGGTGCCACGCACCAGCGCGCAGCCAGCCGTTTTTAATAAGAGATGCCAGTAATCACTACATATTTAACTTTTCCACAGAGGACGTTCGCTTTCTATCACTCCCTTGCACAGGCGGAAGGGGAGGAAGGTGACAGAGGAATGGTTAAGCCCGAGGATGGCAGTGTGGGCTCCTTACGCGTTTTCCACCCTAATTCTAGCAACCCAGCCTGCACGGGAGGCTCCGTCGTTCTCATTTTGCAATAGAGACTGGCTTAACAGCTAGGAGTTGGTGAGAGTGAGAATTGAAGTTAACATGGATTGGTACCCAGTGCCCTTGCCACGGTGGGCAGAGCTGTAGTAGTTTAGATTACTGGCTCTGCCGTTGGGTTGTGAGGGGGGAAGAAGAGGGCAGGATTCAGGATACTCAGAATGACCTTTTAGAAGCTTATACAGAAGCTGTGGCTCCCTACAATTGCTACAGGTGCATGCCTAACTATTCCTGTGTGGGGCTAGGGGCGTGGCTCGGGGTAGAGCCTTAGCCTAGCATGCGAGAGTGTGCGAAGTTCTAAGTAAAACGCCAGCATTTGGTGGCTCTTAATGTTAAGCTATTGGTCACTAGGCTTTCAGAATAACCTCAGCGTGCCTTGCACACTAACCACTGTCCCCACGGGGGCCCCCCCCCTTAATACTGCTTACAAATCAGTGTCTGTTTCCATGCGGTGATGAACCTTTTCTTGAGGAATTCAGTCGGGTGAAAAGATTGACTTTCTGGCGCGGTTTATACAGAGAGAGAGGTCATCTAGGGATGGTAGGGGGAGCTCAGCGGTAGTTAGTTGCCTAGCATGTGCAAAGAGCCCTCGGTTCAATTCCCCGTACTCTTCCCCCAAATCAGCTAAAGAGAGACAGAGTTAGGGATTGGAAAGCAAGGGGTATAAAAGCTTTAAAAATTTTATTTGTGCTCTCAATTTACAATGTTTATTCTAGCAGCTGAAATCATTTTTTTAGTTGCGGGGGCGGTTAAATATGATGTACATCATACACATAAAATATGTTGAATGTGTCTGCCAGAGAAACCGAAATTTTTAAAATTAATATTGACAGTAAGAATTTATTCCATACTCCACAAACAGATGTGTAACAAATGTCTTGTGACCTTATATTTAATAGTAAAAATAGGCTGGCTGCTAGTGGCTCACACCTGTAATCCTAGCTACTCAGAAGGCAGAGATCAGGAGGAGAGTAATTTGAGGCCAGCCCCAGCAAAATGAAAAAATACCCAACACACACACACACACACACACACACACACACACACACACGAGGGCTGGTAGAGTGGCTCAAGTGGTAGAGGGCCTGCCTAGGAAGTGTGAGGCCCTGAGTTCAAATTCCTGAAAAAAAAATAAAAATTGTATCTTCATTCATATCCCTTTACTAGAAGGAAAGTAAAGTCATTATGGACCTCCTTACTGACAAGGAGCAGAGGAATACACTAGAATCTTAGGTGGAACTGAACATTTTGGGGAAGGCCTTGTGCCTTCAGTTTGTATCAGTATATGCTGTCCAAAGCTGTATTGTCCTAGCAGTGGCTTCAAGATTCCTGAGACATCTTTTTCAGTATGTTCTTTTTCAAGTTTTCTTTCTTTCTTCTCTCTCTTTCCTTTCTTCCTTACTTCTCACAGACCTACATTTTGTTCTCAGTTTTAGAGGAATCTTTACTCTTTTCTCTTCTTTCTGCCTCGCTTTCCTACTTATGGAAAGGAACTTTTCTTTTCATTTTCCTTCCAGATGACCTATTTCTCCATCCAGTTCAGGATTTTATTCATTTGATGTTTTGTTACTAAATAACAGGATGTTCTCTAGACTCCCACTTTCCTTCCAAGAAGGAAGTCAGGCTTTCCTTCATAAATCAGGGGATTTGTATCACAGGTTCAAACACTGCTCCATGCCTACAGCATCAACATCATCACTAGCTATTTTTCCTCCCATCATAAAGCTTGCCTTTCACTACTCTCTATTAAATCACTCTTTTGATTTCTTTTATGACATTTAATATGTTGGGGTGTGTGTGTGTGTGTGTGTGTGTGTGGTGCTGGGGACTGAGCATGCTAAGCAAGTGTTCTGCTGAGCTACATTCACAGTCCCTATTTAATACCTTTTTAATTATCTTGTTCATTTGTTGGTTTTATTTTCTCCTCCCCAACCCAGAATGTCTTGCTTATTGCTCTATTACTACCTCTAGAAGCAGATTAAGAATATTCCCATTGACTTGCACACTTTGGACTGTAGTAATTTTTGAATGGGCAATATATTCACATTTAAAAGTACACAAGGGCATAGCCTTCCTTCCCTGATGTGTTTTGCAGATCTTCTCCCAGGAGATAACCATTACGAATTCCTTCACCCAGAATTTCCAATTATGTTCTACTCAATTTAGAATTTCTAAGTTCTGGGGATACTCTGGTGAGCAGGCACTGCTCTCATACTGTTTAAAAGTTCTTAAGGACTCTCTAAAAACAAAACAGGTCAGTGATTTTTTTTTAATAGTTTCCATAACGGTTGCAGTTGACAGGGTGAGGGTGTGTAGCTCAATGGTAGAGTGTGCGTACGTTCAGCATATGGGAGGGCCTGAATTCGATCCCCAGCACCTGAAGGAAAAAACCAAAAAGATTTAAGCCAATGAGTTAACTGTCTCCTTCCTCGCTTTTTAATCTTTAAGGACACCTGGAGAGGGAAGAGCGTGCATCTTTGCGCCTCAATTTCCGGCTCACAGGTAACCTGAACCACAGAGCGTGGTAGTTACCATGGCTCCCGGCGCCTTGAGTCTGACATCACTTCTTGGCGCTGGGTGATTACGCGCGGTTCCGGCGCCCTCTGCGGGCGGGGGAGCCGGGAGGAGGGAGAAACTTAGGTATTAGTGTGGCAGGGTCATGAAGAGGCGGTGGCGGGAGAGAGGAGGAGGCGGCGGGGGCGCGAAACTGCGGTAGCCGCCCGCTGGGCTGGTGGTGTGGCTTTGTGGGGAGGGCGGACGTCCTAACCCCCTCTTGGGCAGCGGCCGGGGCTCCGGGCTGAGCGCGGCGGTGCAGCCGCCGCCCCGGGCCCCCTGGCTCCGCCATGTTCCGCAGGGCACGCCTAAGCGTGAAGCCGAATGTCAGGCCTGGAGTAGGCGCCAGGAGCTCTACCGCTCCCAATCCGCAGCGTGGTCAGGAGTCTCCCAGGCCGCCGGAGCCCGCAGCCGAGTCCGCTCCGAAGCCGGCGGAGCACACCGATGTGCCTGCGGTGGATTCCGGAGGAGCCGAGCCCTCCGGCAAGGCTCCCGGGAGCAGGTGAGCCCTTGCAGAGGAGGACAGAGCTGAGCGAGTGAACTTCACTCCCTAGCTTGCAGTAAGCCTTTCACGTGAACCCCGATGGACCCTCCTAACTGCAGTTCATCCCTCGGACCCCCACCGCGTACCTGCTGCAGATTTTGTTACGAGTGAATCCAGGCCTAACAATTCGGAAGTCAAGAATCGCCACACTATCATTTGAGAATTTAATTCATTTTTTGGAGGGGGGGTGGTAATTTGCAGGGGATTAGATTTTTTTTTTAAACTTCGAGAATACTTATTTTTGAGAAGATATCACCAGTATTTTTTTTTCACCGGTGCTGGGAATGCAACCCTGGGCCTCACGCATGCTAGGCAAGGGCTCTATCACTGAGCTACACCCCAAGCATTGCTTTGGCGCTGTTGATTTATGTCAATGGGAAGGAGATTCGTGTTGCTCGCTTTGGTTTATGCTGACCGTGTTTCTCGAACAAGAAGTACAGCTTTAGCGTCATGTACCACGTTTGGATTCAGGTCCCTTCTACTTAATCTATCATCTTGGAACTGGACTTTTCCCACACAGAATTTATACTGTTAATTCAGGATAATATTACCTTCTTTGGGGCCTTATTGTGGAGATGACTCATAAAAACTGCTTTGTGCTACTCATGGCAGAATACTTGACCCCCAAAAGTTATTTGGGGGGGAAAAAAGGTGGCAGTGCAATGTAGTGTAATTAAATTTAAAACACGACTGGTTAATGAGATGGTCTTTTTATGCTGTATTTATGAGGAAGCTAGTAAGCAACCAACCCTGTTGGGTGACAGGTGGTACTGACAGAAAGGTGAAAAAAAAAATTTTTTTTTTTAGGGGGAGGCATAATTTCCTTTATAGATCTGAACTGGTGCTAGGTATAGGATCTCTCCTCTCTCTCTCTGTATATACGTACATACGTATATATATGTGTAAGTGTATATATGCATATATACGTATATATAAGATATATGTATACATATACATTTTTTTTGCAGCACTGGAGTTTCAACTCAGGGTTTCTTGGTTCCTAGGCAGGTGCTCTACCACTTGTGCCACTCTGCCAGCCCTTTTTGTGTTGGGTATTTTCCAGATGTCTCTTGAACTATTTGCTTGAGGCTCCAGGGCTGGCTTCGAACCCCAGTCCTTCTCATCTCTGTCTCCTGAGTAGCTAGGATTACAGGTCTGAGCCACAGGTGCCCAGCCTAGGATGTTATTTTGATAGTGCAGTGATGCTTAGTAATTTCCATGTTTCTTACTTGAATCTGTTTTCAATGTTTACCCAAAATGAAGGTACCAATATTGGTCATTGTTAAATTAATAAGGTTCTTGGAGATTTTGTTAACCATTATGAATCATGATTATTGGTAATTTAATAAATTGCCCACAGACTGTCGTCCAAAGACATTTATGCTCTAGAATATGTTTTCTTAGTTGCCATTTAGAGAGCATATTTTGTTTTTTAATTATACCCTTTTTTTTTTGTAGGTCTTCACTAGTTGTAAAAATCAACAAGGTGTGTGTCTTTATGCATTGAACATAGTTGGGCACAATATAAAAGGTGTATGTGTCTCATTGTTATAAGAACTTAGATCTTTTTGGTGGGGGGATATGCAGATGAGTTCAGGGCCTTGTGCATGCTAGGCAGGCACTCTACCATTAAGCTACATCTCCAGCTCTGAGAAAAGAATTTATCCTCTTTTTTTTTTTTTTTTGGGGGGGGGGTGGGGCAGAACAAGTGCACCGCTAAAAAAGTAGACTTTTACATTCTTGACTTATTTTAAGCATTAGCGTTAAAACATTTTGATTGATGCTTTAGTAATTGTACATATTTATGAGGTACGGTGTGATATTTTAATACATATACAGTGTGTAATGATCAGATCGGGGTAATTGGTATATCTATCACCTCAAGAGTTTATCATTTCTTTGTGTTGGGAGGCATTCCAAGTTCTTTCTACTAGCTTTTGGAGATATACAATTACTTGTTGTCAACCATAGTTACACTACTATGCTATCATACTTTAGAAACTATTTCTCCTATCTTGCATTCTGTTCTCTTTTCGACTTAATTTGGTGATGATGTTGACTGACCAGCAACCATTTTTTTTTTGGCAGTATTGGCATTTGAACACAGAGCCTCAAGTTTGTTAGGCAGGCGCTCTACCACTTGAGCTATGCTTCCAGCCCTTCTCTTGTCTTAATTTGCTTTTAGGTTATTCCTGAATTATTTATTCTGTACCATATTTAATATGCAATTTGGAGTAACTAAGTATGTTTTTAGAGTGAAGAGATTATTCTGACGTCTGTAGAAGTAGAGTTTTGCCTGATAGAAGATAAATGATTTTTGCCTGAAACAGAATTTGGTTTGGCTGTTGTAGCTAAATGTATATCTTCAAATGCTGCCATACAGATATTTCATAAGTTTGCCATTTTGCATATTTGATTTTCTGATCTAACGTTGATAAAGTGCCAGTAAATTAGACTTCTTTAGAGAAATGTCAGTGTGATTTATAAACTGTTTAACTAAAAGCAATAACCTCTCAGTTATCTAGGAATCAAAGTAGAATAAGCTTTGTTCTGTAACTTAATTATTTGGTTTGTTTTGAAGGTGCTAAGCATATAACCATGTGCTCTAATTGCCTTAAGAACCTGAAATTTGAGAAAGATTAATAGCTTTCATTAGAATTTACATGCATTAAAAATGTTTTAAGCAAAAATTTTGTTTCTGCCTTGTAGTTAACATAAATCTCAAGTCATTGATTTTCTTTTTGGGGAGGAGGGATTGGTGCTGGGGATTGAACACCCAGGGCCCCAGGGGCTCACACACGAGGCCCATGCTGTGCTACTGAGTTATAACTTCAGCCTCCTTTTTTTTTTAGATAATGAGATGTTACTGATTTGGATTTTATGAGATTGTATTTTAAAACTAGCATATATGAAGAATAATCATTGCACTTTTTTTTTTCCTTTTTAATTTCAACAGTGATGAAAAGACTGGTAGTGAAAATAATGTTGAAGAATCCAATAAATCATCCTCTACTGTTTCACAGAGAAGAAAGCGATTATCAAGTACTTCTAGTCTGGCTAAACCTAGCGTCAGTGTTCCTCCACAGTCTCATCCCTTAGGTACCATTAATCAAGGCACTCCACAGTCAAATCCCGTTCCAACAAAAGAGAAACTGCCATGTTCAGACAGATACCGAATCTATAAAGCCCAGAAACTCAGAGAAATGTTAAAAGAAGAACTGAGAAAAGAGAAGGTAAGGGAGGAAAAAAATCACAATTTTTATGTTGTTTGCTGATTTCTGATTTTAGGTTAGTATGGCATCCTTTGGAAAAAAATAGGCATCTGTAGCAGTTGTGGGAATAAAAATAACATCCCTGGTGTTAATAGAATATCTTCTTTTGTTAATAGAATGATTGAGAAGAATGGCGAATTATTTTCAAGTATTCATTTATATTTTCTTTGTTTTTGGCAAGTGCCTACCACTGAATTATACTGCCAGCTTCAATAAACAGGATTTTATACATTGAGCTTTTATCCAGTCCCAGTCAGTTTAGTTTTTAATATTTAAAAACTGTCTGGGCACCTGTAGCTGTGCCTGTAATCCTAGTTACTCAGGAGGCAGGGATCAGGAGGATCAAGGTTCAAAGCCAGCCCGGGCAACTAGTTGGAGAGACCCCATCTCAAAGGCTCATCACAGAAAAGGAATGGTGGAGTGGCTCAAGGTGTAGGCCCCTAGAACTGCAAAAAAAAAAAAAAAAAAAAAAACCTAAAAACTATTAAGGGTAATGTGGTACAACTTTTTAATAGTTTACAAATTTTTTCCTAAAACGAGGCACAATTGGAGTAGTAATGATATAAAGCACTTATAGTGGATATAACAGCAATGAATATAATAGTGAATTGTACCTTTGAATATAGTGCATTTACAATTTTTCTATGGTGATAAAACTGTATTTCTGTGTGTTTGTGTATGTAGAAACAATGGAAAAACAAATATGCCATAAATGAAAGTCAGAGGCCACTAGATCGTTCAAAAATGACTATGAGAGACTTCATATATTACTTGCCAGATAATAATCCAATGACGTAAGTAAAATTTATATTTATTTTTGTTTATTTTAGAGTATAGTTTAATGTTTTCCAAAAGCATGTTGGAAAAACTTACAGCACATATGCCACCCTTATAGATAAAATTTTCTTTTTTTTTTTTTTTTTAATGATTATAACAGTCATTTATTTAAAGTAATATGTCTGCAGACCAAATAATTCTTAAGTTGTACATTTCAAGTTTAGCCAACTTCATAAAAAGCTCGGCTGCATCCACAGATTTCAACTACGTGATTACTTCTTTGCCCATTCTTCTCTCTCTTTTCTTTCCCGAATAACTTCTTTCAAATAGAAAGAATTTCTATTTGAATTTATCCTCCTCATATTTTGTCCACTGCTCTTTAGGCAAGATCTGATGCCTCATGGTCAGGTCCAGTGCCCTCTTGATGCGAAACATCCTGTCATTATAAAGGTTCTCAGGAAGCCTTCTCACGGCTTCTTTCACATCCTCATCCTCATTTATCGTATCATCTCTCATTAACCCCAGTTTATTGAATCCTGCAGCATTGTAATACCATTTTCGAATACCTTCCAGCCACCGGCCTGATGCTGAAATGGCAGGCCTGCTCGCCATCTTGACCCCTAAAATTTTCTAACAAGAATTAGTGATGTTTCTTTTTTTTTGTGCTGGGGATCGAACTCAGTGTCTCACTGATGCTAAGTACATGGTCTACTGCTAGAGCAACATCTCTGGCCAAGTAACTGCTTTCTGGGGATGGTAATTGATGCCCTTTATCTCTGAGAGTAAAAATAAGTTTTCTTTGTTGTATTAATTACCAAGTTGTAGTGAAATCAACTAAGCAACTTTTCCCTAATTAAGATTGCAATTTTTTTTTTCCTTTGTTATTGGAGTTTCAACTCAGAGCTTCCAACCTGCAAAGCAGGTGATCTGCTTGAGTCACACTTCCACTCCAAGATTACATTTTTTATTTTTTATATACTGTAAGCTGACCTAAGGGATGGATCTAATTTTTATGTCCTCCCTCATACTTTAATAAAGTATAGAGGGAGCTGGGGCCTGGCTCAAATAGTAAAGTGCCTATGTATTAAGCATCAGACCTCAGTATCACCAAAAAGAGCAAAAACAAAAACAAAAAACCTTGGAAATTTGGGTTGACAGAGTGGCTCAAGTGGTGGAATGCCTGCCTAGAAAGTGTCACGTCCCGCGTTCAAACTCCAGTGCCACCAAAAAATAAAAAAATAAAAGTATGGAGGGGGTGAATTTGATCAATTTATATGCATATGTGGACAGACCACAATGAAACCCCTGTGTACAATTAATATGTACTAATAAAGAAGAATCAGTGCCGTACAATTGCATTAACAAATCTGTCAAGAACAAAGCTTCTTTAATTACAGTTAACCTGGGGTGGGGACACAGAGGCTTATGATAAACCTGCTCATTATTGTTTTTGATGGCTTAGCATGTAGAGGTAGCATTTTCTTCAGTATAGGCCTTTTTTGGGCTCCCCAGGTCTTTGGCCCAGTTGAAAGAAGGGCCAGAAACCTAGGTTTTGAATTCGACAGCTAGGTGTTGGGACAAGCCACTTAGCTTGCTTCATGCCTTGATGAAGAACCTCCCTTCACTAAGGGTAAGAGCATTTTCTGCTTAGGGCCTAACACATTACTGGTACTTGATGACAAAATTTTAGCTGAAAAATTTCTTTTTCTTTCTTTTTGGTGCTGGGGATGGAACCCAGGGCCTTGTACATGTTAAGCACACAGTGAACTAATCCCCTACATGCAACTGAAAATTAATTGTTGGACTGCATCATTATAACTACAGTGCTGTAGTACATTGTATTTTAAAAAAAATGGGAAAAACAAATAAGAAAAGAAAATAAATGGGAGTTAAGATAATTTCCTTCTTGCCTACAGATAGAGTTGATAAGATAGAAGTCAAGTTATTAAAAAAAAAAATCTTCCTTTTTGTGTTTAATAGTTCTTCATTGGAACAAGAAAAGAAAATTGAAAAGTCGTCAACTCCAGTCCAGACAAGAGAGTAAGAATCTTTTTTTCTTTTGTTTTGTTTTGGTGCTGAGGATCAAACCAGGATCTCACACATATTAGGCAAGTGTTGTACCATTGACCTACACTTGCAACCCTTGGGTATATTTTTTGAAAAAATGAAATCAGTGGTGCTTTCTATTATAGTCAAACTGGATTTTAAAAATAAACTCACTTAATAAAAGTTGCTGCTTTATTTAAATAAGGGTGAAAGCTGACATTATTATGTAATACTTATATAACTGACTAATATGATTTTAAATGAAAGCTTTTGGAATTAGGAATTCTTTGTTTTAGAAAAATAGTATTTTCACATGGTACAAAATTCAAAGGATCAAAAAAAAATTGAAAAAAGTCTTATACCTCTCTTTTTCTGCTACCTTTCTTTTTTTTTTTTTTTTGGTGCACTGTTCCTGGAGGTGCTGTAATACCAGCTTGATGTGTGGAGTGGATGGACCAAGCTCCTATTCCATCTCCCTGTTCCAAAAATCCATTTAATATATTGTCCTCGGACAGAGGACGTATCAGATATTAAGCTGATAAGAATAGATATACACTTGATCTTAGCCAAAAGGCAGACAAGTGATCTGCTACCTTTCTTTCTCCCTTGAGGCAACAAATGTTACCAATTTTTTAATGTATTATTCCACTTCTTGTCTATGCATATCTAGGGAAACATGAATATATTTTGCCTTTTTCTTTTTTTCTTCTCCTCTTTCCTCAGGCAGTTCTTTCAGTGTAGTTCTGGCTAGCTTGGAATTCATGATCCACTTGCCTCTGCCTCCTGAAAAAACCCCCATAAAGTTAGCATGTTGTTTATACTGTTCTGCAATTGCCCAATTTTTTTTCTTTTTTTTTTAACTTATATTATTGTTGTACTGGGTTACATTGTGACATTTATAAAAGGACTTACAATATATTTATCCCCTCCATCATTCTCCTTTAACCTCCCCCTCCCAATTCCTGGAATAGTTTCAACCTGTCCCATTTTTCCATTTGACTACATAATATTTCTGCCGCGTTCACCATCCTGTATCCTTTCTTATATACTCCCTCCCACTGGTACGACCTGTCTTACCTTCCTGTTCTTTTTTTTTTTTTTTGTATGTGTGTGTTCTCTGTTTTGTTTTGTTTTGTTTTTTATTCGTTTATTCACATGTGCATACATTGTTTGGGTCATTGCTCTCCCCTACCCCTTCTCTGTTTTCGAAAAAAGGTATTTTCGTTTGGTTGAGATGGCTCTACAGGAAGTTTCTTTTGACATTTCAGTGTATATGTGTATTATAACTCAAATTGGTTCATGCCTTCTGTTTTTCTACCTTAATCTCTTTCTCTTCTTTTTTAAAAATATTGGTACCAGGGTTTCAACTTAGGGCTTCATGCTTTTGAGGCAGGTGTTCTACCATTTGAGCCATGCCTCAGCTAATAATTGGTCTAGTTTTGATGCCAGTAGATTTGGGTTTTTTTTTTTTTTTTTGTAAGCGCCATATGCCTTCTACATCTATAACTGTCATATTTAGAAATCTCACCAAGAGACTTTTCAGAAAGTTACTGTAGCCTTGTATTTCAAGGTGGGGAATTGTGAAAATCTAGCAGAAACATTAGTTTTTCAGCAGTCACTTCAGGAGTTAAGTAATGTTTACTATTTTGCCTGGAATCCACTTTATTTCAATTAATAAATTATTTTTGCGGTACTGAAAGTTGAACTCAGGACTTTGTGCTTGATAGGTAGGCGTTCTATGTATTTTTTTTGGTGTAATTGGGATTTGAACTTAGGGCTTCATACTTGGCAAAGTAGACATTCCACCACTTGAGCTACCTACCCCTCCAGTCCATTTTGCTTTGGATATTGTGGAAATGGGGTCTCATGAACTATTTGCCTGGGCTGGCCTTGAACACAGATACTGTCACTCTCAACCTCCCAAGTAACTGGGATTACATGTGTGAGCCATCTCTGCCTGGCTGTTTTTTTTTTTTTTTTTTTTTTTTTTCTGAGATAGGATGCCTGTATAGCTCAGATGATCTGGAACTTCCTCTGTAGCCCAGGCTTGCATTAATTTGGGATCTTCCTGTCTCATCCTTCCAAGTGCTGTGATTACAGGTATGTACCACCATGCCTGGCTCATAAACCACATTGTTTTAAAGCAGAACTTGGAAGCTTTAAAAATAGGTTATGTTTTTACAGGCTTATAGTTTATTTTTGCTTCAATAAAATGTATTGGAGACAATGTAGCAGGAAGAGAAGTGTGAGATTTCGAGTCATTATTTGCAAACTAAGCTACAGTAATTAAATAGAAATAGGCAGTTGTGGTGTGCTTATGCATAGTGCTGTGTATTGATAACAGCTATGTATTGTGTATTTCAAAAAGATAGCAAAAAGGATTTTGAATATTTATATCATAAAGAAATTATGATAAGCAAGGAGATTTGAACCTGATTCAAACATTGTGCTGTTACATGTATCATTTTCACATTAGTATCTATACCTAGTAGCTACAATTTTCAAGTATTTCTTTACCATTTAAGAAATTAATAAAATTGGGGGGGGATAAAGGAGAGTGGTGGAAGGGGTGAATTCAAGTATAATATATTTGATTCATTCTAAGAACTTTTGTTAATGACACAATGTACCCCCACCCAGCACAATAAAAAAAAAAGAAATTAATAAAAACAAATGCAAATGACTGACCTCAAACCATTATCCTTCTGTTTTTCCCTCCCAAGTAGTTGGAATAAAAAGTGTGTTCCACCATACCCAGCTTGTTTCTTTCTTTCTTTCTTTTTATTTATTTTTTTTGAGACAGGGTCTTTCTGTATAACCCAGCTTTATGAATTAATGTGTCTTTTACATTTAGTAGGCAAGAAAATAAGAGTACTCTTGATGCTAATGATAATGAGGAAATGGAAGAAGAGTCAGATGATGGGCCATTGCTAGTTCCTCGAGTAAAAGTGGCAGAAGATGGCTCTATTATTTTGGATGAAGAGAGGTGAGAGAGAGAGGTATTGTGGTTTCACAAGAACGGATCTGCTTTGTCCAAGGAGAGATCCTGTTTCTTAATCTGTTTTATCATTTATATCCCAGTGTTTATATTTGCATCATGAATGCTATAAACAGAAAAATGAGTTAGATTGATTTCATATTATTAACTACTACACGGTGGTATGTTTTGATAATTAGTGGCTATGCAATGAAGCATAGGTGTAACATTTTATGACTTTTGACATGGTGAGATTTAATTCACATTCTGGTTTAATTTCTCTTACTAAATTCTCACATTTGGCACTGTGGAATTTAATTGTCTTTTCTAAAGTGTAGTTTTTAAAAAGGGATAAATTAATGTGTAAATAAAGACAATGGAAAGTCTTTTGACAGTTTAGTAAAAAAATGGTATTTAAATTCGGTGATTGTAAAACATAAATGTAGCAATTCTAATGACAATTGTTTTTGTATGCTTTTTCATTAGTTTGTAATGATGTTTGCATGTATTTAAAAGTGTATTTAACTCCTTTGTACAAATGTAAAATATTAATATAAAATCTTTATATTTATTTTTTTCAGCTTTTTAAAATGCTTATATTTCTTAATATCCTCTTGTGCATAGCACATAATATATACTGAATATAGGAGGTATACTGAAGTCAACAAAACTTGTTTTAGGTGGCCCAAAGGTATTTTAGAAATTTTATATTTCTGTTACGGATTTTGAAAACATTGGCATTTTTTTCTACTCCTTGGGAATAACATTTTAAGTAAAATTTAGCAGATATTTGGAAAGCACTTGTTTCAAATTTTTATAATTATACTTTTAATATGAATGCCATAGTTAAATTTAAAATGTAGCTATTTAAATCTCCCTGTTTTCCTTACTCATCTTTAGTCTGAACCTTTTTGATAATGTGTTTCTTTCAGTTTAACTGTAGAAGTTTTAAGAACAAAAGGCCCCTGTGTTGTTGAGGAAAATGACCCTATATTTGAGCGTGGCTCCACAACTACATATTCCAGCTTTAGGAAAAACTATTATTCTAAACCATGGTCAAATAAAGGTAACTAATTTTCTTTGAAAGTTATCTAAGTTATTTGCTTGAAATGAAGGGAACTGTTTCATGTTTCTGACTTAAGTCAGGTCTCAAAATGTAAACTATCTTTTTTTTTTTTTTTTCTCTCTTACTAATTTCCATCTGTGCCTATCATGGTACTGTGTCTGTAGCTTCAAAAAAATTTTTTTTTTTTGAAGGTTCTGGGTTTTGAACTCAGGGCTTCTGACTTACTTGCTCTACCACTTGAGCCACACCCCTAACCCTTTTTGCTTTAGCTGCTCTTAGAATAGGATCTTGAGTTTTTGCACAGGCTAACCTGGAACGTGGTCCTCCTGTTTATCCTTCCCATCTGAGCACGCTCCAACATGCAGAGCTTGTTGGTTGAGAAAGGGTCTCACTAACTTTTTGTGTCCAGGCTTGTCTCAAATTGTGATTCTCCCAATCTTCGCCTCTCAATTAGCTGGAATTACAGGTGTGACCCATTTAACCCTTCCAAGAAATCTTTTTTTAAGAATTAGCTTTTTGGTTATTTACTTTCTCATTTATTCTTGTTTTTTTGGTGGTCTTGGGGTTTGAACTTTTGTATTCATGGCTTCACTCTTGCAAGACACTCTACTGCTTGAGCTACACTTCCAGCATGCTTTTTATTTATTTTGGCTGGAATCTTTCTCTCTGTTAAATCCTTCTACAAACAAACTCCTTTCCTTTTTTTTTTTTTTTAATAGTTCTCAAGTTTTATTAGCAAGAAAGAGGGGACATTTTTTACCTTTTTCTTTTTTTTTTTTTTTTTTCATTTTTCTTTTATTGTTCATATGTGCATACAAGGCTTGATTCATTTCTCCCCCCTGCCCCCACCCCCTCCCTTACCACCCACTCCGCCCCCTCCCTCTCCCCCCCCTCAATACCTAGCAGAAACTATTTTGCCCTTATTTCTAATTTTGTTGTAGAGAGAGTATAAGCAATAATAGGAAGGAACAAGGGTTTTTGCTGGTTGAGATAAGGATAGCTATACAGGGCATTGACTCACATTGATTTCCTGTGCGTGGGTGTTACCTTCTAGGTTAATTCTTTTTGATCTAACCTTTTCTCTAGTACCTGTTCCCCTTTTCCTATTGGCCTCAGTTGCTTTAAGGTATCTGCTTTAGTTTCTCTGCGTTAAGGGCAACAAATGCTAGCTAGTTTTTTAGGTGTCTTACCTATCCTCACCCCTCCCTAGTGTGCTCTCGCTTTTATCATGTGCTCATAGTCCAATCCCCTTGTTGTGTTTGCCCTTGATCTAATGTCCACATATGAGGGAGAACATACGATTTTTGGTCTTTTGGGCCAGGCTAACGTCACTCAGGATGATGTTCTCCAATTCCATCCATTTACCAGCAAATGATAACATTTCATTCTTCTTCATGGCTGCATAAAATTCCATTGTGTATAGATACCACATTTTCTTAATCCATTCTTCAGTGCTGGGGCATCTTGGCTGTTTCCATAACTTGGCTATTGTGAATAGTGCCGCAATAAACATGGATGTGCAGGTGCCTCTGGAGTAACAGTCTTTTGGGTATATCCCCAAGAGTGGTATTGCTGGATCAAATGGTAGATCCATGTCTAGCTTTTTAAGTAGCCTCCAAATTTTTTTCCAGAGTGGTTGTACTAGTCTACATTCCCACCAACAGTGTAAGAGGGTTCCTTTTTCCCCGCATCCTCGCCAACACCTGTTGTTGGTGGTGTTGCTGATGATGGCTATTCTAACGGGTGAGGTGGAATCTTAGTGTGGTTTTAATTTGCATTTCCTTTATTGCTAGAGATGGTGAGCATTTTTTCATGTGTTTTCTGGCCATTTGAATTTCTTCTTTTGAGAAAGTTCTGTTTAGTTCACTTGCCCATTTCTTTATTGGTTCATTAGTTTTGGGAGAATTTAGTTTTTTAAGTTCCCTGTATATTCTGGTTATCAGTCCTTTGTCTGATGTATAGTTGGCAAATATTTTCTCCCACTCTGTGGGTGTTCTCTTCAGTTTAGAGACCATTTCTTTTGATGAACAGAAGCTTTTTAGTTTTATGAGGTCCCATTTATCTATGCTATCTCTTAGTTGCTGTGCTGCTGGGGTTTCAAACAAACTCCTTTCAAAATGAAAAATTAATGTTTCTATTTGTTATAATGTTCTACTTTAGACAGTATTGGATAATAAAGTTTCTGTAGGTAAAAATTATGCTGTTAGCCATGTGTGGTGGAATACTACTGTAATTCCAGCATTCGGGAAGCCGAGGCAGAAGAATTTTGAGTTTGTGACCAGCCTGGGCTATGTAGAGAGACCCAATCTTTAAAAACTATTAAAAAATATGCAGGGTTAGATGTGGTAGAGCTCATCTATAATCCCAGAATGCAGAAGGTAGAGGCAAGAGGATGGTAAGTTGGCAGCCAGCCAGGGATGCATAGTGAGACTCTGTCTCAAAAGCCCCAAACCAAACCAAACTACCTAGTATTTATTTCCTAGTGGTGGTGATTACTCTCTTTTTAATTGTAAAAGCAGCAGAGTTTTGGAAAAAAATTTAAACATGATAGGAGGATATAGAGCAAAAACAAGGATTATATACTTCCTTTTCCTAATTGTAGCATTCCTAAACTTCTATCAAGTTTCTCAATTATTTTTTTCCTCCCTCCCTCCATCCCTTTTTTCCTTCTGGCCTTCCCTCCTCTCAGCTTTCTTCCTTTCCTTTTTTGTTTTAATAGAGTCTCAGTGTGTAGCCCAGATTGGCCTCAAACTTAATATCCTACTGTCTCAGCCTCCTAAATGCTGGGATAATAGGCCTGTAATCCCACCATGTCCACCCTTAGCTGCTTCCTTTATGTGCTGTTTATTTAGTATATCTTATGCACATAACTCATACTGACCATGAATAACAATTTTCTTCAAGGCATTTTGAATGAGACCAGGTAATAGAAAGTCTTTTAAAACTTCTGGTTGCTTGGGTAGGATTATGAAAATTTCTTATACTATTTTTTTAAATGTTTTAAGTTTTCGGATATTCCATGAGGTTCTGTGTGATGAAATTTAAGTATTGTCAGTTTTTCAAACTCATTTTTAATACTTAGATTTCTTTTCTCAGAAAAGATTAATTTTCAGTGATTCTAAATCTTTTTTCTTTATAGAAACGGATATGTTTTTCTTAGCCATCAGCATGGTAGGAACTGACTTTTCTATGATTGGACAACTTTTTCCTCACAGAGCAAGGATAGAAATTAAGGTAAAGTACATCCATCACATTTGTTGGTTGAGAAGAGTCCAAACCTTACTAATTCTTTTTACCTTCAGTTTAAATCATAGTCCAATTTTTCGCTATTATGTTTTTGTTATATTTTTCCTTTACTGGTTGAAAAGCAATGTAACATTTCTCAATTCTAATATGGGTACAATTTTCTTAACTTCAGAATCAGTTCTAAAATGTTTTACTGATAAAGACACTGAAATTAAGTGCTAATGAAACCAAACTGGGTGTGGTTGCTCAATCTGTATTCTAGCTACTTTGGAAGCAGAGTGCTGGAGGACTGTGTTTTCAGGCTAGCCAGGCAAAAAGTTTTTGAGATCTCATCTTAATCCATGACTCAGCAAGGTTCATGTGCCTGTTATTCCAGCCACGCATAGAAGCAGTTACAGGGGGATTGCAGTTACAGATCGGTCTGGGCATTAAATGGAGATGCTGTCTCAAAAATAACCGATGAAAAAACCGGGGCTGGGGGCAAGGCTTAAGTGGTGGAGTACCTGCTTAGCAAGTTCAAGGCCTCCAGCTCAACCTCCAGTACTGTCAAGAAAAAAAGAAAAGTTAATGAAAAGAGAGGATAAATATATGCTAGAATACTTAGGTTAAAGGTGGCTTTTGAACAAAAATACATTTCTGGCCAGCGCCACTGGTGTGAGCCCAGCTACTTCAGAGGCAGAGATCAGGAGGATAGCCGTTTGAAGCCAGCCCAGGTAAAAGAAAGAAAGAAACTTTATCTCAAAAATACCCAACACAAAAAAGGGTAGGCAGAGTGATTCAAATAGTAGAACACCTACTTAGCAAGTGTGATGCGCAGAGTTCAATCCCCATTACCACCCCAAAAAGGAAAAAAATATTTCTGAGTTTTCTAGAAGGGCATAATGGGAAGAATGCTGAATTAACATACAGCTGCGCTTGTGGCTGGAGGCATGACACAGAGAGCATTGTGCCTGCCTAGTAAGCCCAAAAGCCCTGGATTCAAAACCCCAATACTGCCAGAAAAAAATAATTTCTTTCAAACCTTAGTACCATTCATATAACTGAGCTAACTGTTGCTTTCCTAGTCCATTTTTACTTTGGGATGGATCATTTGCCCAGGGACATTATGTAATGGGAATTGTATGGTATAATGGAATAGTTTTGCTCAAAAGATGAGGAATGCTTATATTCTTTATTTTTTAAGGTTCATTTTCTTCTTTTGAACGAAAGTGATAGAGTTTATTAGGAAAATAATATACTTTTCAGTAAACTAAAAGCAGATTACCTCTAGGGTGAGAACAAATTAATATTACCCCCATACAGGTTTTTTTTTGGTGGTACTGGGTTTTTTTATTGGGGTACTCTGGGTCTCACACTTGCTAGGCAGGCCTCTACCACTGGCACAGGTCTTTTATTGAAGTTTAAGGGCTTTGTGCGTTAAATCCTTCCCCACGACCAGCCCATAAGGCAGAGGTCACAGTTACGCAACATATGTTTCTTGGTTACTTACTGTTCATTTTCTAATGTTGAACTTTGTTAAATGGAGAGTATCACATTAAAGTTCTTTGAAGTCTAGAAATTGATTTGGGTTGGAGGTCTCTTAATCTGAATAATTATAAATAAATTGTCACTGGACTATTTCTCAGAAATCATTTAAACTCTTTCCTTAAATGGTTAGTGTAATTCCAGTAGGACTTTGGACAGAAAGTGAAAATGGACTTTTTAAGATTGGTTAAGTGCATAATAGTGATTTTTAGATGATTAACCTTATATTCCTGGGATCAACTCCATTTGGTTATACCATATTTATTTTATGTATTGCTGAATTTTGTTACATTTTCTTTAGGTTTTTTTTTTTTTTTTGTGTGTGTGTGTTTTAAACTCAGGACCTCATGCTTGCTAGGCAGATGCTCTATCACTTGAGCCACTCTGGGGTTCCTTGAACTGTTTGCCCAGGCCGATCTCAAACTGAGATCCTCTGGATCTCAGCTTTCCAAGTAGCTAGGAGTATAGGAATGAGCCCCTGGCACCCAGCTGCCAGCACTTTTTTTGTTGGATACTTTTGAGATAGGGTCTCATCCACTATTTCCTCTGGCTGGCTTTGAACTTCAGTCCTCCTGATTTCTACCTCCTGAGTAGCTAGGATTATAGTTGTGAGCCACTAGTGCCTGACTTTTTTGGTGTTTTGAGACAGGGTGTTGCTATGCATCCCAGAAGGGTCTTGAACTTGATATGTAGCTCAGGTTGGCCACAAGCTCTTGATCTGCCTGCTGTGTTAATACACATGTGCCACCACATCTAGCATATTATAGTCTAACAACTCTATTAATTATTCTCCAGTACTTGCAAGTAGTTTATGCATATACTTTGTTCAGTATTAAATTTATTCATGGTCTGAAACAAGTCTAATCAACAATCTTGTTGGGGTCAAAGGTGGAAATTATGGGTTGTATTTTATAATTATTTAATTGATCTACTGTGAAATAAATGACATTAATACATTCTTCAAAAACATTTAATTGTTATGAATTATATTACCCATTATGTGAAATATGACGAAGCAGTTTTAGAATGAAGTGCCTGGAACCTACTGGCATTTTTCTCAGAATGTTGTAATTTAGTTGTTATAACCTGTTAATTTTTTGGTTTTTTTGGCGGTACTGGAGTTTGAACTCAAGGGCATCGCACTTGCTAGGCAGGAGTTTCAGCACTTGAGCCAGGCCTTCAGTTTCCTCTCCATTTTAATGGAGCTAATCTGGAGTGGAACTGAGGATAGAGATCTTTGGTGATGAGAAAAATGTGCGGAAATGTCTTAGAATGTAGAGGATCTCAGAGTTAAATATTGTCTGCTTCAAAGTTTTTCCTCACTGTTTCTGTACAATCTACCTTCCAGGCCACTTACAGTATATTAGAGCTATAACGTAAGAGGAGTAATATGATTAGAGGATTTTATTTATATTTTAGTATAAAGTTAATACTTGTTAGATTAATGGACTGTAGATTTGTCTGTATCCGTGCTACTTTTTTTTTTTGTCCGTAAATTCAGTTTCCATTACTGATTCATGCTATTGTTAATAAAGGTCAACTTAGCATAGTCTTCATTCTTATTTTTTTTTAAAAGCTATAGCTTTAAGTAACTTGCCTATTGGCAAAGATGTATCACTTATAAGAGAATCATATGTTTTCTATAAAAGTTTCATTGTAATGCTTTAATAATTTAAAAAAACTTTACTTTTTTAATGTAAAAAAATTACTATAGGTTTTTTGTTGTTGTTGACAGAATAAATTTAAGCGTGAAGAAAAAACAAATGGATGGAGAATAGACAAAGCATTCCGTAAGTATTAAACACCTCTTTTGCAAAGTGTCTTTTGTTGAGACTAATAGTGACCAGTGTTTTTTCTTTGGCTCCATTTTTGACATATGAATAATAAGACTGGTAAGTTTCTTTTTAAAAGTATGGGTTTGGAGTTGCTACAAATCTCCTACCAAACCCAAAAGCAAAGGATTAGCCAAAATACTCAGAGCAGATGAGCCAAGTTCTCAGTCTAAGAAGCTACAGAGGGACTAATGATCCGCTTCAGAGTGTTTCTTTTCTTTCTTTTTGGTGGCACTGCAGTTTGAACTCTGGGCCTCATGCTTGCTAGGCAGACTCTACCATTTGAGCCATTCCACCAGCCCTTTTTTGTATGGGGTATTTTCAAGATAGGGTCTTGTGAACTATCCGCCTGGGCTGGCTTCAAACCTCAGTCTTCCTAATCTGTGCCTCTTGAGTAGCTAGGATTACAGGTATGAGTCACTGGCACCAGGCTCAAAGTGTTTCTTTTTTGTGAAGGAGTTATGTTTAAGGGATTGTTTCTGGAGGGTAGATACATGAGTGAATTTTACACCCAATGTTTTATTGGGTCTTCAGGGAAACCATTTCCTGGAAGGTCAGGAATATTGTGAATACAGGAACTTTTCATTTAGTTTAACATAATCAGAATATAATTCATAAATCTATAAATGTATAGTTTTTTTCTGATTTTGATGCTTTGTAGTAGAAAACAAATAAAACCTTTGTGGATTTTTTTTGGGGGGAAGAATTTATATTTTGACTTCTCTGAGAACTATTTAGAGATACTTTTTAGATTCTTCGAGTGCTAGTTCATGTTTGTGACGAGTCAAAACAGATAGATGGTGGCTTACTCGGGAGGTAGAGATAGGAGGCTCAAGGTTCAAGGCCACTCTAGGCAATAAAGTATGAAAGGCCCTCTTTCAAAAAGCCAGCTGGGCATGGTGATATATGTCTGTAATGCCTGCTGTTCAGGAGGCATAGGTAGGAGGGTCTCAATCTGAGGCTGGTCCTGGCAAAAAAGCACAAGACCCCATACGATAAATAACTGAAGCAAAAAGGAGCTTGAGGCATGGGTCAAATAGTAGAACACTTGCCTAGCAAGCAAGAGGCCCTGAATCAAGCACTAGTCTCATTATGAAAAAAAAAAAAAAGGACATATATAATCACCGACCCAAATTATATGTTAAACATTATCATCACCACAGAAGGTGCCATGGTTTCATTTCTAGTCAGTTAAATCCTGTCCTGCTGGGTCAAGACAGCCACTATTTTCATTTGAATCACCATGGGTTAGTTTAGCCTGTTCCACATCTCATTCGTGGCTTCATACAACATGTACTGTTTTGTACATTTTGATTTCTTTTACTCACTGTGTTTTTGAGATTTGCCCAGTTTATTGCCTGTATCAATAGTTTATTCCTTAAATTTAATTTAATTTATATTTCATGGTACTGGGATTGAACCCAGTGCCTTGCACATACTAAACAGGTGCTCTACTACTGCGCTATACCCCCAGCTCTTTTATTTTTTTAACTAGTTTTTCCCTTTTATTGCTGTGTGGTATTCTCTTGTGTACTCATTTATCCATTCTCCTGCTATATTAAGTCTCTTTGCCTTTGATGTTATGATACTTTGAAAACTACAAAGTTCTTTTCCCTTTTGTTTTTGAAATAAAAATTTGAACTATTTTTCCTTTTTTTTTTTTTTAAACAGAGGAAAAACGCCCTTTTGACTTCGATTTTTTTGCTCATTTGCTTCAGAAAGTTCTTGCTGAGGAAGAGAAAAGAAAACAAAAATCCGTTAAAAATCAGAGTGTAAAGGAGAAGTCCTTCAAACCACGGAGAAATGTGAAAGGTATTGCTTTTTATAAGAAAATGTACAATTTTGTTTAGTAGTAATAGACTTGTCAGGAATTGAGAGTTCATGTGTGGCTCATCCCCAATAAGGTATTGAGATTTTTATTACTACATATAAACCTATTTCATTATTGTTACTTGTTATTGCCCACACTTTTCTTTTTTGCGGGGCTAGGGCTTGAACTCAAACTTTAAGTCTGTTAAAGCCATAACTTTAGCCCTTTTTTTTTTTCTGGTGCTTGTATGCTAATAAGGATATGCTCTACCACTGAGCTCAAACCTTTACCTGCGTGGATTTTTTCTTTTTATTTTTTTGGTGGAGGTGGGGTTTGAACACAGGACTTTTTGCCTACAAAGTGGGCTGTTTACTACTTGAGCCACACCTCTAGTTCATTTTCCTCCAGTTATTTTGGAAATGGGGTCTTTCATACTATTTGCCCCAGCTGGCCTTGAATTGTGATCCTCCTGATCTCAGCCTTCCAAGTAGTTATGATTATAGATGTGAGTCAAGGGCACCTGGTTTGGCTGCATGGATTTCTATAGCTTGGCTGTATTATAACTTACTTCATCATTCCCTATTTTAGATTCTTGATTTTTGCTCACACAAATAATGTTATGGAGGGCACCCTGGATTATTTATCTTATTCACCTTGAAGAATTTTTCTGTAAGTGTATTTATAACCATTTCTCTTGTTTTCAGTGAAAAAAGTTACTAGGGAAGGAGTGAATGATGATCCAGATGAGTCAGTGAGTACTAAAATTTCAGACACAGAAAGATCTCAAAATGATGCTCAGATAGTTGAAGAAGAGGAATCTCTGATTTCATCAGGACAGGATGCAGGACAAGTTGCATTAGAACAAGATCAAAATCAAAACAAAAGGAGAAAGAAGAATCAAGATGAAGCTAATGGACAGGAAGCAAAAAATCTTTTAGGAAGTGCCACTCTTCAGTCAGGTCCTTCTGAAGGAGAAAAACACAAGGGTAAGTTTCTTACACATTCTAATAGCTTCCCTATTACCTGAGAAGACATATACAGTATACGAAATACTTGTGGATAGCCAAAATTTATAATGCATGATAATTATTTCTGTCTCCATTCAGATTCTGTGTTAAATCCTTTTTTTTATTTTTTTGGTGGGACTGGGGTTTGAACTCAGGGCTTCATTCTTACAAAGCAGAAGCTCTTCCACTTGATCCACAGCTTTAGTCCATTTTGTTTTGATTATTTTGGAGATGGGGTTCTCAAGAACTGTTTGCCCGTGATGGCCTCAAACCATGGATTCTCTTGATCTCAGTCTCCCAAGTAACTAGGATTACAGGCATGAGCCACCAGCACCCAGCTAATCCTTTTATTTTTAAGTAAAGAACAAAAAGGTTGTTTAAAAAAAAGCAGTTGTGGCTCCTAGCTACTCAGGAGGCAGAGATCACGAGGATAGCAGTTTGAAGCCAGCCCCCAGTAAATAGTTTGTGAGACCCTACCTCAAAAAAACCCATCACAATAATGGGCTGGTGAGCAGCTCACAGGGTAATAGCACCTGCCTGTCAAGCGTGAGGCCCTGAGTTCAAACCCCAGTGCCACCAAAAAAAGAAGCTCAGGGAGACTTTTCTCTGATGTGTGTTTCTAAAATGTGTTACTTCCTTTTGATTCCTTTTAACAGTGATTAGTAATTTTATGTCTGCTAATGAATCACAGGGTTTTCTGGTCTGACTGCATGGAGTATCTCTGAACCTACAGTGGATTGTTTAATTTTGTGAAAGAACTAGTGGATTTCATATTTCTTTCATTTTTCTTTCTTAGCTTTAGAATGCAAACATACTGGTACTTATAAGTCGCTAGGAAAAGAAGACTTAGTTTGAGAGGAGGCTTGGTGGTAATTTGTGTGCCTCTCGTGCACGAGGTCCTGGGTTCATTCCCTTGCACATAAAAACAAAACAAAACACACGTACCAAAAAACAGATAATCAAGTAAAGACAGGAGGAAAAGGTAGTATCACACCAAATCACTTTTCTGTGGAATTTTTTTGTTTTGTTTTTGATTATAAGTGTGAGCCACTGGTGCTCAGCTTTTCTATGAAATTTAAATTTCATGTAGTTTATCTTTACCAAAATGATTTTAATAAATGTGTCCTTGTAATTAAAGTAGTCTGATTTATTAGCATTATAACACTATATTCTTTGTAGTTTAACATTACAAAGGACATTACATATAAAGTAGACTAGCAGTCTGATTCAGAAATCAGATTTTAGAAATAAAACAGGCTGTGCTTTAAGTCTTAGCTCTTATTTAAGTCTGACATTGAGAAAGTCACTTAAGATCTCTGAGTTTAGGTGAATCTTTATGATGGGATTAATATTAATGCTTCTTAATAGGATTGTTTTGAGTATTCAATGAGATAATGCATCTGATGGACTTAAGAGTTCCTTCCATTTAGTTGTACTCAATAAATGGTAGCTATTACTGTATTATTAATTAATATACTTCTGAGGGAGCAAAAGAATAGTGAAGTCCACTTTTGGTTTCCTTACTAGACATTTAAAACAAGTCAATTTAAGCACTTAAAGTTGAAGCAAGAGGAAAGAAAATTGCAACCTGGTGTGGTGGCTTCTGCTGAGAAGCAGAGGCAAGAGGATTTCAACATTGAGGCCCCTTGGGCTAAAGAGTCAGACCCTGTCTCAGAAAAACAAAAGCAAAAACAAAATAAAAAAAGGAAGTTGCTTAAAACTACCCAGGAAAACCTGGGCTTGTCCTCAAAACACAAACAATTTTAAGTTTATTAAATTATGCTTTAAATAATCCATAAACCTTACAAATAAGAACTTGAGTATTGAGTATATTAATATTTTGCAGGAAAGGATAAAGATTTTGCTTTTTAGAATAACATGCACTTTATATTTCTAGATAATTCTCAGCCTTTAATGCTTGAGGCAAATGAAGGTGAATGCAATAAAGAAGAGATGCTTTCCTGTACGGAGAACACAGATGACATTGTGCAGTTAGCTTCTAGTGCTGAACATGACAAGAAACCTGACCCTATCATTTCAGCAAGGTATTTTCTTTATCTTTCCTGGCTTTCTACGTCTTTTGTTGATTATTTTGAGAGTATTGAATTCCCAAATGCAAATTGTGGATTTGTGTTTTTCCTTTTAGCTCCCCAAGAAGGAAATAGCTTTTTATCATTGTGTTGTTGGGTTTTTTATCATTGTGTTGTTGGGTTTTTGTTTGTTTTTTTCCTTTCTATAGACAGGGTCTTGCTATGTAGCCTAAGCTGTTCTTCACTTGAGAACCTCCTGTCTCAGCGTCCTAAGTGCTGAGATTACAGGTGTGTACCACCACACCTGACTGCTTCTTTGTTCTTTTCTTGCAGTACTGGGGTTTGAACTCAGGGCTTCATGCTTGCAAGACAGTCACTCTACAACTTTAGCTACTTTACCAGCTCTTATTTTTGTTGGGTATTTTTCAGGTAGGGTCTCTTGTTCCTTGGGCTGACCTTGAACCTCAATCCTCCTGATCTGTGCATAGGCATGACACAGGTGCCTGACCCTGACTAGTTCTTATATTGATGTTCACTTTGCCATTATAGCTTTCTTTTGGTTGGTGCTTTTAAATTTTCTAAAAGATTTTCTTATCTTTTTTTGTGTGGTGGATTGAACACTTTTAGTGTACTATTTTGCGGCGTTAATTACATTTATGTTCTTGTGCAATCATTACCACTTTGTACAACTTTTTCATCATCATAAACAAAACCCTATCCTCATTATGCAGTAATTCCCATTTTCCCTTCCCATAACCCCTGGTACCCTCTAGTCTATTTACTATCTTTGTGAATCTGGTATTCTAGATAGTTCATTTATGTGGAGTTTTACAGTGTTGTAGTTGTTTGTTGCTATTTGACCAGTGTGTGACTTCCATGATATAACTATTTCATAAACTATATACAATATCATACTCATCATGACTTTTTCTAATTTAGTGACAACACAATGCTGTAATGAATGTTAAAAAATCCCCACTCTTTGATCTGGGGTATAAGTGCTGTCCGTCATGTGTTAGATCCCTGTGTTAGACAAAATTCCAACTGTTTTTGGTAAACAGTGAATTTATTTAAAAATTGTCCAGTTGTGGAGAGGGAATGTTTAAGGTTTATTCTAAAGCTAGAATAGGGGGCTAGGCATGGTTGTATGTACCTGTAAACCCAGCCCTTGGGAGGCTGAGACCAGACAATCAGGAGTTCCAGGTCAGCCTGGGCTATACAGTATGACCCAATGCAAAACCAAACAAATAAGTAAAGCTAAAACAGTGTGACACTGGTAAAGAGAGAGACAGATTGACTCAGTGGAACCAAATGTCTAGTGTAGGAAGAGTCATTTAGGAATATATTGTATGGCAGAGGTAGTTTTAGAAATCAGTGGGCAAAGTTTGAACTGATATTCATTAAATGCTGCTAAAATGTGAAAAAAGATAACATTAGATTGATATTTTACCATATCCATTACCTTTTTTTTTTTTTTTCTCCCCCGGATGTACTGGGGTTTGAATTTAGGGCCCAACTCTTGCTAGGCAGGTGCTCTGTCATTTGAACCTTCACATTATACCATAATTGGTTTTGTTTGTTTGTTTACTTAATTTGTGGTGGTAAAATTAAACTCACACCTTGTGTACACCCGCAGTCCTCCATTAACTTTTTTATTCAGTATTGGTATTTGAACCCAAGGCCTTGTGCATGCTAGGCAAATACTCAGTTATTGAGCTACGTCCCCACATCTCCAGTCCTCATAATTTTTTTTTTTTTGTGTTGTTAGTTTTTTAACTTTTTATTGGTATTTACTTCAGTAACTTGCTTCTACAGATATAAGCAGTATATAACCAGAGAGTTACAATTAAACACAAGTTACACTTGCAAATTTCTGTTCACAAAGGTCACATGTGCAGGTACATGAACTAGAAATGTGTCTAGAATTCCTGTTAAATTCTTGTTTTTTTTTTTTTTTTGTAGCATTGGAATTTGAACTCAGGGCCTTATGCATACTAGCTAGGCACATAAGCCACTTTTTCCAGCCCCATTAACTTATTGATTGGTTAATAACTTCGTGTAAGTAGGGTGCAGCTGGTTCATGTCTGTAAGACTAAGTACTTGGGAGGCTATCAGGAGGATCGAGTTTTGAGACCAGCCCTAGCAAATAGTTTGTGAGACCCCCATCTCCAAAATAACCAGAGGAAAATGGACTGTAGGTGTGGCTTAAGCAGTAGAGTGCCTGCATTGCAAGTGCAGAGTCCTGAGTTCAAACCTCAGTCCCATCAAAAAAACCCCCCAAAAAAACGCCCCCACCAGTAACAATAAAAAACCAACAAAGAAACAACTTCATGTATAAAACAAATCTTTAAGCCTTCTAGAAGAAATATAGTTAAATATTTTTGTGGTATTAAGCATTTCTTTAGACAATAGAAAAATCAGATGCTTGTGTTAACTAAAATTCCATGAAGAAAGTTAAAAGTACACTACTGATTGGGAAGTTTTATGTGAAACATGCAGCCAATAACTATACATAGAACTTTTTACTGATCTTTTGGCAGAACACAAACACCTAGTATAGAAAATGAGAAAGAAAATTGACTGAATGTGAGTACGTATTGAAACACTGCTAGTTAGTATGTGGCCATCAGTTGTATTATTGTTTATTGAAATGTTTCATCATGCTGTAGTCCTTGCTTTGCACGTTTCAGTGTTAACTGTAATTTGTGAACCATGTCTTCACACAATTTGGTTAACATAGTGTAATGCAAACCAAAGACTGCCAATACAAAATTTTAATGAAAGCTAATTCCTAAATATTATTTTATAGGTATGTTTTATTTCTGAACCACATTGAACTAATAGTTTTCATTTTGAGACTTCTTGAGTATTTTCCCAAGCCTGTTAGGTTGGTGCTGCTACCTTGCATGAAAGTAGATCACAGAAAATCCAGCAGAACTGGATGTGGTGATTTTTGCCTGTAATCTAGCACTGAGGAAGGAGGATCATGAATTCATAGGCAACCCGGTTTATGTAGTGAGACCCTGTCTTGAAAAACCAAACCAAAACAAAAGTTAGAAAAGCTAATATAATAGCTTTGTTCCATAATGTAAAGAATCATTTTCCAAACTGTTGATTTTCCTTGTTTATTTGTTTAATTTATTTGTAGTGCTGGGGGTTCAACCCATGCAAGTGCTTTACCAGTGAGCTATATCCCCAGCCTGGCTTTGTGTATTTAAAAACTCTTTCAGTTAGTATGAAAATATGTGTTGCCAGGAATTCTTTTCCCGTTGATACATTTTTATTTCTTTAGTAATCAACAAGATACCATGCCAGCAACTACTGAGTCTCTAGGATCAATGAGCACTTCAGGTTTACTTTCATCAGAAGCTGAAATTGCAGCATTGTGTGAAGTGAGTAATGCTGAGAGTGGTGGTACAGAAGAAAGAAATGATGACCTAAAGAATAAATCAGTGTAAGTATTTTACATGGTAGGTTTTATTTATTTTCATAAATTTGGTAAGATTCTTAAACATCCTTTTTGTTTTTTTCCTAAGTGCTGGGGTTTGAACTTGGGGCCTCACACTTAATAGGCTAGCATTCTACCACTGGACTACATCTCTAGTCTTTGATAAGTTCTTAAGTGAACTTATTTATTTATTTTTTTTCTGATGAAGTTCTTAAGTGAGAACTTATGGAGTAGAAGAGACTATTAATACATAGACCACTTGCAATGTAATTTTACTGTGGCCTTTTAAGAGTATGATGTCTGGATTTTTCACTTTATATTGCATTATAGAAAGATTTTATTTGATGTGTAATAGTGCTATGAATTTTATCAAGGTGATAACCTACAATGAATTTCTAAGATAATTTGGAAGCCTAAATATTTGCTTTGAAGTTTTACTTTGATTTGGTTTAAGTTTTTTTTTTTTTTTAAATTTTTGGTGGGAGTGGTGTTTGAGCTCAGGGCTTTGCTCTTGCAAAGTGGGCACTTTGTTGCTTGAGCCACACCTCCAGTCCAGTTTGAGTTACTGTTATGGCATTATTTATATTGATGACAACTTTAAGGAAGTGCTAACTTAATATTTTCACTGGATAAAAGTGCCATAGGAATTTTCTTTGAAAAGATACCACAAATTTTCAAGTTCCTCTTTTTTTCCTTCACCTCATGGACTTAAAAGCCATTCAGTTCAGGAATTCTTATTTATTATCTATCAGTAAATCACAGTCACATTGAGGGTCAAGTTTTCCTTTTTTTAAATATTATTGGCTAAATAAATTATTATTATTTTTTGGCTATATTGAGGTTTAAACTCAGGGTCTTGTACTTGCTTGGCTGTCTCTCTACTTTTTGATACATGCTCCTAGCCCTGAAATTACTTTCATGTGTTAGCAATAAATTAGTATGGTTCAAACATCAAAAAGTATAAAAAGCCAGGTGCCATGGCTCATGCCTATAATCCCAGCTACTCAGGAGGCAGAGATCAGGAGGATCAAGATTCAAAGTCAGCTCAGCAGAATAGTTAGAGAGACTCCATCTTGAAAATACCCAACACAAAACAGGGCTGGCAGACTGGCTCAACTGGTAGAGAGGCCTGCAAAGCAAGGATGAGGCCCTTAAAACAACAACAACAAAAAAACAAAGAGCATACAGCAAAGTCTCCTTTCCATCATTATCTTTTTTTCTTTTTTCTTTTATTATTAGCATTATAGTTGTCCCACTCTGTTATCTTTGATTCCAACAGTGACCATTATTATTTATGTTCTTTGAGATATTTTAAAAACTGTACATCAAGTTATTAAACAATTTTTTCTTTCTTTCAAAACCTAATCATAGCATACTGTACATAACATTTTGCAGTACTTTTTTCTTGTGTTTTCATACTTCTACGTAAAAGCTGTCCTTGTTCTTTTTATAACAATAGTATTCTGTTTTTTGGATGTATTGTAGTTCATATTATCAGTATCCTATTGATGGCTATATAAATTTTTTTTTATAAACCTGCTTATAATCTTGTACTGACTTTTTTTTTCCCCTGGGTCTAGGGTTTGAACTGAGGGCTTCTCACTTGCAAAGCAGGTGCTTTATGTCTTGAGCCATTCAGTCTATTTTCCTCTGGTTATTTTGGAGATGGGGTGGTCTCTCGAACTATTTGTTTCCCTGGGCTGGCCTTAAGTCTTCATCCTCCAGATCTCTGCCTTCCAAGTAGGTACGATAACAGGCAGGTGTAAGGCACCAGTGCCTGGCTATTGATTGATTGATTGATTGATTGTACTGGGGCTTAAACTCAGGGCCTTTACCTTGAACCACTCCACTAGCGCTATTTTTCTGAAGGGTTTTTTTGAGATAGGGTTTTGTGGAACTGTTTGCCTAGGCTGGCTTTGAACCACAGTGCTCCTGATCTCTGCCTTCTGAGTAGCTAGGATTACAGATGTCAGCATCCGGCACCTGGCAAATTTAGATTTTTTGTGATGAGAGTGCAGTTTGAACTCAGGGCAGACTTCATCATTACAAAGCAGGCACTCTGCCGCTTGAGCCACACATCCAGTCAATTTTTAATCTGTTATTTTGGAGATGGAGTTCCCATGCTCTAGTCCTTGGGCTGGCCTCAAATTACAATCCTCCCATGTCAGCCTAATATGTAGCTAGGATTATAAGTGTGAGCCAGTGGCGCTTTTTTTTTTTTTTTTAACTTAATGCAAGTGTGTATGTGAGATATGTTCCTAAAAATGAAACTGCTTGTTGAAAGAATGTGTTTGTGTATGTGTATGCATACATACATTTATGTATTTATGAATTTTATACTGTCAAAATGATCTCCTTTGGGGTTGTAGTGGTTTATATTCCCATTAACCATGTAAAAGAGAACTCATCTTCCTTATCAGCAAATAGTGCCTGTCTGCATATCTACTCTATCACCCTGTCTGCATTTCTACTCTGCCTGTCTTCATATTTACTGTTTTTGTGGCAGAAATATTATTTTCCTCTCTTAGTCTTTTTGTTTTTCGGCTACTTTCCCTCTCTTGTGTTTTTTGACTTGGGTTGAACCCATGAACCACTTTGCCAGCCCTTTTGCGTTGGATATTTTTATTTATTTATTTTTTGGTGGTACTGGGGTTTGAACTCTTAACCTTACACTTGTTAAGCAGGTGCTTTGCTGCTTGAGCCACACCTCCAATCTTTGACCAGTTTTTTCTTGTAATCCTGGGAATTAAACCCAGGGTTTTGTACCTGCTAAGCTTATGCTCTACCACTGAGTGACATCCCCAGCTTTGGGCAATTTTTTAATGTGTATTGGTGATAACGTTTCATAGAAGCTCTGTATATTTTGGGAGATTACCTTGTGACACGAGCTTCTTGTTCTGTAGTAGTTTGCCTTCTGAATTAGCTTTAATGTTTTGGCCACATAAAAGTTGTGGCTTTTATGTTGTCAGATTTCTCAACATTTTTTTTTATCATATCAGGGTTATAAAATAACTGTTTTTTGTACTGACATTTGAACTCAGGGTTTCCTGCTTGCTATGTAGATGCTATATGGTTTGAGCTACACATCCAGCCCCATTTAAATCTTTGATTCGCTTAGAATATATTGTCGGCACAGTGCAAGGGATGGAGCTGACTCTATTTCTTTCTCAGTTACCTAGTTTTCTCATCACTATTTATTTAGTTTAATGTAATATTTATTTCTAAGTATCCTGTATTTTGCGCTTCATCTTTTCACTGTTTTCTGTTGCAACCTTTATTATGTGCTAAAATTTTTTGTGTGTTAAGAATCATTTTCTGGATTTCATTTGTTTCTTTTATCTGTTTATTTTTATGTTAGTGCCACTACACTCTTAAAAATTGATATTGAATACTAACTTTTTAATACTTGATGAAGTAAGTAGCCTAGTTTTCAATTTTCTTTGGTATTCCCCTTTTTTGGGTAGGGGGGAATGGGTTTTGAATTCAGTCTTTTTGTAGTTTCATTTGAATATGACTGCATGTTGGTTGCAATTTACATAATATTAATTTTTTAGGGTAACCGATCAAGCACAAAATTCCAAACTGAATTTGAGAGGTCGGCTCCAGAGACCTAAACCTAATCTTTCAAGAGCAGCTGGGAAGAAATCTGGCAAAACACATGCAGAGAGCAAGAGTTTACATTCAGAAACTCCTGTTGAAGAGGTATGATGAGATAGATTTTATAGAAATTAAAATTATAAAAATATTTCCTAAATAGTTGGTAATAAAAATATTTAGCTTTTAATTACAAACTGCTCTTCCTGATATTAAAACAGATAAAAGCATATTAAAACATTAAATATTTATTCCCATCTTTATTTGTCTCCTATTTACTTATTTTCTTTTTTTATGTCTTTTTTAAGTACTCAATAATTATATAGGGGGTGTTTTGTGACATTTCCATATATACATATTTTGTACTCTGGTTTGTTCCTCCCCTCCATTATTCTCCCTCTTCCCCCATCTACTACGTATTTTTTTTTTTTTTTAAGAATCTGGGGCATATGATTTGAGAGATCCTCAGTGGTAATAAATCTATTTTTTGTTTATTTTCAAAAAATGTTTATTCAAAACATTCTTATACTAGCTATTCATGAAATTATGCCCACAACTCCTTTACATAAACCTTGGCAGTCACATTCCCGATTGTCTTTTATAAACTTTATTTCCCCTCTCTGCACTCTTCTCTCCTTTCTTCTCTCTCTGTAAGTAAGTATTTCTATAGTTTAAACATAATGTGTATAATATTTAAAACCATTTTCTCTGGAACTGTTCAACTATTCAGTTTTGTATCTTTTGGTATTTAACATTTTATCAATATTTTTTAATGTCATTAAGTATATTTTGAAAACATTTTTTAATTTTTTATTAATTCAGTTTTCTTTGGCAGTACTGGGGCTTGAACTCAAGGTCTTATGGTTGCTAGGCACGTGCTGTACCATTTGAGGTACTCTGCCAGCCGAAAACAAAATTTTTAAAGATAATCTATCAGTGTGGTCTAACTGTGTTCATTTAACCATTTATTGATTTTTGGAATATTATTCTACTTACAGTGTTTGCTATTTTATGTAATCTAGTGAATATTCAAGTATTGAAATCTTTTTAAATTATTTTCTTAAGTTAGATTCTGAAATGATTTTACTGGATCAAAGTATATGAATGTTTTAAAGACTTTGTATTGTTAAAGGCTGTTTAATAATGTATGAGATTATGTTTTATAATACTCTCTCACTGTGAATTTTTAGAAAATCTCTTCGAGTTACAATACATAAAACCAAAATTATATTATTTTTCTTCCAAGTTAATTATTAGAAAGTTTGAACCTTTTTATGGTAAGCAGATATTCTGTAAAAAATTAAATTCACAGAATCACATGGAAAAGGGGAAAATGAATACCTCTGACAGTTCTGGAATGGAGCATATAGAAAGAGAGAACCCAGAAGCTGAAACTGGATCTAAGTAAGTACTTGGGAAGTAGTATCAAAGTAGTAACTTTTAGGAATGATTATCATGAAATTTGTTTTTACTTAATAAAGTCTAAATCTGTTTTCAATTATAGGTGGTGTTGAAACATTTTATTAATGTCTCTGTTCCTGATGCTGTAAATAGAAATTATGGTGCACTTGCAACTTCAACATCTTTTAAATGAATGGTTAACATGTGCATTTCTGGATAATTTTATTTATATAAAGGGACTTCCAAAGGGTATATTTAACTTGATATGGAGATTTTTAATAGCCTCTTTTCAATGTCACCAGTAAGTTCTGGGCTACTCAAGGGGCTACTATTCCATAATTTGGCACTAATCCTATGGAGTTTTACATAATATCAGTAGTATCATGAATGATGAACAGGTTTATCATCTGCTTAGGAAGCACATTTTCCAATCTGGTAATGAAAATTTGCTTTCAAAATATTTTTTCTAGTCAGGGTTCCAGGATTCTGTTTATTATATTCATACTCTAGACGTATGAGCATATTTGAAGATGTTCTTGAGGACACTTGGGAATTACTTTATATGTTATATGACTTACTTATTAATAACCAGGGAGAAGAAATACTGAAAGAGAAAACTTTGTTCCTTCAGAGTAAGCATTGATTTTTATTTCTTTGTGTTTCCAGTTTGGGTGAAAAAACTTGTTTCCAGGAAAATAATCAACCAAAGGCTTTTAGATGTGCACGACTAACGAGGGGCCGAATGCAAAGACCAAAGCCAAATGTAGTGAAAGCTACAGAAAGAAAAGATGTGATGATATCACAGGAAAAAATTGGGGCCACTGTAGAGAAGAATGAAAATGAATCCTGTGTTGATAGAGATGTAAGTGCTTTGATTACTCCCCACATTTTGTTAAATATATAAGGCTTAACGTACACTTTTTATACCCTTTTAAAACAACATTGAGCTCCAATCTGTGTGTATTGTTCATTACATTTATGATCAAAATATCATAGCCAGCAGCTTTTTTAGACTTTGAGTGGTGTTTTTTTGGTTTTTTTTGGCAGTACTGGGGTTTGAATTCAGGGCCTCATGTTTGCTAGGCATCTGCTCTTAACACTTGAGCCACTCCACCAGCCCTAGATTTTGAGTGTTTTATGTGGTTGATAATTTTCTTTTTCTTTATTCATATTTGGACTTCCTGTTCTCTGCCACTCAGGCAATGTTTGGATTACCCCTCCATTTTGTGGTTCTTGGGATTGAACCCAGGGCCTCACTCTTGCTTGGCAGGCACTCTATCACTAATCACACCCCAGCCCTTACCTGTCCTTTTTTGAAAAGATAGTTAAATATGTAAGTTTTAACATTAGCTTAAATAGAATAAAAATTTGAAAGTTTCCTACTTAAGTATAATTCTTAGGAAAAGGATCTTAAGTTTTATTTATTTAATTTTTTGATGGTATTAAGGATTAAATCCAGGGCCTTGCACATGCTAGGCAAACATACCACTGAGGTAAATTCTTGGTGCATGAGGATTTCTTCTGTTATAGTTCCTATGGTCTAAAATATAATTAAAACAGTCTGGGCACTTCTGAGTCACACCTGTAGTCCTAGCTACTTGGGAGGCTGAGATTGAGAGGATCATAGTTTGAGGCCAGCCTAGGCAAATAGTTCTTGGAACTCCATCTCCAAAAATAGCCAGAGCAGAATGGATTGGAGGTGTGGCTCAAGTGGTGGAGTGCCTGCTTTGCAAGCCTGAATCCCTGAATTGAAACCACAACCCCCCCAAAACCAAATAAACAACCTTCCCCCCCAAAAAAAATTTAAAAGAATTTAGAAAGATAAACAACATGGTGTAATTCTAACAGATGAGAATGAAAGAGAGTGAAACATTGCCTTCCAATGTGCAGAAAAACTGCAGTATTTGATAACAGTAAAATTCTGGTTTAGGAAATTTTCTAAGAAATCTAAAGAAAAACAAAATATTAAAAAGCATTCTTTGAGCCAGGTGCAGTGGCACATTTCTGTAACACTAACTACTTGGGGAATGAAGATTGGGAGTGTTATGGTTCAAGGTCACCTCGGAAAACATGATGGAGACCCCATATCAACAAAAAAATGCTGGTAGTGTTGGGAGTTACCTGTCATCCCAGCTGTGCAGGAAGCATAAGTAGGAGTATCGTGGAAATTGGAGACCCTATCTTAAAAGTAACCAAGTAAGCTGGGCTTTGTGGCTCACTCCAGTAGTCTTTACTCAGGAGATGGAAATGGTGGGGCATAGCAGCTAGAGCTAGCCTGTGCAAAAAGTTCACAAGACTTCCTAACTAATAAAAAGCTGGGTGTTGTAGCGTGTGCCACTCATCCCAGCTACTTGGTAAGTATAAATAGGAGGATCATGGTCCAGCCCAGAAAATACCTACTCGAAAAATACCTAAAGTAAAAAGGGCTGGGGATGTGGCTAAAATGGTAGACCACCTGCCTAACTAGCAAGCTCAAGGTCCTGAGTTCAAATGCCAGAACTGCCTCCCCTCCCCTCAAAAAAAAAGAACTTTCTTTGAATAGAATTTTACAATTTTGAGCCTTTTACATTTTCCTTACACTTAAATAAAGCAGAATTTTTTTTCTTTTTTGTGGTACTGGGTTTGAACTCAGGTCCTCATGCTTGATAGGCCCTCTACTACTAGTTATTTTTCACATAGAGTTCCAAGTTTTTGCCTGTGGCTGGCATTGGATTTTAATCTACCTACTTAACTCCCCTCTCATAGCTCTCATAGCTCGTATTACTGGTTCATGCCATCATGCCCGGCTTATTGGTTGAAGGCTGGCCTCGAATCGTACTTCTTCTGATCTCAGTCTCCCTAGTAACTGGGATTACAGGAATTTACCACCATACTTGTAGAATTTTTAGTGAGATTTTACAAAGTTGTGTGGGTTTTTTTTGTTTGTTTGCTTTTTTGTGGTAGTGGGTATTGAACCTGGGGCTTCACACATGCTAGGCAAGCATATAACTTGGAGCCATGCCCCTAGCCCTCTTTTTGAAATCTAAATCATTAACTTCTTGCTTGGCTCAAATAAGCCAGAGTTCAAACTCAAGAACCTTCCTCCTTACTCCCACCCAAAAAAAAAAAAAAAAAAAAACAAACTAGGCTGATTTTATGGTGGGGCATTGCCTAGCCAAGGATGAGATCCTGAATTCAAACCCAGTGGCAGGGGAAAAAAAAAAGAAATCTAAAACTTTAAAAATTTGTTTGTTATTAAGATTCCTCAACAAATGGAAGATCAGTCATGTAAGAATTTCCAGTGTGAAGATATATCACAGCCTGAGAAAAAAGATCCTTCATTTCAAAACGTGCAGCCAGATGAGCCCACGGTTCTTAATGAATGTGTAAGGTGAGCAGCATTTTATTGATTACATAATTTAAAAATTTTTATAAAATTTTGGGCTCATTAATTCTTAAGAAAAAAACAAATTAGGTGAATTTGTTATCAGTGTATTAAGTTACATAGTGGTTAAAAGTATTGAAATATTTAACAGTAATTGTTCACCTGTCACTGAAGTTTATAGCATAGCTTTCATGTTTATTTCTCAGTTGTGTATGTTTTAAAAAGTGCCACTTCCCATAAGCTAGAACTTGAGTTAGTATAAAGAGCTTTGTTACTTAACAAGCACTTTAAATTAGATGTCTGTGTCCAAATATGAAAAGGCCACTTTTTCAAATACTTGTTTCTTTGGAATTAGATTGATTACATATTGACTTCATTTAATATTTACATAAATTTTATATAAAACCCATACTTCTCATAGCTGAATTTCCTATTCATTTTCCATATGGAGGATACCAAACCAGATTGATAGAATTATTAATTAACTGTAAAAAAATTTATTTTGCAAGTGTATAAAGTGCAAAGAAACAGAGTGAACAGGAATGGACTCACTGGTCCCTACCATCTTTTCTTTAAATTTAAAGGCTGGTCTGTATACACCTTTTTACGCTTATTTAAGGAGTCCTTGACCTTGAAGGACAGGCTAGGGTTCCTGGAGTTCCTTGAAGATTTTATTGTAGGACAGATGAAGACCTTTATTTTTTGTTTAGTCTACTTTTCCTCTTCTTACTATCCCCTCAACTAACTAATTTACAATTACTGTGCCTTAGAATCTCTGAGTTGAAGCCTTTAAAACTATATTCCTTGTTACATAGCCTTTTTTTTTTTTTTTTTGGTGGAATTGGGTTTTGAACTCAGGGCTTTGTGTTTGTAAAGAAGGCATTCTCCTCTTTGTACCACACCTCCACGTCCCATTTTGCTATGGTTATTTTGGAAGTGAGGTTCTCACAACCTATTTCCCCGGGCTGTCCTCGAATTGAGATCCTTGAATTAGTCCCCCAAGAAGCTACGATTTTTGGCGTGAACCACTGGTACCCAGTTTTGTTTCATATCTTTGATTCATATTTTATTTACAGATATCTGAGATTGATTTTTTATTTATATTATTTCAGTTTAAGCCATAGTCATTTTGGGTTTGGGGTCTGGCTCAATGGGAGAGTACCTGCCTAGCAAGTGGAAGGCCTTGAGTTAAAAATCCCAGTTATCCCCCCTCAAAAAAAAAAAAAAAGCCAGACTCTTTTTATTTAATTATTTATTTATTTATTTTTTCATTTTTCTTTTATTATTCATATGTGCATATAAGGATTGGTTCATTTCTCCCCACTGCCCCCACCCCCTCCCTTACCACCCACTCCACCCCCTCTCTCTCCCCCCCCCAATACCCAGCAGAAACTATTTTGCCCTTATCTCTAATTTTGTTGTAGAGAGAGTATAAGCAATAATAGGAAGGAACAAGGGTTTTTGCTGGTTGAGATAAGGATAGCTATACAGGGAGTTGACTCACATTAATTTCCTGTGCGTGTGTGTTACCTTCTAGGTTAATTCTTTTTGATCTAACCTTTTCTCTAGTACCTGTTCCCCTTTTCCTGTTGGCCTCAGTTGCTTTAAGGTATCTGCTTTAGTTTCTCTGCGTTGAGGGCAACAAATGCTAGCTAGTTTTTTAGGTGTCTTACCTATCCTCATCCCTTCCTTGTGTGCTCTCGCTTTTATCATGTGCTCATAGTCCAATCCCCTTGTTGTGTTTGCCCTTGATCTAATGTCCACATATGAGGGAGAACATACGATTTTTGGTTTTTTGAGCCAGGCTAACCTCACTCAGAATGATGTTCTCCAATTCCATCCATTTACCAGCGAATGATAACATTTCGTTCTTCTTCATGGCTGCATAAAATTCCATTGTGTATAGATACCACATTTTCTTAATCCATTCGTCAGTGGTGGGACATCTTGGCTGTTTCCGTAACTTGGCTATTGTGAATAGTGCTGCAATAAAAATGGATGTGCAGGTGCCTCTGGAGTAACAGTCTTTTGGGTATATCCCCAAGAGTGGTATTGCTGGATCAAATGGTAGATCGATGTCCAGCTTTTTAAGTAGTCTCCAAATTTTTTTCCAGAGTGGTTGTACTAGTCTACATTCCCACCAACAGTGTAAGAGGGTTCCTTTTTACCCGCATCCTCGCCAACAGCTGTTGTTGGTGGTGTTGCTGATGATGGCTATTCTAACAGGGGTGAGGTGGAATCTTAGCGTGGTTTTAATTTGCATTTCCTTTATTGCTAGAGATGATGATCATTTTTTCATGTGTTTTCTGGCCATTTGAATTTCTTCTTTTGAGAAAGTTCTGTTTAGTTCACATGCCCATTTCTTTATTGGTTCATTAGTTTTGGGAGAATTTAGTTTTTTAAGTTCCCTGTATATTCTGGTTATCAGTCCTTTGTCTGATGTATAATTGGCAAATATTTTCTCCCACTCTGTGGGTGTTCTCTTCAGTTTAGAGACCATTTCTTTTGATGAACAGAAGCTTTTTAGCTTTATGAGGTCCCATTTATCTATGCTATCTCTTAGTTGCTGTGCTGCTGGGGTTTCATTGAGAAAGTTCTTACCTATACCTACTAACTCCAGAGTATTTCCTACTCTTTCTTGTATCAACTTAAGAGTTTGGGGTCTGAAATTAAGATCCTTGATCCATTTTGAGTTAATCTTGGTATAGGGTGATATACATGGATCTAGTTTCAGTTTTTTGCAGATTGCTAACCAGTTTTCCCAGCAGTTTTTGCTGGGAAATAGAGGCTGCTATTTCTCCATCATATATTTTTAGCTCCTTTGTCAAAGATAAGTTGCTTATAGTTGTGTGGCTTCATATCTGGATCTTCTGTTCCACTGGTCTTCATGTCTGTTTTTGTGCCAGTACCATGCTGTTTTTATTGTTATTGCTTTGTAATATAGTTTGAAGTCAGGTATTGTGATACCTCCTGCATAGTTTTTTTGACTGAGTATTGCCTTGGCTATTCGTGGCCTCTTGTGTTTCCCTATAAATTTAACAGTAGATTTTTCAATCTCTTTAATGAATGTCATTGGAATTTTGATGGGAATTGCATTAAACATGTAGATTACTTTGGGGAGTATCAACATTTTTACTATGTTGATTCTACCAATCCATGAGCATGGGAGATCTCTCCACTTTCTATAGTCTTCCTCAATCTCTTTCTTCAGAAGTGTATAGTTTTCCTCGTAGAGGTCTTTCACATCTTTTGTTAGGTTTACACCTAGGTATTTGATTTTTTTTTGAGGCTATTGTAAATGGAATTGTTTTCATATATTCTTTTTCAGTTTGTTCATTATTAGTGTATAGAAATGCTAATGATTTTTCTATGTTGATTTTATATCCTGCTACCTTGCTATAGCTATTGATGATGAGCCAGACTCTTTTTAATCATTAATGTGGCCCAGTAGAAAATTTAAGTTTTCCCTGAGAGCCTCTTGCATTTTGGAATACTGGTAGATATAGTTTATAAGTAATATTCAGCCTGACATCAGTGGCTTCATTCACCAAAGGCAGTGTCCTTTCTGCTTTTTCATGTAGCCTCCTGACTTGTAAATGTGCAATCAAATCATACACCTATCTGTATCTTGGAAGGCACTCTACCACTTGAACTATGCCATCGGTGCCTATCTATATCAAATAGACAGTTTTCCTCTTCCCCTACTCCTAACAATTTGGCCCATTCAGGATGCTATTATTATAGAAGGAGATAATAGGAACAGAGTCTCAGACATGATGGATGCATTAAAAAATTTATTTACTTAAAAGATTTTTTTGAGACCAGGGTCTCCCAGCTTTACCAGCTGCTCAGACCAAATATTAATTAGTTATTAGTTATTAATTATTAATGAGTGAATGTTTCTTTGCATAACTTTTTTTTAAGTTAATTTTTTTTGCGGCACTGGGGTTTGAACTCAGGGCCTCAAAATTGCTATGCAGGTGCTCTAGCACTTGAGTCACTCCTCTGGATCTATTCTAGGCAATTTTACTTGCTGTCTACATCATATAAACACTTTGAGGTTGGTGTCATCAATAGTGACTTACCTTATGGAGTTTATGAATACTTTGTAAATTATTATTATTTTTTTTCTTGGGACTGTGGTTTGAACTCATGGCTTTGAGCTTGCAGTACAGGTGCTCTATTGCTTAAGTTTACACCTCCAGTCCAGTCCATTTAGTCTGGTTATTTTGGAGATGGGAGTTGGGGGGAAGTCTCACCAGCTTGTTGTTTGGGCTGGCTTTGAATCTCTGTCCTCATGATCTCAGCTTCCCAAGTTGCTACGATTACAGGTGTGAGCCACTGGCACCCAATTGGATTCTTAACTTCTATATTTTAGGAAAATGATTCTATGGAGCTGAAGTATATATATAAAGAGAATTTTGTGGCAGTTCTTTCTATTTTTCCCAACTCTAATACCCTTCCTTTGCTTTTCTCTTTAAATTCTGTGACCCTAAGTGACAATTTGTTGATCAATGTGTTTTACATGAAGAAATAATCTCACTCAACTACATATCTGATTTCCAGTCTTAGATACTGGCCTTCAGTTAATTATGAACCTAAAAAAACTCTGTGAGAGCTTTACCTTGTTCACTGTTTTATGCCCAGTTTCTAGCACATAACTTACCGGCACATAAATATTTGTTGACTTCCTCTTCATGTACTTTATGATGTGTGATATTTGTTTATTTATATCTTCAAAAAATATGTCTGGTGTAGTTGCAAATGTCTTTAATCTCAGCTACTCTGGAGGTGGATGTGAATTCAAAGCCATCTCAGGCAAAGATACCAAGATCCTATCTCAAAACAAACAAAAACAAAAGAATTGAGGGTGTAGCCCAAGAGGCCATGGGTTCAACTCACAGTATTGGCTCCCTCCTCAAAAAAACCTAGGAAAAATAAACAGAAAAAACAAAAATGCATTTATTACCTGGGCATGATGGTATACACCTGTAATCCCAGCTCCTGAGAGGCAGAGGTTCATGAGCCTGAGCTACATGGTGAGAAAGGGTTAAGAGTTAGCTCAGTGGTAGAGCATGTGCCTAGCATGCACAGCATCCTAGCACCATAAAAAGTAACCAACTAAATAACTTTGTGAAGTCCTTTCATTACCTGGAAATAATCTAAGCATATAGAATAGAATTATAAAATTGCATGTTTGTATTTTATAATCTGTACTGATTGAAGTAATGAATTTGTTAATCCTTTGCCTAAAGGATTTTTATGGTGAAAGAATATGCTAGTGTGATTTTGTAAAGGTGTTTTTTTTCCCATAAGGTTGAAACCAAGATTGCTACCATGGTAATGTCACTAAAAACTACATGTTTCTGGATGAAAATGAAAAATAGTATAAATCAATGAAATTAAATCCAAGACTAACCAAATTAAATTTCCTTATCAATTGCTATTAATTTTGCATTTAGTATTGTCAGTTACTAAAGTTGGTGATATAAATATTTCGGTAATGTAAGCAAGTACAACTTGTAAAGTTGTCTTACTCCTAAGGCCTTGCCTTAAATTATCAAAAATTACATTATAAAAGTTGTTAGAGTAAAGAAGGATTAGGACCTAGAGAGGTTCACATAAGCAATATCATGTTCTCTGTTTTTGGACATTTTTATAATTTTTATTTTTTTAATTTAATGTTGTAATTTTTCAGATCTTACATGTTCTTGTGGCACTAGAAATTTTCCATACTGTACTGCCCAGTGGGTCTAGAATGGGTTTGGCACCTGGTGGGCCTTGCCAAAATTTTCTTTGTCTTTTATTTGCGATCCTCCTTTTCTTAATTTTACAACCTGACGTTGTTACCCTTTTCTGTGTTTGGTTACTCCACGTCAGTTATACCATTTCTGTTGTTTCTAGTACTGAGGGAGGGTTATTTAATTAGTTAAGTAATTTAGTTGTTTTGAGAAAAGTAAACACTATCAATTTGAATATAAGAAGCAGGTTTTTTTTTTTTTTTTTTTTTTTGTGGTACTGGGGTTTGAACCTAGGGTGTTGCACTTGGTAAGCAGGCACTGTGCCACTTGAGCCATGCCCCCAGCCCTTTTTCGCTTTAGTTATTTCTTTTGGATAGGATTTTGTAATTTCTGCCCCCTTCTCTCTGGGACTAGCCTGAATTGCAATGCTTCTGCCTTTGGCCTCCAGCATAGTTGGGACCACATGTAATGGGACCATAGGCGCACACCACCACTACAGCTTAATGGGGTTTCATTAACTTCCTGTTGGGGCTGATCTCAAAACACATCTGCCCCCACTCTCCATGAGACATCTCAGTCTTCCACATAGTGGTGATTGCAGGTGTATGCCATCATGTCCAGCCTAACTTCCTCTGTCTCTTAACATATATTTATTTTTAATTGTCATAGTAATTATACGTGTTTATGAGGTACAGTGTAACATTGCAATATATATACACAATACGTAGTGACCAGAACAGTTACCATTTCTTTATCATTATCTCTAGTAGTTTTTTTTTGTTGTTGTTTACTGATGTTTGAGCTCAGGGCCTTGCACTTACTATTCAGGCACTCTATCTCTTCAGCCACTCCACTAGCCCTGTGCTAGCTATTTTGAAATACTCAATTATTCTCAACCATAGTTATCCTACTGTGGTATAGAACTAAGTTATTCTTTCTATTCAGCTACACCCCTTTCCATCCTTTCTTCATATCCTATTCCTGTAAGTATATTTTTAATAAAATTTTAAGCTAAGTATACAGTTGTGTACTTGTTCAGCCTGACATGATGAATAAATACAGTGTTTCATTTGATCAAGTTTTTGCCTAAGATCACTGACCTTTTCTGTTTCTCTCTCTTTAATTTTTTATTTTTTATTTTTGGTGGTACTGTGATTGGAACTCAGGTCCTCAGGCTCTCTAGACAGGTGTTATATGCTTGAGCCATGCCCCCAGCCCTTTTGGCTTTCTTTCTTTCTTTCTTTTTTTTTTTTTAAGAGGGAGGATAGGGTCTCAACATTTATGCTCAGGCTAGCCTACCCAATCCTTGTGTTTATGCTTTCATTGTGAATGCAATAACAGGTGTGTGCCACCATGCCCGGCTACTGGTTGAGATAGGGGCTTGCTAATTTTTGTTTTTTTTGCCTGGGTTGGCTTCAAACTGTGACCCTACTGTTCTCTGCCTCCTGAGTAGCTGGGATTACAGGAATGAGCCATTGGTACTTGGCCTTCTTTTGTTGCGGGGCGGGGGGCGGGGAGACACTGGGATTTGAACTCAGGGCCTCAAACTTGCTAGGCAGGCACTCTATACCATTTAAGTCACTCTGCCAGTCCTGCCCCTCTTCCCCTTCTTTTTTTTTTAATTGTGGTTATAGGGTCTTGCTATGTAGCCTCAGGCCGGATTTGAACTCATTTTCCTCCTGCTTTAGCCTTCTGAGTGCTGGAATCACGGGCATGCACAACCATGCCTGGCTTTGGCCTTTCTTAACTGTTACTCAGAGTGCATTTATTCATATGTATATATAAATATGTATATTATATGTATGTATATATATTTATATACATATTTTTTACTGGTTTTATGATGAATGAAACACAAAGCAAAGAGTGTTCCTGCTTTTCTGGGGGAAGTAGTGTTCATTGTATATAGTGATTTTATGTCTAGTAACATTCAGCAAAATATTGTATATTTAATCTGTCTTTTATTGCTTGATCTATATTGTGGAATTCCAGGGTCTTACAAAAATGTAAAGATGATCTCATTTTAAATTGCTTTATTAAAGTATGGAGGGCAGACCTAGTTCTCAGTTATAAGACTTTTTCTTATTAAAGTTAGATTTCTGTCAGTTCTTTGAGATGGTCAAATCTATTATGGTGAAGCATATGTCTGGGTAAAAGATAGTACGAGTAGAGAGGTAGAAGTAGCAGACACACGTTACTGTAGCACCGATTCAGAGAACTTGTGAGTCTCTATTAGCTAGCATTTGCCTAGAATGTGAAGATAACAATTTCAAAGGAACTATTCAGGGCCAATTAGCTGCTGCACTGAGTGACCTCATTAATACATATCTTTACGTTTGTTTATAAAAGAACATATATTCAGTTATTTAAAAATTTTAGTATAGATTCTAAAACTGGAATTTTTTTTCTACTTTAATTTTTAAATTCTACTCTGAGATTCTCCCAAGTGCTGGAATTGCAGGTGTGTACCACCATGCCCGGCTTTAATTTTTTGCAATTTGAAGGTTTCTTGTGTTTCCATAGTTATATCTCAACCATCATCTCTTTATCTGGCGGTCTGGTTTGAAATTTGTGTGTCTTTTTTTTTTTTTCAAAGCATTCAAGAGGAGAATGCAGCAAATATCCTCAAACAATTTCCAGTTTTAAGGACTCGATTTAAGAAACTAAAACCAAATATAGGAAGAGGAAGTACAAGAAAAGAAATTTCCTCAAAGGAAAAGGTACCAGAGGAGATTCCTGCTCCTGGGGAAATGACAACAACTTTGAGTGAAATCCTAATACTAGACACCTCATCAATGGAGAAGGTGCCAAATACAACTACTACTACTAAGGAATTGGACTCAGATTTCAAAGGAGGTGGGAGGAGTGACATTTCTCTCAAAGAGAGGATGCCGGAAATGACTGATGTCACTGTGGAAATGGAGACAGATGTGAAGTCAACTGGCAAAAATATTTCTTCAAGGGAGAAGATGCCAGAGTTGATTGATACCACTGAAGAGATTGACACAGATTTGGAAGAAACTAGAGAAGTATCCCCACAAGAAAATGGCCCAGAGAAGGTCAAACCTATAATTGAAATGAAGACAGATTTGAAAGAAATTGGAAGAGGGAGAACACCAGGGATGATTGATAGCACTGAAGAAAGTGAGACAGATTTAGAAGAAACTAAAGGAAGAGAAATCCCTGTATTGCCTCAGGCTCCAGAGGAGGGTAAAACTATAGGTGAAATGGAAATATATTCGAAAGGGATTATAGGAGAAAAGTCCTATAAAGAAGAGATATTAGTAGATGTCAGTGCCATAGGGGAGAGGGAGATGGATTTGAAAGAAACTGGAAAAACAGACATTTCCCTGGTGGAGACAGTGTCAGGAGAAATGATTGCCACTGAGGAAACCAAAGCAGATTTAAAAGAAACAGGTAGAGAAGTTTCTCTCTCCTGGGACAGAGTATCTGGAGATACTGATATTTCTGAGGGAATGGTGGCAGATTTGGAGAGACCTGGAAATGTAGACATTTGTCTAAGGGAAAATGAAGCAGAGGAATCTGGTACCTCCAGGCAAACTGAAACAAATACCATGCAGAGTGGTAGTGGAAACTGCAATCCTAGTCCTGCTCAGGATATGAAAGTAAGTGTTTTTCTGTTCTTTAAAGTTTTTGGAATACTTTTTTTTCAGAGGAAAATTACCAAAACAATTCCTTGATTATTGCCTTTAAGTCTTAACACTTAAAAATCTCTAAAAGTCTATAAAGTTTTTTCCAATCCTGAATTTTTATGCTTCAGCACTTTGAAGAACCTGAATATTCTTTATAAAAATCAAAAACCAAAATAAAATTTTAAAAATTTAGTAAGTGTGGGAAAGTTATTTATTTAGATAAAGGAATATAGGAAATTGGCCTGAATTTATACTAAGTTTAGTCTTTTCACCGTATCTTTCTATTTTTCTCTTGATTTTCTGCCTCACTTAACTATGTCCACTTTTAAAAGTTCCTTTTGTTGAAAAATTCCTACACTTTAAGTTCATACTCTAGTATTTTGATGACTTTTTCTCTAACTTTGTTTTGGGTAGTAATGACATTTCTGGTTTGGAATAATTGTACAATGCAACATAAAAGAAAGACACTCCTAAATTCTAATTTGTGCATTTGTATGTCAGTATTCATTTAAAAGTTAAAAACAAACTTGTAAGTTTTTAAAGGAATGTGTTTAGTAGGATTTGTGTGAAATGCATGACATGCTCATGGAGCTTCTATATCGTGGACCTATTGTGCTCTAGAACACGAGTAGTGAAGTAGTATTGGTGATGTATGCCTCTATAGAAGAGAAAGAAGATTCTGAAAAGGAAGCGTCAAGTCACTTAAGTCAACTGAAGACTTCTTCACAGAATTCTGTACTCTGTGAAGCAGAAGACCAGCTGGTGCAACCTCCACATGTTCCAGAGCAGCTTACAGATACTAATTTAAGGTACAAGTACACAAATAGGCTTTCAAAGAAAAAATAGGTGATCATATTTACATAACATACAGGATAGTGTTAGAGATTTTAAGTTATTTTTGGGAAGAGGATTTTCATTCTGATAATTGATCATGAGAATTACTAACAAATACAAAGTTGCATGTGGCATGCACTTATAAATCAATGTAGGTTTGACAGATTAGTATTTCCTTTTGCAAAAATGGTCTAGTTCTTGCACTCATACCTGCATTGCACCCATCACTCATCCTTTTTAGGAGCTCCTAAATAGTTTGATTTCATTTTCTTGTTCATAATTAGGATTATGCTGTGCCGGTGGCTCATGTCTTTAATTCCAGTTACTTAGGTGGCAGAGATAGGAGCATGGAGGTTCGAGACTAGCCCTGGCAAAAGTTAGCACAACCCTGTCTCATAAACAAGCTTGCTGTGTTTATACATGTCTAAAATCCCAGCTACCCAAGAGGCCATCAAAAGATACCCTGGGCAAGAGTATTTGAAAAACGAACTAAAAGCAAAGAGACTGGGAGCAGGGCTCAAGTGGTAGAGTGCTTGCCTAGCAAGTACAAGGTTTAAAAATTCAATCCCTAGTACCACCAAAAAGAAAAAAAACAAAACAAAAGGATTACATGCTTACTGCCTTTCTCTAAGGTTGTCCTAAGATTCCACTTCCACTGCCCTTTCAGTTCATTCTAAAGTTTAATAATCCTTGTTCCAAAAGCAAATCTCTTCCTCAAGAACAGAAGCCAGTTGAGGTTAAATCAGCACCTTTTGTGAGAAGTCGATTTAAAAGACCAAAACCAAACTTGGCAAGAGCAACTTTAAAGCGAGAGACTACAGGAGCAGGAAAACATGCGCCTGAGAAGAAATCAGAAGTGGATGAAGTGGAGGCCATTGTGATACAGCAGGGCAGTGAACAAACTAGCACTCTCTCTTCCCAGCATGTGAGTATTTAAGGCAGAGGTGTTCTTTTTTAGTTATTGTGTTTTACAAGTTCATATAATTTGTATCATGTGTGACATTGTTCTTTTGCATAATGTGCCGCATTGACCGGTCTTTTGTGAAAATCTTGCATGTCTGTTAGGACGGTATGGGCAGTGTGTAGCAGAATAGTATTTAGGAGGTCTGGGTGCAGATGAAGTTCTGGCTATGTCCACCTAACAAGTTTTTTCAGAGGAAAAATGGGAATGATAGTCCTTTATTTCATTCTGTTTTGAAGGTGAAATGAAAAATTAGAAGCTTGATGGGAACTAAAGTAGGTATTTTATTTATTTCATTCACTTGCTATGTTACAGATTGTGTGATACGACATCAGAAAGTTTGAAATGAAATGTTAATTCTTATAACTTGAATGTTTTAAATATATAAAGTACTTTTTAGAATGAAAAATTTTTTTTTCTTTTGGCAGCACTGGGGTTTGCACTCAGGGCCTCAGGCTTGCTAAGCAGGCCCTCTACCACTTGAGCTACTCTGCCAGCCGTAGAATGGAAATTCTTATTTGGCATCTTAATGTGTTTTATTGTTTTACTATGCTCAATATTTGTACTTACTCTCATAACATTATTTCTAAAAGGTGATCACTTTATTTGGAAAAATACATATGTATTCTAAAAAGTGAGAGTCCTTTATAATATCCCATCCCTAACTCTAAAGTAAATCATGTATCAGTTTTCAACACATGCACCTAGATTTTCACTATACTTATTTATAAAATAATAAATTATGCTGGTATTTGTTTTTAACCCAAAATGCCACCATTCCATGCCTTCTGATTTTTTTCCACTTAACACAGTATCATGAGTTTCTTTTTGGATCAATACAAAAAACATTGTCTGGTTTTTAATGGCTGTGTATTAGGCCAAGCATGGTAACATGTGTCTGTAGTCCCATCTTTTGAGACTGAAGTGGGAGAGCTGCAAGTTGGAGGCCAGTCTGAGCAACATAGGCAATATAGTGAGATCCTGCATTCCTTCACCCCCCCCTAAAAATAAAAGGGGCTATGCACTGTTACAGTGTCAAGAAATTAAAAGTTACTTAATCCCCTACTGATAGATTTGTCTTATTTCCAATGTTTTGTTTGTCTTTTCTTTCACTGGGATGAGGGGGACTTAAATTGCTCTAGCAAATATTCTGGCATAAACACAGTTTTTTTTTTTTTGTTTGTTTTGTTTTTGTTTGTGGTACTGGAGTTTGAACTCAGCACTTGCAAAACAGGTGTTCTATCACTTAAGCCACTCCTCCATTCCATTTTGCTCTGGTTATTTTGGAGATGGGGGTCTCTTGAACTATTTGCCTGGGCTGGCCTCAACCCACATCCTGGCCATCTCGCCTCCCACAATCCTTCCCATCCCTAGCCAGGATTACAGGTGTGAACCACTGTGCCTGACATTACTTGATTATTTTTAGGCGATGAATTTGTAGATGAAGAATTTTTTGGAAATTAGTTACTACCACATTGTTTTCTACAAATACTGTTTCAGTTTACTCTTAAATTAATGGTATATAACAGTTTTAATTTCTCTATACTTTTACCAACCCTAGATGAAATCTTTTTTTCTGTCCTCTAGGATGTGGGTTCCTTATTGATATCAAGAGAAAAAGAAAAATCAAATCATCAGGAGGAGGAAGCCGTGATACTACCATGTATACACAATGAAAAGGACCCTTCACCTTCACATTCTTATGAACCCAAGGGGGAGTTGCAGTTAACACAAAACCAGGAAAATGACTTAGTTGTTTCTGTGGGGTAAACAGTGATATTTCCTTGAAAATTTTAAATAAGACAGACTTTTAAATATTTCTTTATTCTTAAGAAATGTGTTAATGAATTTCAAAACTAGATAAAAAGTGCTTGGCTTATGTTAATTGATAGGAAATACCACCTAAGATAGAAGGTCAGGTTGAATTAAATACCTTTTAATGCTTGCTGACTTACCTTCATTTTTAGCTGTTTAAAATTTGTAGAAAGCAATGCATTAAAATATATGTGTATATATTCATTACTTTTTAAAAAATTGGTAAAATACATGTAACATAAAGTTTACCATTTTGATCATTTTTAGATGTACAGCCTGGTGGCATTAAATATATTCACATTGTGCATTCATCACCACCATCATCTCCACATTTTTTTTTGTACTGGAGTTTGAACTCAGGGCTTCATGTTTGTGAGGCAGGCATTCCTCCAGTTGAGCCAAGCCTCCATCCTTCCAGAACTTTTTTTATTGTCTCCAAACTGAAGCTCTGTACTCATGAAGCATTAACTCCCATTACCCTCTTTTTCCAGTCCCTGGAATCTACCATTCTACTTTCTGTCTCTATAAATTTGGCTATTCTAGGTACATCATAAAAGTTTATTACTATATGAAAATTAAAATATCCTTTTTTTATTGTATGCTGTTCTGGGGATCCAGAATCCAGTTTCTTATGAATGCTAGGCAAGCACTCTACTGCTCAAATAAATCCCTAGCCCTGAAATAACTTTTATACAGTATTTTTATAATCAGAAGTTCATTTTCCTTGAATGATAAAAAATATTTTTATAGACTATTAGATGAAATTCAAATGATGTATTTTTCAGTAGTTTTAAATTTTTTTAAATTTGCAATCAAGCTCCAACTCTTTCTCCTTGTTACCTTTTCTAGGACTCAAAAGATAAATACTTTCCAACAAGAAACAAAGGAAAGTGTCCAAACAGCTCTACCACTAAGGGGCCGACTCCAAAGACCGAGACCAAATGTACGAAGGGCTAGACAGCGGCAAATAACAGAGAAAGGTGAAGCTGAAGGCATAATTAATGAAGAACAAGTAATACTGCAAAAAGATGGAACTGACAAGAAATCTCTGACTCTGGTGAGTTACTATTATGTAACTGAGCCGAACCTTTTAATGTATATGATAGCCAAGACTTAGGTTGGAATACAGTTATCTTTTACTTATTTGATGAATACACTTACTATTTTGGATTTTTATTTTTTTAAGTGAAAAGAGGTTTTTTTCCCTCAAAGTAGAAACATTATTCATTCATTATTCATTGTGTGAAAAATTATATATATTTTTATATATGTATATATATTTTTTTGGGCAGTACTGGGCCAAAAAAATCTCAGGGCCTCAACACTTTGAACTCAGGGTCTTAACACTTGCTAGGCTTGCTAGGCATGTGCTGTGTGAAATGTTTAATCAATGTAAAATAACATAATAAATACCCCAAATGTGACCACCCTGAGATAACCTTTCTTTTTTTCTTTTTTGTTTTGGTGGCACTGGGGTTTGAAATCAGGACCTCACACTTGCTAGGCAGGCTCTCTGCCACTTGAGCCATTCCACCAGCCACTGAGATAACCTTTTGACATATCTTACTGAATCTATCTCCAAGCACAAATGTGTATATATGTAAGTCAAATAATGAGATCATGGTATACATGTTGTCCTATAACTTTCTGTTGTTCACTTAATACTGTAGTAAGTGGCTTTCTGTTGTCTTACAACTTCTTTTTTGGCGGGGTGTAGTGGGGTTTGATTTCAGGGCCTCATACTTGCTAGATAGGCACTACATGACTTGAACCATTTGTTTTTGTCTGCGACTGGCCTTAGACCTTAGTCCTCCTACCTACAGCTTCCCATTAGCTGACACCACATGTGTATGCCACTATGCCCAGCTTATTGATTAAGAAGGGGCATTGCTAACGTCCCTTGGCTGGGCTCAAGCTGTGGTTGTCTTTTTTTTTTTTCATTTTTCATTTATTATTCATATGTGCATACAAGGCTTGGTTCATTTCTCCCCCCTACTGTGGTTGTCTTGATCTTTGCCATCTTTGTCTGCTGAGTAGCTAGCTGGTATAGGTGTAAGCCAGAATGCCTGGTTTTGTTTGTTTTTCTTTTTTTTTTAAGTTAGTATCTTGCTATGTAACCCATACTAGCCTTGAGTTCTTGATCCTCCTGCCTTAGCCTCCTGAATGCTGGGATTATATCACCATACATGTCAATTTAACCATTTTCTTAATAGATCTTTTGATAGTTAAAAAAAAAAAAAGTCTTAAATAGCATAATGTTCAGTTAGAAATACCCATTTCAACTAGTTTTTTTTTTTACTGTCTTTTTCTGAGTATATCAAAGCAAAACCTATACACAAAGTAATTATAATCCTGATAAGAAATAAAATACTTAAAACAAATTACAAAACCCATTAAAATTTGTTTGTATGTGTGTGCTCGGGATCAAACCCAGAGCTTTCTGCATGCTCTACCGCTGTGCCCCTAGCCCAAACTCCTTTAATTTTTTATTTAAAGCCTTATGGAAACATGTTATGACTGCAGTAATCATTGCAACTTTCCCTCTGAACTAGGCAATCTTGTTTTGGCAGAGGAACATGAAAAATGGATACTCCAGTTTGAACTATAATTTTAAAAAACTGGGCTGCTGGAGATATTGCTCAATGGTAGAGCATATGGAAAGCTCTGAGTTCAATCCTCAGCAAGTGTGCGCGTGTGTGCACACACACACACACACAGACACACACACTACCCCTTTTAATGACTGAAATATTTGAGACAGTATGCTCTGTTGAAAAAAGATTATTAATATGGTTTTGTTTTTTAGTCCAATTCTCAAATTGAAAGTGAAATTGAAGTTGTATCCTCCAGAGTTTCAGAATGTAGAGTGGATGAAAATCAAAGTCATGTGGTTCCTGTAGAAAAACTCCCTGTTAACGCAGGAAATGCTTTAGATGAGAAAATGAGGTGAGTTTACTTTTAATGAGAAAACATAACAATTTTCAAGGATATAGTTTGTATGTTTTGCCTAATTGATTTTTATATAACTTCTCATCCTGAATATTTTTTTTAAAGTGTCAAATTTGGTTTCTCTTGTTTTTATTTATTATTTTGCTGTGCTGGGGATGGGCCCCAGGCCCATCCACATGCTTGACAAGTGCTCTACCAATGAGTCTTACCCCCAGTTCTCTAAGGCTGACCTTGAACTTGTGATCATCTTCCTTTAGCCACAGAGTAGCTGGTTTTATAGGTATGCACCACCATGCCAGACCTGAAAATTTACTAAAAAAATCAGGTAAGAATTACTTAGGAAACTAGAGTATTTAAAATCTTCTTCAGATTGAAAGCGACATGGTTGATGTTCTCTTAATTTGTGATTTATCTGAAAGTTTGCCAAGCATCTTTATTTGTGGTATTAAAACTAAGCTTAAATTTTTATAGTATACGAACATTCTTACTTTTTTTTTTTTTTTTGGTATCTGACTTATTTTGCTTTTTTTTTCTTTTATTACTCATATGTGCATACAAGGCTTAGGGTCATTTCTCCCCCCTGCCCCCACCCCCTCCCTTACCACCCACTCCACCCCCTCTCTCTCCCCCACCTCCCAATACCCAGCAGAAACTATTTTTCCCTTATTTCTAATTTTGTTGTAGAGAGAGTATAAGCAATAGGAAGGAACAAGGGTTTTTGCTGGTTGAGATAAGGATAGCTATACAGGGAGTTGACTCACATTGATTTCCTGTGCGTGGGTGTTACCTTCTAGGTTAATTCTTTTTGATCTAACCTTTTCTCTAGTTCCTGGTCCCCTTTTCCTATTGGCCTCAGTTGCTTTTAAGGTATCTGCTTTAGTTTCTCTGCATTAAGGGCAACAAATGCTAGCTAATTTTTCAGGTGTCTTACCTATCCTCACCCTTTCCTTGTGTGCTCTCGCTTTTATCATGTGCTCATAGTCCAATCCCATTGTTATGTTTGCCCTTGATCTAATGTCCACATATGAGGGAGAACATACGATTTTTGGTTTTTTGGGCCAGGCTAACCTCACTCAGAATGATGTTCTCCAATTCCATCCATTTACCAGCAAATGATAACATTTTGTTCTTCTTCATGGCTGCATAAAATTCCATTGTGTATAGATACCACATTTTCTTAATCCATTCGTCAGTGCTGGGGCATCTTGGCTGTTTCCATAACTTGGCTATTGTGATTAGTGCCGCAATAAACATGGATGTGCAGGTGCCTCTGGAGTAACCTGTGTCACAGTCTTTTGGGTATATCCCCAAGAGTGGTATTGCTGGATCAAATGGTAGATCCATGTCTAGCTTTTTAAGTAGCCTCCAAATTTTTTTCCAGAGTGGTTGTACTAGTCTACATTCCCACCAACAGTGTAAGAGGGTTCCTTTTTCCCCGCATCCTCGCCAACAGCTGTTGGTGGTAGTGTTGCTGATGATGGCTATTCTAACAGGGGTGAGGTGGAATCTTAGTGTGGTTTTAATTTGCATTTCCTTTATTGCTAGAGATGGTGAGTATTTTTTCATGTGTTTTTTGGCCATTTGAATTTCTTCTTTTGAGAAAGTTCTGTTTAGTTCACTTGCCCATTTCTTTATGATTCATTAGTTTTGGGAGAATTTAGTTTTTTAAGTTCCCTGTATATTCTGGTTATCAGTCCTTTGTCTGATGTATAGTTGGCAAATATTTTCTCCCACTCTGTGGGTGTTCTCTTCAGTTTAGAGACCATTTCTTTTGATGAACAGAAGCTTTTTAGCTTTATGAGGTCCCATTTATCTATGCTATCTCTTGTTGCTGTGCTGCTGGGGTTTCATTGAGAAAGTTCTTACCTATACCTACTAACTCCACATTCTTACATTTTTTGAATCTTTAGAAATTTATTCCGACTCACTACAATTTGTAAGTGGATAGTGCTATGCAGTTCTTATGGTACTTAGAGGTAATTATCTCCAACCAAATGGTAAGAACGACTCTTTCAAACGAAATGAGTTAGTAGGGTATAGAAATTGTCACATTAACCTTTTATTTATTACTTCTAATCTGCTTAACTATTGATATTAAAATAGGGTGTTGGACTGGTAGAGTGGCTCAAGTGCCTGCCTAAGCAAGCATGGGGTCCTGAGTTTAAAACCCAGTACTGCAAAAAAAAAAAAAAAACAACCCAAAACAATAAAAATGAAGATGTTTTCTCCCACCCCCCATTTCTCTCCCTCCCTCTAACCTCCTTCCCTCCCTTCCTTTCTCTCTCTCTTTCTCTTCTCTTGTTCTGACAGTGCTGGGGTTCAAACTCAGGAACTTGCATCTCCTATGTAAGTACTCTGTCATGTGCTTGGTTCATTTCTTTATTTTTAAAACCTGGGTGTATAAATAAAGTTATTGGTGTTAGAAATGTTTTTCACTGAGAGGGGCATGGTGTTGCATACCTATAATCCAGCACTTGGAGGATGGAGGCAGGAAGATCTCCAGTTGAAGGCTACACAATGAGACCCTGTCAAATAAATAAATAAACAAACAAACAAACAAACAAATAAATAAGTTTTTCTCTAAAAATGCATTAAAATTCACTTGTATTATGTGTGCTGTATTGGATTAGGTTGATGATTTGGACCCATATAGAATCAAAAATTCATTTCTGATCTTGATTCTAGAAAACACTTGACTCCAAGCATTAAAGATGAACCTGTTGCCAGGCACCCTTGGCTCATGTCTGTAATTATAGCTACTCATGAGGCAGAAATTGGGAGGATCAAGGCTCAAGACCTGCCTATGCAAATTGTTTGAGGGACCCTATCTCAAAAATGCTTAACACAGAAAGGGGTTTGTGGAATGGCTCAATGGTAGAATACTTGCCTAGCAAGTGTGAGGCCCAGAGTTCAAATCCCAGTATCACCATGAAAAAAAAAGATGAACTTGTTTACATATTTGTCTTTTTATAATTACTGATTATGGGCCGTTTTCTTATATAATATAATCCCCCTGGTCTTATTGAGAATTATAGAATTTGCCACTAAAAAGAATCTGTTCATTCCACAACATTTTGGTGTTCTCTATCTATGTCAGGCTCAGGCTTTGCTCTAAGTGCTCATAATACAGGACTGAACAAACAGAAACTCTTGTCATTGTGAAGGGGGACCAGACCATAAGCATTGTACGTCAGTTCAATAAGTGAGTAATGAATTAGAGAAGAATAAAGTGAGAAGGAGGAAGTACCATTAGAGAAAAGGGCTCAAAGAAGTGAAGGAGCAATTCAAGGGGATTCCCAGGGGAATAGTGAGGAGCAGTTCAGAAGCAGTAAGGCAAGAGTATGCCTCACACGTTTGAGGAACAGGCGAGAGGCTGGTGTGGAGTGGAGTGAAAGAGAGGATGAGGAGTACATAGATATATGAGTCAGTCTCTCTTAATGCTCTTACTCATTTATTCTTCCTTCCTCCCTTTCCCTTCCCTCCCTCCCTCCTTTCCTCCCTCCATTCCTCTCCCTCCCTCCCTTTTCTTTCCTCCTTTCCTTTTCTTTTCTCCCTCCTCTTTACTCCCTCCTTTTTCTTCTGTCCCTCCCTTTCCTTTCCTTCCTTCTCCTTCCTTCCTCCCTCCCTCCTTCCCTGCCTCCTTCTCTCCCTTCTTCCCTATTCAGGCAGTATTGGGGCTTAAAATCAGGGCCTCTCACTTGCTTGGCAGACATTCTACCTCTTGAACAATGTACCACCACAGTCCTTAATGTTCTTTTTTTATAATTGATTAAACAGACCTAGAGACCTGATTACCTAGAGATAAGATTTAAATGACTTAATCAGAGTAACATTGATAGTTTAGTTTTTAAACTTAGCTTTTTCAGGATTAATGTAGCCCATTCCTATAATTGTATAAAAGCAAGTGTTTTCTAAAAGAAGGTTTTCATGTTTCAGGTTGTCATATGATCAGATTTTTTTTGTATTTTTTTTTGCTTAGTACTGGAGTCTGAAGTCAAGGCCTTGTGCTTGCTAGGCAGGCACTCTGCCAATTGAGCCTGCCCTTTTTTGCTTGTTACTTTTCAGATACTATGTTTTTGCCCAGAGTGGGCCTTGAACTGTGATCCTGCTGTCTATGTCTCCTGCATACAGGAGGTGAACCATCATGCCTAGTGTATTTGTTCAGTTTGGGTCTTGGATACCTTTTTGTCTGGTCTGGCCTTGAACTGAGATTCTCCCAATCTTGGTTTTACTTAAGCTTTAATTATAATATAGTTTAGTAGCTTTTAATTAAGTATGACTTTTCTCCCCAAATACATTATTCTTTCCTGGAAGGAAAGAATACAACATTGTAATCTTACTAGAACTTTTTCGTTTTTGATGGGACTGGGGTTTGAACTTAGGGTTTGTGCTTGTAAAGTAGGTGCTGAGCCACTTGAGCCCACCTTCAATCCATTTGATTCTGGTTTTGGACATAGGAATCTCATGAACTGTTTGTCCAGCTTGGCCTCCTAAGTAGGTAGGATTATAGGTGTAAGCCACTGACACCCGACTTTTATTAGAATTTTCTGTGAACTTCCTTGGTGTTTCCATACCAGAAGCACTTAATAGGATTGGTGCATTTGGAAATATGCTAAGTACTTTTTTGTGTGTTATTTTATTTAGAAATATTTTAGGATTAAGTTTTTTTTTTTTTAATGGTGGTACTGGTGTTTAAACTCAGGGCTTCCCACCACATGAGCCACAGCTTCAGCACATTTTGCTCTGGTTATTTTGGAGGTGGGGTCTCATAAACTATTTGCCCAGGCTGGCTTCAGATTTCCATACTCCAAATCTCAGCCTCCCAAGTAGCTAGGATTATTGGCATGAGTCACCAGTGTCCAATTTAGGATTACTTTTTAGTACAGATATTTCAGAGAATTCATATATCCAGTTTTATTATCAGTTTTATTTTTTATTTATGTATTATTATCAGTTTTATTTTATTATTATCAGTTATATTAGTTTTTATCCCTAATTCAGGTTCTTGCCAGTTGTAAAACTGTTCCCAGGAACAAGTCATGTTGCCTTCAGAACTGTTGCTTACTGTTGAATATTGAAACCTTGTGTTTGTCTGATTTGGCAGATACATGGGTGTATCAAGAACCTTATAACATTGGCTTGCAATAAATCCTTTTCTATGAGCCTCCACTCATGTGATAGAACAGACTCTTGCTCTCAAGTCTGCTCTTGAGCCGGAACTAGGTGGTTATGACCATTGTGTTCGTGCTTTGGAGCCTAGTTGAAGGCATGTGTTTGATATTGCAACTAGGAAACTCATTTTCATCTGGCAATTTTGAGCTATCTAGTTCTTTCTTTGAAAATTACTTAGTGTAGCATCAAACTACAAACAATGAATGAAAGTAAAAAAAAAAGATTAATATTACTATTAATATTACTATGAACTATTTCCCTAGCTATACAGAAAGTAGAAGCTATAAAAGCTTTTATTTTCTTCTTTTCATATCAGCAGTGCCGGGTTTCATTTCATATCCTTGGGTTTATTACCAATTTACGTAGCCAAAATTGCCTAACAGTTACTACATCAACAAGAAGTTCTGATTTTTTTTTTCTTCAAAATGGTTTGTACTTCATTCTAGACATGAAAATAAACCATATGTTCCTAGTTCAGCACAATTGATAAGAAGGCAGTTCCAAAGGGCTAAGCCAGATTTGGGAAAAGGACTCGGTAAGAAAGAGGAGCCAGGTAGAGAAAAAGGCACAACAGACCAGAGTGAGGCACGCCAACTAGAAGAGAATTTGCTGCAGCAAGGTGATTCTGACACCCAGCTCCTTCTAAAAGTAAGTTTGGAACTAAGTTGTTCACAAGTTGTATTATGTCAGGATTGTGAAGGAGAGCATTATTAAAACACAGTTTTGGCTTTTGTACCCTAACTATTTTCATGAAAGTAGTTGAAATGATGAAATGACTTCGCATCATAAAAATTGAGAAAGTGATCATTTGTGTAAATGTGTAATGTTTAGGCCAAATTGCTAAACTAGATATGTTTTCCCTGTTAATATTAGCTGTTTCTTCTTAAATTCAAGGAAAAGGCTGAGATTCTGACCTCTCTGGAGGGTTCAGTAAGAAAAGATTGTGTAAATTCCAAAGAGGCTGATTTGACCAAAACAGATGCTCAATTAGAAGTTGTACCATCGGGAAGTGTTGGAGAGGAAATTGCAGGAGATAATTCTGTGTCTTCAGTGGTTGAAGAGCAGTATCTCAGTAAATTAACAAGGTAACATTTAACAAATAGAATAGGAAATAAAATTTTATTATTTATTATTAATATCAATGCCCTACCATAACTTACTGATAGAGCAAAAAGATGGCTTATAAAAAGGAGAGGTTATTATTATTTTTATTTACGAGTCTGTGTCTTTTGTATTTGTGATTTTTATTTACTGCAATTTACTTTTCTGATTTTGTTTGGAAGACTTTTTTTTCCCAGCTATAAAATTTTGGGTATTGAGTCTGTTACACATGAGCAGAAACTTGACCAGAGTAGTATGTATCACCTAAGTAGTTATAGCACTAATTCAAATGGGATTACCAACACAAACGAAGGATACCTACTTCCATCATTTTCAGAGGAAGTAGACAGGAACCTGAGCTCTAAAAAATCACCATTGTTCTGATGAATTTTCTGTGTTCCTTTTCTTTTAAACTGATGTGTTTGTCCAGTAAGATCAACCAGTATCATTTGTTGATCCCATTTTCTCTATTTGTTGGTCCCTTGTATTTTATTCTCTTTTCGTCTTATGATTTCTAGTTTTGTGTTTATTTCATCTCTACTCTCATATCATGTGAAAAAACAACCCAGAATTAAAAATTTACTTTGTAAAATTTGTAAGTAGACAACTAAGTGAATGAGAAACTAAGAAATAGGAAATTCCTTTCTTGTTTTCTTAGCATATGTTTTCTTTTTAATGGATAGAATTATGATTTCACAGTATCAGTTTGGTTTTCATTAAAATTATCCTGGTGCATATATGACCATAATTGTTATTTTGATTAAACATCCAGCCGGCCACAAGTGTTGAAAGGATCAAATTACTCTAAAATTGTTCCGGATCGAAGAACAACTACCTTTTCTGTCTCTGAGTGTGAGACAGACCATAGTGGAAAGAGAACACATAGGAAGATCAAACCAAATGTCACCAAAGGGCGCGGATCAAAGCGAATTCGAGGTAAGACTGCTAAGAAGGAACCTAGAGCTTCCAAGTCCATGCTGGTGACTCTGCGGGCTTCCCAGGAAGAGGATGAAGATGATGCTGAAGATTTTGAATCTGAGTATGAAGAAGAAACCTGTCATCTTGCCCCAGAAGAATTAAACAAAGCACCAGTGTTTGTACCTGTTGGTCTCAGATCCCCCGAACCTGTTTCTGCTCAGATTGAGGAAACAATGGAAGAGGTAGTTTGGTTTTTTTTGAATCCTTGTCACTTTATCTTTGTTTTGTTCCTCTTTTTTCTCTTAGTGGACCATTATTTTTTCATTCAGTGGTTACTAGGATTTGAAGAGTTCATTTTCTAAATATCCACTGCCATGTGCAGTTTGTTTGGGGCCTAGTGAGTAGCTTAAGGAATCAGTAGAAGTCAGCTTGAATGACCACCTGTGGTCACTCAGCCCCTGTGGACAGGCCTAGCAAAGGAATCAGTGTATCAATAATGTTAGAAATCCTCTTACATTTGTATCTGGAAACTTCTTAATCTACATTTTGATTGTTTTAAAAAATGCTTTAGCAGGTATTTGCAGGTGTCTCTCCTCCATTTTTCCCTCACACCTCTCCTACTCCCCTCTTCCTCTCTCTCTCTGAGACAGGGTTTCACCATAGAGCCCAGGCGGACCTTGTACTCTCAATCCTCCTGCCTCAATCTTTCTAGTGCTGGGATTACAGGCATGTACAACCATGCCCGTTTAACAGTTTTTTAAAAAAATTAATTTCTATTAATTTTTTATATTAGGTTCAGGCTAAAGTTCTGATTGGTATGGAACATATGCTTTTCTTTTTTGAATTCATTTTTTTTTTTTTCTTGGCTGTTGGTGGTATTGGGGTTGAACTCAGGGTCTTGTACTTACTAGCAGCTGCTCTACCACTCGAGCCATGCCTCCAGCCCTTTTTTTTAAAAAAATGATATTAAAATATACATAATGCGAAATATATCCTCTTAACCATTTTAAAATGTACAGTTCAGTGCTACTATCAACTCCATCTGTCCATAGAACTCTTCATATAAAACTGGAATTCTTTTTTTTTTTGGTACTGGGGCTTGAACTAAGGGCCCACCAGCCCTTTTTTGTGAAGGGTTTTTTGAGATTAGGGTCTTTCAAACTATTTTCCCAGGTTGGCTTAGAACTGTGATCTTCCTGATCTCTGCCTCCTAAGTAGCCAGGATTATAGACGTGAGCCACTGGTGTCCAGTTTGGAATTCTGTACCATTTAAACAATAAGTCTCCATTTTCCCCACACCTCTGCCTTTGACAACCACCATTCCAGTTTTTGTCTATGAATTTGACTCTCTTGGAACCCCTTGAGAATGGAATCATGCAGTATTTATTCTTTTTGTGGCTGCCTTATTTTACATAGCATACTGCTTTCAAGGTTTAAAAAGTTGTAATATCTATCATAATGACATTAATGTGTGTGAAATTTTGTTTATTCATTCGTCCAGCAGTGGACACTTGAGTTGTTTCCCCCTTTTGAATATTGCAAATAATACTACTGTATTCAAAGTAGAAATATCCTTTGAATCTCTACGTTCATTTGTTTTGGGTATATACTCAAGTAGAATTGTGGATTATATGGTAATTCTATATTGAATTGGGTTACTCTTTCTCCACATCTTCACCAACAACTGTTACTTGCTTTTCTTCACTTGCAGTGCTAGAGATTGAGCCCACAGCCTTGTATACGCCAAACAAATGCTCTACAACTGAGCCATAGTCTCAGTCTTACTATTTTTTAATACTAATATACTAGTAGCCATTCTAATGGGTGTGATGCAGACAAACATGCTTTGCTTTCTTACTCATTTTTCCCTGGGTCTAGTAGTCCAACTTTGAGCTTCGAAGTTTTCTGTTCTCCTCAAGCCTTAGTCACTCATCTGGCTTATAGAACAACATGTCTCAATCACTTTTCTATAAGAATTCATAATAGTTTCTGGGTCATTTGAACAAAATCAGGATTTAAAAAAGTTAAGATAGTAATAGTAATAATAAAAGGAACAGTAGGAAACAGAACAGTTCAAGTGATATTAAATCCATTAAGAAGTAATGGATGGCCTGAAGCTGTAAAGTCACCTTTATGAACAGAAAACAAAACCAAACTTTATTTTATTCACTGTTAATGATAACCAGCTAAGTGTTGTATGGTGACTTAGTAGAATTCTTAAATCTAACAAATGACACAAAGTGAGATTGTTTCTTGTAAATGAAAGTTCAAAGTAAAGATAACAAATGTAAGTTTCAGTCAACATCAAGAAAATACAGAATAAAAGTTAATTTTGTGGAAGGATGTCTGGTTAGTATTGCATGGGAGGTAATTTAGCTATTTTATATTTTTCTTTCTTTAGGTAAAGGTAAATTGCTAGTGAAAACTAGTATCAGAAAGGAAGTTCCAAAAGCCAGGTTTTAAGATATATTTCTGGATAATATGGAATATATTTTACAACAGTAGTAATTACAGTAATTGAAGAGGGAAAGCTTCAGTTTTATATTTCTTTTAGCAACATGATAAAACAAAAATTTTGTTAGAAAATTTTCCTTTAAGAAGTATTGAAATACAACGGAATGTATTTTAGACATAAAGGAATATAAAGTATTGATCCATGCTCCAACATGAATGAACCTCGAAAACATGCTAAGTAAGAAAAATCAGTCACAAAAGATCACATATATAATTCCATTTATATGAAGTATCCAAATTAGGGAAATCTGTAGAGATAGAAAGTAGATTAGTGGTTGCTTAGGGATTGGGAGATGATGGAGAAAGGTTAAGAGAGTGATACCCACTGGATATATTATTTCTTTTAGAGGTGAGGAAGATGTTTTAAAATTGAATATAATGGTTGCACATATGTGTAGATATTCCAGAAATACATTGAATTATATACTTTAACTGGGCAAATTGGGGCTTGGGATATAGCTCAGTGGTGGAGTTCTTGCCTAGCATGTGCAAGGCCTTGGGTTTGCACATGCTAGGTAACCTAACCCTTTAATCAGTCAGTTTTAAAAAGTGTGTGTGCATGTGTGAATTTATTTTATGTGAGTTACATCTCAGTATAGCTGGCAGATACAAAGCATTGAAACTGTGTGGTCCTAAAGAATCAATGTTTTTTAGTTATGTAGAATATCTTTCTCTACCCAATCCCACCTTTTGTGAAAGTATTTTATCTTCTTAAACCATTTCAAAATTTTAATGCATCCCATTGGATATTAGTAAAGATTTTTCTCTTATTTTTGCATCTGAGGAAACACATAGAATATACAAGTGTTACTATAATAACTATATTAAGAGAAGATTGCCTGACTTGTTTCTTTATAGGAGTTTTTACTGAATCATGTAATATTTGATACCCATCTTCCTGTTAGTGGCAGCCAGACTATACTGTTTATGTTCAGGAAGATAAATCAGTATCTTTCTAGTCCCCCTTTCTTGGACCCTTTGACTAGTAGGGCTGCTAAATGAAGAGTAAATGTGAATGAACCCATTGCCATGGGTATCAAGAATGATTTAGGCTTTGTGGTTGTGGGTGGGAATTGTTGCACTGGGGGTGATGGCATGACATCTTTTTAAGCACTTTATTTCATTATTACAATTTTGTAGTATTTATGACAGTATATAGTTAGTTGATTCCACGCATTTCTCTTAGTTCATTGAGGGCAGGAATCAAATCTGTCTTATTTGACATTATACCCCTATGCCCATATTCTTATAGTTTTCAGAAAGTGCTACTTAAAAGTTAACAGACAGAAGAAAGAAATTGAGGCAAAATGCGGAGAGTGAGAAATAAAATGGCACCCTTAGAAATTTTGGCTAATGGTCATAATAATAGTCACAAATCCTTCAAATATCTTAAAATATTTTTCTTTTGCCAAGTTGTTAATCAGTTTAAGAGTTACTATATTTCACTTTTTGAATTCTGTGTGAATGTAGATTAATTATTTTTTCATTTTGACATTGAATTTGACTTGAGTGGAAAATGAGATTTTTGTTTTGATGCTTATTGTATACCAAAAGGACATAATAAATTTTTATTTTGGCAGCTTGAAATAACCGTGAATGTTGCAGACGAAGGATGTGTAACTGTTGTTGAACATCAGCTTTTAAACACAGATATGACTCTTCAGGAAGTGAAGCAAGAACAAAATTTGAATGTACCGTCATTTGTAAGTATCCATTTTAATGGTTTTCTTTTCTTCTTTGTTTACTTTCAAGAGAGTAGAGTATTATTTTGATATTTTTAGGTTATAACCAGCTAATTTTTCTCATGTAGAGAGCTGTCAATATAAAGAAGAAAAACTTATATTTAACTTGGAAAGCTTTTTTTTTTTTTTTTTTTTTTTTGTGGTATTGGGGTTTGAACTCAAGCCTTCATGGTTGCTAAGTAGGTCCTCTACCACTTGAGCCATGCTCTCAAGCCCTGATTTTTGTCTTTGTAGGAGTAGAGCTCTTAATATTTCCTAGGCTTTCTCCATCAAAATCCTATTGTATTAAATATAAATTAATATTCTTCCATATTTAATATTTTGTTTTTGCAAGTGAATACTTGACATTACAACTTTTAAACCAACATCTTTCTTGAGGTATAGTTCACATACCACACAATTCACCCATTTAAAGTATAAGATTCTATAACTTTTTCTTTGGTATATTTATAGTTGTGCAAGCATTACCATGATTAATTTTAGAACATTCTAATCACCTCCAAAGGAAACCCCAGTCTGGACTTGGTGGAACATACCTATAATCCTAACACTTAGGAAGCCGAGACAGGAGGATTATGAGTTCAAAGCTGTCTTCTCACATTATTTTTTGGAGGGAGGGGCAGTATTAGGCACAAACTCAGGGCTTCATGCTTGCCAGACAGCTGCTGTACTGATTGAACCATGTCTTCAGCTCACTTCTCACATTCTTGATGGTTTCCTTTAAAGCACAAAAGTTTAAAAAAAATTTTTTTTTGGTTGAACCGGGGTTTGAACTTAGGGCTTCATGTTTGTAAAGCAGGTACTCTGCGGCTGAGCCATGCTTCCAGTTCACTTTGCTCTGGTTATTTTGGAGATGGGGTATGGAGAACTATTTGCCCTGGCTGGCTTTGAGCCACGATCTTCCAGATATCAGCCTCCCAAGTAGCTAGGATTACAGGTGTGAGACACTGGTGCCTGGCGAGTTTTAAATGTTGATAAAGGCCCAGTTATTTATTCTTTTGTTGCTTGTGCTTTTGGTGTCCTATTAAGAATCTTTTGTTAAATCTGATATCCTAAAGATTTACCCTTATTTTTCTTCTATGGTTTTTCTGGGTTTCGCTGTAATGTTTAAGACTTTGATCTTTTTTTTTTTTTTTTGAGCTGGTGTCTCACTATATTTTCCATGTTGTCCTTGAAATTGTTGTATAGCCCAGAGTGGCCTCCAAACTTGAGATCCTTCTGCTTGCAACTTGAATTAATCTTTGTCATCTGCAAAATATAGTTTTACCTTTTTTTTTTTATATTAGTTTTCTGGGACAGCTGTAGCAAAGCACCACAAACTGCATGGCTTAAAGTCACAAAAGTTTTTTCTCTCAAACTTCTGGAGTCTGAAGTCCAAAATCAAGGTGTTAGCCAGTCTGGAGGCTCTGAAGTTATCTTACTCCTTTTTTTCTATCTTCAGATGTTTGCTGGCATTTCTTTTTCATTTCTTGATTTGAGGCAATATAATTCCATCCTCTGCCTGAATTGCCACATAGCATTCTTTTTTTTTTTTTGGCAGCACTGGGGCTTGCACTCAGAGCCTCACGCTTGGTAGGCAGGCATTCTCTGCCACTTGAGCCACTCTGCCAGCCCTGTTTTGTGTTGTATATATTTGAGATACTTGTGAACTTTTTGCCCAGGCTGGCTTTGAACTGCAGTCTTCCTGATCGCTGCCTCCTGAGTAGCTAGGATTATAGGCATGAGCCACTGGCACCTGGCATTCTTCCTATGTATGTGTCTCTGTCTTTTCTTCTTGTAAGGACACCAGTTATACTAGAGTAGGGCCAACCCTGGTCCAGTATTACATCTTGACTTGATTACATTTAGAAAGATCTTATTCTCAGTTAAAGTACATTTACAATATTGGGGATTAGGATTTCAACATATTTTTGTGGCGATTCAATTCAACCTACTGTGCCTTCCATACTGAATACCTTTTATTTCTTTTGTTGCATTTTGGCCTGGTTGGAACAATGTTTGAGAACAGTGTTCAAAACTAGTGTTTCCCAGAAGTGGTAAGAGGGGCATTCTTGACTTGGTCCTGTTCTTAGGACCAGTCTTTCTCCTTTAAGCATGATTTTGGCTATGAGTTTTTCCTATATGTTCCTTGTCAGGTTGAGAAAATTCCTTCCTATTCCTAGTTCGTGTCTGTTTTATCATGAAAGGATATGGAATTTGTCCTTTTTTTTTTGCATTGATTGAGATGATTATGGGAATTTTTTTTGTTTTGTTTTGATCGTCCTGATACATTGATACATTGTATTACATTGATTTTTTGGATGATAAAGCAATCTTGCTTCCCTGGAACAAACTGTATTGTGTTACGATGTGTGATATTTATATATTTTTTGGACACAGTTTTATAGTATCTTATTGAAAGTGTCCATATTCATAATAGAAACTGGCCAGCCCCTGAAGACTTGCTCCTGGAGAGGAAAGCTCTATAGTTCAAACCTTGGGAAAAGAGGGCTCTTTTTCTTGGCTGTAGTATTCTGAGGTGGAACCTCTAGCGCTCTGAACTGGGAGGAAAGAGGGAATGAGCAGTTGTGGTTCACACAAATACTTGTCTTAATTACCTAATTTTCATAGTTTTTCTTAAATAGTTTTTTTTTCATTTGACTTTTGTGCTTAGGACCTTTTCAGGCTTTAAATGTTTTGTTTTTAAAATCATTTTCACCAATCTCACTGGAGAACAGGTTAGTAGAGCTTCTCATGCTGTCTTTCTGTACATTGATCCTCTGACTTCATTTTTTAAAATTCATTTGAAGACTGAGAGCAGTAGCTCAAGCCTATAGTCCTTACATCATTTGCATCCTCGTTCAAGGCCTGCTTAGGCAAAATGTTTGCAAGATCCCTCTCAAGCAGTGACTGAGTGTACTCCATCATCCCAGTTACACAGGGAATCACAATAAAATGAGACCCTGTGTCAAAACTAACCAACACAGAAAGAGCTGGCAGAATGGCTCAAGTGGTATATCACTTGTACAGCAAGTTTAAGGCCCCAAGTTAAACCCCAGTAAGGGGTATGGGGTACGGGGTGGGGGGAGAATAATTCCTTTCAGTTTTACACCACCTAGTAGTATAAAAAAATTTGTTGATACTCTTCACACTTTGGTTTCCATTTTGTAAAAGTTGGTAGCAGATTTGATTATAGTTGAAGGATTATGAAGTGAAGAAGCAAGAATGGTTACATATACATGGCAATATGTACATCCAAAATATCTATTTAAGAAAAAGGGACAGTTGGGAGTAAGATAAAACAATATGCCCCAGCACTGACGAATGGATTAAGAAAATGTGGTATCTATACACAATGGAATTTTATGCAGCCATGAAGAAGAATGAAATGTTATCATTCGCTGGTAAATGGATGGAATTGGAGAACATCATTCTGAGTGAGGTTAGCCTGGCCCAAAAGACCAAAAATCGTATGTTCTCCCTCATATGTGGACATTAGATCAAGGGCAAACACAACAAGGGGATTGGACTATGAGCACATGATAAAAGCGAGAGCACACAAGGAAGGGGTGAGGATAGGTAAGACACCTAAAAAACTAGCTAGCATTTGTTGCCCTCAACGCAGAGAAACTAAAACAGATACCTTAAAGCAACTGAGGCCAATAGGAAAAGGGGACCAGGAACTAGAGAAAAGGTTAGATCAAAAAGAATTAACCTAGAAGGTAACACCCACGCACAGCATAGGAAATCAATGTGAGTCAATGCCCTGTATAGCTATCCTTATCTCAACCATCAAAAACCCTTGTTCCTTCCTATTATTGCTTATACTCTCTCTACAACAAAATTAGAAATAAGGGCAAAATAGTTTCTGCTGGGTATTGGGGGGGGTGGAGAGGGAGGGGGCGGAGTGGGTGGTAAGGGAGGGGTTGGGAGCAGGGGGGAGAAATGAACCAAGCCTTGTATGCACATATGAATAATAAAAGAAAAATGAAAAAAAAAAGATAAAACAATATGGCTATTAAGTTATTTCTGTTCTTATTTGTGAAATTTTTTGAAGAATCCTAAATTAAAAAAATTATATTGCTATAAAATTCTATAAATATCTTTAAAAATACAGAATGTATGTTTTGGGGAAATGATTTTACTTATTTTTTCCTCTTTTAGGGAATGACCTTAGGTGAACAGACCCAAGATGAACCAGGTAATTGTTAACAAGGAAGCTGCTAAATCTACTTGGTTAGCACTAGCACAGACACCCACCAGTGGTGATAGGTAAATGAGGTCGTTTGCTGGAGAGGTGACCAGAAAGATACAGCTGTTGGATATGTTATTTTTGTGAGAAACTTAGATTCTTGGGATAAAACTTTAGAAGGTTATTGAAGAGTTACATGTTTAATAAAGAAGTATTGAGAGTTCCTGTGGATCTGCACAGATGAGAACATTTGTTTTGAAGGATTATTATTATTATCTTTATGTTTTAGCAAGGATTTATTTTGGTATAACAGGATAAAGTATAGACAAGGCGGGGTGAGAGAGAAAAAGAAACATAATGGAAACAAAAACTCTAGAAGGATTATTTAAAGGAGGTAGTGTGTCTAAAGTAAGTGAAAGCCAACAACTAATGATTTTTTAAAAAATCATATATAGCCTGAACAGAACACCACACTAATAAAGGAATAGTGGTACAGAGGATGTTAAAACATATTGCTAGAAGATAAACACCTGAGTTCACAATCTTTTTTAATTAAACAGATTTCCAGATTCATTCTTCCATTTTAATGTTGGTATGCTTCCTTAAGGTCCCAGTGACGGAAGCACTGAAGCTGCTATAACCTTACTTACAATGGGAGAGATAGTATTGCAGTCAGAGATCAGTGCTGAGCATGGGGAAGGTAAGAGTGCAAGATAAGCCCTACCAAAAGGAAAAAAACCTAAAATCTTAACTGTTACAGATTTATACCCATATTTTACATCTGAAATTGTCATCGTGTTGTTTTTCCATAAGAGTTAACATTTGTGTATTTATCCATCCACTATTTAGCATCTTTAGGTATAGTGGCAATCATTTTGATAGTGTACTTGGTTTTTTATGAAAAAATTGCATTCATGGAATAGTTAATCCGGTATCTACTGGATTAACCTTTACCTGATCATCATAAACTTCACTGGTTGCTTGAGCTCATTGGTCACTTCATATGTTTCTTTAGTGAAGGAGTTGCTGCTTGAGATGGTCTTTCCAATACATGACATGAATGGGTAATGGCAGTCCCTTAGATAATTGAGTTTAAACTATTCCCAGGGCTTGGAAGGAGCCAAAAGATACACCAATCTTGATTTTTACTGTATTAGGCTGTTCATTATTTTTAAGTACATTAAGTGAATAATTATGCACATTGTATTCCTGGTAATTATTTTGACTGGCCATGACTGCCTTACCATTCATTTTAGTTGTTAAACTTTTAGCTCATTTCCTGGTAAACTGTCCTGTTACCAGTAAAGTTTCTGATTTGTGTTCCACAGAGAGCTTTCTTAGTGGTAGTGGAGCCTGACAGATCTCTAGGATGTAAAATACAAGTTTTAAAAATGAATAAATGAGGCCAGCCCTACTTTGAAATTTGTCTGGGGTTATGTGGTTGTTGAAAATAACAAAAGGACTAATTTTTATCTAAAATAGCATAAAATACCAGTCATAAACATTATTAAATTCATTACAGATCAGATCTCTAACATGAAATATGAAGTCATGAGTTTAACTTAGGAGTCACAGAGAGCAAAGTTTAGTTGAGTAATAATGTAGAATTTGACAATTATTGAATGTTGAAGAATTCATTTTATTTGGATATCTGTTTATATTGAGTCAATTTTAATTTCCTGTTTTCTTCTGCAGTAGGTGTATGTGTTTTTCCTGATGTTCATTCGAAGGATGAAAGTCATATGCGTTTTAGCCCAGATAATGTAAATCATAAAATTAATCATGAATATCAGGAACTTTCTTCATGTGTCATTAGTACATCTCCTGCATCATTTGAAGAAAACAAGATTGTGTCGGAGGAACAAAGTACTGAAGAAGAAGTTGGTTTAATGGAGGAAGTAAAGGAAAACTCTACATCAACCAGGTTTATTTTAGCGTTCAATTAATAAATATAATTAAACCCACCATCAGTTTAATTAATAGCTTTGAGTAATTCTTGGTATAAATTTAAAGTAGGCAATGTTAATTTCTGATTTAGACTTTAATGGTTTAGTGGTTTGCATATTAAAATTATAGTAGTATGTATTATATTAATGAAGCATTAATGAAGTAGATTTATGCAAATATCTGTTTTACAAATGTGGTTGAGGTTTTCAACTCAATACCTTTAGTAAATTTACTACTTTGTAAATGTAGCATTAAGAAATGTGTTGTGGTGTATATCTGTTATTCCAGCATGTGAGATGCCGAGGCAGAAAAATCCAGAGTCTGAAGTGATCAGGGACTACTTAGGGAAATTCTTTCAACAAAACAAAAACCAAAGAACAAAAAAAGCACTTACATATAAGAAAAATGGAGCATGAGCTGCTGCAGTGCTAGACAGAATGCATTACTGTGAGAGAACAAGGGGATGCTTAACACAACTGGTAAATTTCTCTTACTTTTTTACACCCAGGAATGCAGCTTCCAAAGTGACCAATAATTTAAGAATGAGAAGTCGATTTAAGCCTGAGCCGAATCTTGAGATATTAGGGACCAATAGGTTTGATGCTTATCAAGAAGGTCCAGATGGGAAAGAAGTGGAAATTCAAGGAGGTAAATTTTATTTTCCTTTGAGGAGTTACAAAATTATATTGGCACAAGAAGTTGCATTAGCACTCACAGGGATATTCAGTGGTTAATTATTTTAACATTCTGTAATATTTCAAATGTACAGAAAGTAAGATGAACTATAAAATAAATGTTCATAAATCCCCAAACTATGATAGCCATAGTCATTGGTATCTCTTTGCTTGCTCAGTTTGTTGTGTGTATGTGTATCAAATAGTTAAGCAAACATTCCTTGACAGGGCATGTGTGAGGTCTGAGTGTGATGTTCACACCTTTAATCCCAGTTTAGTAACTAAACTAAACTGAAACTAACTGGGCATGGTGGTGCATCCAGATCCTTGGGAAGCGGATGTCCAAGGCTGGTCTGGGCAAAAGCTACAGACCTATCTGCAAAACAAACTAAAAGCAAAAGCGTTATGACTCAAGTGGTAGAGTGCTTTTCTAGCAAGATCGAGACACTTGAGTTCAATCCCCATTACTTCCAAGAAAGAAAGGTATGCATGTGGCAAAAAAGAAGACAGTGGTGGGGTGCCAGTGGCTCAGGCCTGTGGTCCTAGCTAGTAAGAAGCCAGAGATCAGGAGGATTGAGGTTCAAAGCCATCCCCAGCCAAATAGTTTTCAATACCCTATCTTGAAAATACTCAACATGAAAAAGGGCTGACGAGTGGCTTAAGTGGTAAAGTGCCTGCCTAACAAGAGTGAGACCCTGAGTTCAAAATAAAACAAAACTGCAAAACAAAAACAAGATAGTGCCCCAAAGGCATGAAATTAAGAAACAAAAATTCCTTCTTTTCTTGAGTCCTAGTCTCCTAATAAACTGCTATTAATAGTCTTATTGTAGTCTTCCAGAAATACTTTATTTATTTTTAGTGAAAATGATGGTATGTTTATTAGGAAAGAAGTACATTTTCAATAGTCTGAAAACAGGCCACTGCTTTCTAGAGAGAAGACAAGTAAAACCTTCTTTGTTTATTTCTTTTTTTCCCTCCTTCTCTACCCATCTCAGAAATGTTCAAGACATACATAATGTAAATGGTGTATCTATTTCTCTCTCTCTCTCTCTCTCTCTCTCTCTCTCTCTCCTCGTATATATATATGTATATACACATTCATATATATAAACTTAAATATAGAATGTATGTATATTTATAATGTATATTTCTTTTAGAACAAAAATAATATTCATATCATATTGTATACTCTGCCAAACACTTTTAAAATAAAATATATTGTATTCTTAAAAAGTGTAAAGAGAGTAGATGTTTATGTGTTTTCATTATAAAAGGGATATATGAGGTAATGTATTTGTTAACTAGATTTCATTCCACAGTGTATATATTCTTTAAAATGTGTACACAATAAAAACATACAATGCTATGTTAATTAAAAAAAATTTTTAGAGCTAGGGATGGTGGTACATACCTATAATCCCAGCACTCTAGAGGTGGAGGCAGGAAATTTTGAGGTTGAGGCCATCCTGGGCCAGTTAGTGAGCTCCTGTCTATACAAAATTTTTTAATAATAGTTTTATTGAGTTATAATCTACATACCATAAGCTTACCCATTTAAAGTGTACAGTTCAGTGGTGGTTAGTGTTTGCACTAGATCATCGTGTAATCATTATCATTAGTAGTTGCTCTTCAGTTCTCCCCATCCTAAGCAACCACTAGTCTACATTCTGTCTGTATAGATTGCCTATTTAGGACATTTCATTTATTTATTTTTATTTTATTGCTTTTACATTTACTCACATGTATATACATTGTTTGGGGTGTCACCCTCCTTTTCCAGGCAGTTCCTATTCCACCCTCGTCTCTGATTTTGTTGAAGAGAAAACATAAGTGATAATAAAAAAGACATAGCATTTTTGCTAGTTTAGAAAAAGATAGCTATACAGAGATTCCTAGCATTGCTTCCATGCACATGTGTACTACAACCCACATTGGTTCATCTCTACCAGACCTCTTCACTACCTCCTAATACCCTCCCCATAGTGGCCTCTGCCAGTTTAGGATTACTTTATTCGCTCCTATACACTGAGTACATCAACCACATTCAAGTTTTAGGTTCTGTTACTGTCCGTATTCCTCCCGTGCGCGTTCTCCCCTTAGTGTGTGACTCCATGCCCAATAATATCTGCATTTGTTTAGGTCTATAGGTCTGTAATCTGCTTATGAGGGAGAACATGTGATTTTTGGCCTTCTGAGCCTGGGTAACTTCGCTTAAGATAATGTTCTCTAGTTCTACCCAAGTATTTGCAAATGACAAAATTTCATTCTTTGTGGCTGAATAAAATTCCATTGTGTATAAGTACCACATTTTCTTAGTCCATTCTTCGGTAATGGGGCAACCTGGCTGTTTCCAAAGCTTGGCTATTGTGAATAGTGCTGCAAGAAACATGGGTGTTCAGGTGCCTTTGTAATAACCTGAGTCTCATTACTTCAGGTATATCCCTAGGAGTGGCATTGTTGGATCATATGGCAGATCTTTGTTTAGTTTTTTAAGAAGCCTCCATATTGTTTTCCATAGTGGTTGTACTAGCTTACATTCCCACCAGCAGTGTGTAATGGTTCCTTTTTCCCTGCATCCTTGCCAACATTTGTTGGTGGTGGTATTCTTGATTGTAGCTATTCTAACAGGAGTGCGGTGGAATCTTAGTGTGGTTTTGATTTGCATTTCCTTCATGGCCAGGGGTGGTGAACGTCTTTTCATGTGTTTTTTGGCTGTTTGGACTTCTTCCTTTGAAAAATTCTGTTTAGTTCAGTTGCCCACTTCTTTATTGGTTCATTGACTTTTGGGGAGTTTAGTTTTTTTGAGCTCTCTGTATATTCTCGTTATCAGTCCCTTGTCTGATACATAGCTAGCAAAGATTTTATCGCACTCTGTGGATGGTGTCTTCAATAGAGAGACCATCTCTTTTGTTGTGGAGAAGCTGTTTAATTTCATGTAGTCTCATTTGTCCATCCTTTCTCTTAGTTGCTGGGCTGCTTGAGTTCTACTGAGGAAGTCCTTGCCTATACCTATTGCTTCCAGAGTATTCCCTGCTCTTTGCTGTGCTAACTGCAACGTTTTGGGTTTGATATTAAGGTCCTTAATCCACTTTGAGTTGACACTAGTACAAGGTGACAGGCATGGATCTAGTTTCAGTTTTCTGCATGCAGAAAACCATTTGTCCCAGCATCATCTGTGGAATAGGCTGTCTTTTCTCCATCGTATGTTTTTGGTGCCTTTGTCAAAAATAAAGTAGGCATAGCAGTGTGGATTCATATCAGGTTCTTTATTCTATTCCACTGGTCTTCATATCTGTTTTTGTGCCAGTACCATGCTGTTTTTATTGCTATGGCTCTGTAGATAGTTTGAAGTCAGATATTGTGATACCTCCAGCATTGCTCTTTTTGCTGAGTATTGCCTTGGCTATTCGCAGTCTTTGTGTTTCTGAACGAACTTTAGGGTAGATTTTTCAGTCTCAGTAATGAATGTCATTGGGATTTTGATGGGAATTGCGTTGAACATGTAGACTGCTGTTGGTAGGATAGCCATTTTAACTGTGTTGATTCTGCCAATCCATGAGCACGGGAGATCTTTCCACCATCTATAGTCTTCCTCAGTCTCTTTCTTCAGTGGTTTGCAGTTGTCCTTGTAGTGGTCATTTACATTCTTTGTTAAGTTTATTCCTAGGTATTTGATTTTTTTTTTAGGCTATTGTAAATGGAATTGTTTTCCTATATTCCTTCTTATTTTGTTCATTGTTGGTGTATAGAAAGGCTAGTGACTTTTTAAAGTTGATTTTGTATCCTTCTGCATTGCTGAAGCTGTTTAAGGTGTTTAGGAATTTTTGGGTGGAGTTTTTTGGGTCTTTGAGGTATAGGATCATCAGACATTTCACTTAAATAGAATCACACAATATGTGGTCGAATCTAGCAACTTGCTGTTTTCAGGGTTAATCTATATGGTAGCATATATGAAATATTTCATCTCTTTTTATTGCCAGTTGATATTTCATTGTATATATATATACATATATATATATGTATATACACACACACACACACACACACATATGCATACTACATTTTGTTTATCCACTGAAGAGTTGATGGACATTTGGGATGTTTTTATCTTTCTGCTATAGTGTATATACTTTCTTTCTTTTTTTTTTTTTTTGGTGGTACTTGGGTTTAAACTCAAGGCTTTAAGTTTGCTAGGCAAGTACTCTTATCACTTGAGCCACTCAGATGGCCCTTTTTGAGTTGGTTAGTTTCGAGATAGGATCTTGCTTTATGCCTAGGCTGGCTGGGATCCTCCTATTCATGCTTCCTGGGTAGCTGGGAGACAGGTGTGCACCACTTTGTCTAGCCATTGGTTGAGATGGGGTCTCTTGGACATTTTTGTCTGGTCTGGCCTCATACTGGGATCCTGAATAGCTAGGATTCTAGACTTTAACCACCATGCTCAGCCTTCAAGTATACATTTTAGGTGGATGTAGGTTTCTCTTGGGTTTATATTCATAAATGGAATTACTAGGACATACAGTAATTCTGTGTGTAACCTTTCCCTGACTGGTACTAAGGATTGAAGCCGGGCCTTCATACTTGCTGCACATGCTGTCTGCCACTGAGCTACACCCACAGTCCCTACTGTTGAATCCTCTGAGGAACTGTTAAGCTGTTTTGTGGAATAGTGACATTTACATATTTATCATTTTTATGTTTTTATTAATAAGTTAAAGTAAATTTAAAGAAAAAAGTGACGCCATTTTATATCATTTTATATTTTCACCAGCTTCTATGAGAATTTTAGTTTCTCTGCATCCTCCCAGATTGCTACCCCCACCCCCACCCTTTTTTTTGGTGGTGCTGGGGATTGAATACAGGGCTTCATGTCTGCTAAGCAAACACTCTGTCACTATGCTACATCCCAGGCTCTCCCACATACTTTTTTTCCATCTTTTTGATCACAGCTATCTTGGTGTGAGGTGGTATTTCATTGAAGTTCTGTTTTATGTTTTACTGATGGCTGATGATGTTATATCTTTTTGTTTGTTTCTTTGTGGTGCTGGGATTAAGCCCAGGGTCTTATACATGCTAGGCAAGTGTTCTACCACTGAACCACACCTCCAACTTTAATGTTCTGTATCTTTTCATTTGCTTATGTATCTTGAAAACTGTCAAGCATGTACTTTTAAAAAAAAATTGTGTTGCCTTTTTATTGAATTCATGGGAGTTATAGTTTTGTGGTAGAGTGTGTGCTTAGTATGAGAGAAGATCCTGGGTTCAACCCTCAACACCAAAGAAAACCCCAAAACATTCTTTTTTAATATTTTTAAAGCTTAATACACTAAAAAAAAACCTTTCCAATATGATTATATAGAACCCTATTTCATTTTCTTAAAAAATCGCCTCATTGTAGGATTGATGGAGTGGCTCAAGTGGCAGAGTGCCTGCCTAGCAATACTGAGGTCTGAGTTCCAACCCCAGGGCTGTCAAAGAAAAAAAAAAAAAAGCCTCACTATATTATGATATGTATATATTAACGCCTAGTTCCATTCTCTTGCACATCCCCTTGCCAAAGCTGTAATGCCTTAGAGTGATAGTAGTAGGACCAGGAAAACCAGTGCAGGCTGCAGACTGCCTGGGTTATGTTGTGCCCATGCCTGACAGATGTGAATATGTGCAGTCATTTTTTTCCCTTTTTCAAGTTCTGAATTTTTAGAATTTTCTTTCAGTCAGAAATGCCTGTGGTGAGTGTGCATGTGCAGTTAGTTAACTTGTTGTTGTGCTGATTTTGGCAGTATCCAAAAGCGTTTTCAGTCTGCAGGCCTCAAATTGCTTCCTAGATCACTATTATTATTATTTTTTTGGTGATATTGAGATTTGAACTCAAGACCTTGGACTTAGTAGGCAAATGCTTTACCACTTGAACCACACTCCCAGCAAATTGCTTCTTTTTTGTAGAAGTATTTTCCTTCCCCTTTGTGGCATTGTTATTTGCCATAAATAATGCTCCTCCAAAACCTCTTCTAAGGTGGAACTAGCCAGCACTTACAAATAAACCTTGGCTTTTTTCTTTTTTTTTGGTGAGTCTGGGGTTTGAACTCAGGGGTTCATACTTGCTAAGCAGGCACTTTATCACTTGAGCCACATCTCCAGTCCATTATGCTCTGGTTTTTTTTTTTTTTTTGAAGGTCAGATCTCAAGAGCTAATTGCCAGGGCTGGCCTTGAACTATGATCTTCCCTATCACAGCCAGCCAAGTAGCTAGGATTATAGGTATGAGCCACTGCCATAAAGCTCTGAGTGACTTTTTAGAAACAATGCTATTTTAAATTATGGTACTATTTCACTATTTCCACAGAGTGGGAATACAATACTCAGGAGTAGTAAAACTTAGGCAGTGCAGGATTTGTTAATCATTTGCTTTACATTCAGAAATTGCTTGGCAAGAGCCATTCTTTTGCTATGTGAATAAACTGATACTTGGATTAAGAGAGGTTTGGAGGAGTCCCACATAGTGACTTGTCTTTTAAGAGAGAATATGTTTCTACTGCAGTTATTTTAGCTATGCTATTTTGAACTATATCTAATATGTGTTTTTATTTAAGAAACTGAGAAAGATGCTTCCAAAGCAACAGAATTGGAAGATAAAAACCTTTGGCCAGTCACAACAGCAGAGAGTAAGGAGCAGAACCAGTTGGCGTGTGTACATGATATCAGAGGGACCAGTATTTCACAAGAAGCAAACCTAACTGAAAGGTAAAACAGGGAAAAGCTTTTGGGATTCAGTTTTTATTCTGTTTCAGCTTTTGCCATAGGCTTTAGCAGTGAGAATTTGATTTAAAAGCAGAGTTTTGTTGCATTAAATATATTTTAATAGATCAAAAACCATTAAATTAATTGATGTCTGATGTACCTAGCTCTAAGAATAATTCTATGGTTGGGTGTCTAATTTCAAATAATGTACTAAAACTGTCTTTCAGAAATGAAGATCAAGAAGAGAGATGTCAAGGGGTTCAGATATTGTCGGTTGTTCCAATTGTTTCTTCTCAGGCAGGGCCCCACGTACTTGGTTCGAATTGGGGTCTTGGTGAAAGTTCTCTTGATGAGCCCCTGAGAAAGGACTGTAAAGGAGATAGTGTGCTCACGCTTCATATGTCAGAGGTAAAAGAATGTGGATTGTAATGAAGGGTAGCAGGTGTTGTTCTCACCATTTAAAAATAAAAATTAAAGTAGAATTTACATACAGTAAACTTCACTCTTTCTAGTTTTAACAAGTTTTTACAAATATATAGATTCTTGTACCCCATCCATAAATAGTTCAACACTCCAGTAATTCCCTGGTGTCCTATGATGGTCTCCTCTCTTCCTTGTACTGGCTGTTTGTGATCAGGATCCATTTTCCCTGTTGGCAAGAATGCATTGTGAGCCAGATATGTGCAGATATGTACAATCTTAACTACTTGGGTGGCTGATGTGGGAGAATCACTGGAACCTAGAAATTTGAGGCCACCCTGGGCAGTACAATGACACCCTGTCTCAAAAAGCGGCCGGGGCTGGGGCGGGGGAACAAAAATAACAACGATAACAAAAGAATGTTTTGTGAGTTGCTTTTGGTACTGAGGCTTGAATTCAGGTCTTTGCACTTACTAGGCAGGAGCTGGACCACTTGAGCCACATCTCTAGCCCCTTGTAATAGAATTTTAACTAAGTGTATTTTTCGTCTCCAGAGGGTAGAAGCCCAGCTTTGTTGTAGAAGCTTTGATAAGGGAAACATGTTCAGAGAGAATTCATGTTTTGCTTCTTAGCCCCTAGATCTCAGTTAATTCCCAGAGTGAGTGCTTATTGAGGCATCTGTGTAAGATACTGGGATACAAGTCTGTGGAGACATATGAGTATATAAATGTGTTTTTTGTTTGTTTTTGGTAGGACCAGTGTTTGAACTCGGGGCTTTGTGTTTGCAAAGCAGGCACTCTATGACTTGAGCCTCACCTTCATGTCATTTCGCTCTGGGTATTTTGGAGTAAAAATTAGGGGTTAAAAGGAAAATGTGTGTCAAAAAAATTAGGTGTGATCAAAGATCTGGGCATTGGTGGCTGATGCCTGTAATCCTAGCTACAGAAGGTAGAGATCAGGAGGATGACAATTCAAGGCTTGCTGGGAAAAACAGTTCACGAGGCCCTGTCTCGAAAATATCCCACACAAGATGGGCTGGTGGATTGGCTCAAGTGGTAGAGCACTTGCCTAGCAAGCATGAGGCCCTGAGTTCAAACCCCAGTACTGCCAAAAAGAAAGTTTTTTCCCTTTGGCATTTGATATAGTTGTGTAGATAAATATGTAAATAACATGAAAAATTATAAATGAAACACTTGATTAAAAAATAGGTATGGAGTAGCATGACATGTTAAAGAACGTGATTAGAGCTGTAGTTAGAAAGGTAGTTTGCAGACAGACTATAAAAGGATTTTTATGACTTGCTAAGGAGTTTGGCTACACCCAGAGTTATATGATTCCCACACGCAACTTTTTACTTTTTACTTTTTGTATTTAAATAATTTTATTCCTAGACAGAAGGTAAAAGAATATTACAGAGAACTCTCCTGTACCTTTTTCCTTGCATTCATTAATTGTTAATATTTTGCATCACTTTTTTTTTTCTGTCTTGGTCTTTATAGTTAAATATATGCTTCAAAAAACTTGAACCATTTGAAACTTAAATTGCAAACACAAATCTTAACCTGTAAATACATCTTTAATAAGAACAATGATGTTCTCTTTCACAGAGGTTATAGTACTGTTCTCACACTCAGTGTATTATTTAACATTGATTCAATGATATTCCGTAATACACAATTTTCCTTCAAGTTTCCCCAGTTTTTCTTATCATGTCCTTTATAGCTGTTTTGTTTTTAAACTCAGGATGCAGGCAAGGTTGTCTAACTGCATTTAGTGGTCATTTCTTCATCCTCTCCTATAGTCTGTTTTAATAGTTCTTTTCTTATGAACTTGACATTTTAGATGGGTCTAGGCTAGTTGATAATTTTAATTGCCTTCTCATTATTGGATTCAGTTTTTGTGTAAGATGATTACATAGGTGATGTTATATTCTCTTCTCATCACATCAAGATACACATATTGTCAATTTGTCTGTTACTGATGGTACTGAGCAGTCATTTGGCTAGATTGCTGCCTGCTTGATTTCTTCATTATAAGAACATCTTTTCAGCGAGGCTCTGGTGGTCCATGTCTGTAATTCTTGTTACTTGGGAAGCTAAGATTAGTAGGATTGCAGTTCAAGGCCAGCCCTGGCAAATAATTTGCGAGACTCCATTGCCAAAATAACCAGAGTAAAAATTGAACTGGAGGTGTGGCTCAAGCAGTAGAGCACCTGCTTTGAAAGTGCAAGGACCTGAGTTCAAATCCCAGTCCCACCAAGGAGGAAAAAAAGGATATCTTTTCTAATCTATATTAGGAATTTGTCCAACATTTGCTGGTTGCAGAATGGACATTTTAAGATTTTAAGGATTAGAAAATTAAAATTGGGATATTAGGGGTTTTGAAGAAAAGAGATTGGAGGGAAGGAGAGCAGTTTGCTACCATTCCAGCTGTCACCCACTCAGAATAGCGTGGCTACTTTGTTGGGAGTGGGGAGATAGTTGAAGGGTTTGGATCTCTCTGTCCTGACATGTCAAAAATCTTCTCCTAGAATAAACATATTTAACAATTTAATCATTTGTTTTTATGTTTATTTAAATGAATCAAACTTTTATTGGCACATCTATAGTCTTTAAAACATTTGAAAAATTATGTACGTTTAGGCTAAGTTACTGATTTTTGAAACAGTGTCTCTTCACTGTGTATCAAAGCATAAGGGAAACTTTTTCAAATCTAACTCTTTTCTTTTAACTTTCTGTGGCAGTGTTCAACAGCTAGTGTTCCCGAAGTTCAACAAGAGAATGTAATCGATCCTCAAGACCTAGCAGGTATGATAATTTGTTTCAGTGAATTATCATAGAACCTTATAGTATGGATTTTACATTTAATGTGGGAAAAACACAGAAGTGTTTTTTCAAGTCTATGGCTAGTTGTTTTGTATATCAGCCTTGTTATTCAGAATTACAAATTCTTCCTGTAATATATCATGTTCACTCTTTATGAAATTACTTTTGGGGAGTTAGGTATAATTTAGTTTTTTACTCAAGGTGATAAGTTGTCTGAGACTTTCTTTAGAGAGAAATAATGATACTGCATTACTTTCTGGTTTAGCTTTTCATTACGTTTAAACTTTTTTAGGGAATCTTTTTTCTAATATACATCAAGATGGAGATGATGAACAAGCATTCATTTTAACTCTGGTGGAAATCCCAACCAGTGCAGCAGAAGAATTCACTGATGCCTCTGCACAGTTAATGTCAAGCCCTCTACTGCCAGCTCCCATATTGGTCAAATCTGGGAATGTGGAAGAAAGGGGTGACATGAGGTAAAGAATGGGCTAAACTGGTTTTGTTAGGTGGGATGATTCTTTATATGCATCAAATAGTACTCACCAGAATGATTTCTTTTTTAACAAACTATACTAATGTATATTAATTGTACACATTAATGTGATTTGTCCATACATTATATATATATATTCATGCTTAGACCATGATCACCCTTCATTCTACCCTTGCTTACTCTTCCTTCCCTGGCATGTCTCCATCCCATTCCCTAATAGTGTCTCTTCTACTTTATATTTTTTCTTTTATTATTCATATGTGCATACAAGGCTTAGGGTCATTTCTCCCCCCTGCCCCCACCCCCTCCCTTACCACCCACTCCGCCCCCTCCCTCTCCCCCCCCAATACCCAGCAGAAACTATTTTGCCCTTATTTTTAATTTTGTTGTAGAGAGAGTATAAGCAATAATAGGAAGGAACAAGGGTTTTTGCTGGTTGAGATAAGGATAGCTATACAGGGAGTTGACTCACATTAATTTCCTGTGTGTGTGTGTTACCTTCTAGGTTAATTCTTTTTGATCTAACCTTTTCTCTAGTACCTGTTCCCCTTTTCCTATTGGCCTCAGTTGCTTTAAGGTATCTGCTTTAGTTTCTCTGCGTTGAGGGCAACAAATGCTAGCTAGTTTTTTAGGTGTCTTACCTATCCTCACCCCTTCCTTGTGTGCTCTCGCTTTTATCATGTGCTCATAGTCCAAACCCCTTGTTGTGTTTGCCCTTGATCTAATGTCCACATATGAGGGAGAACATACGATTTTTGGTCTTTTGGGCCAGGCTAACCTCACTCAGAATGATGTTCTCCAATTCCATCCATTTATCAGCGAATGATAACATTTCGTTCTTCTTCATGGCTGCATAAAATTCCATTGTGTATAGATACCACATTTTCTTAATCCATTCGTCAGTGGTGGGGCATCTTGGCTGTTTCCATAACTTGGCTATTGTGAGTAGTGTCACAATAAACATGGATGTGCAGGTGCCTCTGGAGTAACAGTCTTTTGGGTATATCCCCAAGAGTGGTATTCCTGGATCAAATGGTAGATCAATGTCTAGCTTTTTAAGTAGCCTCCAAATTTTTTTCCAGAGTGGTTGTTCTAGTTTACATTCCCACCGACAGTTTAAGAGGGTTCCTTTTTCCCTGCATCCTCGTCAACACCTGTTGTTGGTGGTGTTGCTGATGATAGCTATTCTAACAGGGGTGAGGTGGAATCTTAGCGTAGTTTTAATTTGCATTTCCTTTATGGCTAGAGATGGTGAGCATTTTTTCATGTGTTTTCTGGCCATTTGAATTTCTTCTTTTGAGAAAGTTCTGTTTAGTTCACTTGCCCATTTCTTTATTGGTTCATTAGTTTTGGGAGAATTTAGTTTTTAAAGTTCCCTATATATTCTGGTTATCAGTCCTTTGTCTGATGTATAGCTGGCAAATATTTTCTCCCACTCTGTGGGTGTTCATTTCAGTTTAGAGACCATTTCTTTTGATGAACAGAAGATTTTTAGTTTTATGAGGTCCTATTTATCTATGCTATCTCTTAGTTGCTGTGCTGCTGGGGTTTCGTTGAGAAAGTTCTTACCTATACCTACTAATTCCAGAGTATTTCCTACTCTTTCCTGTATCAACTTTAGAGTTTGGGGTCTGATATTAAGATCCTTGATCCATTTTGAGTTACTCTTGGTATAGGGTGATATACATGGATCTAGTTTCAGTTTTTTGCAGACTGATAATGAGTTTTCCCAGCAGTTTTTGTTGAAGAGGCTGCTATTTCTCCATCCTATAATTTTAGCTCCTTTGTCAAAGACAAGTTGGTTATAGTTGTGTGGCTTCATATCTGGGTCCTCTGTTCTCTTCCACTGGTCTTCATGTCTGTTTTTGTGCCAGTACCATGCTGTTTTTATTACTACTACTTTGTTAAATAGTTTGAAATCAGGTATTGTGATACCTCCTGCATTGTTCCAGTACTATGTTCAATAGGAGTGGAGATAGTGGGCTTCCTTGTCTGGTTCCTGATTTTAGAGGGAATGGTTTCAGTTTTTCTCCGTTAAGTATAATGCTGGCTGTAGGTTTGTCATATATAGCTTTTATAATGTTGAGGTACTTTCCTTCTATTCCTAGTTTTCTTAGAGCTTTTATCATGAAATGGTGTTGGATCTTATCAAAGGCTTTTTCTGCATCTGTTGAGATGATCAAGTGGTTTTTGTCTTTGCTTCTGTTTATGTGGTTTATTACGTTTATTGATTTTCGTATGTTGAACCACCCCTGCATTCCTGGGATGAAGACTACTTGGTCGTGGTGAATAATCTTTCTGATGTGTTGTTGAATTCGGCTTGCCATTATTTTGTTGAGGATTTTTGCGTCAATGTTCATTAAGGAGATTGGCCTATAGTTCTCCTTTTTGGAGGTGTCTTTGCCTGGTTTTGGGATAAGTGTAATACTGGCTTCATAAGATGTGTTAGGCAGTTTTCCTTCCCTTTCTATTTCATGGAACAGTTTAAGGAGGGTTGGTATCAGTTCTTCTTTAAAGGTCTGATAGAATTCAGCAGAGAATCCATCAGGTCCTGGACTTTTCTTTTTGGGGAGACTCTTGATTGCTGCTTCAATTTCATTTTGTGTTATAGGTCTATTCAGGTGATTAATTTCCTCTTGGTTCAGTTTTGGATGATCATATGTATCTATAAATCTGTCCATTTCTTTTAGATTTTCGAATTTATTTGAATATAGGTTCTCAAAGTAGTCTCTGATGATTTCCTGGACTTCCATGGTGTTTGTTGTTATCTCCCCTTTTGCATTCCTGATTCTACTAATTTGGGTTTTTTCTCTCCTCATTTTAGTCAGGTTTGCCAGGGGTCTATCGATCTTGTTTATTTTTTCAAAGAGCCAACTTTTTGTTTCATTAATTCTTTGTATGGTTTTTTTGGTTTCTATTTTGTTGATTTCAGCTCTTATTTTTATTATTTCTCTCCTTCTATTTGTTTTGGGATTTGCTTGTTCTTGTTTTTCTAGGAGTTTGAGATGTATCATTAGGTCATTGATTTAGGATCTTTCAGTCTTTTTAATATATGCACTCATGGGTATAAACTTTCCTCTCAGGACTGTCTTAGCTGTGTCCCATAGGTTCCGGTAGGTTGTGTTTTCATTTTCATTGACTTCCAGGAACTTTTTAATTTCCTCTTTTATTTCATCGATGATCCATTCTTCATTAAGTAATGAGTTATTTAGTTTCCAGCTGTTAGCATATTTTTTGTCTTTAGTTTTGTTGTTGAGTTCTACTTTTACTGCATTGTGATCAGATAGTATGCATGGTATTATTTCTATTTTTTTATATTTGCTGAAGCTTGCTTTGTGCCCTAGGATATGATCTATTTTGGAGAAGGTTCCATGGGCTGCTGAGAAGAATGTCTATTGTGTAGAAGTTGGATGAAATGTGTAGACATCAACTAGGTCCATTTGATCTATTGCATGTTTTAGATCTTGGATTTCTTTATTGATTTTTTGTTTGGATGACCTATCTATTGATGATAATGGGGTGTTAAAGTCTCCCACAACCACTGTGTTGGCGTTTATTTATGCTTTTAGGTCTTTCAGGGTATGTTTGATGAAATTGGGTGCGTTGACATTGGGTGCATACAGGTTGATAATTATTATTTCCTTTTGGTCTATTTCCCCTTTCATTAGTATGGAATGTCCTTCTTTATCTCGTTTGATCAATGTAGGGTTGAATTCTACTTTGTCAGAGATAAGTATTGCTACTCCCGCCTGTTTTCGGAGGCTATTGGCTTGGTAAATCTTCTTCCAGCCTTTCATCCTTAGCCTGTGCTTATTTCTGCCGGTGAGATGGGTCTCCTGTAAGCAACAAATTGTTGGATCTTCCTTTTTAATCCATTTCATCAAGTGGTGCCTTTTGATGGGTGAATTAAGTCCATTAACATTAAGCGTTAGTCCTGATAGGTATGTGGTGATTCCTGTCATTTAGTTGTCTTAGTTGTTTGAAGGTTTGATTGTGTGTACCTAAGTTGAGGTTACTCTCTACTGTCTTGCTTTTTCTTTTCCTGTGGTTTGGTACTGCCTGCCCTTTCATGGTTAAGTTGGGTATCACTTTCTGTGTGCAGAATCCCTTGAAGAATCTTTTGTAGTGGTGGCTTTGTGGTCAGATATTGTTTTAGTTTCTGCTTATCATGGAAGACTTTTATTGCCCCATCTATTTTGAATGATAGTTTTTCTGGGTAGAGTATCCTGGGGTTGAAGTTATTTTCATTCAGTGCCCAGAAGATCTCACCCCACGCTCTTCTTGCTTTTAATGTTTCTGTGGAGAAGTCTGTTGTGATTTTGATGGGTTTACCTTTGTATGTTACTTGTTTTTTCTCTCTTACAGACTTCAATATTCTTTCCTTAGTTTCTTAGTTTTTTTTTTTTTTTGACTCTTTGTAAGAATCAGTTGGCTGTAGATGTGTGGGTTTATTTCTGGGTCTTCTATTCTATTCCATATGTCTATGTGTCTGTTTTTATGCCAATGCCATGATATTGTTTTTGCTACTATGGGCCTGTAGCATATTTTAAAAATCAGGTATTCTGGCTTCAAAAAACAGTATTGCTCTTTTTGCATGGGATTGCTTTGTTTATTCAGGATCTTTTGTGCTTCCATATGAATTACAGAATTTTTGTTATTGTTCTTGTTCTTCTGTGAAGAATGCCATTGATATTTTGATGGGATTGAAATGAATGTGTAGATTACTGTTGATATTATGGCCAGTTTAACATTAATTCAACCGATCTGTGAACATGGGAAGTCTTTCTAAATTCTAGTGTCTTCTTCAGTTTCTTTTTTAGTGCTTTGTATTTCTCATTGTAGAGGTCTTTTACCTTTATCGTTAGGTTTATTTCTAGGTATTTTATTTAATTTCTGTAAAGGTTTTTGTGAATGGGGTCACTTTCCTGTTTTCATTATTGGTACTTAGAACATCTGTGATTTTTGTATGTTGATTTTTGTGTCCTGCTACTTTGCTGAATTTACCATTTTTAAGACTTTTCCTGTAGTCTTCAGACTTTCTAAGTACAGCATCATATCATCTGTACTCAGGAATATCTTAACCTATTTCTCTCCTATTTGTATCTTTTATTTCTTTCTCTTGGTAAATTCCTCTGGCTAAAATTTCAAGTACTGTATTAATAAGAGTGGTAATATTGAATACCTTTGTCATGTTCCTGATCTTAGAGGCAATGCTTTTTTAGGTTTTCCTCATTCAGTATGAGGTTAACTATGGATTTGTCATGCTTTTATTATGTTAATGTGTGATCCATGTTTTATTTTAATTTCTTCTTCCATTGCTAGGGATTGGACCCAGGGCTTTGCATATGCTATGCAAGTACTGTACCACTGAGCTACATCCCCAGACGTTGATCATGTGATTTTTATTCTTGATTGTATTTATGGGGCTGTATGTATTACATTTATTGATTTGCCTTTATTGAACCATACTTGCATCCCTGGAATGAAATCAGTTTACTCATGGTGCATGATCTTTTCATTGTGCCATTCAATTTGATTTGCAGGCATTCTTTTATTTACTTGTTTAAAAATTTTTTTTTCCACTTTAAGAATGCTTTATTTTCTGGCATAAGCAAGTTGCCTGAGTACATACAGCAAGGGTTAGAGACTGGTAAGTATAGTGGAGTGAAAATGAAAACATTTTCATTTCACAAGTACTAACTTCAGGAATAAAATAAAGGAGGCAAGAGACAGTGAAAAGGGGTAAAAGAAGATAAAACAGTTATCTTGACTATTGGGAAATTTCATCTTGTAGTGTATTGAATGGAAGCTGTATTATTGCTGTATAACACTTAAACGGTCACAAGTTGTAGTAGAAAATAAAATATAAATAAATACTTTGGATTATGTTTTTCCAAAAAGTTTAGGGAAGAATTGAGGTAGGCGTCTGTATTGTATTACTGCCCAGAGCTTTAACTGTGCACATAACTGATAGAGAAACAGAGCTAAATTGTAGCTTCACTATAGGCTATTTGTAGGTAGGAAGTTGCTCTAAGCTTCTGTGTAATTTTGTAGATCCCTCTGTGTCTCCTCTGCTATGGACCTGCATCACTGTTTCTTCATAAGTATTTTAATAGCATGTATTTTATATCTGTGTTCATCAAGGATATTGGTGTATAGTAGCTTTCTTTTTGTGTTCTCATCTGGTTTCTCTGGGCAATACTGTCTTCTTTACCTTCTGATGTTCAAACTCAGGGCCTTTCACTCGCTAGGTAGGTGCTCGACCTCTCGAGCCATGCCACCAGCTCCAATATTGGCTTCTTACAATGAGTTTGGAAGGGTTCCTTCCCTTTCTATTTTGTGGAACAGTTTGAAGAACATACATTCTGATTCTTGAATCCATAAGGTTCTAATCTTTTCTTTGATGGGAGACTTTTAGTTACTGCTTTAATCTTGCTTCTTATTGATCTATTTAGTTTTTTTTTTAAAATATATTCTCTGGGTTCAATTTTGGTAGGTCATTTATATCCAAAGATTTGTCCATTTCTTCTAGAGTTTTTAATTTATTGGCATGTAGTTTTTAAAAATATTCCCTAATGATCCTGTGAATTTTAGTGGCATCTCTTGTAATGTCACCTTTTTCTTTTCTTCTTCTTTCTCCTCTTTTCTTTCTTGTTTTCCTTCTGTTTGTGGAGACGAGTCTCACTGTGTAGTCTAGGCTGTTCTGGAACTCACTGTATAGTCCAGGCTGGCCCTGAATCCAGGATCCTATTGCCTTTGCCTCCTGAGAGCTGGGGTTATGGACGTGTGTCACGATGCCTGGCTGTAATATCGCCCTTTTTTTATCTCTATTTGGTTGGGTCATTTTTCTTTTTGTTTTGGTCAGTTAAGAGTTTTACCAGTTTTATTTATCTTTTTCAATTTTCATCTTTTGTTACTCTTTTCAAAGAATCAGCTTTGTTTCATTAATTCTTTCTATTGTGCTTTGAGTCTCAATTTTATTTATTTCTACCCTGATCTTTATTATTTCTTTCCTTCTGTCAATTTTGAGTTTAGTTCGTTTCCTTTTTCTTTTTTTTGGGTGAGAGTATGGTTTGAACTCAGGGCTTTGCACTTGCAAAGTAGGCACTCTGATGCTTGAGCCACACCTCCAGTCTGTTTTGCTCTAGTTATTTTGGGCATAGAGTCTTGTGAACTATTTGTCCTGGCTGGCCTCAAGCCATTATCTTCCCAATCTCAGCCTCCCTAGTAGCTAGGATTACAGCAATGAGCCACTGGAGCCTGGGGATTTTTTTTTTCTTGGTTTTCTAAGACGGAGATGTATCTTTAGGTTACTTGTTTGAGATCTCTCAGAAATCTCTGTAGAGCTCTGTAGAGCTATAATGTAGGCACTTAAAGCTGTAAAGTTTCCTCTTCATACTGCTTTTGCTGTATCCCACAGGTTTTGGTAATTTTTGTTTTTCCATTTCCATTAATTCTGAAATTTTAAAAATATCCCTCTGATTTCTTCAATGAGCCACTCACCATTCATTCAGACATGTATTATTCAATTTCTGTAGTTTCTCTTGCATTCAATCATGATCTGATAATATGCAAGAATTTGAGTTTTTATGAATGTGCTTGTACTTGATTTATGACCTAACATGATCTATTAAGGAAAAAGTTGCATTTGCTGATATAATAAATGTGTTTTCTGTATCTGTTGGATGAACTGTTCTATAGATGTCTGTTAAATCCATTTGATTTAGAGTGTAATTTAGTTCTTTTTTTTTGTCTAGATGATGTATTTATTGTGAGGGTGGTGTGTTGAAGTCATGCATGCACTATTATTGTATTGGTTCCTATCTCTCCCTTTATGTCTAGTAGTATTCGTTTCATATAATTGGGTGCTCTGACATTCACTGTCATTATTTTTAATTGTTGAGATTTTATTATGTGGCAACTTAGAGAAGAAATTTGTTGTGGCTGATTTTCTATCTGATAAAGATGCCATTCAAATATGTGGTATACTTTTGTTTGAAACTTGTTTGATAATATTATTTTATTTTATTATTAGGGACAATAAAGGGATCGAACCAAGGACCTTGTGTATGCTAGGCAAGCTCTCTACCACTGTGCCTTAGCCTTACCCTAGCCCCTTGATACATTATTTTATTTATTTATCTTATTTTTCATTTTTATTAGCATATATTCATTGCACAGGGGAGATTCATCGTGCCAATTCCAAATAGCCTTACATTGTACATTGGCTAGATTGGCCCCACCATCTCCCCACTGCCCAGAACCCTGAGTTTTGGGTTTCATTGGCACTTTCACAATAATAGCTCACTTAAAACAATTGCAGGATGTTTCATTGTTTTACTTTGTTTATGTATATGAAGCCCATCAACCATATTTCCTCATTTTTATCTCTATTCACCTTCACCCCTCCCACAAGTACCTCCTCACACACTGTACCTATTTTACAGTCCCGTCTTTTATTATTAATTCCAAAGTCAGTGTTCAAAGCAGTTTCTTGGGCTGATGGAGTGTCTCAGGTGGTAGAGTGCCTGCCTAGTAAGCATGAGTTCAAACCCCAGTATAGCCAAAAAAAAAAAAAAAAAAACCGAGGAAACCAAAGAGGTTTCTCAATGTATCCCAGCTGTGAGTATGCTTTACTTTGATCAGTTCAACCCTTTCTGTTTCTTTCCCTTACCCTTTTCTCCCACTCCCCATTATTCAACAGCTTTCAGTACATATTGTTATGTTCTCTGCCTGCACAGATATAATGCATTTTGATATTGTTGATTATCATTCTCTTTTATTTTTCCTCCTCCCCCTTGTACCTTATAGTAGTTCCACTATTATGAGTATGTTCTACATATAAATGTGTATGTGGTTATGTTTATTTTCATGTATATATTTATCTTTTGGGTCTGTCTTCCACAAATAAGTAAAAACACATGGCTTTTGTCTTTCTGAATCTTGCTTATTTCACTTAACATTATGTCCTTCAAATTCATCCATTTACCTTCAAACCATATAGTTTCTTTCTTCCTTATGGCTGAATAAAACTTCAGTGTATGTATATTTATTTTCTTAATCCATTCACCAGTTGTAGGGTAGCATCTGGGTTGTTTCCATAGCTTGGCTATTGTGAACAATGCTGCAATAAACATCGGTGTGCAAGTGTCTCTGTTGTATCCTGACTTAACATTGCTTTGGGTATATGTCCTGGAGTGGTTTGTTAAATTATTTTAAAAGCTAAAACAGTTTACATTCCTCGATCAGAAAGTATGGTTATACAAATATGGATACTTTATATATATTTTTGAGTTGTATACATATAACTGAATAATTCACAGAAAGTTATATAAAAATAATGTAGAGAAATAACTTTTGTATGTTTTGTATGTGTGTTGCCGGGGATCGAACCCAGGACCTTGTGCATTCTGGTCATGCTAGATAATTGCTCTTACTTGAGCTGTTGTTTTTGAGACAGAGTCTTCATGGTACCTTTTCTGGGTGGCTTTGAACTCATGACCTTCCTGCCTTTGCCTCCGAGTAGTTGGGATAAATAGTTGGAATTATAGGATTGCTTTATCAGTCCCTCCTAGATGTAACATTTTTGTTTCTTCTTTTTAACACTTTTTAAAAAATTAGTGTGTGTTGATTATTATAATAGAATGAGTTTGTTCATTATGACATTTTCATACATGTATATGATGTACTTTGTTCATATTACCTCCTTTTCCCTCACCCCAACCCCTTCTTCTTTTTTTTTTTTTTTTTCCGCAGTACTGGGCTTTCTACTCAGGGCCTCATGCTTGTAGGCGTGTGCTCTACTATGTGAGCCACTCTGCCAGATCTTTTTTTTGTGTCGGATATTTTCCAGATAGGGTTTCTCAAATTATTTGCCCCAGTTAGCTTGAAACTGTGATCCTCCTAATCTCTGCCTCCTAAATAGCTACAGGATTACAAGTGTGAGTCACTGGTGCCAAACTATCTCCCATTCTTATATATTATTGATACTTTCATTATTTCTTTATTGTAGAAGTGTTACGTTGTGTTTTAACTGCCATTGGTTAAAACACTTAATTGTAACATTAGAAATTGAAGCTTTTTATATTAGGAAGGGACATTTTAGATTGAAAGTTTATAGAGAAGGAAAGCACTGTATTGTATACTTTATATTGAATTCAATAAGTTGTGTGCTTAAGTATGAATGTGCCTTGACCTATCATTTTTATTGCAGTGACCATCAATTTATTAGTTTTGAGTTTTGGTTTTTATTGGCACTTTCACAGTAATAGTTCTGCCTTTAATTTTATTAAACATTTTTTTTGTGAGTTTTATATGTATTTATTTTTTGTGCAGTGTGAGTTTGCCAGTAGCTTCAGTTGTTCAAGATGCCATGTGTTTATCTAATTATGGAAGAGGTGATTCTGAAAAGCCTCCTGATAATTTGGATCTTATATCTAGGAAGAGACTTCACTGCAGGCTTGATGAAAGTGACCATGTTCCTCCTGCCAAAAAATGTTTACTCCCTCCAAGTGCTGATTGTCAAGAATATACCTCTGAGGTAAGATAGCATCATTAAGAAAGTGAATAGCCATATTGCAAAACATTTTTCTGTATTTTTTTCTTTCATTCTTTAAACCTTTATATGCGTGTACAAAATGAGTTTCATTGTGACATTTTCATGCTTGTATATGATGTTGGTACGTTTCTGATACTTCCTATCAAATAATCTAGATAAGGCCAGTTTGGGATTATCACTTTTAACTAGTTCAGGAAGCCTCCTGTTAGCTCTGTGCCAGTGACTGAAAATAGGCCCCAAGCATGCTGTTGATCTAGATTTGGATGTACTGCCTGACTGCTATGGAACTGTAGACAAGATATCTCACCTCTCTGGTGAGTTTTCTAATGTGTAAAATACTAGTAATATTATTGTTATAATGTGTAAAGCTTTCTTTGCTTTTAGCAATAAAACCAGCTCCTCTAAGGTTTGGCTTATTTCTGTTTCTGATCTCATTTTGTGTGTCATTTTCTAGCTGTTTTGACTATCTTTCAATTCCTTGAATGTGTGTAATACTTCACATTCCAAGTCATTTCATTTGCTTTCCCTCTGGGTGAAACACTACAAACTTATTTAGCTCAGTCATCACTGCCTCAGGGAAGTCTGCCCAGGTCATGTAGATTACATCACTGTGCACTACCATAGTTTCCCTAGCACCCTCTTGTTACTGTTTTGTTTATGATGCTGCTCATAATTTGTAACTGCACTACGGAAAGCCAACTTAAAATCTGTTTCTCAAAGGAAAGTTGAAAACCAATAATTCTTAGATAATAACAGAAAATGATTACCTTCCCATCCCTTCCCTCCCCTCCCCTTTTTCTTTCCTTTCCTTTTCCCCCCATCCATGTGGATTAAAGTGGTAGAGTGTTTTCCTATGAAGCACAAGGCCCTGAGCTCATACACCAGGACTGCCAAAAAAGAAAAAAGGGGGAAAAAAAGGGTCATTTGCCTTGTGTGGCTAATGCCTGTAATCAAAGGTACTTGAGAGGTTGATATAGGAGGATAGAAATTGAAGTCTGTCCTGAGCAAAAATGCAAGACTCTATCTGAAAAAGAACTGAAGCAAGAAAGACTGAAGACAAAAGGCCCTGAGTTCAATTTTGTATACAGATGGATAGCTAGATTAGATATTTAGTCGGTCTGACACTCAGGGTACAGAGGCAGAAAGACCCTTGGAGTCCTACCTGTGCAATATAGTGACAGCTTATCTCAAAAAAAGAAAGGAAGAAAAACAATGTATTTAGACCATTTTACTAACTTTTTCAAATAGTACCACCTTTTTAAATACTACTACAAATAGAAACAATTTTCCTCCTGATTAGATTTCATACTGATGAGTCATCTTTGCATTCTTGAAACAAAGTACTTGATCAAGATGTATTAGTCCATTGATTTGCTGTTTGTAACTTCACTTGAGGGACTAGAGATCTCCTCAGTGTTCAGATGCCTGCTTAGCACATACAAGCCCCCAAGTTTGATCTTTAGCACCCTATACATAAAAATTGTATTTCATTTGATGTATTTTTACTGATGTTAAGTTGGTGGCTCTCCCACTGGGCTCTGGAGCAGTTTAAATAACAGTAGCAATATCGTTTCCATAAATGTTTGGTAGAATTCTTATGTGTCTGAGCTTTCTGAGAGATATATGCTTTCTTTACAAAGTGATAGGAGGGGAGAGGGGAAGAATAATTTTCATTTTACTTAATAAATGGACTTCTTAATTTTCTGTGCATTTTTTTTAAACAGATGTGTTCAAAGGAATTAAATGTTTTTGAGGAAACAGGTGAGTGAAGTAATTTTAACATGATTGCATTTTGCTAAGTACCCCTAATTATTTTTGACATATCTTGACTTTTCTCTAAGAATGTACTTTTATTACTACTCCCCCAAGACCTTGGGTATGACACATTTATAGCCAAAATAAGCTCCTTTCATCTTGCAATCAATGGAAAAACATGGCTACAAAGATGTTCTGTAAAAGCTTAGTCACTGCCTTTTAGGAATTAAAAGCTGAATATAACGGTAGTTGTCTTTATAGAACCCTAACCTGTAATTTGTTTAGTACCGGAGATCTTTACTAGCTTCAGCTGTCTGTGGGAATTCAAAAGCTCTTGCACTCTCCTTCCTTCCTTCCTTCCTTCCTCCCTCCCTCCCTCCCACTCATGTTTGAACTTAGGGCCTTGTTCTTACTAGACATGTGTCCTACCACTTGAACTATGCCCCTAGTCCTGGAGTCTCCTATATTTTATTGGAATTTAAAGTCGCTCTTGGATCTTAAAAATGCAGACTCTAATGCTCTCGTAACTAAGGCACATTTATTCATTATTTCATAAATCTCTTTCATTTATTTTATATTATTCCCTTTTTCTTTTCAAACTTACTGTGTCTTAGGCTTATCCAACATCTGTAGCCATTGCTTAACCATGGCAGTGGCTGTTGAGAATGAAATAGAAGTTACTGATGGTGGCATCTCAGAGTTACAGAATGGAAGGGTTTGATGGTTTGGGGTATTTTGTTTGTTTGCTCATTCTTTGGATGTAACCCAAGGCCTTGTGCATGCTAGACAACCACTGTACCACTGAGCTGTGCTCTCAATCCCCCATGTCTACTTCTTTGTATACTTAAAGTGATAGTCATAGTGATAGACTTAATTTCAGTTGCTCTAATTTTAACTGTGAAACTGTAATGTGGTTACAGTTCCTAGTCCTAATGAATGTGGTAAAATTTCTGCCACCCATTTCCTCCTCTCCAATAAAAGCATTGAACAAGTCACAACATACTGAAGTGTTAATGACATAGCCCATCTTTAATCAATTTATTTATTTATTTTTTGGTGGCAAGAAACTTTTCATTATAAAATTTTTTATTAGGATATATTCATTATACAGGGGGGATTCATAGTGACAATTCCAGTTAGGCTTATATTGTACATTGGTTAGATCACCCCATTGCCTCTTCCCCTCAACCCCTGCCCTGTCCAGCAATCAATTTATTTTTTAAGCAGATATACATAACTTCATCCTACCTTCATGGAACTGGAATATAAGCACTAGGGATAAGACCTTAGGAAAAGCTATTTAATAAGATTTAATATTTAATAAGAAATTTCTTACTATTTTGCCCTTAATAATTAATTGCTACTTAGGCCTTTGTCTAGTATTTAGTTAAGGAAAGAGAACTCTTTAGTTAAACTTGAGTGTTTAAATGTCTGTAGGTTTTTTTTTTCCATAAGACCTTAGATACCCAAGAGTTAATGCCTGTATTTTGGGTTGGTTAACTTCTGCATTTTTAGAAGTCATAGATTTTTAGAAAATGATCACTTTTCATTTTGCTAGTTCAGGAAATATTTTTGGGAAACATAGAAATGTAACCATTTCATATAGTGATATATTTTACAGAAGCTCTTTCTATAGCTTTTAATCCTTTGTTCTTAATAGTCTAAGTAGTTTCACTAGTTATGGTTTAGTTTCCTTTTAGAAGGCTAGGTTCATTATAGAATAGAATGGGTTTTTTTTCCTTCAAATATTGCAATTAAATTGAATATTAATTTCAGTATATGCTTACCATTTGCTGTCTTTTTTTGAAGAGGAGTCTTTTAAGGAACAGGACATTTTTCCCACTTCAGGAAGCACACGTGCAACTCCAGCACCTCAGAAAGAGCAACTGGAATCAGCTTTGCAGAATGTAGGATCTAGATCTCCTGATAAAATAAGAGATCCATCTATAGAAAAGAACATGCCTCAGTTGCCTCAGGATGAGATGGCTGTGTCTGACAAAGAAGAAAGAACTGAAGCTTTTTCTAAATCTGAACAAGTGGATAGTAGAACATCATCTTCAAAAACCCCACTATCCAGGTAACATGAGAAACTCTTTAGTGGGTGGTCCTCCTTCTCCTCCCCAGTCCCCTCTTCCTGAATAAGTGCAACCTATATGGAACAGACATAAGAGTTAGTTCAGTACTGAGGTTGGTGTTTTATAAACATACCCTTCTTTAGTAATGTAAAGGAAAGACGGTTAAGCAAAGGAAATACAGTAATGTTCCAGATAAATACACATTCCATGTGATGAAAGGTTAGCTTTAAGTGCTGAAACTCTGACTTTTATATAGAAAATCCTTAGAATATATTAGACATTTTCTTTTCTCCTTGTCCACTGTTAACTATTCTGATCATTACACATTTTGCCATGCGGAGCTATATACATGCTGATAAAATGAGATACAGAACTTATGTCAGAGGTAGCTCTGGAATTTGTTTTATTGAACTCCCAAATAATGTGTCATCTTCTTGTCTTGAAGTGTAATAAGGAGGTAAACCATGCCTTTATTTCTGTAAGTGAAATTTAGTTTCAAAGCCAACTTTCCCCACATTCTTTGTCTCATGCTCTAGAAGTGTGGGTTATCAATAACTACTAGCTTGTCAACAGCATTCAAACTGTAACATGGTGAGTTGGGGGAGGAGGGTGGCGAGACATGCCCTAGCCTCCACAAAGAGGAGAGAATATGTATCTTAAAAGGGCTTATTTAATCTGTTGTTTTGGTAATCTAAATTACATAAAGTTTAAAAGCAGTGTTCTAGACTAGAGGACAGTGAACTTTTTTTGTTAAAGGTCATAGAGAATATGTTCAGACTTTGTGGGCCATGTGGTTTTTGTTGCAGTTACTCAACTCTATGGCTATAGCACAAAAGCAGCCATAAACAAATGCATGTCTTTGTTCAAGTAATCTTATTTACACAGTCAGGTGTGGTGGGCTGCGTTTGGCTTGTGGACCATCATTTGCTGAACCCTACTCCAGATATTTGCTACTTGAAGTGTGGATCTGGGACCATCAGCATGGACATCATTTCAGAACTTGTTAGAAATGTAGGACTCAGGCCACATTGAGTACCCACACATGAATTTTAAGTAACAGAACCTGATGATTTATGTGCACTTTTAAGCTTGGAAGCACTGCTCTAAGAGTAAGTTTTGACCCTATCACAAATATGTCATGGTACAGTGGCATCAATACTTAATAGAAGGTGCCATTTTAGCATTAATGAAGGTGGAATTAAGAATGTGTCTTGTTAGGGCTGTGTGGAGAGCGAATTATGAAAAGCCTGTGAGACTGGACATGAGCCAGGTGAGATGTGGCTTACTTGCTTTTACCTGTAGGCCGAGATGGGCACAGCCCCGGCCACAAAACAGAAAAAGCAGAACAACACAGTGTCACTGCCTTCCCCCAGAGCCTCTGCTCCACCCTGTTTGTCCCACTGAAGGTGGGCTTGAGACTCTTTGGTGTGGGAAGCTTTTGGAAGGGAAAAGAATGACTAAAGAGGAGTTGGTACAAAGTCTGCACCAAGAACTTTAACATAGACCTTAGAAAGCTAAGCCAAAGAAAGAACTTCAAGATAGGCTTTAGAAACTAAAGAAAAGCCAAAGAGAACATGGGACAATGCAAGATAGAGGACCGAGACTTTCCAAGTCTGAGCATGAGGCTTTAAGAAAGCTAAAGAGAGAATGCTAAAGAAAAGCTGCAAGTCTGGGGGCAAAAGACTTTGAGAGATTAGGCTATAGATAAGCTAAGAAAAAACATGGGACAGAGTGAGTCTCAGGAAAGAGGTTTTAAGCAAGGTTTCAAAGATTTTAGAAGCAAGGTTTTAAAGAATTGCAGGAGTAAGGCCTTAAAGAATAAAGATAGAGAAAAGAAGCAGTCAGGGTTGGGTGTCTCCACCTGAGCACCCAACCACACCTGACCCCACTTTCTGTCTGTCTGTGTATCCTGTGTCTTTTCTGAATCTCCAGTTGCCCCCAGTTATGCCCAGTTAGGTTCAGTAATAACCAGGAGCAAGAGAGAACGCTTGCTGTAACAAGGGAGGGAGTGAGAAAACAGCGCCCCCTCCAGGGATGGATGGTAATGCATGTTTAATATCCCAACACTGGGGATGCTGAGGTAGAAGGAATAAGAGTTGAAGGCCAGCCTGGGTTGCACTGTGAGACTAGTCTGAAAACAGCAAAACAACTAAACATAACAAGGAAAACAAACAGAATGTGTCTTCCTAGATATCCTTGAATATCTTTCACATTTGCATTTTTAGACCTGGCAGAAGACCTCTGGGATTTTTATCTTTAATATGTTCAAAGAATAATTTGGAGTCTGATGAAACTACTCAAGTCCATAGTAAGAAGCGTCTAAAACCTGTTATACCTGTATCAAGACGAAATTTGAAAAGATCTAATCCACTTAATGAAAGCCAGAAAAAAAATCAAGAGTTCTCTGATCGGCCTCCATCTCCAAGTGTTTCTAATACTGAATCTCAGAATACTGCCGGTTCAGCAACTCAGGTAATAAGATAACCACTGTATTTTATTGTTTGTATAAAATGAGTTGGACACATACATAGCTAAAGAAACATGATTATTTTCATCTGGATGTCAGAAATTACTTCAGAGCAACTTCTATCTATTTCCTTCCCATTAAACCCTCTACCCTGGAAGAAGATAAGGGGCTAGGTTAGGAAGTTGCAGTTAGCTTATTTTAGAGTCATTGAACTAGCCATAAATGATTACCTAACTGCCAGTTCTTTAGTCCAAAGACTCTTCTGACTTGTGAAAGAAAAATAAAGTAGTTTGCATTTTATTTGCCTTTCAAGAAATGTACTAACACCTATAAGAATTCAGGAAACCATAAAATAGAATTTGTTTCTCTTCTGTGTATCCTGAACCATCTAATGACAAGTTCTAGGATGGAAAAACTTTGTGGACCCCTGTCTATGATTTGATTATTATTGCCAAATTATTTTATAAAATAGTCATTATAGTTACTAGCAGTGTGGCAGTGCCAGTTTAATCATATCCTTGCTAGTATTTCTTCAGGATAATTTTTTTTTTTTAATTAACTACAGTGGTAAAGGGGTGAAAATGGTGTTTCATTGGTTTAATTTACATTTCCTTAGTTAATAGTGGCTTTTTTATTTCATGTATTTACTGGAATTTTTCCACTTCCTTTATTTTTTTTTAAACTTATTTATAGTTTATGATTAAGAAGTTTTTCTTCACCTAGGTGAGGTAGTACACACCTATAAGCCCAGCACTTGGGAGGCTGAGGCAGGAGAATTTTTAGTTCCAGGTCAGCCTGGGGTTATACAGCAAGACTCTGTTTCCCCAACAAAGATGAGGTTCTTTTTTTTTTTGTTTTTAGTTTTCAAAACCAGAACATTTATTGTGTGATTAGTTACTGAAATTCTCAAGATGAACTGGATGCTGCAACAGCTTCCCTCTTGGGTTTAGGTGTTGTATCTTCATGGAATCCATGTGTGAATCTGCTGCAGACAATTTTTAGGTGCTTCGTTCGACCAGTCCCTATAGTATTTCATCTCTTAGCCTTGGCACTGCAGATATACTTTCTCTTGCACTTGGCAGAACAGCCACATTTGCCACAGGTCGACTTCTGAAGGTGGTAGGCCTTAGAACCACAGTGGCCGCACAACGTGTGCGTCTTATTATGATGCTTTCCAAAGGATGACATGCCCTTTGTCATCTCATTTCTGCCGCTGAGACCAAAGAGAAAGATGAGTTTTTATTTCTCTATTCATGGTTATTGATTTTGATATAGTATGAGGCAAGTATCTTAATTAAGCCAGCTGTTGGTGTTTCATGCCAAAAATCGTAGCTACTGGGGAGACAGAGATTAGGAGGATCTCGGTTTGAAGTCAGTCCAGGTAAATAGTTCTAGAGACCCTATTTTGAAAATACTCAATACAAAAAAGGGCTGGTGGAGTGGTTCAAGTGGTAGAGCACCTATGTAGCAAGAGTGAAGCCTGAGTTCAAAACCTTAGTGCTGCCCAAAAAAAAAAAAAAAAAAACTTTTACTGTTGAAAAGTTTCCCATTTTTTATGTTCCCAGTTTCTCCTTTCCATAGGTATGTGGTACTATCAGCTTCTGGTTGACTTTTCTAGAGAGATTTTATATATATACAAATAGAAACATTTTTTTTCCTATTTTTTATGCAAATAATATCCCATTCTGTATCTTGCTTTGTTTTCTTAATGTCTTAGAGATCTTTAGAAAACAATAAATAGCTTTATTTCTTTCTCCTAATTTAAATTAAACTGATTTTGAGGTAATCATAGATTCACATACAGTTTTAAGAAGTCATACGGAAACAGTCTACCTAACCTTTTGTCTGGTTTTCCCCAATGGTGTCATCTTACAAATGATGTTCCAACATTGCAACCAGGTTATTGACATTGCTCCAGTCAAGATACAGAGAAGTTTGATCACTACAGTGATTCTGTTACTGCCCTTTCATTCGTGCACCCATTTCCTTCCACCACTTCTTAAGGCAACCTGTTCATTATTAAGTTTGTCATTTCAAGAATGTTTCGTAAATGGAACCATACACTTGAGAGTGGCGATTTTTCATTTAACACCTTTTCCTAGGTATTCATTTAGATGATTTTGTGTGTCAGTAGTTTGTTGCTTTTTTTGTTTAGTTTCGTTTTTATTTTTTGAGACATGGTCTCATTATGTAGCCCAGGTTGGCCTCCTGCCTGTGCTTCCACTACTTTGTTGCTCTTTATTGCTTAGTAGTATTCCATGGTGTGGTTGTATCAACAGTTTTATTAATCCATTCACCTTTGAAGGGCATCGGTTGTTTTCAGTTTTTGGCTATTGTGACCAAAGCTGCTATAAACATTCATGTAGGTCTTCATATGAACATAAATTGTCATTTTTCAGGGATAAATTTCCAAGAGTATCCTCATTGTTGGTGTTTTTGTTGTTTTATTGTTGTTTTTGAGACATGGTCTTACTATGTAGCTCAGGCTAGCCTCAAACTCAAGATCATCCTGCCTGAACCTCTTGTGTGCTGGGATTACAGGCTTGTACCAGTGAACCACACCCAGCCTCATTGTTTTAGTGACTATACGACATTTACTTATTTGGTTGTACCATGTAGTAATACTAGTCTCATATTCCTAGCGTTTAAGTTGTAGAAACAACTTAAATTATTTCGTATGTTCGAATCAACATATGATAGGGCTAGAGGTGGAGCTCATTGGTAGAGTGCTTGCCTTGAAATGCTTGAGGCCCCGGGTTCCATCCCCAGTACAGCATGATAATAGACTTATACAGGGGTCATTTTGCACATTTATCTACACACCTAGAAGTGTATAGATTTGCTTTGTCAAAAGGAAAGATTTTTCTTTTGATAGGTTCTGCCTAATTATTTTCCATAGGGATTATATCACTTTCTATTCCTAGCAGCAGTTCACAGGGATGGGGTGGGTCTTTTTTCTCACACTAGTATGTTATCAGTTCCTTTCCCTTTTCACAGTCCTTGTATATTTAATGAGCACATACTTTTTTTTTAGGGGGTGGGTTGGTACCGGGGTTTGAATTTAGGGCATCCCCCTTGCTAGGCAGGTGCTTTGCTACTCTAGCCCTTTTTTGTGTGTCAGGTATTTTCAGAGTATGGTCTCCTGAACTGTTTACCAGGATCTGGCTTTGAACCTCGATCCTCCTGATCTCTGTCTCCCTAGGATTACAGGCGCAAGTCACCAGTGCCTGGCTATGAGCCCATACTCTTACTGTGAGGTTGAATGCCTCCATGTTGGAGTCATGCTGTATTTATGTAAAAAATATCTGTTCATATTGTTTGACTCTAAAAAACCTGGGCTACTGGGCAAATAGTTTATGAGACCCTATCTTGAAAAAACCCATCACACACAAAAAAAAGGTCTGGCGGAGTAGCCCTAAGTTCAAGCTCTCCTCTCCCTCCGGCCCCCCCCCCCCCAAAAAAAAAACAACACCTGGGTTATTTGTTTTTTTAATATTGATTTGTACAAGTTCATACTATATTAATTATATATTATGTTATATTATTATTATTATTATATTATATTAATTATATTATATTATATTATTATAATTTCCCACATAGTCATTTGTCTTGATTTTGTGTGTGGTGGCTTTTGCCATGCTGGCATTTTTTATTTTTGTGGAGATGAATTTATCATTTTTTTTCTTTATGGCTTCTGACTTCACATCATTTGAAGAGATACCCTCTTCTCCTGCTCCAGAATTATGAGTATTTCACTATGGCATATTATAGTAGGTTTTGTTACTGTTGTTTTAATGTTGTTTAAGTCTTTTGATACATGTAGGATTTACCTTGATGAAGTAGAGGTCTGAGTAGTGTTTTTTCCCCCTGAGAAGGTTATACGGTTGTCCCACATCATTGAATGTTCAACTTCTCTCATTTTTGTTTTGCAATGTTAACTTTTTTCAGGTACTCAATTTCTGTATGTGTTGGGATTATTTCTAGTCTTCTGTTTCATTTGTGTAAATGTTTGTTCCTGTGTCAATATGAGGCTATCTTAATTTTTTTTATAGATTTGTAAGTGTGCTAATCTTTGATAAGGTCTCTTTGATTTGTTGTTTCTTTTGAGTACTGTTCCGTTTTATGGGTCTTTCTATTCTTACACCATTAATTAAAATGTTTTAATCTTATAGATTTAAAAATATTTCATTTTTATATATTATGAAAAAAATTTTCATGGGAATTAAGGTTAAGTCATGGATCACAGATTCACTAAAGTTTACCTAATCATATCTAATGTTGTATATTTATGTTGCTTCCAATTTTATTATTATAACTAATGCTACAGAAGTTACTGTATTCTTGAAAAATCTTACTGTGTAAAATTTAGGATTATTTCACTTTTTGTTGTTGTTATTTTTCCCCTGTGGTGCTGGGGATCAAACCCAGGATCTTGTCCATACTAGGCAAGCACTGTACCACTAAGCTACCTCCCCAGTTCTCACTAGCAATGTATAAATGTTGTGCTGCAGTTTTACTTTTATTTCCTTTTTAGGTGTCTAGTGAGCCGCCGTCCCTGAAAGAAAAACATAAAAGTGGCCAAAAACGGGCACCTGAAGAGGAGCCAACCACAGTCTCTGAATATTTCTTTGGTGATATCTTCATTGAAGTGGATGAAACAGAGTGAAACAGTCTTTTGGATTTATTTTCTTTCTTTCTTTCTTTTTTTTAAGCTTGGGATTTCCAAAGTGAATTACATTAACAAAGCAGTATTTAGAAAAACGCATCACTGCCTATTTTTGTTTAGGTCAGTTTTGAATATTTAATGAGTTTCATTTGAAGCTTTTATAATCAGTGGCAAACATTGCTGAGGTTCATTTTGATTGATTCAGCATTTTGGAAATACCATGCAAATTAAGACTGCTTTCTCAGACAGAAATAGCAACTCCTGTTTACATTCTGACTCTTCCTGTGCTGAGCACATGTGGACATTTGGGAATGCTGTGGGTAAATGTCTGTCTAAATCACAGTGCTGACATATTTGGAGCTTGATTGTATTTAGTGAACTTTTTTTATAAAGGTTTTTTTTTTTTGGCCAGGAATGGGGGGATGGTAAAGGCCTTTTCAGTTGCCTCTAAGTATATGAAAGCAAGTTGTGAAATTCCACTTTAGTATGGTAAAGTTAAAAACTTTCCTATTATCTGCTATTTGTGTGACTAAAAAATATGTATTTTTCTAATTCATGGTGATGTAACATTACTCCTAACTGAAAAGGTGGTACTTAAACTTATTTATAAAGATGACACATCAAAGAGCTTATTTATTTTGAAATTTTTTATTTAAAAATACTCAGTTTTAGTTACTTTCACCTCTCAGATTATGGGTAAAGAAGGCATTAACAAATTTATATTAGTCTCCTTTTCCTCTTTAGTTTTTAAAGCTATTTTAAATGAACAACTAAGATGTTTGGGTAGTATATATATTTTGCATACTTCTTTTTCTTATTGTTTAGTTTATTGACTTTGTACTGTGAAGGTTTGTTTTTTCTCATTTCTTGTAAAATCTCAGGATTTTCATTGGAAGAAAAAACTTAATTTATGAGACATTTTCATGCAAAACTCAATCTCATTCACACACACACACACACACACACACACACACTCCTTTTTAGAAAATAAATTTTTTTGTGAGAGTTTTTTTCCCATTAAATTCTGCTCAAGGGACACTTAGGTCTTTAAGCACAGAATGTAATTTAGATGTTAAAAACAGAAAATACTGAGACTTTATAAGGTCAGTGATTATCATCAATATGAATTTAAGTATTTTTAATTTTGAGATTTGATGATTTACAGATTTATATAAATCATCATATATATTATATATATTATATATATAAAATTGACCCTAACAAATCTTTCCTTATTCCAAATAACTTGTCAAAGAGCAGATTTATTCTGATTTTAAGTGAAGAAACTTCCTAGACTGATACAATAGTTCAGGAGTTGGAGACTTTTACTGCAAACTATTTTGGGGATAGCAGGTCAAATGCTGTCTGCAGTGCACAGCCCTGCTGTTTCATGTGAAAGCAGCCAGAGCATACTTGAATGAGGGCCATGGCTGGATTCTGCTTTTAGTTTGACAAGTAGTTTTCTTTCCTGAAGGTGCTGATGTCTATCTGTGTTACTTGTCATTGAAGTTATGAGTTGTGCCTGAAAGTTAAAACTGTGTTGAATGCATATGAAATGATCAGTATTTCAATTGGGAAAATATTTTTAACTCTAGATAATTTTAGTATTTTTATGTTGAAAAAATGGTGGTTAGTGTTCAAGTTGCTTAGTAAGAGAGGACATGGCTCTGCAAGTATAACAGTGATGCCAATTTATGGAAACTTGCAACTACAGCAGTTTTTATTCTTTGCCTTATAGTGAAATTTATGGTTTAATTTTTTTCATTTTTTTTGGTCATGAAGGAGGATGTGTAAATCTGAGTGGAAATTCTCTATAGGCATGCATTTATTTCATGTGAATTAATGTCAGAAAATCATGGTAGTAAATCACATTACTATTTGCATACCTTGTTTTTGTACATTTAAAAAATTTTCCTATTCTGAAAAGGTTTTTCTCTTAATTAGTGTTAGTTGGGATGTTAGATTGCCATGACTAAACTATTATTTATCCCTATATAGTATTTATTTCTTAACTTTGTTAACACTTGTCTCTTGTTCATCTACAATGAACCAATTTTATGGAAGATAAAATTTCTTACTATGTAAAGAACACAGGGCAGTCACTGTGTAAAGAATCAAGTCACAAATTTTCCTACTGTTATATCTTTAAAACAGATCTTGAAAAAGAAAATCAATGTATTTACCTTACAAGGTGGAAAGGTCTATGTTAAGTCTGAATGAAGTAAGGATGATGTTATAAAAAATTCATTTTAGAAATCTTTAAAGAAATGCAATTAAAGGTCTTTATCTTTTCTTAACTTTTCCTCCTGAACACTTACACTGTAGCAAGTGATCAACATGATGGTTTTGAAAGTCTAATTGTTGATAAGAGATGCACAGATGAAAATATTGATATACACTCTTTGCCACCATATTAAATAGAAATGACCATGAATACTATCTTGCTTGAAGCAGTCTTTGACAAAAGAAGCAATATCTGTCATTTGTAAAATTTCTTGTTCTAAAGAAAGCAGCTATGTTCATAGGTATAAATTATGTAAATAAAAGTTATTTTATAGTATCTGTTGTGTCCTTTTCTTTTCAAACAATGAAATATAATTTTGCTCAGTACTAGTTATTTTTTTTTTTTTCGGTGCTGGGGACCGAACTCAGGGCCTTGCACTTGCCAGACAAGCGCTCTTCTGCTGAGCTAAATCCCCAACCCCCTAGTTACTGTTTTTAAATATAGTCTATATTTTATTTCCATAAAAATATAGTGTTATTGGAAAAATTAATTTTTATTGCATGCCTTTTTTTTGTGGAGCTGGTGTTTGAATTCAGGGTCTTGCATTTGCAAAGCAGGTGTTGTACACCAGTCCATTTTGCTGTAGTTATTTTGGAGGTGGCATCTCTCGAACTGTTTGTCCTGGCTGGCCTGGAACCATGATCCTCCTGATCTTAGCCTCCCAAGTAGCTGAGATTATAGATCTGAACCACTGGTACCTGATTATATGCTTTTTATGAAGAAATTATTTTTATTCTGCAAGAATAAAGAATAGACTTTCCTGCACATTGAAGTGTTAATTTTTTTCTTTTAAAGTATGACTTTTTTGTTTATTCACTCCTTAAGTAATGAATTTTTGGATATAAGAACTCAGACTCTTTTACATCCTCCTCTTTCCGCCTTTCACTTTGTTTTCTCTATAGAGAAAATATGAGAACTTAAGTCCTGGATGTAATAGAAACGTGGACTTCTCAAGTATTTATGGGAAAAATACCAGTTGGCCATAAAAAGAAAAAATAATTGGGGGCGTGGTAGGGATTGAAACATGCTCTCACTATGTAGCCCAGGTTGGCCTCAAATTCCCTGAGTGCTGGGATTATAGAATTTTGCCAACATGCCTAGCAGTTGGCTGAAAACTTTTACTGTGAGAAGTATTTATGGAAACTTTTCTACAGAATAGTTAATCTCACCATTTCTTTCATTTTGTCAGACCAACCAGCATAGTGGCTGTTTTTTTTTTTGGGGGGGTGGTCGGCAGTACTGGGTTTGAACTTGGGGCTTTTTGCTTGGAAGGTAGGTTGGTACATTACCACTTGAGCCACACCTCCAGTCTAGTTTTTGCTCTGGTTATTTTGGAGATTGAGTCTCGTGAACTATTTGCCCAGGCTGGCCTAGAATGCCTATCTTCCTGATCTCAGCCTCCCAAGTAGCTAGGATTACAGGTGTGAGCCACTCGTGCCTGGCATGGGCTGTAGTTTTTGTTGTTGTTTGTTTCTGCTCACTTTTAAAGACATACTACAGGCATCTAAAGAAATTTTTGTTTTTACTACAATGATGTAATCCTAGCATTTTGGAGCCTGAGGCAGGAGGATTGAGAGTTCAAGGCCAGGTTTGTCTCAAAACAAAACTGTCTGTCTCCCCTCCCTCCCTCCAAAGAAAGAAAAAAAAAATCCTGAACCTAAAGCAGGTATTTTTCTTTGGCCTTAATACTAGGAGTAAGCGTGCTTCTGTTTAACTTGTGTAGTTTGTTTTTTGCAAACTCAGAAGACCAAATTTGGGGCCAACTTGTAGCAAGGTAGAGTATTTCATGTCACACGTTTTATGTTGCAAACTCTCTGACTTAAACACCCTCATTTTCCCCTGCCTAGACTTCAACAAATCTGTCAGTGTTTCAAAATAACATGCTACCATGTAATGTAGTTCTAAACTCTTCATTTTTCTTTATTTTATTTTTTTCTTTTTGTGTTGCCTTGGTTGGAACCCAGAGCCTCATGCATGTTGGGCAAGTGCTCAGCCACTCAGCTGAATTTTACCCCAAGGCCAGTGCTGGTCGAATGATGGTGTCCCCTTCTGAAATTTGTGTTGAAACTGAGTTTCTTTTGGTGAATTAATTTTCAGACAGTGTCTCACTATGTTGCCAGGCTGAGGACCTCTTAATTCCTGAGCTCATGCAAGCCTCCCTTTAGCCTCAGCCTTACAAGTAGCTGGGACCACCAGGTATATACCACTTCACCAAGTGAAAATTAAATTCCAATGCAAGATAATTAAGAAACCCCTTATAGGGTGACTGATGTGGGATTAGGTACCCTTGTAAAAAACTTGACTTTGCCTTTTTTTCTGCCCCTTCCATCCCTTCTGCCAAGTGAGAACACATTCTTCCTCTGGATGATGTAGCAACAAGGTGCCATCTTGGATGTGGAGACCTGGCTTTCATGAGACACCATACTTTCTGGAGTCTTGATCTTGGACTTCACTGCCTCCAGACAATGAGAAATAATTTTCTGTTCTTTATAAATTACCTAATTTCAGATACTTTGTTACAGCAGCACAAACAGACTAAGATAGTCTGCCTCTTAAGTTCCTCTGCCATGATGCAACCCTTCTTGTGGTCCCATTGTATCTCTCCTTCAGACTTGGGACACAGGGAGCTGGCACAACTGTGCTGATGTTCCTGATGTTTGATTCAATATGAGTAATAAAATGTGATCTATTATGTCTTCTTCAGCACTGGAGTTGTGAGAAGTTTATTCCTTATCATGGTTGGGTTTTTTCCCTGACAGTTGGTAACTAGCTACTTCTATAATCCATTCTGTTTTCCTCTTACCTTCTGGATGGTATTCTTCATTTGTTCAGCTACTCAAACTTTAATTTGAGTTCTTGGAAGTCAAGTTTGTTAGCTTGCCACAGTTTTCTGGTGGCCAGGAAGGTTGCCAATTACTGGGGCCCAAGCCTCCAAAGTGAGAGCTCGGCAGTAGATGCAGAATGTGTATGGTGGCATACAAATTGCCTGGAAAAACCTAGTAGGCTTCAAACATAGTTCTCTTTGTCCCCATCATGTAACAGGAATCCAATTCCCCCAATACTTATTACTGATTTCTCTTTTTTTGAGACACAATCTCACCATGGAGCCCAGGTTGGCCTTGAACTTGAGATCTTCCAGCCTCAGCCTCCTGCATGCTGGGATTATAGGTGTGTGAATGTGCCACACACCCAGTTATCTTGTACATTTCAAATATTTTGTATATTTATAGATAATAGAGATTTAGCTCACAGTTCTGGAGCCTGGCATCTAGTGAGAGACTGATGTTGCATCATAACATGGCAGAGGGTGACAAGACAGAGCATATCTGTGTATCCTTCATCTGTTAATAGATATTTATGGGTTACAAATAAACCTACTATAAATACTTCTCTAAAACTTTTATGCACATCTACTTTATTCCTATGATAAGGGTGAAGAGTCAGAAGGCCTTTATCAAAGTTTTGAGCCCATTATCTTCTGTAGCTGCAAGGCAGTTTAGCTGAGGAGAAAGCTAAGGCCTGACAGTAAGAATTATAGAGTTGGGGTGCCTCTTAAATGTACAGTATAATCTGATAAGGACAGTCCCTTTCCTATGTAGCCTGCCCTCATTTAAAAGTCAACCAGTGACTTCATCAGAGGCATTTGCCATTTGGGTTGATACCAGTTCTTTTTGGGACACACCCTACCATACCTGCTTGCTTCTAGATCTTAAGAGGAGTTAGTTATTATACCTTAACCCAAAAGTTATTGAATACAGCCTAGAAAGAGAGTCTTGCCAATTTATATTGGTAGGTGTTAGGGGATGTGATGGATTAAGGGAGTTAGATCAAGGGAAACATATAAGTGGATCAAACTAAATGTAAAAATAGGGTGTGTACTTGTCTGGTGTGGAAATCATTTTCCCCAAAGGAAGCCATGCAATATCTCCCTCTCCCCCCTTTTTTTTGGTGTGGTAGTACTGGGGTTTGAACTCAAGGGCTTCATTCTTGCTAGGCATGTGCTATACCTCCCGAGCCACTCCACCAGCCTTTTTGTGTATTGGGTATTTTTGAGATAGGGTCTCATGAACTATTTGCCCAGGGCTGGCTTCTAACCATGATTCTCCTGATCTCTGCTTCCTGAGTAGTTAGGATTACAGGTGTGAGCCACCAGTGCCTGGCCTGAGCCAGGTGTTGAATGATGTGTATTAGCTCATCAGGTGAAGTCAGAACAGGCAGGTGTGTGGTGGTGAGAAAGTGCCATGGGCAGCGGGGGGATGAGAGTGAGAAGGTAAAAGCAGCCCTGACTCTGAAGAGGTGGGCCCTGAGGGCTAAAATTCAATGCATTTTCTTATTTTGTGGTATAAAAGTTTCTTTAAAAAATCGGTAGCAAGCCAGGTACGGATGGCTCATGTCTGTAATCCTAGCTACTCAGGCGACAGAGAGCAGGATGATCAGGGTTAGAAGCCAGCCAGGGCAAATAGTTCAAGAGACCCTATATCGAAAATACCCAGTACAAAAAGGGCTGGAGGAGTGATTCAAGGGCTGGAGGAGTGATTCAAGTGCTAGAGCGCCCGAATTCAAACCCCAGTACCAAAAAAAAAAAAAAAAAAAAAAAAAATCAGGTAGCAAATGCAAATCGTTCCCTTTAAGCATAAATGTAAAATGTTCCACTAGTGAGAACATCAGACATTAACAGATGTTAGGTGGCTTTGTTGTCACTTGACTTTCTGCACTTTCCTACTTGTTTTGGGAACATTGTTCAGTGTCCAAAGCGTTTCTTGTAACAAAAGTTACAAGAAATAAGAAACATGTATGATTTAAAGAAAGAAAAAAATTAACTCCAATTCTGCTTTCTATCTTTGGAAGATGATTTTAAGTATTTTGAATCATTGAAGAGCTATTTGGACAAAAATGTGGCAATTTAAATGTCAAGGTCATTCCATCACCTCGATAGCTTTGAAGACTGTCTTTACTGTTTTTCTGTTGACCACGGGAGGCACGCATTGTAAATACAATCTTTCTCTTTTAGCTCCTCCCCTTGTGCTTTGCCCAGGCTCGTCTCCATTTTTACTAAGCAAGCCTGGCCAAGCTTCTTAGTCCACACTCAGTGGTTCTGGAAAGCTTTGCTGCGACAGCCTTTTCCCGAATATATTCTGTTCCTTTGGTGTATGTCCTACTCATTCCAGCATTTTGTGGTCATTTGCATAATTTTCTTATAAGCACCTTGAATTCTGGAACTAAGTATACTTCCTTGCGGGCGGGGACGGGGGCGGGGGCGGCACCCTATCTCTACCCTACTCATACTTTTTGTGTTCCTTACCCTTTATTCTGCCTCCCCAAAGCAACCTATATTTATTTATTTTTCTTTTTTTTCTTTTATTATTCATATGTGCATACAAGGCTTGGGTCATTTCTCCCCCCCCGCCCCCACCCCCTCCCTTACCACCCACTCCACCCCCTTCCTCTCCTCCCCACCCCCTCGATACCCAGCAGAAACTATTTTGCCCTTATTTCTAATTTTGAGCAACCTATATTTAAATGAAAAACTTAAGTTCACATTTTGTTTATATTTTAAATTTTTATGAGTAGTTTACGGTCCTTTATTTACGATCACAACGCTGATGTCCACAATCTATTTCATATTGAAAATAATCAGACGTGTTTAAGATCTCCAGGGAAAGGGCTAGAGGCTTGTTATGCCGTCTGCAGTCCTATGATAGGTGAGATACACCTGTGTTGTCAATGTTGCCACTATCGTGATTGTATCGATTGTTACGTGAATAGCACAATCACAAACTCAACTACAGCCCTTTTAACTCAGCACTGCAAAATTCTGCTCAGCTTTCCTGAGCTCGCGAGCGCACCAGGCCTCGCGGGGTTGCGCTTCTGTTCTTATTGGCTGGATTGGGAGGCGTGGCACGCGCTGTCGACCAATGGGGAGCGGCCGGCGCAGGCACGTGCATGGCTGGCCCGATAACCTGCGGGGCCTCAGCCGGGGCTGCCGGGACTGAAGGGGTGCTGTAGTGCTAGGCAGGCGAGCAGTCCAGGGGAGAGCCGGCAGCGGGCGGACGCGGGGCGCCTCCTCTTCTCCCTTACTTGGTTCCCGCCGCCATGTGGGCTGCCCTGAGGTCAGCTCTGCGGCCCTGCGCGCGCGCCGCGGTCCCCGGGTTGCGCGCCTATCACGGGGATTCGGTGGCTGCGCTGGGCACCCAGCTGAACTCGGGCTCGGCCATCTACCAGGTAGGCTGGGGGCGCGCTCCGGGGGTTTGTCCGCCCATGCCGGATCGGCGGGACTCGGCGCTGGCTGAGGGTAGGCAGCTGCTGGAGGAGGACGCACTGGAACCGCTGCTCTTCCCATCTGTTTTCGTCTTTTTCTTGCGGTAGTGGGGATTGAACTTGGGGCCTCTCATTGCCGCCACTTGAGCCATGACCCCGATCCTGTTTTTTTCTCTGGAGTTTCAGTCATGATTCTGGGACGCACTAGGGTGCTGTGAAGTTTGCAGTAGAAAATCGTTGCAATCAAACCTTAGATCACTTTTAGTTCACACACTGGCCGTGCATTTTGTGTCTTTGAAATCAGTGGTTCTCAAAACCTGTCACCTGGGGAGCTTGTTGCTTATGCAGTTGCCCGAGCCCTACTCCGCGCACTCTAGGGTGGGGTCCTGGTGTTTACAGCGTTAATAAAGTCTTTAAGGGACTAGTGGCAGCAAGATTTGGGAACCACCTGCCTAGCACAGCTAACACGGGGCTGTGCTCACCAGTCTTTAAATTGTTCTATTAATAGAAAATACATATTCCACAGAATCTTTAAATGAATTTTATTGGAATTGGAAGGTTTCACAAGATCAAAGAAGCAACTCATAGCTTGTGAAATGAGAGCTGGAAAATTTCAGTTTGTCCCATGGTTTCTAAACTTACACAGTTAACATCTAAACTGTGCGAACAGCACACAATTAGTTGGGCAGAACGTTTAACTCATTTAAGTGGTTACTGAAGTCTAGGCACTGTTTTAGGTATTTGGTATAGATGTGTAGGAATGGAACTCAGAATTTTGTGAGGAAGATGAGCAAGGAAGCAGGTAATGGTAGTGCCAGTGATGAGTGGTGTTTCAAGCTTGAAAAGGCCATCACAGAAAACTACAGATAGGAAGTAATTGATGAGATGGATCTTGGTTGGGAAAGAACTATACAAACTAAGAGAGTTACAAGAACATAGATACTTGAACTTAGGTTATTCAAGTGTGTGAAGTGCTGGGGATGTAGCTCAGTGGTAGGGAACTTGCCTAGTGTGCAAAGGCCCTTGGTTCAATCTTCAACACCGAAAAACCAACAAAAACTTAAAGTGTATAACCTGGGTGAGATGGTGCCTACCTGTGGTCCCAGCACTCAGGAGGCTGAGGAAGGACAATCTCTGAGCTCAGGAGATCAAGGTCAGCCTGGGGAATGTAGCAAGATTCTGTCTCAAAAATAAATAAAAATTGTATAGTGGATGTGAGGATTTGGAAGTCATGGGCAGGCATTCATGGATTAGTGTCTGGAGATGGGATTGATTATGGGGCCAGGTAGAAAAGGGCCTTGCAAGCCACATTCAGATTTAATTTTACAGACTGTCCACTATCACAGTGGACAGTGCTGGGGTTTGAACTCAGGGCCTTGCACTTGCTAAGCAGGCGCTCTACCACCTGAGCCATGACTTCAGCCCTTTTTGCTTTGGTTATTTCTGAGATAGGGTCTTGCTTTATACCTGGGCTGGCCTGGACCACCATTGTCCTATTTATACTTCCTGCATAGCCAGGATGACAGGTGCATGACATCAAGCCCAGCTTTTATTGGTTGAGATGGCGTATTGTAGACTTTTTGCCCTGGCTTGTCCTCAAACCATGATCTTCCCGATGTCTGCCTTCTGAGTAGCTAGGATTACAGGCATGAGTGGCGTGATCCTGTGGATGTGGTAGAATCATGAGTGTGGCAATGTGGAGGATGGATTGGTTGAGGGAAGCGAGTAAGTTGGGCAGCAGTTGAAAGAGTAGAGTTTTGTCAGTTATGTTTGTATGTGGGAGTGGGGGAGTTGGTGATTAATGGAAGGAGAGGAAGTGAATGAGGAGTCACAGATGATAATGAAGATTCTAACTGGGCAGGATATGAATATCATTAGGTACGTGATCATGTCTTTAGTAAAAAGAAGGTTTATAGGAGCTGGAGTGAGTTTGACAGAAGAGGGATAAGATATTTGCTGATGGGTTTTGTTTGAACCATCTTTTGCTAGGATGTGTTTTATAGCACACAATCTACAAACATCAGTAGCTCATAACAGCAAATACAGATTTCTTGATCACATTATGTTTTGGTGACTCCGCAAGTGGCAGAGCCTGAATGTGGTACCAGGCAGCATGACAATCCAAGGTCATTATTGCTTCTCACATAGTCCTACTCAGGTGGGGCTTGTGATTGAAAGGACTTGGAGGGGGGGGACATGTCAGAGGCTCAGCTCAAGTTCATTGCTACCATCAGGCATTAAGCTCCGTGGATGCTCAGCCTCAGGAGAATCTTACTACTGGGGCACTGCTGTTTTTTTTCAGGTGGCAGAACGTCATGAGGCCCTGAAAGTATCAGTCTGTTGATGTTTTTCTTGTTTGACTCTTTGGTGTTTAGGAGTGTGTTGTTTAATTTCCATACATTTGTGAATTTTCCAGTTTTACTTTTTCTGTTGATTTCAAATTCCATTGTGATTGGAAAGAGATACTTGGTATGACTTTAGTCCCTTAAAACTTATTAAAATTTATTTTATGGCCTAACATATGGTTCTTTCTGCAGAGTATTCTCTTGACAAAAGGATCTCTTCTGCTATTGGCTGGCATGTTCTTTGCATGTCCCCTATTTTCAAGTCCCCTATTTCCTTACTGATCTTCTGTCTGGTGTTCCTATAAGTGTAGGATATTGAAGCCTCCTTACTGTAGAGCTGCCTATTTCTTCTTTCTGTCTTTGCTTCATGTGTTTCAGAGCTATACTGTTTGGTGCATATAAGCTTATAACAGTTATATCTTCTTGGTGAGTTCTTTTTTTTGGTGGTACTGGGGTTTGAACTCTGGGCTTCACACGTGCTAGGTAGGTGCTCTACTACTTGAGTCACTCTGCCAGCCCTAGTTTTTTGTTTTTTTGTTTTTTGAGACAGGGTAACCCACGCTGGCCTAAAAATCTCAATCCTCAGCCTCCTGAGTGCTGAGATAATAGGCATGAACCACCCCACCTGGCTCCAGATCATAACTTTAAAATCTTATTTTATTCTGAAATTTTAATTTAATTTATTATTATTATTATTATTTAGAGAGACTGGGTCCTGATTTGTTGCCCAGGCTGTCCCTGAACTCCTGTGCACAAATGATCCTCCTGGCCTGTGCACAAATGATCCTCCTGGCCTCAGCCTCCTGAATAGCTGGAGCTACAGATATGTACTGCCATACCTGACATAACAGTCTTTTTTGAATTGATACTAGTGTGACTCATCTGCATGTAAAAATTCTATAATCTCTTACAGCTCTACCTCCTCAATCTATGTTATTGATGTTACAGATTACATCTTTATGTGTTATCTCATATACTTATTAATATAGATTTAGAATAAATTTTGAATGCATTTCCCTTTTAAATCCTGTAGATAATAAATAAAAAGTAGAGCTATAAATTGAAATTACAATCATATTTGCTTAGGGATTTACCTTTGTTGGAAATCTTTATATGGCTTTGAGTTCTTAGATCTCTTCTTAGTTCTTAGATTTGTAGATTCATATCTTCCTCAAATTTAGAAATTTCCAGCCATTATTCCTCAAAAAGTCTCTGCCTCTGGAGTTAGGGCATGGTTCAAGTGGTAGAGTACCTGCTTGAACTAATGTCCTCGAATTCAAACCCCAGTACTGCCAAAAATAAATAAATAAATAAATAAATAAAGGCAAAAAAGAAAAATAAAAGGCTCATGCCTATAATCCTAGTTACTCGGGAGGCTGAGATAGGGAGGATTGTGGTTTGAGGCCAGCCTGGGCAAATAGTTTCCAAGACCCCATCTCCAAAATAACCAGAGCACAATGGACTGGAGGTGTGGCTCAAGCAGTAGAGTGCCTGCTATCCAAGTGCACAGTCCTGAGTTCAAACTCTAATACCACTCCCCCCAAAAATAAATAAAAATAAAATAAAAGGTCTCTGCCCCTTTTTCTCTCTCTTCTCATTCTAGAATTACTGTACTCTGTATATTGGTTCTGTACTGATGGTGTCCCATATTGATGGTCCTATAAGGATGGTGTCTATTTACCTACCTCTCTTCATTCATTCTTTCTTTTTTGTGGTACTGTTCCTCAAACTCAATAATTTCAAATGTCTTCTTTTTTAGTTTGCTGATTGTTCTACCCCTCACATCAGCTGTTAAACTCCTGAATTGAATTTTTCCATGTGGTTATTGTATTTTTCAGCTCAAAATTTTGTTTGGCTCCTTTTTATAACTTCTAACTCTTTGATATTCCCATATTTCATATTCCTAATTCTTTTTATTTCCATATTTGTCAAGACCCTACCCAAAAAAAAAGAAAATAAGCAAAAGAAGGTTAGGGGCGTGGTTCAAGTGGTAGAGTGCCTGCCTACCAAGCACAAGGGCCTGAGTTCAGACCCCAGTAGCTCCAAAACAAAACAAAAGCAAAGCAAAGACTTAACATATAGCATATTTCCATAGGGGAAAACACTGGAGGGAAATACACTAAAATGCTAACAGTGGCCCTAACAATCGTGATAAAATGTAGTGAGTGGATTTAACAATAGTTAATGACTGTTTAAAGTAATGCCTAGAATAGAGTATGGCCTTAGGACATATTAGCTCTGCTTCTGCAAGCGGGCTGCACCCCATTGCTGGCACCTCCGCTAAATCTCTGTGACCCCTGAGAAGTTCTAGCACATTGGTGAGTACCGAACACCAGCATGGACGGGTGGGCCTTTGCCATCACTTTGCCATGTGGTGTTGAAGAAAGCAGATACTGACCTCACCAAGAGAGCTGCAAACCCAGGAAGCATGGGCTGGACCGTCTAACTGCTGTTTCACTGGCTCTTGGGCAGACAGAGGATGTAAAGGGTGGAATAGATAGCCAGGGTCTGGATAACAGGCTCTCTGAAGCTGTGGAGTGACTAAGGAAGAGTCAAGCCCATGGAGATCTGTGCATCTCCTGGGACCTTTGTGTTCAAGGGCAATACACAAAGACCACTGGCTACCATGGCTGAACTGTGGGTGTATCCAAGAAGAAATAAGTCTGTAGGCCTTGTCTGTTAGTAAATAGTTTATATGCCTCAAAACAACAACAACAACAACAACAAAAGAGCTGTTGCCATTCTCTCTGTCTTCAAGGTTATCTCATGGTCTGTTTGGCCAGCTTTTGGTTCAGTAGTGTGTGTTCCAAACTGTCCTCAGGTCTCAGGGCCAGAAGAACAAATACTTACTTTTTTGCTCCTGAATCTGTGGGCTGGCTCTGGCAGTCCTGCTTGTGACAATGCTAGGTCCGATTCTCCTACTTCTTATTCCAGGAGCCAGCCTGGAGGGGCAGTGGCTGCAGGATATGTGGGGGCAAGGCCACATGAGAGTCTAGAAACCCTTGCTCCCTCTTAAGGCATCTGCTTAGAATTGATACAGTGACTTTGTCCACATTCCACTGGCCAAAGCAAGACCGTTGACAGACTCAAAAACTGTGGGAAGGGGAGCCCTGCTTTCTCAACAGTGAACTTTGGCAAGGATGGAAAGAAGAAAGAATGTGAAGCCAGTAATACAGGCTACCTCATGACATAAGAGGGCTGCTCAGACTCTGTTTTATCTGCGTTCCAAAGGAGAATGAAAGGAGCAACCTCATCACCTTGTCTTCTTCTTAAGAAGTCTTGCTAGAAGTCAGACTTAACAGCTTCTGCCTACATTTCAGTGGTTAAAAGTTAGTCACATGGTCACACCTGTCTACAAAAGGAGGCCAGGATCTGTTACTTTTTTTCTAGTTGGGTATTGTTGCCACCTTCAATAAAAGTAGGGTTCATTAACGTGGGAAGAATGGCTATGGCTAAGCAGCCAGCAGTGTCTGCCCCAGACAGGTTGGTCTCAAACTCGTGATTCTCTCCTCCCCAGGGCTAGGGATTACAGGCATATACCATCCCACCCAGCCTAACAATGTATTTTTTTTTCTTTTTCTATACTGGGGATTGAACTCCAGGTCTCAAGCTTACAAAGCAAGGGCTGTACTACTTAAGCCACTTCCCTAGCCCACATTATCATCTCTGTGAAAACACAAAAATCCTGTATTTGAAATATGCAGTACATTATTATCTAAAGTCAGCCTACTGTATACTAAGACAAAAACTTCTCTTTTATCTAACTGTAACCTTAGTACCTGTTGACCCCAACCTTTCTCCATCCTTCCCTCTCTATTTAAGAAAGGATGCTTAACATAGATAAATGGGACCTCATAAAACTAAAAAGCTTCTGTACATCAAAAGAAATGGTCTCTAAACTGAAGAGAATACCCACAGAGTGGGAGAAAATATTTGCCAATTATACATCAGACAAAGGACTGATAACCAGAATATATAGGGAACTTAAAAAACTAAATTCTCCCAAAACTAATGAACCAATAAAGAAATGGGCAAGTGAACTAAACAGAACTTTCTCAAAAGAAGAAATTCAAATGGCCAGAAAACCCATGAGAAAATGCTCACCATCTCTAGCAATAAAGGAAATGCAAATTAAAACCACACTAAGATTCCACCTCACCCCTGTTAGAATAGCCATCATCAGCAACACCACCAACAACAGGTGTTGGCGAGGATGCGGGGAAAAAGGAACCCTCTTACACTGTTGGTGGGAATGTAGACTAGTACAACCACTCTGGAAAAAAATTTGGAGGCTACTTAAAAAGCTGGACATCGATCTACCATTTGATCCAGCAATACCACTCTTGGGGATATACCCAAAAGACTGTTACTCCAGAGGCACCTGCACACCCATGTTTACTGCGGCACTATTCACAATAGCCAAGTTATGGAAACAGCCAAGATGCCCCAGCACTGACGAATGGATTAAGAAAATGTGGTATCTATACACAATGGAATTTTATGCAGCCATGAAGAAGAACGAAATGTTATCATTCGCTGGTAAATGGATGGAATTGGAGAACATCATTCTGAGTGAGGTTAGCCTGGCCCAAAAGACCAAAAATTGTATGTTCTCCCTCATATGTGGACATTAGATCAAGGGCAAGCACAACAAGGGGATTGGACTATGAGCACATGATAAAAGGGAGAACACACAAGGAAGGGGTGAGGATAGGTAAGACACCTAAAAAATTAGCTAGCATCTGTTGCCCTTAACACAGAGAAACTAAAGCAGATACCTTAAAGCAACTGAGGCCAATAGGAAAAGGGGACCAGGAACTAGAGAAAAGGTTAGATCAAAAAGAATTAACCTAGAAGGTAACACCCACGCACAGGAAATCAATGTGAGTCAATGCCCTGTATAGCTATCCTTATCTCAACCAGCAAAACCCCTTGTTCCTTCCTATTATTGCTTATACTCTCTCTACAACAAAATTAGAGATAAGGGCAAAATAGTTTCTGCGGGGTATCGAGGGGGGGAGCGGGAGGGGGTGGAGTGGGTGGTAAGGGAGGGGGTGGGGGCAGGGGGGAGAAATGAACCAAGCCTTGTATGCACATATGAATAATAAAAGAAAAATGAAAAAAAAAAGTATAGCAAATAAGAAACATAAAAAAAAGAAAGGATGCTTAAATTAGATCAAGGCTTTTGAAACACTCAGATGATTAATTAGGTGGGCTTTTCACCCTGCAGTGAGTGTAGAGATGACAAGAGAAGACCTGAAGAAGTGAAATAAACCTGCACTTCCTCTCCGCTTAGCAGTGTCATGTCAGTACTCACCTGCCTGTTGAAAGGTGATGAATAAGATCAATGCATGGGGCGGCCTCCGCTTGCGCTCCTGCCTGTCATTCTAGCTACTTGTGCAGCTGAGATTGGGAGGGTCTCTGCTGGAGGCCAACCTGGGTAAATATTCACGTGATTACTACCTCTAGAATAACCAGAGCAAAATGGACTGGAGGTGGCTCAAGCAGTAGAGTGCCTGCTTTGCAAATGTGCACGGGGAACTGAGGAGCTGAGGTCAAGTAGGGTACTAGTCCCTGAGCTGCAGTGTGGTGGCTGTAGCCCAGGCTCATGGTCAAAGAGCCTCAAAAGAAGATGTCACTTGGAGGCAGATTTGGAGACACCCCTGGATCCACAAACCTGAGCCCTTCTCTGCCACTGTTTGGTTTATGCCCACTTACAAGGAGTGGTCTCCACCCCGGCAGGCCCCCATTGCAGAGGGATCTGAAAGGCAGCTCCAAGCCCCTGCATACTTTTCAGGTGACAGTATGCATGCTGTTGCTACTGGCTGGACAGACAAGCCCTGGGGCTGATGTTGCACAAATTGAGGAGTTTCTGCATTTGCCATGTGTGGATAAAAGGGATTTCATCTCCTGGGTTTTATACTAATAGAGAAAAATTCTTGGCTTTTGCTACCTCTTGTTAATATCGACAAATATGATGAGCTGGAAAAGTTGTGTGGAAAGAAGAGGATTTTACCAAACTCTTCTCTTTGGTGGGTTCCATTTGCCCAAGTAGCACCTCAGAAATGGAGATAGAGGCCAGGGTTTCTTTGTTTGGGTTCAAGTTAGAATCACCTGAGGAACTTTCTTTTTCATTGGTACTGGGGTTTGAACTCAGAGCCTCATGTTTGCTGGGCAAGTGCTCTACCACTTGAGCCACTCCCCCAGCACTTTTTTGCTTTATTTTTTAGATAGTGTCTTACATTCTTGCCTGGGCCAGCCTGGATTGTGATCCTCCTACTTAGGGCCTCCTGCATAGCTGGGATGACAGGTGTGTACTATCATGTCTGGCTTAGTGATTGAGATGGGGTCTCACTAATTCACCCCTCCACACACACCCACTAACCAAGATACTCTTGGCCTCCTGAGTAGCTGGGATTACAGGCTGAGCCACCTTGGCCAGGCCTGAGGAACTTTGAAAGCTCCTGATGTCCGGGTCATACCTGACTCTGGAGGAGAAGGACCAGGCATCAGTAATTTTTTTGTTTTGTTTTGCTTTTTACAAGCTCCCCAGTGGCTCCCTAGTAGAACCCAGGTGGGGCATCCCTGTTCCAGGCAGCTCCTTGAGCTGAGTTCCCAGCAGGCCCCTTTCTGTAGGATCAGAAGACAAGCAGCCCCCAGGGCCATCAGATGGAGAGTGCTCAGAGGAGGAGCTCTCGCTACTCCGGGGCACAGGGTCTTTCCCTCATTCGATGCTGCTTCTCTCTTTTTAAATTTATTTTCTGAATTTTGTAGAACAGGAGAATGTAGTAGAGTTCTTGGGCTGTAGAAAATAGGAAATACTAAAGTCTAGTTGTGAATGAAATTGTTTAACAAGTTGTTTAACATTCTGTCACATAAAGGGCATGAGATAGCTAGATATGTCAATCACATTATATGCAAAATATGTTAGTAGGGCAAACACTGAAGTTTCAAAAATAATTGGCTATATAAGTATTGCCCTATAGGAGATGGAAAAGTGAGCTGAGGCCTCTCCCCCCCTTTTTTTTTTGCCTCTCACTGCTAATATTTTCTTGTGTATCACTCAGAAAATTTGTAACAATGTAAGCATAGATTTTTGTTCTGTTTTAAACATGAAATAGAATGTACTTTGTGGGGAGAGGGGTTTGATTTTAAAGTATAACTTATCAGTGAGCAAATACTGATATATTGATTGATTGGCATCTCAGGATAGAGACAGGGCAGTTAAGATGGCATTCTACCTCTTTAACAAGTGTGTATTCCTTAAAATGGGAAAACAAACAGAGGTGATTAAGTCCAGTAGCTGCTTAAGGAAGAGAAGTGTTAAAGTGAGCAGGAGCAGCCCCAGTGGCGTTGAGGTGAGGTGGAACATGAATCAGGCTTTAGAAGAGGGGTGAAATTCGGAGAAAAGGACCTGAGGGGGTGGTGGTCACGAGGGACAGGAGCCAGTCTTTTCTACAGGATGAAACAGCCCGATCTGGAGGCCGCGTGGTAGGGTGGCCTCATGTGGTGGGCACACAGAGTTGCACAGATTGGTGTGTTTCTTCCCTCCCTTTCCTTCCTTTCTTTTTTCCTTGTTCTTTCTTTCTTTTCTCTCTTCCCTGCCCTTCCGTTCTCTTTCTCCTTTCCCTTCTCCTTCCCTTCTTTCTTTTCTGTCTTTCAGTGCTGGGGGTGGAACCCAGGTCCTTGTACATGCTAGGCAAGTGCTCCATGACAAACTACATTCACAGCCCTTGAGGTGTTTCTTGACCCTTATCTTGGTAATAATTGCTTTCTAATATTTCTATCCACGCCCTCTTTGTTTCCATTTTAGGAGAACTATGAGCAGATGAAAGCGCTAGTAAATCAACTCCATGAACGAGCACAGTATGTACGACTAGGTGAGCACAGTCTTTTCTTCACTTTATGCTTTTTTTTTTTTTTTTTTTTTTTGCGGTACTCGGGCTTGAACTCAGAATCTCATGCTTGCTAGGTAGGTACTTTTACCACTTAGCCAGTCCACCAGCCTTTTTTTTCATGATGGTTTTTCTTTATTTTTTTTTTTCCATCTTTCTTTTATTATTCATATGTGCATACAAGGCTTGGTTCATTTCTCCCCCCTGCCCCCACCCCCTCCCTTACCACCCACTCCACCCCCTCCCGCTCCCCCCCTCGATACCCCGCAGAAACTATTTTGCCCTTATCTCTAATTTTGTTGTAGAGAGAGTATAAGCAATAATAGGAAGGAACAAGGGGTTTTGCTGGTTGAGATAAGGATAGCTATACAGGGCATTGACTCACATTGATTTCCTGTGCGTGGGTGTTACCTTCTAGGTTAATTCTTTTTGATCTAACCTTTTCTCTAGTTCCTGGTCCCCTTTTCCTATTGGCCTCAGTTGCTTTAAGGTATCTGCTTTAGTTTCTCTGCATTAAGGGCAACAAATGCTAGCTAGTTTTTTAGGTGTCTTACCTATCCTCACCCCTCCCTTGTGTGCTCTCGCTTTTATCATGTGCTCATAGTCCAATCCCCTTGTTGTGTTTGCCCTTGATCTAATGTCCACATATGAGGGAGAACATACAATTTTTGGTCTTTTGGGCCAGGCTAACCTCACTCAGAATGATGTTCTCCAATTCCATCCATTTACCAGCGAATGATAACATTTCGTTCTTCTTCATGGCTGCATAAAATTCCATTGTGTATAGATACCACATTTTCTTAATCCATTCGTCAGTGCTGGGGCATCTTGGCTGTTTCCATAACTTGGCTATTGTGAATAGTGCTGCAATAAACATGGATGTGCAGGTGCCTCTGGAGTAACAGTCTTTTGGGTATATCCCCAAGAGTGGTATTGCTGGATCAAATGGTAGATCGATGTCCAGCTTTTTAAGTAGCCTCCAAATTTTTTTCCAGAGTGGTTGTACTAGTCTACATTCCCACCAACAGTGTAAGAGGGTTCCTTTTTCCCCGCATCCTCGCCAACACCTGTTGTTGGTGGTGTTGCTGATGATGGCTATTCTAACAGGGGTGAGGTGGAATCTTAGTGTGGTTTTAATTTGCATTTCCTTTATTGCTAGAGATGGTGAGCATTTTCTCATGGGTTTTCTGGCCATTTGAATTTCTTCTTTTGAGAAAGTTCTGTTTAGTTCACTTGCCCATTTCTTTATTGGTTCATTAGTTTTGGGAGAATTTAGTTTTTTAAGTTCCCTGTATATTCTGGTTATCAGTCCTTTGTCTGATGTATAATTGGCAAATATTTTCTCCCACTCTGTGGGTATTCTCTTCAGTTTAGAGACCATTTCTTTTGATGAACAGAAGCTTTTTAGTTTTATGAGGTCCCATTTATCTATGCTATCTCTTAGTTGCTGTGCTGCTGGGGTTTCATTGAGAAAGTTCTTACCTATACCTACTAACTCCAGAGTATTTCCTACTCTTTCTTGTATCAACTTAAGAGTTTGGGGTCTGATATTAAGATCCTTGATCCATTTTGAGTTAATCTTGGTATAGGGTGATATACATGGATCTAGTTTCAGTTTTTTGCAGACTGCTAACCAGTTTTCCCAGCAGTTTTTGTTGAAGAGGCTGCTATTTCTCCATCGTATATTTTTAGCTCCTTTGTCAAAGATAAGTTGCTCATAGTTGTGTGGCTTCATATCTGGATCCTCTGTTCTGTTCCACTGGTCTTCACGTCTGTTTTTGTGCCAGTACCATGCTGTTTTTATTGTTATTGTTTTGTAATATAGTTTGAAGTCAGGTATCGTGATACCTCCTGCATTGTTCTTTTGACTGAGTATTGCCTTGGCTATTCGTGGCCTCTTGTGTTTCCATATAAATTTCACAGTAGATTTTTCAATCTCTTTAATGAATGTCATTGGAATTTTGATGGGAATTGCATTAAACATGTAGATTACTTTGGGGAGTATCGACATTTTTACTATGTTGATTCTACCAATCCATGAGCATGGGAGATCTCTCCACTTTCTATAGTCTTCCTCAATCTCTTTCTTCAGAAGTGTATAGTTTTCCTTGTAGAGGTCTTTCACATCTTTTGTTAGGTTTACACCTAGGTATTTGATTTTGTTTGAGGCTATTGTAAATGGAATTGTTTTCATATATTCTTTTTCCGTTTGCTCATTGTTAGTGTATAGAAATGCTAATGATTTTTCTATGTTGATTTTATATCCTGCTACCTTGCTATAGCTATTGATGATGTCTAGAAGCTTCTGAGTAGAGAAGCTTGAACTCAGAATCTCATGCTTGCTAGGTAGGTACTTTTACCACTTGAGCCAGTCCACCAGCCTTTTTTTTCATGATGGTTTTTCTTTATTTTTTTTCAATGTAGGGTCTCACATACTATTTGCCAGTGACTGGCTTCGAACCTCAATACTGAGTAGCTAGGATTATAAGCGTGAGATGCCGGCACCCAACTTAGTTTATGCTTTTAATTAAAATGTTCCCTTATAGTGTCTGCTTTTAGGAAAAAATAGTAGCATTAAGCTTTTGACTTTAGACTAATTATGCATTTGTTAGGGTGCAGACATTTTATTTTACTTTTACCTATTACAGTTCACCCTCAGTATCTGGGGGGATTGGTTCCAAGACCCCAAAGATACCAAAATCACAGATGCTCAAGTCCCTTATATAAACTGGACTACACACATTCTCCTGTATACTTTAAATCATGTCTAGATGACATAACACCTAATAGAGCATAAATGCTAGGTTATACTATATGTAGTTGTTAGACTATATCATATTGGGAATAATGACAAGAAAAAAGTCCTTTCTTTCCTCTTAGTATAGTTAGAATTTTTTAATGAATATTTTTTGATGCTCAGTTGGTTGAATCTGAGGATAGGGAAGGCCTGGTGTACTTGGTCGTTTTCTGCTCATAGAGCATGGCCACTTATGGGGGAAAAGTAAAGATCCAGATTCTTCACTTTTTAACTGTTATTTGTTAAGGTTTTTTTCTTCCACTCAGAGTATTGTACTGAAATACTTGTTTCACTTTTTAAATGACTAAACATTTTCTGTTCACTAGTCATATTTATCCTTTATGTTAGCTTTGCATAGTTACATTTTCTGCTGTGCTACATAGCTTGGAAATATTTTCTGACAGGTTTATTGCTACTGAATAAGTGAGATTTCCAAAAACTTTGCAAATCACCATTATTTCTTAACTTAAAATTGTGGGCATAAAAGGCATTCATTTGCTTGGAGGAAATTATGTGATAGAAAGGGACATTCCAGAGCTGGGGCCATGGTTCAGTGGTAGAGTGCCTGCCTAGTAAGCACAAGGCCCTGAGTTCAAAGCCCAGTCCTTGCCAAAAAAAGAAAGGGACATACGACACGGTATGGTGGGATGCAGTATTCTGTTGTACCATTATGACATGTGCATTTTTACTTTAGAAGGCCACATGATGTTTTAAAATTTTTTTGAGGGGGATTGGGGTTTGAACTCAGGGCTTCGTGTTTGCAAAGCAGACGCTCTACCACTAGAGCCACACCTCCAGTCCATTTCGTTCTGGTTACTCCATAGTTTTGGCCATCATCACAGTTTGATTCGATAGGCTGACTGTTCCCCTGGGACATTACTATGGATGGATTTGAATCAGGAGGTGTCAAAAATCCTGTAGCATTGAGCACCTGCTTAGCTCATTGGATTCTGATGACCCGTGGGGGAAGGCTGGTTGTCAGAGGAGAGGACTGCCCCCTGCAGGTGAGGCGGCACGGGCCATCTTGGCCTTTGCAGTTTGCCTAAAATTGTGCCACAGACATGGATATTGTAAGTGGACATTGTATAAACATGCAAATTAATTCAAATCAGCTACAAATTCAATTATATTAATAGAGAAATTTTGGAAAGTGGAGAAGAATCAAGATGAAAAAAATCACTCATAAATCATCTTTCTAAATATACTTTTTTTTTTTTTTTGTGGTCCTAGGGATTGAACCCATGGCGTTATGCTTGCTAGGCAGGCTTCTACCACTTGAGCTACACTCACAGCCCTGAATGTACATTTTTTGATGCACCTTGGGGCAATCTCATGTGTGTTTGTACGTTTTGTTGTTGCTATTTGTTTTGCTTGGGAGATTTGTACACCTTGCTCTGGGCATTTTTTTCCTGTGATTTTGCTTTGTGAATATTTGGAGCCTGGCTCAGCAATGATTGTGATGATTGTATTGAGTTAAGGAGGACTACTCATTTTCCTCTTTTTTCCCCTCCTGTCACTGATGAATTTAGGCATTCTGACTTTTCTAAGGTGATACTGGGATTTGAACTCAAGGCCTTATGCTTGCCAGGCAGGCAGTTCTACAACTTGAGCCACTCTGCCAGCCCTTTTTTGTGGTGGGTATTTTCAAGATAGGATTTTGAAAATCACTTGCCCAGGGCTGGCTTTGAAGCGTGATCCTCCTAATCTCTGCCTTGTGTGTAGCTTGGATTACAGGTGTGAGCCACTGGTGCCTAGCTAAGATATCCTGACTTCTAAATTCATGCAGTTTCCTGGATAATTTTCAGACATCAGGAAAGGGCAGGTTGTTTCATAACCCTGGAAGTTTTTCACTAGAGAGAACTTGGATCAACAAGTAGGTTGACAAAAATTAGGTGGCTCTTGCCCCCTTTCCTGGTATTTCTGTTCTGTCTTGTCTCTGCCTTTGTTCCAGGTTTCTTGTAGTGCTTTACTATCTTTGATCTCCCCTTTGTCCCTGTTTGAACACATAGGATTGCACAAGGTGTGAGCTAGTCGTTTCTGTAGGTGGAAAAAGGATTACCCCTGCGGTGATATTCATAATAGTTAGAGTTAAGGTTTTGATTAACACAAGTTAATTGAAGGACTGTAGTAAGTGTTTTGATAAATTCAGAAGTGCTTTGTTTTTATCCTGGCTAATAACTTGGACATAAAAAAACAGTTTTGGTGGTGGAAGCAAGGGGCTTTTAATGACCTAAACATAAGGCTTTGGTTAGCTTTTTGAAGACATTTTCAGAGGGAAGACAAATTCCACACATACTCCATACTTCCAGTGATGCCCATAGTAGAAGCAGGATATAGCAGTGATTTGTCATTTAGGACTTAGATCAACAATGCATTGAATCTAATAAACTGTGGAAAGACAGTATCATAAAATTGTCTTAGCGTACCACATGCCGAGCCAGGCACCAGTGGCTCACGCCTGTAATACTGACTACCCAGGAGGCAGAGATTAGGAGGATCTAGGTTCGAAGTCAGCCTGGGCGGATGTTCGAGAGACCATCTCAAAAATACCCAACACAAAATAAGGCTGGTGGAGTGGCTTAAGTGGTAAAGTGCCTGTCTAGCAAGCCCTGAGTTCAAACCCCAGTACCACACACACACACACACAGAAGCCCTACCTGCAAAATCATTATTAATATTGCACATAAGGATAAAGATAGGAAAATTCTTTACTCTTAGCCACATTATCATATCATCATCATACTTATTATCTATCAGATTTTAGTTTGGAAGCCAGTTCACTTGCCAATATCAAACTATATTTTGTTGTAAAATGTCCATTCTCACAATTTACAACTACATTGTAAAACTAAACAAATGTAAAAATCCTTAGGAAGAATGTATTTTTCTTTTTCCTTTTCAGGAAAAGAAAGTTGGGTCTAAGCAGTTACAAAAGAACTTGTCAAAATATTTTCACCTTAAAAAAAATTGTGGCCTGTGGGGCTGGAGAATGTAGCTCAGTGTTTGAGTATTTGCCTAGCATGAACAAGGCCCTGGGTTTGATCCCCAGTACTACAAAAAAAAAAAAAAAAAAAAAAAAGTGCTGGGTATGTAGCTTAGTGGTATGACACTTGCCTGATGTGTGCCAGGGTTCAATTCCTAGCACCGCAAACATAAGGTAAATAATAATTATAATAATAAATTGAGCATAAGTATAAATGTCATTTTTTGGCTCTACTTATCTACTCATCTAGTGAGATTTATTCTCTTCCATGTTTTCACCATTGTGTTATCTTCCCCTTCTGTGTGTAGGATTCCTTTAAGTATCTTCTGCAGTGCTGGTTTAGGAGCCATGAATTCCTTTAGTTTTTGGATAGCTTTGCTTGGTGGTCAGTTATTTTCCAGCTACACCAGGCACTTTACCACTTAGGCCACATCTGGCCCTAAAATTAGGCTTTTTCCTAAAACTAGGCTTATTTCCAAATAAAAATAGGAATTTTCAAATATTATATAGCATGTAATTCAATGCTAGATGCAGGGTAGGCGTTTAGTAATAATCTTGGCATCAAGACAATTTTGCAATGTATGAGTTGCAGAGAAAATATTATGTAATTTCTTTAGATTATTACTAGTGAATTCAGAACACATATGATGTATTTAAAGATCAGGGATGATTGATTGTTTTAAAAACCCAGTTTCTTTATTGACTTCAGAAAATTGATAGTGGGTAAGTTGATTGGAAGATCTGAAAAATAGCTGTTTCTCACAGGAGGCATTGAACTTTTGAAAATTGTTCTATGTTTTTGTCCTTAAGAAGTAGAGACCTTATCTTGTGTCAATCTGATCTAATTTAATCATGTTTTTATTGTAGGAGGTAGTGAGAAAGCCCGCGCACTTCATACAGCAAGAGGAAAGCTGTTAGCCAGAGAAAGAATCGACAACCTTATAGACCCAGGGTTGGTACCTACCCAAGTGCTCACTCAATGTTCTCTGTTCCACGGTAAACAGTTTTGTAAGCTGATGGTTTTGAAGTTTGTTCTTATTGAAAGATCATACAACACACACTTATTGAGAGCCTACTATGTGCCAGGCACTGTTTTGTGCACCAGTGATACATCAGGGAACATAATAGACACAGATCTTCACTCTACTGGTGTTTACATTATGTTGGGAGAATAGAAAATAAACAATGACTATCTTAAAATTTTACAGTATGCTTAGGTGACAGTTGTCATGAAAAGAAAAGGTAAGGTGCACCAGGGTAAGGGAGAGGATGCTGTCAGGCAAGTTGTAGTTTTAAGTAGGGTGGTGGTTCATGCCTTATTGAGAAGGTGACATTTTAGCAAAGATGTGAAGGAGGGAAGAAGGGCAGCCCTGTAAATAGCTGGGAAAACTGTCACAGGCAGACGAAACAGACATGGAAAGGCCCCATGGTGGGAGTGTGCTAGGTATGCAGATACACTCAAGTGGTGGCCGAGAGGCCAGTGTGGTTGGAATGGAGGGGAGAGTAGTAGGAGATGGGGGTCAGATTCCAGACGGCCCTGTAGTCCATTGTAAAAGTTTTGATTCTTACCCTCAGAAAAATGGGAATCTCCTATAAGTTTTGAACAGGAGACTTTTATGATCTGTCTGATTTAAAGTCATGTGTTGCATGACGATGTTTATAGTGATTATATTAATTATAAGATTATGTTGTCCAGTGACATTTTAGCCATCTTAGTTTGTGTTCGTACAGTCTGTGATATTTGTAAATGACAAAATCACTTCATAGAATCCACGTTCTGGACATATCCCTGTCATTAAATGACAGATGGCTATATTTTAAGAGTTACTGTTCTGGCTGCTATGCTGTGAGCGGACTGTGGGCAGCAGGGGTGGGAGCATGGAGACCAGTTAGAGGATTTGCAGGAGACATGCTAGGGTCTCGGACAAGGGTACAAGTGGTGGAGGAGGTGAGAGTGGCAGGTTTTGTCTGCAGTCAGAGCCAATCCAACAGGGTTTCCTGAGGGATTGGGCATGGAGGGCCGGGGAGGGGGAGGAAATGATGATGGCATGCCCTTACATCCCTCCTGGAGACAGTCATAGTTAACACCAGTGCACACCTTCCTTTACCATTTTTATGCATGTATGTATCAGGCATCTACATTTCCAAAAATCCAAAAATGTAATCAACACCAAATGTGGTGTTCCACAACTTCCTTTGCCCCACTCAATGCATCTCAAACACGTGCATCAGTGAGAGGTGGAGCAACACAGTGGAGGTTGAGAGCCCGGTCTGTGGGACAAGATTGCTTATTAAAGTCCCAGCTCAGCTGATTACTAGTTGTGTGCCTTAAGTCAAGTTTCTTCAACTGTGTGTTTCATTTTCCTCGTTAGTAAATGAGGTAGCGTTTAGAAGCCCTACAAGAGAGCTGTTGAGTAAGGCCATGTAGATATTAGCTGTTACTCTCTTTGCATAATAATAAACATGTTTGACTAGCAGTGGCTCAAGTGCTAGAGCACCTGCCTAGCAAGTGCAAGGCCATGCTCAGTCCCTAGTATTATTGCCCCCAAAAAAGGGAAAAAAAAAAACCAAAAAACAAACAAACAAAAAACCCAAGCCTTGTATGCACATATGAATAATAAAAGAAAAAAAAAGGGAAAAAATAAAAACATTTGTACAGCACTTCAAAAAAAAAAAAAAGATTATACATCATGTTCTGTTGTGTGACTTTATCATATAAATTCTTAAAACAGTGACATCAGATTTTGGTTTAGTCTTTTGGTATATTTTATAATACAACACGCATATTTGAAACTGAAACATTGACCCATTTAAAAAAATCTTCCCTTTTTTATATGTATATATATATGTGTGTGTGTATTTAATGACATCAGACAACATCCGTTCCTTCTTTCAGGTCCCCCTTTCTGGAGTTATCCCAGTTCGCGGGGTACCAGTTGTATGGTGATGAGGAAGTCCCCTCAGGCGGCATCATCACAGGCATCGGCAGAGTATCCGGGTGAGTTTGCTGCCCATGCTGCCCAGGCGCAATAATGAGAAGAAGCTTTGATGGCCTCAGGCTAGCCGTGCTTACGTTGCACGTCCGCATGCAGGTTTTGTGCTATTTATTTATTTAGGATCTGAGACCCTACTCAGACCTGTGTTAGATTCATTTGTGGTGTTCTAGAGCCAAAAATAGAGCCCCCCCCCCCAGCAAAGGTCTCTGCACCCAATCCATACCTCTCTGCTTCATCAGCATCTCCACATGTGGCCTTGGCACAGGGTTTTCAAGGCTCTACAGGTGATCGCTTGCACATCACTGACTTAGAGAAGTAGTCCTCTGAGTGTATACCCAGCAGCATCAGTGTCCTCTTGGAACTTGTTAGAAGTCACATTTTCAGATCTTCCTGGAACTACCAAGTTAGAGGGGTGGGGTGGCCATGTGCCAAGTTTTGTTAAGCCCTGCAGGTTTTCCCATGCTAAAATTGCACAACCACTTTAGACTTTGGGAATCTAGTTTGCCCAACATTAAACTTTATTTGTACATGCTTATGTTTGATGTCACATTTACCCCAGGTCTGTGCCAGGCACTGTGTAAACACCTCCCAGTGATGGCCTGGTGTGATCCTCACCACAGCTGTGAGAGCATCACCATTCTGCAGGCATACAGTTAAATAGCTTGCTCAAGATCAAGCCACTGGCACATCTTGGCTTTGATCTCACCCTGACTGAGCCTGGCCTGCTTGCATTGGCTTAGGTGATGGTCTGTGGTATGGGTTCGTCCACCAGGAGGAACCCCAAGGCCTGTGCCTTCAAGTGCATTCACCATTGTTGCTTCTCCCTTGACTTAGGCTCCTTTCTTTATTCTAGGGTTCCCTCATGGCTCTTTGTCTCATGTTTACCAGTGTGGAGGCAGTTTTTTTCTTGGAGTATTATGGGAAACTTAAACTTTTTTTTTTTAATGATGAATTTAATGCATTCAATGAGGAAACTTGTGTAGAATTTATTTACAAGCCAGTTTAATGGCAAGGTCTACTTGTCTCAGATAGTGGCTAGCTGAGGAGTAATTGAGCTGCAGCCTGGCAAATTCTCCCGGCAAACTCAAGTTCCTCAGCATGGCATGTCAGGTCCCATCAGATGTGATCCCACCATGTTTTTCTTACCTCACCCTTTACCTACAGCACTGTCCTACCTGGGTCCTGGTGGTCTTGAGAGGATAGGCTCATTTTTGCTCTGGGCCTGTGCTCAGGCTGCTTGCATTGCTGCTTTGAGCAGCTGATACCTCTCACCATTCAGGTCTGCATTCGGATCTCTCCTTAGTGCTTAAAAGCATGTGTGCTACAGCTGGACACCTGGGCTCAAATTGCCTTTACCTCCTCTTAGTTGTGATCTGGTGGCAAGTTGCTCAGTTTCTCCAGAACTGTTCTGCATCTGTAAAATGTGACATCTCGGGTGACTCAGAACAGGGCTAGTACATAGCAGTGTCATTTAAGTGTGGGTTGTTGTTACTGTCATTCCTTGACTGTTCCATTTTAACATAGCCCCACCACAATTACTGTGCTTTATTATATCATTTTCCATGGTTAATTAATCTTTATCTTGTTTTATTTTATTTACTTATTTTTTGGTAATACTGGGGTTTGACCTCAGTGTCTCATGCTTGCTAGATAGGTGCTCTACCACTTGAGCCACTTTGCAGCCCTTTTTTGTGTTGGATATTTTTGAGATAGGGTCTCACTTTTTTTTTTTTTGCCCTGGCTGGCCTTGAACAATGATCCTCCCGATCTCTGCCTCCTGAGTAGCTAGAATTACAGGTGTGAGCCACTGATGCCTGGCTTTATTGTTTTATAATAGTTAATAATTCCATAATAACTACGTGCATTATCTCTTCACAGCATTTACAATCAGAAATTATCTTGTATATTTGTCTATTTGTTCCTTGTTTGCTACCTCTGACTAATCCTCCCCAGTGGAATGGAAGCTTTGTGAAATCAGTAATTTTTCCCTTCTATTCATCGCTGTGTTCTTAGTACCTAGAATGGGACATGGCACATAGAAGATGCATAAAAATATTTACTGAAAGCTAGGTATGGTGATTTACATCTATAATCCCAGCACTTGGAGGTTGAGGCAAGAAGATCTTGAGTTCCAGGCCAACCTGGACTACATAGGAGGAGCCTGTCTCAAAAAGTTTTGTTTTTTTTTTTTCCTTGTTGCTGAATAAATGAATGACTGACAAGAATTGATCTATAGGCCAAGTTATCTGTTGCAGCTAGTTCCAGAATGAGATGGTGAGATTGTATCATTTTTTTTCCCTTTGCATTGAAAGTGATAGCATAGTTTATTAGGAAAGGAATTCACTTTGACTAGATTGAAGGGGTTGTCCCTAGAGTAAGATCAAGAATGAGTGAAATTGTGTTACATTTATTCCAAATGCTGTCTTTGGTTTTCTCTAGTTGAGGGTAGAATGCTCCTTACTCCACAGCAATATCAAATAAAGAGGTAGATACCAGGACCCCACTTTAATTCTACTGCAAGCACTGTATAATCAAAACCTTTCACTGACACCGACTCTCAAGTTGTTCTATGTGGACATCAGTAACCAGCAATGCTTACTGGGTACATGCATTTTAGCTTATAGGAGATTTCCTACCATGCAGGCAGGGTGTGGAAAGACTAGTTTTTATTGGTTTACCAGAATCGTAACACCGGAAAGGGAGTTCACCGATGTAATAGGTAGGAAGTAGAGCTTCATTATAATTTAAATGGCTCTTTCTTATATCAAAAGTATGACTGAACACTATATTGTCAGTATTCTTTCTCTGGCAAACGACCTATGAATTGGGTTTGCTCAAACTATTTTAAGCACAAAGGAGAATTCACTGACTCTCTTTTCTGCTATGTTTGGGCATGGCTGGGTCTCAGAGCTCAGATGGTTTTAACAGATCCATGACTGTCTTCTGCTTCCAGCCTTGCCTAGCCATGCTGGCTTTTTTCCTTAGCAGACTCTCAAACCCAGATGCAGAGGTAGCCACAGGCAGCTCATGCTTTAGAGTCTGAGAACTCAGGAGCTGCAGTGGAAGGTACTGTCCTAGGCCTTAGACTTGGGGCCATTCATTGCCAGCCACAGTGAGATCTCCGAGTAGGTGGACCTGGTTCATATGCCACCTTTTGAGGTATGCTGGGCTCAATGTCACTTGAACCAAGAGTATTAAAGATAAGAGGCAGTTTCTAAAAGAAAGTTTAGTTGCGGTGTCAAAATAATTGATGCTGGGTAGGCAGAAACCAACACAGTAGATAAAACTCAATACAGTGTTTTTGTGGACCAAGTTCATTTCTCGTTCTGTAACATATCTGCAGTCTTTTAAAGACGAGCCAATGTGGCTCTGCCTCTTGTGCATGGTCACATATCTAGCAATGGCAGAGCCTGGATTCTAGTTAGCTTTGTCTCTCTTTCTAGCCCAGCTTCCTGGTGGTAGCAGAGCTTCTTAATCTTTTCTAGAATGGCATCCCATGATGTGCTTATGCTCGGAAGGTGTGGGGTCATGGTCCAGCAACCTGCCATAAACCTAAGTTTCCTTAGAAGTTTTTGTTTAGTGGTGAAGTCATTAAACATTTGTATTCCTCTCTATAATAAGGTCTTAATCATAATGTAGAAGAAGGTTTTATGTGACCTAGTTACACAAGGAGATGCTCCGAGAAGAGACCTGTTTATCTTGTGAAGAGCCCTGCCCCATGCCACGCACTCAGTTGCTGTTCTCTGTTTTCATCAGGATTCAGAGTTACTCTTTGAGTACAAAGAGAGGTACATAAAGAAAATTCAGTTTTGTAAAGAACACACCATCGCCGTTTCAGATTTCAAGTGGCCCTCAGGTCTTCAAGTTCCTTGGCAATGCCCAGCAGTTCCCTGCCCTGTGTCTTACTTCACCACCCTACGCTTTGCTACCTGTGGGCCCTTGTATCCAACGAACTGGTTTTGGTGAGAAGAGGTACCAGTGATGACTCGTAGCATTTTTATGTTTTTAGTGGTGGTACTGGGGGCCTTCACCTTGAGCCACTCCACCAGCCCTATTTTTGTGATAAGGTTTTTCAAGATAGGGTCTCAGAAACTTTGCCTGGACTGGCTTCAAGCTGCAATCCTCCTGATCTCTGCCTCCTGAGTAGCTAGGATTATAGGCGTGAGCCTCTGGTACCCGTATGTTTTCATTGTTTTAAAGTTTGCTTCCACTGTGATCTCAAGCAAGATAACTGTTGAATTTGGGACTTCTTTTAGAAAGTTGTTTTGAAAACCATATGTCTGTAACATTAAAGAACTATTTCTTCCTTTCTTTCCTTTTTAAAATTCTTTTCTTGGGGTTGAGTCCAGGGTCTTGTTCATGCTAGGCAAATGCCCTATTGTAGCGAGCTTTCTCTCACTCCTGTTCTTCCTGACCTAACTGGGGGCTCAGAAAGGACAAATGATAGAAGACAGACATGCATAAAGCTGGGATCAGGTGTGCTGGGCACTCAGATGGAGACACACAACAGTCTTACTGGTTTTTTTACTTGTCTTCTCTTTACTCTGCTTCTTTTCTCTATCTTTAAAACTTTGCTTCTAAAGTCTTCTTTAAAAATCTTTCCTCTTTTCTATTCTTTAAAGTCTGTTTCCTTAGACTCACACTGTCCCATGTTTTAATCTCTCATAGTCTTTGCATTGTCCCATGTTCTTTCTTAAAGTCTCCTGTGCTCAGACTTGCAGACAAGCAACAGTAGCCACTTCTAAAAACTGCATTAGCATAACTCTTAATGTCTTGGTCCTTAGACTTGTGCTGTCCCTTGTTCTCTTTAGCTTTTCTTTCTTTTTTTTTTAGCTTAGCGTTTCTAAAACCTATGTATAAAGTTCTCAGTGTAGAAAGCTACTCTGGTGAGACCTGATAGCCAGCAGCAGCATCAGTGGCAGCCAATCAAAATCCCCCATCAAACCCACCCCCCTTCAGCAAGTCTTTTATATCCAGTGGTAAACAAGGAGGTGGAGCAACAGTTCTAGGGGAGGGGTGTCATTGTAACAGGAGTGATTTTTCTTTTTCCTTTTTTGCTATACTGGGGTTTGAACTCAGGGTCTCATACTTGCTAGGCAGGCACTTTACCACTTGAGCCACTCTGCCAGCCCTCATTGTAACAAGAAAAACCACTTCTCTGATCGTAAACAACTTAGGAAAGCAGCTGTGCCTCATTTTGCCTTCTCACTCTCTTCTGCGGCTGGTGCTGTGCCAAACTCAGCCTGTAGATCATTGAGTACAACTGTGCTTATGTCAGGTTCTCATAGGCTTCTCATAATCCACTTCCCACACTCTATCACTGAGCTACTCCCTCCCCACTCCTTGGTTTTTTGAGACAATATCTACAGCCCAGGCAGGCCTCAAACTCTTGATCTCAAACTCTCCTGCCTCTGCCTCCCGAGTGCTGGGATTATAGATATGAATCAGCATGCTCAACTATTGAAGAACTTTTAAAAATATGAAAAATAAATCTTAGTACTCTGAGCAGGTTAGTTTTAATTTTTACCAGTTATTTTCCTAAAAGGAAACTCTGTGTGTGTGTGTGTTTGAACTCTGGATTTCATGCTGCAGGTGCTCTTACCACTTGAGCCACTCTGCCAGCCCTTTTTTGTGAAGGGTTTTTCAAGATAGGGTCTCTGGAACTATTTGCCCAGGTTGGCTTCAAACTGTGATCCTCCTGATCTCTGCCCTGAGTAGTTAGTATTACAGGCATGAACCACCAGTGCCCTGCACTAAAAGGAAACCTTGGAGATTTGTAATAAGGAAGTTTCTTACCCTCAATTACTTTTGTTTTGGGTGTTAATATTGTCTCATTAGGATCCTTTCATTCAGCTGTCGCTTTACTTGTTAGTTTTTCATTACTAATACAGGACTGATGACTTTAAAAATCAAGTATGAGTTTGAAAACTTGTTAAAAGCAATCATTTTATAATGTGTGAGCCACGATTAGAGCTTGCTTTGATATTGTGAGACAATCTGCTCATGAGTGCCATTAGTGATGTGTGTACTAGACATTGAAGGTTGTGTTAAATGTCTTGTAATGAACTGTGATGGGCTTTTACTTTTGAAGAAACCTCTCATTCTCCTCCCAATGAAATTTCTGCCTTTCAGAATAGAATGCATGATTGTCGCCAATGATGCCACTGTCAAGGGAGGCACTTACTATCCAATAACTGTGAAAAAACACCTACGGGCACAGGAAGTTGCGCTACAGAACAGGCTCCCCTGCATCTACCTGGGTTAGTTGCAAGTTGTGCACTAAACTGTTATTAGCTGGGAAAGTGTAAGACCGTGTGATGCTGCAGGTGTTTTCAGATATTGCTGACTCTCCCGTGATTAGAAAGAAAGTGCATGGTTTTTGCTGTAAACTCGGAAGAAGTAGCAATGACCTAGTTATACTATAACACTGAGAAATGATATTTTGGTGAGTGTCAGGTTTTTCTCCATGCATATGTAGACATTTTTCCCCTCTGCACGTTTTGTTTTTCTGTTAACCATAACAGGTTCAAGCTATACAAAAAGAATAGCTTTTAAGCGCCAGCTGCCATGTTAAATGCTTGAGATTTATATCATTTGAGCAGATGTAATTTTAGGGAAATTTAATTTTCCAGTGAAAGTAAACTTACATTTGAAATTAAAATGCATTTAAATGAAGGATGTTTTGAAAAGTACCTAAAAGCAAAGTTGCTTAACATTATCACCTCCTGGATATTGGTTTAGTCTGCTAAAACTCTCAATACATACTGTTCTTTTATGCAAGCATTTGAACAGGTGGTGATGTTGACTTTTTTTCTTTTTCTGGGAAAGTGAGTTACCTGGTTGACTCACAAAGTGAACTTCTTTGTGAATCCCTGTGTTCAATCCCCAGTACCACAATAAAAGAAAAAAGAAAAGAACAAATGAGGTCCAGCTGCTTGCACATGCTGTGTAGACACTCCACAAGTACTACGTGATCTCTGTCTTCCATAAGCCCATAATTGATGGGCGACAGGACATAATAGGGTTAAATCATGACGGAAGACTTCATGGCTATAGGCAGCAACGATAGGTATAGGACTTCTGAGCATTTCTTTTTAACCTTTGCTATGTGTATTCAGAGCAAGTGCTGAGCTAAGTGCTTTGCATGTGTTATTTCATGTCCTCATGATAAAAACTCCATGGTATAGCTACTGCTATCTTCATTTCACTGGTAAGAAAATATGCCTATAATCACACAGCTAGGAAGTAACAAGTGCGAGTAACGAGTTTAGAACTTGACTGGCAATCTCCCTCCCTCCCTCCCTTCCTCTCTTTCTTACTCTCTCCCCCCTTCCCTCTCTTTCTTCCTTTTTTTGAAACAAGGTTTCACTATATGACTCAAGTTGGCCTTGGAGTTGCCATGGAGTCCAGGCTGGCCTCAAATTCATGATCCTCCTGCCTTAGCCTCCCAAGTGGTGGCTGGCACTCTTGTCTACCACTTTAGTCTTTAATAAAAACAATATCAGAAAGCAATATGTAATAAATTATCACATGAATTCTATAGATGGTTTTTGTATTGGTTTAGAAGAGAAAAAGATACTTTTTAGTTCAGTTCAATTGGTTAAGAATTTATGGTGTTTCTGGGTCTTTCAATGAATGTCCTAAACAATTCATGTAGAATTTTGCAGAGAGGAAAGCCTAAAGCGTTTGGAGAAACCAAATGAGTCCTTTGACTGGGGAGTTGGAGAAACTAAACTTTCTAAACTCTAGAGTTTAGAAAGTAAGGGCAAGGTGTTTTACGAATCTATGGTGTCATTGATACAAGTCTCCCTGTATATAGCGTATTTTATTCTTAGTGATGTACGTATTTTTCTCATTTTTCACATGTTCAGTTGATTCAGGAGGGGCCAACCTACCTCGGCAAGCAGAAATATTTCCAGATCGAGATCACTTTGGCCGCATATTCTACAATCAGGCAATTATGTCTTCTAAAAATATCATGCAGGTAATTTCTCATTAATGAGCTGTATTTTTTATTTCAAATGTCTTTGATAATGTGTACTTCAGGATGATTTAAATATAAACCATAATTTAATATAGAATGCAATATTTTCCCACAGAAAGTATCTTAAGGCTGTCTTTAGTTAGAAGCTTTTGTTAATTACGGAAATAGTCCTATCTCTAAAAGGTTATTTTCCTATGGAAAACAGGTTTTGGGTTTTTTTTCTTTTTTTTAAAAAGGGCATCCAGTAGTCTCCTTTTTAGGACTATTTGGGGGAAACTTTAGTTAGGTATAAGGAGATAGATGCAAGATAAGTTCATAGTGGCAAAAGTTAAAGAGTAACGGAGATTAGGAATAGTTTTTAGCTGTTAAAACCAATGAACTAGCTGGAGGCTGGTGGCTCACACCTATAATCCTAGCTACTCAGGAGGCAGAGCTCAGGAGGATCGCATTTCTAAGCCAACCTGGGCAAATAGTTAGCGAGATCCTCTCTTGACAAAACCTGTCACAAAAAAGGTCTGGTGGAGTGCTCAAGTGGGAGAGTGCCTACGTAGCAAGCAAAAGGCCCTCAGTTCAAACCCCAGTGCTGCCAAAAAAAAAAAAAAAAAAACAGCAAAATGATATTTGTCAATAAGTAAGGCTCAAAAATACGCTGAGTAAAAGAATAGTCTAATCAGTGTATAGCTGTTCCTGTGGATGAAAAGGCTGAGCACGTAAGTCCTGCTGGGTATTGTTTGGGAATGGTTCCCCCAACCTCTGAGTGGGAGGGAGGAAGGGATGAGGTAGGAAGAATGCAGTAAGTTCAACCGAGTCTGAAGTACTTTATTCCTTTGAAGTAAAAATCTGAAGTAAATCTGGCCACCTGTTAAGATTTATTAAGACTGGGTGGTAGGTAAGTTGATGTTTGTTTCAGTCCATGTTATGTATTATGTAGCCTCTTTAATATGATTGTAATTTATATAACTAATCTTCTATTAGTTTCCATTACAAAGGACCACAAATGGGGTAGTTTAAAACAACAGCAATTTGGTGCGGGCCTGCCTAGTGTGAGGCCCTGAATTCAAATCCCAGTACTGCCCCTCATCAAATACACACACACACTCACACAGGACTGGAAATGTGGCTCACGTGGTAGAGTGTATGCCTAGCAAGTGTGAGGCTCTAAGTTTAAATTCCAGTGCATCAAAAAAAAAAGGAAAAGTAACTTATTCTCTCCTGGAAGCATGGCTCTGCTGCCACCTTGCTTTCAGACTTTTGAATTCCAAAACCTGAGAGAATAAATGTAGTGCCACCGGCTGGGGACAAGCTTTTGACACATGAGATTTTGAGGAACATTAACATCCAAACCATAAAAATCACCTTTTTTTTTTTTTTTCTGGGAATGAAGTTTGAACTCAGGTCTTCGTGCTTGCAAAGCAGGCACTCTACCTCTTGAACCACACCTCCAGTCCATTTTGCTGTGGTTATTTGGAGATGGGAGGGGTCTCATAAACTGTTTGCGTAGGCTGGCCTTGAACCGTGATCCTTCCCATCTCAGCCTTCCAATTAGCTAGAGGTGTGAGCCACTGGCATCTGGCTAACAATCAGTCACCTTTTATGTTTCCTCTTTGTTCTGTCATTTTATTCATGTAGCTTCTTTGGAAATATCGTCAGTATTTAACAAATATTTGCATAGCATCTACTACGCCAGTGCTGTGCTGCAAATAAGCCTGGTCAGGGCTCTGCTCCTGTGGAACTTAGAGCTGGAAGTGCTTTATGATTTGGTCTTTTTAAGATTAATAGTGAATGGATTGCTTGACTAAGCAACACCTGCGTGTAATAAAAAAATCCCAAACTGTCTAATGGACGACCTTTGACTGAATGCCTTCCTTTTGCCTACTTTATTTTGGTTTTCTAAAAGTTTTAACATCAGTATTTCTTTCACTGAGTCATTTGTCTTAGGTTTATTTTTTCCACTTCACTTAATTAGATAGGAAGTTTGTGGTTAAAGGTTACCTTTCTATATTTTTAAGAACTTTGGGAATTAAAAAATTCTAACTGCTACTCTACAGTAGTCTCCGATTATCTATTCTGGTCCTTTCCCTGGTATATAAACTCTAAATCTGATATCTGCACTCCAGATGTTTCTTCATACTTCACTGAAAAAGCCATGCTTTGTGTGCTTTTCCTCCTATTAAAAACGGTACAGCTTATTCTGTCTTCCTTCTTTTATTCCATTGTCCCCAAGGCTCAGCCTGCTAGTTATAATCTTAGTCCCAGTCTCTCCTGTTTGCTTCATTGTTCATCCCTTTCTCTCTTTCCCTCTTTTTGTGGTATTGGGGCTTGAACTCAGGGGTTTGCACTTGCAAACAGGTACTCTACTGCTTGAGCCACACCTCCAGTCCATTTTTCTCTGGTTGTTTTGGAGATGGGGTCTTGTGAACTATTTACCTGGGCTAGCCTTGAACCTTGATCCTCCCAATCTCAGCTTCCCCAGTAGCTAGGATTGCAGGCATGAGCCACTGGCAGCCGGCTTCCTTTTCTCTTTTACTTTAATATTTTTTCATCTATTTATTTTTTCCTTACAGCTAACAATCATGTTGATATCCTCCTTCTCCAATGGAGAAAGAAAAGGCACCAAACATAAGGCCAAAAGATAAAGAACCTTTCTGGCTTCTGCTGTTCCCTGAAGCTTCTCTCCCTTCCTGGATTCCTAAGGTTCTTTTTTTTTTTTTTTTTTTTCGGTGCTGGGGACCGAACTCAGGGCCTTGCACTTGCCAGGCAAGCGCTCTTCCACCTAAGGTTCTTAAGAACTGATCATTGGCCATTGTCTTCTTCATTCCTCAATTTCAAACCTTACTGCCCCAGAGGGGCCCACTGATCTGGATTCTCACTCTATATAGCCTGTTTGTATTGTCCTTTGTTCCCTTCCTGAAATTCTCCTTAGACCTTATACCACTGAGATTCTCTTGTTAATCTCCTGCTTTCTTCAATTCTCTAAACTGCATGCAAGAACTCATCTTCAGTAATTTAATAAAATCTCAAGGCATTGCCTGGCATCCTTGATCTTCCTGATGTCTTGCCTTCCTTCATGTCTCTGCCACTAATCCTCAAGGGTCATGCTGTCTATGTAGATTTTCCACTGATGCCTTAGTGTGGAAAAAATAAGAAATATACCTATAGAAGGTCTCTAATCCCAGTCCCTGGCACAGAGGTTTGAACACCTCTTGTGATTTCTTGAGCCCTAGGTGTGTTTTGTTCCCGTGTTTGGTCTCTGTCTCATTCTCAAGACTGAGTTCCTGATGCCCTTGTAGATAAGGGTGTCAGGAAATTGTTTTGTTCTAGTATTTGGTCTTTGACTGCAGTTCCTGACACAAACCCCAAAATCCTTTGGAATTTTCTGGCTGACAGGAACATCTTTTGTTCTAATGAGCAACTCTTGGTGGAGGCTGGTCACCAGAAAGACCAAGCCATAATGATCGCTTAGAGCTTTCAGCCTCATCCCCATTCCCTAGAAAGGGAAGAGGGGCAGAAAATGGAGTTAATAATCCATCATGGCTATGTGACAAAGCCTCCATAAAAATCTCTAAACTGTGGGATCAGAGAGCTAGGAAGATGGAGTACCCCAGCTCCACAGGGACAGAAGCTCCTGTCTTGGGACCCTTCCAAGTCTTGCCCTATGTATTCCTTCATCAGCTCTTTATCTGTATCCTTTGTTGTAATTAACAAACAGGTAAGCATAAATACAGTGTTGTCCTGAGTTGTGTGAGTCACTCTAACTAATAAATCAAACTCAAGGCGGGAGTAGTGGGAGCCCTGATTTGTGGCCAGTCAGAAGAGTAGGTGACACCTACTGCTTATGACTAGCATTTGAAGTAGGGGCAGTGTTGTGGACTGAGCCCACAAGCTGTGGGATCTGATGCTTTTTCCAGGTAGACAGTGCTAGGAATTAGAAAGCACCCTCTGGTGTCTGCTGGAGAATTGATTGCTTGGTGTGTGGAGGAGAAAAGCAAACCAACCCCCCCGCCCCATCAAGTAGCAGAAGTGTTCAGTCACTGTGTAAGAGAGGACAAAAAACACTTCAGCTTTTTTCTTATACCTTTTTAGACTTAGGCTCTAATTGAATGTTGAACTCATTGATTTTCCCTAGTAATTTGTTCCTTTCTCTGTGTTCAACAGCCTGTCTACTGTTGGTGCATCTTCTTTACCTAGGATTGCAGCTTTGACTCTTTTATCTGCTTCTTTCCTACTTAAACTTTGAGATTGAAATATATATCTTCCTAACTTTTTAAAATCCCCAGCAGCTGCATTTTCTCTTCTGTCCTTGAGATTAGAACAATATAAGATTAGTTTTTATATCTTCACATTTTTCCCTAACATGATGCATGGTTAATATATTTTAAAAGATAATCTTTTGCTGGGCACCAGTGGCTTGTGCCTGTAATCCTCATTCCTTGGGAGGCCAAGATCAGGAGGACCATGGTTCAAGGCCAGCCTGGGGGAAAAGTTCATGAGACCCCATCTCAACAACAGCAACAAAAACTCTGGGTGTGGTGGTGGGCAGCTACAGTGGGAAGTGTAAAGTAGGAAGATCACAGTCCAGGCCAGTCTGGGCAAAGAGTGAGACCCTATCTTCAAAATAACTACAGCAAAAAGGGATGGAAGTGTGGCTCAAGTGGTAGAGTACATGCCTCACAAGTGTGAAGACCTGAGTGAGTTCAAACACCAGTACCCCCATGCCCCCACACACAAAGAAGATGAATCTGAGATGAACCACTGAGTGGTTTTCTTACATATTGTTTTTCTTTCTGACTCTTTTTCTTTTGTTCTCTTTCTTTTTTTTCTGGTGCTGGGGATCAAATCTTGGTCATCATTCATGTTATGCAAGACTGAAACACTTTGGCTTAGATGGACTAACAAAAACATTTTTATTACTTTATTATATAAATAAATACTTGTAACTTGCTGTGGTTTAGATATGGTTTGTCACAAAAGGCTCTTTGCTAGAAGCTTGGTATTCAATGTAACGGTGCTGAGGTAGTGGATCTTTAAGAGGTGGGGCCTGTGGAAGGTGGTTAGTGGTGCTCTTGGGAGCACCACTCTTAGAAGGTCTTTTGGAGTGGGTTAATTCCTGTGAAGAGTGGGTTGTTATAAAAAGAGTGGGCATGTGACCTCTCTTCCTATCACACATACTTCTACCATGCTAGCAGGTTCTTGGCAGAGACCAAACATCTAGGGCTGCATGATCCTCGACTTGGAGCCTCCAAAACTGTGAACCATGTGAACTCTTTACTGTATAACGTACCCAGCCTCAGGTATTGCATCAAACCAATACAAAACGACTAAGACGTAATTCAGTTATGTTACATATACACTTTGACATCAAGCCATAACTTCTTTGCTCAAGTTCTGTTTTTCTTAACCAAGGTTGATTTTTATTTATGTTAGTAATCTTGCTCATTGTAAATCCATTTATCCACTTATTTCTAAGAGTATGTCTCTTGCAGTCATATTCTCTTCTTTCCTACAACTTTGCAGCTATAAAAAATATGAGCAGACTCTTATAAACCTTTCAGGTTTAACAGGATTTTTGTTGTTGATTTTTGGTGGGGGGTTTTGGCACTGGTGATTGAACACAGGGCTTTGCATTTGCTAGACAAATGCCCTACTGCTTGAGCCACACCCCCAGTCCTTTTGCATTTTGTTATTTCTCAGATAGGGTCTTGCACTTTTGCCTGGGCTGGCCTCCTAAGTAGCTGGAATTATAGTCACATACCACCACACCCAGCCCTCCGTCTGCTTTTAAGGTTTAAACACCAAAGATGTTGGTGTCTGGTCTCTTCTTTGAGCTCACATCCTGAGGTCCCTCTTGGGAGCCTTTCTCCATCCATGGTCTGAGGCCCAGCTGATCTTTGGAATTTGCTGTTTTGTTTGCTTAGTTGTTGTACATTGCTGGTTTTTTAGGCAGAAACTTTTTAATTTTCAGGAGTAGGATCTTATTTGTTTTCTTGGGGTCTCATAGCCCTGTTGATTTTAATAACTTTGTAACCCAGTGTGCTCTAGATGGATCTTTCCCCTGGCATAGCAGCTCTTTTCCTTGTTTACTGTAGGCCTCACGACCTCAGAAGCCAGGTGTTTTTGCTTTTACTAGTGGTTTATTTCCTCTAAGTTGGCCTTACTCATCCAGCCATGTTTAACTGCAGTTTTTCGGGCCTTTCACTCTTATCATCTTTAAGGTCCTGCTTGTTTATTCTTTTTGAAGATTTACTGAACATTATTCCCATGGAGCCCTCTCTCCTTTTTTCCTTGCTTCTCTCTTCTTTCCCCTTGGCTTAACTCACTAGTTTTGAAGTTTATCTTGTTGGTTTTCTTTGTCTCAGATCTCAGTAATCATTTTGAGGCACTTAATCTGATCTCATTGTTTTAAAAGTACATTTCGTCCTGTTATGAAGATTGATTTGGCCTGAGAGAGGCAAAATCGCTGTTCGATTATATAAGGCTCTGAAGGTTGAGAGAAAAAAACCTGCTGCTCAGGTAGAGGCAGGAAAACTGATGCAGGCAATATCTGCTTCCCACAATTACAGCAAGGAAAAAAGAAGTTGGGTGAAAGATTTAGAAGAAAATACATAATTACATTTTTAATGGTTTTTCTGTCCAGCATTTGGAACATTCCCCCAAGTTCAGGTGCATTTATCACAGTTTTCCTTGAACTGGAGAGGCATCTCCAATTCTACAGTGGGAGAATGGAGGTCCAGAGATCACAGCTTTTCAGAATCAGGCACAGAACCTCTTGACTCCCAATCAAGATCCTTTCCATAGGACATTCTACTGATCTGCAATGTGTAATTCATTTTTGGTGCAATGAGAACCAGTCTGTATTTGCTCAGGGAGGACCTGGAGGGTAATGAAATTGTGTTTAGTGTTTTCCCAGCTGCTTGCCTTTATTTTGTAGCGTCTTATATCCTTTTAACTAGAAGTTTTGCTTGTGGAAGCCATGAAAAGGATTGTTCCTGTCAGCTACCTGTCATTTGCAACTATCTTCTGATTGCTTGCTCTTGATTCATGTCTTAGACTCCATAGAGTCTGCAAGAGGGACCTCTGGACTTTTTCCTGTCACTGGCCACTTGGTGGACTGTTGCTTCTCAGTAGTGTTCTTGGAGGTCACCTTTGTCCTGATGCAGATGAGGGTCCTCGTGATAGCTCTCCTGGCACAATGCCAGTGTTGTGCCTGCAACACAAGCCAAATCTAGACCTCTGAGTGTGGTCAGAAAAGCTATGGTCATGCATCTTACGTCCTCTCAATTCCTGGTAGTGGAGAATGCAGCAGAATTTTTGTCCCAGGGTGCAGATCTTTTGTTCAGTTGGCCTCATGTAAGGTCTTTGTTGGACTGAAGGTAAATGCTTTGGGCCGAGAGAAGTGGTCAGTGCTGTCTGGCTCTGGGATTCCTGGGCTTTGTGAGCAGAAGTAGCCCCAGTGGTGGAATTCTTCTTGAACACATCCACTTCATTCCCTTTGTGGATGAATGAGTGACTTGGAATTAAATGATGAGAAGAGATTGTATGACAGTGACTGGTCATTGGTGACTTATCTGTGTTCTTTTATTTAAGCTTTCTTTCATTAGCATTTGCTTGAGCAATATTAAATTTTTGCTTAGTAAATGCTTGTGACTAGGATGTCCTCTTATTGATAAAACATTTGAGAATTTGGATTTCTATGTACTTAGTAACTCTAGCTCTTATGTTTTTTAAATTTCATAAAAGCTTTAAGATACCACATATTTCATCCATTTTCTGTGTTAAAATTCAGTAGTTTTTAGGTATCACAGAGTCAAGTTTAGTGTTCTCATCTCACCATTAGCAGTTACTCCTAGTTTCTACCTTGTGTCCTACCCCTCCCCCTAGTCACAGGCAACTACTAGTTTACTTTACATACATTTAAATGTTTTGAAAATTTCCTATAAATGGGGTTATATAATAAGTGGTCTTTGTAACTGGTCTCTTTCATTTAACGTAATGGTGTTAAGATTTATTCATGTGTTGCTCTTGGCTTTTTATCACTGGGATAGTGCAGAAGTCTACATATGATTCCATCTTTAGAATAGGTGAATGGTTTACACAGAGGTTCTTTGACGAGCAACAATAAAAATCTAGCCATTCACTGAGTAATGGTGTTTTGGGTAATGACGGACCACATATCCAAAAGTGGTCCTCATACCATATCACCTAGTGATGCTGTAGCCTTCTTAGTTTGCATACGTTCACTCAGTGATATTTGCAGAATGGTGGAATTGCCTAAGGATTGATTTGTCAGAATGCATCCGTGTTTGTAAGCAGTATGCTAACACAGTATATGTGACACAGTAACACAGCATGTGACTATGCTAATAAAATTAGATGTGCTTCAATTGTTCTTGCCTAAAATAGACTTTTTTTTCTTTTGCAGTGCTAGGGATTGAACCCATGGCCTTGCCCCATGCTAGGCAAGTGCTATATTACTGAACCACATCCCCAGCCTAAGACAGATGTTTCTTTCTTTTTTTTTTCCTTAGTGCTAGGGTTTGAACTCAGGGCCTACATCTTGAGCCGTTCCACCATCCCTTTTCTGAAGGGTTTTTTGAAATAGGGCCTCAAGAACTATTTCCCCAGGGCTGACTTCAAACCTTGATCCTCTCTGTCTCCTGAGTAGCCAGGATCACAGGTGTGAGCCACCAGTGCCGAGTAAATGGATGTTTTTTGATCTCTCTGCTAGTTATCTATTTCCGCAAGACAGATTATCCCAGAACCTGTCAGCTACTCAGTTGTTAGACTTTTCTACCCCTCTGCCCTGCTGGTGTCCTAGACAGTTTGGGCTGCTGTATACAGTTATCATAGGCTAGCTGATTTCAACAACACTCATTTATTTCTCCCAGTTCTGGAGGCTGGACATCTTCAGAGGTCAGAGTGCCAACGTGGTTAGGTTTGTGGTAAGGGACCACTTCCTTCTCATCCTGGTTTTGTCCTCTCTTGGCAGAAAGGTTTTGTCCTCTCTTTTTGCTAGGGCCTTAGTACCATCATGGGCTCCACCCTTATGACCTCATCTAAACCCAGTCACCTCCCAAAGGCCCGCCTCCAAATCACAAGGGGGGATAGGGCTTCAGTGTATGAATTCGGGTGTGTGGGGGACATGGTCACTCATTCCATAGAAGGTGGTGTAATGCATTTTGACAGAATGGCCTCCCTGGCTCCTCCCCCCCTCCCCGCCTCATCTTGAATGCTTGCTGATAGTTGCTCTTCTTTCCTCCCCTCTTGCTCTCTGGTGATTCACGCCCGTTCAGTTCTTCAGGTCTTATTTTTGAAAACTCTCCCTTTTAGATTCTAAAATTGTGACTAAGTTCCTTGACTATTTTTCTTTTGAATACTGAAATAGTTTGAGTTGAATCTGGCATGCTAGTGTAGAGAATGTGATGACAAGGTAAAATTGTGTCCTTTGCTCTCCACAGAACCTAAAAAAAAAAAAAAGAAGCCCCATAAGATATTTGAAATATTCAGAAAATACAGAAGATAATTGAACCCTCATGTAACCACCCAAACTTATTGTGCTGGCATTTGTTTTTGTTATTTTCACCTCAGGTTTTAAAAAACTTATTTTCCATAAAGAATGTATCTCTCCACCATTCATTTAGCCAGTCAAAATGTGTCAACAGATGCTTTGGTTCTTTGCATCTTTTTGCTGTTGTGAACATGGCTATAGTGAGTTGTTTCCTTGTGTGCCTGGGCAAGAGTTTTTGTGGCCACAGATATCTAACAATCTTCTGACTGATAAGCAAAACAATAATTACACCTCTGTAATATGTTGACAAGTAAATGTTGCAGCACTTTTAATAACATACATGGAACTTTTAGTTTAGGAAAACAGGCTTCTTGGGAAGGCCATTTAGATGAAAAAATGTTACCTCATGGTCCTTTCAGTTTTGGCTGAAAACTAGTATGGTGTTGGTGTTTTTCAAAACAAATTCTTGAATGATTGTAAGCCACTCTGATGGTATATTGGAATTAGCAAATTTTGATAATTTAAAAATCCATTATATATTTCTCTTATTTTTCTTTGATGCTTTTTTTTTTTCTATCTAGAGCTCATCAGCTAAACCCACATTTAATATTCTTTGTGTCATACTAAACTCTGGTAAGGAATTTCTAGTTCTGGGGTTTGAACTCAGAGCTTCATGATTGCAAAGCATGTGCTCTACCACTTGAACCACATCTCATTTTTTTTTTAAATGGAAAACTTCATTTAAACATGCAACAGTCAAGAAACTAGTACTGTGAACTCCCAGTTTCAACACAATTCACTTTCTTTTGAGCAAGATTTTTAACTACAATCTTAACATTAATCTTATATTTAGAAAATATAAATATATTTGGGGTAGCACAAAATGTTAACTACACCCATTTTTGTTTGTTTGTTTTTGTGTGGCACTGGGGTCTGAACTCAGGGCCTCACGCTTGCTAGGTAAATGCTCTTATGTAACTCATGAGTCACTCCACAAACCCTAAGAACACTCATTTGAAGGATTATTTTAGTTTTCCTATGAGGTAAGCAGTGATTATTTAGAGGACTGACTATTATTATTGACTTTAAAGTTACCCTTTTGATGCAGTTTTGTTGTTAGGTGTATTATGTATGGGTTTCTTCTCTCCATTAGTTGCTCAAGTTAACAGTTTATGAGTTCAGTCTTCTCTCTGATGGAGTGATCATACATGTATTTTGTAAAAAGTGTGACATAAGCTCTTCAAAATGTTTTGGTATAAGAAATCAAGGAACTATATACTAGCCAGGTGTAGTTGGCACACACCTGTAGTTCCAGCACTCAGGAGGCTGAGGCAGGAGTATCAGGAGTTTGAGACCAGCTTGGGCTATATAGCAAGATACATATTTTTTTGTGTCAAAAAAGAGAGAGGGAGAAGAAGAAGAAGAAGAAAAAGAAGAAGAAGAAGAAGAGAGAGAGAGAGAGAAGAAGAAATGATTCCAAATATTTTGAGGGCCCCATTTTTAAAATGAAGCCCAGGAATCAGCTACTAATACCCCTGATCTCAGCCCTGTTTGTGGGGCTGCAGGGTAGCACTGTGCCCTTCACTGTTTGAGCTTATCTCATGGGCTTTGTGGCTTCTTTTCCAGATAGCGGTCGTCATGGGCTCCTGTACAGCAGGAGGTGCGTATGTGCCCGCGATGGCTGATGAGAACATCATCGTCCGCAAGCAGGGCACCGTTTTCTTGGCAGGACCCCCCTTGGTAAGAATGTAATCTCAGCTGATTGATTGGTTGAAGTTCAATATTACAGAACAGAAAATGTACCATTTAAACTATTTTTGGTAGTTTTAAAATAGGCTGTTTTATGTAATATTTTATATATAACATTAATTTTTTTCTTCTGTATAGGCGCTTTTTTTTGTTTTTTTTTTTTTTTGGCATTACTGGAGTTTGAACTCAGATTCTCATGCTTGCTAGGCAGGTGCTCTACCACTTGAGTCAACCCACTGCCCCCTTCTAAATAATTTTTAAGTGTACAGTTTTCTGTCGTTAAACATATTCATATTACCATCAACCATCACCACCCTCCATCTCCAGGTCTTTTTAATTTTTTTTTCTGGTGGCACTAGGGTTTGAACTCAGGGCCTTGCACTTGCTCAGCAAGTGCTCTGAGCTGCTTGAGCCTTGGCTCCAACCAGGACTTTTTCATCTCACACTAACTCCCTGTTCTTGCCACCTGTATTGCCTGAGCAGCCACCATTCTCCACTCTGACTCCATGACTGACTGCTCTGGGCACCTCGTTGTGAGTAGAAGCATACAGTGTTTGTCCTTCTGTGACTGGTTCACCTAGCATGATGTCCGTAGGGCTTGTGTATGTTGTAGTAAGTGTCAAAAAAAATTTCATTCTTTTTTAAGGCTGAATGATATTCCATTGCATGTATATACCACATTTTGTTTATTCATTCATGATTATTTCAATTTTGGGGCTGTGACGAATAATGCTATTATGGATATGGGTAAATAAGAACATCTGTTTGAGTCCCTGTCTTCATTTCCTTTGGGTCTATAGCTAGAAGTGGATCACTGGGTTATATGGTACTCTGTGTTTAATTTCTTTTAGGAATCACTTTTTTCTTTTTTGTGTGTGGGAAAAGTGAACCTAGAGCCTCATTTGCTAGGTAATTAGTCTACTACTTGAGCCACACCACTGGTCCTTTTGTTTTTAGTTTATTTTTGAGATAGGGTCTTGCTAACTTTGCCTAGGCTAGCCTTGTGTTCATAAGCCTCCCGTCCCTGCCTCCCAAGTAGTTAAGATTACAGGTGTGTACCACCATACCCTGCTCACTTCATTCTTTTTGTTGTTGCTGGTTTTATTTTATCTATTTCTTTATTTTTTGGCAGTACTAGAGTTGGTACTCAGGGTTTTGCACTTGCTAGGCAGGTGCTCTACTGCTTGAGCCATGCCTCCAGTCCTTTGCTTTGATTATTTTTGAGATAGGGCCAGGTTGGATCATGATCCTCCTATTTGGGCTTCTCACAGTAGCTGGGATGACAGTCAGGCATCACCATGCCCAACTTTTTTTTTGAGACAAGGTCTCCTGAACTTTTTGCTCAGGCTGGTCTGGAACTGCAGTCCTCCTGATCTCAGCCTCCCATGTGGCTGGGGTGACAGGCACATGCCACCACACCCAGCTATTGAAGTTTTTAATTTTGACAAAGCCCAATTTATGCATTTTTTCCATTTGTCACTTGTACTGTTGGTGTCATGTCTAACAGTCCGTGATTGTGGAGATTTGCTGGTTTGTTTTCTGAGAATCATATACTTTTAGCTCTTACATTTGTTTTGTGGTCCATTTTGAGTTGGTGTTGGGGTGAGGCATGGCTTCATATGTGGATATGCAGTTGTCTCAGTGTCATTTGTACATAGAACTGCCCTTTCTCTACTGGGTGGCTGTGGGTGAAGAACTAATCTTGTTATTTTTCCTTCTATCTCATCTTTACTGCTGTTTGACTCAGGGCCAATAAATTGGTGCTAGTAATAATAAAGTTGATAAATTATGGAGTGAAACAGCAAGGTGCTCACACAGCAAATGACTTTTGTATAAAATTGAGGAAAATACACATTTATATACTCATGTATGCACAAAGACATTCTGGAGCAGACACGATAAATGTGTAGGAGATAAAACAGACCTTTGTCTTTTTAAGCCTTTTGAATGCATGACCTATTAAAAAAAGTTTTTCAAAAATCAAATAGCACTAAGTTAGAATAGTTGGGAGAGATGCTCTAAATTTCTGGTACTAGCAACCTTTATGAAGCACTGGTAGTTTCGGGTGTAAGTCCTAGCACAAAATGAAAAATTGGGGCTCTTTATTTAAAGGTAGGAAAAACGTGCTTAGTAAGGGAACTAAAATATGAAGCATCTTCCTTTCTTTTATGGTCCCTTTCCCTATCCTGGTCATGTGTTTTTAAATTCACTTTTTATCCTGGCACAGGATACTCTCCTTCCCAGGCACCCACCGTCCCACAGCAGATGCAAGACATGCATCCCCCGGGCTAGGATGTATGCACTTGGCCCCTTGGATGGGTAGTGGGAAAAGACTAATCCTCAGTCCACACTGTCCACTGTATCCCCAGCTGGATAGCACACCTTGGCATTGCCAGGCGCAGACAGTGAGAGTCATCTTGTGCTCCACCCTGAGAGGGACTCCTCCCTGCATGCACTCTGCACCCCTATTGGGTATATGCAACAGTTACTAGGCAGGGATGGGGCGGAGGAGGTAGGCCAGCACCCAGGGTCATACACAGGTGGGGGAAAGCAGGGAGCTGAACCCTTCCTGGGAGTTGGTGGGAGGCAGCACAGGAAAGAATTGAGGCACAAGTGCCAAGGCATGTGCTCCATCATCCCCTCCCACATCACTTGTAAAACTCATGCTCAAAAGAGTTAAGCTGGGGGTGTAGCTCAGTGGTAGAGCAGTGCTTAGCACATGCAAGGTTCTAGGTTCAATCCTCAGCACCAGAAAAAGAATTCAAAGATCAAGAATTCTTTTTGTTTTTGAGATGGAGTGCAATGTTGCCAGGCTGGTCTTGAACTCCAGAGCTTAAGTGATTCTCCCACCTCTGCCTCCTGAGTGCTAAGATTATAGAATGGTACTTCCACACCTGGCTCAAAGATTAAGAATTTTTTAGGGGGTGACCACAGAGCATTAAACTCCAATCATGAGGTTCTTCTGAGAGTGGTGCTCAGTGTAGCTTCACTCATCACCTGCTTGTGATGACTGTAATATGTCATCCTGGGCTCTTCCTTACCTCCCTTTGGTTGACTCCATGCCAGTGATTTTCAGTAATGTATCCATGGTGTCATGCTTCTATCACATCACAATCTTAGACTCAAAGCAATAAAGACACAAGTAATTACTATACCTTACAACAGAATATTCCATCAATGTAAGAAAGAAGGAAGTTGAGAAAATTACAAAAACTATAATATACATGCAATGGAATGTTATTCAGGCATGAAAACGAATGAAGTTCTGACACATGCTACAACATGGATTAATCTTGAGAACGTTATGTTAGTCACAAAAGGAAAAACATGTTCCACTTTTGTGAAATATTCAGAATAGCCTAATTCATAGAGATGAGAAGTAGACTAGTGGTTGCCAGAGACTGGAGGAGGGTGGAGTGGGGATGACTGCTGATGAGTGTGGTGTTTCAAACATTCTGGAGTTAAGTAGAGGTGATAGTTGCATGGCCTTGTGATTACACTGAAAGCCAGTGAATCGTATGCTTAAAAATGGCAGATTTTGTCCCCCAAAGTAAATGTGTTGCTTCAAAAGTCTGTCAAAGAACATCTTTGATTCTAGAATACTAATAAAAAGAGCTCATGCTTTGATGTAAAATAAATGTATTTCTCAAATGATTGTGTTAATTTTTGATAACTCTTCTGGAAGACAAGGTAAGCCTGAGGAGCTGCTATTTTAAATGTGATGAAAGTCTCAAGGCATTGTTCAAAAACTCTGCTGTGTTCTTACTCTTTAGTGTTTCCTGTGCTGTACAGGATAGCTGTCATTGGTTAATGAGAGGAAAATGCACTCACTGTTTACAGTTTTTTTGAGACAGGGTCTTACTATATAGCCCAGACTGGTCTCAAACTTGAGATCTGCCTGCCTCAGCCTCCCAAGTGCTGGGATTACAGGGGTGAGCCCCCACACCTGGTTACCCTTGCCTGATGGAGGGCATGAACTTTCATGAAGGCTTTTATTTATTTTTCACTAGAAAATTGGTTAAGGTAGGAGTGACATGTGAAAGCCTCTGTCAGAGGGAGAGGCAGCAGCATAGCACTGAAATAATGCTAAGTGTTTTATACTGACAGTTTTGTTCAGGATCAGTAGTGTAGCATCTGTTCAGATGGGTAGGTTCAGATTTAATTTGGACATTAGAAAGAAACAACTCGGCAGCCAATTCTCTAGAGGACTGAACCCCATCAGTGGCCTTTGGAAGGCCATATTTAGGGGAGGAAAAGCAGCAGCCTTTCTCCTGAGAATTCTCAATTCTAACACCTATTTACACAAAGTCGAAAAAAGGGTTTGTAGGTTTCCAGTATAGTATGGGCTTTGGTGGCAGGTACTCTCAGTAGCTTAGAGGGTAGCTGAAACAAATGGGTAGTGATAAAATCCATTTTGAGGGAACTTTTTGTATTCCCGTCTCACTTATCTTCTGAACTTGTTTTTTAGTCGAATGAGCTGTTTTAATTCTCTCTTTTCTCATCTTTGTACCTATCACAGTATCAAACATGCTGTGGGTGTTTAGTAAATATTAACTGATGACAAGTCCTTATTTTTTTCAGTTAATATTAGTCAGATCCCTGAAAATAAACACAGTATATCTGTTGTTTATTCCTTCTTACAACTTTATTCAGACACCTCTTCTAATTAGTTGTTGTCTGGACTGAATGCCATTTTACACTGGACTTTTTGGAAAGAAGAACACCAGTAATTGATTTCTGGGGGTAGAATAATTGGAGGTAAAACATTAATTACCTCTCCCTCTGAAAAGATACCTTATTTAAGACAGAGCTTCTGATGTAGTAAATAATAAGTCACTTCTGTGCAGTATCTTAGGTTAATGTTTATTATTCTAATAAAAACTTTTCCTATGTGAAGAAGAAGAACAAATTAACCAACCCAAAGAAGTAGGAATCAATGAATAATTCCTACAGGATCAGGTTGGCATTTAGCATTAAATGATTTTTCTTTCTTTTCCCTGTTGCAATGTCTCTGGCTATAATTAAGTCATTCTTGATTTATTACTTGAGGTTTCTTCCTTTTTGCTCACATTCTGCTGGGTCTTAGATTTAGGTAATCCAGATATTTTTCCATTTAAAAGTATAACACAAAGTTGGTGGTAATAACTTGAATTTTTCAGCCTAGTCATTGAATATCTGAAGATGAATAAATCACAGCCCATGCCCCCAAGGAAGCCACAGTAGAGAGCTGACAAATTACCTCAATGTGGTCTGGCAGGTGTGAGAGGAGTTCTCTGGGATGATGGCTAGGCCAGCTTTACTGTTAGCACCACAGGGTGCCATTCATCCTGAGGACTGCGGGAGGTGGGCCTTGGAGGCTAAGAGGGAACTCACCAGGTAGGTGAGAAAAGAGGGAATCCCAGGTAGCGGGGGAACACTTGTACTTAAAGTCTTTGCCACGAGTGTTGGGGAGGGAGGAAGCTTTTGGTGGTTAATACCTAGCTTATGTCAGGCTCTTCACTTGCTGGGGGACTGGGGTGTGTCCTTGTGAGTCTGGGTTCAGGGTTTTCATCTGTAGGTAGAGATCATATTTTCTTGGTTTTCTGGAGGTAGAATGGGAAAACTCAATGTTCTTTAGCTTTGTGGAAGGAAGAGTATGGCTGTAGTCAGCTTAGGAGATGTGCTTATTAGATATGCATTGTGTGTCTTCTGTGGACCTGTCTCACTGCTGAATTCTATCCTTGTAGGTTAAAGCGGCCACTGGTGAAGAGGTATCTGCTGAGGATCTTGGAGGAGCTGACCTTCATTGCAGGTGAAACAGGACTAGTTGTTTCTTTTTTTAGGATTTGATGGTAATTTTGTTTGTTTAGAAGAAATTTTATGTGATTTCTTTCTCAGTGCTTAGCCTTCCAGACCAAACCATAGTTGATTTGTTTCCCAGTCTACAGGTCTGGGTTGGATTCTTCAAACTGTAGAATTGCACCTTCAAGCTTTTCATCATAGCTGAGAAGGACTGGCGAGCCAGGGCTTTTATTTATTTTAACAGCCCTTGAGCATGGATTGTGTACCAGGCATTGTTTTATTTTCCAGACTTGGGAATTTTTTTTTAGGGGATACAGGACAGTGAAGTGGTAAAGATGATATGAAATTATTTAATTCCTGACATTGGGACAATTGGAGGAGGAACAGATTTGGGGCTGGGACGGGGGATCAAGTATTCTTTTTAGACTTGGGAAGCTAGAGTTGCTGTCAGACATGGAAGTAGAGATTGCTGAGCAGGCAGTAGGCCAGATCAGGACTGGAGGTCTTTATTTGGGAGTCAACTGCATAGAGGTGGCATTTAAAACTGTGGAACTGTCTGGGCTCACCTTGGGCTCAACACTGTACCCTGAATGACAAGTAGATGTAACTATCAAGTTCATTGGCCTTGCAGGTACCCTTTGTTCTGCCCTACTATAATCCCAGGGAGTCAGGTGACTATGGGAAGAGTCCAGGATGAGAGGAGGATGGTGTGATAACATGTCTGCTTTCCTTTCAAAAAACTCCCATGCCTTTTGATTAGTTGATCAAGAGACCTTTTTCTCAGCTTTTCATTCACTCTTCATTCATCTGTTCATTCACTCACTCACTCATTCCTTTCACACTGAGCACTTGTTGTTGGCACATAGATTGTTCTAAGTGTACTAAGTGTATACTAAGTATGCAGAAAAGTTTTAGATGTAGTCCCTGCCCTCAAGGATTTAAAATTTAATTATGCAGATAAGAGAAGTAAATTAGTGAACTAAAAATATTACAAATAAGTATGCCAGCATGCTTCCAATTTTACAATCAGAGGCTAAAGGAAGAATAACTAAAGGAATGAGTAGGGTGTTACTGACGTAGTTGGAGGAAAGCTGAGAGCTGCCATAGTTTGAGTAGACACTCTTGTGTTTCAGAGAGCATAGCTGTGAGCACAGGGGCAGCTGTGTACCTGGCCGTTTTCTGACCATCACAAGGAGACTGGCAAAGTGTTAGCCTGGCCAGTATGGGCATTTCCACTGGGAGAGAATGGGGCAGCAGGTAGAAAAAGGTGACAAAGGAGCAGAGGACAAAGTGGACTTGTATTGTATGTAAGTGCTTGATCAGGGGAGAAGAATGTAAGATTTGAGGAATAAATTATTTATAGAAAAATTCGACTTTTTCCTTTTTAAAAGTTTGCTTTTTAAAAAAAGTAAAACTATAGGTAGTCTGTCAAGTTAGGGGTGTAGATTCTGGAACACATCTTCAGTCTGTCTCACTTCACACCCTTGTGATGTAGCCTCCTTGAGCTCATGTGTAAGATGAAGTTAGAGGTAGTACCTGCCTCACAGCACAGTTAGTGCATACCAGACATTGGGTTAGTATTACTTACTATTGTTCATGATAATCTGTTTAAAATCATGGGAAAATGATTAGGTGATGATGGCTTTTATAAAAAACAGTGTTATAAAATTTACTAGTCACAAATTGCTTTGGGTTCTGTCTGTCATTGTAACTACATATTCAGACTTCTCTCATTAGTCTTCCTTAAGATTTAATTTGATATAAAGACTTCCTTTGCTGCTGTTTTGATAAATATTAGGCAGTTTTTTATAAGAAAGCATTGTATTTTAAATATTTGATGATTTGGAAGAAATCATATTTCTTTTTCTTACCAAATTGCAGTGTAGTTAGAAGTTAGCCATTATAGCTGGTTTTATTTGTGAATATTGAAAAGATGGAGTCAGTTGTATAAAGAACCTGAATGGCCTACCACATGTGAGGCAATGGAGACCTATAAAGAGGAATGAACGTGGTCTCTATTATTAACTTAGGAACACCCACTCCAGAGGCAGAGTGACGTGAAAGCACTGTGACAGCCCAGCTCAGTGTCTCCTCATGGTTGGGTGGTTTCCCTAGGCCAGATATCAGGACTTTAGAGTATAGCTGCTTAGTCCTTACTCATAAAGTGAACCAAACCTCTCTTTTTTTCAGGTATATGTTTTTGCCCAAATTTCAGATTTTAAGAGTACTTTATTAGGAAGTTTTAGTACATCAACATCTGAAATAATAAGTCATCTGAATGGGACCAAACTAATCACCAGAGCAAGCCCATGCTTCATTCACTGCATTTGAAATGGAAATGGCACTCACCACAGAACCATTTTATCACTCCTCATTTTGCACATATTTTTACCCATGACCCAATGGACACTGTATTCAAGTCTTTTTGTTTGTTAGCAATGACAACTTGGGTGTACTTGGTAAGAAGGAGGCTCGGCAGTGTATAGGACACCATGGTCAGCGTCTTCACTGGAAGTCCAGTTGGGTACAAACTCTCTGTGCTGTTATCAGCTATATTGTGAATGTGTGCTAACTGTGGTTGGACATCATATGTCATTCTATGTCATATGTTTGAGGTACATGGCTCAAGCACTTAATTGAAGCTGTGCCAGCAAGGCCACCCCATCTAGCAGAAGGTCAGGGTTGAGAAACAGGAGATGTGGGCTCTGATGTAGTTTCTACTGGTCCTAAGGCAAAGTACTTAACCTATGTGTGCCTCTGTCTGTCCTGTTTGTGAAATGAGGATGATGCTCTTTTGCCAGGGATATTATGGAACAAATAAGGTGCCATTTATTAAGGTGTTTGAAAGTAAAAGTGCTGCCATTCTTAGACGAGAGAGAGTATTTAGGGTTTAAGATGTTTAAGTGCTTTCCTTTCCCCAGTTCTGATTATTGTCATATGCTTTACTCTGCAGAAAGTCTGGAGTCATCGACCACTATGCTTTAGATGACCACCATGCCCTTCACTTAACTAGGAAGGTTGTGAGGAGTCTCAATTATCAGAAGAAATTGGATGTATGTAGCATTTATTTTTCCATCTTTTATTTTCCTGCAAAGCATTATGGACTATACCACCTGAATTACGTCTTTAAGCAGGTGTTTAAAGATAAGTGTTCTAAATTTCTATAGGTTACTGTTGAACCTTCTGAAGAACCTTTATTTCCTGCTGACGAATTGTATGGAATAGTTGGTGCCAACCTTAAGAGGAACTTTGATGTCCGAGAGGTATGTGGGATGGAACTGTGAGCTGTCAGCCGTGCTCAGTCTGTATGTGTCCATTTCCAAGCTAGTTGGTTAGGATGTTTCTGTGCATAGGGGTGAGTGGATCTCAGTAAGGAACTGACCTATGTGGGAGCGATGTCTTTCCATAGTGTAAATGCTGAAAGAGTGGGAGAAAGGTCTCTTCCTGAGTAGGAAGTTTTCAGTGCACCACAACAAAGCTTGGTTTGTTCACAGCAAGGACTCCATAACTCCTGTGGATGTTAGGACCATGCAGAATAACCTCACAATATTCAGCTCCTTCTTTTCAGTGTTCTTTTGGAAAATGGATGAAACATTAGTAAGTCATTGAAAGAAAAAACCCTTCTAGATCAATATGACATTAGTGAAGAGTAGACTTGATTACAGTTGGAGATGTTGCTATGGTTACAGATGGTGACAAAGTCTTCTGTAATCTAGAGTGACAATTTTTAGTGTTTGCTTGGAGCATGTAGGCTTTTATTTTATTTGGTATACATAGCTAGCAGAATAATTTTTAAATTAGAAAACTCATCTTTATATGAGTTCTTTATGAGATGCTTTAATATTTTCAGTTTCTTTCCTGTTTTGACTATAAAACTATTATGTACTAGTTATTAAAAATGTACAAAATGCAGAAAAGAAAAAACCATCTAAAGAGAACAGCTAATGTCTTGATGCTTTTGGTTCAATGTGTACATACATCTGGCTCTCCTCCATGGGCTCTGTATCTGTGGGTTTTGCATTCATGGATTCTACCAACCACAGACAGAAATATTTTTTTAAAAAATTCCATCTTTACTGAACATGTACAGACTTTTTTCTTGTCTGTACAAGAAAATGATGTATTATATACATATTAATTTTAAAAACTGTGTTTTCCCAGCTTGAGTTATAAACATTGCCCCTTGTCCTTAAAATTCTTAAGGAAACATTTTCTATGGCTAGGTCCTAATTCTTGTCATAGTGCCTAGCAACATGGTAGGCACTTAGTAAATATTTTTTGTATGAGTTGATAGATGCATTATTCCATTATATGGACATGCCTCGGCCTCCTGAGTGCTGGGATTCAGGTAACGTGTCACCACACCTGGCTTTACTCTTGCCTTCTTAAGTACTCACCTAGACTTCCACTTTTTGCTGCTTCATGCTCATAATTGTGATTATAATTTATTATATTTCTCGCTGATAGCAAATAAACCTTGCACAGAGGTCTGGATGGCATATGGAACTGGGGATGGCACTGGAATCTGAACTGGAAAACCCTCGTCCTTAATCTCCCTGTCCATTGTACTGGGATTTCACCTCTCTGCACATTGGTTTCTGCTCCTAGAAATAGTAATAGTACTGGATTATCCATCTGATCCTGAAATGTGGGTTCTTGTGAAGTGTGGGTTCTTGTGACAATGCTGTGTGTGGTGGAGGAGGGTGTGTTAGCTTTAAACAAGTACAAGATGGTTTTATACTAAGTGGCCCTACATTGCTGTGCCCTCGAGAAGCTTCATCTTTGTGTGGGAGAATGACAGTTACATGTTCATGGTTTGTTTAAGTGGTTCATTCTGGAGATTCATAGCATCTAAAACAGACACCTGTTACATATCTATAGTAAGGAGAATATCTAGAAAATAATTCAAAGTAAGCTTTTGCTTTGTGAAGAGGAAGATGTTGGTACACATTCTCTCATTTTTCACCCTTTGCATCTTACAAAAAAAAAAAGGCTGTGAACAATATAGACATCTCATATGCAGCATCTAAAATGGCTTAAGTTTGGAGTGCGCTTCATGTTCACACCTTGTGCTTTTCTTTTGGTGCTTGAGTAGGTTCTGGTGTATGGCATGAGCTCTCCGTGACTTCCGCTCCTGATTAACAATATATGTGGCTGTTCCCTCAAGTACATCAGATTCAGAATCAGTGAGCATTTATTTAGGGCTCAATGATGATAATAATAATAATAGTAATACTTTTTCATGAGAGCTAGTCAGTATGCTTTAGTTAGTACTCTTTAAATTTTTTTTTTTTGAGCAAAAGAGCAGGTTTATTAGCCAAGAGGAAAAGAGAGGGAGAGCCCCCATATGGGAGGGGTCTCTGAAAGGCTGAGCTCTAAGTGTTATCTTTAAAAAAAACCCAAAAACCCCAGATGAGGAAAGAGGCTTAGAGGATTTTAAGTTGTTATTTTCTTTTTTGGCAGTGCTGGGGATGGAACCCTGGGCCTTGCCCGTGCTATTCAAGCACACTACTGCTGAGCTACATCCCCAGACACTTTTAAGGATGACTGGTTTTTCAGTGGTAGAGTTGGGAGTCAGAGCTGACTCTTCTTCTCATCATTATCTTCATACTTTCCTTTACTCCTTGTTCATCATGTCTTCCTGACTCTGTTTCCTCTTTCCAGAAGCAAAGACTGAGATGCTGGCTAAATGACTTACTCTGGGACACTCAGATCATAGGTAATACCTTTGATTGGAACTGATGTCCTCTGGCTCCAGGGCATCAATGTGCCCTGCTTCTGATTGAATCTCTGACCCTCACAGAGGCATTGAATGTTCCCTGGAGCTCTGAGCCTAGCCACCAGCACCGGAAGTCTCTGTTGCTTCTTTTGTGTGCAGCATGGTGCTCTTGCCTTACCATAAGGCATAAAATTGGAGCTCAGAATGTCTTTTTGGCATTAACCAGACATGTCAAGTGAAATTCTAGAGGGATTTTCAGTGTAGGATGAAATATTGTGAAAGTGACAATACGACTGTGAATTGTTTTCCTTATAAATAACTGTAGTACAATAATTCTTTTGTGATATAATTTCTCAGGGATACTGTCATTTTTTCCTCTTAGGTCGTTGCTAGAATTGTGGACGGAAGCAGATTCAATGAGTTCAAAGCCTTCTACGGAGACACATTAGTTACAGGTATAAAAATGAAGACTTGAAAATATGAGTGTTTTCTACTGCATTGAAAATAAGTCATCTCCTGTTGCAAGGCTTTGGTGCTCTTGGCATGAGCTTTGTCATTTAGAGCACTACAAAGGCATGAGTCAGTTTTTCAAAGGAGCCATTTTCTCAAGATTATTTGTAGCTGAACGGCTTCATGTATCCAGAGAGTCTAAAATGGTGACGGTTAAATGCTGTGGGACGGGTCCTTATGTGTGACTTTGTGGCATTGAATGAAAAGATTCTTATAGTAAAATTAGCAAGAAATATTGTAGTTCTTTTTGTTTGATGACTTTGACCTTGTCTCCTGCATTCTTTAGTCTCCAGTTCAACTGGGAAGTTATGTGTGATGGTTAGCTTTCCGGAAGGATGTAGAGGGACTGAAATCATCTCCCAGCTCTGTGTTGGCCTTAGCCTGATTCTTGTAAATACTGGCTTGAGAATGCTTTTGCTTTCTGTAAGAATTGGATGAACTGTCCTTGTCATACTCCTTTCCAGACAGTGTGATGTATCTGGAAAAAACCATGAATGATTATTAAAGTTAATTTTTTTTGTCTAAGGTGTTAATTTTGTAGGCTTTTGAAGAAAAATATTACAAACATGCTAGAGTTATAATCTTAGACAAATAGCAGAACAAATTTTGTGAATTGTACTTGGTTATGGGAAGGTTGAAAATATAGTAGTTATTCTGAAGATAACATATCAGAGCAGGAAAGAAAACTAGCTTTTAATATACATTGAGGCTTAAGGGTAAATCTCAGCATTTTCTCCTGGTTTGATTTGTGAGCAAGAGAAGGGTTCATGCTGGGAATGGGATTTATGTTTTTGCATTTAGGTGTTTAAGTGATTAAGAGCTTTTAGTTTGATATATGGTCAGGATTTGTCACCAAAGAGTGCAGGATGTAACCTTCATTGTGTGGCAGTCTCAAACCAGTCAGTGTTTTTCTGCTTTCTCTGAAGATGGATGGAGGTTCCTTGTCAACTTCTTTTATGTATTTGCCTAGTACTTGCTAAAAGACTTGTGGCACCCTTGTCCCCTAAAATAATCAGGGACCACATTCAGTTTCCTCCATCTCTTCTTGACTATCCTGGAATCTAAGGTTGGGATAAGAGGAGAGAAGAGACAGGAAGAAGAGGACGGTGGGGGTGAGAGATTGGCAAGCATAAAGGGTGAGAGGAAGACCAGATTTCTCAGAGGCTCACGTACCTCTGGAGGTTCTGAGGGTTCCTCCCACCTCAGTACTTGCCACATGTAGCCCCAGTAGATTCTTGGACATGTTGCTTTCCTGCTTGGAACTCCAGTTTGGATCAGACAGTTGGTGACGGCCCTCTCTCTGTGGTGCAGCTGGTACAATGGGGCTTGTGCCCTCCTCAAGTCTGTCTGTGACTGGAGCTCCCCAAGCAGGGCCACAGTAGGTTGAATGTCTATGTGGTAAGAGGTGTCTACAGGTGTATCCTCTTCCAAGTGACTCATGTGTTGGATTCCCATCCCTTTGTGGGTGGGGCAGGACCAAGAGTGGACTGCTCCGCCCTCTGGGGAGTTCTGGAAGTGGCCCTGCCATTTAAGATGTACCATGTAGGCTTTTGGCAGGGATTTGAGGCCTGAAGGACAAAGAGAAATGTAGTTGGTCATCAAATCAGTGTTTATTTTATCCCATTAAATAAACATGAGCAAAAAAAAAAAGGCCAGAGTAAAGAACAAAAACATATCACTCAAAACTCAGCATTCCGGCATAGCACTATGTGGTGCTCTCTTCTCTATTTGTTTTTCTTCTGCAATGTGTGTGTGCCACGCAGCTCAGCTGTGCAGCTGGAGCTTGATGAGGCAGAGTCCAGGTGCTGGGACTTTTGTAGCAAGCACCTGTGACCCACTGCCCCCGCACGGTGTATGAAGTCTTGAGTGCAAAGTATTTGACAACCGTTTCTAGTTTAAAGTAGGCTTTTTGAAAATCTCCCTGGAGGATTTTTTTTTCCTCTAGTCAAATTCTCCTTTGTAAAATAATTAATGTTCTCTGAAATAACCTAAAGTACCCACCTTACAAAGTAATCCTTTTTTTCTCTCTTCCTTCTCCCTTGTTTTGTGTGTGTCTGTGTGCGTGTGTGTGTGTGTCTGTCTGTCTGTCTGTGTGTTTGGAATAGCAGTGATAGACAACTGACACTTGGGGAAAGGAAAAGGAAAAACATGCAACACAGAAAATGAAAGTGAAGTGATTCATTCTCTTAAGCTTAACTGGATTTCTTGCTTTATACTTGGTTACTTCCAGGCTTGACTGTTCTTGCTTTTTGAAAAGAAAAATTATTGCCCTGAGTTTATCCTGGTTATTTTAAGGGCCTTTTGTCAGCACAGATATTTTCGGGCAAGCTGGTCAGACTCCATGCCTTTGGTATGTTTTATTTCAGAATGGCCCTTGTGTCTGGTATCTTCTGGGCACCCAGAAAGCTACTAAATGAATCGATGGATGATGACACACTTGACCAATCATTTAACCAAACCAACCAAAGACAGACAGATAACTTCATATGTAGCATGACCCTGTTAAGAAGCAAAAAACAAAACAACCAGACTCTAGTAGGAATTGAAAGTTGTGATATGAACTGTTTTATGCCATAGACAAAAATCTCTTTACATTTTAAACCTTGACCTGAAACTACAGAATATGTAAATATACCTCTGTTGTGAGGTATTATTTCCACCTTGGAAAACATAAATCCTTTTTGAATTTTCTTTGAGGATTTGCTCGAATATTTGGGTATCCAGTAGGTATCATTGGAAACAATGGAGTTCTGTTTTCTGAATCTGCCAAAAAGGTAAGTACTCTTCAGAATGCTTTGAGATTTTCTGTTCTGATTTAACAATTAATTTTGAAGGTCATGTAATGAATTAAAATTCATGCGTAAAAGCTTTGTAATGTTTAACCGGATACCTTAGCAAACAGAACACTGTGTTTGTATGTGAGTGTGTTAGTGTTGGAAACAGTTCTTGTGGTGGTTTACGTTAATTGATGTGTTATCTGTAGCACAATTGAAAAGTCAAATACACTTGTGTTAGGAGCATTCTTATGATACACCTGACTTATAGTTGCTGTAGAGGGCATGTCTGTTCTAAGAAGGGAGAGATACTTGTCCTGAAAGCGCCTTTCACTCCCTAGGGCTCCCTGTGCTGCAGGAATCCAGACATCCTGTTGTGGGTTCTGAGATGTGCTCCATTTGACTTTACTCAATTTTTACCTTTTGGAAATGTGAAGATAGTAGGTGTTTTGGCAGTGACATTCAGCTTAGTATTTGATTTCATAGTTCATTGTTTCAGATTTGCCTAGTCTTGGGTAAATGTAATTCATGTATTTTGATAAAATGTTGTCTTAAGAAAAAGTTTAGTCTTGTCTTCTCTTTTCAATTAATAAAAAGTGTCCCTTATTTATAAAGGTAACAGGTAGCTAAATTCTTCCATAACATAACAGAGGAAGAATTTATCTTTGACGAAATGTTTTATCAATGAACCAGTTTCCCTCAACTCAATTATAAGATGAAAATGAGAAAGTAAAAATGAAGAAAATTAAAATCATCTATAATCATATCACAAGGAACATTTAATAACAATTTGTTATTCTTAGTTTTTAAAAAATTAGCTAGGTGTGGTGGCAAATGGTTGTAATCTCAGCACTAAGGAGGCTGAAGCAGGAGATCACAAGTCTGAGGCCAACCTGGGCTATGTAGCAAGACCCTGTGACAATAAATAAAAAAAACTAAACAAAAAATCCACGCCCACAAAATTGATATTGACATATAGATAAATTTTGCTTATTTTCATTTAATAATATATAGTGAATATTTCCCCGAATCTTAATTATTCCTGAGGTAATGACTTTTAGTGAACACAAAATATACTTATCTTAGCAGAATAAATAGCAGGCTGGGCATGCTGGTGTGTGACTGTAATCCTAATTACTCAGGAAGTGGAGACAGGAAGGTCATAGTCCCCTCAGGACAAAAGCACAAGACCCTGTCAAAAAAAAAAAAACAAAAAACAAACTAAAGCAAACTGCCTGGTTTGATCCAGGCAGAGGTGTATTTGGCCCCCAGCTGACATTTCATTATTGGAATAAGCTTAAATGTCTGTGTGATTTTGTCCTTCCTGTAAACCTAGTCACAGTGGGATTGCGCAGTTGCTTTGCAGTTTCCAGCAAAAGTGAAGGGATTTGCAGCAGAGTAAAACATGAAGGAAATGACTTATAAGTGTTTCTTGCTCATGTAATGTTAAAGAGAGGGAAAGAGTAGTTTCATTTTTGGATCATTAAATAATTTCCTAAATTTAAGACTAAAAAGATCTCTAGCACTCACCTACTCTAAAAATCCTATTTACTTGGGGCATGTTGATAAGATATGTATTTCATCATTATCTTGATACATGAAGGAATTTCAGATGATCATCAAAATGTAAATCATCTCTTTTTTTTTTTCCTGCTTCACTGAGGCTTGAACTCAGGGCCTCACGCTTGCTAGGTAGGCACTCTACCACTAGAGCCACTTCACCAGTCCTTTTTTGTGAAGAGTTTTTTTGAGATAAGATCTAGCAGACTATTTTCCTGGGCTGGCTTCAAACCTTGATCCTCCTGATCTCTGCCTCAGAGAGTAGCTAGGATTATAGGTGTGAGACACCGGTGTCCAGCTAAAATTTCATTCTTGATACCCTGTCAACTGGAGACTTAGAGAATTATGACCACATCTAGCAGTTACCATTGACAGCAGTTCTTTCTTCTCTGTTACTTAAGTGTTAGTGCTGTGGAAAGTTAGTGTTGACTTCATCCTCGACATGGTTGGTCATGTGCCAGTGATTGTGCAGGCGAGTGTGCAAACCTGCAATCACATGTGTCCTACTGGTGATGGGGCGGTGCTCTGCAATCATTGTTGCTGTGGATAGAAGGTCCTCCCAGCCACACACAGGGTATTCTTTCTGACTTTGACCCAAATCGCAGTTTTGTAGGATAAATGATAATTGTGGACTTAATTTCCTTTTTTAAAAAAAGATCTTTATGTTATTTGTTTATAGGGTGCCCACTTCATCGAGTTATGCTGCCAAAGAAACATTCCCCTGCTGTTCCTTCAGAATATCACTGGTAAGAAAGTAGTGTCATCAGCTTGGTCACATTTACTCCAGCCTCCACGGTCCAGATGGCTCACCTGCTAGCGCAGAAGGTTCTAACGTATCTGCTACATCCACTAAGGGGCAACACTTTCCTTCATGAATGTTGAGTGTTTTGAGATCACCCATATTTTCTTTGTTTTGGGGGAGGGGACAATTTGAAACAGGGTCTCACTATAAACTGAGGCCGGCCTGGAACTTGCTTTTTAGTCCAGGCTGGTCTTGAACTTGTAGTCTTCCTGCTTTTGCCTCCCGAGTGCTGGAATTACAGGTGTGTACCACCACAGTTGGCAAGATTATCCATATTTTCTAAGTGAAGCAGTTTCTGAGGTTTGTTTATCCCATTCAAGTGGCTGTACCACCCACCCAGAGAGCAGCAGGCTGGTTGTCATCTGCCTGCTGCCAGAGAGGGTAATCTGTTCCCCCTAAAGGATTTCAAGCACATGCTATGGTTATCCCTTTATCTTTTATTGCACAGTTAATTTTACCTGAAGCAGCATCTTTTTAAAATGTACTTGCAGCTGAAGGTATGGCTTAAGTGGCAGAGCATTTGCCTAGCAAGTGCTAAACCCCAGTATTACCAAAAAAAAGTACCCACATATCCTGAACTGCTAGCTGGGGTTTGCATTTTGACCCCAATGGATAGATGACTGAAGTGGGTTCTGTCCCCTCTGTGGACTTCATATTCTTTAGAGGATCTTCATGTGGCAGATGGAATAAATTTTACGGTCTCTTATTTATGCTCTGCACTTCTTTCTTAGGCTTCTGTGATTCCTGCTGTCCTGTCTAGTATGTGTGAGGAGACGTTCAGATATGTTGGCTAGCTGAGAACTTCCTCTTTCCCTCATACTTCTAAGTCAGATGTGGTTCCCCACAGGTTCAGAGGATTGAGAGGCTATTAATTCCTTGATGGGGTCTGGCAGACCTTGAGAAGGAGGGGTTGGCTTTTGACAGCAAGCAGGGCTTTGGGCAATACTGGTGGGAAAACATCTCCATCCTGTGCTGCACTCACATTCGGCATACTTGGTTAGACAAGGTGGGTTTTGTTGTTGTTGCTGTTTGTGGTGCTAAGGATAGAACGCAGGGCCTCAAGCATGTTAGGCAAGTGCTCTACAACTGAGCCACAGTCCCAGCCCCAGATGAGGTTGTTTTAAATTTTTGAGACAGGTTCTTGCTGTCTAGCTCAGACTAGCCTCAAACTCAATATCCTCCTGCCTCAGGCTCCCAAGAGCTAAGATTGCAGGCATATACCACCATGCCCAGCTTCCTTGATGAATTTTGAGAGCAGTTATTTCTAGATGGCAGCCTGAGCAGGTGTGTGGTAATCCATGTACAAATGCAGTTTAAAAGGACTTTGAAGCTTAGCTGATCCAGAGACCTTGTTTCTAACGACTTATACCAATAAGTTAAACATTGTGCTTAGAAAAAAACTACGTTACTGTTTGTTTGGGCTGTGTTGGGGCAGAGGGCGGAGGCTCAGTTTTGTTTTACATCATATTTGAGGGATGTGTGAGATATCCATTGGGCCACTGAATAAATCTTGGGCACAGAAGAGGTGTCTTACTTGGGGATGAAAATGCACACATAGACGGTCCAGGTGAGGTACACATATGCCTGTAATCCCAGCACTCAGGAATCCAAGGCAGGAGAATTGTGAAGTCCAGGTCAGCCTGGACAACTTAGTGAGAATCTGTGTCAAAAAAAAAAAAAAGAAAAGAAAATGTAGGCATCAGAATATGGAAATGATATTTAAAGCTGTGGGAATAGATAAGAACACCCCAGGGAGAAGGAAAGAAGGCTCAGGAACAAGTCGTTGAGAAATTCTGGTTTGTCTACAAAGAGAAGAGGAAAGGACGAAGGGCATGGTTATACAGTGTTTTGAGAGTGGGAAGGAGGATTTGAGAAAGCCAAATAAGATGTCTTCACTCCTCCTTTTGAAGGCAGACCATGTGCAGAGGAGGAGAGGGGTGAGGGAAAGACTTTGAGGAGGGCTGATACTTTGGGGGTGGGAGACTATGGTGGGAATGTTCCAGGGACTTAAAGAACTAGCTCAAGGAGGGCTGAGCTACTCTGAGGGCTGGCTGAGCAGGGCAACTGGAGGCAGCAGACAGTGCCCCATAAAGGCAAGGGCCCTGCTGTCGTTCCCGTGGTGACCATGGAGACTGCAGGTCCATCAGCACTGTTGTGCAGAATGGGATGACCTGAAGCTAGAGGTTTGGGAAGCAGGAACAGAGACAGCTGATCAGGCAAGCAAGTCTACAAACATGGGAGAAGAAATGCCTTCCTTGGACACTGGGGTGGGGAAGGCTACCCATGATGCCTGACTTGGTGTTTCTGGGATGAAGAGGGAGGAGCTCAAGGGCTGAAAGGTGCATGGCAGCAGCAGAGAAGTTTCAGCAGAGCTGGGTTTGAGGAAGTACAAGGATCCTGTAATTACAATGGTAAAATTTTAGCTTGCTGTGGAGCCACTGGCAGGGCCTCTTAGCATCCCCATGAAACATTAATCGTGATGTCATCAAAGTTTTAAAGCAGCACTGCAGAAGGAACAGTTTTTACTTTCAACCAGGTCAGTGGAGACCTAGCCTCTCCCAGGCTGACTTGCCACAGTACCTTCTCCCTGAGCTGGCCTTGTCACAGCCTTTCACCATCAAGCCTCTGTGTTGAGGAAGTTTCTTAAGGATATACTGCTTCCTTTTGTTGTTTGAAGACCTCCGTGTGCATCCAAATGACCTGTTTTAAGAAAGTTTAAAAAGTGATGAGAGGAAATTTTTATTTTACCTTTCAAAACACACTTTGGGGAGTCTGTTTCACCTGGGAATCTTTTGTTAGGGTAAGAGGCTTGTAGGAAAATTAGTTTAAGACAAGATGTCCTTGTAGTACCCTGGAGGAATTCCCTTCTGCAGTGCATTGCAGCACTCCCAGGATGGATTTCTGCTCTCTCTCCTAGGATTCATGGTTGGTAGAGAATATGAAGCCGAAGGAATTGCCAAGGATGGTGCCAAGATGGTGGCTGCCGTAGCCTGTGCCAAAGTGCCTAAGATAACTGTCATCATTGGAGGGTCCTACGGGGCTGGGAACTACGGGATGTGTGGTAGAGCCTATAGGTGGGTGGTTGTCATGGTTTTCCATGACAGAAATAAGCATGCTTCTAGTACAATTATGAACGGCCAGTTTACATCAGGCCTGAGATACAGCATCCACAAATCTTGGTCAATTATACCCTAATTTATATCAATCCAAAGGGTAAAATTAAGTCCAATGCCAAAAGTACTATCTGGGAAAAAACCCTACAATGGGATCCAAGAAATACTTGGAAATGCCACACATTAAGACTTGTATGATGCAGCTAAGAGCTTGCTTTGAGAGAGGTTTAAAGCCTTCACTGTGTGTTCTGTAGTAGAAAAGAAGTAAGGCTGAAAATCAACAGAGCATCTGGCCCAGGAAGAACAATGTATTAAACCCAGGAACAATAAAAAGGCCGTAAGAAATAGTAGACATAAGATAGAGATAGGAGAATCAGTAAAGCCCAAAGGTGTTTATTTGGAAAGGTTAACAAACTTGATAATCCCTTGGTGAAACTAAACGTAAAGAGATAAGACATATATAGCCAGTATCAGGAGTGGTAACAAGATGGTCACAGATAACAAAGAATATTATAAATACTTTTATATCCAGAATGGGTCACCTGGAGAACTTAAAAACCACATTCATGTTTAGATTCCATCTCTGGAGATTGGTCTGAGATGGGTTCCAGGCATTGATGTTTTCTTATTTTTTGGTTGAGTCTTTTTTTGGCTGAACTAGGGATTGGACTCAGGCCTCATGGTTGCTAGGCAAGCACTCCGCCCCTTGAGCTATGGCCTCAAACCCTTTCACTTTATTTTTTTAGATAGGATCTTTATTTTTTACCCTCAGACCATGATCCCCCAACCTCTTCCTCCCATGTAACTGGGATTATTACACTGGGCCCCAGGTTTAGTTTTTGTTTTTTAAAGCTTCCCAGATTATTGTAATGTGCAGTTGAAAACAAGAACCACCGATTTAAAAGACAAGCATGGCCTCTGAAAAATCTCTGTATCATGTATTGAACTCACTGGATCATTCTTTTCTTTTCTCTTAGCCCACGATTTCTCTACATGTGGCCAAATGCTCGGATTTCAGTGATGGGGGGGGAGCAGGCAGCTACTGTGTTAGCCACAGTAGCAAGGGACCAAAAAGCACGGGAGGGGAAACAGGTAAGTGACATTTCCCCTCTGTCTAGGTGTGGCCTTCACCAGTGAGGCCACTGGAGCCCAGAATCCCTGTTTATGGAGAGAGTTGAGGAGATGCTAACCGGAAGCTGTCTGAGCAGTTTAGGCTTACTTGCCATTTTCTGTGTTTCTTTTTAAAAGCCATTCATTTGGTATACCTTTGTGGTCATTTACAAATTTTTCTTAAACTGCCCATGAGTAGTGCTTAAGGCATAGGTATGTTTGACTCTTAGTCATTTGAGGTTAGCAAGATTCAAATAAATCTGATTTACTTCTTTGACTTTATGACTGAAAGCAGCAGAATTTAATTTTTTCCATTTTACTTTTATATTGTTGTTAAGGATCCCTTGAGTAGGAGGGCTCAGTCATCTACTGAGAATTGAATAACATTGTATTCTGTGAAAGTATAAAGAACAGAAGTAGAGAAAGGGCAGTGGAAACTAGATGAAAGGCATATTAGCTTTTAAAATGGATTCTTTTGTTTGGTCTCTGTTAGAGAGTCTTCTGCAATTTTGCAGTAATTTTTATGGTGAGAATTTTTAACTGCTTTAAAATATTCATGGTATGTTCCTGAAGCTGCTTTGGTACACCATTGTCTCTTTGTAGGAAAGCCTCATTTGGAGGAGGCCCTGCCTTCTCAGGCTTTGGGCTGCCATCCAGGGGTCATCTGGTCTACCACTGGGTTTTCCAAGTTGGGGTAACATAAACCCAGACCAGTGGTTCCTGCCTTTCTGAATGAATCCACAAATGCCTCCATTCCCTGATCATCTTTGCCAAGCAACAGGAGCTCTATAGACTTAAATTGAGGTTTTAGATGTACTTTAGTACCAACTAGCGTCAAAACGAAAGGACACCTTTGGGTTTTTTTTTTGTTTTGTTTTAATCTTTTTTTTTTTATTTTTTATTGTTGTGCTGGGGGTACCTTGTAGCATTTACAAAAGTTCTTAAATAAATCAAATATATTATACTTGAATTCACCCCCTCCATCATTCTCTTTTTTCTCCCTCCCTCAAATCCTGGAATAGTTTCAACAGATTTCATTTTTCCATTTACATACATGTGTACACAGTATTTGCACCATATTCACCTTCCTACACCTTCCCCCACATCCTTCCCGCTCCCACTGGTACCAACCCTGAGCCCCCAGACAGGATCTGTTCTGCCCTCCTGTTCTCTGATTTTGTAGAAGAAAAAAGAATGACACTTTTGTTTGTTTAAGATAGCTATCCAGGGAGTTTCCTAATGACATTATATGTATATATATGTGTTATAACCTGAATTATACCTCTGCTTTTTTGTGTAGATGTCTAGGTCAGGTAGACTTGAGGGTGAGGACATTGATAGGGTTGTATGGGAAAGGGATATAAAATTCTCTCTGATGTTCTGAACGCATGTCTTAAACTCCATGAAGCCTAGCATGCTAATCTTTTATTAAGAGGTAGTTCTTCGTTAATTTGATATACAGATAGTGGAATTCGTCCCTTTTTGTACATGAAAGGATAATAGACTGTCAGTGACCCTCTAAATTCTTGACCTATAAAATGATATTAAAGCTTTTACTTAAAAGAAGGTCAGATGTACTTGAAATAAATAAATTCTGCTGCAGATTTTTAAAAAAGTTTTTTGTTTGAATTTTGGGTTTTTGAGACAAGGACTTGCTATGTAGCCTGGTCTGTCCTCGAACTCATGCTTCTGCCCTCTCAATGCTGGAATCACAGGCATGTTTCACCGTGTTGGCTGGAATTTTTGTTTTTTGTTTTTGCAGTGCTGGGGGTTAAACCCAGGGCCTTGTGCATGTTAGGTAAGCACTAAACCACTGAGCCACAGTCCTAGGTCTAGAATTTTTTTAAGGTGAAAATATTTTTTCAAGATATCAAAAAAGTTCTGTAGAATTTTATTTTTACTTATTTTTCCTGGTTTCTTTTTATTCCCTTTTTCATTAGGTTATATTAATTGTACAAAGGGGTTTCATTGTGATATTTTCACACATTGCATATCATGGACTTTGATCAAATTCACTCCTTCTATTAACCTTTCTTAATATTACTTCCCCCACACATCTTTTTTTTATTATTATTCATATGTGCGTACAATGCTTGGGTCATTTCTCCCCCCTGCCCCCACCCCCTCCCTTACCACCTACCCCGCCACCCCCTCGATACCCGGCAGAAACTATTTTGCCCTTATCTCTAATTTTGTTGAAGAGAGAATATAAGCAATAATAGGAAGGAACAATGGTTTTTGCTGGTTGAGATAAGGAGATCTATACAGGGAGTTGACTCACATTGATTTCCTGTGCGTGGGTGTTACCTTCTAGGTTAATTCTTTTTGATCTAACCTTTTCTCTAGTTCCTGGTCCCCTTTTCCTATTGGCCTCAGTTGCTTTTAAGGTATCTGCTTTAGTTTCTCTGCATTGAGGGCAACAAATGCTAGCTAATTTTTTAGGTGTCTTACCTATCCTCATATCTCCCTTGTGTGCACTCGCTTTTATCTTGTGATCAGAGTTCAATCCCCTTGTTGTGTTTGCCCTTGATCTAATGTCCGCATATAAGGGAGAACATATGATTTTTGGTCTTTTGGACCAGGCTAACCTCACTCGGAATGATGTTCTCCAATTCCATCCATTTACCAGCGAATGATAACATTTCGTTCTTCTTCATGGCTGAATAAAATTCCATTGTGTATAGATACCACATTTTCTTGATCCATTCGTCAGTGGTGGGGCATCTTGGCTGTTTCCATAACTTTCTATTGTGAATAGTGCTGCAATAAACATGGGTGTGCAGGTGCCTCTGGAGTAACCTGTGTCACAGTGTTTTGGGTATATCCCCAAGAGTGGAATTGCTGGATCAAATGGTAGATCAATGTTTAGCTTTTTTAAGTAGCTTCCAAATTTTTTTTTCTTTTATTATTCATATGTGCATACAAGGCTTGGGTCATTTCTCCCCCCTGCCCCCACCCCCTCCCTTATCACACACTCTGCCCTCTCCCTCTCCCCACTACCCCTCAATACCTAGCAGAAACTATTTTGCTCTTATTTCTAATTTTGTTGTAGGGAGAGTATAATCAATAATAGAAAGGAACAAGGGTTTTTGCTGGTTGAGATAAGGATAGCTATACAGGGCATTGACTCACATTGATTTCCTGTGCGTGTGTGTTACCTTCTAGGTTAATTCTTTTTGATCTAACCTTTTCTCTAGTTCCTGGTCCCCTTTTCCTATTGGCCTCAGTTGCTTTTAAGGTATCTGCTTTAGTTTCTCTGCATTAAGGGCAACAAATGCTAGCTAGTTTTTTAGGTGTTTTACCTATCCTCACCCCTCCCTTGTGTGTTCTCACTTTTATCATGTGCTCAAAGTCCAATCCCATTGTTGTGTTTGCCCTTGATCTAATGTCCACATATGAGGGAGAACATACGATTTTTGGTCTTTTGGGTCAGGCTAACCTCACTCAGAATGATGTTCTCCAATTCCATCCATTTACCAGCGAATGATAACATTTCATTCTTCTTCATGGCTGCATAAAATTCCATTTTGTATAGATACCACATTTTCTTAATCCATTCGTCAGTGGTGGGGCATCTTGGCTGTTTCCATAACTTGGCTATTGTGAATAGTGCCGCAGTAAACATGGGTGTGCAGGTGCCTCTGGAGTAACCTGTGTCACAGTCTTTTGGGTATATCCCCAAGAGTGGTATTGCTGGATCAAATGGTAGATCCATGTCTAGCTTTTTAAGTAGCCTCCAAATTTTTTTTCAGAGTGGTTGTACTAGTTTACATTCCCACCAACAGTTTAAGAGGGTTCCTTTTTCCCCACATCCTCGTCAACACCTGTTGGTGGTGGTGTTGCTGATGATGGCTATTCTAACTATTAGCGTAGTTTTAATTTGCATTTCCTTTATGGCTAGAGTGGTGAGCATTTTTTCATGTGTTTTTTGGCCATTTGAATTTCTTCTTTTGAGAAAGTTCTGTTTAGTTCACTTGCCCGTTTCTTTATTGGTTCATTAGTTTTGGGAGAATTTAGTTTTTTAAGTTCCCTATATATTCTGGTTATCAGTCCTTTGTCTGATGTATAGCTGGCAAATATTTTCTCCCACTCTGTGGGTGTTCTCTTCAGTTTAGAGACCATTTCTTTTGATGAACAGAAGCTTTTTAGTTTTATGAGGTCCCATTTATCTATGCTATCTCTTAGTTGCTGTGCTGCTGGGGTTTCTTTGAGAAAGTTCTTACCTATACCTACTAACTCCAGAGTATTTCCTACTCTTTCCTATATCAACTTTAGAGTTTGTGGTCTGATATTAAGATCCTTGATCCATTTTGAGTTAATCTTGGTATAGGGTGATATACATGGATCTAGTTTCAGCTTTTTGCAGACTGCTAACCAGTTTTCCCAGCAGTTTTTGTTGAAGAGGCTGTCTTTTCTCCATTGTATATTTTTAGCTCCTTTGTTAAAGACAAGTTGGTTATAGTTGTGTGGATTCATATCTGGGTCCTCTATTCTGTTCCACTGGTCTTCATGTCTGTTTTTGTGCCAGTGCCATGCTGTTTTTATTGCTACTGCTTTGTAATATAGTTTGAAGTCAGGTATTGTGATACCTCCTGCATTGTTCTTTTGACTGAGTATTGCCTTGGCTATTTGTGGCTTCTTGTGTTTCCATATAAATTTCACAGTAGATTTTTCGATCTCTTTAATGAATGTCATTGGAATTTTGATGGGAATTGCATTAAACATGTAGATTACTTTAGGGATACTTTTAGTATTTTTACTATGTTGATTTTACCAATCCATGAGCATGGGAGATCTCTCCACTTTCTATAGTCTTCCTCAATCTCTTTCTTCAGAAGTGTATAGTTTTCCTTGTAGAGGTCATTCACATCTTTTGTTAGGTTTACACCTAGGTATTTGATTTTTTTTTTGAGGCTATTGTAAATGGAATTGTTTTCATGTATTCTTTTTCAGTTTGCTCATTATTAGTGTATAGAAATGCTAATGATTTTTCTATGTTGATTTTATATCCTGCTACCTTGCTATAGCTATTAATGATGTCTAGAAGCTTCTGAGTAGAGTTTTTTGGGTTTTTAAGGTATAGGATCATGTCATCTGCAAATAGGGATATTTTGACAGTTTCTTTACCCATTTGTATTCCTTTTATTCCTTCTTCTTGCCTAATTGCTCTGGCTAGGAATTCCAGTACTATGTTGAATAGGAGTGGAGATAGTGGGCTTCCTTGTCTGGTTCCTGATTTTAGAGGGAATTTTTTCAGTTTTTCTCCATTAAGTATAATGCTGGCTGTAGGTTTGTCATATATAGCTTTTATAATGTTGAGGTACTTTCCTTCAATTCCTAGTTTTCTTAGAGCTTTTATCATGAAATGGTGTTGGATCTTATCAAAGGCTTTTTCTGCATCTATCGAGATGATCAAGTGGTTTTTGTCTTTGCTTCTGTTAATGTGGTTTATTACGTTTATTGATTTTTGTATGTTGAACCACCCCTGCATCCCTGGGATGAAGCCTACTTGGTCGTGGTTAATGATCTTTTTGATGTGTTGTTGAATTCGGTTTGCCATTATTTTGTTGAGGATTTTTGCATCAATGTTCATTAAGGAGATTGGCCTATAGTTCTCCTTTTTTGGAGGTGTCTTTGCCTGGTTTTGGGATAAGTGTAATACTGGCTTAATAAAATGCGTTAGGCAGCTTTCCTTCCCTTTCTATGTTGTGGAACAGTTTAAGGAGGGTTGGTATCAGTTCTTTAAAGGTCTGATAGAATTCAGCAGAGAATCCATCAGGTCCTGGACTTTTCTTTTTGGGGAGACTCTTGATTGCTGCTTCAATTTCATTTTGTGTTATAGATCTATTCAGGTGATCAATATCCTCTTGGTTCAGTTTTGGATGGTCATATGTATCTAGAAATCTGTCCATTTCTTTAAGATTTTCAAATTTATTTGAATATAGGTTCTCAAAGTAGTCTGATGATTTCCTGGACTTCCATGGTGTTTGTTGTTATCTCCCCTTTTTCATTCCTGATTCTACTAACTTGTGTTTTTTCTCTCCTCATTTTAGTCAGGTTTGCCAGGGGTCTCTCGATCTTGTTTATTTTTTTCAAAGAACCAACTTTTTGTTTCATTAATTCTTTGTATGGTTTTTTTGGTTTCTATTTTGTTGATTTCAGCTCTTATTTTTATTATTTCTCTCCTTCTGTTCGTTTTGGGATTTGCTTGTTCTTGTTTTTCTAGGAGTTTGAGATGTATCATTAGGTCATTGATTTGGGATCTTTCAGTCTTTTTAATATGTGCACTCATGGCTATAAACTTTTCTCTCAGGACTGCCTTAGCTGTGTCCCATAGGTTCTGGTAGGTTGTGTTTTCATTTTCATTGTCTTCCAGGAACTTTTTAATTTCCTCTTTTATTTCATCAATGATCCATTCTTTATTAAGTAATGAGTTATTTAGTTTCCAGCTGTTTGCATATTTTTTGTCTTTACTTTTGTTGTTGAGTTCTACTTTTACTGCATTATGATCAGATAGTATGCACGGTATAATTTCTATTTTCTTATATTTGCTGAGACTTGCTTTGTGCCCTAGGATATGATCTGTTTTGGAGAAGGTTCCATGGGCTGCTGAGAAGAATGTATTATTGTGTAGAAGTTGGATGAAATGTTCTGTAGACATCAAGTAGTCCATTTGATCTATTGTATATTTTAGATCTAAGATTTCTTTATTGATTTTTTGTTTGGATGACCTATCTATTGATGATAATGGGGTGTTAAAGTCTCCCACAACCACTGTGTTGGTGTTTATATATGCTTTTAGGTCTTTCAGGGTATGTTTGATGAAATTGGGTGCGTTGACACTGGGTGCATACAAGTTGATAATTATTATTTCCTTTTGGTCTATTTCCCCTTTTATTAGTATGGAATGTCCTTCTTTTTCTCGTTTGATCAATGTAGGTTTGAAGTCTACTTTGTCAAAGATAAGTATTGCTACTCCTGCCTGTTTTCGGGGGCCATTGGCTTGGTAAATCTTCTTCCAGCCTTTCATCCTTAGCCTATGCTTATTTCTGTCATTGAGATGGGTCTCCTGTAAGCAACAAATTGTTGGATCTTCCTTTTTAATCCATTTCGTCAAGCAGTGCCTTTTGATGGGTGAATTAATCCGTTAACATTAAATGTTAGTACTGATAGGTATGTGGTGATTCCTGTCATTTAGTTGTCTTAGTTGTTTGAAGGTTTGATTGTGTGTACCTAAGTTGAGGTTACTCTCTACTGTCTTGCTTTTTCTTTTCCTGTAGTTTGGTGCTGCCTGCCCTTTCATGGTTATGTTGGGTTTCACTTTCTGTGTGCAGAATCCCTTGAAGAATCCTTTGTAGTTGTGGCTTTGTGGTCAGATATTGTTTTAGTTTCTGCTTATCATGGAAGACTTTTATTGCTCCATCTATTTTGAATGATTGTTTTGCTGGGTAGAGTATCCTGGGGTTGAAGTTATTTTCATTCAGTTCCTGGAAGATCTCACCCCACGCTCTTCTTGCTTTTAATGTTTCTGTTGAGAAGTCTGCTGTGTTTTTGATGGGTTTACCTTTGTATGTTACTTGTTTTTTTCTCTCTTACAGCCTTCAATATTCTTTCCTTAGTTTCTGAACTTGTTGTTTTAATGATGATATGTCGTGGGGTAGTTTTATTTTGATCTTGTCTGTTTGGTGTCCTGGAGGCCTCTTGCATCTGTATGGGAATATCTTTCTCTAGATTTGGGAAATTTTCCGTTATTATTTTGTTAAACATATTACTCATTCCCTTCGCTTGCACCTCTTCTCCTTCTTCGATGCCCATGATTCTCAAGTTTGGTCTTTTGATGGAGTCGGTGAGTTTTTGCGTTTTCTTTTCACAGGTCTTGAGTTGTTTAATAGTTCTTCGGTTTTTTCTTTAATTACCATTTCATCTTCAAGTTCTGAGATTCTGTCTTCTGTTTGTTCTATTCTGCTGGATTGGCTTTCCGTTTTGTTTTGCAGTTCTGTTTCGTTCTTTTTTCTGAGGTTTTCCATATCCTGGCTTGTTTCCTTTTATGTTGTCTATTTTTGTCCTGAGTTCATTTATCTGTTTATTCATCGTGTTCTCTCTTTCACTTTGGTGTTTATACAGTGCTTCTATGGTTTCCTTTATTTCTTCTTTTGCTTTTTCAAATTCTCTATTTTTGTTGTCTTGGATTTTCTTGAGTGTCTCCTGTACATTTTGGTTGACCCTATCCAGTATCATCTCTATAAAATTTTCATTGAGTACCTGTAGTATGTCTTCTTTTAAATTATTCTTGTGGGCTTCATTGGGTCTTTTGGCATAGTTTGTCTTCATTTTGTTGGAGTCTGGATCTGAGTACCTGTTTTCTTCATTCCCCTCTGGTTCCTATACTAATTTTTTGCTGTGGGGAAACTGTCTTCCCATCATTGTCTTTGGTGTTGTTACTGTCCCTGTACTGTGTGCAATTAAGTATTTTCTAGCTTGTAATAATAACAATGGTAATATTTAGAATGGAAGGGTGAGCTGAGATGGAAAGCAAGAAGTTAAAGAAATGGGAAAAACAAATACACAGACTGGAGGGAGAAAACAGAACAGGGTATCAGACAAGAAGGTTTCAAAGGTATAAACAGGGAGCTTTAGTGTCCTAATTGACAGTAAGCTGAACAGATATTAGAGAGACAGAGAGAGGATTAAAAATCAAAAATAAAAAAAGATAAGAATAAAAATAAAAAATAAGTAAATGAAAGAAAAATCTATATATAAAAATGTATTAAAATAAAATGAAAAAATAGAAAATTTAAAAAACCAAAAAACCAAAAAACCTCCAAGTTCAAATGCAATGAAGTTTCAGTCTTAATAATTTGGGGGTCTGTCTCAGTCTCCAATCCTGGAGATGGTGCCTCAGATGTTGTTCTGTAGTTGTCTCATCAAAGGGGACACATAAAGTAGAACAAAACTACACACACACGCATGCTCCTGATTACTGGCCGGTGCTGCTGCTCCTGCCAGCCATCATGTTTGTTTACAGCTCACGTGGGAAGTGGGTCTTCCCTATTCTGTGTAGTTTTTCTCCCTCTGCCACTCTCACAAGATTTCCCGCTCCTGGTTGCTGGGCGCACGCCCCTGCTCCTGCCAGAGGCTCTCCAGCCAGACCGGCTTGTTTATTTACAGTCCCGGGAAGGATTCCCTTCCCCCAATCTTCGGTGCTCAGTGCACCACACCCTCTTTCCCGTGTGTCTTTACTCAGTTTCTCTTTTTTCCCCGGGTGGAGGTTAGTCTGTCCAGGGGGCTATGCTGCTCTGGCCCAGGCTTGTCTGTGGGGTACCGCAGTACGGCGAAGCTCACCTGGTCTGTGTCTTGCCAAGCCGTCTGGGCGCTGGCGACTGGCGGCCGGGGGGCCCTCCTTGTTTCTCCGTTTAATGTGAAGTGGAGATTCTTTGCGCCGGCTGGAGGTGTGGAGGGGTCAAAGTTATGCCTTTTCTCAGTGATTATGCCTGCAAAGTGTGTCTCCAGCGTCTCTCCAAGACTTCACTATAGGAGGCTCGCTTTCTGCTTCCTCCCTCTAGCTGCCATCTTGGAATCCCTGCTCCAAATTTTTTTCCAGTGTGGTTGTACTAGTTTACATTCCCACCAGCAGTATAAGAGGGTTCCTTTTTCCCCACATGCTCACCACCACCTGTTGTTGGTGGCCCACACACCCTTTTTTTTTTTTTTTGCAGTACTGGGGTTTGAACTCAGGGCCTCACACTTGCTAGGCAGGATCTCCTCCATTTGAGTCATGCCTCCAGTCCATCCCTCTCCCTCTTTTAAAACAGTCTTTAACAAGTTTTGTTATTCTTTTTTCGTACATGTGTATGAAGTACTTTGTTCATATTCGCCTCCCTTCAGTCTCTTCTGTAGATTTTTATGTCTGAATTATCACTTTATCCTTATAATGCCAAGAGGAAATCCATGAAATTTGTAATGAGTGAGCAGAATATCCCTTAGCTATCTGGGAAATTGAAGAGGTTATTCCAAATGTGGTTAACATTTTACCCATTTGACCTTTGAAATTTTTAAAATCTTGTCTATTTTGGATGAAAATCTTATACTTCACCTTTTTTTTGGGGGGGGGTGGTATTGGGGTCCGAACCAGGGCCTCACACTTGCTAGGTAGGCGCTCTACCTCTTGAGCCACTTCACTAGCCCCATGTCACCTCCTAAATGGGAGGCTGCTGATGGTCATGTAGCTGTTTTGCTAGATTGTATAATTCACATCCATAATACTACTTTTTGGAATGCATGATATTTGACACCCTTGGTCTTGACCTTATGTCAGATGGCCTCAGGATGTTGTCTCTGATAAGGGAGCTGTAATGGTGACCTCCTTTCATACTTGTCTGAGGCCAGGTCATGTATGTTACAGCATCACTTGGAATGATTCAATGTTCATTGAACCTTTTTTTTTTTTTTTTTTGTGGTATGGTACTGGGGTTTGAACTCAAGGCCTTGCTCTTCCTAGGAAGGCGTTCTACCACTTGAGCCACACCTTGAGCTGGTTGTACCATTCTTATTCATGAAACCTTTTGTGTTGTTGGAGGTTACCTAAACAGTATGAATTGTTCAGTGAAGCTGACTTACTCATGGTCCCTTTTCTTTCAGTTCTCCAGTGCTGAAGAAGCAAGTTTAAAGGAGCCCATCATTAAGAGGTTTGAAGAGGAAGGAAACCCTTACTATTCCAGTGCAAGGTGGGAGCCAGGGAACCACTCACTCCTTGTTGAGGGCAGTCAGGGCAGCAGCTTTACAGAGGCCTGAGCAGTTGGCATGGTTGGCCATCATAGGAATAAAAAAAATGTCTGGTTGGGCATGGTGTGCATGTCTGTGATCCCAGCACTTTAGAGGCTGAGGCACGGGATCTCGAGTTCAAGGCCAACTTGGGCTAAGGCCTGGTCTCAAAAAAAAAAAAAAAAAAAAAGTTGACAAACTTAAACTTGCACCATTGTTTCTTTATGCTAAACTGCTACCCTCCTCCAGGCTTCCCAGGACTGCAGGTCCATCATCATTGGTCTGATTCTGCACCCCCTCAGGCTACCTCTGGTTCTGATATCCAGGGACTAGAGGGGCCCTGTACCCAGAGAGTGGGTCATGCCAGGAGCTGAGAATATGAGTTACAATTTGGGGTGGGTCACTTTTAGGAATTAATTCTAATTTTTGCTTAAAAACATGGATTTCTTTCATACCCTGCTCTCTGATTATTTTGTTGTTACCCTGTTTTAAACACTTGTTAACAAGTGTGCTCAGATGCTGAGGGGTGATCCGTCACAGCAGGGTCCACGCCAGTGCCAAGTAATTACCTCACACCCATTGCAGCTGTTGCTTGTTTGTTTTCTGTGCCAGTTAATGAGGTAATAAATTGTCCCTGTCTGTCCCAGCTGGAGGCTTGCTGGCATGTGCTTTCAGATCTTTTTTCCCAACAATTTGAATGTTCTGCATTCGGGAAAAATCTAAGCTTCATGTCTCTCTTTGAAAAAGAGTAACTGTGTGTCTTTTAAAATTAGGTTATGCTATGACTTATGCCATTTACTGGTGAGAGCAGACTGGAGAGAAGGGGGAGAAGAAAATGAAAGTTAGAATCCATTCCAGTCATTTGGATGCATTCTTTGTGGCTGGCACAGCCCTTGGCACAAGGGTACAAGAGCTAAGTGTACTGTCAATGCCATCATTTGTTTGGGTTCAAGTAGTAACATTTGGGATTTTACAAAGTTCTGTTTGTCACCTTGCTAAATATATATTTTTCAGACAGGTTTTCAGGTATATTTTGTTATGGTGGGTCTATCGGTTCATTTTATTTAGAACAAAATATTTTTTAGTCTTTTATCTGAGAAACACACATGATCCTGATTTTTGACGTCGCACAAACAGACTTAGCAGGCATTAGAAACAAGGAAGCAATAGGAAGGCATGTAAGATGCTTAAGATGAAATCTAAAGTGTGTATTCTAAGCTCACTGACAGATTTTTCACATACGGTTTTGACTGAGATACTCAGACAGTTGAAATATTAAACTTTGAAAATAAAGCATCCTGGGTGTGGTGGTGCACACCTGTAATCCTAGCCCTTGGGAGGCTGAGGGAAGAGGATTGCAAGTTCAAGGTTAGTCTGGACTACATGAGCCCCTGTCTCAAAACACAAAAATAGAGTACTTTGTGTGCCATGATCTTGTTTTTAGCCCGGGCTAAGATAAGTCATCTCTTGGGAAAGATTGCATCCTTTATTATTTTTGTACAAACATCCATTTTCCCCTTCACTGTTATTAGGATCTGTTTGTTGTACATGGGGGGATTCATTGTGACAATTCTGAATAGCCTTACATTCTGGGGGTTAGATCACCCCTGCTATTTCCCTCCCTCAGCTCCACCCCACCCCACTTAAAGCAGTTGCAAGAGGTTTCATCATTGTATTGTGTTCATGTATGTGAAGCCCATCCACCATATTCCCTCACATTCATCTCCTGCATTCACCCTTGCCCCTCCCACAAGTACCTCCCCACACACTGTACCTATTTTACAGTCCTGTCTTTCATTTTTAATTCCTAAGCCAGTGTTCAAAGGGGTTTCTCAGTGTATCCCTGCTGTGAGTATACTTTATTTTGGTCAGTTCAGCCCTTTCCATTACTCTCCCTTACCCTTCCCTCCCACCCCCCCATTATTCAACAGCTTTCAGTACATATTGTTATATCCTCTAGTTTCACAGATGATATGTTTTACAATATTGTTGATGCTCTGTCATTATCTTTTCCTTTCCCTCCTTCCCTGAGTTCCAGAGAGTAGTTTCACTGTTACAGACAACTAACATCCATATTTTAAATGGATTGCATTCAAGGCAGGAGTGCACATGGCCTCGATAGACTTCCCTTTGGAAATAAATGTTGAAATACAGAAAGGTTTCTCCTAATTTGTAGGTGCTTAACCCTTCTGTTGAAACTATCCAACAAAAAGTGCCTGGAGATAGCACTTTTCTCTTAAAGGTGAAGGGACTTTCAAGCTGGCTAAGGGTGTCATTCTTGGGTTTAGTAAATTCTAGCTTACCAACAGTTCTCTAGCTTGCTTATGCATGAATGTGGCTAAAGAAGGCTTTTCAGAGCTTGGTCATCACCTGGTACTGGAACCTCCAATGTGTCTGTTTTTGGTTTTTTTGCATCTCAGGGCCTGTGTGTGCCAGGCAAGTGCTCTATCACTGAGTCATGTCCTCAGCCCCTCCAGTGTTTGCTTAATCCCTTCATGTCACACTTGTATCTTGCCAGTTTGCTTCTGCTCAACTGTTACAATCAAACTTTGTCAGCATTTGATTAGAACCTCTTACCTGAAGTGGTCTTTAGTGGGTGTCACTAACCAGCCCTCCCTCATTGCTCTGTGGGATTTCACTGCTGCTGGCTTCAGAGGGGAGTGTAATCAAGTCACCTGGCCACAGAGTCTAATTGAGGCTTTCTTTTTCTTGGCCACTGATACTTTAGGATCCCTATTATGAATGTTTTATGAGCAGAGGTTTGATTCCTGCCTGTTTGTTGTTGTAAGAATGGTTTAATAATTGATGGAGTGTCTAGGTACCTGAGGCAGTCTGTTTAAAGAAAGCAGTACTGCCACTCTGTACTGTTTCTCCTTCATTTTTATTCACAAATTTGAGGTTGTCAATGAAAGCAAACTAAAATATTCACTTGAAAGTTTCCTCTGTAAGCAGTTTAAGGTTAATACTTCTTTTTTTTAATGTAGTAAAAAATAAAGAACTATATTTAAAGGTATTTATTTTTTAAATAAAATATATGGAAACCTGCTTATTAATTTTCAGTTGGCTAAGAGTGGGGTAGTTTGGAGGAATACTGCTTTTTCCAGTAAAGCTGTTGTTTTGAAATTACTACCTGGGCTTATGTGGCTCTCCAAATTAATGACAAAGCATACCAGTTTGATGGGTACATTTGTGTGGGCAGAAAAGAGAAGGAAAATTCTTCCTGAAATAAGTAAAGGTTACTTTAAGATTTCTTGCAGTAAGTAGCTTTTAAAGCCTTACGCGCCATGTGACTTCTGTGGTGGCCTGGGGTGAAAGTCATTTTCCTCTCTCATTTCTGTTCTCTTGAACATGGTTTCTGCGGGAGACTCTAGTATACACGTATTAGTCAGCAGACCCGGGTTATCTGAAGAAAGTCACCCTGGGCATGGACTGAAATGGTGGTTTGGTGGTAAACTCATAATAACCCATTCTTCATTCTTTTTGCAGGCTGTGGGATGATGGGATTATTGATCCAGTGGACACCAGATTGGTCCTGGGACTCAGTATTAGTGCAGCCCTCAACGCACCAATCCAGAAGACTGAGTTTGGAATCTTCCGGATGTAACCAGAATAGAAAATATGTTCTGTTGAATATATACCAAAAGTTAACACATATATTAGCCTTAAATTTTTAAATATTTTTGAATATGTGGCTATTACAGTAATTTTTTTTTCTCAGCACAATGCATTGTATCTTTTTTTTTTGAGACAGTGACCCAGGTTGGCCTGGAACTTGAAATGTAGTCTAGGCTGGCCTTGAACTTGTGATCCTCCACCTCTTTCTCCTGAGTAATAGGTGAGAGAGTGAAGTCTGGCTTCATTGTCCTTTTTTTTTTTTTTTTTGTGGTACTGGGGATTGAACCCGGAACCTTGTGCACTCTGCTGCTTGAACCATGCCCCCAGCTGCATTGCACTTTTTTTATCTTAAAAAAAAAAAATCAGCGAGAATATATATTTGATGAGCAACAACCTTTTAAATTTTCTTAGAGAAATTTTTCTGTGGCTCAATTTTATCACCCATGAAATGAAGAGAATAATTTATAATTATCCTTTCTATCCCACAAACAGTTTGAAAAGTTCTTTAATCTATAAATTCCAAGACTATGGAGACTATGAATTTAAAGTTGTATTTCTGCTGAAATGATTGTTTTGCTGACTATGTTTAATGATATTTTATCACTTATTTTTGGAAAGCATTGATTGCTTTTCCTTTGGCCACCATCTTATCTCCTTCTTCCAGTAGTCAGATTTCTCATGTCTACACAGTGGACTCTATTTTCTCACTACTCTCTTTACTCTGCCTTTTTCTGGCTTCCGTGGCAACAACTCTTTCTGAAGTCAATGTTGAGCTCCATGGTCTGAAGCCAGTTCTTTCCTGACTTTCTTAGCTGTAACTGTGGTGTTCAGATTTTGAACACCATCCTCAGGAGACGTGGGCCTTCGTCGTGGCTTACCACTCTAGGTACGAGCCTCTTCGAAAGTTATTTTAGTTTCCTTTGGATGCTCCTCTTCCTCTAGTGATCCATCTTGCCCCACTTTCATTATGTATTTTGATTTTCATTAATAAACATGAATACATTTGTTTTGAATAAAACACATCAGAATTTTATTGCTTGAAGAATACAGCATATGAAATCGCAAGAATGTCAAAATGAATTCACTGGGCTTTAAACACATAATACATTATCAGATGCAGTAAAATATTAATTAACTTGAACTCTGCATAAGAAAGAAAATAAGGGAAAATAAATCGTTCGGTTGAGAAACAGATACAATTAAAACAAAATATAAGGATGTTCCAGTACAAATTGAGAAAGCCAGCACTTGTGACTGACTTACCATTCCTTTAGGCTACACTCTCTTTGGAACTTAAACTTTTTAAAAATGATTCCTTTCTATCTTGTCTGTGGATATAATATTCATGAAGTAACTTCAACTTAAAATATTCAGCAAACCTTTTCATTCCCTGGGGGAAATGTGTTTGATAAATGTGTATTTCCCTTTCTCTAAAACTGTAAAAATATGAAATCTAATACTTACAAATTAAACTACTTAGCTCTCCAATTAAAATTAAAATCCTGGCAACTAGAATCTGTTGTGGGGCTTGATGAAGATGGAAATTTAAATGACTTGGCAGCTAATACAGGAATTTAATTACTTCCTATTATCTTAAGTGCCTTTTCAGTTTCCAGAATTACAAACAATGTGCCATTTCTCCAATACATGGATCCCCGTAATAATCACTACCACACTTAATTATTCACATCAGTTTAAACTTCCTCTCTTTAAAAAGCAGGTTGAAACTACTTAAAACAGGAACACATTCTTATTCTAAAACATATGATATACAAGTATCTTTTAATTGCAGCAAGAGATACATAAAATTTATCATTTTAACCATTTTTAGTGTACAGTGTCATTAAAGACCTTCACTTTGCTGTGAGACCACCACCAACAACCATCTCTAGAATGTGTTCATTCCCAGCTGAAATTCTTTCCCCACTTCCTTTCTCCCTCAGCCCCTGGCACATTTACTTACTCTTTTTTTTTGTGTGTGTGTGTGTGTGTGTGTGTGTGTGTGTGTAGAACTGGGGTTTGCAAATCAGGTACTCTCCTGCTTGAGGCACATCTGCTGTCCATTTGGCTCTGGTTATTTTGGAGATGGGGTCTTGTGAACTATTTGCCTGGGCTGGCCTTGAACTGGGATGCTCCCAATCTCAGCCTCCCCAGAGCTAGGATTACAGCTATGAGTCACCAGCTATCTCCTTAACTCTTAACTTAATCTCATCTCTTGATTATTCTTGGTGGTTCATTTCTGCCCCTCTCGTGGCATCAGCTGCCATTTGGGAATCAGCCACAGTTCTTGGTACAGTTCTTTGACCTCCAGGCCTGTGTATCCAACAGGCCAACTAGATATCCACGCTGGTTGTCTTAGAGGATCCTCACACTCAGTTGCCCAGTTCTGTGGCTTTTGCCTCCTCTCCTGCCTCTTGAATCCCTCCACTTACGTCTTTTACCACCAGGGGCCTTGGGAGTGGTCTCCTGCACCCAGTCTTCCCCAGTCCGGCCTGACTACTCTGGAGTCAGATTTGCTATGTTGCTCCCTTCCTTCACATCCTTCAGTGGTTCCTGACAGAAGCAGTGCCAGTCCCCCAGTGTGCTCCATGATTTCGACTGTCACTTTTTACCCTCTACTCTTTGATGCCTCTCTTCAAGGGAGAATGGCCCCAGCCCTTCTAGACTTCCATTTCTATGAACCTATCTTTGCACCTTGGTGTCTGTAAGTCTTCCCTGCCTGAACTGTTTTACTCACCCTTCTTCACACTTATCCTGCAGCTAAAGCTCTTCCTTCTCTCAGTTTAGCCCCTGATCCTTAGGAATGTCTCTGTGACTTCCCTGGACTGGGCTGGCTGCCCTACCTTTCCTCTATCACAAATTCATTATGTTACCATAAACTTTCCTTAATATTGCAACCCCCCCCCAATCCCTGCTAGAATGTAAGTTCCCCTGGAGCAGGGATGCTTCTACTTACCTTGTGTTGACAATGCCTGGCACTAGCAGGTACTAAGTATTTGTTGAATGAATACAAAAATTCATATTATAATTAATATGTTCAGGCCGTATAGTTTTAAAATGAGAAGATTGGTTATATGACCTAGTATACCTATCATGCTTTCCTAATAAAATTAAACTTTCAGTCATTTGTGTGTGATGTTCAGTTGAGACTGTGTGCATCAGAAAGTCACTTCTGCTTATTTGGTGGGGACATACATATAGAAGATCATGGTTCTGAGGTAGCTGGGTTTTTTTAGAAGGAACACATTAATTTTTTTGTAAGAGTACAAGTCCATTTTAGCTTTCTACTTTTCACTAGTTTAACTCCTTGAAGTACAGCATCAAAAGGATTCTTGGTCCAGTGGCCTCCACAGAGAGGTTGCTTTGGAATCTGGCATGAGGCATGCCGCTGCTTCCATGGGCACCAGTTACCTTTCCCCAGTTTGCTCTGGTTTTGTTTAATCTGTGGCCAGGAGTCACTATGTTGTTTACTTTGTACGCATAAGCACAGCTCTTGCCCAAAAAGAATCCAGTTTCACCTTGGGCATAAACACTTTCAATTTTTTTTTCTTTTCTTTTTTTTTTTGTGGGTCTGGGGTTTGAATTCAGAGCTTCCTGCTTGCAAAGCAGGCACTCTACCACTTGAGCCACATCTCCAGTCCCATTTTGCTCTGGTTATTTTGGAGATAGAGTCTCATGAACTATTTGCCTGGGTTGGCCTCAACCTTGATCCTCCCAATCTCAGCCTCCCAAGTAGCTAGGATCACAGGTATGAGCCACTAGCACCCAGCAAATGCCTTAAAATTTAAAAGCAGCTACATGCTCCATTTTGTTCTACAGATCCTGGGGCTGGAGGCAGGGCTCAAGTGACAGTGCATTTATCTAGGAAGCACAAAGCCCTTAATTCATACCCCAATACTGCTCCCCCCCCAAAAAAAAAACCAAATAATTCTGGAGAAACTGCTTACAGCCAGCAAGGGTGGCTGTGCAACAAAGCCTTCCAGCCATTTCTACCTTTTAGAAGTCTTGTTCCCAGGAGGCCTTCACAGGCACCAAGCTGGCAGAAAAAACACATTTGGTATTTTTAAAATTACACTAAATTTTCTGTTAAAATTTACATCAATTCAGAAGACAAATTTTTTTCAAGACTAGGTAATATTCACAAGTCACATTTTCTTTCATATGAAAAAGCTAGAGTTAAAGAAAAAAATAGGTATGAACATAAACTGGGGGATCAGCCAGAGGTGGGAGGAGGGAAAGAAAGGGAAATGAGAATATGTATATATATGTATCTATATATGTATGAGAAAAGGTTACAATGAAACCCATTAAAAAAAAACAAAACAACTGCAAAAGAGCCAAGTGCATCTGTAATTCCAACAACTTGGGAAGTGGAGAGCAGGAGGATCCAGGCTTGAGGCCAGCCCTGGGAAAATTAGTGACATCCCATCTCAAACAATAAACCAGGCATGATGATGGACTTCTCTACCCAGTTACACGAGAGGCATGAGTCAGAGTATAAAAGTCTGAGGCCAACCTTGGGCGTTACAGGAGACCCCATCCAAAAAATAATTTACAAAAAGCAAAAAGGGCTGGGGGCTTGGCTCAAGTGGTAGGTCCAGAACAGCCAAAACAGCAACCCCCCAAAAAATAAATGGGTGGGAGAGATAAGAATTAATAAAGGGGGTGAGGATGATCAAAGTATATTCATTTGTGGAATTATCACATGAGCCCCCACCCCATGGCACAGTTTCCATGCACTAATACAAACGTGAAAAAAAAGGAGGTGACATTCCTTTGGCAGGAACGTTAATGAGACAAGGACTCATGGCTATTTCAGAAGTACTTTTGCCTTCCTCTTCTTAGGAGTACCTGGCCATCACTAAAACCACATTTAAATTATTTTTTATAATATATCCAATAGCAAATATTTATAATTTTTTACTAAAATAGGAGGGTTTTTTCATTTTTATTTATGAATTTTAGTCAGGATGATGATATGAGTTGCATAAGATTTTAAGAAATATCCAGCTAGTTTGTTGCTAAATTTGCCTCTCAGTACATAGAGAATGGAAAGAGACAAGATCACTTCTGTTTTTCAGTTTTCAAGAAATATGTTTAAGTTAGAATTTGTCTAAATAAGATGAGCTGGATAATCAGACCCTAGTGTCACTTAAAACATTTCTCTAAAAGTGCCATAAATTAAGTAGTAATGACAATGACAGAGGTTTGCATTGTTTTGACAAAAGATCTTCCACAAAACCCTCAAGAGTAGTTTGTTTTTATTTAATGTGCCTCAATTTCCCTCATATCTGGAATTGGACACCAAAAGGATCAAGTTGTTCTGAGAACCAAATGGAATTCCTGTCTGCCTTTTCCCTTTCTAGGCAATTGTATGTTCCAGATGATAGTCTGGATTGGAGATCTACTTGTTAGAAGTAAGCTGGAGCAAAAAATCATTTTAAAGGTGTAATTCAGAAGTGTTAATTGTAAGAAATGAACTTAGAAGAAAAACAAGTAGAAGTTTGGACCCTGTAGGAAATATCTTCAACATTTTTCAATCACAGCTCTATTAATCACCTTCCTATAAGATAATTAAAAATAACTTGCCTTAAAGTTGCTTGAAATTTGAAACCTAATGTTATTTGTGGCTGGTGGAGAGACTCAAGGTATAGAGTGTGTGCCTACCAAGTATGAGGCCCTGAGTTCAAATCTCATTGCCGCCAAAAAAAAAATGTTATTTGGGGAAAATTTAGGAAGATAAAATGAATTTTAAAAATGAAAACAAAACCTTCATAATCCACCCCCCCCAGAGATAACTGCTGCTATTCATAGTTTCTTTTGTTCTATTTTTTTATCTGTAAGAATTTGTTATACAAAAATGATATATCTCACTCTATGAACTGCATTTTCACTTAGTGTATTGTAAATATACTGACATATTTCTGTGTCATTTAGTATTTCTTCTGCCATAATTTTGATGTTACATGGTATTAAATTACATGAGTGTCATTCAGTTTAGCTACTCCGGTAATATTGGATTCTGGTGTTATTTCTGATTTCCCACTATAGTAATAAAGACAATGTTGCAAGGGATGGCTCTCTAGAGTCTTTATATATATATATATATATATATATATATATATGGGATATATATGGGATTTCTATATATATATACACATATATATGGGAAAATATATGGAATTATTTTCTTAGGATAAATTCCTAGAAGTGGGATAGTTGGGTCATTTTTGTGCACAGATGTTTTTTTGTGCACAGATTTTTTTAACACATGTTGCTAAATGTGTTTTTAGGGTACGTGTTGGTGAATATAATGACTCTGGTACTTTCAGATACTGAAGTTGATTCAATTGTTTAGCATGAGTCCGTGTTTCCTTTGTTTAAAAGTTGTGTCTAAGTGACTGTGTCATATTAGCAAGTTGTAAAAACTCAGCATAAATGAATGGGAGGTCATGGTTGTAGAAGGAACTCTGGGTTGAGGCCAGTTCAGTCCTCATCTGCTACTAACAGTGTGTGCACCTGAGGAGGGTGGGAGTGGACTAAAACCAGCCTCTTGAGCCAAAGCAGTTGTTTACCTCCTCCCTTTCTAAATACCCAAGCCTTTACCTTCAAGATCCCCTTTTTCTCTGCTAGTCAGCGTTACTGGGGCAAGTAGGCTGAGTGGTAAGGGTTGGAGGGAAGCTGGAGCAGGTGTGCCGAGAGCTTTTCTATTCCACACAGAAGCATGTACCAGAAGGCTTGATGGAACTCAAGGTGGAGACCAACTAGGATGACCCATTCTCCACTTTGTCAGAGTTTATTGTGTTCAAATGAACAAATGTTTACTGAGGACTGACTGTGTGCCAGGCTTTGGGATCTACACCCAGATAAGTAAGGGATGGCCCCTGTCCTGTGGAGCATCTAGCCAGTGACTTAGGCTGTTTCATCTGCTCAGAACCCCTGCATTTTTTGATGACTATGAATGACTCTCATTCATTGGGAACCTCTCCTCTCCTGTTCTGGGCAATCTAGGTTAGAGTGTCAAGCAGAGGGTCCTGGCCCCTAGCTGAGAGCTGGACACAGATTGAGGCTTAGTTGGGTAGACTCTTCAGTGGTTTTTCTCTTGACCTGAGGGACAAAATGGGAGACCGACGCTGAATTGTTTGGTATATCCAAACAATTCATTCATTCATTCTTGATCCAGACTCCCTGGTGCTGTTCTTGTTACTAAGAATCTGAGTCTGAAGCATCTTGTGTCTTTCTAACTTCCTTATTTATTAATTAATTTATTTAATTCACCAGAGTCAGGTTCCTATGCTTGTAGTAACAAATCCAGACTGGTAGCATGTTTTGCAAAAGTTGAAGGTTATGGTAAATTCCTCCATATTTTAAAAGTTGGCAAATGGTTCATTGCAATTGAAAAATATTTTTCAGAAAGAAACCCGTCAAATACTGAAATTAAGTTAAAAAAAAAAGATGGTGTAGGTATAAAGAGGAGTAAACCGAGGGTGTTGATCCAAGTATGAGGGACACTCAAAGCAGGAGGGTTGTGACTTTCCACCACCATCGCCAGTAAGTGCTTAAATTGTCACAAGAGAAACTCAATTTATTGCAATGTTTTGATCACTGAAATATGTTACTGGACAAGATTTTAGGTTACTTTTAATTGGAAATCTGGCTAAAAAAACCTGAAAATCTTCTATTGGGGATAATTTAAAGACAATGAATAAACAAAAGGCAGAATTAAGTTCTTCTTAGGTAGCCTTAAATGATCTTATGTGAGCCTTAAGGCCATGGTGAAGGTATTATATGAAGGGTAAACAGATTGTCTACAAGCCCTTTTGAAATGTTCACACTTTGTTCTTATTGTATAGATATTGGCAAATGTTTTTGTTTTGGAGCTGCTGATATTTTAATTTTTTTCAATCCATCTTAATTTTAATATGGCCTGTCTTCTAACCTCCTGTTTCAGCCATAAGGAATATAGAAAAGGTTACTGCACAATCAAGTCCCTAGAACTGAAGTAAAGGAACAGTGGAGTCTTCAATGGGAATTGCAATTTAAATCTATGCTAGCACGGATTTAGTGTCCCTGAGTAAGAATTATTTTCTGGAAGGAGAGCTCAATATGGGAACGACAGGATTTGGGTTCTTGTCCAGCTGCTGTCCCAACTAGCTGTCCAGTCATGGGCTTGCCTTTCTTCTCTTAATATAGGCAAGGGACTCAGTAGTTTTCTACCCTGATTTCACACTAAAATCAGCAATGGGGGATTAAAAATATGCTTGAATCTGAATCTTTGGGGAGCAGTGGGATATTACTTAAAGCTCCCAATAACTGCTTTGGAATAAAGGTTCTCAAACTTCAGCTTGCATTGGAATCACTTGGAAAGCTTCTTAATACACAGACTTCCTGGCTGCACACCAGCCAGAGGTCTGTAGTGGGCCCTAGAATGAGCATTTCTAACAGTTTCTGGTCAATACTGTTGGTCCAGGGACCACACTTTGAGAAGCACTGGCTTGCATACTCTCTAAATTCCTTCCTGGCTCTAAAACTTTAGGATGCTAAAATAAAATTCTGCTTTGGTGATATTATCACTCACATATGTTTTGTTAGATAATTCTATATTTTTCTCCTTCTGTTTTCAGGGTAGGGTGACTTTGTCATAATTTCTCAGCATGCGTTTGTTAAGGCCAGTGATTCACAGCCCAGACTGCAAGTGAGAATCACCCAAGGAACTTCTAGGAAGAAAAACCCTGATGCCCCACTGGACTCTGAGGTGGAAAAAGTCAGACTTTTGTCAGGCTAAGTGATTTTTAAAGCTGTCTCCAGTGACTCCACATTGCACTCAAAGCTGAGGGCCAGTTCCCAAGGGAAGGCCATATCAGTAGATTACAAATAGGGCAACTGTTCACTTCGAGACATTTCCATAAATGTACACTCTTACATTTAGACTGTATAGATATTTTCTAGGTATAGCTCACAGCCCAGATAAAAGTTTGCCTTCTGTTGACTTCTTTATCTTTTTTTTTTTTTGCTTCACTTCAGGTCAACTACTGAAAAGTAGGTGCCAAGAGCTAGGAAGTTTCTAATGAGATTTAGCCATGGTGATGGACAGAGACAAGATCAGAGCAAAAACAAATCTTTTATGTAATGGGCCATGACAGTGCTGACATTTTCTTTCCCCGTGACTGTTCTGAGTCATTTCTTTCTGCTCTGGTGCCTGTGTTGTGACTTCTCAGTGGTTAAGCAGAGGCTTAGGTCTCTGAGGATTTCCTCTCAGTTCCTCGTGTGCAACCGACCATGACTAGACTTTTTAAAAAGGGAATATTCATCACCACATGGGTGGTAGATAACTTGAGATCACCATTTTTTGAGGTTTGTTATTTACTGTGATAAAATATACATAACATAGAATTTACCATTGTAACCATCTTTAAGTACAATTCAGTGGTGTTAAGTGCATCACATTGTTGTGCAATCATCACAATCATCTATTTCCAGAACTTTCTCATCATCCCAAACTGAAACTCTGTGCCCGTGAAATAGTAACTCCTCTTTTTTCCCTTTCTCCTTGCCCCTGATAGCCACTGTTCTTTCTATCTTTGTGGACTTACTAGGTAAAAGCTCCCAGATAAGTGGAATCATGTAGAATTTGTCCTTTCATGTCGGGCTTACTTCATTTCCCATGATGTCGGTAACATTCATCCAGGGGTTGCCTTTGATTGAATACATTCGTGGGTGTGTGCATTTATTCTGCTCTTAGCAACTACATCCTCCTAGTTGCTCAGTCTAGAAACATGGGTGTCATTGTCATTCTTTCCCCAGATATCCAATTGTCCAATAAATCTAATTCTATCTATCAAAGGCCCCCTAAATCCTCCTTCTATAGCTTAGAACCAGCCTCAGTTTGGCCTTCATGGATACTTGGATCAGTATCAGAGTCCCTGCCCAGTCTCTTTGATTATTCGCCATCAGTCATTATTTCACTAATTCATTCAACAAATATATAGTATGAACATTTCTTGTCAGGCATTGTGCTGGCCTCTTAAAGGACAAAATCTTCCACATAGCCATTTGTCTCAAACAAATCTGATTCTGCCCACATGTCTGACTGTAACAGAGCCTTGCCTTTCCCAGCCCACTCACTGTCTCCCAATAAAGTATGGAATAAAATTCAAAGCTCTTGACAAATTAAATCAAGTCTTAAAACAAGATGAAAACTAAGAGTAATGAATACAGACTTCTACATCTAAATTCAGGAAACAAAGAGTTTATATATAGAACTGGGGAAATAACAGTTTTGTAATAGTAAATATGGAAAAAAAATCCCAGAATTTTGGTTATCAACAAGCCTGACAGTGTGGTGAGACTCCTAAAAGAGCGATCCATATTTTAGACTGCACTAATTTTTAAAAAGAGTCCGTTCATGGGCCATAATATTCCCTATTTGTTGGGCTGAGCATTGTCTTCAGCTCTATAAACCAGATTCCATGAAGAGTAAACTAGAAGACACATGAGGATAGTGACTCTGAATTCTGATAACTGGATCTTGACTGAATTTAGGGCGAATGCCAAAAGTACAGATTCCCCCTGGATATTTTCTGGTGATTTTAGTGCCTATCTACTCATATTATTTTGGGTATCACTGATCTAGACCAGTGAAAAGCACGAGTTTAGAAGATGTCAAAGGATGTAGTTCTAATTTAGCTTAGAGAGAAAGGACTATGGGAGATGGAACAGATGTTTCCAAAATCTGAGAGTTGTCATTTGTAAGTTGAGATGGCAAAATGAGGGGAGGTATAGGGTGTTAAGAAATAAATAAGGATCATAACAATCTCCTTTCTTACCTGTTCCTTATCCACAGGGGCAATCTCATTTATTGTTTCTTGTATTCTTCTGGTGATCACCATATCAATATATAAATACTTACATTAATATTTCATTGCTTTTTAATTTTAGGAATTATCTATTTAACTATTGCTATAATAAATTAAAATTTTAGCTCAATCAGTCCCCTTTATATACATTATCATAGATTCATAATCTTTTACCTGTACTTTAAAAAATTTTATAAAGCTGTGAAATCTGAAAGCTTTTTTGTGGTGGTGGGCTTAGTTTGGTGTTGAAACGCATTTGGTGTCAAATTCAGTCTCTAAATGATGTCACATGGGGGCAATTGTAATGAAATGTCTACAAGAGCACGTGCCTGTAGAAAATAAGTAACTTGACCATTGTGTCAGCAGTGATGACTGTCAAAAGCAGTGCACTGGGATGGAGTCTTCTTGGAGCACTTAGAGAAAGAAAATGACAAGCTTAAGATGTTTAAGTTCTCAGTTCTAGTCATAGAGAACCAGAGAGCTCATAAACTAGAGAACTTCTAAAATAGTCTCACTTCTTATAGCCGTGGAGCCAATCTTGCTGAAAAGGAAACACAAAATTTAACAGCATTCATAGCCTCGCCATGTCTGTGAGAACTGGGACATGGGCTGAGAAGGAATGGGACCTTAAGCTATGGAAGGAGGGTGGCACAGTGACTCAAGCAGTAACAGCACCTGCCTAGCAATCATGAGGACCTGAATTCAAACCCCAGTGCTACCAAAAAAAAAAAAAAAAAAAAAGATGTGGAATGGGGACAGCTGACAGACTCAGATAAGTTCAGAATCTTGAATCCTTTGTCCCTGTGAACACCCCTTGGTGAAGCAGACAGCCCTCTGTAGACTAGCCTTGCTCAACCTTGCAGACTCTGTAATAATCTTACTTGGGGCATTTGCCCTTTAGAGGATGCATATTGTCCTCAAACACTTATCCAACTGCCACTTGTTGTCACCAGATCCGTAACTAGGGAGACTATTAGAAAGCCCGACATGGGAGGAAATAGCTAGTACTGTGGAAAATTGAAGACAGAAACGATGAGAGAAGTTGATACTTATCACATCCCCGTCTAACTTGCCTGTTTGGCCTTGGCAGAGGCAGAATGACAGTGAATGATTGTAAACTCAACTTCAGTTTCACCTGCTCTTTCACAAGCAAATTAATACAGCTTCTGGCTCCTGGCATTCAGACATTGACCCAAAAAGTGCTCTTTTCACTTTAGTAATTTGCAAGCATCACCAGAAGCAATTTGCTTTCACCTGGCAGAACCAGCAGTGTATTTTCAGGCTCCTCAGAACCGTATCACCTGTCCTGTTCTGTTGTAATACAGTCCTTGAAAGCCTTAGACATTTTGATATTTCACACAACAGTGCAATGGACCACAGTTTTGATGACTGTGTTAATTAGACCTGATGAACAGCGAGTAGCAAGAACTTAAGAAAACATGTGAATCAGAGGGTGGGAGAGAAATCCCACGCAAGGTTAAAGGTCTGTCTCCTCTGTGAAGTTTCTTGGGATTCAGTTCAGACAACTCCTGCAAGGCAAAAGACAGGTTCTTGGGCACTTCATTGTCTATCAATAAAAGGAGGTGCAATACTTGGGAGGCCTTTGGGGATGTTGGAGAAAATGTGTTCAAATATGTGATTTCTCTCTTTTCATTGTAGCCTTTCAACGTTGGATGTGTAACAGAACAAGTGAGGGCAATCATCACGCCACAGTCTGCCATGCATGGAGCTTTAGGACAGTGCTTGCTTGTGAACTGAATTTCCGGGATTCATGGCCCACATCTCCTGGTCATCCTTCCCCATTCCAGTCACTGAGTTTGGAGCCTATTGTAGCAGAGGCTGTTGTGCCTGGTCCCATATCTCCATAGCCCACCTCTGCACAGGCCCCAGTCACAGTTCTGTGTTCACTGATAGCTTCCTATCTCAGGCATCTACCCGGCACCCAGCTTCTCTGTTTAGAGGCTTTCTCCTGGGCCTGGTGGGCTGAGGGCTTTGCTCAGCATGCAGGGCAACCTGGAAGCCCTGGGGATTTCATGCATCTGGGGAACCTCAGCCAGTGAGGGATGGAAGCTGTTGGATAAATAGTCCAGCTTCCTGGTCTCACAGTGAGACAATTCTGAAATGAGTTCTAATGCTCCAGTGGAGCTGAGCTCTCTTTACCAGTATCAGGAATCTTCATATTAATATTACTCAGTTGGCCTTTTTCTCCTTCCTTCCCATCTCACTTTGCCTACTCCCTCATTCCCCTTTAAAGGAAATAAACTACCTGTGTATGTGTGTTTGTCTTGAAGTCTGCTTTTGGGAAACCCCAAGCTTGGTGGCTTGTCAAGAGCTCTGTATATAGACTGTGACTCCCTCTACCCTACTTCATGTGTCAACAACCTTTCTGGTGTTTTCTACCTTGATAAGTTCTTTTGTACATTCATGGACAGCCTCCTTTCCATACTCTTTGTTTTTGTTGGCTTATTCCTTTTGTGGTCCTTTCTGTCACTTTATTAATGTGTAAAGGGGGTGGAGATAATATATCCTAGTTTATTTGGCTTTCAGTCAAAGCCTGGTTCTGTCTATTGCTACTGTTATTACTTGAATCCGAAATATCTCCCACGGGTTCATGTGTTGAAGGCTTGGTTTCCAAGGCAGCAATGTGCAGACGTGGGATTTTTGAGAAGTGATTGGATCACAGGGTGCTGACCTCACTGATGGATTAATCCATTGATGGTCTCACAATATGATGGGCTATTGGGAGGAGATGAAAACTGAGGGGGTGGGAGATAGTTGAAGGGAGGGGGTCCATGGAGGCTTGCCTTTGGCGGGTGTAGCTTGTCCCCAGCCCCTCCACCCCACCTCTGTGCTTCCTGCCATGATGTTCTGCCTTACCGTGGACGAGAATTCTACAATGGAGCTAAGTAGCCATGGACTGCACCCTGTGAAACCACGAGCCAAGACACGTCTTTCCTCCTTTTAAATTGTTTCTTCAGCTGGAAATGTAGCTCAGAGGTAGAATATTTGCCTGGCGTGTGCAAGGCTCTGACTTCAATCCTAGCATTGCAAAAAAAAAAATTGTTTCTCTATTATTTTCTCACAGTGATGGAAAGGTGACTAACACAATCACGGTGAAATTGTTGCTAAAAGTGACTTGATTTTGTGACATTGAAATTTCTGATCATTCTTCCACCAGAGGCCATATGGTGTTCAGGTGAAGAGCTGGAGCAAGTCTTGTGTGTGAAGCCCTAGCTCTTTCACTTGGTAGTGTTGTAATTTTAGGGCAAATTACCCAAAATCCCAGCTCCAACTTCTGTTTCTGTTGTGAAGACTAAGTGAGTATATTATGTGAATGTATTATATATTGTTACAGATTTTAATTTTTAATTTATTTTTGTTACCATATTGTTGCACTGGGGCTACACTGTGATATTTATAAAAGTTCTTATAATATAGTTGAAGTTACCCCCTCCATCATTCTCCTTTATGCCTCTTCCCCTGCTATAGATTTCCTATATGTATTATGTATAACCACTTTGCACCCACGCAGGATACATACTAAACCCTATGTGTCAGCTGTTTGCAACTTATGAATTACTAGGTGATTGAGTTCAGGTAGCTTTCCCAAAGCCACCAGGGGCATCTGTGATGGGTCTAGGCTAATAGCCTGCATACATATTTTGAGATTTGAGGTCGACTTGAAAAATCCTAGCTGCCAAAGCCATGCAGTGACGGGTGCACCTCATGAACATGGGGACTTGTCACAGACTCAGCCCTCTGCCTGGATCCAAGTGACAGGGATGGAATGATTCAGAGAGGCTGTTTGATTTCCGTCACTGGAGCTCTGATGTGTGCTGGCACATCCCTGAATGGCTCACCAAAGCCCAAGCCACTAGGTGTGTCTCTAAGGACACATGAATGCAAAAAGAGCTGAGCCTCAGGAAAAAATCAGTCCCTTGGTACTGAAATTGCTAGCATGTTTCCTTTGGTTATTGGTTTATCAAGCTATAGTAAAAATGGATCTAAAAATACCTTGTCATTGTTGATAAATGGAGATAAAGGTGATGGGTATCAAAGCTTGAGGTGCTGAATGTCACTGGGTAGGTCGTGTGCTTATGATGAAGACACGTGGGTGTCATAAAGTTCAGTTCTCCTCCTGGAACTCCACGTTGTTTGTGTGTGTCCGGTTTCTTCATGAGTTTCTTTAAATGGGTTTGGCTGCCTCCAGTTTGAGTAGAAAGATGAGGCCAAAGAATTAGACCAGGGTCAAATGATTAGAGGATATGTTTATGTCTGGAACAGCAGCAGGTGAAAATCCTGCCGAAATCTGAGTGCATATCTCTAAAGGGTCTTTCCTTTCTGCAAGTACTAGTTTTTGCTCTGGGCAATGGGTTTATTGTATTACTTCACATTTTATTTAACGACTTAGTAATTACAATGCATCTCTTGCCACACTCTCCTTCAAATAATAACATATTGCTTTAAGAATAGTATAAAAACTTTTCCACAGTTGGCTTCCCCTTTTTCTGCCATTTTTGCTTTTATTATTATACTGTTTACATTTGCTACAAACTCCTCAGTACATCATTATTATGGTTTAAATTGCAAATTGCAAAAAAAAAAGTGTAGAATAACAATAAACGAGGATTTATGTTTACCCACGTATATGGTCCAATGCTCTTTATTCGTTTGCGTGGATCTGAGATCTGGAATAATTTCTCCTCAGCCAGAAGAACTTTCTTTCACATGATTTGGTAATATAAGTCTGCTAGCAACAAGTTCAGGTTTTTCTTTTTTCCTGAAGTTCTTTATTTCACCTTATCTTCTGAGAAAGGGCAAACACAGTAGGATATAGTTATGTACATCCACAGGATAAAATCCTGTACGTGCAACTGTTTAAGATAATGTGTGAGTATATTTAAAGACATTTGCTGTACATTGTGTGGAAAACAGTAATGGGACCAGATATACAGCATAATGATTTCTCTATAAAAATTATGTATTTGTATTTATCTGCAGGGCCTGGGAATGTAAGCAGTGGCATATCACTGAAGTGTACTTTTGGAGTTTTCTGAAGTTTCTAAACTGAACCTGTATAAGTTTAAATTATTTGATTTTTGAATTAGCATGCTTTAGTACTATAAGAGGATTTCACTGTGATAATTCCATCCATCCGGACAGTGTACTTCAAATAAGTTCACCCTCATTATATTCCCATTCCCTCCCCTGCTTTTTGTGGTACTGGGGATTGAAGTTTGGGCCTCATGCTAGGCAGGCATGCCACCATTTGAGCCACGCCCCCAGTCCTTTTGCTTTTAGTTTGTTTTTCAGATAGTCTTTCACTTTTGCCTGGGGCCTGGCCTAGGACTGTGATCATCCTATCTCTGCCTCCCAAGTAGTTGGGATTACAGGTGTGCACCACCATGCCTGGCCCTAACCTGAATAATTTTTATCATAAAGTCTAATTTTTTTTTGTTTTAGCCTATTTTGCTTTTCCTTTTAATCTTTTCACACTATTAAAATATATAGCTTAGTTCAAGCTCTCATTGCAATATGTAGCAGAGATGAAAGTAAAACCTAAGAAAGTTTGATTCCGAAGTCTCAACAGTTATAGAAGCAGTTGTCATTCACTGATAAAATGACACAATATACAAGATGTAAACATCAGTGTTCTTTTTAAAAGAAATAATTTTTAATTAACAGAAATTATATACACAATAGTCACTTACTCAAGATGCAAGTTATTAAACAGAGCAGCTAGAATTCATGGCATTTTTTTCCAGTTTGTTTTTATTTTTACTTTTTTTATTTTGAGAATTAAAAAATTGAGAAAAATCCAAGGAAAAATGGAAAGAACTCCTGTATTTCTAATAATTCATTGTGTTAGAAATTTGTTTTTTAGCGTTAGCTTTTTTGAGATGAGAGTCTCACTGTTTTGGCCAGGCTGATCTCAAACTCCTGGGTTCAAGTGATGCTCCTACCTTAGCCTCCAGAATAGTTCGGACTACAGGCATATATCACCACGCTCAGCCAGCTTTTCTTTTTAAAGAGATAAAACATTAGACAGAGAGTTAATTCTCTTTTATTACCTCCCTTCCCTTTTTTCTCCAAAGAACCATTTTCAGGAGTAAGATATAGTTTTTTCCAGTCCACTTCAAAGTGCTTTTGCACCATACATTTGTGAGTTCGTAGTCGATTGATGGTATTATAATCTCTGCGTGCTCTTAGAGTTTCCATAGATGATGTCTTACATAAAATTCTACATCCTGCTCTTTTCCCACTTACTGTATTTGACATCTGTCCGTATTATTTAAGATCATAGGATCCGGAGCCAGACTGTCGGGGTTGAATTCCAACCATATCATTACCCTTGGTGTGATGTCTGCTCTGTACTTTATCTGTGAAATGTGGATTCTAGTAGTGTCTACTTTATTGGTTGGTTAGAAGGATTAGTTGAGTTGAAGCATGGAAACCATGGCTGCCACAGGAAGAACTCAAGTAACTGCTGTTTGTTGTTATTAAAGATGCCCCTGGCTGTCCATCTCTGATATAAAGATGTATCACAGCTGATGTTCATTTCCTTGGAATTCCTCTTGTGTTCTCAAGCAGGGTGGCCAACCTTGCCGCATAGGGGTGGACTCAAAGCACTAGCTGTGGAACAGAAATGTGTCTGGTTGTGAGCATTCAGTTGTTATTATCTAGATCACTACTTTTAACAGTGTATAACCATATTCATACATTTCCATAGGGATGGACATTTAGGTTGTTTCTTGTGTTTTTCTTTTTAAAATAATGCAGTCATCTTCATCCATATCCATGGCTCTTTGTGTGTGTGTGAGAGTGAGGAATTGATGGTTTGGGATTGAATATAGGCTCACTTGATGCTGGAGCACTATGTTATGCTTCTCCCACTAGCACAGTCATAAATTTTGAGGATGGGGATGATCTATGGCTAATGGAAAAATTCCTCAAAGAACTTTTTCTCATTGTCCCTGAGAGACAGTAGTCATTCCAAGGGGTCTTGGCAAGGGAGACATTAAAGTCTCTTCACTGTGTAAATGAATCCACATTGAGCGTTTAGCTGAATGTGATATGTCTAAAGACAAACAGAGGAAAAAAAAAGATTTACAGGTATGATGTCAACATGAACAATTTTTATTGCTTCAATTAGAAAAAGTTAAAGAATTTTATTTATTCAATGGACATTTAATCATAGACATTTGGTGCAGACTTGAAAGACTGGTGATTTGTGGGGGCAGCAAGTGTTGAAATAGGGCTTTTTTTTTCAGACTGACATAATAAGTCTTATTACTGAGCCAAGAACTATTTGTCTGTATATCAAATAGCTCAAGGAATTATTGGGTGATGTGACTATGTTTTAGACAAGCAATAGAATATTTCAAAATGTCAAGTTAGAGGAGGAGAAAGAACAGGGACAGAGGGAGGAAGAGAAGAGAGGTTTCACTGGTGGGGGGTAGGGAGTGGGGCAATAGTACAAGTCCTGGTTTGGAGGAAACAAGTTCAATACCCAAGCATGAGGATCATCTGGTGTCACGTCTGTCTCTAGGAACAGGCTTTATGACCTTCCTTGCACAGACATATCTCAGATTTCAGAAGCCTAAAGAGGCATTTGCAAATTCAGGTTTCATCCCTTTCTGCTTCAGGTGGGCTCTGAGGACCCAGATGGCAGCCCTGAAGGCAGGCCTGGACTGACTTCCGAAATCTTCACTTCTCCAGACTCAGAGGGTGGAGGACAAGGACTGATGGGGAACTTTTTCCTTGGCCGTCTAGCCCCCTACTAGTCTACCGAATGCACTGTAGTGATGCTGGGTACCCTGTGGACAGAGGCATCCTTGGTATTGGGCCTGGAGCCAGCTGGCCTGGTTTTGTAGTCTCAACCTAAGCTTCCTTGTCTTCATGTGGAAAAGAGTGCAAATCAGCAGTCACCCCACAGAGCTGCTGTGGGATGCAGGTAAGAAAGGGCTCCTCAGTGTCTGACCAGGGCTGCAGGTTGTGGCTTCAGGAAGCAGGAAGAGCATCACAGTCTGATTGCAGAGGAAGAGGGGAAGTCGCCTCAGCCTGTGTCACTTTAGGACATTGCTTGGTTCATCCTTATCTCTAACCCTAACCATAATCCCTAGTCTCTGAAGTAGTTTGAGAGACACATAGGCCTCTGAGCTCTTTGAATGGGTAGGGGTGAAGGCAGGAAGACCCCCTCCAGGCTCGGTCAGCTCTGCTCAGAGGTAGCCTGAGTCTTTAATCTCGCAACACCATTCTTTTCTGTATGTGCAGTGACATTTGGAAGTTATTTTGAATGACCTTTGGGATTAGCCAGCCAGTTAGTTGAAGCAAAGGAGACAGTAAAGAAACGTGCCTCCAAGGCCCGGTTAAGGGCAGAGAAAAGCAAGTTGTACCTTTAAATTTTAATAAAGCATCTTAAGGAAGGAGCACAGTATGTAGACATTTTGTCTTCCCTGTGCAACCCAATTATATTAGGTCTAGCCATTTTCCTCCTTGTTTCCATTTCTCTCTTGCCTGTCTGCTATCCAGAGCTATCCTGTCAGTCACTGATAAGGGTCAGGACTTCTAAGTCTAACAACAGACAACAAATTAGTAACAATATCTGCAGAGGTGTTTCCCACAAACTAGTTGTTTTCTATTGCTATATATTTTAGTTTAAAATAACCCACTTAGAGTTATTTAATGGCATACTGTACTGGAAATCTGAAGACCTGCAGCAGATTTAAATCCAACTCTTAGTATACTATTTTTTAAAAGATTGTGAAATTATCAAAATGCACATGAATCAAGTTTTAATATACTGTATGATGGGTGGATGAGGCTGTCCATTGTACCATTTCTTTCTTTGGATTCTCAGGCATAGTTTGGCAGTGCAAGAACTCTGTAACATTAACAAATTCAATAAAATGTAAGTATATGGAAAAAAAATAACCCACTTAGAAAAAGTGAGAAAGAAATAAATCAGTCTATGATAAAAGGAAATGTGAATTCCAAGCTTATAGCAAACTTCACAGAATTTCACAATGAAAATAATTAATTAAAGAGGTAATGCTAATTGATATGGCTTATGATAGACCCAGGGACACAAAACTCCTGGAGGATAGAACATAGGCCAAATAACCACAAATGAATCATATCTTATGAATCTTAAGTTTGCTTATCCATTTTTGATAAGTAGCTTTTTAACATAAACTCAGCGTTTTCTATGAAAACATAATTGGAATCCTTTCTTATCTTACGCTTTCAGAAAGGTGAGGCACCAGCCTGGTATGGTGGTATGTGCCTGACATCCCAGAATTTGGGAGGCTGAGGCGGGTAGATGGGGAGTTTGAGGCCACCCTGGGTACATAGTGAGATCCTGTCTCAAAACACCACACACAGTCAGGCGATGGTGGCTCACACCTGTAATCCTAGCTACTCAGGAGGTAGAGATCCAGAGGACGGTGGTTCAAAGCCTGCCTGGGCAAAGTGTTTGTGAGACCCTATCTCAAAAAAAACCCATCATAAAAAAAAGGGCTGGTGGAGTTGCTCAAGGTGCAGGCCCTGAGTTCAAACCTTAGTACTAAAACACACACACACAAAGAGGGAGAAGGAGGAGAGAGGGAGAGGGAGAGGGAGAGGAGAGAGAGAGAGAGAGAGAGAGAGAGAGAGAGAGAGAGAGAGAGAGAGAGAGAGAGAGAGAGAGAGAAGAATGAGCAAAGAAAGAGAGACAGAGAAGAGAAAGAAAAAGAAAAGAGAAAGAGAAAAGAAAGAGAGAAAGGAAACAAAGGCAAGGTAGTAAGTAGAATGTACACATGGCTTTGGCCTAGGTGGGCTTCAAATCCTGGCTCTACCACTCATCTATCTGTGTGACTGTGGGCATAGTATGTATTCTACCCAAGGGTCCTATTTCTATCAACAAACCTTGCATACTTAATACACACACATATAATAAATTATTTAGAAATGTTACCCAAGATTCATCTCTATGTGGGTTTCATCTGATCACTCATTAATCGTAGGAACATTCCTGTTGACTTTTAAATGGTGACACAACAAATCACAGTTGGGAATACCTATAAGTGTTGTAAGCATTACTGTCTTTACTTAATCTTAAAAAATTAGACTCTGATAATGTGTAACATTAAACACTTAATTCTTTTGATGTCAGCATATATGTAAAAGTGTTTCCATGAATTATATGTAATCTGACTGTCACAAGATTGACTTTTGCCCAAATCTGCTAATTCTTTCTTTTTCTTTTTATAATCGTCTAATTGTTACCCACTTGTATTTGCCCTCTCCAGAGTTCAGCTATTGGGCTCACTCAGCATCCGAAGCAGTGTAGAGGTCACAAAGTTGGGCTGAAAACAAGAGTGCTATCAGTAAGCTGTGTGGCACTGTGCAAGTCAAGGCCTCTCTGGACCTTGATTTTCCCATCTTCAGAATGGCATAAAAACATGACATTGTTAGGAGATCCAATCAATTAATCTACACAGGGCCTGACTATGTTCTAAACTTTAACTGATAAAATTCTGAAGGAACAAAATTGTGAATTTTTCCAGTGATTAAAAATGTATAAATAAAATATTTTATGATTATATGCATAACTATTAAGATAATAGTAATAACTATCAAATTAGTACCTGTTAAAATATTAGCATAAATGGATTATTCCTGACACAGCTATTTAAGGGAAGTATCTGTGGAAAGTGTCTGACTCACAGTAAAGAGGAGACACTTATTTTTTATTATTATCATTATTGTCATTATTATTACTATTCCATTAGGAAAGAAACCCATGCTAGGTTACATATAAAAGGCACCCATTGACTCAGCTCTGTTTATGGAACTTTGTTTTTTTTTTTTTTTTTTTGGGATGGGGATGGATTTTATTTTATTTTATTTTTTTTCATTTTTCTTTTATTATTCATATGTGCATACAAGGCTTGGTTTATTTCTCCCCCCTGCCCCCACCCCCTCCCTTACCACCCACTCCACCCCCTCCCGCTCCCCCCCCCTCAATACCCAGCAGAAACTATTTTGCCCTTATCTCTAATTTTGTTGTAGAGAGAGTATAAGCAATAATAGGAAGGAACAAGGGGTTTTGCTGGTTGAGATAAAGATAGCTATACAGGGCATTGACTCACATTGATTTCCTGTGCGTGGGTGTTACCTTCTAGGTTAATTCTTTTTGATCTAACCTTTTCTCTAGTACCTGGTCCCCTTTTCCTATTGGCCTCAGTTGCTTTAAGGTATCTGCTTTAGTTTCTCTGCATTAAGGGCAACAAATGCTAGCTAGTTTTTTAGGTGTCTTACCTATCCTCACCCCTCCCTTGTGTGCAAGAGAGCCTTTTTTAAAAAGTACAGTGCTTTTGGGTTCAGTAAACATGTGGTGACTAGTGCTGAGTACTGTGAAGGGTGTCATGTGTGGTGGGAGGTGTTGGATGTGGACTGTTTGGGTCCCATGAAGAGGTGCGGGGTGGGGGAAGGTCTGGAGACTTTTGTTCCCCTGCTCTTTTTCTCCTCACTATTCCCACAGGTCATTTTTCAGAGTAGAGGAGCAGCCTTGAGAACCATCTGCCCAGAGCAGCTAGTGATGGGGCCCCCTGGATTCAGCAGAACAGGCAGAATGGCAGGGGATGGTGGATTTCAGGCTGTCACCTCCCCTACCTTTCTCACTAACTCCTTATTTTAAAAGCATAGAGGTGGTCCTAGGAAGAACTGATGGAGTCACATGACAAAGGGCTCAGGCTCTACCAGCATAAGCTGTGTGACTGGTTAACCTTTCTAAGCTTTTGTTTCTTCATCTGAAAATGGGAGCATTCCTACTCCTTGGTTTAAAAAAGAAATGCTTATAAAGTGTTTTGCTCCGTGGCTGGCCCAGAGCTCTGTTGGTGGTAACTCACTGCTGGCAGCATACATGGAGGGTTATTTTCTGTTTCTGTTTTTGTAGTGCTGGGGATTGAACCCAAGTCTTTCTGCATGCTATGCAAGCACTTCTACCACTGAGCCATATCCCCAAAGTTATGGTGGGGCTCTGATGTCAAAATCTGTTGAGTGTATCCTCTCACTGTGCTAACGCATCTTTCCTTCAGGGCTGCTGCTCAATAAGAAGTTCTGTGTTATTCTAAAAATTAATTAAGTTATCCCCTGTCTCTCCACTACACAATTGTAAAATGCCCCTCCCCCCATTTCTCTAATGCCATGTATTTTAGAACTACAATTTCCCAGGTGGATGCAGCTATACGGGAATAAGCTCTCTGACAGCAAGAGCTGGGCTTAGTTCAGGGAAATGGTCCTTGAGATGAATGGAGTGGTATCAGCCACACCATTCAGTTCTAGCTAGCTGAGCCCTAACAAAAGAGGTCTCAGCTATTCTCTTCCCGGCCACCAAATCTGGGTTTCCTGGACCTTAGAATGAATCTTGTGTGGTGCTGCCTTGAAAGTTCAGTGCTTAGGTCATGTATGATGTCGTCCATTGGTCCATGGTCACTCACGGTCACTGTTAGGAATTCTGGTCACACCTAATGTCCTGGGTGGCAGTGGTAAGGCTATCCTTGGGACTGACTCCCTGTGGGGTTAGGTAAGAGCCCAGGGTAGAGCCCAACACTGACTCCCTGGGGAGCAATTTGGGAATGAGGGACCAGGAGTTTAACTTCTTACAATAGACCCTGCATTGTGCTTCCTAGAAATGCTCTCGGGCAGGTGTGTGGCTCGCTCTGTGGAACACTAGGTGTGTGTCTCCCTTCTCCAGGGAGCAGGTGGGGTGAGGAGGAGAGGAAGAGGCCTTCACTTCCATCCAGGCAGCTTTCACAGGTTTTCCTAGAGTGGGCAGGTAAACCTGGAATGCAGAGGAACCCTGAGACAGTGCTGAGTGGGTCAGAGGTCTATGGGGTGTCTGCCACCTGTCCTGCTGTGGCCAGGTATAGGTGATTGACTAATGACAGCACAGCCCTGGCATATCAGAGAAGGGGGGTGGGTGCCTACCCAGAAGGCTGACCTGATCATCTCATTCAGTACTGTTCATTCCATGCAGGCTCTGGACCTGTGTCTGGTATTGGCCTAATCAGACCAAATCTTTGCCCTCACTGAATTAAAAAACTGAGTTCAATTTCGGGGCTACAGGTGTTGCTCAGATGGCAGAGCCCCTGCCTAGCAAATGCAAAGTCATGAGTTCAAACCCCAGCATTGTCAAAAAAAAAAAAAAAAGGGGAGAGGAATGAGTTTTCAGTTCAAGGAGGAAAACCAACATTTAATACTTAAGTAAATGCATAAATGGTGCCAAGTACTCTGAAGGAAATGGAGTGGGCGTAAACATAACAAAAGGCAGTGATTCTGAGCAGCTGAGGAAGGTCTCTTTGTGACAGCAGCACAAAAGCCATAGAGAACGAAAAGAAACCATCAGGAGTAGGTAGGGTCAAGGCAAAGGGCATGAAGCAGGATGAGCGGAGACCTACATCCCAGCAGATGCTCAAGAAATGAGTGGACCAGTGAGGAGCAGTTCACCTGGTTGTGCAGACTGTCAAGGAGTTAGGAACGCTCTCCAGGGCGCAGGTGAGCGTTGGAGGCATTTAAGGAGGGAACTGCAAGATGATGTATGTTTCTGAAAGATCCCTGTGGCTGCCATAGTGGAGAATGGGGGCCACAGTTTGGAACAGCCCGTGTTTTCCTCATCTCACGCTGTCCTGTCATTGATGTCCTCCCATGAGACCCAGCAGTCTAGTCATTGCTTAAGGGCAAAGTGTTTCTAACTCCTATCAGCAGCCCTGAGGTATAAAGTCTCAATAGTCATTTGCTAATTAGATAAACAACATGGACCTTTCAAGGAAAAGGATGCAGGGCCTGGGTTTGGAGTGTGATCTCCTTCCCTCTGGATCATGCATGGAACAAATGCATTGAAGGGAATGCATTTTGGGCATAAAAGTTCTTTGTTAAAAATAATAGGCTGGGCCAGATGCCAGTGCTATGCCTGTAATCCTAGCTACTTGGAGACAGAGATTGGGAACATCATGGTTTGAGACCACCTGTGCAAAAAGAGCACAAGATTCCAGCTCAGCCAATAGCTGGGCATGGTGTTGTGCACCTGTCGCCCCAGCTATGCAAGGAAGCACACATAGGAGGATTGTAGTCCACAGGCAAAAAGTGAGACCCTATCTCAAAACTAACTAGAGTAAAAAGGGCTGAGGGCATGGCTCAAGTGGTACAGCACCTGCCTAGCAAGAGCAAAGCCCTGAGTTCAAACCCCAGTACAGGTCAAAAAAAAAATCAGTGGTACCCATTCTACCCCTGGACCAGAGGCTCTGAATCACAGATGGCTTAAAGAAGAGATAAAGAGTAGAGAAATGTTACAGAGCAGTCTAACCATGGCAGGGTCCACCGTATGGTATTGTGATTTGAACTCAGGGCTTCCATCTTGCTAGATAAGTGTTCTACCATTTGATCCCTGCTCCAGCCCTTTTTTGCTTTAGTTATTTTTCAGGTAAGGTTTCACATTGTTGCCTGGAGCCAACCTCAGATCAAAACCCTCTAACTTATGCTTCCTACATAGCTGGGATTTCAGTGCACATTCCTACACCTGGCTTGTTGGTTGAGATAGGGGTCTTGATAACTTTTTGACCCAGCTGGCCTCCAACCAAGAGACTCCTGATCTCTGCCTCCGAAGTAGCTGGGATTACAGGTATGAGTCACTTTGCCCAGCCAAGTCCACTGTCTTAATATTGTGGGGAGCTTAAGCAAGGCTGTGTGTTGCTTAGGATTTCCTCTGTGGGGCCTCAGGAGAGAGAGTGAAGACAGAAGTCACTGGCATTTGTGGAATTATGTTGAGTGTAGATGAATGTTGTGAAGATGGTGAGCCATGACTGTGATCTTCCCAAGATGGGAAATGTGATCTCTAAATGGACAGGGGTGCTGGAGGCAAGATGGGGCTTTGCATATGAATCTGTAAGACAGATTCCTTGGTGACATTTTGGTCTCCTGGGTGACATTTCTATGTCTGAACACAAAAAGATGAACAACACACAGTCTCTTGCCTAAGAGTGATTATGTCAGACAACCAGAAGAAGAGAGGGCAGTTGTAGCGTTTGCACATCCTGAAGTGCCGAGGGGCAGGTGTTGATACTGTGGCACTTGACTTCTGTCGGCTGGTGGGCAGGATTCAGAGGGCAGCAGTGTTGGAAAATTGACTGAAGGTGGCATTTCTTACCTGGGTCACAAATATGTAGAAGGTATGTGTCAGTCGTCACAGATAAGCACAAGGAATTTGGAATTCCGTGAGTATACTGCGTGTGCCAGGCACTGTGTTCGGTGTATCTATCAGTGCAATGCCACGGGCAGGTGTTTTTATGCCCATTTTATGGATGTGGAGTCTGAGCTACACATGGTTTGGTTTTACCCAGTGCTATGAAAGGGATGGTAAGGGCCTGGCTTTAATGGCTGTGCACTTTTCCATATACTATGCTCTCCGTGTGGTGATTTTAACTAAAGGCTCAAAGTGATCTTTGAGGGGTTCCATTATTTCCCTCCTTATTTTTGTTGATTTCTCTCTCTAAGGTTAGCACACATCTAAGAAGTCAAGGTCACCGGTCTTGGTCATGGAGAATGTTCTCCCGTGCTCCCTGCAACCAAGGTTTTGTTGAAGATTAATTAAAAACCTGTCTGTAAATGAGAACTCACCCCTATGCCCTCTCCCCTAGGACTGATGGGATCAGTGTTTTCCAGGTCATGCAATTAAGCCCAGCACATGTGCTCTTTTTTTCTCCTCAATCTTGTTAGTGTACCCTGGTTGGGGGAGGGGAGGGAGGAAGAGAGAGAGATTACTAGGTCATTTGGGGACCCAGTGTAGGAAATGCTATGGGTAGGAACCAATGCTGTTGTCTTATATAGCTTCCAAGAGTTTCATTTTAAATGTGTGGTCAGTATTTTAAAATTGGGAAGTTTCAAATAAAAATCCAAATTTCTGATTTTTTTTTCTGGGACTGGAATTTGAATTCAGGGTCTTGAGCTTTCTAGGCAAGCTCTCTACTACCTGAACCCACACCCCTAGACCTCTGTCTTTTCGAAAAAACAGAAATTCTACCATCTCTGTTGCTTGTATTTGCTCTCTTCATCCTTCCTTTGCTTACTGTCTCTGTAAATATTTGAATTTATAATCCCTATGGCAGAACAAAGCTATCTGATACAAATGCCCAACCAATGTTCCATGGATAGGCCCCAGAAGGACTGTACTGATCAATGAAAGAGCAAAATACTCCCAGCTTCCACCTGAGGAAGCTACCACTTGTTCAACTGCCCTTACTTGGCCATCACCCTGGCCCAAGTAAATCAGTATTTGTGATGGTGGGACCTGTACCAGTATTTTTTTTTTTTGAGAGCTTCCTAGGTGGTCTTAATCAGTAGCCAAATTAGTAAGTTTAGCATTTCCCCTAAATCTGGCCCCAGATCTCTGTGCAAGGCAAATTGTTCCAGAAAGTCTCGTGTGCAAAGTTGCTATTTTATTTGTCTCTTAGCATGTCTTCAGGAGGTCTGTTCCCCTCATCCTGACTTGCTTACGAGTGCTTTGTGACTTTTATTGTCTACGCCTGCAGAGCTAAGAAGTGTATTTACAGAAGTCTGGGTCAGAAGAGTAGGTAAGAAAGGAACAGAATAATTTTCAAGTTTTCCTTTGAAAGGCTTTGAGTGACAAGGTTCTCTTATGGCAAATCTTAAGATTCCTAGGAAATGAGTAATGACATTTAGAAGCTACTTGCTGTTTTATGTGCACCCTTACTTCAGAAATAAAGCACATAATAAGAAATTAAAACAAACTTGACAGCTTTCTTTGAAGCCTTTTTCATTCTTCAAGGAGAAATTCTATCAGCAAGCTCGGGAGAGATTGGTCTCTGTGAGTATCTGATGGCACTGTGGGCAAAAAGTAGAGTTAGAGTCCTCTCCACCCTCTGCTGCAGGGGGCTGGGCAGAGGCCATGCTTATCAGTGATGTCTTCCACCAGGGTCACCCTGGCCAAGAGTGCAAATGGCAGAAAATGGTATTTCCATCTGGGCAAAAAAAGCGTCATAGATATTCACAGCTGTGGTCCTGAGGGCTTTCTGCTCCTCAATCAGGCATGGTGGGGGTAATGTCACACAGGGTGAGACCTTTGCCAAAGGACTTGAGAAGCCTGTCCTGTCTACCCAGGGAGAGACTCTCTGATGGGCACCTGGTTGGATCTCAGTTAAAAGTTTAAGGTCTTCATCTTAAAGTGGTCAGTCCTGTTTTATGCTTGGAAAGTCAACATTTGCATTTCCATGGAAAACAACTTGTGTTTTCAAGGAGGAAAAAGGATCTTGATTGTTAGGGGATTTTTAAATAATATTTAGTTCTTTTAATTCAAGATTTATTTTCTCTTTTTGTTTGTTTCCCCCTTTAAAAAACCTTTTTAAGTAATAAAGTTGATAAAATAAAATGAAAGGACAGTCAATGCAAATAAGAAAAAAAAAAACAACACTTGGGTTTTCAGATGATCTGGACCCAACTTCCTTCGATCTGGACCCAACTTCCTTCTCATTTGCCTAAGGACCTGGATTCAGTTGTTTAAATGATCAGTTTTTATCATCTGCCAAACTGGGAACACAATATCTGCCGGAGGTGAGGATAAATAATTCTTTCAATGCCTGAGCACTCAATTCAATTCTGGGGGTTTCAGTACATGCCAGGCACTCTCGGAAAGCTCCTCAGGGTGTGTTCATGACCACTTAAATGAGGGACAATGGACATCTCTGCTGAAGAAAGACTTGACTTTGTCCATCCATACTCTCTCAGCCATGGAGCGGGTTGTGTTGTGCAAGAGAGGAGTACTGGAATCCTGAAGAAACTTGGCCTTGGAGATTTTCTAGGGCAACATGTGCTCCCTGGAATCTCACTAGATGATGCAAAGGTCTTCGTGAGCAGCGGTGCTCCACCAGGGGGTTAGAAGAGTCAGGTCACACCAGAATCACTTGGGGCGGCTTTTCAAACTCCTCCAGCTAGACTGCTCTCCTTACAGTGACCGGCACCCCACATTCTGAGAGCAGCATATATAAGCACACGTAGTCTGTTGCACAAAAATCCCAGTAGATTTTGATTCTTACACCTCAGTCTAGGGATAAATTTAAGTTTTTCTTTCTGGCCTCATATTTCTTAAGTTATAAAAATCCCATTTATTTGACCATGTTTTTCAGACATAAGCACTGTGATATATGTCCAATAAACAGCTGATGAATAAGTGAATGAATAACAACCCCCCAAATCTATACTGGCAAGGGTGTGTATAGTTGTGAAGAGTGTGAGCGCTGAGTCTTGCTTCATTTAAGACCACGTGCCAGAGACATGTGGTCTTGGAAAATGTCATCTGATGAATTTGGATCAAGGATAGAAATGTAATGACATCAGAATTCTCGTATGATGATGCCTGGGGGTGGTGCTGAAGAAAAAAACCTTATCTCGGTTAGTCTCCTGCCAATAACGCCTTTCTCCTCTCTGCTCAGAGACTTCTATGCACAAAGCCTGTATCATGAGCTATGTTTCTGATTGCCCAGCCTGAAGACCTTGCCTTCTCTGTACTTTTAATTCACTCACTGTCTGGATGATTTATTTAACAATTCAATTTGTGATGGATGTCCCAGTTTCTGTTTCAGTTGAATGCAATTTGTCTTGTATTGCTATTTAATTTTTCACTTATCTCTGTCTAGTGGAAATTGCAGTGATCTGAATTTTAGTTTTGAATTCATTTCTGTATCCTAGGAAAGTGTTTAACTTTTCTGGGTTTCTTAGCTCCAGTTTTAAAATCCCACAGTTCTTTCTTTCCTTACCACTGAAGCTTAAGTTTCTTACATGATTTTCATAGATTTATTTATTTTTGACAGAGCCATTGTGGTAGGCAGTTTCTAACATGGTTTCCAGTGATCCCTGTCTCCTGGTATTCCCCTCCCTTGAGAGTGGGCTGAGCTCAGTGAATAGAATATGGAAAAAGTGATAGGAGGCCACTTCTGAGATTAGGTTGGAAGACTGTGACTTCTGTTTGCTAATATTCTTTCCAGTCTCTTCCTATGCGCTTGCTCCAGTGGAGAAAGCCAACTGGAACGGACTTGAAAATGGTCAAGAGTCAGCAAGTAACTGAGGCTCAGTCTAGCAGGCTGTGACAATTAAGTCATCATGAAGCAGCTCTTTCCCTCAGCTGAACCTTGAAATGACTGCAGCCCCAGTCCACTCCTTGTGACTGCAGAACTGTGAGAGAGTTTGAACTGAGATCTTGATTTTGGCCTTATGACAGATTGTAAAGAAGACGGGCCAACTAAACCATGTCTGGACTCCTGACCCATGTTCTTGACCCACAGCAATGGCAAGATAATTTTAAGCCACCGAGTTTTGGGGGCAATTTCTTTCTTTCTCTTTTTTTTTTTTTTTCAGTGGTGGTACTAGGATTTGAACTCAGGGCCTCATACTTGCCAGGCAGGTGCCCTACTGTTTAAGCCACTCCACCAGCCCTTTTTCGTGTTGGGTATTTTTGAGATAGGGTCTCTTGAACTATTTGTCCAGGTTGGTTTTGAACCATGATCCTCCTGATCTTTGCCTCCTGAGTAGCTAGGATTTTAGGCATGAGCTAGCTGCACCTGGCTGGGGCGATTTCTTATGCAACAACAGGTAATTAATATTATCTATGAGATGAGTTGATGGACATACGCAGATCTCTCCGTATTGGTCAGATTAGGCTGAATTATTTTGCAGCAACAAGAACTTCAGTGGCTTACAGCCACAAAAGCTAATTCTTTACTATACTGAATGTCCATTGAAAGTTAGTGAAGCTGTTCTCAATAGTTTCCTTCCAGAACACACTAGAACCCAGGCTGGCAGAGCTAACCCTATCTGCAATGTTGCAGATCATCCTAGAAGAGGAAAAAGAACAGGACAAAATATTCATTGGCTTTGAAATCTTCCCCATGGAAAGGACAGCATATGTCTGCTTATATTTCATTGGTTAAAGCTAGTCACATGGCCACATGTGAGTTCAACAGGGACTCTAATATAATAATCCTCCACCAGACAGGGGCACTAAACAATTTGTGAGCAGTAACACGGTGTTCCATATACTTATGTATTGAGTCAGATGGAGTGGTAGCCACTGACCACCATGACATATAGAAAAGAGAAGTAACAACTCATGCCTCGTGTAGATGGGTGCAGAGGCCCAGAGCCTGTCCAAGAAGGGAGGGCAGAATTGGAGAGTTATCTTTCCTAGAGAAGGGTGGAAAATTAAGGGAGCATGGGCAGAAAGAGAAGTTGAAGGTTTTTACTATCCACATAATCCTGGCTGTCATCTCTCTAAATTCCCCCCAATGAAAACAGAATTTTCTATGGCAGATGCAGTTTCAAGTCATGACCCCTGGTACCCCTCTTCTGGTCAGTTTAATTGCCTTCCTTAAGCTCTTTAGGCTTCTTCTATATAGAAATACAAGCACCTCTCTTGTCTACAATCCTGTCTATATAATTACACTATCCATAAAATAGACAACTGTCTTGCAGCAATCAATTAATAGGAGAAGAGAGTTTATTGCACAACCTTGGGCAAACCTGCCATTCTCTGGGCTTCCATCTTCTCAAAATCCCACTCTAATCTTGCCTTCCTGAGGAATAAGCAGAGTTCCTGTGGACTTTCTGAAAACATTGGAGGAGCTTAAGAAATGCTCACTAGCCCATTCATCTCCTAGGACTTGCCAGGCTGGCTTTACAGAGGCAGCTTGATAGGAAGTATAGCTATTTGAAAGCCAATACATCTAGCTTGTAGAGCAAAAGTCAGGGCTCTAACTTAGCTGGTAAGCCAGGCCAACATGACAGACCCATTGTTAAAAGCAGAGCCATATTGAGCTCCTGCTGATGCATAGCAGATAAATGTCAGGGCAGAGATCCCCTGAAAAATAAAGGAGAGCCTGGTCGATGATCCTTCTTTTTTTAAAATATACTTTTGCCCACAGGCCCTGCATAAACTTTGGATCATGCCAGATGGCATTCTGTTTCTCCTGAGGTTATAGTTTATGTCAAAAGAAATAGACTTCATTTAGATGAGTTCTGAAGGAAGCACAGAAGAGTCCCAGAGTTGTGGCTTTAAAACTGACCTCAGATGTCACCGAGGCTAAACCCCTGCCCAGCACAGGAACCACTTCACCATGTCTCCCACATAGGCCATCAAAACAGTCTGGAGTTTGGTGATCAAGGGCAGGCTTCAACTTTCCCAGGTTCTTTAGGATGTGATATTGGTCCAGTTTTCTTTCTGTATTGTACCATAAAGAGTGTGAAGACTAGCTCAGTTGTGTAGCATGTGCACTGGAAAAACTACAACAACAAAAGAGCTTGAGGAAAACCAATTCAGTTGTCTGAATTGGTTGTGAATTGGTTGTCACAGCTGTCTGTGACAGGCTTCTCCTAGTAACACAGCAAATTTTATATTTGGGAAAATTTCCATCTTGCCACTGAAATGCATTTAGTCATCTGAGGAACTGTTAAGTGAGGCCATATTCTGTACTCTGGAAATCCTATTTGTGAAATAGACTAGCTGTTAAGCAATTTTAGTTCTCTCCACTACAGTTCTTGTTCTGATAGAAGAAGGATAATGGTGTTGCTAGATGGGAAATTGGCAGTGCTTCTGAACTGCTTGGTGACTCTCTTTTCTAAGATGGATTGTGTACTTGATTGAGTTGTCATTTAATCTAGTCAGTGTCTGCAGGTTATCCTTCCTTTCATAGCAACTCACTTTCTCTGGCATTTCTGTATATGGGGCACCATGCCAAGTACTGGAAGTAAAGGTGTTTAGACACATTCTCTGCCCTCAAGGGTCTCTGAGTGTCTAGTGGATGAGTTAGACACACAGTCATGGGAGGTATTCCACGAGGTGTGTAATCACACGCATAAAGATCTGTGGGAACAAAGGCAAGGCAGACCTGGTGGCAGAATGGAGCAGTAGATGAGGAAGACTTTGGGTACAATATGTCTTGACACAAGGTTTTTTCATGTTTAAAGCATGGACAATTTTAGACATAGAGAAGGGTGTGACCACGGCAGAGGCATGTGTAGTTGACAATGGGACAGGTTAACACTGCACTTCTTAGCTCATTTCCTTTGGTGCAGGCCACGTGACTAGCTCAAGCTTTCTATTAAGTCATATAGTCAATTTCTTGGGGTATCCTACTAGGCTGCTTTACTGCTAATCCTATACTTTTCATAAACTGAGAAGACTGGAAAAAAGCTAAGGGACAGTAGTGGCACAGGAAGTATAGGTTAGGTGTGCACTTCCGCTGCACTCCGGCAGGTGTACCCTGCTGGGACCCAGGGAAAAGTTTCCTATCCTTGGCCAGTGACACCTCCTTATATTCCACAGGTCATTTTTCTTAGGCTAGACTTTTCAGATTAGAAAATCTTACTTTATAATGTTAGTATTTGGAAAATAAAATTCTTTGGGTTCACCTCTGCTCCTACCTCCCGTTCTTTGAATCCAAATTAGGAACCATCTATTGCCACTATGGAGTTTCCTTTTTTTGCTTCACTGCTTCTTTCTGGGCTTGTTTCCCATTCTACTCCCCCATCGCTCACATTTCTCTGTCGTGTACTCTCTAGCAATCAGGACACTCATTGGGCCTCTGGATGTTCTGCTTAGGTGGCTCCTGCCCATCTGCCCTCAGGGTCCCAGAGTGGAATGTTTGGTATTGTTGAAATTCTTCTGTCTTCTAAGACCCAGCAGCTCATCTGAGGGGTGCTATTTTTCATGGAGATTTCCTCACTAGAGGGAATTAATCTCTGACTACTCTGGACTCCCCTTTGTTTATTAGGACCTTTACCTTACAGAGTTGCTTTCAATAGGCATTTGTGATCAGACCCAAAGATTCTTAGGGCAAAAGCTGGTCTGAATTACCTTATCAGTCCTTAGAATACTTAGGAGTGAACATATGGGTCACCCAGATTTTTTAAATGAGTCATGAAATGGAAATTGTTTTAATTGAAAACTTAAAAAATAATGGAAAGCTTTGCCCAGTTTCCCATTTTGCTTTTTCAAAAGGCTGTCTGTAAAGAACATATTCTTTACTATTATATCTCCAACACCTGTCTGTTTATTTAGCACCAACTCCAAGTCTCCTTTACTTACTGATTATTTTCTTCCAGATAGTGATAAAGCTGTTTAGTTAGAATACAGCAAGTGGCAGTTCCTTTGGAAAGCTATGAATTAAAAGTTGGTAAACAGAAGATGAATGTCAGAGGGAATGAGTCTTTCTTCTGCAATCAGGGAGGATGGAAAGCAGACAATGTAGAAATGAAAAGGGTACTGCCTAAGAGCTTACAGATGTGTGCCAAAGAGAACAGTGATGTTTAACTTGGGGGAAGTGCAGCTGACGCAAGTAAAGAGACACAGTCTTAAGTACAAATATTGAAGAAGTCAATGAAATAAACTGAGGAAGTTTTGCTATTTAATGACTTGGTTGCAGGGGTGGATAGAGAGGGGGGTTAATGGATCAGAAAACAGTCTGACATTTGAACAATATGACAGCCTCAAAAGCCAGAGTTATTATGGGGTGTGTTAGAAAAGAAATCATTCACAATTGAAGATGAAAAACAGGAGCTTGGAAAAGACATAATTTTGGTGCCTCATTCTGTCATGACTTTCTCACTGTTTAACATCTTTGGGTTCTAAAATCCTTATTTAGTAATATTGACTAGCCTTTTAGGGGTTTTTTGGGACCAAATCCAAGGTATTCTCTGTTCTCTTCCCAAGTCACAAATCAATTAATGGGTTATTTTTTTTAGTGAAAGATTAAAAACTCTAAGAAATAGACCTGAGTAAGAAGAAGTTTTCCCAAACTTAAATTTCCTTCTCACAGGGCATGGTGTCCTAAGTAGGTCTTACTGGCACTAGTGTCTTGGCTCTCTGCTGATGAGATTTCTGTGCTTGAAGCTGTTTCAAAGAGCAGAACTAAAGGCCTACTCTATCTCAGGATGGTTGAGAGTGGTTTTCCACAGCAAATCTCTATAGACATATGCTAGTTGTTACTTCTCTTTTGTGAGGTGACCTGATTTCCTTTTCTATATCTGGGATGAGAAGTGGTGATTAAATCCAATTATGAATTTTCTTTATAGCTTTGGGGTATCAAAAGTGGGCTCTTTTCCCCTCGTGGAGTCATTACAAAGTAGCAAGAATGTATAAATTGTCCTGACAGGACATGATGTAAAGGCCGGAACATCTCATTCTTTTGTTCCTTCTCCTGTCATAATTTGCACAAATTGTCTTTGGGAAAAAAATGGACTAAACTTCACTGTGACTACTTCCTCAAGACACTAGATGAAATCATTTTGTTCAAGATGAAAAAGGCATTGTAATGTGTAAAGTACAGATAGTCCCCACTTTCTTCACAGGATTGTCCAAGAGTCTTTTCCCTAACCCGTCTACTAAATGTGGTTCCTTCTTACATGAAGATGATAACTTTACCCCAGCATCAGCAGGACTGATCACTTTTGAGTGATTTTTTTCCAATAGTCACAAAGGGAAAGCTATTACTTGTGTCTGAACACAAAATTTGTGTTGCACTGGGGATAGCCACATTCTTGTTGAAGGATGAGCTAAGATATTATTTGGAGTTATTTTTCTTTTGAAGCATAGGCTACTTTTAAGATCACTGGATATAGTTTTTTCGATGAGTGCTGATATTTCGGTGTAAGATTTAAACAGTAAGATGTGCTGCCACTGAAGTTTTGTGCAGAATCAAAAGGTCTATGTGAAAGGCAGAGCTGGGGGAGGTGTTGGATACACTTTCAGGTTGGATTTACTCTAAAGGAAAATATTTCGATGTTGTTAATATGTGTACTGTTTATCAGAAGAGATATTACTTCTTGAATCCCTTCCAAATATGTATTTGAGTAACAATTAAGTACTTGATAAGTGAAGTAGTTGGACACATGTTATGTATTAACTATCTCAATGGCCCACATCACTTGCCAAGCAATAAATTTGTGGGAAAATAAATGGGTGGATACATTAGATTGAGTAGTCATGAATACTTAAATTGAGATTTAAGTAACAAGAAGCTGTGAGCCATTTAGAGAGGTAGGAAGACATTTCCAGGTAAGGTTAGCATAAAGGCATCAAAGTAGGAATGAGATTGGTCTATGAGAGGACCAAAAAGAAGGCTAGTGATGCTGGAGTGGAAGAGTCTGAGGTAGAGTGGTAAGAATATGCAAGGGAGCAGCATGCAGGTCTTTACTTTGTAAATCAGGAGGAGGAATTTACTTGGTAAGATGAGAGGCAGTTAGTGTATTTTAAGGGGGAAAGCACCTTGGCTGGGGGTAAAATAGGGATTAGAGGAAAGCAGGAGAAGATGGGGTAGGAATTAAGGATTAGACATTAAGCAGGCTGGGCAGCTGATCACATCTGAGGTGTAGTAAGGGGATGGCGAAAAGTGTATGAATTCAGGAGCAGTTGAAGGAAAGAGGTTGTAGTGAAAGAAGCCAGGTGGGCAAACAGGTGGGTTAGCTGTAGTTCTAAGGGGTCACTTCTATAGGAACTGTTATTTACATTCAGGTTATAAGGACCCTAATCTCTTAAAAAAAAAAAAAAACCTCAAGGTCTTCATAAGTCACCAAGGACATGGCTTACAATTGGCTTCTGATCTCTTGAGGAATTTCTATAATCAGGAAGCTGCATGTTTTCACCCCTTTACTTTCTTTCTGGACATGTTTCCTGGACACAGGGGTGTCCTAGGAGGAACTCTGAATGGTTAAATGCCCTGAGGAAAAGCTGAGATACAGCATACAGTACCTGGCATTCTGAGAGTTCAAAGGGGGAAGGACAGAAAGGCTTAGTGTTCATTGTGCTTAGAGCCAAGAGTTTTACACTCCTAATCTTTCACTTCATTCTCTCAATAACCTTGTGAGGTTACATCTTTTTCATCTCAGTTTTACAAAGGAAAGAGTGGAGGCTCAGAATGGTTCTTAATTTTGTCCTAAGTTACACGGGCTCGTAAGTGGTGAAGCCAGGACTGGAATCAGAGTCTGGTTCTCTGCACCCCCCATTCTGTTCCTGTTATTCCGTTTTCCTTCTCTTCATTATTACCACTCGGTTCCCACCAAAGAACCCATGGTGGGGACAGCATGGCTTTTCTTTCTGTTCTACACTATATTCGCCTCCTCTATCCCACAGATGCCCAGTAAGGTGCCCATCAAACACGTTGTCTGGAAGCAGCACTCCTTTCTTGCTGCCTTGCCAGGCAGGGCGGGAGCTAGGTGATGGGAAGCTGCTCTCCTGCCTGTGACTTGCCCCGAAGGCATTTTCCATTTACAGGCCCTGCCGTTCCCCATCCCTCACCCCTGGCCCCTCAGCTGCAGTTCAGGCCCCTGGGGGAGCGTCCCTCGCCGCGGGGCTGACAGCGTTCGGGGGCACCGGGTCTGGTTCTCTGCGCTCTGGCCCATCTGTGCGCCGAGCCTCGTTCCCGGGCGCCCGGAGCCCGGCGGGCATTGACGTCAAGCGGCGGCGGAGCGCAGCCTACAGACGGTTGACCCGGGCCCTCCTCCACAGCCCCTTCCTTCCTCGCCCCCTCCCTCTTCCCTGCACCGGGACTCGGGCTCACTATAAAAGGCGGGAGCACGGGGTACCCCAGCGGAAGGCGTTTCAGCACCATGGAGAGCTCCCGCCTGCGGCTGCTGCCCCTACTGGGCGCCGCCCTGCTGCTGCTGCTACCTCTGCTGGGCGCCCTTGCCCAGGAGGACGCCGAGCTCCGTCCTCGAGCTCTGGACGTCTACTCGGCGGTGGAGGACGCCTCCCACGAGAAGGAGCTGGTCAGTATCCCCCCCTCCCCGGCCCCGGACACCCTGGGGCTGCCGCGCGGTCCCTTCCTTTGCCGGCATTCCTCCTCCTCGGGCCCTCAACCCCATTCCCGAGGCCCGGGCATCCTCTGGCACCCCGAGATCGTCTGGAGCCCTCGGGATCCAGGCAGTCTGTCGAGCAAGTCCCTCGTCTCAGTCCCTCGGAGCAACGCGAGCCTCGGCAGCTCTGGGACCTGAACTCAGGGCAGGTCCCCGAGAGACCTGGAGCGCTAAGCTGCAATCCCACCAATGTCCCTTTTGTCTGCGGAGTCCCGCCGTGCGTCCCGGGCTTCTTGTAACTGGGGCTGAAAGTGAGAACCTGGGCTGGGCTCCCAGCCAAGGCGGCAACTTCGGGCTCCCCGCGGTGTGTTGCAGATTGAAGCGCTGCAGGAAGTCTTGAAGAAGCTTAAGAGTAAACGTATTCCGATCTATGAGAAGAAGTATGGCCAGGTGCCCATGGTAAGGCTTTGGGGTCACTCCCTTCCCATGTTTCCCCAAGAGAAACATACACCGCCTTGAATATTATAAACGTCCTTACCCTGGGATGTGGCTGAGTAACTCGGGTATTGGGTTTGCATTCTTCTGTGGGGTGCTCTTTTCTTTCAACTTGGTACCTAAAGGGCAAAGGTAGACTAGAGGATTGAGCAGCTGTGCCAGGAACCATTCTGTGAGCTGTGTGGGAAGGTGTATTTGCTGAAGATGAACTTTTTGCTTCACCTTGAATCTACTGAGTTCTTGCCTCCCTAATTTCTTCCTGAACATAACCAGGCTTTTAAAAAAATCTAAGTTCTGGGGTCAAAAATTCAGAATTGGTGTCCTTCCTTGGATAGCTCCGGGTAAAATACAACACACACACACACACACACACACACACACACACACACACACACACCTCCTTTCTTGGAATGAAGAAGTGGGAAAGTAGGGGAGGAAGGTTGTGAGAAAGCATAGCTGTATTGTCTATTTCTTAGGGGAAAAAAAGGACTAGTTAATCCCTCACACATCCTCACCCGGGATAAGTAAGAAAAGGAGCCAGGAAATACCTCTCCTAAGGGATGGAAGAAAGTGGGAAGGGATGGATCATTTAAGTTTCTTTCTTTTTTAAAAAATGTCTTCTCACTGAAATTATAAGCATAAGGTTCCCTGTGTTTCAGGTCCAGTCCGATCTGTGGGGAAGGGGTGCAATCACTTCTCCCAAGAGACAGAACCCAATGACCACCCTGTGTGTCCTTTGCAGTGCGACGCTGGAGAGCAGTGCGCAGTGCGAAAGGGAGCGAGGATCGGGAAGCTGTGCGACTGTCCACGCGGAACCTCCTGCAATTCCTTCCTCTTGAAGTGCTTATGAAGGGGCGGTCATTCTCCTCCATATTGCCCTTTCCCCTCCAGTCCCCCAGAGGACCACACCTTTATCCCTGGAGTTTGGCTTTAGCGACAAATAAAGATTGCATTTCCCTCTGAGGGTGAAGAGGCTCTTATCCTGCTGTCCCCAAATAAAAGAACACATTAGATGTTACTGTGTGAAGGATACTGCCTTGTATGGTGTTGGTTGGTATGTGTGCAAATATTCTTTTCTCATTTTATTTGTCCCACAAACTCTTCTGTACCTTTGTGTAAAGAAGAGGAACTTTGCTTTGAAAATCGTATTTTTGTATGTGGCATGGCAGAATGGAAATTAGATCTAGTTAATCTTGGTAGATGACATCACAGCCTGGAAAATAAATCACCCTAAGCACCCAGATTGAAGCATGTACAAATTACACATAATAAAGTGTTTTTAATAATTGCTTAGAGTGCATTGTTGTTTCTACATAAGTAATTTAAGTAGGAATAATAATGAGATTAATTATGCTGTTGTTTTCAAAGAGAAGTATTTAAAAATAGCTGTCTGTTGGGAGAGCAGCACCTTAGCTCCAAGGAGTTTGGAACATTAATTAGGAGTCTGCCACACCAACTCTGGTATACTCTATTTTTCTTTGCAGTGATGTGGGCTGTGTGTGGGTGTGTGCATGGAGGAGGGAGGGAGAGAGAGATGGGATGGAGATGACTGGACTTGAGGTGATACAATTTTGTTTATTCAAACATTTAGCTAGATTCCTTAATTTTAACAGTAAACCTTGTCAATGTAAAGTAACAACTCTGCTATAAAGGAAATAAATAGTTTATTTTGAGCCAAATATGCGTGACCATGGCCAGGGAACCATGGATTCAAATGATCTTGAATCACACTCTCTGAAGTGGAAGAGGTTCTGTGAACTTTTATAGCCACAGAACAAAGAAAGTCATAAATCACCGCATTTAGCAAATAGATGGTGGGGATGTTTGGTAGGTACGCTACAGCCAAGCAGAGAAATCTTTGCTATAGGTTTCAGATGCTATCTTATAGCACTCTTAGCTTTAGGGTCAGGAGAGGATAGAGGTCTGCTAAGCATAACAATACATTCCCAGAGCTTTCCTGCTAGTCAAGAGAATGTTAGGTCAGAAAGAAAGGCTGAAAGTAAGTGGCTACACCAATTACGGCTGATGCTATCAGTCCATGGACAGCACATAGAGTTAGCACGATCCTAAACATAAAGCACTTGACAAAGATTATTGAATTAGAAAAAAAAATCAAATGCCTATTTTTCTAAAGTGCCTAAGATAGCTCAATAATTTTGGCTTTGGATATGCAGTGGTTCATCTCTTCACAATCACTACATTCTACTCAGCAGAGGTCAGTCTGCAAGATCTTTGATGTGGATATGGCTGCTTCAGACCACTTCAGCATCACAGACAAACTGCTTCAGACTTCAGCCATATTAAAAATAACTTGAAAAATCAGAACTTTTGTTTTGGCAACTCCTTTATCTGAAAATATGCATTGATTTTTTTAAAAAAATGAACTCTTTGGAGGTTGTCTGTCCAAAGAAAGGGAAATCACTGTTTGAGATGCAGTAACAGTATGGGGCCCATTTGTTTCTACTTGCAAATCTATAACCTTGGGAGAATTCTCTGTTCAATTAAAAAAAAAAACACAATTGATTAAGTGTTTTGTGAGGAACAAATGAAAGCTGGTGAGGGCAAATTTAACTCAAGAAATTAAAATAAATATTAAGTGAACTTTTTAATGTTTCTGGGTGCTCACCTGAGGTCACATTTCCAAAGGTTTAGAACAGACTAAATCATATTTAAGAAGGAGTATCATGAGAGGAACAGTTGCTAAGAGCTTCCTAATCCAAACTCAAGAGGCACCTGCACAATAGCAGAATTTAAAAATAAAGCTCCCCACACTGATTCCTGGGGAGAGAGTGTATGCAGATAGAAAACATTCTCACACATAATTACCATTTACAGTGCTCTTATTGTTACTGTTAGCATGCCTAATCTTCCCAATCTTGCAAGACAGATACTATTAACCATTTTTTCAGAGTAGGAAACAGAATCCAAGAGAGATTTTGGAATTTGCTTAAATCACACGACCCTAAATTGTGCTTTCACTTTTAATCTCTCTGACTTTCTTTATCTTTTCTCTCCATGTCACTCTGGGTGATCAACAGGCTATTGATTTCCCAGAAAGAACTTCTTTCTTTAATAGAAATTAGCTCACTGGGGCCAATGTGTATTTTGGGACCCTGTCCATGTAAAATAACAACTCTGCTTTAAAGGAAATAAGAATTGTTTATTCTGGCCAAATATCCTCATATTTCCATTTGAATTCCCCTAGGACAGGCCTATTTGTGATTAAAATGTGATATGTTTTAATCTTGAAAAACCTCAAATAGCTTCACAGTTGCTACTTTTATGGAAAGCTAAAAAATCATAATCTTCTCAAACCCTTTACCTTTTCTTGTCCAAGTCAGTCCCTAAATAATCTGGTCAGAGCACTGCTTTAGTCACTAGCACAGGCAGGACCCTCAGCTTTGCATTTCAGCCCTGGAATGTTTCCTCCAAAGCAAGGATGCTGGAGGAGTTCTAGCTCAAAGAAAGGAATACCAACTTGAAACACCTTCAACTTGTTCCCTTCCCCCATTCTCTACTGCCTCATTCCTCATTTCTTGTTTAATGAGACTAAAGGCCTTTAGAAGAGGGTATGAAGGCTGATGATGGGAACTCTGCAGGCTGGGTATGAAAAGGCACATTTTTTAAGTTAGTGGTGTGAATGACATTCTACCCTAATGATAGCCACATTGAATCCTAATGGCTTGTTAGAAGTAAGTTCGTCTTCCCATTTTATTAATACTAAAGGTCCTCTTCAAAGAGAATGCATCAGTACAGTCAATGAGTGAACATTCCTGTGGTAGGGGAAAAGACTTTTAAAGATTAAGAAAGTTTTGGTGAGAAAAGTAACACTGCTTGTGAGGCCCAGAGACGGTCTGAAATTGAGGGAAAGCTCAGGACTCAGGAAATGACTGGAAGATACATCTAAAGAACTGGGAATGTCACACGCACTGGGAGGATGGACAAGGAGCAGGGGTTCTCCCTGCGACCTGAAGATGAGATTTGACTATTACTAGATGACTTCTCTCAACCACTCAAGGCCACTCCTCTTCCCACAGTAATTATGAGTATTTTACCCCTCACCCTGGGCCAGAAGCTGGAGGGCTGTGAGGGGCATGTGGTGACCTGTGTACCTCCACTCCCTTCTAGTCTTGATAATGGCACATCTGAATCTGAGTTTGGGAAGTGTACTTACGGAAGGAGGGTTAGGATTGTGCAGTTTATTATTTTATTTTTATGTATTTGTCAGTTTTCTTTCTTTCTTTCTTTTTTTTCTTTCCTGAGACAGAAGTCTCAGTCTTGCCTTGAACTTGGGATCCTTCAGCCTCAGCTTCCAGAGTGCTGTGATTACAGGGCTGTGCCACTAGCTTATCTAGAATCCTATAGTTTAAATAAGCTCTTTGGGTATTTCTGCTAAAATTCCTCCCCAAGAGCTGCTGGAACCCTGAGCTAGTTTTTAATACAGCTCACTCATCCCTTTGTTCCACACTTTTCTGAGTGCCTTCTATGTGCTAGGTGCTGAGAACATAATGGTAAATAAGAGACATAACCCCTGTCTCCATGGAGTTTATAACCCAGAGGAGAAAACAGATAATAAGAACAAACAAGTAGGGACTGGAGGTGTGGCTCAGATGGCAGAGTACCTGCTTTGCATGTGTGAAGCCCCGAGTTCAAACCCCAAGTCCACCAACAAAAAACAAAAAGCAACTCAATAAAACAAATACATGAAAATGATAAGTTTTGATGAATTTTAAAGGATATTGTGGAAGCAGAAGGCGAGATCTGCACGGCAAGTTGGAGAAGGAGCCAGGCACAATGAAGACATGGGTGGAGGGAGGGAGAAGGAAGGTTAGAGTGCTTCAGGAGGGTAGAGAGTCTACAGAAGTTCAAAGGAAGGAGCACATTGACATGCTTAAGGAACTGAAGGATGACTATGGTCAGAGAATGAATGCCACATGGGAAGAGCTCCAAGTGACTCCTGTGTCATGTCCTTCAGGCTCCTTCAGGTGTGCACTTCAGGTGTGGCCTCGATCAGAGGTCAGGTGGAATTAACAGACACTCAGACCAAGAACATCTCCAGGGAAAGCAAGGTTGGCAGTGAGGAGGGTGGTTGTCCTGGGTATTTCTTGCCTGCTTAGTGTGTGTTTATGACTGACTTCCTTCACCTTCCTAAGCATGAGTATACTTTCGGGGTTTCTACTCTTTTGTGTTTGTCAGCACACCTGTTTCAGATTGAGAATAATTTATGTCAATGTGTCTAGCTGGTCTTCCCTGATCTCAGGAATCAGCAGAAAAGATGACATTACAAATTTAAGAGAAAGGAGAGGAGATGAATGGAGTAGGGCTTCTGTCAGGGATGAGAGGACGAAATTTGGAGCCAGGAAAAAGATTAGTTTTGGGGTAGTAGGGGAAGGCACATCATGTACACCAAGCAGTTTGTAGGTGGGTGATAGGAAGTTGGGGTAGTTGTTTTATGGCTTTGCTTTCCAAGGAAAATAGGATATAAGGTTTGTTGAGAAGGAGGTGAAGTAAATTTCCCATTTAATCATACACACATCCACAATGTCAAAGTTGGTCATAGCCAGGCCTCTACCGTGGACTGTCGGATTCACCATGATGACATGATGTGTTGCGTACTAGACACAGACAAAGATTACCTTGTAGGGCACAACAACGGAATTATCAAGGCTTATTGACAAAGTGACATTTGAGTATTTTGAAGGATATGTAGTATTCCAAAGTTAAAGGTTGAGGAAAATGTCTTTAAGACATGGCAGATGTGTGGATGAAAGGGGAAGGCGGATGCACTTAGAAATAACTTGAGTGCTGGCCAAGTCATAGAGTTAAATTGTGGGGGGAGGGAGAGAGAAAAGGGTGGCCCAGAGGTCAAGAGTGTTGAATGCCAGGATAAGGGCCAAGGCTTCCTTCTTGAGGCTGGTGTTGTGCTGGAAGAAGCTCCATCTACTAGCACATGAAAAGAGGGCAGGAGAGGGAGAGCCTGGGATGGAAAAGCCAGCCAGGAAATTATTGCAGTAATCCAGAAAACCAGTGAAGAGGGCCTACATGGATGAGGGCAGTGAAGTGGACAGAGACACTGGGGGCATGTCCAGGAAGAGACCAAGCCCGTATGATGTGTGGAGTGTTTTCTGTCCTTTACCCTAAAATGGTAAATGAACAGGGTGGGGAGCAAAGCTAGATGCATCCAGTTTTAAATTCCATATTTAGCACATCTACATCTTGAAGGTCAGTTTATTGAAATATATTTTATATATAATAAAATCCAGTGGGGCACCAGTGGCTCACACCTATAATCCTAGCTACTCAGGAGGCAGAGATCAGAAGGATCATGGTTCAAAGCCAGCTTGGGCAAATAGTTTGTGAGTCTCTGTCTTGAAAAAAACCCATTACAAAAAAGGACTGGTGGAGTGGCTCAAGGTATAGGTCTTGAGTTCAAACTCCAGTACTGCAAAAAAAAAAAAATCCATCCTTTTAAAGTATACACTTCTTATGTTTTGACTGTTGAATTGTTCTTTCTTTTATGAAATGCTCATGGAAATGGGTGGCAATTGTTTTCCTAATGTTTGTACTAAACAAAAGAAAAATTTGGCAGTTCAATTTTAGGATATCAAAATTTTGGAAGAAATTTTCCTGCTCTAGAAAAATCTAAATATCTTGAGAACCATTGAACTCATGGAGACTCACAAAGAAGGAGTCTGGATTGCTGGAAGGATGATAGAAATGAGGAGGAGACACCTTCAGTGGGAAGTGGACTGAAGTTTGGGATCTTCTAGACTTCATTGGGTTGTGGCTTCCAGCACAGGGCAGTGCTGGCTCCACCCCAGTTCTGCCACTCAATACTGGGGTAGCCTCAAGCAAGTCCCTTGATCTTGCAGGGCCTTGGCTTCAGAGAGACAGATACCTGAGTCCCTTTCCAGCTGAGATATTTCAAGACTGTATTTTACTTTGTTTGATCATGTCTAATATTCTGTGTTTGAGCACCTGGGAAATAAAGCAAATAAGCTCCAGTTTAAATTGGTTTGAACTTCAGGCTTGAACAAGAAAGAATAAACCTAAAATCACCTCAATTTCACAAGTTTGGTTTTTAAAATGCTAAGCAATCTTGTGAATAGCCCTGAGCATTTGGAATTTGAGGAGAGTTGTTTTAAAATGTTAGTGTATAGTATATATTAAAATATATACTATTTATAATATGCAAATATAATTACTTATCTATAATGATAAATGCATGACATATACATTGTACACGAATACACTATGTATGTATGTAAATCATATAAACTAGTTACTTCTACAAACACTGTAATTCTTTTATTGGAAAACTGTTTCCAATTTTTATTGGTAGGTAGGACCTAACTTTCAATGAGGCACACTCATGCAGACATCACAGGGACTGAAAGCCTCTGTAAGATATAACTAGAGAGTATTTCTAGCTTGAAATTTTTTATACAAGAAAGATGCATTTAGAGCTACACTCATGATAGAATGAGCTCCCATGTCTCACTGAGGTGTTGAAATCACATTCTGTGGTTTCCTGATATAGAGTCCACATGAAGGTCCTCAAGTGGTGGTTGGGTTTTGTGAGTTTATTAGGACTTTGCTATGTTTCCCACTGTATAGCTTTCTGCTTATTTTAATAAAGTATCTTAATTTGGGGATAGATCACAGAATTTCAGAATAGAAAGGAAATTTTGGGGTCATTTAGTATATAACCTCATCTTATAAACAAGGAACAAGTCCCAAAGGTGTAGTGACTTTTTCATCTTTACAGTGGCCAACTGAAAATTCAGTTAGCAGTCAATCTGTATTTAATAAGTTGTATGATATTTTATCCAACAGAATTTTTTTTAAGTGTCTTTTATTCATATGTGCATACAATGTTTGGGTCATTAATCCCCCCTCCCCCCTATCCCTCCCTTTCCCCTGCCCACTCCCTCTCCCTACCTACCCCTTCACTTCCAAGCAGGAAATGTTTTGCCCTTATCTCTAATTTTGTTGAAGAGAGAGTATAAACAATAATAAGGAGGACAAAGGGGGCTTGGGATTCCAAGATGGCAACTAGAGAGGGAGGGAGCAGAAAGAGTGCTTCCTAAAGTAAAATCTTGGAGAGATGCTGGAGATACACCTTGCAGGAAAAACCACCGAGAAGAGGCAAAACTTTGACTCTTCCACACCACCAGCCTGCGCATACCATCTCCACTCCACGTTAAATGGAGAAACAAAGAGGGCTCCTGTGCCGCTAGATGCCAGCTCCTATCCTGGTTGAGAGAAGCAGACCACCAGGTGAGCTAAGTGGCATGCAGTACTTCCACAAACAACCCTGGGCCAGATCAACATAGCCCCCCCTGGACAGACTGACCCCCACCCAGGGAAAAAAGAGAAAAAAACAAACTGAATAATAAAACAAGCAGATAAAAAAAAGACACGTAGCAAAGAGGGCAGGGCGCCCTGAGTTCCAGAGAGTGGGGGAAGGGCACTCCCCATGCAAACTGAAAATAATTAAAAAAAAAGACTGCAGTTGCAACAGATAGGTAGGGCTGTATACTGGAGAAAACAAAAGGGGCAGTGTCCAGGAGAACTCTAAATAAACAAAGCCTGTAGGGCTAGGTGAATGTAAAGCTCATTCCTGAGATCTGCAATAAATAAAGCCTGCAACAAAAGCTGGCTGACAGTAGGTGGCAGGTGAGCTGCAGACTCAGATAGACATTCACAAAGCTGTCTCCAGACTCTTTTTTTTTTTGTTTGTTAGTTTTTCTCATCCTTTGATGAGACAATGACAGAACTAGGACCGGATGCTGAAGGACTAACTGAAACTGTATTGCATTTGAACTTGGGATTTTTTGTTTTGTTTTGTTTTTGTTTTTTCCCCTTTGGTGAGACAAGGACAGAACTTCTCAGACAGCAACACCAGGACTGGAGGCTGAAGGACTAACACCAAAATTATTAAGACTGAAACTTTATTGCATTTGAACTTTTATTTTATTATTTTTTTTTATTACCTTCTCTCTGTTTCTCCAATGCCTGTTTAGCTCACTGTAGATTAGTACACTATCTCTCCATGTTTATTTCTTTGGCTCTGTTGTGTGTGTGTGTGTGTGTGTGTGTGTGTTTGTTTGGTTTGTTTTTTTTTCCCTTTTTCTTTACCTTCTTTGCTTTCCATCTCCTCTCACCCTTTCACTCTAGATATCACCACTGTTATTATTACAAGCTAGACAATACTGAATTGCACACAGTACAGGGACAGTAACAATAGGAAGGGCAATGATGGGAAAATGGAAAAAAGAGGGAAACAATTTTTCCCCCAATAATAAATTAGTACAGGAACCAGAGGGAAATGAAGAAAACAGATACCCAGATCCAACTCCAACAAAACGAAGATACACTATGCCAAAGAACCCAATGAAGCCCACAGGAACATCCTGAAACAAGAAATCCTGCAAGTAATCAATGAGAATTTTATAGAGATGATACTGGATATGGTCAACCAAAATGTACAGGAGACACTCAAGAAATTCTAAGACAACAAAAATAGAGAATTTGAGAAAGCACAAGAACAAATAAAAGAAACTATAGAAGCACTGTATAAACACCAAAGTGAAACAAAGAACACGATAAATAAAGAGATAAATGAACTCAGGATGAAAATAGTTCTTTTTCTCAGAAAAAAGAACAAAACAGAAATGCAAAACAAAATGGAAGGCCAATCCAGTAGACTAGAACAAGCAGAAGACAGAATCTCAGAACTCAAAGATGAAATGCTAATTAAAGGAAAACTGAAGAGCTATTAGTTAAACAACTCAAGACCTGTGAAAAGTAAATGCAAGAACTTACTGACTCCATCAAAAGACCAAACCTGAGAATCATGGGCATTGAAGAAGGAGAAGAGTTACAAGCAAAAGGAATGCGTAATATATTCAACAAAATAATAACAGAAAATTTCCCAAATCTAGAGAAAACTATACCCATACAAGTACAGAAAGCCTCTAGAACACCAAAGAGACCTGACCAAAATAGAACTACCCCACAATGTATTATCATTTAAACAACAAGTACAGAGACCAAAGAAAGAATATTGAAGGCTGTAAGAGAGAAAAATCAAATAACATGCAAAGGTAAACCCATCAAAATCACAGCAGACTTCTCAACACAAACATTAAAAGCAAGAAGAGCTTGAGGTGAGGTCTTCAGGGCACTGAATGAAAATAACTTCAACCCCAGGATACTCTACCCAGCAAAACAATCATTCAAATAGATGAAGCAATAAAAGTCTTCCATGATAAACAGAAGCTAAAACAATATGTGACCACAAAGCCACCACTACAAAAGATTCTTCAAGGGATTCTGCACACAGAAAGTGAAACCCAACATAACCATGAAAGGGCAGGCAGTACCAAAGTACAGGAAAAGAAAAAGCAAGAAAGTAGAGAGTAACATTGATTTAGCTACACACAATCAAACCCTCAAACAACTAAGACAACTAAATGATAGGAATCACCACAATCCTATCAATACTAACACAATGTTAAAGGAATTAATCCTCCATCAAAAGGCACCATGTGACAAACTGGATTAAAAAGGAAGATCCAACAATTTGTTGCTTACAGGAGACCCATCTCACTGACAGAAATAAGCATAGGGTTAGGATGAAAAATTGGAAGAAGTTTTACCAAGACAATGGCCCCCCAAAACAGGCAGGAGTAGCAATACTTATCTCTGACAAAGTAGACTTCAAACCCACATTGATCAAATGAGATAAAGAAGGACATTCCATACTAATAAAAGGGGAAATAGACCAAAAGGAAATAACAATTATCAACCTATATGCACCGAATGTCAACGCACCCAATTTCATCAAACATACCCTGAAGGACCTAAAAGCACATATTAACTCCAACACAGTGGTTGTGGGAGACTTTAACACCCCATTATCATCAATAGATAGGTCATGCAAACAAAAAATCAATAAAGAAATCCAAGATCTAAAATATACAATAGATCAAATGGACCTAGTACACGTCTACAGAACATTTCATCCAACTTCTACACAATATACATTCTTCTCAGCAGCCCATGGAACCTTCTCCAAAATAGATCATATCCTAGGGCACAAAGCAAGCCTCAGCAAATATAAGAAAATAGAAATTATACCATGCATTCTATCTGATCACAATGCAATAAAACTAGAACTCAACAATAAAAGTAAAGACAAAGAACAAGCAAACAGCTGGAAACTAAATAACTCATTGCTTAATGAACAATGGGTCATTGAAGAAACAAAAGAGGAAATTAAAAAGTTCCTGGAAGTCAATGAAAATGAAAACACAACCTACCAGAACCTATGGGACACAGCAAAGGCAGTCCTGAGAGGAAAGTTTATATTCATGAGTGCATATACTAAAAAGACTGAAAGATCCCAAATCAATGACCTAATGATACATCTCAAACTCCTAGAAAAACAAGAACAAGCAAATCCCAAAACAAATAGAAGGAAAGAAATAATAAAAATAAGAGCTGAAATCAATGAAATAGAAACCAAAAAAACCATACAAAGAATTAATGAAACAAAAAGTTGGTTCTTTGAAAAAATAAACAAGATTGACAGATCCCTGGCAAACCTGACTAAAATGAGGAGAGAAAAAACCCAAATTAGTAGAATCAGGAATGCAAAAGGGGAGATAACAACAAACACCATGAAAGTCCAGGAAATCATCGGAGACTACTTTGAGAACTTATATTCAAATAAATTTGAAACTCTTAAAGAAATGGACAGATTTCTAGATACATATGATCATCCAAAACTGAACCAAAGGGATATTAATCCCCTGAATAGATCTATAACACAAGATGAAATTGAAGCAGCAATCAAGAGTCTCCCAAAAAAGAAAAGTCCAGGACTTGATGGATTCTCTGCTGAATTCTATCAGACCTTTAAAGAAGAACTGATACCAACCCTCCTTAAACTGTTCCATGAAATAGAAAGGGAAGGAAAACTGCCTAACACATTTTATGAAGCCAGTATTACACTTATCCCAAAACCAGGCAAAGACACCTCCAAAAAGGAGAACTATAGGCCAATCTCCTTAATGAACATTGATGCAAAAATCCTCAACAAAATAATGGCAAACCAAATTCAACAACACATCAAAAAGATCATTCACCACAACCAAGTAGACTTCATCCCAGGGATGCAGGGGTGGTTCAACATACGAAAGTCAATAAACGTAATAAACCACATTAACAGAAGCAAAGACAAAAACCACTTGATCATCTCGATAGATGCAGAAAAAGCCTTTGATAAGATCCAACACCATTTCATGATAAAAGCTCTAAGAAAACTAGGAATTGAAGGAAAGTACCTCAACATTATAAAAGCTATATATGACAAACCTACAGCCAGCATTATACTTAACGGAGAAAAACTAAAACCATTCCCTCTAAAATCAGGAACCAGACAAGGAAGCCCATTATCTCCACTCCTATTCAACATAGTACTGGAATTCCTAGCCAGAGCAATTAGGCAAGAAGAAGGAATAAAGGAATACAAATAGGTAAAGAAACTGTCAAAATATCCCTATTTGCAGATGACATGATCCTATACCTTAAAGACCCAAAAAACTCTACTCAGAAGCTCCTAGACACCATCAATAGCTACAGCAAGGTAGCAGGATATAAAATCAACATAGAAAAATCATTAGCATTTCTATACACCAATAATTAACAAACTGAGAAAGAATATATGAAAACAATTCCATTTACAATAGCTTCAAAAAAATCAAATACCTAGGTGTAAACCTAACAAAGGATGTGAATGACCTCTACAAGGAAAACTATAAGCTTCTGAAGAAAGAGATTGTGGAAGACTACAGAAAGTGGAGAGATCTCCCATGCTCATGGGGTAGAATCAACATAGTAAAAATGTCAATACTCCCTAAAGTAATCTACATGTCTAATGCAATTCCCATCAAAATTCCAATGACATTCATTAAAGAGATTGAAAAATCTACTGTTAAGTTTATATGGAAACACAAGAGCTAAAGGCAATACTCAAATAGCCAAGGCAATACTCAGTAAAAAAGAACAACGCTAGAGGTATCACGATACCCGACTTCAGACTATATTACAAAGCAATAGCAATAAAAACAGCATGGTACTGGCACAAAAACAGACATGAAGACCAGTGGAACAGAATAAAGGACCCAGATATGAAGCCACACAACTATAACCCACTTATCTTTGACAAAGGTGCTAAAAATATACAATGAAGAAAAGACAGCCTCTTCAACAAAAACTGCTGGGAAAACTGGTTAGCAGTCTGCAAAAAACTGAAACTAGATCCATGTATATCACCCTATACCAAGATTAACTCAAAATGGATCAAGGATCTTAATATCAGACCCCAAACTCTAAAGTTGGTACAGGAAAGAGTAGGAAATACTTTGGAACTAATAGGTATAGGCAAGGACGTTCTCGATGTAACCCCAGCAGCTCAGCAACTAAGAGATAGCATAGATAAATGGGCCCTCATAAAACTAAAAAGATTTTGCTCAACAAAAGAAATGGTCTCTAAACTGAAGAGAACACCCACAGAGTGGGAGAAAATATTTGCCAGCTACACATCAGACAAAGGGCTGATAACCAGAATATACAGGGAACTCAAAAAACTAAATTCTCCCAAAATTAATGAACCAATAAAGAAATGGGCAAGTGAACTAAACAGAACTTTCTCAAAAGAAGAAATTCAAATGGCCAAAAAACACATGAAAAAAATGCTCACCATCTCTAGCCATAAAGGAAATGCAAATTAAAACCACACTAAGATTCCACCTCACCCCTGTTAGAATAGCCATCATTAGCAACACCAACAACAACAGGTGTTGGCGAGGATGCGGGGAAAAAGGAACCCTCTTACACTGTTGGTGGGAATGTAAACTAGTACAACCACTCTAGAAAAAAATATGGAGGCTTCTTAAAAACCTAAACATAGATCTACCTTATTATCCAGCAACACCACTCTTGGGGATATACCCAAAAGACTGTGACACAGGTTACTCCAGAGGCACCTGCACACCCATGTTTATTGCAGCACTATTCACAATAGCCAAGTTATGGAAACAGCCAAGATGCCCCACTACTGACGAATGGGTTAAGAAAATGTGTATCTATACACAATGGAATTTTATGCAGCCATGAAGAAGAACGAAATGTTATCATTCGCTGGTAAATGGATGGAATTGGAGAACATCATTCTGAGTGAGGTTAGCATTGCCCAAAAGACCAAAAATCATATGTTCTCCCTCATATGTGGACATTAGATCAAGGGCAAACATAACAAGGGGGTTGGACTTTGATCACATGATAAAGCGAGAGCACACAAGGGAGGTATGAAGATAGGTAAGACACCCAAAAAACGAGATAGCATTTGTTGCCCTCAATGCAGAGAAACTAATGCAGATACTTTAAAGCAACTGAGGCCAATAGGAGAAGGGGACCAGGAACTAGAGAAAAGTTTAGATCAAGAAGAATTAACCTAGAAGGTAACACCCACGCACAGGAAATTAATGTGAGTCAACTCCCTGTATAGCTATCCTTATCTCAACCAGCAAAAACCCTTGTTCCTTCCTATTATTGCTTATATTCTCTCTTCAACAAAATTAGAGATAAGGGCAAAATAGTTTCTGCCAGGTATCAAGGGGGTAGGCGGGAAGAGGGAGGGGGCGGGGTAGGTAAGGGAGGGGGCGGGGGAAGGGGAGTGAAATGACCCAAACATTGTATGTACATATGAATAAAAAAAAAAGAGGAGGACCCAGGGTTTTTGGTAGTTGAGATAAGGATAGTTATGCAGGGAGATTCCTCGCATTGCTTTCCTGTGCATACCAACAGAATTCTTAGAGACAACTGTCTTAGTTTGGATCGGTGACTGTCTTGAGAAGTACTCGGAGTAGAAATAAACCCACCTTGATCATGTTATATTAGTCTTTTGATATATTGTCATTCTATTTTAAAGTTTGGCTTCTTTTTTTTGGTACTGGAGATTGAACTGCTTGCCAGGCAGGTGCTCTATCACTTGAGCCACACCCAGCTCCCTATTGATACCTTTCAATCAAGAGTCAAGATTTTTTTCGTTAAGTGGAAGACAATTCTCTCATTTCTTTGCTCATTGTTTCTCTGCTGTGTGCTCAGTTTTTTTTTCCTGTGAAATTGCTATCATAGATATTTCACATAGATGCCATAGATCATATGTGGGATTCATTTTACCAGAGATACTCCAAATACCTACGTTTATGTGAGCTGTATCTTTCCATCTTGATCTTTTTCCCCTGAGTCTGGGGGAAAATCTTGAGACTGTTCTCTAACTCATAGACTTGGCTAATCTGTCCATTAAATCAGTACCACAGTTGATCCCCCAAACTTCCTTTTCCTGTAGTGGGATGTGCACAGGCCACTCATTCACTCAGACTGCAGCGAGGGTGGGTGTTTCATGGCCTCTTTGTAAGGGACTCCAGGAAGCTGAGGTATCAGGGCCTGCAGAGAGACACTGGCACCAGCTTTATCTGTTCCATACTTTGCTGAGGCTGGTCTCTGGCTTGAGATCTCAAGGGCTGAGCATATCCCCCAAAGAGACAGAATGTAAGAGTTCTGCAGTGGCGCATAGGAATGGCACCTCTTGTTCTTAGCAGGGGGAGAGAGAGAAAGAAAATAGAGGTGGCAGGAGGAGGAGGAGGTAGAGAAGGAAGAGGTGGAGGAGGAGGAGGAGAGGAGGAGAGAGAGGAGGAGGAGGAAGAGGAGACAGGGATGGAGAGACTGAGCCTGTGTTCTGTGTTGGGGTAGGACTGAAAGAGGACACATTCAGGAGGAGTTTGGGGGGAAATCTGAACCTCTAACAAGCATTTATTTAGTTATTTGCTATGTGGTGTATGCATATCGGAAACCTCTTTCTGCTCTGCAATGAATTCTTCAGTAAATTCTTTGTTACTCTAAGTAACAATTGATATGGCTTTATTTCAAAATGCTTATTAATATTTCTGTTCTTTGACCAATGTCCAGCAAGGTAAGATAGCTGTATCATTCATCCATCCCGTTATCCATCACTCAGTGAACATTTTCAGGCACTGCTGTGTGTCAGTCACTGAGGTGGACCCCAGAGATCCAGCAGGGAAGAAAGCAGTTAGGATATAATTCCCACCCTTAAGGAGTTGTGATCTTAAACAACAAGAAGGCGCTGCCTAAGTGGAAATCATGAAGGCAGCCTGTGGAGGGAGGAGTCCTGCCACAGAACTGACTCCCTCTTCCTGGGAACTTGCCTGGATCATTGTTTCTTTCACCTGTTCCTACGTGATGCTATCTCTCTCATGCTTCCAGACTGCCAACCCTTGGCTCTGCAAACCCATTTTGGGTACACTTTCCAGCTATACTTCAGCACTGATGGCCTAACACGGTTCTCAGCTTTACCCTCTGGTTGTAAGAGGCAACCTCTGCCCTCAACTGTCCAAGAAGTCCCTGAAACCTGTCCTAATTCCCACATGGCCATGCTGCAGGGAGAATCTGATAGTACCCACCATCTGCAAGAGGGATCTGTTCCCAGATTTAATCTAAGAGCTCTTCTGCATGAAAACAGCCCTTTTGTATGAGAAAGTCTCAACCCGTGTCTGTGGATGCCAGAAGGCAGGCAAACACACACCCACACACACACCCACGCACACACACTCTCACACACACACACACACACACACACACACACACACACACACGGCTCTATTTCTCTGCCCACTGGCCTATTTCCCCAGAGCACTTCTATGCTGCCACCAAGGACAGCTCCACACAGGGCTTCTGCTCTCTGAATGATTGAAACCATTAATAATTTGTCCAACTCCATCTGCTGCCTTTCATTAATTATCACAATATTAATGATGTCCCTCAGGAAAAGGGAAAAAAATAATTCCCCCCTCCAACACAGGGTCTGTGGAGACAGACCATATTTCAACCATAAATCAGGGGTGGGTGTTTTGCCTTGAATTCCGTTAAATTCTTCCTTTGCAGAATTAGAGTAGACGGAAGTAGGCGTAATCGGATTAAAGTAAGCAGGCGAAGATATTTGTTTGCATTTCAGCATCAATGGGCTACCAACATGGCTGCTGTTTGGCCTGTCTAGGCAAGAAGAAGGGGTCACTGTTACTGGAGGTCTTCCCAATAGAGCCAGAGACTTTCTTAAAATGTGGCACCAAACGCTAGATGGTCCTGTAACACAAGCCACTGATGCTCTGCCTTGATCACTGCACTTGTGTCTAAGAAGGAAGTGTTTCCCATTTGACCTGACCTGTTGACTCAAGGAGGACTGAGTTAATATGTGAAAGTATCTACCTGAATATCTTAAGTACTCAAGAGTTAGTTATTCCAGGAATAAAGGAATGTTATGCGGTATTTTCTGGGCTCTCTGCTTCTATAAGAATTTGCTTCATGATGTGTGTCTTGCAGATACGGTGGGACGTTACAGGGTTTCACTAACGCATCTGAGTAACTCTGACCATTCATGCTGTCTTTGCAAGGAGTGGAGAAGTATGGAGTAGATTCTCAAATGTGCTGCACCAGGTTAAGACTGGCAGGAGGGGCTGGCAGAGTAGGTTAAGTTGTAGAGTGCTTGCCTAGCAAGCATGAGGCCCTGAGTTCTAACCTACTGCCAAAAATAAATAAATAAATAAGTTCATCATATTGTCTGTCATTACCATTACACATACCCCAAACTTTTTCATTAGCACCAACAAAAACTCTGTGTCTGTTAAATAATAACTATCCTTTCCCACCTCCACCAGGGATGGACTGTTTTCAAAGTCCATCGCTGGTACACTATGTACCAAAACTTCATTTTTTTGTGGCTGCATAGTATTTCATTGTATGTATATGTCCCACAAGCTCTTATGCACTCGTTTGTTTGCAGATACTTGATTTGGCTATTGTGAATAGTGTTACTAAGAATATTGGCATGAAGATATCTGTTCATGTCCACCCCTGTGTGTTCTTGCTGGAGTCGCCTCCTTTGCTTTTTGTTTTCTGGGTTTTTTTTTTTTTAAGTTTTTTTCTCTTAAAAAAAAATTTCTTTCTGGAGTCGCCTCATTTGGACAGCTTCCCTCCCTAAATGCAATGAGCTAGGCTGGGAGCCTCTGTCCCCTGGGAGACTTCATTTTCCTCTCTGCCCAAAGAAAATGTCAGGGTAGATAGCTTTAGGCTGACACAAGGACTTTGAGGTAAAGACCCCTCTTTTCTTTGTCATGTTTCCCCATAGGTTTAGCTGTCCTTTTCTCATCACTAGTGAGATCTCAAGGACAGTGAACTGAGGGGCTGTGAACAAGGAAGCTACTCAAACGGCTGTTGACAAAGACTGCTGAGGCCAGTGCAGAACAACCAAAGCAAGGCCTTCCGGAATCTGGAATCTGACTCAGTCTTCCTGTCAGGCTTTCTCAGAGAAGGTTGGGGTCAAGGCTCTACCTCATAATACTGCTTGGACTTTTTCTCTGTTCTTTTCTTCTGCAGGACCTGGTGGAGGCCCTTTAGGCCTCCGCACGGGGTGCTGGGAAACTTAGGGGTCTCATTTTCTTTAGACACACTCTAATATCTGTTGTATTCTGCAAGCTAAGCTGGTTATATCTATCCTCAAGGGAAAAGTCCTACAGAGAGTGAGACTCCGACTCAGAGACAGACCTCTCACCACAACACTTTACACTGACCTGTAGTTGGCTGTTATTGGGCCATGCCCACTGCAGAGCTTGTTATATTTGGGTTTTGAGATGAAGTGGTTCATAAGTGAGGGCAGGTTTCTTTTTTTTTTTTTCCTTTTTCTTTTATTATTCATATGTGCATACAAGGCTTGGTTCATTTCTCCCCTCTGCCCCTACCCCCTCCCTTACCACCCACTCCGCCCCCTCTCTCTCCTCCCACCCCCTCAATACCCAGCAGAAACTATTTTGCCCTTATCTCTAATTTTGTTGTAGAGAGAGTATAAGCAATAATAGGAAGGAACAAGGGTTTTTGCTGGTTGAGATAAGGATAGCTATACAGGGCATTGACTCACATTGATTTCCTATGCGTGGGTGTTACCTTCTAGGTTAATTCTTCTTGAACTAACCTTTTCTCTAGTACCTGTTCCCCTTTTCCTATTGGCCTCAGTTGCTTTAAGGTATCTGTTTTAGTTTCTCTGCATTGAGGGCAACAAATGCTAGCTAATTTTTTAGGTGTCTTACCTATCCTCACCCCTCCCTTGTGTGCTCTCGCTTTTATCATGTGATCAAAGTCCAATCCCCTTGTTGTGTTTACCCTTGATCTAATGTCCACATATGAGGGAGAACATACGATTTTTGGTTTTTTGAGCCAGGCTAACCTCACTCAGAATGATGTTCTCCAATTCCATCCATTTACCAGCGAATGATAACATTTCGTTCTTCTTCATGGCTGCATAGAATTCCATTGTGTATAGATACCACATTTTCTTAATCCATTCGTCAGAGGTGGGGCATCTTGGCTGTTTCCATAACTTGGCTATTGTGAATAGTGCCGCAATAAACATGGGTGTGCAGGTGCCTCTGGAGTAACAGGAGGGCAGGTTTCTTGACAGTCTCATTTCCTTATAGGTGGAGTTGTAGGTAGAGATCAAGGCTCTCACCCTAGAACAGACTGATAGGTGGGATCTGGGATCTGGTTTTGCTGAGGTCAGGGATTTAGTTTGGAGCCAGAATAGGCATATCTAGAACTGTACCTTGCAGAGTAGGCACAATCCCTAAGGGAGAGGTCACTGCAAATGGCACAGGGTTTTGAGAACTGTTCTGGTTATTAGGATCCAACACCCACATTTATTTCTAGACCTACAACAGGCTCCCTGCAAGCTAAACTGGGCTTCTTAGTTGGGTGCTAGGCCTTTGACTCTGATGGTTTTTCTCTTTGTCCTGCTTCTCAGTCTGTTTTCAACAATCATCTTTCTGGTCTGTCACTCTAGGTAACATAGATGTTTCTGCAAAGTAAAGATGCAGGGAACATTTGTGTTCTTAGTGTCACGAAGAGATAATGCATTGAAAAGGCCAATGACATAAAGTCTGGACCGTGATGATCTGGGTTAGGATCTTGGCTTCATTGCTAGTTAGATAGCTGGCCTTGGCAAGTTACTTGCACACTTGAACTTCATTCCCCTCATCTGTAAAATGGAGATGTAAATAACAAGCCTTTAGGATTGATTATTGGGAAAATAAAATATTAATGTGCATTAAGTACTTAACACAGCACCTGTTTAAGTCTGCTTTTACTCAGTGATGGTTTATTACCTCTTTCCCTCAATAGCTTTTCAAGGACAAGGATGATGTCTATTTTGGTCACCATTGGCTTCCCAGAGAGAAGCCTGGAACATAACAGAAGTGCACTAAATGTCTTCGTTTGAGAGAATACTTCTAAATGGTCAAGGCTCTTTAAAGCCAGTGTGATAAAATATGTAGTTTAAGAAATCCAAGGTTTTGGAGTTAAGCATGTGATCAAGGACAGGTTGTGTTCCTCCGAGTCCCCCAGCACAAGCCTGGCGCCAGTGCTCTGCTGTATTAGGAGAAACAGAGAACTAGAAAAGCATAGGAAATGGGATTATGGGAATGCTTGTTGTGAGGGCTGTGTGTGGCCCACAACATGGGTTATGTTTCTAGGCAGAGTCTAACAATCAATTCAGAAAGGCAAGGTTAAAAGAGAAATGGAAATGATAGTGGAGACTCTAAATAAAAGAGATGGGCATAAAGAAAAAGCGTCCTCAGGAATGGAGGCGTCACCATTGCATTTTTGTGTTGGACTGGTGAGGACGGCTTTCCCAGGGAGCACACTGTCTACGTGGAGACTGGATTTCTCCACCCCCAGGATATGAGAATCTTCGTGTCACAAACTTCTCAGCAATGTCTTCCAAGGCAATGTTTTGACTGCACCTGACTCTAGACAGTAGACAGATTAACTGATATCCTGGAAGGTAATTCTCTCTGACTCCCCTCAGCCAGCTTCACTTTCCTCACCTGCACTCTCCCTCTGGTTAGCACTGACTCTCTCTTCTAGCTCATGAGGATCTCAGTGTGGGTCTAGACGCTGCACAGCAACATATAATGGTTGCTAAGGGATATTATACTGGGAACTGGTTCCTCAGGCTTTACGCTGAGTAGTAGTGAGTTGGTTCACGACTCACCCTCTTTGCCAAATTCTGAGTTTCAGCCTGAATTTGACCATTATTGGGCATTTTGGGAAAATTAGATACAAGAGAGACTTAGGTTTGGAGTAAACTAGCTTGGGCAGAGCAAAATCAACTCCAGTTTGCGGGATACCCCAGGTAGTAGCTGCTAAAGAAAGAACCAAGTATCCGATGGCAGTTTGGGCAGAGGCTGGGCTGAATTAGAAGAATTACTGAGATATAATTCATATTCCATGTACCTTACTCTGCACTACCATGGAAAAATACCTGAGACTGAGTAATTTATAAATTATAGAAATTTATTTCTCACAGGTCTAGAGGCAGGATAGTCTAAGACAATGGCAAGTTCAGTGTGTGGTGAAGGCCCTGATCTCTACTTTCAAGGTGGCATCTTGTTGTTGTGTCTTCTGGAAGGGACCATAGCTGTGTCCTCACGTGGCAGAACAGTGGAAGTGGACATGGGCCCAGTTACCACCTTCCAGCCTTTTTATAAGGTCACTAATCCCATTCGTGAAGGCAGGGTCCTCGTGACTCAATCACCTCTTGAAGTTCCCACCTCTTAATATTGTTACCTTGGCAATTAAATTTTGACACATGATTTTTGGGGGACATAGTCAGACCATACCTCTATGAAATTCATACATCTAAAGTATAAAATTCAAGGATTTTTGGTGTGTTCACAGAGCTATGTAACCATCACCACCATCAATCTGTCACTCCATCCCAAAGAAAACCTGTACCTATTGCAGTCGTTCCCCATTCTTTGTTCCCCAGGCTTAGGCAACCATTAACTTACTTTCTGCCTCTACAGATTTGCCTATTCTGAATATTTCACATAGAAATGGAATCACATAATTAATGTGTTTTCATTTGTGTCTGGAGTCTTTCACTTAGTGTAATGTTTTAAAGGTTCATCCATGTTGCGGCAAGTATTTAATACTTCATTCCTTTTTCTTGCTCAGTGGACACAATGAGTGTAATTCATCCATTCTTCAGCTGGCAAACATGTTGGCTGTTATGGAAGGGGCTACCATGAACACTCACAGGCAACCTTTTCATTGTTCTTGGAGGCATGACGTGCTGTGTCATAAGCACATTTAACCTTGTTGAGGAGCTCCCTTTTTCTAAAGTGGTTGCACCATTTTATAATCTCACTGGCAATGATTGAGGTTTCTGATTTCTCCATATCCTTGCCCAAACTTGTTACTGTCTGTTTTATTTTTGAAAACCACATCTATCCCAGTGAGTGGGAAGTGGTGCCTGGTTGTGCTATTTATGCATATTTCCTTGGTGACTAATGATGGTAAGCGACATTATATATGCTTATTGGCCATTTAAACTTTGAGGTCGATTTTTATTGTTGAGTGGCAAGAGTTCTTTATGTTTTCTGGATACCAGTCCCTTAACACATATAATTTCCAATATTTTCTTCTGTTATCTACATTATCTTTTCATTTCTTTAATAGTATTTCTGCAGTCTCAAAATTTCTAATTTTGATGCAGTCAAATTTATCTATTTTTTTCCTTTATAGCTTGTGCTTTGGGTGTCATGTTCAAAAAAAACTATTGCCTAGTCACAAAAATGGCTCCTGTTTTCTTCTAGGAGTTTTACAATTTTAGCTCTTACATTTGGTCTATAATTAGTTTACTATTGCTGCCAAAACTAATCACCACAAACCAGTTCCTTTTATTACTGCTCTGAACATTGTGAGTTTGAAGTGGATTTCACTGTGCTGCAAACAAGGTGTTGGCAGGCCTGTTTCTCTTCTGGAGGCGCTGGGGGAAGACGTTTCTTTGCTCTTTTCTGCTACTAAAGGCCCCGATATTGTGGCCCACGATCTCTTTTCTCCATCTTTAAAGACAACTACCTCAGACTGAGTTGGACTCATGCTGTCATCTCTCTGGTTCCCTTTTTCAGTTTTCTCTTCCACTTTTAACAATCCCTGTGATTACACTGAGTCCTCCTGGAAACTAAAGATACTTTCTCTATGTGAAGGTCAGTTGTTATTGCTATTTTGTTCATTGTCATCTAGTTGTTATATAAATCATTTGCTTTTTAAAAATTTCTCTCTTATTGTCTTCCTTTGTGGTTAAGTGGTATGTTTTAATTCTTCAGTCTTCATTTTTTGTGTATCTACTATAGGTTTTTGCTTTGTGGTTATAATGAGACTTACAAAAAACATCATATAGTCATAACAGGTTGTTTTAAGCTGATATCAACCTAACTTTGATCACACACATGCAAAAAAACCCTGTATATTTTTACCCTACTCTCCCATTTTAAACTTTTGATGTCACAACATATATATTCCTTAACAAATTATTTTTTTGTGGGGCTGGAATTTGAACTCAAGGCTTTGCATCTGCAAAGCAGGTGCTCTGCCTCTTGAGCCACACCTCCAGTCCATTTTGATCTGATTATTTTGGAGATGGGGGGGTCTCTTGAATTATTTGCCTGGGCTCTCCTTCAACTGTGATCCTCCCAATCTCAGCCTCCCAAGTAGCTAGGATTATAGGCATGAGCCATTGGCACCCAGCTTGAAGCTATCATTTAAAAAAGTTTTTCTCTTTTAATCTTCATACAAAGATATAAATGATTTATGTATCACCATTACAGAATTAGAACATTTTGCATTTGATTGTGTACTTAATTTTTCTAGTTAGTTTTATACTTGAGATGTTTTTGTGCTACTCATTAGTGTCCCTTTCTTTCAGCTTGAAAAACTTCTACAGCATTTCTTGTGAGACAAGTCTGGTGGTGAATAATTCCCTTAGCTTTTGTTTGTCTGAGAAAGTTTTTATCTATCCTTTAGTTCTTAAGGCTGGCTCTGCTGGGCACAGTGCTCTTGGCAGGCAGTATTTTTCTTTCCATACTTTGAATATGTCATCCCCCTTTCCTGGCCTGTAGGATTCTACTGAGAAGTCTGCTACTAGGCACATTGGAACTCTCTTGTATGTGAGCGGTTTCTTTTCTCTTGCTGTTTTCAGTATCCTCCATTTGTCTTTTATTTTTGAAAATTTCATTATAATATATCTTGGGGTAGGTCTTATTTGTATTGAATCTGGTTGGAAACATTTGATCATCCCGTACTTAGATATTTACATCTTCCTTGAGATTTTAAAAGTGTTCTGCTATTATTTCTTTAAATATGCTTTTTACCCCTTTATCATTTTCATCTCCCTCCTCAGTTTTATTAACTTGAACATTTGCTCTTCTTATGCTGTTCATAAACACTGAAAGCTGTTTTCATTCCTTTTTTCTTCCTCTACCCCTCTGGTCATGCACTGTTTTCCTAATTTCTTTCTCTCTCTCTTTCTTTCTTTGGTGGGACTGGGGTTTGAACTCAACTTCATGGTTGCAAAGCTTCCCGCTTGCAAAGCAGGTGCTCTACCACTTGGGCCACACCTCCAGTCTATTTTACTCTGAATATTTTTGGAGATGGGGGTCTTTTGAACTACTTGCCTGGGATAGCCTTGAACCCCAATCCTCCCAAGTAGTTGTTTTCATAAATTATTTGAACCGTTTTGCTGTACATTCTTTTTTCTTTATTTATTCACGTCTGTCCCCCATCCCCAACCTCTCCCTGCTGTACATTCTTGAAATTTGCTAAGTAAGCTTCCTTAAGCACAGTTGTTTTGAATTCTTTGTGGGGAAGTTCATATATCTCCATTTCTTCTGGGTTGGTCACTGGTACTTTGTCTTGTTGGTTTGGTGACTCATGTTTCCCTGACTGGCTTTGTTTCTTGCAGGCATGTATTGATGTCTGTGCATGTGATAAAGTCAGTACTTATTCCAGTCTTCACAGACTGGCTTTGTCTGAGAACACCCTTCAACACTAAGCCAGTCCAGAGCATCTAAGCAGGCCATTGGCATGAATCCTGACTTAAGACTGGCAGTCAAGCCCACCAGTGGCCCTGTACTAGGCTGGTATCCCATGACTGCTGAGATGATGGAGCACTGAAACATGTGTGAAGGCCATGGCTACACTGAGACCTGCCTGAACCCAGGGTCGTCTTGAGTCAGGTTGCTGTGGTTGGTAATGCCAAATGCAGATTGAGTATACAGTTCAGATCCCTGCCTGGCACTGGGGCAGGTCCTAGAGGTGATTGTAAGGGTCAGCCTGGTGCTGTTCCTCCCACCTCCCACCATGGAAGGCCCACTAGGGGGTCCTGTGCTTACTTCCCTCTTTTTTTCCCAAATGAACCTTATCTCTCTGTGTGCTGTGCTCTGGGGTTGGGGAAGACTGATGTGAGTAATGTAAAGCTTTCTTTTCTATCCTCTTTACTACATCCTTTCTTATTATTATGCTATAATCAGGTGCTATGATCTTTCACCTGGTTTCCTTAGCTCTTGTGAAAGTATTTTCATGAGTGAATAGTTGTTCAAATTGATATTTCTACCAAGAGATGGTTGCTGGCAGTCCTATTCTGCCATCGTGTTTCCTCCACTATTACTTAGCACAATGACCTAGGCACTTCATGTGCATTGTCTTTTACAATCCTCTGACATTATATGGCATAGATCCTTGTCATTTTATTTAGAAATGAGGGAATTAAGGCCAAAGGAATTAATTAGTCAGTATACTTAAAGTGTCTTTTGATTATAGAGCCTGTGCCTATAACCACTACTTTCTTTCCACCCTGACATTTTTTTTCGTGAGCTTTTTTAAATTAAAAATTTGCCCCACCACTGCAGCCATGGCTTCGTGCTACACCATGGCAGTGGGTCTCTGCAAGGGCCACAAGGTGACCAAGAATGTGAGCAAGCAATGGTGTAGCCACCACTGCGGGCTTCTCACCAAGTGTACCAAGTTCACACAGGACAGGATCTGGGAGGTGTGCAGCTTTGCCTGTAGGAGCAGTGCACCAAGGAGCTACTCAAGCTTTCCAAGGACAAATGGGCCCTTAAGTTCATCAAGTAAAGTGTTGGGACTCACTCCAACACCAAGAGAAAGGGGCAGGAGCTGAGCAACAAGCTGATCCGCCATGAAGAAAGTAGCCTCCAAAAAAGACTAGACCCCTCCCTCCATGTACAATAAACCTTAACATTTAGAGAAAGAAAAGAAAAAGGCAGGCTCTAAGTTTTACTTACAAAAATCAGCTGTTAGGTTTATCGGTAAGTCCCCCATCCTAAGTTCTAGATTTTCTTTCAATGAGAAGAACTGTTTTTAAGTGTTGGTTCCTCTGCCTAGACTAATCCTCTGTTCTGTGGTTCCCATAGATACTGCTTGCTGCTTAGACTGGTCATTAAAAATGCACCCAAGTTTTGCTGCCAGCATGGATTTGAGATTTTAGCTTTTCCAATAAGATGCTTATTTCCTTGCCATGAAACTAAATCGCCTTTCTTATTTTTTTTTAAAGGAAGGGATTTAGTGCTTCTAGAGATTTGAAGTTATATCTGAGGTGTGAGGAAGGTAGAAAGAGAGAAAAGAAGACAAAAAAATATAACTACAAAATGGCCTTGGTACTGGGCTTGGGTAGAGAAGGTGATGTGTTTGAAGATTTTATCAGGATAAAATTAAGTAAGTTGTTTGGTGATGACTCAGGGCACTTTTGATTGAACAGCGCTGCCTGTGGAGTGATGTGGCCTTAGTATCCCAGCATGGTGTTGCTCCAGGAAATCAATAACATCTATTTTGCAATCTCGATGATGGACTATCACAGCATCAAAGATGAAATATCTACGCACATGCAAAGTGGGCAGAATAGTCACTGAAACTTTCTCCAGCAGTCAGTAGCACAGCTGATGAATTTTATGCTCTTTACTTTGAAAGGTGAACCCAGTTGCAGGAGTCCCTGGGGCCTGATGAAGCCGAGGGCTCTTTTGACTCTGACCACTGCTGATGTCATTCAGGTTTCTGCTTGTCTTGATTAGACTAAGAATAGCCAAACACTGCTCATTGTGATAGATATTGATTTTGGTCAGGAAGTTCTGTCATCGGCAGTAATTACAATTGCTGTTTTAATTTATTAGATCAGGAAATCTAATAAATTTTCCATGAGTCCTCTCTCTCCACTTTTTGCTGTTGTGTAGAATAATCTTACCAAATTATCTCTGAGAAAATGGGCCATTAAACAGGACTGAGCTATGAAATGCAAGCTGTTGCACTTCTCTTCACTGGTACTGTGGATGGAGACTACCTCCTTAGCTGTGTGGTCTTGGGCAAGCATCTTAACCAAGCTGCTCAAGTAAGCATTGGACTTCCCTTTTCAAGTCTGTAAAATGAGAAGAATAATTGTATCATAGGCCTTAGGGCTTTTGTAAGCCTAAACCAAGTTTATTCACTAAATACTTAGAAAGTGAAAACATGTACTAGGCCTTTAACAACTTTCAGCTATCATTGTTACATTAATAAAAATTGAGAAGGCATCTAAGATATATATGTAGAGAATAGAAATGGGTTATTTTTAAGGTTTGCAAAGAGATGATACAGAAGTGAACAGCAGGTTTGAAGACTAACCAAAGATAAGCAAGCTGAATCCCATACATGGTGGAGATAGAAATGCACAACTTGTCTCATTACGGAACATTGCATGTGTCTTGTAGAACACTAAGATTATAGAGAAAGGAAAAACAACCCAGTGGTTACTCTTTTAGCAATCTGGTTTTTTTTCTTCCAGACTTTTTTCTCTGCATTTATAATTGCATGAATTTTTAGCATATTTTGTATTATGTGATATGTACTATTATTTAAATTTTTTGTCTTATTTATTATGTTTCATTGTGTGACACAGCAATAGAACATAATATGTCATGTAGGTTATTTATAAATCATAATAATACACTCAGCACCCATGTGTGTGTCTAATTTTTATGCCGCTCCTTCATTTTGGGAGGTAAACATTATCCCAAATTTTGTGTTTTTCACTCCCAGTCTTTTTCGAATAAAAAAGAGCTTCATTAATTAATTATGGCCAAATAATGTATCATTTGCTTTTGAGTTTTAAAAAAAAAAAGCATCACATGTGCTGGGATGTAGCACAGGGGCAGCACTGCAAGGCCATGAGTTTGAACCCTGGCAATATAAAAAAAAAAGACACACACAAAATAAACCCATCGTATTTTCTGCAGTCTTTTCAGGATTTCTTTACTAAAAAACTGGTATCATATTTCTTTTTTGGCAGTACAGGGGAACTCAGGGCTTCACGCTTACTTGGTAGGCACCCTATCCCTTCAGCCAAGTCACCAGGCATTTTTACCTTGGTTATTTTTGAGATAGTATCTTGTGTTATGCTGAGTCTGGCCTGGACTCAGCATATTTATTGTTCCCTGTGTAGCTGGGATGACAGCAGCACACCACTATGCCCAGCCACTGGTTCAGATGGGGACACTCATGAACTTTTTGCCTGGCTGGCCTTGAACTGAGATCCTCCCAATCTCTGCTTCCCGAGAAGTTAGGATTCCAGGCCTAAGCCACCACGTCCAGCCTGACATTGTATTTCTAAGTTTTACCCTTATTATTTCATTTGGCAGCAATATATCATTTTAAATTTTGTATAGTATTCTTTCTGTGTTTATAAAATCCTTCATAAGAACCCATTCTTCTGTTGATGGGCATGTAGGTTGTTTCTATTTGTTGTTCTCACAGCATTGCAACTCACTTCCTTAGACATTTTACTCAGAGCAATATGGGTAACACCTGGGAAATGATTAAAATACACAGTCTTAGGCAGCAGATCAGACCCACCTCACAGTGGCTTCCCCAAATGTGGTTTAAAAAATGTTTTAGGATATATTCATTGTATGGGGGGAGACATTGTGACAATTTCAAATAGGCTTATATTGTACATTGGTTAGATCACCTCCACCATCCCTCCCCCTCCCAAATCTGTTTTTTTGTCAACTCTCTGGGTATTCTGTTACTTGCAGATTGAGAACTACTGCTCTGGAGAGTTTGTTTTGGAGTGAGTTAGTAGGCCAAAGGCTTATGAATGTTCACACTATAAAACTATGACTTTCAATGCTGCAGCCACGTGTGGTTACTGGACATGCAGCCATATGTGAGGAGCAATTTAATTTAAATTAATTTTACTTTAAACACAAACTCAGTGCACTAACTGGAAAAACTTTAAGTACTTTTGAAATGATTTTAGTATGTGGAATCACTTTTCAACTGCTGATTTTATTATTTTATTTTTTGTCAGTACTGGGGTTTGAACTCAGGGCTCCATGCTCTCTAGGTAGTTACTCTACTGCTTGAGCCATGTTTTCAGTCATGAACTGCTTGCTAATTTTATAAAAATCTAGAGATCTTGTATTTCTAGTGGCCAGTTAGTTTCTGAATTGAAATTTTCTACATATATAAGATATGTCTATGTGTTTTGTTTTTTTTTTGTGGCACTGGGGTTTCAACTCAGGATCTCACACTTGCAAGGCAGGCACTCTTACTGCTTGAACCACAAAGCCATCCTTTTTTTTGCAGTGGGTTGTTTTAGAGACAGGATCTCTCAAACTATTTGCCTGGGGCTGACTTCGAACCCCCATCCTCCTGATCTCTGCCTCCTGAGTAGCTAGGATTACAGGCATGAGCCACCAGTGCCTGGAATGTCTGTGTTTTTGAAGACATTGTGAAAAAAGAATATATCCTATTAACAATTATTTTTATATTGATTCTATGCTGAAATGACAGCATTTTTTAGTATAGTAGGGAAAAAAACAACATATTACTAAAATTAGTTTAATCTGCTCTTACTTTTTAAACATGGCTACAAGGAAATTTAAATACTGACTGATAGATTGGGAATGTAGCTCCAGAGTGGAGTGCTTGTCTAGCATGTGCAAGGCCCTGGGTTTGATCCCTAACACTGCAAAAACCCCTGACTTTCAAGATAATGCCTAATGCTTTCCAAAATGGCTGCCTCAACTAACACTCACATGCTGATGAACTTTATATTCCCTTCCTAGCATGAGAATTGTTGCACTTCTTAATTTTGCTAATTCAGTAGATGCAAAAGGCTAGCTTTTTTTGGGGGGGGGGCCTCATATCAAATCCAGGACCTTATGCATGCAGGGCAAGTGCTCTACATCCCTAGCTCTTGGGTTTTTGAAACAGGGTCTCACTATGTAGCCCAAGCTAGCTTCAAACTCATGATCCTCCTGCCTCTACCTCCTGAGTGCTGGGATTACAGGCATATGTCACCACACCTGGCTCTATCTCATGTTTTAATCTGCACTTCTCTAGTTGGGTATTAGCTTGAGGACATATTTCATATGTTCAGTTGCCATTTGTGAAATTTCCATTCATGCTATTTGTCCATTTTTCTATTGGATTGTTGTTTGTTCTTTTTGTATTGATTTAAAGAAATTTTAAAATATATTCTATATACTAATCTTTGGCTGATAATGTGAATTGAAAATATATTCTAGTTTGTAGCCTTTCTTTTCACTTTTTAAAATGTGTCTTGATTAGAAGTTCTTAAAGCAGCGAACTTAATTAATCTTTGCTTGTTCTGCTTTACATACCTTGTTGTGGAAGATTTTTTTATTCCCCAGGGTCAGAAAGATATTTTCTGAGAACTTTGAAATTTAGGCTTTCAAATATGAGCCCTTAATCTATGTGGAATTGATAGTATGTGAATCACTCATACCTTACTCCAGAGGTGTGAGTCTATTTCACTTTTTTACCCATTGTTAACCAATTGTTTAATTTACTTTTACTGAACATTTCATTCTTTCTTCATGATCTGCAAGGCTACTATACTCAATAGTCCACAAATCTGTTTATGGCCTCTGTTTTGTTTCATCAGTCAATTTGTTTAACTGATCAATTTATCACTTCTGTGCCAACATCACACCCTTCACTGTTTTAATAACTAAAAATTTATAGCAACTCTTGGTCATATTTTCTCAACTTCATTGTCTTCAGGCATGTATTGGTTACTCTTGATCTTTTGTTCTTCATGTAAATTTTAAATTATCATTATCATTATTATTTTTACAGTACTGTGGTTTGAACTCAGGACATGTTCTTGCTAGGCAGTCACTCTACCACTTCAGTCATTCCACCAGCCCTAGCATTGTTTTTTTTTTTAAGTAATCTGAGAAAAATGCCTCTTGGAGTTTTGATCAGTTACATTGAATCTATAAACAAATTTGGAGTATATTTATATCTTTATGGTATTAAGATTTCTTGTTCATGGACATGGTATAGCTCACCAATTACTTTTGCTTTTTTTCAATGTCTTCCAATGAAATGAAAACATTTTCCCTATATACATCCTAAATAACATTTTTCAGATTTATTTCTTGTTATCTTTTCTTTTTTTTGGCTACCTTATACTTGGAATCTTTTAAAATTACATTTTCTAATTATTGGTTGCTAAAGTATACAAATACGATCATTTTTATATGTTGATCATTTACTCAGATTCCTTGCTAAATTTTCTTTTTTATGTCTAATAATTTTTCTGTGGCATCTGAGATTTTTATGTAGAGGATTATATTGCCTTAATTATAATTTTTAATTTTCTTTGGGATAGTTTGCCTTTCCTTTGTTTTTATTATCATGGAATGCTGGTAAGAACCTCCTGCACAATAATAAAAATGAGCATTCATATCTGTTTGCTATTTTTAAAAAATGATACTTGCAATGGATTTGGGGGAGATAACCCTTAGCAGGTTAAAAACATTCTCTTTTTTTCTTAGTTTGTTAGGAGTTTTTTTTTAAAAAGACTTGTCCAATGCATTTCCTGAACCTGCTGATGTGATTTTAGTGTCTAATTTAATCTGTTAATATGATTAATTGTGGCAATCTCAGCATCAATGCCTTTTTGTTTTCCTGGAATATGTCTGATGTGCTTTGCAGCATTAGCCCTCTTTAAAATTTAGAGTCCATTCACTAACATTTTGTTTAACACTTTTGGACCTGTCTGTAAGTGTGATTGGCTTATTATTTTCCCTTATTTTTTCTTTGATGGTGCTGGGGTTTGAACTCAGGTCTTTGTGCTTCCTAGGCAGGCACTCTACCACTTGAGGCACGTCCTCAGACCTTTACACCTTAGCTATTTTTCAAACAGGATCTTGTGTTTATACCCAGGCTGGTCTGGACTGTGACCTTCCTAATTTATTTTTCCCACATGGCTGGGATGACAAACATGTGGTCACAATGCCCAGCTCTTATTGGTTGAAATGGGGTCACATGAACTTTTTGCCTGGACTGGCCTTGAACCACGATCCTTCTGATCTCTGCCACCTGAGAAGTTAGGATTACAGGCGTGAGCCACTGAGCCAGGTCTTTATTGTACCATTCTTATATGGTTTTGTATAATAGTTGTACATTATAATTATGCCAGCCAATTTAAATTATGGAGTGTTATTTCCTTTTCTATTATTTGGAAGAGTGTGTATAATATTGGGATAGCCTATTTCTTGGAAGTTTAATAGGATTTTCCTATCAACAATTTGGGTTTAGTGATTTCTCCATGTGAAAAATTTAAATTCTTATTTAATTGTTTTAATATTTATGGAAACATTCAGGGTATGTATTTCTGGTTGATTCAGTATAAGTTTTTTTTCTTTCTTTATGGAGTTTGAACTCAGGGCTTCATGCTCGCTAGGCAGACATTCTACCACTCGAGCAACTCCACCAGCCCTAAGTTTTCTATGAGTTGTGTATTCATCAAAATTTTCAAATATACTATTAAAAGTTACTCATACTGTTACCTTTTCCATTGGATTATCTGATGTTTTTAAGTGCCTTCAGCTCTTAATGATTCCCCACTGTAGAATGAACAAAATCTCCAAGACAATTGTGGCACAGTCATTTAAGAAATGTCACATCATTCACGTTTTTCATAATACAGAGACAATATTACGTGGAAAAACACAGACATCAATAGTTGGGAGTTGAAAAGTAGTTGAATGCCATATGATAAAAACTGTAATATTTTTCTTTCTAACTGGTGTATAAAATAACAATACAGGGAATCAAGCATTTTAATGAATTTTCTCCTACTTAGGTTCATAATGCTGTTCTGATCAATTTTTGTGGAATGCTCAGCTCATACATTTTGAACCTTTTTCTTTGCTAACGTAAACACTAAACATTATTGCTACATCAGTAACTAAAGGCTCTCTCTCTCTCTCTCTCTTTCTCTCTCTCTCTCTCTTTCTCTCTCACACACACACATGCACACACACACGCACACACAAGACCCCTGGGTCAGAAATTACTCACAGCAAAATACAGTAGCTAGAATAGCTTCATAGTACTGGTTCCTAAGCCCCAGTCCCCATGGGTGAAATGGTGATGGTGGAGTTTGCATTACGTATGTGCGGATCCTCTCTGAGCTCTCTCTTCTCCATGATAGCTCTAAGACTTTCCAGCTGACTGGGTCTCCTAGTCTCACTCTCCTGGCTAGAAATCTGAGTCTTATTTTCCCCCTTCAGCTCTGTATTTCCCTTTACTGCATCTCTGTCCAAGGTCAAGAACAGTGGGTGGGGGTGAGGGGAGAGAGTCAGGTACTCTGCCCATACTCTTGGGATCACAATTACTCTGGTTTGAAAGAAGACTATTTCTCCCTCAGAATTTTAAGTGTCTGCCTGGCCACTGTTGTCATCATCATTGCTGTTGCGGTGCCTGATGGGTGAGATGAGAGGAAAAAAAAAAGGAAAATAACAGGTGAGTGTGTCTCCACTGTCTCACCTTAAGAGTTCCCCTTTTTTACCCTTCAGACAAGACAGAGAACAACATAAACACAAAGAAACCAGGGAAACACTGCCAGGTCAATTCCTAGCATTTTGGCCTCCTTCTCCAATCTTCCTGTTGACTGTCACTTGCTTTTCAGTTTCCTCACATCCGTGCATTCTGCCTGTTGCTTTAGCTATGCTCGGGGGGAGACAGTCAAATGTGCATCCTCCATTTTGCTTAGAATCAGGACCCACTCGTATTCTTGAATGATGGTTTGGATTTTTGGCACAGCTTTAAGTTGGTAGTTACTTCTTTCTCTCTTCTAAATTCCATTATTGCTGTTGAGAAATTTGCTCTCAATCAACTTGTCATTACTTTGGAGATAGATAATCTATCAGTTTACTCGGAATACTAAAAAAACCCCAAAAAACCAAAACACCTCTTCTCTGGTTCTGTGTGGATTTCTTTTTCCTTTGTCCTTTTTGGATATTTTGTATTTCTTAGATTTATGTTTATCAAAGATCTGGAAATTTTCCAGTCATCATCTGTTCAAATGCTATTTCTTCTTCATTTTCTTTTTCTCAGACTTATACTAAACATATGTATTAATCATGCTGTTCATATTTGCTGATTCTTTGGGACCTTGGAGCCTTGCTTATCTTGGAGAGACTGTCCCTTCCAGGGCTAGCCAATTTGTAGAGGCAGTAAACAACTCACCTGTGAGAAACCTCACAGGTACAGACTGACCAATCCAGAGCCAAGTAGACCCCATCATTTCCTGAGTTTAGGCTCTTAAACTCAGGGCCAATATGTCATTGCCCAAACTACCCCAGGACAAGGTACTAGACACCTAGAGAGAGTGAATACACCCTAGAGCACTCTAAAATTATTCAAACTAGCCAATCCTAAGACTTCTTAGCCTACTATGCTCATTCCTTCCTAAAGAAATCACAGTAAATGTGCTTGCCCATGTTTCTCCTTTGCTCTGCCTTCTAACCAATCCTGGTGCTTCCCTGGGTGGCACTGCATGGTGTGCTTTGCCTCTTATTTCTAGGGACCCATGGGTATAAAGAACAAATCTTCCTTCCTGACAATCCTTGGTGTATCTTCGTGACTTAACATATCTGATTAAAATAAGTTACTGGCATATTTTAAAACAGCTAGACCCTCTCAGTCTATCCTGTGGATCCCTTATCCTTTTTCATATTTTCCATATACTTATCTCTCTGTGACGCAGTCTGGATATTTTTAACCACTTCTATTTTCCAGTTTGATAATTCCCATTTTGCTTTTATAAGTTCCATTTGATTCTTTTTCAATATGACTTATTTTTATAGTGTCTTGGATTTTGTTCCTTCTTGGAATTCCATTATTTGTTCTAAATATTTTCTATAAAGCTATTCTATATTCTGAACCTGACAACTCCAATATTTGCAATTTTCAAAGGGCTAAGTCTGTTGTTTGTTCCTGCTGGCCCTTACACATGATTGCTTAATTTCTCAAATGCTTGATTAACTTTAATTATGAACAATAATGCTTAACATTTCTGCTGGCCTAAACTGAAGATGCTGGGAGCCAAGGAGGTTGACACAGGACTACTTTAATGATCCAGTACAGGGAAAAATTAACTTAAAGAGAGGTCTTACCTTTGGCATCAGCTACTGGGGCGGTGAGCGAGGGGGGTGGTGAGTGGTGGGGGGAAGGTAGGGAGTGTAAAGGTGTTCTCTAGGTCCTTGGAATATTTGTCTGAGAGGAATGTCTTTGTTTCCCTGGGGGCTTTGGTCACTAGGTAGTTTAACAATATAATGACTGTTGCAATGATGCAAGCAATTCGTGATGAGGGCTTTGGATCACATGGTATTGGTTTTAATCTCAAATGGAGATTAAAGGAATCAGCATGACCTCTGCTAAGGACTGCGGACTAAAGTCATCCACATAGGCAACATTTTACAGGACTGAATCCCAATAAAAATTTGCCCAGTAAACCAGCAGTGATTTATGGGTGGATACATAGACATAGCAATGTCCATCTTGGCTTCATGAGAGCAACAATGATGATGTCAGTTGTAAGGAAAGGAACACTGCTCCCTCTTCACTCCACCTGAGAACCCTTACCTCTGCCTCCCTCCCCAAAGGTGGTGGGGAGTAGAGGATGGGCTAATGTGACAATGGAACCGAGTCTCAGATAGATACTGGTGGTGGGGCAATGTGTCTTGAATGGTGCCACCTTTGGTTCTTCCATTTCTCTCTCCTCGCTCTTGTTTTTTCATTTACTTTATGCTGCAAATTTGGTTAAATGATCATGTGTCTCCTTCATGCTGAGTCTAAGGAGCTGGGTGGACCCAAGGGTTCATCCATCTCTCTAACTCCTTCCATAAGCATACCTGAACTTGTTAGTCGCTAGGATTGGATTTAGTAGAGGTAGTAAGTCCTAAAAGAGACTCCAGCAGCATCTACTTGTTCTAACTCAGTGTTTTTAACAGAGCTCTTTTCAGAATGTCAAGCATTAGACAGCCTTTAACAAAATGATTTTTATTTCTCATTCTGCTATTGTACCTTGTGTCCACCTAGAACCTTGCTGCAGAGGGTAGGTGTAATTATAGGGCAGGACTTGTCATTCCTGAGTTTATGGTCATATGGCCATGAATAGAGTTGAAAACAACTCACTCTTCCCTTTAATAATCATGGTGAAGTAAGAAGTCATCATACAGCTATGTTTTCCAGCATGAATGGCTGAGGAGGGGCAGGGAGGGAAGGAGGAAAGAGATAGTGAGTTGCCAGAAGTAAAGCCCTGTGATCAGAATGTGGTGATTACTCAGTGCCTGGTGCACTTTCTGTAGGTTAGTTCCAGGAATATTTCTTTGTGATTCAAAGATGGTCCAGTTTCACCCAAGAGAGGGTCAACTTATTTTAAGTGACTTGAAGCGAGATGACAAGTGGAGAGAAGCAAGTTAAAAACCAGGCCTAGGACTGAATTTTCCCCTCTCGGGCAGACACATTTCATCAACCACTCATTCCACTCATTTCCATTGGCCATTAGTCTCTCTATAGATGTCTGAATCAAAAATGAACTCCACATAAAACTGCAGCAATATTAATGGAGTGAGCATCACTGTGTCTGGTGAGCTGCCAATGAAGTTATGATGTCTGGCTTTTATTAAGTATCCTAAGTAAATTACTTATCGCTGGTAGAACTAGAAGCACCAACATTATTTTGTGATGGGCACCAACAATACATTTGAGTAGCCCCAGACCACAGAGCTGACAGGTCTGTGGGTGTCTGTGTTCTCTGAGCAGGCTGTGGTGAGCTGCTGATATTTCTGAGGGGAGGGAGGACGTGGGCTAATGAGGACAAGCTGTTCCACATGGGGCAGCTATAAAGTGCTGCTGGGTTCATGATTAGGGACTCCTTAACCTGGCCCTCCTTGGGAGGTTGCCAGTGTTCTCATCCATAAAGGTAAAATGGAAAGGGAACATAGTCCCAGAATGACCCTAGGACAAAACCAGGATTGGGATTTGGTGTTGTCATGACCTCCTCCTGGTGCACTCTTGTGCCTGGCAGCTTTTATCTGTGGACAGTGGACAGTTCTCTGCCATCATTTGAATGGCTTTTCACATTAATGAGTCTCTGGCCTAAGCAACTCAAAAAGTAATTGGCATGGTTTTGGTCCTCAAGCTGAACTTGTTAAGATGCTAAGAGTGGATGTTTGTTTATGATTTAGAAGGCAGACTACATGGGCCATGTTACCTATATTTTTGTATAATATATCTTTTATCTACCCAGAAGTTATGAGATAGGACAAGAAAACAGAATAGGAAATGAAAAGTAAATGCCTAGGATCTGAAGACGCAGATGGGCTCTGACCACTGGCGGTGCTCTGCAGCATCTGGCTTTTGAGGAAGGTGCTCTATGGAGAGAGGATTATGTAAAGCCTATGAGAACTGGACGTAAGCAAGGCAAGATGTGGCTTAATTGCTTTCATCGTAGGCTGAGATTGGCGCAGCCCTGGCCACAAACAGAAAAAGCAGAACAGCTGAGTCTCCTAAGCTTGCCTTCAGAGAAGCAGGAACGCAGTTTTCTCCTGTTACAATGTCACGCCCCTCCCCCAGAGCCTCTGCTCCACCCTGTTTGCCACTGTTTATAAAAGGCACCTGAAGGAGGGCTTGAGGTTTTTTTCTTTTTGCCTTTGGCTTTTACTTCTGGCTTTGGAGGGTTTTCTGCGCTTTGGCTTTTCCTTTGGGCTTTTTGGTGTGGGAAGCTTTTGGAAGGGAAAAGAATTACTGAAGGGAAAAGAATTGCTAAAGGGAAATTATTAAAGGGAAAAGAATGGCTAAAGAGGGGTTGATAGAAACTCTGCACTGAGAACTTTAACATAGGCCTTAGGAAGCTAAGCCAAAGAAAGAATTTTAACATAGGCTTTCAAAGCTAAAGAAAAGCCAAAGAGAACATGGGACAATGCAAGATAGGGGACCGAGACTTTGCAAGTCTGAGCACCTAGACTTTAAGAAAGCTAAAGAGAGAATGCTAAAGAAAAGCTGCAAGCCTGGGGGCAGAAGACTTTCAGAGTCTTCTCTGAAAGACTTTCAGAGTCTTTCAGAGAAAACATGGGACAGAGTGAGTCTAAGGAAAGGGGTTTTAAGCAAGGTTTTAAAGAACTGCAGGAGTAAGGCCTTAAAGAATAAAGATAGAGAAAAGTGGCAATGAGGGCTAGGCATCTCCACCCAAGCACCCAACACACCTGACCCCACTTTCTGTCTGTCTGTCTATCCTATGTCTTTTCTGAATCTCCAGTCACCCCCAGTTAAGCTCAGCCAGGTTCAGTAATAACCAGGAGCAAGAGAGAAAGCTCACTAACAGGGGAGGGAGCGGGAAAACAGCGCCCCCTCCAGACTTCTAACATCAGTTCTTGGAGATATGAATATTTAGATCACTGGCCTCACTGGTACTATCTGTTCTTTTGGAAGAGAGTGGGGAAGGCAGGAGAGAGTTGCTGAGGTGTGAGCAAGGATGCTCATCTGTATAAAATAGCATCACTAGAGACGTCCACTATGTTTTCTCCAAGATTCATCCATCCTCAGTCCCAGGGGAGAAACCAAGGCATTTCAGTAGCTTTACCAGAGCCAAGAGTCATATTCTTTCTGTATATCCAGGTTCACAGCAGAGGCTCTGACTTGGGCTCACTTTTGTCATGTTTTGAAGAGGATGGTGACAAAGGACTCGGAGCTTATCTAACTTGTCTTGAAGTTGGCTGCAGACAGGTCAGGGATGCTATGTGCTGCCTCTCCTGCATCCATTGGGTCTGATCAAATACCTATCAGACCTTAGGTAGCTGTCCATGCAGTTAAATTAATCACACAGGACTGTTTCTTTCATCTGAGCATATCAAAGCATTCTACAGACCTGGACTATGCTGTTACCTTGAGGTATTTTTGAAAAAAAAAAAAAGGCCTCTTGGAAATAATTTTTTAAAAGATGACACCAAGAAGTTGTTCCCTGTCATATATTTATGACACATAGCGTTTTCTAAGATTCCTGATCATTCATCACAGATCAGGCCACAGGCAGAACGGGCTTGACTTGGTTCCTGAAACTTGCTTTAAGCTTATAGCTTATCCATTATCATTAGGGTCTGAGGAATGACAGGTGCTGGGCTTGGTGCAGAGTATGGGGAGGACCTGGTAGGAGGGAGATGAGAGGGTGTGTATTATGTCTGTATTCCAGCAAGCAGATTATGGTAGCCTGGAGACAGCACTCATATTTACTCTGTTAAATGTTTGAATTTCCTCTGCAGACTTGTAATTGAGACAAATGGGTTGATATGTCTGTTACATTATTGAAAAAGTGATGACAGGATGCCCATTTTGGTACCAGTTGGGAGGCATGCAGAAAGACCGACTGGGACAGTGCCTAGGAGCAAAGTGTGAGTCTGTGTCACCAGTGCTGTGGCTCCAAATCCTTGCATGCTTGGAGCTCCCCAGCCAGAGGGGAAGGAGGCATGGAACAGACTAGGCTGGGAGGGAGCATGGATGGGAAGGGGAGGGGGACCTAAAGGGACCAATGGGCTGGAAGCACTAGATCCTGGATGCAAGGCAGGCATTCTGTGTGACATGTCTGATCTCGCTGTCAGTCATGCCTCAGGTAGCCTGGAAGCAAGACTTCCAGGAGATGACTGTGGCTCTTGGTCGCAGCTAAGGGTTCAAGGTACAAATCATAGATTTATTTAAGCTAGTATGGGGAAGCAAGGACCAGCTCCAAGGGGGTGCTGGCAGGAGATAGCTGATAGTCTAGGTCCCAGTTCATTAGGACAAGCAGGAGCCTGGCTAGGACATGAGTGAAAGGCCTAAGTAACCTGGGGGATGAGTAAATGCTATTGCCTTTTCTGTAGCTCCAAACATAGGCAGTAGAACATTCCTGAGCAGCAGTCAATGCAGGGGCTCTGGTCCACAGCCTTAAGGCCCATGGCTGGACTAAGTGGGGCCAGGGAGCGAAGAATACAAAAGAATACTTCTTCCTCTAATCTGTTGCCTGCCTCTCTCCTTCGCCTGAAAATGTCTGGAGGGACTCACGACTTCCTCTTCCCAAGGGTTTCTCTCCTTCTCACACTGTGTGCTGCTCTCAATTTACTTCCTCAAATCTCTCATCTCTTGGTACATTTCTGCTTTCTCTCTGTGTCTCTTTACCCTGTCCTGCTCCCCTAGGTTCTATTGTAGGTGTGTTTCTCACTTCCCTTTGTTTCTCCTTGTGTAATTCCCATAAGGCTGGTTTTAATCAGCCAGGGTTGCCATAAGAAAATGCCATAAATGGGAGTAGCTGAAACAACAGAAATCAACTTTCTCACAGTTCTGGAGAGTGAAAGTTTAATATCAAGGTCCTGGCACTGTTAGTTTCTGGTCATGGCCTTCTTCCTGGCTCATAGATGGTCACCTTCTTGCTGTGTCCTCATGGGATTCATGTCCTCATCTCTGATGTCTCTTCTTATGAGAACATGAACCCCACCACTAGATTCATCTTCATGACCTCACCTCAACCTCATTATCTCCTAAAGACCCCATCTCCAATATCATCCCACCGTGGGGATAAGGCTTCAGCACAGGAATTTGAGAGGGACAGAGTTCCATCCACATAGGCTCTTTACAGTGATTTCCAAAGGCACAGCCTTAGCCCAGTGTTCTGTCCTGAGCAGTTCATCTGTATTTCTGACTGACACAAACTGACATGTAATTGGCCCACCTGGGGGAGAGGGAGTGTCACACAGAACACATTATCTTCTGCTCAAACCAACCACTTCCCACGTTGCCTAATTAATGGCACCTTAGTTCTTCTAGCATAAGATTCTTCCCTTATGGCATAGCACTTTGGGTTTAATTTCTCTCTCAAGACTGATTTTGGGTGGTCCAGTTCACCAGGGCCAGACTTTTAGTCATTCTGAGCACAGCAGTTAATAGTACGTACCAGGCTGCAGCCGTACCTCTTTCGTTTACTCTGGCTGATTTGACACTTAAAGCCTGTGTCTTTCAACCCTGGGAGGTTTAAAAAAAATTCTGATGCCTGGGGTCCACTCCAGACCAAATGGATCCATGCCTCTGGGAGGAGCACAGGCTTTACAGTGAGCATGGGGACCCTCTGCTTTAAAACCCTGAGTCGTTTAAAAAGCTGGACATCGATCTACCATTTGATCCAGCAATACCACTCTGGGGATATATCCAAAAGACTGTGACACAGGTTACTCCAGAGGCACCTGCACACCCATGTTTATTGCAGCACTATTCACAATAGCCAAGTTATGGAAACAGCCAAGATGCCCAACTACTGATGAATGGATTAAGAAAATGTGGTATCTATACACAATGGAATTCTATGCAGCCATGAAGAAGAACGAAATGTTATCATTCGCTGGTAAATGGATGGAATTGGAGAACATCATTCTGAGTGAGGTTAGCCTGGCCCAAAAGACCAAAAATCGTATGTTCTCCCTCATATGTGGACATTAGATCAAGGGCAAACACAACAAGGGGATTGGACTATGAGCACATGATAAAAGCGAGAGCACACAAGGGAGGGGTGAGGATAGGTAAGACACCTAAAAAATTAGCTAGCATCTGTTGCCCTTAACACAGAGAAACTAAAGCAGATACCTTAAAGCAACTGAGGCCAATAGGAAAAGGGGAACAGGTACTAGAGAAAAGGTTAGATCAAAAAGAATTAACCTAGAAGGTAACACCCACGCACAGGAAATCAATGTGAGTCAATGCCCTGTATAGCTATCCTTATCTCAACCAGCAAAACCCCTTGTTCCTTCCTATTATTGCTTATACTCTCTCTACAACAAAATTAGAAATAAGGGCAAAATAGTTTCTGCTGGGTATTGAGGGTGGGGAGAGGGGGGGGCGGAGTGGGTGGTAAGGGAGGGGGTGGGGGCAGGGGGGAGAAATGAACCAAGCCTTGTATGCACATATGAATAATAAATGAAAAATGAAAAAAAAAATAAAACCCTGAGTCGTGTTACATGTGTCTGTGGCTATTATAACAGGTTGGGACCTTCCTGTCTGGAACCTCAAACTCCAGGGCTTTTCTTCCTCTGCACCCTACCTCTTCTCTCTCCAGGTCCATCCTTGTCTTCAGCTTCACCTTGTCTCCTATGTTTGGTCCTGTCCCTGCTATTAGGAACTGTCAACAGGGCCAGAATGTTGTACTCTCCAAATACTTCAACTTGAACCCCTTTCTCTGGTCTTTTCTCCCTGGTGAGCATGTCTGATCTTACTTAGCACTCCCCTCTCCAGGAGAAGCTAGAAATTTCTTTGCTTTCTTCTCAAGAATCCCCATCATTCCTGAATACCTAATGTGTACAGTTGCTTTCTGAACCCCACACTGATTTTGACTATTATTGAGTCCTACTGATAAAACCAGCAATATTTTTTAATGATCAATTTCCTTCTTTCTTCAAAAAGCTTATGTAGAGGAGGAAAGAAGAGGCATGTGGCTTTTGCTGGACAAGATAACTAATTTATCAACTGGCAATTTTCTGTGCTTTATTTGAGGTGTACAACACAGACAGAGTGCAGTATGCTGACCCCAGGACTGGCTCAGACAAGAAATTCATTTAGATTGTGGCATCAGATCGTGTTTGCCTTCTGAAAACCGAGTGCCCTTTGAGGCCCTTAAACAACAGTAAATCTTAAAAATTCAATTTTGGTAAGAATAAGACAAGCAACCCAGTAGGCAAAATGGCAAGATAAATAATAATAAACAGGGAATTCACGGACTAGGAAATGAAAAATGACCAGTAAACATGAAAGAATGCTTAACCTCTCTGGTAATCAGAGAAATACAAATTAAAGGCTGGTAGGAGATATTTTTCAATAAGCTAGGGGTATTAATAGATAATTGATGGAGTAGGAAACGTAAAGTGACTAATAATCGTGAAGTGCTCATTTTGACTAATAATCAGGAAACTATAAATTAGAATCAAGCTAAATAATCATCAAAGGTGGGGTGCTTACATAATTTTTCACCAGATTGGAAAAATTAATATGATGTTGGTAAGAATCTGGGGACAGAAATATGTATGTATATGTATACATCCATTATATATGTGGATATGTGTGTGCTGCTGGTGTCACTGTAATTTGCATTACATTCTGAAGGACAATTTATCAGTGTCTCTTAAGATTTTTATCACTACATATTTAAATGTTCTTTTATCAATTTAAGGGTGTGTTTTGATTCAGAACTATTTTTGTGACTCCATTTCCTCTTGAGTGTCTTATCAGAGAAATTTAGAATGACTTTGGAATCATGGCAACTGGTATGCTATCTCAACAGGATTCCGTGCAAACTTCTTACTAACGCTTATCCAGACATGCTCCATACGGTTTTGGACCAAATCCATGAAATAGATCAACTGCTTATTTTAATTATATTAAAAAAGGAAATCAACTAGAACATTTTGGTTTGTCACTTTTACATAAAGAGCCTATACGACGTTAGATTTTTTTAAGAATAAAATTAGAATAATTATGCATTGGTGTTCTATAACAGGGTGCAGCACACTTTTCCAGGAAAGATCAGATAGCAAACATCTTAAGGCTTTGCAGGCCACACATCATTGTTGCAGCTTCTCAACTCTGCCCAAAAGCAGCCATGATACCTGGCTAGCGAATGGGTGAAGTCAGTGTGATGTTCCAGTTAAACTATTATGGATACTAAAAGTTGAATTTTACTTTTTACATATCATGACATATTATTCTTCTTTTGATTTCTCCCCAGACGTTCTTTGCTCAGGGATGATACAAAAACAGGCAGTGGGGTGGATTTGGCCTGTAGGCATTAGGTGGTCAAGTCTTTTTCTACATTATTCTTGTTTCTTCCAAATTGGAAATTGCTGTAGTACTGTTCACTGTAACTGGAAACATGGACCATTATTCTCAACATTAAAGGAGAGCAGTTACTGGTTTGTGCTTGGCCTTTTCATACGTCCTTAGGCAGAACATAGCAGAAGTTGTGGAGGGCTTGCACCAGGAGAAGGTCGTGATAGGCGAGGGCAGCCTTCTCCTGGCTTTGGACGGTCACATCTGAGCCATAACCAGGGTCTGAACACATTCAGCTGATTATTCAGCTGTGAGTGCAGCTGCTTTCTTATGCCTCATCTTGATACTTTAGCTATCACCTGTAAGAAGTCAAACACTGGACAGCCATTTCATACTGTCCATCAATCAGCTACCTCTTGGCTGAATGATTTATAGATGCATAACTATTCACTGCAAAATTGTTAATGACAATAACAAAATTAGAATAATTTAAATATTCATCAATAGGGGAGTGCTTAAATAAACAATGTAAACATGTAGGGATTTGAGGCAGTTCTACAGGTGTATTAAGTTGCAGAAAAAGCATCAGAAACTTGCTGTTGAGTGAACAAAAGGGAAATCGCTGATTGGTAGATACAGTTTGATACCATTTCCATAAAGTAACAAGTAACAATAACATCAAAATGAAATTATGTGCTTTTTATGCATATCCATGTATAAAAACACATCAGGAAGGATCCGAGCCAAGCTGGTAAGTAAGGGTGGTTCTCTCTGGGGAGTGACTACAATTTGGAGTTCTGAGAAAGAGTTAATTATATGTAACAAAATTTTTACTATGAAAATGTATCTGTGCTCATTTGTGTAACTGAAAGTGAATAAAAAAATTTAAAAGGAAAATAAATAAAATGAATGGGGTAGATTTAAACAACCAACATGGAGAAATCAGTAGTTGTGACAGAATCCACTCTACATGGTAGAGCCCCATGTAGGCCCCCACCCCCAGGGACTGTCATATTCATCACTTCCAGACTCACCAGTGCTTGATTGTGGTTATTTTAGCAGCTCTTGCTCTTTCAACTCTGACGCATATAGGAAGAACAGGGAAACAGGCCTGGCCTTTGGGGACAAGGAGTTTTTAACCTCACCCTGAACCTGTGGAAGGAAGAGTCATCACTTTGGACAGTGGCCTAGAAACACTGTCTGGATTTGAGTAGCTCTGTTCTCTTCAAATGTTGAAGCCATGTGCTAAAGATCCTGGTCCTCCACTGCCCTCTGCTGTCAAAAGAGGACACTGCATGCTGTGTTTGGGGTGTGTGTGTGTGTGTGTGTGTGTGTGTGTGTGTGTGTGTGTACTAACTTTACAAGATGCACCCAGCATGTGGGTGCATCTTCAAACCACCAACGGATTTTGTTGTTTGGTGCTCTACTGCCTGAGCCACACCTTTTTTGTGGTTTTTTTTGAGATTGGATTTCGTTTTTTTGCCCAGGCTGTCCTTGAACCATGATCCTCCCAGTCTCAGCCTCCCAAGTAGCTAGGATTACAGGTATAAGCCATCGGTGTCTAGCTTAAAATCTGTATTTCAGTAACCTTCAAGTACACAATATACTGTTATTATGTAGTCACCATCATGTATGCTAGATCTCTTGAACTCATTCCTCCTGTTAGCTGAATTTTGTATCCTTTGACCAACAGCTTCCCCTCCCCGCCCCAGCTTCTGATAACCACTCCACTCCCAACTCCTGGTAGCCACCATTCCACTCTATTTCTAAGAGTTTCATGGTTTTTAGAGTCTACATCTGAGCTGGATCATGCAGTATTTATCACTTAACCTAATATCCTCCAGGTTCATCCATGTTTGTTATAAATTATAGAATTTCCTTCTTTTTAAAAATGGCTAAATGGTATTCCATTGGATATATATACCACATTTTCTTTTCTCTTTTTTCTTTCTCTCCTTCCTTCATTCTTTTTTTGAGCCAGTTTCACTGTGTAGCCTGAGCTGGCCTTGAACTTGTGATCCTCCTGGCTCAGCCTCCCGAGTGCTGAGATTATAGGCATACACCATCACATCTTCTTTATCCATTCTTCCATCAATGGACACTTAGGTTGATTCCGTATCTCCTTTATTGTGAGTAGTGGTGGAATAAACATGGGAGCAGAGATGTCTTTTCAACACTGATTTAATTTCTTTTGGATACATATCCAGAAGTAGGATTGCTGGGTCATATGATAGCTCTGATTTTAATGTTTTAGGAACCTCCATACAGGTTTCTACAATGGCTGTGCTAATTTACGTTCCCACCAACAGTGTCCAAGCCTCCCCTTTCTCCATTTGCTTGCCAGTGCTTGTCATCTTCCTTCTTGGTAGTAGCCATTCTGATGGATGTGAGGATACATAGTTCATCATTTTTTTTTTTTTGTCTTTTCTTTTTTGGTGCTGGGGATCAAGCTTAGGGCCTTGTTCATGCTAGGCAAGCTCTCTACCACCGTACTACATCCCATCCTTCATCATGGTTTTGATTTGCGTTTTCATATTTAGTTACGTTGAAAGCCTTTTCATATACCTGTTGGCCATTTGTATATCTTCTTTTGGAAACTATTCAAGCCCTTTTCACAGTTTTCTATTGGGGTTATTTTACTTTATTTTTTGGTACTGGGGTTTGAACTCAGGGCATCACGTTTGCTAGGCAGGGGCTCTACCACTTGAGCCATCCTCCCAGCCCTTTTTGTTGGTTATTTTTGAGACAGAGTTTTGTTTTATGCTCTGGCTAGCCTGAACTGCCATCTTCCTATTTATACTTCCTGTACAGCTGGGATGGTACACCTCACACGGCTCCTAGCTGTTCATTGAGATGGGGACTCATGAACTTTTTGCTTGGATTGGCCTCAAACTATGATCCACCCACTCTCCACTGCCCAAGTAGCTAGGATTATAGGCTTGAGCCATGATGCCTAACCTGTTTTTGAAATTTCTTTTGATTTTGAAAATTTATGATTTTTTTTAACCATGCTTGGTCAAAACTGCTTGTAATAAAGTAGGCTTATTGTGGATAATTATGATAAAAATGTAATCCAGAAAATTTTTAACTTCGAGATGTTGAAAAATGACAAAGTCTACATGTAGATTTATCTCATGTAAATCAGATAAATTGTTTAATAATAGAATGCTCCTTTAGGATAAAGTGAATCATGGGACTGTACCAAGTGTTTGCTTATGCAATGGACATGAATAACAATGAAGAAAGGTAAGAATGAAATGGAAAATTGTGTGATTTATCTTTTCAAGTCCTTTGGCATTCCCTGTAGAAACATGGAGGCTTGCAGAAAGCTTGCCTCAAGCCCTTAGTCCGGGTCTCCTTCATCGCAAGCAGCTTGGAGTCCATGTGTGTGGATGCCTCATCCGGATGTCCAGAGCCTCTGCAAATAGCCATCCTTAGCCATTCGTGAGTCTGGGAGTGTAAGTGCAGGTGGATAGCTTACCCTCGGGAGGATGGGCCTGTGGGGAGAGAATTCCTTCGGTCTTGAGCTTCCAGAATTTGGTCTAGAAGGGATCTGGGGGACACATTTTCTTGGCCTTTTGCAGATTCCTCTCCTGGTGGGAAGGGACATGGCCAATAGAAGGCCAGGGCAAGGGTCTCTCTAAAACTTGGAGGCCAGGCTCTGGACGGTACTGCTGAGCAATGTCATTTTATAGTTCGGTGAAGCTTATCGGAGAATGGGACAGTGGTGGAAGGTGGTATTGGGGAGCCACCAGTTAAATTTCCTTTTATATGGAAACTCAGAGTCTCAACGGTGCAGAACAACTGCTGTGCTTTTCCAACATGCACCAGAGGGGGTGCACTGGAAAACTGAGTAGGTGATGTCATTCCTGCCCACCTCCCCTCCAAAACCAACAAATAAAAGCAACAACAATAGGGAAAGGGTATGAGGTCTTCTGGTAATGCAGAAGCTACTTCTGTCTCTCTCTTTTTTTGTGTGGGGTTTGAACTCAGGGCTTTGGGCACTCTGCTGCTTGAGCCACACCTCCAGTCCAAAAATTTTTATTCTTTTTCTTTTTTTTTTTTTCTTTTGGTGGTACTAATTTTTGAACTCAGGGCCTCATGCTTGCTAGGTGGGCACTGTACACTTGAGCCACGTGGCCAGCCCGGAAGCTACTTCTGATGGCCTTGAACAACAGAAAGCAAGGAAATAATAAAATCAGATCCCTAAATTCTCACCTCACAAATGCTGGCCAGGATGCGGGGGGGAGAAGGAACCTCACACACTGCTGGTGGGAATGCAAACTAGTGCAACCACTATGGAAGTCAGTATGGAGGGTCCTCAAAAAACTAAGAATAGACCTACCTTATGACTCCACCAAACTACTCTTGGACATATATCCGAAGAAGTGTAAATCAGTATACAAGAAAGATACCTACACACCATGTTCCTCGTAGCTGTTCACCATAACCAACTATGGGAACAGTGGAAAGTGCTCAACAACAAAAGAATGCATAAGGAAAATATGGGATGTATATACCAAGGAATACTACTCAGCCATAAAGAAAAAAATGAAATTGGATGGAACTGGAGATCATCAGTCACACTGAGTGAGAAGTCAAGCTCAAAAGGCCAAATACCGCATGTTCTCGCTCATGTGGAACCTAGTCCTAAAGTGATATGGGTGATGGTGGTAATAATGACGAGCCATGAATGTATTTAGGGGGCTGTCTGGGAGGATCAGCAGAAGAGGGAAGAGGATGGAAGTACACGTCATCTATGCATATGGAGACAGAGTAATGGAACCCACCAAACACTGTCTGAAAAAGGAGAGGAGAATGGGAACAGAATGGAGGGGATGAACTCCTTCATGGTACGGTGTACACAAGCAGGGAGTTATCACAATGAAACCCCCTTGTATTATTAATGTTTGCTAATTAAAAATAAAATTAAAAAGAAATGATCACCTCAGGTTAATTTTCTTGGAGCCTTCCAGACTCCCAGCTGCTGAAGCAGTGGTCGTGTTTTGACGGCGGATCTCACTAGACTTCATTCCTTGCTTTCCCAATTGGGAGAAGCAGGGAGCATATCAGAGCAGACAGTTTAGCTGGTGCCACTTTAGTGACGGTGCATTTCGGTGTACTAGATCTGTATTCTACACACTCGTGCACGCACATTAATGAAACCAGCAAAGAGACCAAAATTGGGTTGCTTTCAGCATCACGCTAAGCTAGGTGTCATTTGAAACTGTAGTAGCTGCAAGGTTTGGAGGGAGAGAGGTGTAGCCCAGGTACTTAAAATAAGCTGATTGCCCTTCCCAGGAGAGGCCAAGGATGCAGGGATCACACCATCCTCACTCCCTTTGTGAAACACTGTGCCTGCCACCGGGACAAGCAGCCAAGAGAGAGGGCTCTGAAAGGACTTGTGGTTCTCACCTCGACTGAGTCCCACATGTATCTGAACCTGAACCCAGGATCCCCACTGTGCTCTTTATTGTCAGGGAAAATTTGCTGTCTGAGGTGAATCTCAGCCCAGCAGTGCGTCCTTTCTAGCTGCGCACTTCCTGTACCAGGAATGTGTCTCTATGACCAAAGGCTTTGCTTAAGATTTCATTTTATTATTTCCCCAGTCGCCATACAGATCAGGCAAAGGACCTGCGACGAGGTGATACGGGGTACTTTGCCTTTTCTTTCTACAGTCAGTGTAAGAACACAGTCTATGGTAAGCACCAGGAGGTCTAGTATTGTTATTTTTGAGACAGGGGTCCACGGTGTAGCCCAGGCTGGCCTCAAACACCATCCTCCTGCCTCAGCCTCCTGAGTGCTGGGATTACTGTCGAACACTACCATGCTGGAAAATTTTGTGTTTTTTTTAAATGAGTCATAACAGGGGTAATGACTCAGTGCTGAGAAAGAAACATTCTCTGTTTTCATCAAGCAGGCTGCTTTATACAACATAATGACTTTTCTATTGCCAAGCCAGTGATGATTTTCTGCATCTTAAAGCTCATTTTGAAGAATTTTGTCCTATAGAAATAAATAAAAAATAAAAATTGGTTTGTAACTATATATATTTTATGTATTATATTTTTATTATATATTATTAATAAAATTTATAGTTTCTGTCATTTATATAAATTATATATTTATATATAAAGATATACATCAAGTGATCATAGAAAACAAAAATGAAACAACTTGAATGCTATCAATATAGAGTGACTGAATAAACTGTGGCATGTCCATATTTCTGGAATATTATATAGCTATTAAAAAGTGGGGATTAGATTTGAACATATTGACTTTAAAGGCCACCAACAAAGCAAGTTGCAGAAAAGTGTAATTATAAAATGATCATCCTTTTATAAAAATCAGGGAAAATTTCTTTTTGTGTATTACAGTAGAATGTCATACAATCGGGGATATATTACATTGTTGCAATTATGTAAAAAGTCTCAGTAAGTTATTAAACTCATAGACATTTTAACAATTATTTCTACCTGGTAGAACTATGAACGGGCTTTCTTCCCTTATTCCATTCTTCTGTATTTTCGAAATTTTTTGCGATAAGCACATATTATTTAATAATGTTAAAACAAACATAAATTTAAAATGATGCAATTATGGATTTTTTTTGTGTACTTTCTTGAGACAGGGTCTTGCTTTATAGCTCAGACAGGCCTTGAACTCAGCCACCCGAGTACTGGGAATACAGGAATGTATCACCACACCCAGCTCAGGAGGTTTCCTTGTTTTTTGGCTTTTTCGTGCACGTGCTAGGCGAGCTTGCTGCCACTGAGCCACCCACATCCCCAGCTCTACAGATGCATTTCCTAGCAACTGAGCATTATGTACCCAGCAGGTCATCCAGAGATGTTTGTTGAAGATCACAGTTTTGTGAGGGTGATGGAAATTTCTATCTGTCCAAATAGTAAATATAAAAGCAAGGAGTTGACTGGTTACTTTGGATTTACATTAAACTTGTAGACTTAGGGTAGCTTGTAAGGGCAGGATATCAGAAGAAACCCCTAAAAGTTGGAATCCTCAATCTCTGACATGAATCTCCAGACGTCTTCCAAGAGTTGTGTGTGTGTGGCATGGTTGCACTGGAGTTTGAACTCAAGGCCTCATGCTTGCAAGGCAGATGCTACTAGTGCTTGAGCCACTGTGCCAGCCCTTTAATTAAATAAATTTTTGCTGTATTTTATTAATTTTCCAATGTATTACTTCCTTTTAAATTGCCACTCTATGAAATAAATATGCTTAATTATTCGAGATTAAATTAAAGCACAGTGAAGATACTTACTGGTTTATGAAAGATTTGGAATAGATTGAAGAAGATAGAGTTGTTTTTCATAGCATTCAGAAACTGCTTTAATGTAAAATTTGCAAAGCTTGAACAGAGTACTTAATCACTGCTGTGCAGAGTCAGCACATGTACGGGGCAGGCAGAACTGTGAGCTGCCGCGTCTGCACACAGACTAATGACATGGGAGGCGATGCCAGCTTGTGTGCCTTGTAATTTGGGACGATTCTCATCACGGATGTGAGTGGCCCTATTGTGAAAGAAAAAGAGCAAGTACATTACAGCCTGATTGCTCTCTAGACTTCAGTCTAGACTGCAAGATTTGTTTTAGGGCTAGCTTTAGCTTCCCCCAGAGAAATAATACGTTAAAAGAACATTTCTCCCAAATCACATTTCCTTTTTCTTTCTGAAGAAAAGTTCCCCCTAGGGAGTTTCTAAGGCATGGACACATTTATGCAACTTATGGTAGCAAGTGAAATTAAAATTTCCTCTAGCAGTGTCTGCCAGGTTCCTGTTCAAGTTCAAGTTCTTGTTTGAGAGTGACAGGAGTCCCAAAGCCTGGTATTTTTTTCCATCTCTGTTGAGTTAGAACAAGAGCACAAAATAGGAATTTTCCTATTTGCTGAAATGCACAGTGATACTTCAAATAAACATAACCATCTCTGGGAGTTCCATCTTGCCACATTCTCTGGCTGTTTTTAAGATTTTTCATTTTTCCTGTTCTTTCTCTTTGACCAGCCACTGAAGTCAGAGTGAGAGTTTAGGAAATTAGTGAATTTCAAACCAATGTTCTTTTTTTTAACCTAAGGAAGATAAAGTGACAAGCAATTTTATCCCTCAAATCCTCATGCTATAATTTTTGCTTACATGGAAGGATTAAATACACAGACACACATATATGCACATGTGTGTAAAATTAGGAGGCAATATTGTATGATGTTCAGTTGAAAATATTAGCTTTGCTATTTTATTTTAGTCTCTGAAAATTTATCATTGGAATTTTTTCATCATTAACTTGGAGTTTGAGGGATACCAGCAGGGATGTTCTGTACCAAAAAAGTTGATGGTTCTATCCCATTAAATTTTGAGACTGAATGTTTTAATAGGAGGACTTGAGGAGACATGAGGCTGCCCTGGGCAAAATATTGATCTGATGCACCTTCAACCCAGCATTTGAAAAGTCTAATGGAATTTGCCTAGAGGAAAGACAGAGTGCTCTGAGCAGGAAGGAAGATTCTGGGACTCCCTGTCTAGAACTGGCCCCAGACTTTCAAGTTACATTCAGCGCCATGGTTTAAATATGGTTTGTCCTCACCAGAACTCATCTGAGACTTAGCACCTCTGTGCCACAGTGCTGGGAGGAGCCTAGTGGGAGGCATTTGGGTTGTGGGGTTGGAGCTCTCAGGAATGGATTAATACTCTTCCTGAGGAGGGTCAGCTGCCACAGGAATTCAGCCTCCTTTCCTCCTCTTCATGGGTGCTCGTGCCTTTCTCTTTTCTGTGGTGCATGGAGCAGGAGGAGTCTTCACCAGAAAGCCCAGCAGATGTCAGCACAGTACTCCACAACTGTGAGCCACATTTCCTAGACTCAGGTATTCTGTTGTAGCAACAGTGAATGGACAGAGACAGTACAAAAAACCCCATCGTGGATTAGAACGACTCCCTTTACTTTTTTATTAGCAGAATTTAATTGTTCAAGTTTCATTGTGATATTTACATGCCTGCATATAATGTGTTTGATTAAATTCATCCTCTCTATCACTTCTTCTTACCCCCTTTCCCCTTAAAGCCAGTCTTTAGTGGATTTCATTAAGTTATTTTCATTATAAAAAATGTATTTTAATTATATTCACCCCATCGCCTTCTTTCTTTCTCTTCCTTCTTTCTTCTCTCTCTTTTTCTTTTTTGGTGGGGGGTGGCGGGCAGAGTCTCATTTTGTAGCCCAGACTGTCCTTGAGTTCACAGTCTTCCTGCTCCACCTCCTGAGTGCTGGTATTATAGGCATGAACCACCATGCCTGACTCTCTTGCTTTTTAATGGAAAAAGGAAAGGATAAAATGAAAAAACACTTTTGGAACTACCACACCAAATTTTAAAAGGGTTCAGTATTTAGTTACTATATTATTTCATTTTTTCATTGCTGTGACAAAATACCTGACAGAACAACTTAAGGGAGGAAAGATTTCTTTTGAGTCATGGTTCCAGAGGTGTCCATCATGGGAGAGACAGTGTAGTGAGTAGAGAAGTTCATATGATGGTGGCCAGGAAGAGGAAATGGACAAGAAGAGGTAGGGCAAGATGTGGTCCCAAAGACATGTGACCTACATCCTCCAACAAAGCCCTGCCTCCTTCCTTCCACCCCTCCCAATAGTAATGCCATCACAGGAGAAGATTCCAAGATGGTGGCTAGAGGGAGGAAGCAGAAAGTGTGCTTCCTAAAGTAAAATCTTGGAGAGATGCTGGAGATACACATTACAGGAAAAACCACCAAGAAGAGGCAAAACTTTGACTCCTCCACACCTCCAGCCTGTGCATAGCATCTCCACTTCACGTTAAACGGAGAAACCAGGAAGGCTCCCGTGCCACCACCAGATGGCAGTGCCCAGACGGCTTGGGAAGATGCAGACCACAAGGTGAGGTGTGTTCCCACAGACAACCCTGGGCCAGATCAGCATAGCCCCCTGGACAGACTGACCCCCACCTAGGGAAAAAAAGAGAAACTGAGTAATAAGCAATAAGAACAATAAAGACATGTAGCAAAAAGGGTGGGGCACCCTGAGTGCCAAAGAGGGGGGGAGGGGAAATCCCTCATAACAAGCAGGCTAAAGAAGGCAGGAGCGGTGGAACTCGCCCAGCAACCAGGAGCAGGAATGCTTGTAAAAGTGGCAGTGGAAGGAAAACTCCACAGGAGAGGGGGGAAGAACCACTTCCCACGTGAGCTGTAAACAAACAAGGCGGGCTGGAGAAAGCAGGTGCAGTGCCACCTCCCCCAGTGTGCTTGGAAAGGGGAAAGCTTGTAGCAGAGGCTCACGCACAGAAGAACTCAAAGTAAACAAAGCCTGCGGGGCCAGGTGAGTGTTAAGCTCACCCCTGAGATCTGCATAAATAACGCCTCCAGCAACAGCAGGCTGACAGCAGTGGGCAGGTGAGCCACAGCCTCACATAGCCATTCACAGAACTGTCTCCAGACTCTTTTTTTTTTTCTTCCTTCCTTTGATGAGACAACATCTGAACTGCATCTGTATGCTGAAAAACTTACTGAAACTGTATTGCATTTGAACTTGGGACACTTTGTGGGTTTTTTTTTTATTTTTTGTTTTTGTTTGTTTTCCCCTTTGATGAGACAATGACAGAACTACTTCCGAGACACCATCTCCAGGATTGGAGGCTGAGGGACGAACACCAAAATTATTAAGACTGAAATGTTATTGTGTTTGAACTTGGAGATTTAAAAATTTATTTATTTATTTATTTATTCTCAATCCTGTCTCTGTCTCTCTAATGCCTGTTCAGCTTACTGTTGATTAGTACACTATCTCTCCCTGTTTATATCTTTGAAACTTTTGTTTATTTGTTTTGTTTTTTTTACTTATTTGTTTTTCCCTCTTTCTTTAACTTCTTTACTTTCCCTCCCCTCTCACCCTTCCATTCTAAATATCACCATTGTTATTATTACAAGCTAGAAAATACTTAATTGCACACAGTACAGGGACAGTAACAACACCAAAGACAATGACGGGAAGACAGAAAAAACAGGGAAACCAGTTTCCCCACAGCAAAAAATTAGTACAGGAACCAGAGGGAAATGAAGAAAACAGATACTCAGATCCAGACTCCAACAAAATGAAGATAAACTATGACAAAGAACCCAATGAAGCTTACAAGAATAATTTAAAAGAATAAACACTACAGGTAATCAATGAGAATTTTATAAAGATGATACTGGGTATGGTCAACCAAAATGTACAGGAGACACTCAAGAAATTCCAAGACAACAAAAATGGAGAATTTGAAAAAGCATAGAAGAAATAAAAGAAACCATAGAAGCACTGTATAAACACCAAAGTGAAACAAAGAACATGATTAATAAAGAGATAAATGAACTCAGGATGAAAATAGACAACATTAAAGAGAAAACGACTCAGGATATGGAAAACCTCAGAAAAAAGAACAAAAGAGAATTGTAAAACAAAACGGAAGGCCAATCCAGCAGAACAGAACAAACAGAAGACAGAATCTCAGAACTCAAAGATGAAATGGTAATTCAGGAAAAACTGAAGAACTATTAGTTAAACAACTCAAGACCTGTGAAAAGAAAATGCAAAAACTCACTGATGCCATCAAAAAACCAAACTTGAGAATCATGGGCATTGAAGAAGGAGAAGAGGTACAAGCAAAAGGAATGCATAATATATTCAACATAATAATAACAGAAAGTGAAACCCAACATAACCATGAAAGGGCAGGCAGTACCAAAGTACAGAAAAAGAAAAAGCAAGAAAGTAGAGAGTAACATTGATTTAGCTACACATAATCAAACCCTCAAACAACTAAGACAACTAAATGACAGGAATCACCACAATCCTATCAATATTAACACAATGTTAAAGGAATTAATTCCTCCATCAAAAGGCACCATGTGACAAACTGGATTAAAAAGGAAGATCCAACAATTTGTTGCTTACAGGAGACCCATATCACCAACAGAAATAAGCATAGCCTTAGGATGAAAGGCTGGAAGAAGATTTACCAAGCCAGTGGCCCCCGAAAACAGGCAGGACTAGCAATACTTACCTCTGACAAAGTAGACTTCAAACCTACATGGATCAAATGAGATAAAGAAGAACATTCCATACTAATAAAAGGGGAAATAGACCAAAAGGAAATAACTATTATCAACCTATATGCACCCAATGTCAACACACCCAATTTCATCAAACATACCCTGAAGGACCTAAAAGCATACATTAACTCCAACACAATGGTTGTGGGAGACTTTAACACCCCATTATCATCAATAGATAGGTCATCCAAACAAAAAATCAATAAAGAAATCCAAGATCTAAAATATACAATAGATCAAATAGACCTAGTAGATGTCTACAGAACATTTCATCCAACTTCTATACAATATACATTCTTCTCAGCAGCCCATGGAACCTTCTCCAAAATAGATCATATCCTAGGGTACAAAGCAAGCCTCAGCAAATATAAGAAAATAGAAATTATACCATGCATTCTATCTGATCACAATGCAATAAAACTAGAACTCAACAACAAAAGTAAAGACAAAGAACATGCAAACAGATGGAAACTGAATAACTCATTGCTTAATAAAAAATGGGTCATTGATGAAATAAAAAAGGAAATTAAAAAGTTCCTGGAAGACAATGAAAATGAAAACACAACCTACCAGAACCTATGGGACACAGCAAAGGCAGTCCTGAGAGGAAAGTTTATAGCCATGAGTGCATATATTAAAAAGACTGAAAGATCCCAAATCAATGACCTAATGATACATCTCAAACTCCTAGAAAAACAAGAACAAGCAAATCCCAAAACAAATAGAAGGAAAGAAATAATAAAAATAAGAGCTGAAATCAATGAAATAGAAACCAAAAAAACCATACAAAGAATTAATGAAACAAAAAGTTGGTTCTTGGAAAAAATAAACAAGATCGACAGATCCCTGGCAAACCTGACTAAAATGAGGAGAGAAAAAACCCAAATTAGTAGAATCAGGAATGCAAAAGGGGAGATAACAACAAACACCATGGAAGTCCAGGAAATCATTGGAGACTACTTTGAGAACCTATATTCAAATAAATTCAAAAATCTTAAAGAAATGGACAGATTTCTAGATACATATGATCATCCAAAACTGAACCAAAAGGATATTAATCACCTGAATAGATCTATAACACAAGATGAAATTGAAGCAGCAATCAAGAGTCTCCCAAAAAAGAAAAGTCCAGGACCTGATGGATTCTCTGCTGAATTCTATCAGACCTTTAAAGAAGAACTGATACCAACCCTCCTTAAACTTTTCCACAAAATAGAAACAGAAGGAAAACTGCCTAACACATTTTATGAAGCCTGTATTACACTTATCTCAAAACCAGGCAAAGACACCTCCAAAAAGGAGAACTATAGGCCAATCTCCTTAATGAACATTGATGCAAAAATCCTCAATAAAATTATGGCAAACTGAATTCAACAACACATCAAAAAGATCATTCAGCACAACCAAGTAGGCTTCATCCCAGGAATGCAGGGGTGGTTCAACATACAAAAATCAATAAATGTAATAAACCACATTAACAGAAGCAAAGACAAAAACCACTTGATCATCTCGATAGATGCAGAAAAAGCCTTTGATAAATCCAACACCATTTCATAATAAAAGCTCTAAGAAAACTAGGAATAGAAGGAAAGTACCTCAACATTATAAAAGCTATATATGACAAACCTACAGCCAGCATTATACTTAATGGAGAAAAACTGAAACCATTCCCTCTAAAATCAGGAACTAGACAAGGATGCCCACTATCTCCACTCCTATTCAACATAGTGCTGGAATTCCTAGCCACAGCAATTAGTCAAGAAGAAGGAATAAAAGGAATACAAATAGGTAAAGAAACTGTCAAAATATCCCTGTTTGCAGATGACATGATCCTATACCTTAAAGACCCAAAAAACTCTACTCAGAAGCTCCTAGACACCATCAACAGCTATAGCAAGGTAGCAGGATATAAAATCAACATAGAAAAATCATTAGCATTTCTATACACCAATAATTAACAAACTGAGAAAGAATGTATGAAAACAATTCCATTTACAATAGCCTCAAAGAAAATAAAATACCTAAGTATAAACCTAACAAAGGATGTGAACGACCTCTACAAGGAAAACTATAAAATCTGAAGAAACAGATTGAGGAAGTTTATAGAAAGTGGAGAGACCTCCCATGCTCATGGATTGGTAGAATCAACATAGTAAAAATGTCTATACTCACAAAAGTAATCTGCATGTTTAATGCAATTCCCATCAAAATTCCAATGACATTCATTAAAGACATTGAAAAATCTACCGTTAAGTTTATTTGGAAACACAAGAGGCCACTAATAGCCAAGGCAATACTCAGTCAAAAGAACAATGCTGTAGGTATCACAATACCTGACTTCAAACTATATTACAAAGCAATAACAATAAAAACAGCATGGTACTGGCACAAAAACAGACATGAAGACCAGTAGAACAGAATAGAGGACCCAGATATGAAGCCACACAAGTATAACCAACTTGTCTTTGACAAAGGTGCTAAAAATATACAATGGAGAAAAGACAGCCTCTTCAACAAAAACTGCTGGGAAAACTGGTTAGCAGTCTGCAAAAAACTGAAACTAGATCCATGTATATCACCCTATACCAATATTAATTCAAAATGGATCAAGGATCTTAATATCAGACCCCAAACTCTAAAGTTGATATAGGAAAGAGTAGGAAATACTCTGGAATTAATAGTTATAGGCAAGAACTTTCTCAATGGAACCCCAGCAGCACAGCAACTAAGAGATAGCATAGATAAATGGGACCTCATAAAACTAAAAAGCTTCTGTTCATCAAAAGAAATGGTCTCTAAACTGAAGAGAACACCCACAGAGTGGGAGAAAATATTTGCCAGCTACACATCAGACAAAGGACTGATAACCGGAATATATATGGAACTCAAAAAACTAAATTCTCCCAAAACTAATGAACCAATAAAGAAATGGGCAAGTGAACTAAACAAAACTTTCTCAAAAGAAGAAATTCAAATGGCCAAAAAACACATGAAAAAATGCTCATCATCTCTAGCCATAAAGAAAATGCAAATTAAAACCACACTAAGATTCCACCTCACCCCTGTTAGAATAGCCATCATTAGCAATACCACCACCAACAGGTGTTGGCGGGGACGTGGGGAAAAAGGAACCCTCTTACACTGCTGGTGGGAATGTAAACTAGTTCAACCACTCTGGAAAAAAATATGGAGGCTTCTTAAAAACCTAAACATAGATCTGCCATATGATCCAGCAACACCACTCTTGGGGATATACCCAAAAGAATGTGACACAGGTTACTCCAGAGGCACCTGCACACCCATGTTTATTGCAGCACTATTCACAATAGCCAAGTTATGGAAACAGCCAAGATGCCCAACTACTGATGAATGGATTAAGAAAATGTGGTATCTATACACAATGGAATTTTATGCAGCCATGAAGAAGAATGAAATGTTATCATTTGCTGGTAAATGGATGGAATTGGAGAACATCATTCTGAGTGAGGTTAGCCTGGCCCAAAAGACCAAAAATCGTATGTTCTCCCTCATATGTGGACATTAGATCAAGGGCAAACACAACAAGGAGATTGGACTTTGATCACATGAAGAGGCGAGAGCACACAAGGGAGGAGTGAGGATAGATAAGACACCCAAAAAACTAGATAGCATTTGTTGCCCTCAATGCAGAGAAACTAAAGCAGATACTTTGGGGCAACTGAGGCCAATAGGAGAAGGGGACAAGGAACTAAAGAAAAGGTTATTTCAAGAATAATTAACTTCAAAGGTAACACACGCGCACAGGAAATTAATGTGAGTCAACTCCCTGTATAGCTATCCTTAGCTCAACCAGCAAAAACCCTTGTTCCTTCCTATTATTGCTTATACTCTCTCTTCAACAAAATTAGAGATAAGGGCAAAATAGTTTCTGCCGGGTAGCGAGGGGGTGGGGGGAAGAGGGAGGTGGCAGAGGCGTATGGGAGGGGGTGGGGAAGGTGGGAGAAATGACCCAAACATTGTATGCACATATGAATAAAATAAAAATTAAAAAAAAAAATCTAAAGCAAAGAGGACTGGGAGTGGCTCAAGTGGTAGAGTGCCTGCTTTACAAGTGCAAGGCCCTGAGTTCAAATCATAGTACCTGGAAACAAAAACAAACTCCCCAACACATGTGTCTTCAACAAATGCTTCCATTTACTCCATAATAATTATTAATATTTTGGATAGGAGGATTCTACCTAAAATCAATGCTTAGCTTAATCAAAAAGGGAGGCTTTTAAGAAACAAAGATTATTATCACAGATTGAGTTCTTATTTTCTTAGTGGTACTGGAGTTTGAATTCAGGGCCTTATGCTTGCTAGGCATCTGCTCTACCACTTGAGCCACCACCCCCCGATTCTTTTTTATTTTAATTATTTTTCAGATAGGGGATGGTGCTTTTTGCCCAAGGTTGACTTCAGACCACAATCTTCCTTACTACGCCTCCTATGTAGCTGAGAGTACAGCCATGTACCACCACACCTGGCTTGTTTATTGATATGGGGATCTCTTACCCCTGAGATCCTTGCCAGACTGAGATATTCTTTTGTACTGTAAAGCAATAATTCTACTTTCTTTGGATTAGGTATGTTAATTTTTTAAAAGTACAATAACATATATCCAAGACTGGGGATGCATATCAGTGGTAGAATGCTTGCCTAATAGGCTTTGGGTTCCATTTCTAACATTGCAAAAACAACACAACAGAAGCAACACAGAAACCATACATAGAGCTGAAGTTTTAAAAAACTGTTCTTACTATAAATACTACAAACACTCAATTTTTAGGAAATCAAGTAAAATAACAAAATGACATTATATTTACTTATTTTGCTGTACTGGGGATTGAACTCGGGGCCTTGAGCTTGCTGTACCCCTTGTGCCCTGCCTCTACTTCTCTTGTCTTTCACTTGTTTTTCAGATAGGGCCTCACGCTACTTTGCTGGGGCTGGCCTTGGACTGAGATCCTCCCTCAGGCAGCTGTGGCCACAGATGCGTCCACACACCAGGCCTTAGAGCCCGGTTAGTGTCTTTCTCGTGCGTTCAGCTCGTTCTGCATTGCATGGCGCAGCTGTGATCATGTGAAGCGTCATGCACTTGCTGTTTTTCAGCCTGTTAGGTGAGAAGAGTAAAGGCAGGTCTGTCTTCCCATCGGATGGAGCAGGTAGCTTCAGGTGGCTGCTGTCTGGACGGTCCCCACTGTGTGGCAGCAGCAGCCTGCTCAACCTGCAGCACCGTCAGCTGTGCCACATGGCTTCCTTCCCTTTTCCTAGTGGCCAGAATATGGATCATGAGTTGGAAGGAAGGACGGTGTTTTGAATAAGTCCCTCAAAATATTGTTACTAGAGCCTTGAATACAACAGTGGCGTGGACGCATGCATTCTGGGTGCAGGGATCCTTCTCGGTTCTCTTTCTCCCCCCAAATAAACACGTCTGCGTGGGTAACTGTGCATGCACAAGTAATCAGATCCATTACAGGATGAGCCGAAATGTCAGACATTAAACAAACATAACAGGAGAAACATGGCTGCTCAGAGATGCTGCAAAGCACAGCTAGGACCAGGCGGAGCCGGACCCGTGAGGATGCTATCTTGTCCACTGCAGCTTCAAAGGGGGAGACTTGATGACAGCAGCAGAGCTGCCATGTGTGCATGCTAAGATGGGGACCAGTTCCACCTGGCATCCAGGGCTCAACTCGTGTTGGACACAACTTGCACTTGCTTAAGTTAATCACCGTGGAGCCTGGACAGCATTAGTCTTTATTTAAGACTTATATTCCCTCCAATGGGAATCCTTGATTCTTTTCTTTAATTAAATGGATTTATTGAGTTTTGTTAGTGGTGCCAACTTAACATATATGCTTCAGTTAAAAAGTCTCTTCAAACACTAAGTATTGCCTGCCAAAACTCTGTAATCCCTCCTGACCCCCACCATGGTACTGGGGTTTGAACTCAGGGCCTCATGCTTGCTAGGAAAGGACTCTACATTCAGGCTGCTGGAATGGCTCAAATGGTAAGAGTGCCTGCCTAGCAAGTGGGAGACCCTGAGTTCAAACCCCAGTGCTGCCGAAAAAAATAAAAAGCACTCTGCACTCAAGCTGTGTCCCCAGCCCAGCCTATACCTTTTCACAGGTCCATCGCACCACTATGCTTAGGATAGGCTCTAGTTAGGAGAGGGCACAGGGTTTTTATTTCATGGATTCTGAGCAGTGCCTTACTTGACAATATATTGTTGTTTCTGTGCAGGTGATTGTGACTGTTTGTGGGACAGGGTCACTGAGCTACTGAGTTAGCCCCAGCTGGGCCTCAAACACTGGATGAGGGGAGACAGGGAGAACATTAAGCCATGTGAGTGTGGGAGCAGAGCAGAGGTAGACCCCCCTGACACCCTAGAGTCTAGCACAGGGCAGTTGATGCCCTAGGGCATTTCCTGAGTGCTTCAACCAGGTTTAGTTACTAACTTAATGGAGCTTATCCAGTCCTTTGGGCACCATACAGTATTCCAGATGTGTGGCAAGGCATAAAAGTGCCATATCTTCCTGGAGGATCACATTTGCTCATTGAATAAGATAAAACATCATTGCTAAGTTCTTACAAATAGATCTAAAATACAAGGCAATATTCACATGAGTTTTAAGATAAAACATGAAGTTGGGTGTGATGGTACACACCTATAATCCCAGCCCTTGGGAGGCAGAGGTAGGAAGATCTCGAGTTCCAAGCCAGCCTGAGCTCCATATAGAGACCCTGTCTCAAAAAACCCAAAATATCAAAACCAACAAACAAACACCCATGAGTCTTCCCCTCTTTCCTGCTTGCAATGGACTACTTCTCGCTTTGCACTTTCAGATGTCCTGGGCCACTAGGTTTTCTATTCTCCTTAGAACATGTCTAGAAAGTTTGAGAAGCACTGGCCCACAATGTTGGATTTAACATTCATGTGCACTTGTTCAATAACAATGAAAACGAAACACAGACAAGTGAGTTTTGAATGGCAGGTTGGTGTTTGGCACAGAACCTTGCTTGGCCTTAATAGGACATCACATTGGGAGTCTAAGGACAGAAGCAGGGTGCTGACTGCCTTGGAGGGCCAAAGACACACCTACTTCATAATTTGCTTGTGAAATGTCTGAGAGTCTCCTTGGCTCTGAACCTCTACCCTTGATATTGTTTCCCCTTTAGCTTGGTGACTTCCCGAATTAAATCATTCCCTACCCGCCAAGGTGCTCATACCATCCTAACTGTGAGGAGTGAGCCTTGGATGCCTCCATTCCAGATCCTTCTCACTCAGGACTGTCTTGCTGAGTCTCAGTGCTTCCATGGGAGCCAGTTCCGTGTACTCTGGCACACATTCTGAAGCCGCCACAGGCTTTCCATTCCTACTGCTCATCATGCCCACAAGGCCTTCAGGGCCTGGCTCCTGGCTGCTGTGCACTCCCCTCCACTCTACAGTGCCAATGCTGTGAGTCAGTCCTGTCCCAGGGCTTTGTCTTGCTGTCCATCCTTCCAGAAATGTTCTCCCCCCACTCTGGGTTTCCCTTTGGGCTGCCTCACTTCTTCCAGATCCTCAGTCTAATAACAGCTGATGGGTGAGATCTCCCCATGCCGCCATTGCTGGGACTGCCCAGTGCCACTTGCTGTCCCCATCTTGATTTACTTTTCTTCCTAGCCCTTATTTCTACTTACCATGTAATATGCTCGTGCATTTGTCTATTTACTGTCTGCTTCCCTTTCCTCCCCACCACACCAGAATATCCACTGGGAAGGCCATTATCTTGTTCAACACTGTGTCATTGCAACCACGTTGTGCCTGGTTTGTGCTTAGCACTCAATTTTTTTTTTTTGAAAGAACTGAACTCTGGCATTTTACAGATAACAGAAGTCCCATGAGGTATACTGAGGATAGGGGCAGGGTCTGGCCGAACCATGGGCTTCCCCTCTGGCTATGTCCTGTGCTGTCCATTTCCCCCATAAGCAGGTCAACATCTCATGCCAACTCTGTTCTGCCCTGTCTAGGTCTTCAGTTGCTTTATGTGTAGGTTGTATGTCCCTAGCTAGATTGTAAGTGCCCTGAAGAAGTATGGGGAACCCTTCCTTGATATCCACAGTTTCCAGCACTGTGCCAGGAATCAATAGATGGTTAATGAATGCTTAGTACATGTCTACATTTTTCTTTAAAAAAAGCAATATTACCTGAAAAAACTATAAAATCTACATATTGAAATAGGATGGTGATTCTGGAATTAAGAATTCTGAAAGCTTTCCATGATTCTTAAAAGACAATCTCCCATTCCCTGACCCCACCAGTCCTCATCATTCTATACATTTTTGAAGGAACAAAAGGCAGGATTGCCACCCTGGACATTTTAGTATCAAAAGAGATGTTTGCTTTAGCCAGACCTGGCAAACCAAGGGTCCCCAAAGGCCACGGAGCAGTTTCCAGCACTGGGTTTTAGAAATGGCTGACTAGTTTTATTACCAGTTAATAGCATTTGTATTTCTGCTTTTGCAAATAATCATGAGCAATCAATTGTCAGGCATGGGGAGTGTGAGAAAATTGACAAGTTCCTGAAAACTTGGCCGGGAATAAGGACCTTGGTTCAGCAACTGCATCAAGTGGGCAAAGACTCAGGAGGGGATTCATGGTGGGTACGCCCTGTTCCAGAAGGAGTGAGCTACAGTGGCATCCAATGTTAGTGCATCTCCTCCCTTCAACCTCCATTCACAGGGCTCTAGACAGCACCTTCTTCCTTTATGGAGAATTACCCCACTTCCTTTTTCCTGCACATATGGAGAGTGGCTTTGTTTTCAAATCCTAAGTCCTAGGTCTCTTAAAGATACTTTATCATAGTGGTTAAGAGGAATCAGGAAATATGAATTTGAATCCTGCCTCTTCTGTTAGTTGCCGGAAACCTTAGGCAATTTATTCAAGCTGTCTTGGAGCCTGCTTCCGATCTGTTAAGTGCAAATACAAATGATACCAATTGTGTGGGTCGTTACAGACTAAATGAGGATCTGCTGGTAAAGGGCTTGTGGCCTTACACAGTTAACAGGAAGGGCTCAGGACACAAATAAGTATGTGTACATCCCTGAGTAGAGAGGGAGGAATCACCCCAGCCACTGACTTCCTGGCTTCAAAATGATCTGCTTCTGCCTCCAGGAGAATAAGCCAGAATTCTTTGGGATTCTGGTTTCCTCCTTGGCCAGGAATTCTATGGATTTATCTTTTCTAGTTATTTTGGATTCTGTCCCTAATGATGCCATGTCACCTGGCTTGAAGGGAAGTATGAAGCTAGATATGACCAGTGAGGCTATCCAGGCCAGGCAGACACCTGCTCCTGCCCACGTCTTGGAAAGTGACAGGGGCCATGATGACAAGGGGAACATATCTTCCTTCCTTCCTTCCTCCCTCCCTGCCTCGCTCTCTCCCTCCCTCCTTCCTTCCTGCCTTCCTGCCTTTCTGAATTCTTTCTCCTTCCTTTCCTTCTCCCTCCCTCCTCTCCCTCCCTCCCTCCTCTCCCTCCCTCCCTCCCTCCTCTCCCTCCCTCCTCTCCCTCCCTCCCTCCTTCCCTCCCTTCCTTTCTTCCTTCCTTTCTTCTTTCCTTCCTTCTCTCCCTCCTTCCCTTTCTTCCTTCCTTCCCAGTGAGGATAAGACCTCAAACTGGTCCTTGCCGTGGAATTCTGGGTCCTGAGGAATTGGCAGCCTTGTGGTGGCCGGAGCTCACACCTTTGAAGGCAGATTCCACCTGTGATTTCTTTGTGTAAAGCAGAAGCATTTGAGGATGCTCCTCTGGGCAGAGGAGGAGCCTCAGGTAAGAGCAGTAGGGCGATCCACGGCCCACTGAGGAGAAACACGCTGCCTCTGGTCACTGCAGGCTCTGCTGAGTGACAAGCTCTTACGGACACAAAGGAAGTGGTGGCCTAGCAGGGACTGTACCTTGTGGGAACTGTAAGTGTCTGAGACTATCACCATCTGCTCTTCTTGCTTCACATGCTTAACAGGAGGTTGAAAATACAGACGTTATGGTAAAATTACTAGGTTGCCTCCTGAACTTAATTTCTGTCAGGGGGAGGGAGGAGTCCCTGGCGTTCAAGACCTGCCTGTGAGTATCCTGTACTGCCAGGAGAGGGAGCCAGGGGTTGGCTCTTTTCTGGTGCTTGAGCGTCAGTAAACGCTCAGCTAGGTGGAGGCCTCAGACTCAGTGTTCCTGCAGAATCTCTGTCTCAGGATTCTGAGCAGAAGCCCGGTTGTGACATTCCCTGGCTTAAATATTCTCTTCTCATCTGGGCAAGAGTTGAGTTTCTGGTCATGGTGCCCTCATTTTCAGTTATGATTCTCCACCAGAGGGTCATGCTGCTGATACCTTTGTACTTGAATCAACATGAAACAGAATAAAGAGTACAGAGGGATTTTGAATGAGTAAGATTAGAACATTCCAGTATGTTCCATTACCAAAAAAAAAAAAAAAAAAAGACAGCAGAGGTCATATTATTTGGGAAATAGGAGATGTTTTGGATCCTAGCATTTTTTATTTTCCATTCAGACTCTTTTCACTGATCTGTTGCTGTCAGCCCAGAAACCAATACAGCTGGCGGCAGAGATTCCAGCACTTTCTGCTAGGCAGTGTTTACACTTAGGGCTGACTTCCTAGTACGATTAATGAAACAACCCACTGCAGCATAGGAACTGCCTCTTATGCTTGCCTCCTGCGTCCTAGGCCTGTACTCGGCATACAACAGCTCACGTAATCCTCTGGGATTTGTTTCTTAGGACCCCACATTTCAGACCAGAAACCTGAAGCTTAGGTTCAACAATTTGCTAAAGTCATTCAATGTGTGAGCAGGAGAATAGGAATAAAAACCTAGACAACCCGACTCCAGGTCCAGGTGAATGCCATGCTGCACAAAATGGTGACTGTGGGGGACAACTGGGTACTTTGGAGACAGTGCTCAGTGATCTCAGTGTGCCCAGAGGCATTCAGGTGTAAAGGCGAATGGGGCCAGTTAGTGCTCACTGGGGACTCAACACTGCCATGTCTGGTGGCTTCTCACAACACCACGTAGAATCCAAACTTCTGGCTGGGGTTGTAGCTCAGTGATAAAGTGCTTGCCTACCATGTGCAAGGCCCTGGGTTTTTTATTTATTTATTTATTTTAATTTTTATTGTTTTATTATTCATATGTGCATACAATGCTTGGGTCATTTCTCCCCCCTGCCCCCACCCCCTCCCTTACCACCCATTCCGCCCCCTCCCTCTCCCCCCACCCCCTCAATACCCAGCAGAAACTATTTTGCCCTTATCTCTAATTTTGTTGAAGAGAGAGTATAAGCCATAATAGGAAGGAACAAGGGTTTTTGCTGGTTGAGATAAGGATAGCTATACAGGGAGTTGACTCACATTAATTTCCTGTGCGTGTGTGTTACCTTCTAGGTTAATTCTTTTTGATCTAACCTTTCCTCTAGTTCCTAGTCCCCTTCTCCTATTGAAGGCCCCGGGTTTGATCCCCAGCATCTCAAAACAAATAAATAGAATTCAGACTTCCGAGACCTGCAAGATTTGAGTGCTGCCCTCCTCCCCTCCCCCCTTGCTTGTTGTTGCTCTCTAAGTACATTTCTTTTTCTTGAACTGGCCAGGCCCATTTCTACCACAGGGCCTTTGTACCTGTGCATGCCGGCCTCTCAGATCCTCATAGGGATACTGCTTTTTTTAAAATTCAGTGTAGCAACCCTTTCTCACCATAGAACTTAATAATATTTCAGGTCCCCTGATCCTATAGGTCTATTCTGTTTCCTTTATCTCACTTGGGATGGTCTATCATTAGCTTCTCATTGGTGTGTCAGTTACCTAGGTATTGTCTGTGTCCTTTCATTAGAATGTCGGCTCTGTGAGGCAAGGATTCTGACAGTCTGGTTCATTGCTGTATTGCTAGAATGTAGAATATTCCAGATGCAGAAGAGGTGCTTGATAAATATTGATTGAATGAATATGATGGGACGATGTGATCAAAGCTGTAGTCAGGAAGCTCACAGTGCACTTGGAGAGTTCAGGCTGACAATACCGCAACATTGGTCTCTGGCAAAGGGAGGGAGGGGCAGCCTAGAATAGTGTGAGAAGACTGGCCTGGGGCTCAATGGCCTGGAGTTAAATCCTGACTCTGGTACTCACTGTGTAACCTAGGCCCAGATTTAGCTGTTTTGTGCCCGAGTTTCCTCATCAGTACGTTGGAGATGGTGATGGTAGAGATAGTAACCTATCTACTGCATGGGAGTGTTAAACAAGTTACACATGGAGGGCTTAGAATGGTGCCCAGCAATGGCTCTCCATGAATACTTGTTCAATAAATACAAATATAATCAAGCAAGAAACCATGACCTTAGAAATTCAGAAAAAGGAAAATGCTACTTTTGAGGAAGGCCCTGCTTCCTTGAGGAGGGTGGGTTTGGATTGAGGAAGATAGGGGAGTCTGAGGGCACCCTTATCTTTGCTCTGGTTCCAAATTTCTAAGTAGATATTTGTTCAGAAATTTTTACTTACTTATCTATTTATTTTTTCATTCAACAATAATTTCTTAGGGACCCACTAGGTGTCAGTGCTTGGAATGAAGCAATAAGATAGTAAATAATACCATATAAATTTCACTGATTCTTCCCCTTGTAAAATTTCTTCCTTTTTTGTGAGGAAGACATTCTCCTCCCACCCCCACCCTATTTCTTGACTTGAATTCTTGACTTACATGCTTTCAGGAAATATTTATTGAGCATAAGCAAAAAGTTGTTAATAAGTGATCCCTCCCACCTCCGTCTCCAAACTATTCTAAGAATTCACTATAAAAAACAGATATAGATGCACATATATTTAAAGTACTAATATTGTTTGGACTCAACATGCAGAGCAATGCTCGAAAAGCCACAGCCTCTTCTTCCTCTATCCCTGACCTTTGATGTCTTAGGTGGATTGCAGGCTCTGGGATGAATTTCACTTGGCCCTGGAGTGATTCTTCTTAGGAGATGTGCAAATACCTTACTCCCCTCTATTAGATTCAGCCTACGTGCATTGAGCACTAACTTTATGGAAGGCAGGCATGCAGGTACAGAGGGGGAGATAAGAATGGTACTCATGACAGCATATGCATCTAGAAGGAGTTTACAATTAACGGTGGTCTAGGGCCTGCAGAGCAGTGTAGGCAACAAAGGGGTAGAGAGAGGACCAGACAGAAACTCCAATCCCAAGACAGGACGTCATGCCACAGAGTAAACTGGCCCACAAAAACCTAAGTGAGGGTGGTTCTGAGAGGGTGACAGCACCAACTCTGAAAACAACAAAAAGGTCTGTTTTATGTGAGGGGAGGATGAGTTTGGAGAAAGGCTATGTGTATTTACAACAAGGTGGGAAATAAATGGAGAGAAGCCTTCTCTCAGAAGCAGAGACAACATCAAAGCTTATGCATTGATCCAGGGGAAGTAATTACAGTGCCCCGGTGAGCACAGTCGATGGACTCCCAACGTGAGCTCCAGGTCTGATTTATGAAATCTCACCCATTCCCAACACATGGCCTCAGGACACAGCAGCAAATATTAACATTTAATTAAAACACATAAAATGGGAGCATCAATGACAGCACATGACAGAATCAATAAAATGCTAATTTTTAAAGATTGTGCTTGCAGGGAGTCTGGAGGGTCACTGGCAAGGAACTGTACAACGAAGAGCCTTTGTGAAAGGGACTGGCTTCCACTTCCTGTGGCTGAATGTATAGACTCTGGAGATCCACTGGTTCAAATCCCTTACTGTAAAGAAGGCACATGGAGCTCCAGAGAACTGAGAATTTCCTAAAAGAATTAGTCAGTACTAGGATAATAACTTGAGTTACAGACTGCTATTTTTCATTCTCATGAAACTTCTTGAATCCCAAAGTTATTAGTAAGAATGGCTTCCCTCTTTTCAGATAACCTGGATCTCAGCACTCTAGTTGATGGAAGACATTTATCTACCGATGACACAGGTGTCTTTAAATCATCTCACAACACATGATACCTTCCATGCCTCACTGCATCTCAATAAAGGTTTTTAATTGGCAACCTGCAGTGTGACATTTCTAAGTAGAATTGCTTCTTTGTGCTTGCAGGTTCCCTCCCTGGCACTTGGATTTGGGCAGAATGCTCACAACCCCAGCCTCACAATGTTTTCCTTTCTGATATGAATTCTCAGGAGGCTGGCAAGCTGCTCATGATCCAGATGAAACTGCACCCACCATTCTCCTTCAATCCATTTAGACTAGAATTCTGTAAGAAGTGGAATTTTCCTTTCATCCAAATGAGATCACTTGGGTTAAATGTTAGAAATCTGAGTAAGTTGTATGGGGTGAGGATTTCATGGGGTTTCCATCAGTTCCAAGCTCTTGGTCTGAAATTTGGGTACAGAGTTCTGGAAACTGGTTTTTTTAAGAGGTTGCTTGGCACTGCTGTCTTTGATCAATATGGAAATGGGAGATGTCTCAAGTCTTCATTACACACTCTGGTGAATTTTATTAAATCACAATGGTGGGGAATGTTTGGAGTTGCAGAAGTGTGAGGCTGAGGTGGTTATGGACATTTAGACTTGAAGATGGCTGATTTCTACTCAGTACCACCCCTTGTGCACAGACTGGAGAACTGGCTTTCCTTCAGGGACAGCATTGCTTGGACTCTTGCTTATTTGTTTAGTACTGACTGCCTACTATGTGTGGGTATTGGGTGGACTGTGTCTCTGTGCCATCTTACCACACAGGTGAATAGACATCTTTTTTCAAGAGTTGGTGGAGATTTCTGGGGTAAAATGGTGGATTAGAAGTTTCCACCATGTAACCCTATGAATGAGAAGAGTGATGGTAACAGAGGAGAAGCTATATCCCAAGGAGAGAAAGAGAGGAAGAGCATCAAGATTCAAGAGACAGGTGACAGGACAGCTATAAAGCACAGAGAAGTAGAGCAGCAATGCAGAGAAAAGTAGGAAAAGCACCTCCAACCCCAGTTCCGAGTGGAGGGAAGTGAAACCTCAACAACAAGGTAAGCCAGGCAGCCCTGGTGACAACAGACTGGCAGTCCTAGCCACAGGAGAGACAGACCCACTGTTCTAGTGCAGAGATTTTGTCTGACAGTGACTCCTCCTACACAGCAGGCCAGTATTGCAGAAGAAACCATTGCATTGCTTCCCATCTCTCAGAGTGTTATAGCAAGGTGCTATCTTGAGAGGGGGGCCTATTGTTTGAGACTGAGGTACTTTAGGGACCTGAAGACAAGAAATAATCACAAGTCAGGGAGCCTGAGAGCACCCTGCCACAGTGTCTGGGTGGGAGACAGCCATGAGAGGCAGTCATGGAGAGGGGAAGGGTGAGACATGGGCCACTGAGTTTAGGCTGCAGGGAGCTTAGACTGTGGGGGGCCTAAGGGTTTAGTGGTTCATGCTCTGTGGTGAGGAGCAAGGGTTATTGCCTGTGGATTGCTGCAGAGACTAAGAGCACAAAGTCTGTGGTTAGTGGATTGCTTAACCTCTGGAGCTGCTTCCCCTGATGTGTGTGGTTTCTGTCATGTGAGGCTGAGAAGTGGGAGCCCAGGTCCAGAAGGTTGCTTGATTTCTATAGCTTCCTACCTGCTATAGGGTGGTTTCCTGCTGGGTGGGGTCTGAAAGCACTGAGATTGGCAAGCAATGCCAGGTTCCCTTGGTTCTTTCCCACCCCCACACCCCACTGCAGAACTTAGTATTCTGTTTGCTTCCCTCAATATTCAATGGACTAGGGGACACCCTTCAAAACTACAAAAGACTCCAGATATGACTCCCTGTCCCCAGACTTGGTGGATTCCAGGAAAGGAGCATCTTCATTTCTTAAGCTTTTTAAATTTTTACTAAATTTTAAAGTATCATTTTCAGTTTATTTTTTTAAATTATGTTTTTACTTTTTATTCCTCTTCTTACATTTGTCTAATTGTACTTACATTTTTTCTTTATATTTTAATCATATATTTTTTTCCCTTGTTCTTTTCTCTTCCTCACATTCTTTTATTTAACTTTGCTTCTGCCCTCTTTTTCCCTTTTTCCTATCCCTTCCTTTATTTAATTATTTTCATTACTACTTATATTATTTTTAACTTTATTATACATTATATATTTACTATATATTTTTATCACTTTGGTGCTGGTGTAGTGGTTTCTTTAATTGATTTTTATTGTTTTTCTATATTTGGTTTGTTTTGGTGTTGTTACTATTACTACAGTTTATTTTCTCTTCTCTGAGTGGTACTAGAGATTGGGCCCTTAAGAGAAGGCTGCTCACTAGGAAGATCCCTATATAAAACTAGAATAGATATCCATCCTAGGAGATATGCAAATCACAACATATAACAAAATAAATGAAAAAAGCAAGGCAACACGACTCCTCCATAACTCTTCAATAGTGAAAATGACCATGTTACTAAAAGTGATCTACTGATTCAATGCAATCTCCATCAAAATTTCAATGGCATTCTTCACAGAACTAGAAAAAACAATCCTAAAATTCATATGAAAGCACAAAAGATCCTGAATAGACAAAGCAAACCTGAACAATGAGAGCAGTGCTATCATACACCTGATTTCAAATTATACTGTGGAGTCATAGTGACAAAACAGCATGATGCTGGCACAAAAATGGATCAGAACAGTGGAATAGAGTAGAGGAGCCAGGAACAAACCCACACAGCTATAGCCATCTGATTCTTTATAAAGTGCCAAAAATATTCATTATAGAAGACAGCTTCTTTAACAAATGATGCTAGAAAAACTGGATATCCACATGTAGAAGATTAAAATTAGATCCCTACATCTCACTTTCTGCAAAAAATAAATTCAAATTGAACCAAAGACTTTAATGTAAGACCTCAAACTTTGAAACCACTAGAGGAAAACATGAGGAAAATACTTCAAAATACAGGTACAGGCAATGACTTTCAGAATGGAGTTCCAATAACTCAGGAAATGAAAGCAAAAACTGAAAAATGCTTCTGTAAACAATTGCCAGAATGAAGAGATAGCCTATAGGATGGTAGAAAATCATTGCCAGATACTCATCTGACAGGAGATTAACATTCAGAATATATAAAGAACTCAGAAAATTAAACATCAAAAGAACAAATAATCCAATGAATAATTGGGAAAATTATTGAACAGACAATTATCAAAGGGAGAAATAACAAATGGCCAATAAATACATGAAAAAAAGATGTTCATCTTTGGCCATCAAGGACATGCAAATCAAAACTACATTGAGGTTTTATCTCACCTCAGTCAGAATGGCTATCATCAAGAAAACAAATAATAAATGCTAGCAAGGATGTGAGGAAAAAGGAACACTTAGACACTGTTGGTAGGAATGTAAAATAGTACAATCAGCATGGAAATCAGTGTGGATTTCCTCAAGAAACCAAAACTAGAACTATCATTTGATTCAGCTATGCCACTCCTGGGCATGTATCCAAAGGAATGTTAATTCAGTGTACAATAGAGATAGCTGCACACCCATGTTTATAGCAATACTGTTCATAATAGCCAAACTATGGAATCAGCCTATGTGCCCATCAACAGGCGAATAAAGAAAATGACACACACACACACACACACACACACACACACACACACACACACAAAATGGAGTATTACTCAGCCATAAAGAAGAATAAAATTATGTAGTTTCAGTCATTAAAATGGATGAAAATAAAGGTCATTATGTTAAGTGAAATAAGGCAGACTCAGAGAAACAAGTATTACATATTTTCCCTCATATGTGGAATCTAGATTTTAAAAAGACAAAAAAGTAGAAGGGAGACTATTTGGGAGGAGGAAGGGGACCAGTGGAAGGGGGAAGAGGGGACAAGAGAGAGTCAGAGTAATGGAGGATGAATATGATCAAAGTATATTATATACATTATGAAAAGGTCATACTGAAACCCATTTTCATACAATTAGTATATGCTAATTAAAAAGTATTATCAATATAAGTATATTGATAAATATTAGATTTATAGATTCCTTAAAATGTATCAACTCTATATGTCTAAAAGAGGAGTTGGTAGACTAGTGAACATGGAAAACCAGGAAAGGCTTGGCAAATCCTGTGTAAATTAGGAGCCCTCTTAAATTTTTTAAATAGAAGGAAACTGGGAATACTAATCTGATTCAAAGGGGGGCAGCTAGCACCTCCGCTGCAGGTGAGCTTGCATAATAATCTAAGTTGCCATTTAAACTTATTTTCAGTGGGCGTTACTCATTTAATACTCAAAACAGTCCTATGATAGTTATTCTATCATTAGCTCCATCAATCTCCTTTCCAACTGAGACACTCTAACTTGTTCCAGGCATACATTAGGGGTAAAGAAAGAATTCAGCCACTTTACACAAAAATCTGAGCATTTGACCACTGTATAGTCCTGCCTTTCAGTTAGGAGCATTCTGTCTGTGACTTGAAACTTCATGCTGCTCTGGGGTGGTTGATGGACATTGTACAGTGGTAAAGTTCCTCCACCCACACCACGTGTTTGAAGGTTTTTAGCTTGCAATAATTACTCTAGAAAGCTTAGCGTGTAAGTGAAAACAGGGTGAACCCAAGCAGGTCTGCTGGTGAACTGAGAACCTGCTGGAGCCATTGTGGATAAAAGGAGAGAGAACTAAATGTCTAATATTTGGCCAATAGAACAGAGGCTGCCTACTAAGGAGGTAAAAGCTAGTTGTCAGGGAACCTGGAGGTAGAAGGAGGCTTGAGGGTGAGTTCATGTGTGGTACTGTTCCCTGGCATGTAAATAAGTATTTTTCTGTATCTTTGTTACAAAGGAAGGCATATAAAGTATTTAGAGGGAAGAAGACAGGAGGTGTCTTGCTCAGCAGCATTAGAGGACAATTAAGGCTGCACACTTCATTGTTCTAATAGTTTAAGTAGACTGAAGAGAGTATTTGTGGCTAGTCCTGAAGAGAAGTCATCAATGGCTGAAAAAAAAAAATCAGCTAAACTATCAGGATAACTGGTAGAGATGGTGCTGCAAATTAACTTTAAGGATGAATATCAAGTTAGGGATTCATGGATTTAATTCTATTCAAATTCAAGGAGAGAACCCTTGTTGGATTAGCCAGTCTTTGAAGAGTTGATTGATAAGAAAAATGTCCAATCACACATTTGAAAAAAAGTTTTAATTATTAAAACAGTGCATACTAATTGTATAAAAAAGAAACTTATAAACAAGAAACCCCTTCATTTATTCCATAAATATTTTTAAAGACACTTACTATGTGCCAGACTTGGTTTTAGGTATTTGGGATACAACAGTGAACAAGATAGACAAAACCAGCTGCCCTGGAGGAATTTACACTTTAGTAGAGAAGGCAGGTAGTAAATATAATAGTCATATAAAGCACACAACTAGGATGTGTGAAGATGCTAAGTGTTCTGGGAAAAAAATGAAGCAGGCTAAGGAAGAAATTTTATTAATGCAACAAAAGGGCAGACATCTAACCAGAAAGGATGGTTGGGATAGGACTCTTAAAAGCTGCAATGCAGCAGAAACTGGAAGTAGGTGAGGGGGTGAGGCTTTGGGACATTGACAGGTAGGATGTGTTATGTGGAGATCACAGCCAGTGGACCAGCTCCAAAGTGAGAAAAGCCCCCCATGCCTGAAGAGAGGGGGGTCAAGGAGAGAGTAGGCAATGGTGAGGTGGGAGAGGCAATGGAGCTGAGGCAGTGCATGAAATGGGGGATTTCCTTCACAGGTGTGAGAAAGCCCAACTATATTTAAAAAATTTTATTCTAGTAGCTGTTTGAAGAACAGACGGTGAAGGTAAAAGCAAGGAGACTAGGAAGGAGGCTTATACTGTAATCCAAGTGAGAGAAGATGGTGGCTCAGGCCAGGTTGGTAGCAGTGGAGATGGCAAGAGGTGCTAGGATCCTGGAGAATCTTGAAGTTAGAGCCAATAGGATTTCTGATGAACTAGATGTGGAATATACACACACAAAAAAAGGAGAAAAAATGACTCCAAGGTTTTTGGCTTGAGTGATTGGATGGATGAGTTTGCCTTCAACTATGATGGGGGAGATTGTGGGTAGAGCAGAGTTCTGAGGGAAATAGCAGTAGTTCAGTTCTAGACGTGTGTCGATCAAGATAATCAAATGAAGTAGGCAGTTGGAGGCATGGAGCTGGGGTTCCAGAGTAAGGCTGGGAGGGGTTGTTGTGTTTAGATCGTCATGAGACTAGAAGAGACTATCAAAAGAGTAATAACTACACCAAATTCTACCATCAAGAGATTAGCCAAGGTTAACATCTTGGCAATTTCTTTTTCAGACTTCTCTTGCTGGCATATAATTAAATTAAACATGTCTTAGTTTCTGAATGCCAGTGCTCATCAGAAGTCAACTACCACTCAGAGGCATAGAACACGTTTTGTTTTTCTTTCTCATGGGTCTACGACTTGCCTGTGGTGTCCTTTCTTAGATCGTGGCTTAATTGGCTTGGTTCAAGGTCTGGGTTGGTTTTGTTCATTCTTCTTGTCCTTACATTCCTCTTGGGTCAGCAGCTTCCAAGAACATATTTTTCTTGTGGCAACGACAGGCGGACAAGTGTGTGAGCAGACCCATGAAATGCCTCTTAAGGCTTGGTTTGGAAGAGTTTGTCACTCTTGCCTGTATTTCCTTGGCCAAACAAGTCCAATTGCCAAACCAAAGATTAATGGGAGTGAGAAAGAACCTTTCACACTCTAATGCACTTTAAGGTCACATGGCAAGGGAGAAGTGAAAAACTGTAATAATAATCCAACTTAACACAATCTACAATATAGAACTTTATATAACATACAGGCTTATATAATGGTATGATGCTATAGATGCTATTTTATATACTTTTCCACTCAAAAATATTATAGTGTTTATTTTCCCACGTGTGTATTTTTTAATGCCTGTGACGAATTCTGGTATATGGAAGCACAATAATTTATTGAATGAATTTCCTATTTATAGACCTTTAGGTTATTTGTGATTTTTATTATTACAAATAGTGCTGAAATGAACAATCTATATTTCTACATTTGCATAATTTTCTGAATTTCAGTTCAGCAAGTAGAGTATAGAAATAGAAATAGAGTATAAGGATCAAAGTATGAGCATGCTTAAACTATTGGACCATTTCGAACAGCTGTCGCACACACGTGTCAGTGTACATTTCCATCAGTAGTAGGACAGCACCACTTCCCGACATACCACTCAGAATACAGTATTAGCATTCACATTCATCTTCCTCTTTGTCAATCTGATGAGCAAAAAAAAAATCTTTCTTTGTACCTTTTTTTGGGGGGGCAGAACTGGGGTTTGAACTCCGGTCTCATGCTTGCTAGGCAAGAGCTCTACCACTTAAGCCACGCCTCACACTATGATTCTTCTACTTCCATCTCCCAAGTAGCTGATGTGCTGCCGTGCTTGACATCTCTTTCTTTACACCTTTGATTGCCAGTAAAGATGAATATTTTTCACTTATTTATTGGCCAATTGGTATTTCTTTTGTTGCAGATTGCCTGCTAGTTTTGTCTGCATTTCTGTCAAGGCATTCTTTTCTAATTGATTTTTTAAAATTATTTATATACCAGGGCTATTGATGTATTGTCATTTTGTTGAAATATTTCTGATAGTTTTTGAAATATGGAATGTCAGCTTCCTATTATTATTATAACAAATGATCACAAACAGTGAGTTTTTGGGGCAGTACTGGGATTTGAACTCAGGGCCTTGTGCTTGCTTTACCACTTGAGCCATGTCCCCCGCCCAATCTAGTGGTTTAAAATAATGCAAATTTGTTCTCTAACACTTCTGGAGATCCAAAGTCCACAAATAGCTTCACTGGACTGAAGTGAAGTTTGCAGGGCTGGTTCCTCTGGAGGCTTCTAAGGCTGCATTCTGCTGCTTGTAACCGTTCCTCGCAGCACACTGTGCTTCTGTCCTCACATCTCCTACCTCCTCCTCTGACCTTCTTGCTTCCCTCTTACCTCCTTACTACCTCTGTGACTCAGGCCCACCTGGATAATACAGGATACTCTCCCCAATTCAGGATTCTCAACTTAAAGGGTCAATCAAGCCCTTTTCCCCATGTAATTCAATATTCAGTTCAATTCAGGTCTAGTGATTGGGCTGTGAATATCTTGGGAGGCAAGTCTTCTTCTTCTTCTTCTTATGGTTTTGTTTTGTAGTACTTGGGCTTGAACTCAGTGTCCCAACCTTGCTGGGCAAGCTCTCTACCTCTTGAGCCTTGCCCTCCAAATATTCTGCTTTTTTAAAAGTTTTTTCCAGTTGGGATCTCAAACTAACTTTTTCTGGGCTGGCCTTGACCTGTGATCCTTGTATCTCTGTCTTGTGAGTAGCTGGGATTACAGATGTGTACGGACACTAACATGCCTGGTTGGGAGGCAATTATTTAATTTTTAAGTTGTCCAAGCAATATAATCATTATTTTTATTTATAGTCTCTCTCTCTCTCTCTCTCTTTTTTTTTTTTTTTGCAGAAGTTGGGCTTGAACTCAGGGCCTAGTCCTTTTTGTGATGGGTATTTTCAAGATACATCTCTCAAACTATTTGCCCAGGCTTTGAACCATGATTCTCCTGATTTCAGTTGCCTGAGTAGCTAGGATTACAGGTGTGAGCCACTAATGCCTGGTTTATAGTCTCTTGTTTATCTGTTTCTTACTCCAGTTTTACATAGATAGTCACCTAAATTTTATTCCAGGATGGTTATGGTTTTACGTTTTTCTGCTTTAATTTTATTATATCTAAGTCTGATTCATTTATAATTTATTTTGATGTAAGAATAAGTTATGGATCCATTTATATATTTTCAAATTTCTGGCCTGTTTTCTCAACATATCATTTGATAATCTATATATTCCTTACTGATTTGAAATGTCATTTTTATTACATCTTAATTTCATTTTTTAGTCAACTTCTGGAGTCTTTATCTTTAGTTTTATGTTTCATCTTTCTGTCTTTCATTCTTTATTATTACCACAATATTTTTATTTTTTTATTTATTTATTTTTTTTCATTTTTCTTTTATTATTCATATGTGCATACAAGGCTTGGTTTATTTCTCCCCCTGCCCCCACCCCCTCCCTTACCACCCACTCCACCCCCTCCTGCTCCCCCCCTCAATACCCAGCAGAAACTATTTTGCCCTTATCTCTAATTTTGTTGTAGAGAGAGTATAAGCAATAATAGGAAGGAACAAGGGGTTTTGCTGGTTGAGGTAAGGATAGCTATACAGGGCATTGACTCACATTGATTTCCTGTGCGTGGGTGTTACCTTCTAGGTTAATTCTTTTTAATCTAACCTTTTCTCTAGTTCCTGGTCCCCTTTTCCTATTGGCCTCAGTTGCTTTAAGGTATCTGCTTTAGTTTCTCTGCATTAAGGGCAACAAATGCTAGCTAGTTTTTTAGGTGTCTTACCTATCCTCACCCCTCCCTTGTGTGCTCTAGCTTTTATCATGTGCTCATTGTCCAATCCCCTTGTTGTGTTTGCCCTTGATCTAATGTCCACATATGAGGGAGAACATACGATTTTTGGTCTTTTGAGCCAGGCTAACCTCACTCAGAATGATGTTCTCCAATTCCATCCATTTACCAGCGAATGATAACATTTCGTTCTTCTTCATGGCTGCATAAAATTCCATTGTGTATAGATACCACATTTTCTTAATCCATTCGTCTGTGCTGGGGCATCTTGGCTGTTTCCATAACTTGGCTATTGTGAATAGTGCCGCAATAAACATGGATGTGCAGGTGCCTCTGGAGTAACAGTCTTTTGGGTATATCCCCAAGAGTGGTATTGCTGGATCAAATGGTAGATCGATGTCCAGCTTTTTAAGTAGCCTCCAAATTTTTTTCCAGAGTGGTTGTACTAGTCTACATTCCCACCAACAGTGTAAGAGGGTTCCTTTTTCCCCGCATCCTCGCCAACACCTGTTGTTGGTGGTGTTGCTGATGATGGCTATTCTAACAGGGGTGAGGTGGAATCTTAGCGTGGTTTTAATTTGCATTTCCTTTATTGCTAGAGATGGTGAGCATTTTTTCATGTGTTTTCTGGCCATTTGAATTTCTTCTTTTGAGAAAGTTCTGTTTAGTTCACATGCCCATTTCTTTATTGGTTCATTAGTTTTGGGAGAATTTAGTTTTTTAAGTTCCCTGTATATTCTGGTTATCAGTCCTTTGTCTGATGTATAATTGGCAAATATTTTCTCCCACTCTGTGGGTGTTCTCTTCAGTTTAGAGACCATTTCTTTTGATGAACAGAAGCTTTTTAGTTTTATGAGGTCCCATTTATCTATGCTATCTCTTAGTTGCTGTGCTGCTGGGGTTTCATTGAGAAAGTTCTTACCTATATCTACTAACTCCAGAGTATTTCCTACTCTTTCTTGTATCAACTTAAGAGTTTGGGGTCTGATATTAAGATCCTTGATCCATTTTGAGTTAATCTTGGTATAGGGTGATATACATGGATCTAGTTTCAGTTTTTTGCAGACTGCTAACCAGTTTTTATTGAAGAGGCTGCTATTTCTCCACCGTATATTTTTAGCTCCTTTGTCAAAGATAAGTTGCTCATAGTTGTGTGGCTTCATATCTGGATCCTCTATTCTGTTCCACTGGTCTTCATGTCTGTTTTTGTGCCAGTACCATGCTGTTTTTATTGTTATTGCTTTGTAATATAGTTTGAAGTCAGGTATTGTGATACCTCCTGCATTGTTCTTTTGACTGAGTATTGCCTTGGCTATTCGTGGCCTCTTGTGTTTCCATATAAATTTAACAGTAGATTTTTCAATCTCTTTGATGGATGTCATTGGAATTTTGATGGGAATTGCATTAAACATGTAGATTACTTTTGGGAGTATAGACATTTTTACTATGTTGATTCTACCAATCCATGAGCATGGGAGATCTCTCCATACCACAATATTTTTAAAAGTCATACATCATACCTAGTAAGTCAGGTTACTTCTCATCATCATCTCTCTCTCTCTTTTTTTTTTTTTTTTTTAGCATTTTGGACTAGTTTTACACTTGTAAAACTGACGAAATAGTGCATACAAATATATACAAACATATGCAGTGTAGAGATGGAAGAAGAAGAAGAATAAAATCAACACCTATGTCCCATCTGCCACTTAAGGAATTCATCATTGCTAGCACCTTGAGGCTCCTGGCTTACTCACCACACATCCCCACCAGAGGACACCACCCAAGCGAGTTTTTAGGTTAGTGTTCCCTTACTTTTCTTTGTAGTTCTAACACCTATGGACCTACTGTGAACTCAGGGCTTTGTGCTTGCTGGTCAGGTGCTCTACCACTTGAGACTTACTTCCATCCCTTTTTTCTCTGGTTATATTGGAAATAGGCCCTTACTTTTCACCCAGGCCAGCCTGGACCACAATCCTATTTTATGCTTCCTGCTGTGGCTGGGATGATAGGTGTGCCCTGCCATGCCCAGCTTTTTTCTGTTGAGATGGGTCTCATAAACTTTTTTTGCCTGGGCTGGCCTGGAACCATGATCCTCCCAATCTCATCCTCTTGCATAGCTTGGGTTGTGCCTGGCTTGAATCTACTCTTAACATGTTCTTAATTTCCCCTTTAAAAGGATTTTTATTGGAGTTGCAATAGGGAATTACTGGCATCTTTGTAATATTGACTAACATCAGCATTTTTCTCTCCATTTATTGCTTATTAGAGGCCTCTTTCATATGCACGCCTGCTGCTGAGCAGGTGCTACCTCCAGGCCTAAGTCTGAGGTGTTATCTCTCCACCAGTTCCCCACAATCCTTCCATTTCACCGCTCTCCTATTTTCTCCTGCCAAGTCTCTGTCCAATGAAATCATTAAGCACTCGCTATGACTCAGTGTAGGTTTTTGCCTAAGGTCATCTATTTCTGGGAAATGAAACAGAAGAGGAACTATTTAAAGCTTTGATTCCAGGCCATTTTTCAGGGTTTTGATTCTAGGTGGATCAATGCTCATAACGTTTAAAAAAGGCTTTGGTAGATACTTTCTGGATAAAGACAATGCAGTATAAATACACAATGGAGTTAGCCATTGAGAAAAATGAAATTATGTCGTTTGCTGGAAAGTGGATGGAACAGTAGATTAGCATGTTATGTGAAGTAAGCCAGTCCCACAAAGACAAATACAGCATGTTCTTTCCCATTGGTGAAGGCTAGTGGAAAACAAACCAAACCAACCAAAGTCGTGAAAGTAAAAGGGGAAGTGGGAAAGGGAGCAGAGGGGTATGAAAGAGTAATAGAGAAATAGATATGATCAAAGTACATTAGATGCGTGTATGGATGTGTATGATGAAACCCTTTGCTGTGCATGGTTTAATACATGCCAAAAAGAAAGGAGGTGGCAGAAGTTGCAAGCTGACTCTTCTCTTCCAATACTGGCCAATGCCATGGAAATGGTTTTCCTGACTCCTTGGCATGCTTGCTGTGATTCTGTCTTCTTGACCCAAGGATGTTTTGATGCCCACTAAAAACAAATAGTTAATCACTAGCATTGAAAAAAGGACATGCAAGTTTAGTTCTGTGATTTTTGTCCTTCAGACATACTTTTTCATGTATAAGCTATTCATTGTGGCACCATTTATAATAATAAAACATTGGAAGCAAAACAAAAAAATCCATGAATAAATAAGTGGGCAATCCTAGCACATCCATGCAACAAAATATTATGCAACTATAAAAAAAAAGTGTGGAACAAAGCGAATAGTATGCTACTTTTTATTTTAAAAAGTAGGGAAGATAATAGATATGTTTGACATATGCATAAAATAGTAATAGCAGGAAATAGTAATAATAACAGGAAAATAATAGCAGTTACCTGGGTGGTGGAGAACCGTTGGGTAGAAGACCAGGGTAAGAAGACTTCACAGAAGACTTTTTTAATTAAAGAAAGTTGAATCCTAGGACTGTATTGCCTATTTTTTTTTAAATGCCCAAGCTAGCTTTAAATTTGTCACCCTCCTGCCTCAGCCTCCAAGTGCTAGGACTACAGGTGGGAACCACCACGCTTGACTAGTTTTTTTAAATGCCCACGTAATAGACACAATGGATGTCTTCATCCTGTCTCAGACCTCTACCTGGTGCCCAGCACTACCCCCGCCACTTAGCTTGTCTGAATTCACCTGGTCTGAAAGCATCAGTTCTGCACACTATTTTGGTGATTGGAAACACGGTGCAGTTGTGACTAGGCAGTTCAAAATGTCATGTCTTTTTCCTGGACTGGCTCAACAGACATGGGAGAAATGAAACTAAAGTGCTCCCTAGATTAAGCAAGCGCTGAGAGTTTGGTGCAAGATTTGATACATTCCCATGTGTGCACTGAACCAATGAGTAGACACTGGGCCCTTTGCTGGTCATGGTTAGCTTTGGGTTTAGACACCCACACTGGTCTTGAGGGAGGAGGGCTGATGGCAGAGTTCTCTCTTTGGTGGTAGGGACTGGGCTAAGAGGTTGTTCCCAATGCCGGCCTGGCCTGCAAGCAGACAGAGAGGAGAAGGAGGAGTGACAGGTTCTCTAGCTGCCCCTTAGCAAGAGGGTGCAGACTGTCTGCTCAGCCACCTCCGACAGGCTTGAGGAGGGAACCATGGTGTCTGAATGGCCTTCACCTTCAAAGGTGCCAGAAGCAGATGAAGAACCACACTTGGCAAAGCAGCAGCAACAACTGTTTTTCCAGAGGGCAAAATGCTGACTGCGGATGCTAGGTGCACGGGATTTATTGGCTACATTTGTTCTGTGGTGTTGTACCTGCTCAGCTCAAAGTTATATTAAGGTGATAAAAATGAAAAGCCCCACTTTGCTATTGTCTAGTTTAATCTGATAAATACCATAGCAGGGAGTTGTTGAGGGTACAAAAGAGTCCTTCCTTTCTTCCTTCCCTTTCTTTTTCTTGGTAAGACTTCTCAGGGTATCCATGGCTATAAAAAGAGTGTTGGGAATTGCAGAAGTAAGACAATGATGCAATTCTAGCCTCTTAGTTCCACTGCTACCAGAGAGAATTTTCTCTGGGATTGATTGATGAAGTTATCATGAGTAGGAAGATCAGATCACAGTGTTTTCTAATTTTGGGATACAAAATTGACATCTGATAACCCACTATTAGCAAAATCACTCTTTGGGGTTGATACTGCTCCCAATGAAAATACCCATGGACATTGATGGAGAGATCAAGCTTAGTTCATGACCTGGGTGGGGGCTAGATGGCATGGTGAGAGGGGTGGGCAGAGGAAATCTGAACCATGGGGTGAGGGGCTGAGCACTGAGCCAGGTGAGGAGCAGAGTGGGAGGGGATGTTGCTGAAAGAGGTGAAAGCGAATCTAAGTCAATTTTCAATTGCTTCTCCATATTGACAGGGACTCAGCTTGCTCAGAATTTGCATAGGAAAGTCTGCATCAATGGGGGAGGGCGAAAGGTATATACATACAGCCATATTTCTGCTTCTATAGCAAATTCCTTATCAGGATTTCCTGCAGAGACCTTATTCACTTGGCTGACACATGTTGTCACTAGTGATCTTTGGATATTGAAGTTATTAAAAGCTGCAATGTGAGGACACATTTAATTTTCATTCCCCCACACACAATAATATTGAGGCAAATGCAATCTCAGTGATGCTCACTTACTTGAGAAGTCATGTAGAATTCTGACACATCTTGGTGCAGCTCAGCTGCTCTGTGACTAGGGATTATGATTGTAGATATCACTGAAGAACTAAAAACTTAGCCAATTAACTTTTACGATTTGATATCACAGTGTTCTTCTATGTGTATAAACACCATGTGTTCACGTTTAGAGAAACAGCGATTTTTTTCCTCTAACAAAGGGCTCTTTCCTTGCAGTGGAGACAAAATGGCCAGCAATCAGTAGGTGTTGCTAAGGGAGGTGATCTTGGCTTTTATTTATAAAGTCATTATTTTCACTTTTATTTCAAAGTTAGAAAACTGTACAGAACTTTGTATTATTATAGTGTTTAAATACATAGGTCTATCATACAAATTGTAGCTTCTACAGAGAGCCAATCCATCCCTTCCACACATACTCAGTAGCTTACTAAGAGACAGGTGCTGTGCTGGGAGTTTGGGATGCGATAATGGCAAGAATGGACCAATTTCAGCTCAGCTACAGATGGTAGTTGGTGGAGGTGGATGTTAATCAAATATCCACAAAAACACCGTTTCAAATTTTGATAAGTGCTATGAAAAATAGGCCCACAGTTGTAAGAAAAGGGATGTCTAAATGGAGATCTGAAGAACAGGTAGGGGTTACCCAGCTGAAAAGCTGCTTGAGGGGTGTGGGAGGAGAGGAAGGAGGATGCACAGAGCATTGCAAGCATAAAGCAGCTTGAGAAACTGAAAGAACAGTAGTTCCAGAGAGCAAGTCTTTGACTTTGGCCATGTCATTGAACTTGATTGTATTTCAGGTTTCTTATTTGAAAAATGCATGTTTTGATACTGGTTCCTGATCATGACGAATAGCAACCATCCCATAATTAATGAAAAATGGAACAGCCTTTTTGAGTTTTGAAAATGAAAGTTGCTGTAATGGCATAAACTCTGCCAACAGCTACATCTAAAAGAAAAGAGATAATAGCTTGGCACTGAGTTCAGCTTTATGCATGGAAATAGATAATAAAGGTCCTTTAATTATGTTTTGCTTTGTGATGGAACCACAGTGAATCAGAACTCAATTCCTCTAAGGACAAATTATGAACTCCGTTGCTGGCCTCCTATCTGACTAGACTGAATGAGTCATCAGGCCTACACTGATTAAGTCCATTATATTTTAGGGTACAGATGGAGATGTTGCTCCTGAAAAGATAATTGCTCAGGAAACCAAAACAATCTACCTCTATTACCTTGTTTAAGAAGACTCTACTTTCTCTTTGGCCTGAGAATTACCTAAATAAATGTTTTTAGCTGTATGTATGATGCATCCTGGACTAATCTGATTTTGTCAGAAATCCATCTGGAAGGCAGGTCAGAGGCTGGCCTATGTGGATCAAGGAGGCAACTCTGGGATTCTTGCCATCCTGCCTTCTGAACTCATGTAGATTGTCACACACAGCATAGGGCCTGGCTGATTTTGAACCAGGTCTCTATGGAGTGAAAATAAGTCCATTGAAAATGTGTATTTTAGCTTAGAAACAGGTCCACTGTTCACTGAACCGAGGCTGAATTCTGTGATGAAGGCCACCTGGCCTTACTGTGTGACAAGGCCCTCTGCCCAGGCAGATGTGGTCAGGCAGAGCTGTTGCCCCTCAGGTGAATTTTATTACCCTTGTGAAAGGAAGCTTTGAGCTGCCAGCTGGAGGGGACTGCTCCATTCCTGATGAGGGCTTGCTCCTGCAGAGGAGATGTGTATGGCAGCTCTTTAATCTCTGCCATCTCAGCCTTGCAGCAAATTGACTCTATTGGCCAAGTAAATCAAAGGGCAGGAAATGGGCTAACATTAGATGGGAAGGGAAATAAAGTCACAGCTCTTTTGAGCTTGGAAGCATTTGTGAACCTTAAGGTAATAGCACAAGGGATATATATATTTTTTCCTAATGGCATTTTGCTTTGCAGCTCTTATCATATAATGGTTCAGATGATTATAAAGACTTGGGACTTTGGAAACAATTTTCCTTGCTATGTTGGGAAAGAAGCCATCCTTCTTTGGGTTGCTGGCTCAGGCTGATTTTTAAGTGACCTAGGTTTATGCTAAAAATGAAGCCCAGAGGCTATAACTTGTCACTCAGCACAAGCCCCCAATCTCACGTTTATGGGCATTTCCTTGTGATTTATGGAACTATAAGAACTGAGTTCTGCCTTAGGCCTAGGAAAAAGCCACAAAAGAATATCTTGGGGAGGAAATCTTTCCTTTCAACAACCGGAGTGTAAACTCTTGAGTCAGATAGGTCTGATAAGTAAAGTTAAAACCCTGGTTTTTTCCTGATTCACTGTATGCATTTAGACAAGTTTCTTCTCTAGGACTCAGTTTCCATAGCTGTAAAATGGGGGCAATAGTACTTATTATGTCATGAGGATAAAATAGTACAATAAATGTACTTTTTCTTGGTATTAGTGTGTGGCAAGCACTCAATAAATGCTCTTTTTACCCAGTGTATATGAAATGTCTGCTATTTATTTTCTTTGTGAAAGATACCAGAAAGTATTAAATGTAGGATACAGAAAATATAGCAACATAAAAATACAAATGTGAGTAAAACCTACTAATGCATTGAAGTCATAGGTAAAATATAATTAGGACTAAATGGAGAAAGTGGATGACAATGAAGAGTTTGAAGTTCACTGGGCCCTGGATTAGTCAGAGAAGGCTCCCTGAAGGAGGTGGGCATTGATTGGGGTGGCTTTTGGGATTAGGATTCCACTCTTGCCACCATTTCCATAACCATAAATGTCCTGATCACATGGACTGGGTGAGAGGCACTCCCAGAGGGTTGTAAGAAGATGCCATTCCCATATTACTTTATCATTGGCCCAACTGTCAGCTACACATAAGATGACCTTTAAGGGACATGTTATAAATGTTTGCAGATGACATAGCCTTCCTTTGACCCCTTGCCCATTCAGATCAAGCTTCATTGATTATCTAATTCTCTCTCTTTGATCCCTTACCTATTTAGATCAAGCTTTATTGATTGTCTAATATATATATACCATATGCTCGGTGCTAGAGACAAAGAGTTGAGAAAACTGGAAAACCAGTCTTGACCTGCTTCCTTTGGATAGCTAAATGTCCAGTCCTTGGATTGCAGTACCAAAAGCTCCAAATGGCCAGGCTTTCATTACCAAGTTTACAACACTGATGGCAAAGGAAACTGGAGCAATCAGATACCTTAGTTTATAGTGGCCCTGTTGAGATTTGAATAGGGGAAGGAATCTGTTATAATCAAGGGCTCTCTCTCTCTCTCTCTCTCTCTCTCTGTCTCTCTGTCTCTCTCCCAGCATATTGACTCCTGCCCATAGAGAAATAGACTTCTTCCCACCCCCTCTCCTCTCAGAGTGTTGGAAAGAGTGCTTCTGGGATCAGTCTTTCTCTAGACGATAACCCCTAGCTCCTAATCTGATTGGTCAGTACCTAGAACTTTCATGAGACCGTATTTACCCATGGGCAGGGTCACTGTGCCTTAAGGCATGGTTTAGTGACTCCACAATGACTTGCCCCTGTCTGTGTGAAGTGCAGGAAGCTTTCCTCCATTCCTGCCCATGTGGACTTCCACATCCACCTCCTGTAGAGCCTGGCCACCTCCCAGTTCTTTCTGTTGGGCCTTTGTCCAGGTGGGTGAGCTATGCCTGTTGTCATTGTCCATGCTGCTGGTTGTGCTGAGTCATTCTGTCTCTTCCAAAATTTAGGTTAAGGAAGGAAGGGTGAGAAAGATGGAAGTACATTTCAGCCTAAGGTGTGTTTTCTAGCCAGCTCTTACAGAGTTTCAGGCTGGGGTACTATGCACTGCTATTTGTCTAGTGGTTTTTGGGTAGGCAGTCCGTCTGCCCCATCCCCAGGGAAGAGTGGGAGTGGCATCCCGAAATTCTATCCCTGTAATCACATGGTGTCTCACTTGAGACTCAGTTTGGGGGTCTGATAATCAGGAATGCTTCTTTCCACCTGGTAGTTTTCAGTGTTTGGCAACCGTGGCAGAGAAAAAAGCTACGTGTTCATCAAATCCTTTTCCATTTTCCTTCTGGGTATGTGGGAAACTACATTTCCCAACCCCAGTGGAATCTGGTGGGATTTGTGAGGAGTGCTGGCCAGAAAAATATGACATATCCCTTCCTGCTTGAGACAGTGAGAAAGTCCCTTCTGATTCTCCCACTTCTATTTCTTTCTAACTTAGTGACTGCGGAGACTTCTTTTTCTAGATGATGAATCCCAAGTTGAGACAAGAAGGTGGCTGGAAACTGCCTGTGCTCTTGTGCTTACTAGGTATGCAGGCAGATGACAGCCCTCTTTCACTATACCTTGCCCATACCACAGTCAGATAAAATTTTAAAATGCAGCCCTAAACTATTTACTCCCAGCCTGAAATCCTTCAGTGCTTTCCCCATGGGCCTGAGGCTTAAACACAAGGTCTTTAATATGTCTTGTCCACCACAGTGTCCTCAGCACATAGCATAATGCTAGACACAAAGTACCTGCCCACAAACTCTTGAGTAAGTGAGCAAATAAATGATGGAGTTGAAATCAGCCTTTAATCTGGGGCCTCTCCTCTTGGCCCCGAGATTAGCAGATGCTAGACAAATGTTGTGTGAAGGGCCAAAGCTTCAAGTGCCCTGAGCCTGTACTCAACATGTAGTCAACTTAATATTTGTCACTAGATCTACTGATGGAAGCCTCAAGGCTTTGACTTTGTCCTGAAATGTACAGACAAATAGGATCCACATATTGCAATACCTGTCAAGCCACCACAGACTGGTATCACTGCAGGTCAAATTTATATGCATTAATGGAGTCTTATGTCCACCTATAGTGAGTTCTTTCCTGGCCATAAGATACTGTTAACACTGGTACAGCCTAATTTTCTGTTAAAAATGCCCAATTACAAGCATAGAGATTCAAAGAAGTAAACAACTTCAAGACAGCATAATGAAACCCACCAAAAACTGTTAAAAAGGAGGGGGAGAAGGTTGGGTGGTTAAGAAAGAGTTATATACATGTGATGGATTTGATCAAAGTATATTGTATGCATATTGTAAATATCACAATGAAACCCCTTTGTACAAGTAATTTATGCTAGTAATTTCTTTTTTAAGTAGTGGCAGATGTCACTGTGTTACTGCCTATGACTTTCTCTTTCCACTTATTTCTGAAAAATAGCATTAGAATATGTGGGATTTTAAGATAAAAAGAAAAATCTGTGTGAGAGTTTCTTGCCTAAAATAACCTTTTTGAGATTTACATTGGGGGAACAAAGCTTTTCTCTTACAGAGTCATTCGTTTGTATTATATGTTTTGTCCATCCAGCTACTTGCCTCTACAGGATGAGGCCTGGAGTGGGGAGGGGATGAAGCTGGTTTGGCACTGATGGGAATAGCATGTGAAAAATCCATCCAGGGAAGAAAAAGAGATCCCTTCTTGGGAGTTGGAAGCTAGCAGCAAACTAAAGGCCTTAACCACTGGCAATCAAACATATCCTGCCTGCTCTCAATGTAACCTGAAACTTATCTTGAGGCCTCTTCCTAAGAGGCTGGCTGTTCTCTCCTACTACACTGCTGTTTGCATCACTGGTTCTCAGAAGTGCTTCCTTCTTCCCAGGTAGCTCATGTCAGGGAGTTGGGGCAAGCCAGGCACTTGGATTTCCCTAATCCCAGCCCTCAGGCTTCCCTTACTGCTTAATCTCACTGTTTATTTTTATTTTTGTAAATTCTCAAAATTCCTTTTAATGGGTTGGTCAGCTATTTTCATGTGCCTGTCCCACTTATTCAGAACTCAGGGAAATCGTTAGGAGGTGAGTAGTACTGGCTCCCATCTTGGAGGACAAGGGAGATGAGAGTGGGATACAGAGATTAAACATAAAAATCTATGTGGTACAGCAGGCAATGGCAGACCCAGGTATGCAATTCAGGCCTTTTCCAAACATCTAGTTGTTTTTTTCCTACAAAAATCACTCTGAAGTTTGCAGTTTTGGTACATTTCCCACCTTCTATGAGTTCTTCACTTCTGAAGTAAACTGAAATCTGAGGCCCATGAAGAAATCGAATAAGCTGGTGGAATCTGATCCTTTGGCTTAGACTTCTGACATGCAGGTTCCTTCCAGATATCATATAATTGCTCCTATCTTTTCCCCAGTCCAACCTAAAAGTTTTCTAACCCAAGTTTCAGTGTAACTGCTCCCCCCAACCCTTGAAGTCTTCTCCAGGCATAGCAACCTGCCAGGATTTCTTTCTTCTCATGGTCAGGGACCAAATTAGAATTTCACTCTTCATTTCTGACTCCCATGAGGGCGATGTTATCACTCCTACTTCCTTGAGAGCAGAACCAGTGCCTTCCTCTACTTCTGACTTCTTGGTGATAACTGGAACAGTGCTAAGCAAATTAGATACTCACTGAATAAGTTGGCCTTCTTAGTCCTGGGGATAAATTTGACATTGAAAGCAGTTTGGATGTGAAAGGGCCAGATAAAAAATGTGATAGAAACTCCAACAGCCATAGGGGTTTATGAGCTGGGTTAACCTGCTATATCCCTACCACATCTAGGATGCTCTATTTACATGTCGGTACCCCGCTGAGGGAAGTCATGGTGAAGCTTCAGTTTTACTGCAATTCTTGATTTTGACTTCTATTCATTGGAACTTTTAAAGGCAGAGTTCAGGATAGACTTGGTGCATATTTGTGTAAAACACAGATCTGCAGACCCTCTGAATAAAAATGTATCCCAGACAACCTGAATAAGACATTTGAATAAGAATCTCAGGCTGGGATTTGAAGTGACCTCTCCAGGTAACCTTAATGCTCTTTAAAATCAAATAAAGGCAGTTCCAGGGTATTTTTGTTGCTGAATAAGAAGATATAATTATGATTTCAAAGCCTAGTCCCTGACAATATTAAAGGAAGGATTTAAGATTTGATATGTAGGTGACCCAAATATTTTATATTTAAATGCATAATGCATTTTGTTTACCAGTCATGGCTCATTTATCTAGTCTCATGATTCCTCACTTCTTATCACCTTTTGGGTTCATTACACTGAATATATGTTTGAATACTTAAGCCAATATCACCATCCCAGAGTGACTCTGGAAGGCTTCCAAAGTGCAAAAACAGGTTTTTCAGACTTGCTGAGAAGCTCTATGGGTTTTCCAAGGTACTTTACATTTGTTTTTTTAGATTTTCTCTTTCTCAGATTTTATAATAAAAAGATCACAAAGAATGGCCTCCCTCCTACAGCTACTGGAGATAGTTAATTAGGGCTGGTGTGGTTGATAGATCATTAGTCCCTTCAGGTTTACTAGCTACAAAAGTCAGGGCTCACTTGCCACCATCCCAGGGTCATGGTGTGAATGGCAGCTGGTCAGGAAAGATAAATATGACAAGATGGGTAACACAGTGAGGTTATTATTATAAGAGGTGTCACCCAGATCATAATGGAACTTAATCCATGAAAAATCACTCAAATTATGACCCAACCCAAAAGGAGAATTACCTCTACACTTCCAGGATTTATTGCAACCCTGTGATTGTTTGGCCATTAAAATGTCACTTTTAGAATGAAATAGTTGGTAATGCTGACTATAAAATGAAATAATTTTTTAATTCTTCTCAAAATATTCCAAGTATTATTGAATGACCAGTTTATTAGTTCTCTGGAGAAATAATTATGACTTAAAGCCTCTTTGAAATCCACCGTTCTCTTTTCCCTCTCCCTTCTTCTGTCCCTCTCTCCTCTTTCTGTCTATCTCTTTGTCTCTCAAGCTTATGAATAATTTTCTTAGAAATCATTTGAGGAGCCATGCTAATAAGGACTTGAATTTCCACACTGCTGTTTATTATCGCTGACAGTTCATCTCTAGTGTGGCTCTGTATGGAAAGACTGCCTTATTCCAGGAAGAGGGCCTTCATGAACCCTGGGAATTCCACCTTCCACTACTTGAGGTAGAGTACTGCAAACATTGAGATCAAAATGTCATATGGCTAGCAGTATCCACTGTGGAATCTCATTTAACTTTCATTAAAATAACTAAGATCAAATAGAAAACGAAGACAGAAAATGTGGAAGTCTATAATGATGTCTAAAAGGAACACTGATGGACAAAAATGCAAGAATCTTGGAGAAATCCTTGCTCATTATGTAAGAGGCAAATGGTGTAGACTTAAGGAAAGCCTTATGACACACCCAAATTTTAGATCATGCAAGAGTGACGTGAAAAACTTGGGGTGGGGGGGATGCGGAAGGCAGTACATCCTCTGTTATCTGCTTCCTTAGGCAAAGACCTGGGGTTTGTACCCACAGAATATAGATCAGTTCCCTTCTCTTGTAGGTGTCCATCTATTAAGAGGACATAGTACTTCCTTCCTATAACTTTCCTAGCCTCCTACTGCATTTTCCTGCATAAATGGAAGGGAGCAATCCCAGGTAATAAGGGGAAGGAATTTGGACTGTTTTGTTGATTATAGATCTTTTGGTAGGTGTCGTGCCTGGTCTTCAATTTTAATTTCTATTTTGGGGTTTTCCTAGTAGAAGACATTGAGACAAGAAAGCAAGTCATTTATTTTGGAAAGGATCACAGAGAGTGTGGTAGGGGAGTAAATAACCCAGGGAGAAAGGGCAGCAAATAAATGTTCTCATCAAGCAAGTTACTTTCCTAGGGAAGCAGAGTTTGGTCCTTCTGGTAGCAGGCTAGAGCAAGAACCTCAGAGTTATCTCACCTAGGAGGTGAGGATGCTAGGCTATTTATACACCAGCTGCCATCACTGGTAGTCACAGGCTGCTCTGGAGATAAGGTGTCATTTTCCTGGCTCATCTGACCTGCTGTGTACAGGGGTAAGATTGCTGTGTAGGACAGAGAAACCCCTCTGTCCCACTTTGCAGATGTCCCTGCTCCTTGACCAGCATGACTGCTGGTTTATGTTGCTTGTCTAGCAGGAAAGTACAGACATGAGAGGTCTAAGATTTGATGGATTTTTTTCTGTGCAATCCTATGACCTGATGGCTCTGATAATACCCTACTCATAAGAGGCAGGACTGATTACATGGTCACTTGATGCTCTGTGCTCAGGCACTCAGTCTTCCCATGGCCCGATGGCCTTCAGAAGCAGTTTTCTGAGTGGTGAGGAGCTTTTTGTCTCAGATGGCATGGACTTGCTCCAGACCTCTAGGGGTCTGCTTGTGATTCTCCCATGGAGACTTGTCAAAGATGTTAGGGAGTCTGGCACCATGGAATCTTCTGGCTCACAGAGCCTAAGCCTGAGGGTTGCTTGTTCGACAGCCTGAACCAGCTGCAGAACTCTCTTGCTCCCTGTATTTCCCACTGTATTGGTATGTTGGGGTTGCCCTAAGAAAATATGCAGACTGGGAGGCTTAACCAACAGAATGGATTTTCTCAAGATTTTGGAGACTGGAAGTCCAAGACCAAGGTGCTGGCAGGGCTGGTTTCTGGTGAGAACTCTGTTTTTGGCTTACAGATGGCTGCCCTCTCCTTTGTCCCCACCTGTCTTCCTTCTGTGCATGAGCACCCTTGGTATCTCTTTGTGTGTCTAAATTTCCTTTTGCTATGAGGGCACTGGTCAGTTCGAGTCAGGACCCACTCCAATGGCCTCATTTAATGAAATCACCTCTTGCCTCCATCTATAGACGCATCTTGATGTCCTGGGGGTTAAGGCTTCAACATATGAATTTTGGGGGCACACGTTTGGCCCATGACACTCACTCAAAACTGGAAGCCTTCTGACTCCTTACTGGAGCAGGATTCACAAGTGTGGTGAATACAGTCTCCAAAACTGAAAGAAGGCTATCAAGTACTGTGCCACTTTCTTGGTGGTAGCAGGAGCAAGCCACACTAACCCATTCTTTCCTGGGAAGAGTGGCCAGGCATGTCCCAAATCACTGGGCTCCTAAAAACCTTACTGATCTACTTTACTGATTATCTTGAGGTTTCTCCCACTCTCTGATCCAGATGTGTCTGATTAGTGCATTCAGAGTACTGATCACTTCCTGTCCCCAGGTATGACTACAAGATGTCACAAATACGGTGAAATTAGAAGGCCTTCTGCAGAAAATCCAGATTAGGTAGTACCTGTTTAAGTCTGTTGTAACATAGCAATGAGGGCAGGACAGTGACTATATTTCTGTCTGTTCCCAGTGAAAGCAAAGTGATTGTGGCCCTCCTTTCTACTAGGGGTTGAGGAGAATACATTGGCGCATTCAGTAGCCATGTGGCCATGTGGATCTGTTGTAGTAAAAATACGATCTCTAGAGCACAGCTGCAGCTGGGTTAATACTTGGTCAAGTCTATGGGAGTAGTCCACCATCAACAGCATGATCAACCCCCAATTTTCCTAAGGGACAAGCTGTTGAACTAACAGGGACATAGTAAGGAGCACCATCTCTGGCTCCTTTAAGTCTTTGAGTTGGCTCCAACCCCTACCATTCATTCTAATTTCTGATTTTCCTGTCCGTAGCAGTTTTGAGGTCTTCATCTGTGTTTTCTATATCAATCAAGAGACAGACACTAACACACTATTTTAACCAACAGAATTGAATGTAATGAATTGTTAAGTAGTTGTTAAACTGGAAAGGTAATGAGAGAGCATCTAGATATCTCAGAAACTGCCGACAGCAGCTACCTCTCAGGACTGAGGGAAGAAGGAAGAGGTTAGAATTATTGACAGCTTGAAGCATGGAGTAGGAGCTGAAGCTCTGAAAGGGGCCACTTCTCAGTCTATGCTAATGACTCTTAGTTTGGAAGAGGGACCCCTGAGACTGTAAGAACTTTGAGGAGGAGGCCCTGGCCAGCTGGTGCTGGAGATTCTGGAACCACTATGAAGTGGGTCCTACAAGTGCTGGCACAACTGCTGTGCTGTGAAGGGCAACAAACTGCCAATGCCAAGGTGAGAAGTGAGGCTGAAGTGATGTTGACAGGAGCATGAAGCAAATAGGAAACATGAATACCCTTATCCCTCTGTTTTCCCTACTGGCAGAGTCAAATACAGAGTCAGCTGGCAAGGCAGAACTATAGCTTCAGCATACAAGTGTTGTGGGGAGGCCGAAGGGCTGGGGATGGGTTGAAGCTGAGACAATAGCTTAATAACTAGCAGAGAGCTCTTATTCTAGAAACCAGGCAACCAATGTGAGATTCTACAAGTCTATATTCATCCAGATTATGCACTCAAGAGTGAGGGAAATGAGCACAGGATGGGTCTACAAATACCTTGAATCTCTTTTAGACAGACTTGGGTCCAGACTCCACTTATCTTCTGGTTTCCAGTATGCTATGTAGAACAGAGATGCCCTGGTGGTATTGGGTCACCAACTGTCAGTGTCCTATATCTAGTAACCCTTGGGAAATCCTATGGATATTCTCTTTTCTCCAGTGAGCTATGTACTCAAGTAAACAGCTCTGTCACTTTGGGAAGGACTGGTGGAATTACCATTTCAGGATATTTGCTGTGGCCTGGCAGAGTTCTCCACAAGCTGAGCCAGCCACTCCTTCAACTGATTGGTTTAGATCTGAGAATTGGCTCAGATGGAAACTGGGTGAGACATCGTGGCTGTCTACTGGGGTTGCTGATACCAACTTTCTGCTCATATCCCTTTTAATGTCTTGTGATCATATATACTAAGCAATACACTTGGTGGCTGACCTTGCTGCCCCCTTTACACTAATTGTGCACCCCCCCATTGCTGCTGATGGTTAAGTGCTACTACCTGGCTTCTGCTCTTCTGGGACCTTATCCCCTTTGACACTGGAGGACTTGGTTCAGTGGTGGCTGTCTTCTGTAGACTAGCATTGACAGTATAGGATGCTAGAGATATTGATGAGATCACTGCAGTCCATTCCAATGCATCCTGTCCCAATCCATGACCAGAAAGAGTCATCAGTCCATCACCACTTTGCTCATCAGAATGCCTGGATTCAAATCTTGGCTCTGCCAGTTCTGTGTAATACAACATTGGGCAAGTTACTTGATGTCTTAGTTTCTCTTCCTATAAAATGGGGAGAACAGTACCTACTTCTGAGGACAGTTAGCTGAATTTCATGGATTAATCCCTAAATTGCTTAGAACAGTGCCTCACACATCACAAACCCTTGAAGATTATTAGCTATTATAATTCCTATTAAAATAAAAAAACTAGCAAGAAAGTTAACCATTATTGTTCAACATCATTCTGGAAATGATAAGCAGCAAATTAGACTTGAAAAATTAAGTGAGGTCAAATGTGGGGGGGCATCTCAAGAGCTTTCTTGAGCTCTGTTCTCCCGACCTAACTGGGGGTGATGGGAGATTCAGAAAGGACAAATGATAGAAGACAAAGCTGGGGCCAGGTGTGCTGGGAGCTCGGATGGAGATGCACAACAGCCTTGCTGTTTCTTTTCTCTAATAACTCTTCTTTTACTTTGCTTCTTTTCTCTTATTCTTTAAAACCTCACTTCTAAAGTTTTTCTTCTCTATTCTTTAAAACCTTACTTCTAAAGTCTTTCTTCTTTTCTGTTCTTTAAAGTCTCTTTCCTTAGACTTGCATGTTCTCTTTAATCTTTCTTAATGTCTTGGCCCTCAGACTTGCACTGTCCCATGTTCTTTTTAGCTTTTCTTTAGCGTAGCTTTTCTAAAGCCTATGTATAAAGTTCTCTTTATACATAGCTGCTCTGGTGGAGACACACACAGCCAGCAGCAGTGTCAGCGGCAGCCTCAAAAGCAGCCCACAGCCAGCCAACCAGTCAATCAATTCTCCACCAATCCTTCAATCGAAATCCCCAATCCTCCTTCAGCAAGTCTTTTATATCCAGTGGTAAACAGGGAGGTGGAGCAACAGTTCTGGGGGAGGGACATGGCACTGTAACAAGAGACACCTGCTCTCTACTTCTCTGAACATAAACAGCTTAGGAAAAGCAGCTGTGCTGCATTTTGCCTTCGCTCCCTTCTGCAGCTGAGGCTGTGCCAAACTCAGCCTGTAGATCATTGAGCACAGCTGTGCTTATGTCAGGTTCTCATAGGCTTCTCATAATCTGCTCCCCACAGGGAAAGAAGAGATTTAAAAAAAAAAAAAAAAAAAAAAGCTGGGTGCTGATGGCTCACACTTGTAATCTGAGCTACTTGGGAGGCTGAGATCAGGAGACAAGTGGTTTGAGGGCAGCCTGGGCAAAAAGTTAATGAGACCCTATCTCAACCAATAGCTGGCACTGTGGCATGCCTGTCTCATCCCAGCTACAGCAGGAAGTGTAAAATAGGAAAATCACAGTCCAGGCTGGTCTAGGCAAAAAGTGAGATCCTATCCCCTAAATAACCATAACAAAAAGGTTTGGAGATGTGGCTCAGGCAGTAGAGTGCCTGCCTAGCAAGTCCTGAGTTCAAACCTCAGTATCTCCAAAACCCAACAGTAACAAAAAGAGACAAAATTAATATTTTTTTGTGGATTGTGTAATTGGCCACCAGAGAAAATTTTAAAACATCAATGAAAAACTCTTCAAAATTAAAATGAGAATTTAGGCCAAGTGCCAGTGGCTCATGCCTGTAGTCCTAGCTATTCAGGATATAGAGATCAGGAGGATTGCAATTCGAAGCCAGCCTGGGCTAATAGTTTGTGAGACCCTATCTCAAAAAACCTGTCACAAAAATAGGGCTGGTAGAGTGGCTCAAGGTGAAGGTACTGAGTTCAAGCCCCAGTACTGAAAAAAATAAATAAAAAAAAAAAATAAATAAAATGCTCCCAATCAACATGTAAAATTTGCAATAGCCATCCAAAATACAAAATAATGAGAGGAAAAGAAATTATGAGAGTCAAAGTACTTACATAAGGGAAACTGCAGAACTTTAAAAGCAAAAACAAAAACCAAAAAACAAGAAAGAAAGAAAGAAAAAAAGAAAGAAAGAAAGAAAGAAAGAAAAAAAAAACACTTTTAAAAGCAGCTAGAAAATGAGGAAATATGTTTCTGGATAAGTCTCACTTTGTAAAGACAGCAATTATTCCAAATCTATTTTTAAAATTCATTACACAGTTCTAATCAAAATCCAAACATATTACTTTTTAACTTAAAAATGATTCTTCAATTTATTTGGGCAAATAAACAATGAGAACAGTAACAAAGAATGGTAAAATGATTATAACAGGATCTTTATCACCACCAGTTTTCAAAACATATAAAGTCAGCATTGCTTACGTATTTCTAGATAGACAAATAGACAAAAAGAAAAAAAGGTAGAAAAGCTTTAAATATTTGTAAATGGACCATATATATATATATATTAGTATGTCACAAAGTTTCCATTACAAATTAGAATGAAAAATGACGTTAATCTCATAAATGATTTCCAGTGATGGTTAACAGCCAAGGAAACAGTAAACTGAGCTTTCCTACCTCATAACTTACTCCAAAATAAATTCTTAACAGATTACTAATTTTGCATAGAAATATGAAGCCACACCTGTGCTAGTCAGCTGTGGTGACATGCCTGCTACAATCAGCATATAAGGAGGGAAGATTTGGCTCATGAGTTCAGAGGTTTCAGTCCACGGTCGATTGGCTCTGTTGCTTTTGGGCTGTGTCAGTGCAGAACATCATGGCAGAAGCATGTTGGAGAAGAAACTGTTCACCTCATAGTGGCCAAGAAGCAGAGAGAGAGAGGAAAGGGTCACACCCCCAATGATCTCACTTCCTTCCTCCCATCAGGCCACCTCCTAATGTGGGTGGCAGGAAGGCAGGGAGGGGGAAGGGAGATAATGGGAGACAAGGAGGGAGATAATGAGAGATAATGAGTGCAACAGAGAAACAAACAAATCCAGATTTGAGGAATGTCACCGTACTAACTGGGTGAGACCAGAGAAGGGTCACCTTGCCCAGAGGTTAAAATGGCCAATGAAATAGTATGTGACCATGTATGGGACAAGCTGTACCCCTCCATTTCTGTAACCTGCTCTAACTGGTATACAAGGAAATCCCCTTTTGTTCTTGGGGCTCAGCCTTGGGATGTGAATCCACTGAGTTGCTGCCAGCCTACTTAATAAACTTGCTTCCCAAAAGCTTTGGTGCCCTGTCTCTCTGTCTGAGCAGTCCTACAACACAAAATATCATGTAACACTTCCCCATAGTGTCACAGGCTGGTGACCAAGTCTTTCACACACAGGCCTTTGGAGGACATATAAGATTCAAAGTATAATAATAACAAAAGGTAAAGTTAGATAACTATCATAAAATTTAGAGGGGAAGGTACAGAAACCAAAGGAGAAGAATAGTAGACTTAAATACATACAATTTAGAAATGTTTTTGGTGTCATGTACCATCAGGAACAAAATAGAAATTTGGAAATATCCTTATAAAGTAAATGATAGACGTAACACTATTTTTTTTTTTAAAAAGACCTTGACATCTATAGAAATAGCTCAGTGTGAAAATGGCAAGAAGTATATGTATATACATGCAAAGAAAAACACCTGATAGATACATAATACTAACAGTAGTTACCTCTGGATTGTAAGGAACTGCTGAATAAAGACCATGCCACGTGTGGAAAAGAAAGATTTATTACAGACTGCTGGGCTGTCCTCCTCGAGATCAGGGAGCAGCAGCTTGGCTGGAATGGGTAGTGGGCTTTATAGGAGGGGCCAAGCCATGGGGGAGGGAGAGGGTCTGTGGTCTCCGATTATCTGTGATCACCAGATAGAACAGGTTGACATGCCTGGCTAGTTGAGTAACTGGAAGTTGCTGAGATTTTTGCAAGCAGGGAAGTTTGGCAAATGGTCATAAATCAGGGGGTCTGGTTTCAGTGTTAGCCTCAGGACCTTCCGCTTGCCCCAAGAATGTCAAGGACCTAACTTGGATTACAGTAGTGTTTTTTTTTTTGGTGGCACTGGGGTTTGAACTCATGCTTGATAGGCAGACACTCTATCACTTGAGCCACTTCACCAGCTACAGTATTATTCATCACATTTTTTTGTGTTTTCTAAATTCTCTGCATTAACATATATCATTTTTGTAATTTGAAAATAAGAGAAACATGAATGAGAAATGAAGAAAGTCTAAGAACTCTAGGAATCTACTCTTAGGTTCTGGGTTTTTGAGTTTACAAATAGGTTTAGAAAAACTGAGAGAATAGCAAGTGTGTTGTGTAGCTCAACATTGTGGCAGCATCTTACACTGAAATAGGGTAAGAGAGAATGAGGTGACAGTGAAATTAAAAGTAATAAAAATATTCTAGAGGACCCGATTTAGGAATGAAGACAACCAAGAAGTAAAGCTAAAAATCTCTTAGAGAAGCAAGCATTTCCTCCATCAGCCCTCCCTGTTTTACGTATTAAGTGAGTTATAATCTCCTGGAATAAGTGGGGACACCCAGGCTTGCCTGGTGAACGGATTCTTTGACTGGAGGGAGTGTCCAATGTGTTCCATGCACTGTCTCCATGTGTTGAGTAACAAGAAGACCCATCTTAGCCATGTCTAAAGTCTCCAGGCTTGGAAACTTAGCAAAATGATTAGAGGTTGCTAGGTGACAACCACCTGTCTAGATAGGGATTCAAGATGAAGTCCCCCAGCTCAGAAAGTCTGTACTCACCTGGGACAAGGACCTCCACTTGGAGTTTCTTCCCATCTCCTACGTGGGAAGCAGGTACTCCTCTTTCCCTTTCCTCCTTCTCCCTACTTTATCCTGTTTACATAAATCCTTATTAGACTTCTACTTGTGAGTTTCCCCTTTTTGTGAAACCCCTCAAAATGCTTTCATCAAGACTTTCAAGTTCCTCTCATATCTGGGGAAATTGGGAAGCTGGGTTGAGAAGCTGTTCCCCTTCCCCTCTTATTGGGACTCTAACAAAGAAGTGTTTAAAGACCATGAGATTCTGCAATATGATAGAAACTTTTAAGAAGTTCATATTGGCTGGACGTGGTGGTGTGGAGCTGAGGATGATAGTGATACCGATTTTGAGTTACTTGGGTTCTTGTCCAGGATCAGGTGAAGAATGAATGACAAGCCAGGACAATGAGTGGCAAGTGGAAAAGAAGTTTTATTGAAGTAAAGAAAGGCAGAAGCTCCCACCACACGGGGGAGGCCCAGCAGTATTGTGAATAATATAAAAGTTTTTATCTAGTTTTTGGTGTGCTTTTAGGGTAGACTTTGCAAGCCCCTGGATACAGTTCTCTGATATCTGGTGTTGGGTCTGGAGACCTAAGGCAGATGAATGGGTATCCCATTCCCCCCTGGATGGTCGTGTCACTCCTGTATCCTGAAGAGTTAGAGGCCTGCATTCCTGCACCCTGAGAGGGAGTTGTAAACTGCATTTCTGCATCCTAAAGAAAGATACAGGGTCTGATAGATCTCCCACAGGGCTGAACCAAACCAGTTTGAAAGCCCTTGAAATGCACGGCCAATAAGAAAACCGCCCTCCAACCCAGAGTTAAACGTCCATAAAAGCTCCAGCCTTCCCCTGAGCAGGGAGTTACCGGCTTCCCGGCTCCACTGCACTTCTCTAGCTGTAGCCTTTCCTTTCTCTCTAATAAATCTCACTTTTTATATAGCAGCTTTGGCTCAGCATTCAGCTGCCTCACGAGCCAGTTCCCTGGCCTGTGAAGGCAAGGACCCTCTACACCATCCTGCAACACTTCAAACCGGCATGTAACAGTGGGTACCCGATTTTCTCCTTATAGGGTCTGGTGTGCTTTTTCTTCCTTTCCCCCGATGGCCCTTTGTCTTTAAATTTTAACTGTCTTCATCTTTCTCCCTGTCTTGGGCCCACTTTGAAGTTAGCTACTCACTTAAAGCTTAATCCACTCTTTACTTAAGAGTAATGTACATCTTAAATGTCAGCTAGGTCTGGGACTGGGAGTTTACACAGGTGTGTTTAACAAGACCCTGACCCAAACCTAGGAAATCATCCCAGGGGTCAAATAAACCCAAACTAAACTTCTTTAACAAACATTCCAACTGTAAAGCCTAACCTGTCCTCTTTCCCTTGAGGTGACCCGCCCTCAGCCTGCTGAAAGAGTATTTCCTTTCCTAATAAACTTTATTATTTTTATTATAATCTTTGTGTCTTGCTTGAATTCTTCTCCTGCCAGATGCAAGAACCAGGTATTTATCAGCGTTATTTTTCTGGCAACATACTTGCTGACTTTAATGGCCCTTTATGCCCCCAGCCCTAACTACCTAAAATCAAGCTAGCTCCTAACAATAGCTAGCAGATAGATAAAAGCGGTGGCCATAGAGGAAGAAAAGCATTACAATTAAACTTCCCAATTCCACAGGTGACCAGTCTCTGTTAAGATCAAAGTAGCCCATCTAGGCCAATGGATATCAGGGACGCTTTGAAGTCTGCCACTTTCTAAAGCTTAATCTTTTCTTCCCTTAGGAATAAACCACATCCTAAACTCAGCTAGGTCTGAGGCTGGGACTTTCACACAGAAAATCTCTTTAATTTAACAAGATAAAGACCCAGCCCCAAGAGCTGCACCCTAGGCATCAGATAGACCAGGGGCTGAGAATTTTGCATGGGTAATCCCTATCAGATAGACCCAGGGTTGAGAATTAAACAAGATAAAGACCCAGATCCAGGAGCCCATCCTAGGGATCAGATGGACGTGGGGCTGAGAATTCCTCAATAAACATTCCAGTTCCAAACGCTGATACTGTCGTTCCCACTCTTGAGATGACCTGCTTTCAATCTATTTCAACCCTTCCTAATAATCTTTACTATCATTTTCACTATATCTTTGTGTCTTGTCTGAATTTTTTTTCTTGGTGGATGCTAGAACTGAGGTATACACGAGTGCTGAACTTTCCGGTAACAAGGAGAGGATCACTTTGTGATAATTTTCAGGTACTCCAAGTCCATGTGGGAGGAAACTTCCACTCTAAATTAACCTAAAAAAGAATTTGCAATTGGAATGGAACTCTCTGGGCTCAGTGGATGGGTAAGGGAGGGCTGTATAGTTTTTAAAAGTCCAGAACTTTCCCTAATGTCTACTCTGTCTCAACTTGAGCCCAGTAATTTGAGACCAGCCTGGGCAACATAGTGAGACTCAAGCTCAAAAAAAAAAATTTTTTTTTTTTTGGCTGAGCTATAGTTCAGTGGTAGAGCACACACTTAGCACGCTTGAGACCTGGGGTATACTGGTGTCAATTAGATGAGTAGTAATCCACCATAATTGATATCAGTACAGATTTTTATATCATGTAGAAGAAGGAAAAAAACCGAGGATGACTACTTTTTTTCCCCCACTAAATTCATCCTAGTGCAAGAGAAGCCCAAAGAAGGAGGATTTGAAGACCTCTCATCCTTGGCACCAACTCCATTTCCTTCTTCACTTTTGGTGACAACCAAATTATTCTAGAATGCCTACACTTTCCTCACCAAATAAAAGCACAGTCCTTACCAGGGGCTGGGTCTGGCAGTTGGAGCTGTTTTATCAATAGTCTGAGTTTCTGGAAAACAATTTAAGCTGACTGCAGAATTTCATAAAAAGGTTCAGTATTGCCATACACTGGTGGCTCACGCCTGTAATCCTAGCTACTCAGAAGGCAGAGAGCAGGGGGACAGCAGTTCCAAGCCAGACAGGGCAAATAATTAGTGAAACCCTATCTCAAAAAACCCTTCACACACACACACACACACACACACACACACACACACACACACAAAACCACCAAGGTTCAGTATTATTGACTGGAGGGCTTCAGTGGATGGTGCATTCATAATTTATAATGCTGACCAGATAGGAAAGAGGATGCTATAACCTCAGAGTCCTTATTTAGGGAGAAGAAGAATCTTAAAACACGCTTAAAACAAGTACGGCTGAAGCCATTGTTACAAGGGGATTTCATGTTTTCCTGGGATGGAAAAGGCTACCTCAGTGACCCCAGTAGCTAACCATTCTGCTCCAGTACAAAGGAGAACAAAGCATAGCTACTACTGACTAATTTACTTTACTCAGTGGAGTAAACCATGATGACTAATATTGTTTTAATCTATGCATCCAGGGAGACCCAGGATATTGATATGTAAAAGCACTTAAACACTCACTGTTATGGCCCAAGGCTGTCAAGAGCTGTTTTGAATTAGAAAGAGCTGGAAATATCCACATCGGAAGAGATCTGCCCAAGGCCCAGCACTATAAATAGTCCTAAATGAGCCGCCTGGTTGCTGGGGTTGGCCCAGGGCCTGGGCTTCTCCTTGGGGATGGCAACCCAGGAGGAATGAGGCAGAAATGGAATCTGGACATCTGTCTTGCTCCTTCACTGCTCCTCTAGAAAAGCCTATTGGCTGTTCGTAAATTTCTCATCTCTCTTCTTTCCTTCTTCCCTGCCTTCCTTCAAAACACATAACATCCTGAAACACAAAGAGAAGTAAAGCACAGTTTGCTGGTTGCTTCTGGTGTTAGTTATGCAGCACTGGAGATACACAGCTTCCTTCTTGATTACCTAAGTCCATGTTTCAGGAGCCCCAGTTTGGTGACAAGATAATGAGGTGAGGAAATTAAGAACAGCCCTGTGTTTCTTATCGTTCTGTCAAACCCTCAGGAAGTATGATACCTGGTGAAGGGCTTTGTCATTCTGTCACCCCACCCAGTCAGGGTCAGCAACCTCAGATGTCCTTCAACTCACATTGCCTGTCTTACTCATGTGAGCTATATTCCTGCCATTATGACACACCTGCTTCACATCCTGGTGACTGAGCCCAGTGGGTCAGGTCATGTGGACTTTATCACTATGCATGTCAACTTATCCTTATATAGAAAGGGGTCAGTATAAATCACTCCAAAATGGGCCACTTTGGCTTAAGGATTATTTTGGGCTGCAGGCGCTTGAGAATGAATAGACAGAGGAGGAACTCTCTGGCCTCCCTGTATTTGCTGGAAAGCAGGGCATGAATTTCCCTTTGCAAAGAAAGCATCAATTCTCCCTCTCCAGTACCAGGATGAGAAGGGGTGTGGTTCTTATCCCTGGAGATGGAGAGCCTGCACCCAGATGAGTCTGTGCAAACAAACCTCACTAAATAAACACCTTTTCAAACACCTTTCATCAGTTCTGCCATATATTTCTCAACCACTTCCACACAATTGATCCTCCTTGAAATCCAACCCCTTTCACCTTTGCCAAGCCAAAATTATATCTAAGCTCCTAGTCTAACCACTTCATTGAGTTTCATTTCTTTTTGGTGAATTCTCAAGCACACAACTAACAGAAAAACATAAACACTCAATACATTTACATTCCATTTCTCCTGTTAATCTGCCTTTTATCACTTAAATTTGCAGGCCCCCCCTTCACTAAATCCAAGAGGTCAGAACAAAAGTTTTCCCCTTGAACAATGCAGTTCATCCACCTGTATCGACCCTTGGTCACACTGGAGACATATTAGTAGCTTCTGAGTCTTAGGGTGGGTTCTAACCACCTATTTAAAGCTCTTTCAAAGTTTCTAACATGATGACGAAGTAGCTCCTATTTTATCTCCATTGTAGTAATGAGGAAATAGAGGCCTAGAAAAGCAAGCTAGGATTCCCAGTGAGGCAGCGGCTCCACAGTGCACACTTCCATTACCTACCACAGTGCCTTCCCTCTGTGGGAGTGGATTGGTGCCCCCATGTGAGCCTGCTTCTAGGCTAAGCAGTTCCTAAACTGAGTTGAGGCCAGGGCTGATGGGTTCTTTGTCTTTTTCTGCTCTGTGAGACACCCTTGCTCATTCCCATGTCTCTCTTGGTCCAGCTCTCAATTCTGTTTAGGAGCTACACAGTGAAGTGCTCCCAAGCCTGGCTGGTAATCAGAATTACTGGAGGAGCTTATGGGAAAAACAATGCGAACTCCTAGGTCTGAAACTTCTGACATCTCAGCAGCTGTCTAGGTACTGCAGGACATGGTGATCAGAGTTCTGTTGGTGGTGTTGGCAGAGCGGTGGAGTCTGTGATCAGAAGATTCTCAACTTCTCACCAGGAAGAATCCATGGCAGGACACGTGGGTGTTAGTGGAGTTTGTTAAAAGTTAGGGAAGGGAAATACAAAAAGGAGCAAGGAAGGGACCAGGTGGACTCTGGAGGCAGATAGAGTGTGCTTCTCTTTTCTAGGTGATTTAAAAACCTATGTTAATTTATGGGAAGGGAAGAGCCAGGTGATTCCCATCCAATAATCAATGAGTGGGGAGGAGCATAGGCGATTCCGGGCCAGATGAGGGCGGTCCCTGAGCCAGAGCTGGTTTGCCACCTTAAACTTGGAGGCTGGGAGAGAGATTATGTGTCATTACCTGGCTCCATTGACCTTTGAGCCGGGGGAGGAGTTGAGTGGACTCTTGTATACACCTGTGTTAATTCTCAGGCGCCCTACCCTTGAGGGAGGAAGTTCCCATTCTTTCTAATTTATTGTAATTAAAATGGAGCTCTTAAATCAGGGAGGGGTCTCAGTCTCAAACTTTCCCTAATCCTAACCTGCCTAAAAGGTAGTTTTTTGAAAAAGCCTTTAAAAACTTGCCTGAACCAAGGAGAGCAAGGACATTGAAGTGGAAAGGGGAGGAAGGAGGGGAAATTAGAGAGAGTAATAGAGGAGGTGCATATGATTGAGTACATTATACTTATGTATGGAAATGTCATAATGAAACCCCTTACTATGTACAATTTAACACAGACCAATAAAACAGTTGAAAACAATTCCCTGGCTGCACCTGGGTCCCGACAGCACTGGTCTCTTGGCTGTAGAGAGCAGCTGTGTTTCAAAGGGTCAGCTTTAGTACTCTGCACCTGACAAACGTCCTACGTGCCTACACTTGAGTGAAGTGAGCACGTCCTTGGGCTATGAAATCTTCTGTGATGTGTTCGTACTTGGAAGGAGGATCGGAACTGGTAATGGTATTTAGCGGATGACTACCGCTAATGATGTAGAGCTATTAGAAATTGCAAACGTTTAATTAGTTAGTCCTCCAGAGGCTTCTATTGAAGTAGGCAATTAAACAAATTATTTACATAACTTTTGAAGATCCGAGTCATTTCAGGATGAATAAGTTTTGAAGATGTATTGTATAGCATAGTGGCTACACATTAATTTATTGTGTGTATGAAAATTGCTAAGAGTAGATCTATAATATTCACACTACAAAAAATAAGTATGTGAGGTGGATATGTTAATTAGCTTGAACTTAATTCATGTCACAATGTATACATGCATCAAAACATGCTGTACACTGAAAATATATACATATATTTAACTGACATATTTTTATATGTCAATTAAAAAACGCTCAGGATCAGTAAAGGCCACATTTTCCCGTTTTCCATGTCTCTGACTTGAAAGCAAACAAGTTAAGAAGTGCACCCTCTATTTTGGAACAATTCATCTGTTCTCAAACCAGAGTTGCAGCTGCTTCTGATCAAGTTAATTCTAGTGATTCCTGGAAGACTTTTCCAGAGACAAATATTTTCTTTAAGTCTTCATTTTTCAAAGCTTGGATGTTATGTTAAATTTTTCTACTTTGATCAGTCTGGGCTATGAATCATAGGCCATAAGGAGTAGAAACTGTTTATTCATAAAACAAGAATGTCATTGGCACTTTGTGGTGGTATGAATGTCACACTAAGTCGTTCATTTTCACTCTGACACTTAGCAAGACAACTGAAGCAACCTGAGTAGAGAGGGGGCTGAAGATTATCTGCCAGCAGCAGGTCGCTTCTGAATTACTTCCTTTGTGGTTAGAAATTCTCTCTCTCTCTCTCTCTCTCTCTCTCTCTCTCACACACACACACACACACATACACACACACACACACACAAAAATAGGAAGCATCTGTTCTGCTTTCACTGAAGACCAAATAAGGGATAGAAGGTACACATTGCAATGAGAGGCATTAAAATCAGACTTCTGGGAGAACTTCCTCATAAAAGGGGTGAGGAAACACCAAGAATACATGAGAAAGAGGGTTTGTAGAATATAGGTGATTAAAAGAAATGAGGAAAAGAATGTATATCTTGTGTTTGCTAAATTGCATTGAAAGAAAGATGGCAGAGCCGGGCACTGGTGCTCATGCCTGTAATCCTAGCTACTTGGGAGACTGAAATCTGGAATATCCTGGTTTGAGGTCAGCCCAGGCAAATAGTTCTCAAGACCCTATGTCCAAAATAACCAGAGCAAAATGGACTGGAGGTTTGGCTCAAGAGGTAGAGCGCCTGCTTTGTAAGTATGAAGTCCTGAGTTCAAACCCCAATCCTGAGTTCAACACCCCCCTTCCAAAAAAAAACAAAACAAAACAGAAAGTCAGCATGCTTTCATGTGAAAAGAACAGGCACAGCTAAAGTAAGAACACAATTTTCTCAGTCACAGAACCCTCTCGGGTAGCAGCAATGCCTCATTAAAACCTCACCTCTGCTGCTGATTCGAATGAGTTATTTAAACCCTTCTCAACCTTGGTTCACACTTCCGTGGCTTGGGAATAATGATCCCTCTTTGAGCAGTAAAGGACTTACTGCACCATAAGGCATGCTTCCTTGAGTTATAGATATATAAAATCTCCATAGTTGTGGGTATGGATTAGATACCCTAAATGGCCTGCACATGCTTCTGTTTAGAGACAGGGAGAACAAATCTTCCCTTGAGACCTCTTTGAGTTTTATAACTGCACAGTCCTGTGAAGATTTCTTAATGATGATTCAGTTTCATGCAAAGGTAAAGCCAGGTTGCCTCCTGCATCATCCAGAAGGGGGCTGAGACAGGAGACACTTGCATACAGCTACCCAATCATATTAGATCACTTGACATTTTTGGATGAGCAATAAGTTGATAAATGAGGAGGGCTGGTCACTGTCATGGTTATTAATGACAAAACCTACCATCTTCATGGTAATGAATTTTGATGAGGGAAAAGAAATCACCTCTGGGCAAAACCTGCAAACGTGCAGTCACATTTTCCTGTGCTGGTGCCAAAGAAGAGACTTGGGAACTAAAACTTGGATAAACACCGTGAAAAGATGAGCCTTGAAGCCATAACAACCTGAGAGGCTGACTTAGAGCAAAATGTGTCAGTGCTATAAAGCTCATAGTTGGGCTGTCTTTCTCAGCCAGGCCTCCAGAAATAGGTTGGAGTGGAAAACAAAAACAAACAAACAAAAAAAATCAAAACCAAAAACAAGTATATGTTTGACCTTGCAAGATTTTAGTTGGAAAATTCTGCACTTAAAGGCCCCACCTCTGACCATCTTTTTTTTTTTTTTATTGTTTTATTATTCATATGTACATACAAGGCTTGGGTCATTTCTCCCCCCTGCCCCCACCCCCTCCCTTACCACCCACTCCGCCCCCTCCCTCTCCCCCCACCCCCTCAATACCCAGCAGAAACTATTTTGCCCTTATCTCTAATTTTGTTGAAGAGAGAGTATAAGCAATAATAGGAAGGAACAAGTGTTTTTGCTGGTTGAGGTAAGGATAGCTATACAGGGCATTGACTCACATTGATTTCCTGTGCATGTGTGTTGCCTTCTAGGTTAATTCTTTTTGATCTAACCTTTTCTCTAGTTCCTGGTCCCCTTTTCCTATTGGCCTCAGTTGCTTTTAAGGTATCTGCTTTAGTTTCTCTGCATTAAGGGCAACAAATGCTAGCTAATTTTTTAGTTGTGTTACCTATCCTCATATCTCCCTTGTGTGCTCTCGCTTTTATCATGTGCTCAAAGTTCAATCCCATTGTTGTGTTTTGCCCTTGATCTAATGTCCACATATGAGGGAGAACATATGATTTTTGGTCTTTTGGGCCAGGCTAACCTCACTCAGAATGATGTTCTCCAATTCCATCCATTTACCAGCAAATGATAACATTTCATTCTTCTTCATGGCTGCATAAAATTCCATTGTGTATAGATACCACATTTTCTTAATCCATTTGTCTGACAATCTTTTGATGTGAAGTTTCACATAATTGGAAAAGGCAGTAAGATTTTTTGCCATGGAATAAATGCCTCTGACACGATCAGCCATGTGACTTAGGTGGGAGTCTTAGCAAGTGTGCAAGCTTCTTTGTCACTAGAGAAGAGAGAAGAAACTATTGCTACTTCCCAACATATATCACATCACAGTCAGGTGGAGAGGAGCCCAGGGGTCAGTACCTGGAGTCTCCTGCCTCTAGGCAAGTCTCCCCCAGTCCAGGTCAAATGGACAATGTCCAATTCCACTTCTGGTCATCTTCCCTGATGGTCAAGTAAAAGTGGATGTTCGGTGCAGACTCCTAAGAGTAAGATTATGGCTTCTTCTAACAGATTTTGTCATTTCTCAGGTTCACTCTACTGGAGTGAAATGCAGAGATTACAGTCTTTTTGTTGTGGGTTTCTTTGGACTTAGGATTTTAAAACTCACAGTGTTTCTAGGCTTGTGGCTTATCTCTTACATCCACCCCCATGTCACAGCCAAATAGGTCTTCTCTCTTCTTTTTTTTTGCCAACTTGTCCACTCCTGGGCCTTTGCTGTTTTAATTCTGGGAAACCTGTCTAAGAAAAGTCTCATCCTTAAAGCAAATAATATGTCAAAATGTCCTGGGTAAGAGCTGTCTGGGGAATGGGCCAAAATGACTCACAAATCTATGGCTTAAGAGAAAGATGGGGCAGGCTCTTCTTCCCTTCCAAAACCATCCTGATCCAAGAACGTCATGAACTTGGTAATTAGATATGCTTTTAGAACACAGCCCTTCTATTTTAGAAATGGATTTTCTAGCTGCTTTTAAATCAGCATAGCTGTACACCAAGCAAATCAATGAAAAATACTCCACATGCCAATTTGTGCCGGAGATAAATAGCTTCTTTAGCAATTACCAAGGCTAAAAAGATCACCAGTTGTCTGCACCTAATGAATCCAGGCTTATGTTTCAGGTACTCATGTCTACTTTGGGCTATGGCTCTGGTGGAGAATACCTAAACCTCCATGTTGATGCAACTCTACCTTTCTTCTAAATATAGGGACACCTCACCTCCTCATTTTCCTACCCTCAGGCTCTGTTCCTAAACACGCTCCCATCGAGCTCACCAGGGATGAGCTGGGTCCAGAAGTAGGGTTCAGAAGATGTGCCCGCATATGTGCACATGTGTGGTGGTAGTGTATGAGTTTCCTAGGATGGCTGTAACAAAGTTCCTTACACTGGTGAAAACAGTGTCTCACAGTTCTGGAGGCCTCGAGTCTGAAAAAAGTGTCAACAGGGCCCTCTGAAGGCTCTAGGGAAGAATTCTTCCTTGCCTCTTCTACCTACTGGTGCTTACTGGCGATGCAGTTTTTACTGGCAAGACAAGCCAATTATTTGGCTCACAGATAAATTACTCGTCTCTGCCTCTGTCTACACTTAGTATTCTCTCTCGTGTCTGTTTAAATTTCCCTCTTCATATGACACCAATCATTGGATTAGGGCACACCTGAAGTAAGTATGATGTTTTTTAAACTTGATTACATCTTCAAAACTCCTATTACAAAATAAGGTCAGGTTCATATGAGTTGGACTTGAACACGTCTTTTTTCGGAGGGGGACATAACTCAACCCACAATAAGGATTATTGTATTTTGGCTACCAGTACTTGCCCTTTGTTCCATCCAAATTTTCTCCTGTATTGCAGAGGCTGGAAGTCTGGAAGCTATGTTCCTCAGAATTCCTTGGTATCAGGGTTCTCCTTTAGATTCTGTCAATGAGAACTCATGTAATGAAGAAAGAGAAAGCTGGAACTTGTTCTTGCTCCCATGGTAGTGGCAGGGAAGACTACAAGCTTTGATGGATGGAATGTGAGATTTTGCAATCACCTCTGGGTGCCTTTCTGCAAATTGTCTCTTTCGTGCTGTGGGAAGCTGAGATCGTCAGTGGTCATTTCCTGAAATTCTTGCAATTCTAGACATCTTTCCTTGACCTTTGAGTCCCTAACCCTTCCAACAATTTTAATACATTTTCCTGTATTAAATCCCTTCATTGAAATACCTTGAGTGGTTCCTATTTTCTCTGGACAAATCCTGGATGACAGAATGGGGATTGTCATATCCTCCTAGAAAGATGACTGAAAGTTTAAAATTCAGTCTGTGTGAGGACCCTGTCAGATTTATGAGCAGTAAGGAAATGCCTTTCCCCTCACTGACAGCTGAGGACTACATATAATGATTTGGACTTTCATAGTATGCTCAACAGAGAGGCAGGGTGAAGTTTCTCTGGAAAAGTTCACAATTTTTAGAGGCCAATGAGGTTGGGTTATAGTAAAGTAAACAAATAAATAGAATGTTGCTCTTAAGTTACTACGGAAACTGCAAAGACAAGAATATATAGTAGTTTTCCTGTTTAAAAACTCTGGCTCACCATTGCTTGGTGAATGAAGCACTAACACTTCAGCTAGTACTCTAGACCCAACAGTAGTCAGTAGAATATGCAGCGAGGGCCTTTCACTATTACATCCCTTCATTTGTAACTGTGCCAGGAACAGTTTTTAATAATTGTCGTTTAGAAAGTAAATGCATGTACACTTTTCTTTTTTCTTTTTCATCATTCACCTACATTGCTATAAACTGTGGTAATGCTTTTCATTGTTCATACTAACCATCTCTCCTTTGTTTTGTTGTGCATTTGCCTATATTGCTTCTGTTTGCAACAACTTCCCTTTCTTACCTCTCTCTTTGTGGAAATCTTCACTATTTTAAGTTCAATCTCAAAAATGACTTTTTTCATTAAGCACTTCCTGACTTGTACCCTCTACTGGATGGGATCTCTCCTTGCTTTGGACTCTCATAAATGCTTAAAAAAACAAAACTAATAGCCTTATTTTTTGGAGCAGTTTTAGGTTAACAGAAAGATTGAGTAGTTAGTACAGAGAGTACAGAGAATATAATTTTCCTTCCTATCCAGGTGTTCACCTTCATTTTCCTGGGACTATAGTGTCAGATAGGACATAGGGAGAGAAATACCAAAGGCAAGAACCTAAAAAAATATCCACACTACACAGGCACAAGTATGCCCTCTGGTCAAATCAGTCTAGGCACAGAGAGATGTGATGACAATTGTAGCTTTTCTTCTCCCAATTTTAGCTGCTGTGGCTTTTTCTTCCCCTCACTTTCCATCCCTTCTCCTTCTCTTCTTCTTCTTTGGCAACAAGGACATCCTGACAAATTGTTAAAAAGAAGCAATTTTTGTTTTTTAAAGAAATGAGGTCTTGGGCTGGAGGTGTGACTCAAGTGGTGAACACCTGCATAGCAGATGTGTGAGGCCCTGAGTTCAAACCCCAGTACCAAAAGAGAGAGAGAGAGAGAGAAATGAAAAAAGAGATGAAGTCTTGCTACATTGTCCAGGCTGGCCTTTAATTCCTGAACTCAAGGAACCTTCATGCCTCAGTATCCCAAGTAGCTGGGATTATAGGTATATGCCATCACACTCAATTGCAGCAAATTTTTAGGATAGCTCATCCTGTTGTCTCAAGATCCTCCTCAATAAGCAAGGATGAGAGGAAAAGTTTTGTACCAGGGTTTTGCAACAGTCAGTGCAAGTGGACTTGCAAGGTGTTGGGATGTTCACATGTGTGCTTCCACTGGGAGAAGATCAGGGATAAGTTAGAGCAGAAATCAGTCCTGGGGCAACTGGGGATCAAGCACTGTACCAAGGAAGAGCCTAGAACATAGGTTAGGGGTGGTTCAGGTCCTTCCTGGGCCTATGTGATGGCAACAGGGATGCTGTTAGGACCAGGCTCTGCCTTTTTTGGGGTAGGAAGGGATAGACCTTATTCCTGATCTAGTGCTTTTTGAAATGATTCTCTAGTTTTATCTCTTTCTTTATTTATTATAAAACAGCAGAACCCTAAAGTGTAAAAGACATTCAAACCAAGGCTGTTCCAGTTGTAACAGAGGTAGAGGCCAGAACCCCCAACCCCACTGCCAGCTTTAGAGGGTTCCTCCACACACCCATCTCCTCAGAGCACTGCTTGAAAATCACAGCACTGAGATAGATGCATTGCCTCTCATTGCCCATACCTTGAATTTGTTACTATAAATAAAACAGGGATGTTACCATGGCAACCTGACTGTCTGTTGAAATTGTCACTTATGGACCAAATTAGCCAGGATCGATAGTGCTTCCTGAATGCAGAATTACTTTCCTTTTATAACAAAAGTGAACAAATTATAGAATAAACCTCTTGGGAAAACAAGGTCTGAGTCAATGCAATTATATTGTTAGTTGCAGTTCCTCTTAAATGCCCATCTGAGGATGTTCCTTCGTGAGACATGTCTCTATGCTGGTGCTCTCCAGGCCTCTTCCCCGGAAGACAGGCTCTTCCTGCTGCTCTGCACGTGTCATGAGAAAGGACACTTCTGTCTGTGACATCCTACTTCCCCAGGCCTGGCTGTCATGTGTGGAGATGCTGTGTTCAGAGATAGGCAGATTTTAAATGGCACTCCTCAAGTGGGCGTGCAGAGGCAGACCTCAGAGCAGATGTGGACCCAGGCCTCACCCTAGTGAGAAGCTTGTTAAGAGCCATTAGTTAGCCCTGAAGCCAGGAATTTTCTGCCATTGTCCCCCAGGACACAAGGACCACAAATTCCTTCCCCAAGCAAAAACTGGGGAAGCTCACTGGGGATGGTAGGGCTGAGCTTAGCTGCGTCTGGGGGTAGGAGAGTGGGATATGGACGTCTGTCAAGATCTGAGGGTCTACACAGAGTCCCAAATCATCTTCCAACTGACCCTGGGCCTATAATTCTGTGTCTCTTACTTAAAATGCAGAAGGGTATTCTCAGGAAGATATCAGACTGGAGTCTTGCAGGGCAGCAGGGAACATCCACTTACAATGGCGCAGGCCGATGGTCTTACTTAGTTCTCACGACAGTGCTGAGGGCTTTGAGTTTTTCCCTGTTATTCCCCAACGCTTAATGTCTCTGCCTTGCTGTCTAGGTGACCCAATGTTTTGGGTTTCAAAAAAGAGGCTTGTGTTCTAGTCTCCTGTCACCATCTGTAAACTGTGGTACTCTGATTTATTTGGCCTTTTTAAAATGTGTAATGACTGATTTGATTATCTTTATGTACTGTCTTATCTCATATATATTATTTTGCATGTGGTTTCAAGGGTCCAGGAAATTGCTTATAGGTAGGGATTCCTGGTGGACCAGAGTGGGTGAGGGGTAAGGCAGAAGCAAGGCAAATAACCTGTGAGAATTAGGTGATGTTCATATCCGGTCTTAGTACCTTTATAATACTGCCAAGATTAGTGTTTAAATTAGATTTCCTAGTGAGTAAGACTAACAACCGATTTATTCTAGGGACTACTTAGTATTTTTAAGATAATTTTTAAATTTCTCAGTGTGATAGGAAATATGTAACATAAAAACTACCATGGTGACCATTTTTAAGTGTCCAGTTCAGGAGTATTAAGTATATTCCATGGTTGTACAACAGGTCTTCAGAATGTCTTCATCAATATCTATTAATTCACTTGCCACAGCCAGAGCCCCTGGCAACCACCATTCTACTTTCTGTTTTTATGAATTTGATTACTTTAGATACTGCACACAAGTGAAATCATAGTATTTGTCTTTTTGTGATTAGCTTATTTCACTTAGCATAAAAAGGTTCATCCATGCATATAGCTTATGCTGGGATTTCCTTCCTTTTAATGGCTAAATCATTGTTCTCTGTATGTATAGGCCACATTTTGTTTACCTACTCATCTGTGAGCAGACACTTGGGTTGCTTTCACCTCCTGGCCATTGTGAATAGTGTTGTTATAATATTTCTTTGAGATTCTACTTCCAAGTCTTTTGGAAATATATCAGAACTGGGATTGCTGGAGCATATGGTTACCTAGTTTTAGCTTTTTCATGAATCTCTACACTGTTTTCATAGTAGCATTATCATTTTATATTCCTACTAACAGTGTACAAAGGTTCCACTTTCTCCACATCACCATCAATAAGTGTTCTTTCATTTTTTTGAGAGTATCCATCTGAATGGATATGAGGTAATATTTCATTGTGGTTCCGATTTACATTTCTCTAATGATTAATGGTATTGAATTTCTTTTGATATGTTTGTTGGTCATTTGTATACCATCTTTGAAGAAATGTCTATTTAAGTCCTTTGACCATTTCAAAATTAGGTTATTTGATTTTTTTCTGTTGAGTTGTAGGAGTTTATGTATATATTTTTTCTAGATATTAAACTCTAATCAGATATTCAATTTGCAAAATTTTCCTCCATTTTTCAGGCTGCGCTTTTGCATTGTGTTTCTTTCTTTTTTGTGTGTGGTTCTAGGGATGATTGCATTTTTTGACACACCTGTTTAATTTAAAGTCACTTAAATGTAGAATATCTAACTGGAGCCATACAAATAACCCTGTGAAGTGTAGGGAGAGAGAAGCTGAGGGTTATTGGAACAGTGACTGGTCATATCTTCAAAACAACTTTTAGACACAGTATGTCTAAAATATCCTTTGCTTTCTGAGTTTCAGCCTTTCTTTCTGCCATGATACACATATGAAGGAAGGTTAGTAGGATTCTTTGTGAACAAAGAACAGGCTTCTGTGTGTGATGAGGACTAGTTGTAGGATGGAGTGAAATTAAGGAAGGATTCCAGCATTGTGGTTAGACTTCATAGGAACCCAAGGGAAGTCTTGGCAGAGATCCTGATCATGGTGCTACAAACCAAGGAACACCAAAGATTGCCAGCAAATCACCAGAAGGTAGAAAAAGGCCTGGGGTAGATTCTTCCTCATAACTCTAAAAAGGAACCAACCCTACTGATACAACCCTACTGATACTGATCTCAGATTTCTAGGTTGCAGAATTGTGAGACAATAAATAAGCCTCAGTTTGTGATATGTTGTTATGATAGCCCTAGGATATTAAACAAAAGGTAATCTAAGAAATTGATAATCTTGTCCCCTTAAGAGAAGAGGTTCGTGGTCCCTATACCTGAGCTCCATCACTAACAATGTTCAGATCTTTTCTCTTCCTCTGCTTCTCCAGGTATCACTTTGTCTTTCCACTTACCATGACCACCCATGTTTCCAGTGTGAATTCTTGAGAAGCCAATGGGTAGGCCTTGTATGCTTGCTGTCTTTAGGTTCACTTAGCAGGGTCCAGGTGACCAGGTTCTTGTAATTTCCAGATGAGGGGATAAACACAGAAGAAGAAGGATGGCCCACCCAGGGCAACAGGTAACATTTATTATATGTATGATATTCATGGGCTTAGCTTGATTTTAACAATCTCACCCTACTTCCTGTCAATTCTTCAGGAAAAGTGGAATAGCTGGTTTAATGCCAGGCTATACGGTGGTAGCAAAGTAGTCTAAAATATGAGTAATTAATACAGCACATGTTTATCTCTCATTCGTGGTACACATTCAGTGTGGGTCACTAGGGGATATAAGCTAACAGAAGCCCTATCTTATAGCCACACCATCTGGAACATATAACCTCCTTGGGTGTCTGGAAGAGAAAAGTGAGACTGGAGAGTCTGTCTTCCTTTCCTCCAGCCATAAGTGCCACTTATCTCTTCCTTTTCAATCTCATTGGCCAGATCGAGTCACATGGCCCACTTGATTACAAGAAGGCTGGAGGATGTATTCTTCCCATGTGTCCAAGACCAGGAAGAAGAGAACCAGCTATTGGAGATTACTTCAATGTTTACTCCCAAGGTGTAGTGTGAGTATACATATGTGTGTGTGTGTGTGTGTGTGTGTGTGTGTGTGTGTGTGTGTGTGTGTGCTTTGTGGAAAATAGTTTGCAGTCATTTGATTTACAATACATTGACATTAGAGTACTCTGTGCGCTGTGATAGACCTGACAGACTGAAGGTTATGTGTAACTTTCCTTAGCATCAGTTTTAACTCTCATCTTCTCTTGGTATTCATGGAGAATTGGTTCCAGAACCCCCGAGAGATATAAAAAATCTGAAGATGCTCAATTCCTTTGTATAAAATGGTCCAATATTTGCATATCTACATATCTTCCTATGTATTTTAAATCATCTTTAGATTACTTATAATACCTGATACAATATAAATACTATGCAAATAGTTGTTAAACTGGATTTTTTTAGGGAATAATACAAGAAAAAGTCTGTACATATTTAGTATAGATGTAATTTTTAAAAAAGAATATTTTCAATCTGCTCTTGATTAAATCTGTGGGTACAGAATCCATGGGTACAGAGGATACCTGTAACTCTTTTTCTTTCATTCAAGAGAGCATGTCACAATTCAAGGGAGTAAAAATGACATTTTAGGGATAAACTTGAATCCAGTCAATTCAGTTTTGAAGGTGAAACCATTCATGAAACTCAGTATTTTAAGGAAATAATTTGTTTGAAATTTATTGGCCTCTCAATTCACAATTGACCAAGATAATCTGTTGTATTACTTTGGTTTTAAAACCAAAATTCTAAATCTTGGTAAGAGGTAAAAGAATGACTAGGAATTGGTGATTTTGAAAGTAATGTTAAATTAATAATTATTCTGACAAGGTCTTGCAGAGTGTATTAAGTGGTAGAGCACCTGCCTAGCAAGTGTGAGGCACTGAGTTCAAATCCCAGTATGGCCAAAAAAAATTATTCTGACACCTGTTAAAATGGTAAAGAAAACTTTATTCAGAACTATTGCAATAAATATCAAAACTATGGCAGTAAGGGAGAAAAATCGTCTCAATTATCAATAACTCAGAGATAGCTGGGAATTGATAGTCAATGGACGGAGTAAGGGTGTCAGTGAATGGAGAAAAATCTGAGAGGAAACATCAAGGGGGAGGGGAATTCTTGTTAAACTGACTTAACTAGAACCTTGTTGAAGGAAGTCACACCGATCAGAGAGAAAAGGTGTGGGGATCTTGCTAAACTGACTATGAGGTTCTTGCTAAGCCTGGGCTGTGCAGACTCAGCAAGAACAGGGCTAAGGCCAGGGCCTAGCTGAGAAGGGGGCTTGGAGGAGCCTGACTGAGGTTTGGTCAAGGGGAGTCTTTGTGACTGTGTGCTCTATTAGAGCTGACTCTACTTCCCTTTACCTTCATTTTGCTTTTCTTTCCTTCGCCTCTCTTTCCTCAGTGCTCTGCATTTTGGATCTTTGACACATTTATTGATGCTGAATTGTCCAGAAGCTAAATACATAAGCTAACTAAATAAACAAGCTATTGTTATTCCAAGGAGTACAAGAAATAGTCACATTTACAAAGATAAACATAAGCCTTTCCCCCTCCCATTCACTATAGCATTTTGGCAAATTGCAAGTATCTTTCAGGACCAGAGTGGTCTTCTGGCACTCTTCTTAGGGAGGAGTGTGATATCCTGTTGTACCATGTTTGGCGATTCTAGCTCTTCTCTTTGCTGCTTGGTTATGAACACAAAGAGAGGGGGCTTCTCTCTTAACTGTAAGTGTGTAATTGTAGAGGTTGGAGAGTGTTTGGTACACAGCTAACCACGTTGCAAGTGATCATTATTGAATTGACTTTTAGAAAATGACGATTTTCCATCCAAAAGATTCCTGCATTGGTGTTCAAGACTGCCTTATAGTTCAACTGAACTTGAGGCATGAGGAGGACACACAAAAAAGGTACTTGTTGGACCTGATATACATTGTTGATTTTAAGAAACTCAAAATGAAGGTTGTCTTACATTGTGAAAATGCTGACTAAAGACCCAAAGTGAGTGCTTTTTTAGGAAGTTTTTGCTAGTTTTAACTTCTTTAAATGGGGAGGTCTGCTTCATTTCAAATTAAATTCAATCAGAAGGGGACGTCAGGATTTTTGTTCCAGTGACCTGGCCACTCTTTTGGGGAAGTTAACCTTTGGAATTCTTTCGCAAATAGTGGTTTATTGGGTGTGGTAGAGGGATTCTGAGTCAGGAGTCAAGGTTTTTGTATATGTAACTTAATTCTGTCTCCATGTTCAGGACTTTGTAGGAGTTGTTTACTATGCCTCATGTTTCAAATTCTATAGCTGTAGTATGAGGAGCATGAAGTCAATTTGATAAACCACCTTCTATCTATAACATAAGAAAAGCAGATTAAAGTTCTTTTGAGTTTGGGGTTGCCATTTTCTGGATGGCACCTTGATTTCTAGGTTCTCAATTCTTGATGGTTTTCATTCTGTCAAGATTTTGAAGCACAGAATCATAATTACAGACATTTCCTTCAGTGTTTCATGATAAGAGTTGAATGCAATGATGTTATTTTGGGAACATGGTTTGCGTTGTAGAGACAGACAGATGACAAAGCTGTCAGGAGAGGGAATACATGGCAGTGAGGAAGTAGCACCCACACGAAGGAGGCATTTGCTTTGTTGGAATGGCTTCTTGCTTTGCTTAATCTGACAATAGATGAGAAAGTCGCTAAGCATCATCTTATAAGGATGATGCCAGTGACAGTAGAAAAAGAAAGACCATTACTCTTGAGCAAAAGATAGATGCATTTACACACCACAATCGCTGCATGATGTTTAGATGCTGTACTGATACATTTGTAGCTATAAATCCTCCCTCTAAAGTGAAAAATACACAGGAAAATGTCTTTGATGAATCCAAAATTCCATAGTCTAGATCCTCTCATTTCCAACAAAGCAACTATTTTTGTAATAATTTTTTTATCCTGTGCAATTTCCTAAAAATTGTAATTATTTCAATTATTACATCACACAGGATAGACTTCATTAATCAGGGCCAGCTATATTGTGTGGAGCCAGTGCAAAATCAAAATGTAAGGTCCTTTGTTCAAAAAACAGAAGAAAAATACTCTTAAAGGTATATACTAAGATATAAAAAGCTTTCCCCTTTCCTCCATATTGTCTCTCTTGACTTGTTACAGTGCTTTTTAGAGAAAAATTTGCTATTTAATGTCATTCTAAATAAAGAAAGGTTAAAACTTTAAATTGTTGGCAGGAATTTAACAGTTCATATTTATGTTGTACAATGCTAGTTCTAAATGCAAATGTAAGAGCATTTAGTTCACATGCAGAGGCACCAAATAACAAATTACATTTCCTAGCTTATCTGTGCACATGTATTTTGTTCAATGGAAATATTACATGAAGCAAAAATTATTTTCACTTCTTGGTATTTGCCCATTCTACCAACACTTTCAATCTTTGGCTTACTGGTGGAGTAAGAAAGGTCTGAAAAGAAAAGGAACTATGGGTTGCCTTATCTTTTAAAAAAGTCTTATATGCAGGATTATTTTTAGATTACCTAATTTAAGGACGTAACCCAACTAAGGAGCTAAGGAAGGGTGTGGCAGGGTGCCCTGGGAGTTTGAATTCCTTAGGGTGCCAGTGCTTGCTCTCTGCATTTGCAGCAACTTCTTGTTTGAAAGGAAAGGATGACCTCCTGGGCACTAAGTGCCTCCGTTTACTCTGTTGTAGATAGACAATGCTCATCTTGAAGTTGCTGTAAGTCTTGCTGCACCCTCATATGTTGTGTGTCCACTAGGGTTCTGTGTGTTAAAAGGGCCATGGTATCTGTGAATGGGATGGCAAGGAATGGCGGCACATGTATTTTGTGTTTACCCTATGCTTGTGAAATACTTTCATTATCCCATTGGATTTTATTTACAAAATGCAAGTTCAAATAAAAAATCATTACGAATTTCACTATGGTGACAGAGAAACATTGGCATAAGCCCTTGACCCATTCTCAGTGACTGCACAGGTTACATGCCCATGGAGCTGGCTCTGACAGCTGTTAAATCACGATAATAATTGTGCTAATACTAACTATAACAACATTTATTGAACACTTGCTAAATACCAGGCACTGTGACAAACACTTTTGCATTCATTGTCTCTTATAAAGTATACCCTATCTGTTTTATGTAGGAAATTAAGTAACTTGTTCCACATCACAGAGTAAGAAGATTACACACCTGGGATTTGAACCTGGGCTGTCTTATCACACTATAGTCTGTAGCCTGATGCGCAAAAAAAGGGAGCGAGAGAACATTTTTTTTAAAAAAGAATTCTAATTTGAATTATATAATTGTGATTTGGCAGTGGGGGGAGCACTGGGGAAAGTCACCTCTGCCTTATTTGCCTCCGTTTTTTCATTTGTGTACTTACTTGTTTACCATTTTTGAGTATATGCTGTAAAGCCAGGCAGTATACGTTACTGACAAACTTATCCATCATCCATTTTCATTTCAGGATATTGGGTGCGATGGATGTTGGGAGCAGTTGGGTATGAGTGGAGAAGGTTGGAGTGCTTGTCAGTTGCATTGTTACAAATCACCCAAAGCTTAATGACTTAAAGCAATGACAGCGTAAATCTGCAATGTGGGCAGGTGGGAACAGATTATTTGTGCTCCACTCAGGGCCAGGTGGGCAAACCAAATGCTAAGGACTGTCTTCCTCACTCGCACGTGTAGCAGATGACAGGCTGGGGGCAGGGACCTCAGTTGGGACCAGTCACAACACACACATTTGGTTTTCAAGAGAGCGAGTCAATGTCACCTTTCCTCTACAACTGGACTCACCCCTATCAGGACTTTCCTAAGTTTTTGGGTTGTGAATGATCCTCAACCATAGTAACTTTATTGCTTTAATTTTATTTTATCATTTTTACAATTTACTTACATGTGTATACATTATTTGCCCTCCCCACACCCTACAGTAACTTTAATTAAAAAAAAAAATCTTAAAAGTATTTGAGCCATATAGGACTCCACAGAGGACTGTTTGCTTTGAAATTACTTTGATGATAAAAATGGGCTTCTATATTTAGCTAGGTTTTGCTTTTATTTTTCTTGTTCAACCTTTAATTAGGATGTTTAAATCTTTTATATTTAATGTGATTATTTATATAGTTGGAGTTAAATCCACCATTTTACTATTTTTCTTTTAAAATTTCTTCCCTTCATTTCTTTTTTTCTTTTAGTTTTCTGAGACAGGGACCTCACTTGCAGTCCTCTGTCTTCAATTTGTAATCCTCCAAGTTGCCTTCAACCTGCCTTCGGTTTGTGATTTTGGGATTACAGCATGTGCCAACTAGTCCAGCATTTTTTTATTTTTGTTTATTAATTAATTTATTTATTTATCTTTGTACTGGGCTTTGAGCCACTCCACCAGCCCTTTTTTGTGATGGTTTTTTTTTTTTTTTGAGGTAGGGTATTTGCCTGGGCTGGCTTTGAACAGCGATCCTCCTAATCTCTGCTTCCTGAGTAGCTAAGATTACAGGCGTGAGCCACAGATGCCCAGCATATTTATTTATATTTTTACATGTCTCTTTTTTTGTACCTTTTTCTTTTTGTACCTTTTTCTTTTTGTACCTTTTTCAAGGCACATAATAATTGTGCCTTGTTTTGGCACAATTATTATGTTTTATGATTCTAGTATATTTGCTTTATTGGCTGCTAGCTAAAACTATTGTGTTTTTTAATGTGTGTGATTATTTTAGTGTTTATAGTATACACTTTTTCTTACCTACGCTCTATCTTCAAGTGACATTGTAACACTTCATGCCTAGTATAACAACCTTACAACAGTACGCTTCAATTTCTGCCCCTCTCACCTTTGTGCTGTTATTGTGATATATTTGTAAATCCCACAAATACCTTACAACTATGATATCACTGTTAATTACTGCACAATAAGTACAAAGCTTCGTATTTAATCACATAGTTACAGTTCTGCTGATCTTCACTCTATTTCACAGATCCAGGTTTATAGTTTATCTCAAGAACCTTCTTTAACAATTCTTGTAATGTAGGTTTGCTAGTGATCACTTTTTCCAAATTTTATATTCCTGAAAAGCCTGCTTTATCCATTTTTTAAAAAATAACATCTTGTTTTCTACAGCTTTAATGAAGTATAATTCACTATTATATAATTCATCTTTTGCCCTCCTTGTCTTCCTGCTGTGCTTCCTTCTCCTCCTCCAACTCACCCTTTTAAAATATACATTTTAGGCTAGGTATGATGGTGCATGCTTGCAATTCCAGCTACTTAGGAGTTAGAGGTAGGAGGATTGGAAATTCAAGGCAAACCTGGGCAAAATTAGTGAGATCCTATCTCAAACAAACACCCAAAAGGGCTGGAGGTGTGTAATCCCCAGTACTGGAAACAAAAATACCTTTCAGTGATGTTTAGGATAGTCACATAGTTGTATAACCACCACCACAATCAGGTTTAGAACATTTCTGTTATCCCCAAAGAGCCTAGACCCACTAGCAGCCATTCTCTTACTTGTCTCTGTTGTTCTGCCTGTTTTTCTTTAAATGCTTTTGAGAGTTCCTCCTTTTCATTGGTCTTAATTTAATTCTCTGTGCCCCAACATGCCTACCTTCCTGTTCCTTGTGCTTGGAGTTTATTGCGTTTCTTCCATCTGTGAATTTGCTATTTTTGATGACTGTGGCTATTATTGTGTCTTCAAATATTTTTTCTGTCTTTCCTTCCCTTGTTTGGGTCTCTAGTTACTCATCTAGTAGATTGACTGAAGTATTTGACATCGAGTCTATTGATTCATCACCCTGCCCCCGTTGTTTTGGACGACAGATAACCAGGTGCACTCATCTTTTCTACTCTTGCTGTGGATACCAAGTGGTGCACAGCAGTAGCATTTGCCCTTTGAGTCCATCTTCTGGGAAGCCAGTGCTTCTGGAGTCTCGCTTATCCCCAGGTTTGATGTGGGTCTGCATAAGTCTATAAGGACAATATTTAAAACAGGTGTGCTGGCTAACTCATGTCTATCAACTGGAGGGGTGAATGTAAACCCTGCAGGTGTCCTTGAGTCATTTTAGCAATTGACTCCCCAATTCTACTCCTGTGAAAGTATCCTAAAGAATGGAATATTTTACAGTTGGGGATGTTTATGGCACCGTTGTTTATAACAGTAAAAAGTTGGAAAGTCACAAATGTCTGACAGTGAATTGTTAAATTAAAATTGGCAAAAAATTACCGTGGAATATTCTGTGGTTGCTAAACATTGAAATACTAAACACTAGTAAACATTGAATTATTCTTATGCTTGGGAAGGAGGAAGAAATGGGAAGAGGTTTTGGTTGAAGGATTAAGATTTTGGTTGCTCAGGATGAATAAGATCTAGGTCTGCACAGCTATGTTACTGTTGTTGACCATACTATATTGTAAAGTAGAAGTTTGCTGAGAGGGAGTACGTAAGTGTTCTTACCACAAAAAGTATGTGAGGTGGTAAATATGATAATTAGCTTTGTATGGTGTTTATTTCACAATGTAGGCATCAGAACATCAATACTTTAAATATAAAAAATTTTTGTCAATTATATCTCGATAAGGCAAAAAATATATGACATAAAATTGTAGGTTTATTTCTGAAAGGATCAGTAATAATAATGATGATAATATCATACCACATTCATTAACAGAGAAAACTATTTGATAAACTCAGTGCAAAGAAATCTAATGAAATTCAGCACTCTGACATAATAAAATTCCTTTACAAGTTAGGATTTATAAGAATTTTCTTATTTACTCCACAAGGAACCACAAAAAATAGGAACTTTTCCTTGAGATCAAGATGCTTATAATCACCTTTTTTTTTGGTAGTACTGGGGTTTGAACTCAGGGCCTTGTGCTTGCTAGGCAAGCACTCTACCACTTGAGCCATGCCCTCAGCCCTTTCTGCTTTAGTTATTTTTTGGATAGGGTCTTGCATTTTTGCCTGGGGCAGACCTCGGGCCTAGCCTCCAGTGTAGCTGGGATCACATATGTGAACCACTATGCCCATCTTGTAGGTTGAGATGGGGGTCTTGCTAACTTTTTGCCCAGGCTGGCCTTGTACCATGATCCTCCTCATCTCTGCCTCATAAATGGCTGGGATTACAAGCATTTACCACCATACTGGTACATTAGTGGGGTGGATTGGATTATTACCAATTCTTTACTCCCTTCAGGCTATAGAAGTGCACACACACACCCTTTGCCACATGACTGCAGTCCTTCCCAATTGAGTGGGAGTCCACACTGATGCTGGACTTGGCTCTATGACTTTGATCAAAGGAAGGGTTGTGGAGGTGGTGTGAGGAATTTTGCCTGTGCTTTGATTGACTTGGCTCCTTGTCACCTGCCATATAAAAACTGCTAGAATTTTCCCAAGTAGGAGTTAGTACATGAAGACTGACTGACACAGAGAGCAGACCCAAATACTACCTATAGCTTTGAGCCAAATCCGGCTGGCCCAGAGACCCGCATGGGAGGAAACCAACAGTTTTTGTTGTGGAAAGCTACTGAGGTTTTCAAGTTCTTAGTTGTAGCTGTGCTGCTGGTTATAAGGTTGTTGATGGTGGGTTAAAAGCTGACTGACACAGTAGCAATAATAGCACTATCTCTTAATTGCCAACATCACAGCAGCATGGGTATCAATAAGATGTAAATTATCCAATTAGAAATAAAATATTTCTCTAGTACCCTCTTATCTCTTTGAACCCTTTGGCCCTCTTGAAATTAGCTTTTAGTAGAGTCTTGAAAGACACACCATGATAAAAATTGGTAAAAAAATGCATTCCCCTTTCCTCTGAATGATGTCCCAAATGTTATTGAAAGTCAGCCATTGGTTTCTCTTATCTACCTGCGATGGAAAGGACTGATTAGGTCGGTCTTACTTAAATAGCACAGTAGTGTTGAGGGGAGAGGATGCCGGATAGAGGAGAAAACCCACCTTCCCATCTCCAGGAACAACATCAGCCAGATGCCGCCAGTCTCCAATCACATAGCAAAAAGGGGCCCATTAGGGTACAAGGTCAACCCCTTTCTCTTGGTCCTGTACCTTTATTTCCCAATACACACTAAATAAATATGCTGTGTCCTCTGGGCTAGTCTCTACCCAATAACAAAAGGTGATAAGGTGAGGAAAAGAGCCGCGTCTATGCCCATGCAGCGTCCATAACACTAAGTCAAGGTTCAATAGCTTTGCACTATCATACTGCTCCAGGTATGGAAGAAATATCTGGGTTAGTGCCAATCTTTGCCCTTTGATTCTGTCTCCTGGGAAGTGTAAATGTGTGTGCATGTGCATGTTCCCCTATCCCTTTTTCGGCAGTACTGGGGTTTGAACTCAGGACCTCACCCTTGCTAGACAAATGCTCCACCACTTGCCACATTCCAATCCTAAATTTGTTTTCAGATAGCATCTTGCTCTTTTGCCCTGTTTGGCCTCAGATAGCAATCCCCTTACTTCCTCCTCAGGAGTGGCTGGGATTACAGGTGCATACCATCACGTCCAGCCAGCATGTGCACGTGTGTATTTTTTTGTGGTCATGTTTTGCAGAGGACACACATTTCTCTTATGGACACCATGCTGTTATTTCCTTTCTATTTTTTCAGGATTGGGTAGTTCCTCATATATATTGTCAGGAGTCTAGGGAGTATAGTGGTTAAGAGTCGTTAAGCCTTGCACCTGGAACATGCTCTCTGGATTCAAATCTCAGATTTGCCACTTAGTAAATCCATCGTTAAGCCTTGCACCTGGAACATGCTCTCTGGATTCAAATCTCAGATTTGCCACTTAGTAAATCCATAGCCTTGGGTAAGTCATTTAATAGCCCTTGCCTCAGTGTCCTCAACTGTAACATGGGGACAAAGGAGAATCTTCCTCCTAGGCTTATTGTGAGTTAATTCATGGGAAGTTCTTAGAACCGGGCTCAGCACATACTAATGGCTCACTGTTCGCTTCTATTTTATTGTTGTTTTCACAGGGCAGGGACTCAAATGCTAAATTCTCAGTTTAAGAATTCTTGTACATATCATGAGATTTGGAAGAAAGAGAGAGAGAGAAATTAATATCATCATAGCTTGCATTTCTGCAGAATAATAGTCTGTAACAGATGGCCCTGAAGAAAGAAAAATGATCAAACAGGGATATGTACTTGCCCCATGCTAGGAGAGGTTTCTTCCTCAAACCTCTGGAGGAAAATAGTATCAGAAGGCTGGGTCCCTGGGGTCACTGGGACTAGACAACAATCCTGTGGGACAGAGGGTGCCTCAATGGGTCCTGAAGGTACACTGAAGCTAGGGGGGTTTCCTTTCTGCAGATGGGACAGGCTGGCAGGACCCACTGGTCTCCTGATGCTTCTCTTTCTCATAGCTCTGTTTTCTGGGTTGGTGCTGGTGTCTCTGGTGTGGGCGACTTTCTCTTTTCTCAAGATGACTCTTACATGAGAAGGGGCACTTATGTGGCATTCTCCAGAGGCCATGAGGTGGAATTTGGACTTTGAGGAGTAAAGCAGAGTGTGTGTGTGTGTGTATGTGTACACATTTGCAATGTGCATGTGGGGTTTGGGGGACTGGACAGTCAAATGGACACAGTGGTACTTAGGAAGTGGGTAGAATGAAGTAAGTGGACAGGGGAGCAGCCAGGAAAGCAAACCTCCTTAAGCTCCTTAAGCTCCTGATTCCTTATTATGTTATTCGTTCCTCTACATGAAATTCATGAACAAACAGGCCTAGATCATGGACTGTTATTCCCAGTCTTCGCATCTTTACTTTTAAAGTGAAGTGTAGGCCCCTGCTGGGTGCTTACATCACGCAGAGAACGAGTTCAGTCACTGTCATTATTTTACCAGATGGAAAGAACTCTTGGAATCTAGGAGCCTAGAGGCTCTTAATGACCACAGAATGCTTTCTCCATGGTGGATTACCCATGGTCTTCCCTTCTCTGCTCCCCCAGCCGTCTGCTTCCCTAGAGCCTGGGCTGGCAACAGGAACTTGTTAGGAGGAGGCCAGAGGTGGGGGTGAATGTAAGAGGAGTTGCACGGCTCTGTGTACACATGATAAGATGTTCCAGAGACAGATGACGATGACTTTTGAGTGAACTCTTAACTTTTGTCTTCTTTCCTTTTCCTGTTTATTAGGAATAAAAATTAATGGTGTAATCTTACTGCATAAAGTTGACAGGGTATAGGAAGGAGAAAGGAATGCTGGAGAGGACAGGGGCTAGAACTTGAAAGGGAGGTGAGAAAGGAGGAAGAGGGGGAAGAGGAGGGAGACCTAGAGCTCAGTTCTGGAGCAAACTGGTGACCTGCCACCTCTGGTGTATGAGAATGAAAGGTAAGAATGGAACTCAGCTCTGACTCCTGAGCCAGCTGGGCCTTCCAGGTGACACTGGCAGCCAACTTGGATCATCTGCATTTTCACAGCCAAAGGGCTGCTCACAAGATGTTCTCTGCAGATATTTAAGTGGCTGGATTCCAAAACATCCGCAGGGCATTCATGGCCCCTACTCTTCCATGTGGCTAGGCAGCAACTTCACATTTCTTAATTATGAGGAGGGTGTTGTTGAGGTTAGCTGCCTATGGGAATTATAGGAATAACAGCAGCGGGGCCTCTCATTTCCCTTCTGTCCTCCCTTCATTTCTCCTTCTTCTCTCGTCTTTCCTTCCTCTTTCCCTCCCTTTCTCCTCTATCTCTTCCTTCTGTCAAGATTTTGAAATATTCCAATTCCTGGAAGCAAGACAGAGCCCAGTAGCCCGGAACAGCACAGACCCCTGGGCCAGGCTTTGTCTGTGGCCAGATGCAAGAGGTGTTTCTGAATGACAAGCTTTTCCTGCTAGAGTGATGTACATCTGCATATCATTTTTTCTCTTGCTTTTCTAACAAATGAAACCCCACAAATCTAGTGACTTAAAGCAGGGCCTATTTATTTTTTCACAGCTCTGTAAGTCAGAAGCCTGGGGACACCTTAGTTCATCTGGCTTCTCTGCTTAGTCCCCCAGGTGTCTGCAGGGTAAGGCTTCCTTCTGGAAACTCTGCAAATGAGTCTGTTTCCAAGCTCAGTCAATTTCCAAGCCGTTGGCTGAATTCACTTCCTGCGGTTCTAAGACTGAAGTCCCCAGTTCCTTGGTGTCTATCAGCTAGGGGCTGGTTATTTGCTTTTTTTTTTTTAAGGAGAAAAATCAGAGACTTCTGTATTATACATCACCTCTACAAGGTTCTTCCCAGGGCCAACAGAAAGAACTCACAAAATACCTGGAGTCAAATTCATGTGCTTTCCAATGCCTCCTCCATCTGGCCAACGTGCTGTGTGTCTTTGTTCATCTTACAAGTCACATAAGGACCCAGAGGAAGCTAGAGTTCCAACTTGTACTTGCCCCTTTGTTGATTGTACCTGGAACAGACTTCCATTTGGAAATTCTCTGCCATTACACCTACCTTTTTCCCGGTCACAAATTCCGTACCACTCTTTGGACAACTGTCAGTCAGTGCAGTGATCTCACAAGATTTCTGTGTACAATAACTCCTCCTCCTTGGGGGAGTTATTTTAAGCTTTTTAAAAGGGTCCGATGTCATGGCCCTCTTGAGACTCCTGCGATCTTGCCTTAGGCATGTAATAAATTTTTTGTGTTCTTTGGTTATTTGCTCTTAAAGGCTGTCCCTTTCCCATCTCATGCTCTCCACATGGCCCCTCCAGCAACAACGAGTCAAGTCTCTCTCATGCTTCTAATCTCTCTGACTTTTCTTTTCTGCCAAATCTTTCAGATCTCTAGCCAGAAAAAGTTCTCTACGTTTAAAGGCTCAGGAGATCAAATCAGACTGATCTGGATAGAACAGGATAATCTTATTTTAAGGCACTGAACCTGCATTCCACCTTCAAAGTCCCTTTTGTAACAAATGTAACATAGTCCCAGGTTCCAGATATTCTTATGTGGACATGGGTGGGCATGATTTTGCCTACCACACTCTAGAAATAATTCATTGGTTGTCTTGGAGCCCAGGAGTGAGAAATGGTTCCAGTCTTTGCCAGGGTATCTGCCCTCCACTAGATCGAGTGAAGAGCACTGAAAGCAGCGGCTATGAAGCCTGACAGGCTTTGCAGAACGTGGACGTGTCTCTCACATCTTCCGCCTGTTTTGCACTTAGCTTGCAAAGGCAAGTGGCTCAGCCAGGCTGTATAGCCTTGAGGAAATAAATGACTGTGGCTTTCTTGGTTCTATAAAATACAAATCATGATATTATGGGGTTGAACAAGACTGTGGCCTTTCTGTAGCTCGAGGAAAGTTGGTTATGATGGCTAGCAAGACACACTCTGCATTATTCTTATAATTTTTACAATTTTTGTGGGGGAGTTCTCTCTCTCTCTCTCTCTATATATATATATATATTTTTTTTTTTTCTCTGTATTGGGGTTGACCTTGTACTTGCTAGGCAAGAGCTCTATCACTTAAGCCACTCCACCAGCCCTGTTTTGTGTTGGGCATTTTCAAGATAGAATCTTGCTACTATTTGCCCTGGCTGGCTTTGAACTGTGATTCTCCTGATCTCTGCTTCCTAAGTAGCTAGAATTACAGGTGTGAGCCACTGGTGCCCAGCTCTGTGTGTCTTGATGGTCAGATTGGTTTGTACCTCCTTGCCATAGCCACAGCCTCTTTAGGGTTATAAGGCACAGAACCCTCTGAACTATCAGATCTGGGGGAGGAAACTTGGGGAGAAATTCCTCCCTTTGCTTATTTGTCTTTGAGCGAAGTCAGGCATTGTACAGGCCAATGACTCTTTCAGGTCTGCAGGGAGCAAGGACAGTCCACAGGGAGATTGGCTCATTGTTCAGGGGCTTCCTGCTCTGGCCAACTCTGCTCACTCTTCCTCTCCTCCTTATTACAGTCTAGAGACATTTACCTCCCAGGGAATTACATAAGACAGAGCAAAGTGCTCGCAGCTAAGAATATACCCACCCCCTTCCCTGGGCGATGTGCCTGGGAGGTGAGGAAAGTGACTCACTGTGTCTCTGATTCAATGAAAAGACAAATATGTGAAATAAAAAACCCTACTGGATTAATGACAGGGCAAAACCCCCAGCATTTTTAGCACATAAGGACAGTTAGCTGCTGTGAAGTCCTAGAGGATGGAAATTTTAATTTAAACTAAGAGTTCTTTTTTCTTGAATGTTTTAGATGGGGTGGGGTTGGGGGGGCGCTTTTAAGTCTTTCACAGAGAGGGTGAGAGACTCTGAAATAGGAAATGCCCAGTGTAATCTCATCAACAGTGGTATAGGCTGGCTGGGGGATTTGTCTGTGTAGCCCAGGCATGGCTGGTTTTCTCCCAAACTGGAAAATCCATTTGGTTCCCAGGGCATATGTCTGCTCAGACAGCGAAATGCTGGGTTCATAGTGTAGCACAGAAAGAAGCACTGAGACTGGGCTGCACTTGAACCATGGTATGTGGCACAGCCCATGAGAGTACTCTGGAAGCTTCCACAAGGGGTCCCCAACCTCCTTTTGCGATCTTGCCCCTGGGAAAAAGCATGCCTACTCCCTGAAGCTCATTGCAATGTCTCCTGATAGGCATGGTGACTATCTGTCTGGAGATTTCCCTAGGTGGAGCCACTATCGCCATTGCTTCTAGAAAGATCCCAGGCATTGCTCAGGTTTGCTCCTGTTTGAGAACCAAGACTCAGGTCTAGAGACAACATGCAGAAGTATGCACAAATGCCCAGTGTCTATCACTGATGGTTTGCTGTGAGCCAGGCAAGGTCTGTAATTGGGAAAATTTGCTCCTAGAGAAAAACGTTGCTGGTTGTATGTCTAAGAGCCAGTCTTACCACTCTTCCTTGCTGATGAAATCAATGTCCTGCTGTAGACATTGAAGATTAATTGTAGGTAACATACATGATTCTTGGGATCTATAGACTGTGAATCTCAGCTTCATCACTTACTAACTTTGACCTTTGGCAAGTTACTTAACCTCTCTGTGTCTGGTTTCCTGAACTGTAAATGGGTATAATATTACTATCTTCCTGATAGAGGTTTGCAGTGTCAATGAGTTAATGTGTATAATGTTCTTATGACAGTATCCCGGCATATATGAAATGACAATAAATGTTAGCCACTACTCTTGTTGCTGTCACGAGCCAGTCTCTGTTGCAGCCCAGGTGTGGACAATTACACATTCCTGGCTATTTGGGCCTGAGAGGAAGTCTATTGGGAAGCTCTGGGAGTATCTTAGCTGCTCATGGTATGGTCCCTATGTTTTTTATTTGCCTCTTAAATGGGAGCTTTATTTGATCTAAGACAGCTAGAAACTGCCTTTTCTTAGAGTGACTTGTGGGTAGAGGGCACCCAAAGTCCCAGTTGCGCTGTCTTGGCCATTTCATGACAAGGATCTTCTGTTACCTTCCCCTGTAAGTCTTTTTTATTTTTTTAAATTTTATTATTTTATTATTCATATGTGCATACAAGGCTTGGGTCATTTCTCCCCCCTGCCCCCACCCCCTCCCTTACCACCCATTCCACCCCCTCCCTCTCCCCAGTCTGGTCCCTATGTGATGCTTGAGATTGAAGAGGCAGTTCCAGTCCTGGGACAGTGTAAGTTTGGATGTTTTGTTAACTGAGTTAATAAATTGTCTCCATTGTTTAAACCTCTTAGCACTGATAGTCAAAACCATCCTAACTGATGTACCTAGTAATGGCACAGAGGGCCTTGTTAAAGTTACAGTGAATTTAAGCCAATCACTTTTAATGTAATTAAAAGTACTTGATAGTATTGTTAGGACACTACTTCGCTTTAAATAATTAAAAAAACCTTGAATACCAATACATTCACAGGGGGAAAACTTCATAAGTATGAAAAATCTTATCGTGAAAAATCTCCTTTTCACATGAGTCACTCACCTTCTCAGTTCTAGAATCCTAAGAGTCAGCTAACCCTTATTTGCCCTCCCAGAGATTTTAAAAATAAATATAAATAATAACACAAACTATGTTGCTTTCCCTCTTTGTAATATTAAATATTAAGAAGTTATTCTGTACCTTGCCTTCTTCACTTACTGTATCTTAGTGAACATTTCTTATCAATTGATAAAGAGCTTTCTTATTTCTTTATACAAATACAAACTACTCCACTGAATTTATGTAATCAGTCTCTATTGATGAGTGGTCAGGTTCTTTACCGTCTTTCACTGTTGATCACAATGTTGTAATCAATAAATGGTATATATACAATTTGGTAGATATGCAAATATATCTGTAGGGCAAATTCCTCTAAGTGGAGTTACTGGTTCCAAGAGCACATGCATTTTTAACTTTGATAGCTATTGCTAAAGTGCCGTCCATATGGGTCATGCAAATTTACACTCCCCCAGCAAGGAATGGGAGTCCCTGTTTCCCACAGCCTTGGCAATAAAACATGCTATCAAATTTGGGACTTTTGCCAATTTTATGGTGAAAAATGGTATCTTAGGGTAGTTTTAATTTGCATACATCTTGTTATGAAATAGAGCATCTAAAGTATATGTGAGAATAATTTGTATATTCTTTGAGTTGACTATTACATTTGTTTTCTCATGGGTTATTGACCTTTTTCTTTCCTTCTTTCTTTTTATTCATTTATTCATATGTGCATACATTGTTTGGGCCATTTCTCCCTCCTGCCCCCACCCCCCCTTGTGTCCAGGCAGAACCTGTTCTGCCCTTTTTTCCAGTTTTGTTGAAGAGAAAACATAAGCAATAATAAGAAAGACAGCGTTTTTGCTAGTTGAGATAAGGATAGCTATACAGAGCACTTCCTAGCATTGCTTCCATGCACAAGTGTATTACAACCCGAATTGATTCCTCTCTACCGGACCTGTTCACTAGCTCCTGATCACTTTCCCATATTGACCTCTGTCGCTTTAATGACCTTTTTCTTGTTCACTTCTAGAGTTTTTTATATATTAAGAGTATTCTGTGTCAATGATTAGTTATAATTATATTTCCTTTGTCATTTGACTTTTTTATTATAGTGGGGTTTAACTTTTGTCATTCAGAGGTTTAAAATTTATTTTTATTAGTTTAATTTATTTTTTTTTGTAATTTCTGGATTTGGGGACAGTTAATAAGCCCTCTGTATTCTGAGATTATGAGAAACTATTCCATTTGTTCATTTACCAGCTTTATTGATTTATTTTTTACATTAAAGACTGGAATATTACATGGGATATGGAGTGATATATGAATCCAACATTAATATTTGGAACTACTGTTATTTACTGATGATATAACTGTGTATATAGAAAACACAAAAATACCAACAGATAAACTAATGGCATTAATAATTAAATTGAACAGGGTCACCCGCTATAAGATCGACATGCAAAATTAAGTTTGAACTCTCTATTTCAGGACCAAAGAATTAGAAAGTTAACTTTTAAAAGGATATATTATATACAGTAACATGGAGACATACCTGACAATCCAATAAAAGATATGTAAGACTTCCACAATAAAAACTATGAACATGGCAGAGAAAAATTAATTAAAACCCAAGTAAATGGGGGAAAGAGAGTATGTTTATGGACCGAATAACTCAATTTAATAAAGATGTCAATTCTCTATAAATTGATTTATAAACTCAATGTAGTCTCATTCAAAATCCCAGCAGACATTCTGGTAGAAATTGACAAGCTGATGCTGAAATTTATATGGAATTGCAAAGGGCCAATATTAACCAATACAATCTAGAAGAAAGTTAGAGGACCTATTTTAATGGATATCTAATTATTTTAGTTTTGGTAATTAAAAAAAGCCTGCATTAATCCACTAAAAACAAAGATATAGAATAGAGCTCAGAAACAAACCTACATATATATGGACACTTGATTTGTAATAAAGGTGGGGTGTTAATCAATGGGAAGGGACTGTTTTAAGTCAGTGGTGCTGGGGCCATTTGGGGGGGAAAACCTGCCTCAACCCCTATTGCACACCATAAGTAAATTCCAGGTGGATTGTAATGTGAAAAGTAAAACAATCCTCTAGCAGATTATATTTGAGAGCATCCCTAGGAATACGACCTTGGGTAGCCAAAGATAAAGTGAACATAAAAAACACTAACCATAAAGTGAAGATTGATAAATTGGACTACATTAACACTAAAAATTGGAAAGGCAAGTCACACAGGGAGAGGATATTTGCAGTACATATACCAGAGGTCTTATTAGAGCATAGCTAAAGATATCCTCATAGTGATAAGAAAAAGACTACACAGAAAGGGGAGGCTAGGGGAACAGCTCAGGTGGTAGAGTGTTCGCCAGCCACAAGGCCCCGAATCCGATTCCCAGTGGAGCACTCATATACAACTTCTGGGGGAAACTGGGCAATTTCTAGTAAGTTAAAAATACATAAGCAATAGCTCAAACCTAGAAAGAACCTAAATGTGTTTGAACAGAAAAGATACAGGTGTGTGTCATGATCCATGCATGTGATTGAATGAGGGGCAAAAAAATGAGTCAATTAAACTCTATGCTTCCACATGGCTGATCTGAGATTCACCTACTATACAATTCCATTTAAGTCAAGTACAAAAGTAGACAAATCTAAATGATAGTGTTAGGCTAACCATTTGTTTTCTCCATGTGTAAGGTGCCATGGCTATCAAACAGAGCAAACTATGGTTTAGAAATTAGGATAGTGCTTATCTTTGGGAAGAAAAGGGGGGCTCGAGGGAGGCTTCTGGGTTGCTGACAATGTTCTATTCCTTGATCTGAATTGTGGCTACTGGGATGCCTTTACTTGAGATAACATTGAACTTATAAATTGTGTACTTTTCTGCAGGTAGATCAAGAAGTAAACATTTGTTGTGTGTATAAGGTGTAGGCACTGCTGTCTCCTCTCCTTCTCTGCCCTTTATCACACTCATGCTGGATGGAGCCTGCTATTACTGACTGGCCCAAAGGTCAGGCCAGAGCAAGGCCCTGCAAGGCCGCTCTGAGAGTGCAAAGCAGGCCAGCTGTCCTTTCACTTTGGTTGGCAGAGACTACTTTAGTACTTTCCAGCTCATGACATCTTCTTTGTGCTACATTTAAGTTTCCACAGATTATTGCATTGCTGATGAGCAAGGGACCCTGGCTCCAAAGATTCAGGTATCAACTGCCATCTGGAAGCAGCAGTTGGCATGGTGCTAGAGAAAGTGTGCTGGGACCACAGTACGCAGGAGTGGGTGGGAGGCAAGGTCAAGTCCGAACTGGTGGAGAACCGTGCTCTGGCTACACACCAACTACAGTACTTACTTTTTTTCTACAATAAAGCTATAAGAATGGTAATACACCTGTTTGTATTTGAGAAGGAATTGTTTGAATAATTAAGTTGTTAATGACATCAATGTGTGTGAGTTCTGGCCTTTATCCAGACGAAGTTTCCATTATAAAGTTAAAGAAATAAGAACATTGTTATTTTTAGAGGTGGTGAAATGGTGAGCGAATTTTTCTTTTTAAAACTATTGTTACAATGTTTTTTCACTTGTGTAATCAATGACAACAGTAAACATAAACGAAACAAAACAAGAAAGCCTCTTTCCCCTTGAAGGAATGATCTTTATTGCATGGATATTCATACAAAAGGAAAATGAAGTTTTAACTAGAAAATTCAACCAGGGAATGTGGTCAAGTTTGAATGTGACTTTTTTAAAATTAGTATTATTTTCACGTGTCAGTAACAGGAAACTAACCTTCCATTTATGAATATGAATCTAACTGTAGATCAGGTTTCATAATTTCATCAACTTGTCAGTCTTAGATGTGAAAAGCTGGCATTTCCTGCTGAAAATATTTCTTCAAGTTTATTTAACATATGGCCTCCAGCTATTGGGAGGTTTTTATTATTACAACAAAGGTGGCTTCTGAATTGATGGATATTTTAATCGCAGTCTGCTATAAAGCAGGCTGCTACACATACCAGAGTGCATTTGGTTTGTTTCTTTGTGAAGGAACAGACTTGAATTGAAGCACGTTCACATTCTCATTCATTCCTAATAAACTAACGTTACTCAAGCTTCATTGTGGGCACTGCATACCAGAGTTGCACATAATGGCTTGGGATTTGGTATTCCTCTGCTGACAAAGTCACTATACCTAGTGTTAGATTCCCAAGATAGTCCCCCAGAAAAGTCATGTGACTTAGGGAGCAGCTGGGATATGGACTGCTCTAAATACCAGTCTAATTCCTTAGAAGTGGGAGCAGAGAGCTTTATAAAGTACAGGTGAGCAGGGTAGGAAGGGACAGGGGAAGAAAAGGAAGGGAAGAAGATGAGAAAGAGGAGGAAAGATGGAGAGAACATGGAGAAGACAGAAAAATGAGAAGGTTGAAAAGGAAAAAAAAAGTAGGAGGAAGAAAGTAATAAAGAGGTTAAGGAAGAAAAAAGTATCCTCTTTTATCTTTTCTACTGCAAGGCTGTGCTTTGGTGACATTTCCCCAGCAGGTTTTCCCCCTCTCCCCTCCCCCACTTCCTGATGCCACAGCTTTCCAAGCTCCTTGGTGCTACTAGCTTGCTTCAGGGATCCCACGGAGGGGCCAAATCCAGATCCACCTACCTTCAGGAAATGTCTCTAAATTACCATCTTCCTTTGCTGTGTGAAAGATCTTGACCTCATTGCTGCTCTCAGATAGGTGTTAAGACCAAACAATCTCTAAGATGTGAATGGCTAACAACTTTGTGTCTTAAAATGTTTGAATTTTTAAGAGAAGAAAAGGAATCTGAAATTGGTGGAACTATGGATGCCATTAAAAAATGAATGGGATATTCTGGCTTTTTGGAATCAGGGGTTAAGATTTTTGGTCAGGGCAAAACCCTATGGACAAGCCAGCCTTGTCTGTGACACTGCTTAGACTCTGCCAGCATCAGCTCCTGTAACCTGTTCCCCCCCACCTCCTTCCATTTCAGAACCCATGGACTCTCTATAAGCTTTTGTGGTAGGTGCATACGTTTGTCTCATAATGTTGGCTGTTGATGAGTTGGTAATGACCTGTACATGTGCTTTCATTACTGATCCCAAGTTAAGAATAAAGAAATTCAGTGAATTAGGGGCAAAAACAAGAGGTTTGTGTGCTTTATATTATAGGCCAGCACTGTCCAATGTGGTTACCGTTTACCATGTGACTTGAAATGGTGCTGGTATTGTAAGGAAATATAGGCCCCAAAAGTGACCACTTGGAGAGGAGTGATCTGGCCAAGAGATTCTTTATTGCTGGGTGGGAGAGGGAGAGAGCAGAGAGCCAAAAGAGAGAGAGAGAGAAGAGAGAGAGAGAGAGAGAGACAGGCAGGGGCTTAAATACCCCTCAGTGAGACTCAGCATGATCTGATTGGTTAGGATCTTATGGTTCATGCTGATTAGAGGTTGGGGCAGAAGGAGGATTCAAGCTAGACTTGAGGCAGGACCGTGACCCTGGGAAAGAGAAGCTTAAGGGTGCAGTAAGAACTGAAACCTATCGGCGCCATTATTGCCAACAGGTATCACTGAGGAACTTTAACTTTTAATTGTATTTAACTTTACTTAGTTAAATTTAAAAATTATACATAATTTAGTTATTGAAAAACATGCAGTATGTTTGGAACAACTTGGATATGTGACTTGGGTCTACTTTCTCAACTATTTTATGAAATCTAAATATAGCTCAAGTTTTTGCAGTGGAAATTTTGTGTTGGAAGTCCAGGCTTTTGCTCTAACTTTTGGTCTGGGAACAACTATGAAAGGTCACTCAGCATCAGGCTCTCTGTTGGGTCCCTGGACCTTCAATGATTTGGCATTAGTTACTCTCTTTTGGCCAGGTGCTGCATCTTTTCCTTCCTTTCTGACATGCTGATTTCAAGAGTTTTCCCTCACAGAACTTCTGCTTACTAACATCCAACTCAGAATATGCTTCATGGAAATCCCAATTTGCCATAATGTACTTGCTTTTAAATAATATAATAAATGCTTGGGACCTCTGGGGCTCAAACATTTGAGATTTCAAATAGTCACCTGTTTAGGATATTGTGGCCAGTTAATAACCTCCTGGGTGTCTCATGTGAATGACCTTGACCAAGGGCTGTGTGTAGACTCAAAAGAAAGATTTGTCAGGACGTAACTGGACCAGATGAACTCTAAGGTCTTTCCCGGAGCATCTAAAAGTGTACTTGTGTCTATAAAAGGATGTCATTTCTCTTATGCTCAGGGATTGGGCCTGAAATTGAAATTGAAATTGAAATTGAAATTGAAAAATGGTAGCAGTCTTTTCTCTGGGACTGGTGGAAGGAAGGAAAGATATTTAGCAAGTATCAAAAACTGAGTATAAATCAAGTAGTGCTCAGTGTTCTGTATTTCTAAACATAGGCTGGTGCAGGGGCTAAATCTGAGCTACCCAGAGGACCTTGGAGAAGACAATGCTCCAAGTGGGCAAAGCTTTGAACCACGCACCTCACCGTTCATTCTCAAGGAACGAGAGCACATACCGCAGGGCCGGTGATTAGGGATCTAAAAGGGCTATCGTTGGGCACATAATCTAATTTTCATTTTTATTCTATACTAATGTGATTTATTGAATAATGTACTAAAACGAAAACCAGGATGGTTGTATGGCTACAAATTCAAAATTAGAAGTATGGTTTCCACTGAATGCCTGAAACTCTCCACATTGGGAAGTTGAAAAATCCGAAGTTGAACAATAACAAGTCAGAGTCTCTCTCTTTCTCTCTCTCTGTATTTTTATAACTAAAATTCTCTTTTTCGTTTCTCGGGATGTATTTCTGATTTTATTTTTGTCCTTTGTGTCCCAAAACATCACAACAATGTGACTAAACAGAAGGCATCTTAAAATGGGCTGTTCTGAGCCATAAGTGGGACATTTCTACCTGAACATGTGTTTCCTTCCGTTCTGGGAACTGATTCTATTCTCTCTGTCATCTCTGCACTTTCCTCTCTTGCCTCTGTCTGGGAATTCTATTAGTTAAGTTGCTCCTGCCTATCTCTTCTTTTGTTCTCTTACTTTTTTTTGTTTCTTTGTCTTAATTTTCTAAGTTCTGGCATATTTTTCAAGAATTTAATCTTTCTACTTTCATTTACTTAAAAACTTTAGTAGTGATGGTCTTACTTTGAAAGAATGTTTTCTTTTTCTCTGATGGTCTGTTTTCTGAATCTAACATCTTCTCATATGTTCCTGGAAATTCTACTTGGAGCCTTTTCACTTCATTCTTTCTTATTCTTTTGTTGACCTCCAAGGTTGTTTTACCTTTTATTTCTCTTGGTCTTTCTATTTCACATTTGGGCATTTTTTAACAACTTGGTGAAGAACTAGACACCAGGAAGGCAGCCGAGGAGCCCAGGTTGGTGGTGAGCTTACTGACTATGGTGGGGCTCCCTGGCTTTACAGTGAGTGGGAGGAGCCACTCCCCTCCGTGGAAGGGGTTTAAATGTCAGAGAAGGGTTACTGTGGTAAACAAGAACCCCACACTAAACACCCCAGTTCTTCCCAAAAGTCCATTCACATTTCAGCTTTATTTTAGGACTTTTCCTCCTCCAGACTTGGGTGGAAATACCTGGGTGCCAGGTGTTTTGCAGGCAGGGCTGCTGGAGGAAATGCCAAGGGAGATTATTCTATCTACTGACTTTCAGTTAATGACCCTGTTTCCACACCTCTTTCTCACACCTGTCGTTGATGTTTTTATCTTTTCTTCCACCTCCTCTGCTCAGCATCTAGTGAACACTGCTAAGATTTTGAAATCTTTATCTTTTGATGGCTCTCTCTTGGATTCTCTGTAGAAAGAAGAGAGAAACCTGAGGGTGGAATCTGTCACTGGTGCCTTTTTTGTGTGTGAGTGGTGGACCTTGTGCTAGCTAGGCAGGTGTTCTACCACTTGAGCCACACCCCAAGCCCTTTTTGCTTTAGTTATTTTTTTGGATAGGGTCTTGTGTTTTTGCATTAGGCCCTGGCCTAGTACTGTGATCCTCTTACCTATGCCTCCTATGTGACTGGGACAACAAACTTGCACCACTATGCCTGACTAGTCCTTTGGGTTTAAAAGGCTCTTTAAGGTGCTCAGAGTATAGAGTCGGCCATGACACGTGACAACTTCTCTAGATGGTGAAGTCCCCGTGGTGTCTAGTGCAGTTTCTCATTTGGTCCTCACAATCCTGGGGCCTCTGGGGAGGCTGGAGTGAACAGAGCTGCAGAAATAATATGAAGGCTTCACTGAGTAGGGAGCTTATGTTAAGAACGACAATAAGACATTGTCCTGCTTGTCAGAGAGCTGATGGACAGGTATGCCAGACTGGAAAAAGGCTCAGTTGGGGGGTGGGGCTTGGAAGAGTAAGCAGGTGGGTAGGGCATAGAAGCAGCAGTTTACTCAGCTGGTGCTAAGAGCCAGAGTTAGCAGTGGGAGAAGATGAGAGAGGAGCCAGTGTGGGACTCGAGAGTCAATAAGATGATGCAAGCCATGAGGTCTGTAGAAATCTGAGTAAGTCCTGCTGCCGAGGGTAAGTGTGAGGCCAGAAAATAACATGTCAGCAATGTCAGTGGCACACACAGAGGACAGTGACAGATTGCACAGCACCCCATCCCCCATTTCTGGGCTAATAGAAGTGACAGCAGTATGGATGAATGAAAGCCACAGCTTGCCTATTAGTTTCGACTTCCTTCTGCAAAGACTTTCCACTGGAACTTGCAAAATGTGCACTTCACCTCTTTGTCTTGTCCTTCCCAGCCTGTTGGAAGACTGACAGGTCTATGGAGGCATGTCCCTGTGGGGAGAAAGGAAGAGAGAAGATAGATCCATAAGTTGTATGAGTGGCTCCAGTACACTGGAGATGGAGACCAGGCTGTTTTGCACAGTCCATTCCTAAGTTCTTCATGGGATACAGGCAGAATCACACTTTGGGCCCACTGCTCGAGAGGTTCACCTGGATGGTAGGGTCCATGCTGCTCTTCCACCACCTCCTCTCCAGTATAGGTGGATGACACAGCAACAATAGACATGGTTCTTGGAGAGCAGCCCAGCCATGCTGGTCCAGCATGCTGAGCTGTGCTTTCCCTTGACCTCCAGGCATGGCTGGTGAAAGCTGTGGGAGTTTCCCATTACTGAGCCTAGGAATCCTCTGCTCCATGCTGTTTACACTGTTGCTTTTTCTTTATCTCCCTCTGGTTCCTCCTTTGAGAAGATTATTTAGAACAGGTGCTTTGTTTTCCCCAATAACTCCTGGCAGCCATCAACACCAGAGTCTGTCTCTTAGAATTTCCTAAGCGTGTTCCTAATATCCTAAACTGTGCCTGAGTTTTTGACTTTGCCAGTGCCTCATCACTGTGTCTCTGTGTTTCTGCCAGTGTCTGTCTGTCTCTGTCTCTATCATACTTATGGTCAGCTGCCTCAAGCTGTCACACCCTCTGGGTTTAGAAAGTGGCCTCAGTCAATCTCTTTCTGTGCTCAGGAACAGGACACGATGTGTGTGATCCCCACCCTCCACCCCATGCACAAAAAACTTCCAAAGTCTCCTGTCCCTGTAAAGAAAAACACCCGAGGGTCTGTTTCTACCCAGAATTCCCCCTACCCTCAGGGCAAACCCCAAAGCAGGCAGACAATCATTCATTTATGAAAATGAAAGATTCATGAGGGACTCCGCTGGGCTGCCAGCAGAGTTTAGGCAGGTTCTGATCCTGCTTTAATTTAATTAAACCCTGTTTATTCAATCAGCCCAGAGATATGTATCCTCAGGCAGGAATTTGCTGCTGCCTCTGAACTGTGTTTTTGTCTACAGGAGGAGACCTGTAATCTACCCGGTGTTTTTGAAGGGTTTGGGGCCTGTGAGGAAGGCTAGTGATCTGGATGCAGGCCCAGCACTGTGGGGACCCTGCATTCGGTACGGTGCTTGTGCATGTGTGCAGGCGTGAGCCTATGCATGTATGTGTGAGAGTGTGCACACGCAGAGCTCCTATTGCTCAGTGCCCACGGTCTGCTTCTTGAGAAGGACTATCAGAAAAGCCAGACCTGCCACCAGTCTGCATTCTCAGCCACTGCAGGAGGAAAATGTTAGAGAAACAAGGTCACGCTGTGGCTTAAGGACAGTGCTGTGCAGAGTGCTTCGCAAATCCTGTGGGTGCTGGTTAAGCACGCTGGTGCCCAGGTCCCACACCCAGACTTGCCGAGCCACACTAAAGTTTGAGCTACTATGTTCTCCAGTGTTCTTAGCCTCAGGAGCATGTACATTTTCAGGATGGAGGTAGGGTAGGCAGAAAACAATGATGGCAATCCATGAAGACGGAATTATGGTGGGGACAATCATGATGGCCTCACAAGTGCATCCTGGAGATGTCTGAGTCTTCCGGGTAGAGTACAACCTCTGTCTTCCATGTGCAAAGGCAGATCTGAGGGGAGCAGCAGTGGTGAGGTAGGTCTGAGTCTGGATGGTGGTAGTGGATATCTGAGCCCACACCTGCGTCTGGGCAGTGCTTGCTCAGCAGAGTCATTGAAGGGCAGGGCAGAGCTGGGGTCCAGGCCAGACTGTTGCAAGTGATGGGAGGAACTGATGTTAGAAATCCTTGAAAGGAGAGGTGCCGGGATTGTTGACCTTTTAAGGAAAATGGGAATGAAAGGGAAAGGAAGGGAACTTCCAATTCAGGAAAAAAATGTGTTTGACCCTATTAATGTGGAAGCAGTTTTGGAAAGCCGATGACATTTGGAAATACTTAGCCACTCCTTTTCTGAGCTGATTCCTATGATTTTTCAACTTCTGTCCTCTCTTTGAGAGAGCACATCCATTTATATAGTTTAAAAAACAGAGGCAGTCCTCTTGGTGCACTGGATTTCAATCTTACCTTTCAGTAGGAGGGCAGTCTGTGTGCCACTAAATACTTCCTTCCTGACCAATTTCACTTTCATAATTCTCCATAATCTCAAATCTAATGTGCTGCAAATCAAATCACATCATTTTCCTTATATTATGACTTGGGCAGGCTCAGCCTGGACTTCTTCAGTTCTGTGGTCCATGAGCTGGTGGGGAGGAGACGCTGGGGATGAAAAGGAACCCAAGGACAACTGCAGGCAATTTCCAGGTCCAGGGAAGGAGACTTGAGGAGGGGTGAGAGACCTAGGCCTCTTCCTCCCACCCTATGTGATCTGTACTTAATGTGAGTGAAGGCACCTATAATACTATGTTGTCTTTGTATGTGTGTGTCGTCTTTGTGTGTGTCTGTGTTAGAAATGGACTAGGAACTTTCCCAGAATCTCATGGTTAAATAAAATTTGAGAGCTCCCATTTTCTTTTATTTATTTATTTATTTAATTTATTTTTTATTGTTTTATTATTCATATGTGCATACAATGATTGGGTCATTTTCTCCCCCCTGCCCCCACCCCCTCCCTTATCACCCACTCTGCCCCCTCCCTCTCCCCCACCCCCTCGATACCCAGCAGAAACTATTTTGCCCTTATCTCTAATTTTGTTGAAGAGAGAGTATAAGCAATAATAGGAAGGAACAAGGGTTTTTGCTAGTTGAGATAAGGATAGCTATACAGGGAGTTGACTTGCATTGATTTCCTGTGCATGTGTGTTACCTTCTAGGTTAATTCTTTTTGATCTAACCTTTTCTCTAGTTCCTGGTCCCCTTCTCCTATTGGCCTCAGTTGCTTTTAAGGTATCTGCTTTAGTTTCTCTGCATTAAGGGCAACAAATGCTAGCTAATTTTTTAGGTGTCTTACCTATCCTCATCCCTCCCTTGTGTGCTCTCGCTTTTATCATGTGCTCAAAGTCCAATCCCCTTGTTGTGTTTGCCCTTGATCTAATGTCTGCATATGAGGGAGAACATACGATTTTTGGTCTTTTGGGCCAGGCTAACCTCACTCAGAATGATGTTCTCCAATTCCATCCATTTACCAGTGAATAATAACATTTCGTTCTTCTTCATGGCTGCATAAAATTACACTGTGTATAGATACCACATTTTCTTAATCCATTCGTCAGTAGTGGGGCATCTTGGCTGTTTCCATAACTTGGCTATTGTGAATAGTGCCACAATAAACATGGGTGTGCAGGTGCTTCTGGAGTAACCTGTGTCACAGTCTTTTGGGTATATCCCCAAGAGTGGTATTGCTGGATCAAATGGTAGATCAATGTTTAGATTTTTAAGTAGCCTCCAAATTTTTTTCCAGAGTGGTTGTACTAGTTTACATTCCCACCAACAGTGTAAGAGGGTTCCTTTTTCCCCACATCGAGAGCTCCCATTTTCAATTAACATCAGCTGACAGTAGCCCTCAAGATGATCCCATAAATCTTGGCCTCCCAGTATTCATACTTTTCCATAGTAGGGTTGACCTATATCATCACTCAGATATTACAGAAATCGTTGTGTGGACCTCTGACTCTAAATCATAAGACATACTGTGGCTTCTGCCTGGCTGGCTTAGTCTTGGAGTCTTGGGAGAAGGCTACCAGCTCCCTACCAGCTTTGTGGAGAGATTCACATGGTAAGAAGCTGAGAACTCCTGCCAACAGGCATCTTGTAAATCAGCCTTCTTGTAAGTGAGTCCTCCAGTCACTGAAAATCGTTCAGATGACTGTAGTCCAGGCTAACCAGCACCGCCCCCCGCCCCCCACTGTGCTGTTACGAAAGACCTCAAAGGCAGAACTGTCCAGCTAAGATGCGGCTGTGTTCCTGACGTACAGAAACTATGAGGTAATAAGTGCTTACTGTTTAAGCTGCTTTGGATAACTAATACAGTCATAGTAAAATAAACTGTTAAATATAATGGAATTTGATATTCATACAAAATTACAAAATGTTCATGGATGTGCATCATTTTTTTATAGAGCAAGAGTAATGCTACGCTTTTCTGATTCTTTTCTCAAGCTAGTGCCCAACACTGCCTCTGACCCTTCTGGGTTCAAGGTCAGGACAGCCCATATCATAGTCAACACCACGGAAGGCAGAGACATGCCAGACCCACTGTTCATTGGTTGTAACACAGTACTAATGCCCTCACTTTAGTATCTCCCACTCAAACTCTTCCTAGCTCTGAAAAGAACAGTGGCCATAGTGGTCACCAAATAGGAGTCATCAATTGATAGAACAGGTGAGTCCATCTTGTTCTTCCTTGTGATATTTTGCAGAATAACTCTGATATTAAGGGAGAGAAATACCAGAGAGAGAGAGAGAGAGAGAGAGACAGAGAGACAGACAGACAGAGACAGAGACAGAGAGAGCAAGCATGGGAACCTGGTTTAAAAAATTTAAATTGATAATAATTATACATCTTTATGGGGTAAAGAGTGATAGTTTTGCCTTATTTATTTATTACCAAAGCTCCTTGTCTTACCCTTATATGAGTTCACTTATATTAGCTTTGTAACTCCTTTCCTGAACATTTTGGAGCAGGTGTAATTTAGCTCCATTTTGCAGATGAGAAAGCGGAAGATCGGGTTGTCCTGGGGCTTGGCCAAGGACAGAACTTGAACACAGTCTTGAATTAGACTGTAATTAGACAGTATTGAATTACACCTTTTCCTCTAGACCTACAGTGTCCAATGTGATCATCCCTAGCCACACGTGGTCAGGAAGCATATGAATTTACATTGCGCACTCATGCACTTGAACTCCCATGTGGCCACAAGCATTGTGAGCTTACTTGTGGTCAGGAAGCATTTGAAATGTGGTCAGTCTGAACTGAGATGTGCTGTAAGTATAAAATACACATGATATTTAAAAAACTTAGTGGGCTGGTGGAGTGGCTCAAGTAGTAGATCGCACGTGTGAGGCCCTGAGTTCAAACTCCAGTTCTGCAAGAAAAGAAGTTTCAAAGAATTAGTGTGAAAAATTGAATGTAAAATGTATGGTTATATTTATACCATATTATATTATGATTATATGATGAACTGATAATTGAATATAATTAAGTGTATTATTAAAATTAACTTAATCAGTTTATAACTTTTAAAAAATTGTATACATTTTGAAAATTTTAATTGACACATAATTATACATATGTAGAGAGTATAATGCAATAATTTGACACATGCACACAATGATCAAATCAGGGTAATTGTCATTTTTATGTCCTTAAATACATTTATCATTTCTTTGTATTTGGAGCCTATGAGCTCTCTTCTAGTTTTTATACAACGTAAGTTGTTGTAAATTACAGTTACCTTGCTGTGCTGCAGAACCCTAGAACTGACTCTTCCTGCCTAACTGTATGTTGGTATTCCTTATCCAACCTCCCCTGTCCCTCTAACCCCCTCCCCAGTTGGTAGTAGTTACTATTCTACTCTTTCCTTCTATAAGGTCAACTTGGTTTAGCTTGTACATATGAGTGAGAAAAATGCAGTGTTTGTCTTCTTATGTCTAGCTTATTTCATTTAACATAATGTCTTCTAGTTCTGTCTGTTTAATTTTTAAATGTCATGTGGCTACCATAAAATTTAAAATCATATCTGTGGCTTACATTTGTGGCCTACTTTATATTTCCATTGGACAGAAAACAGAAAACCAAGGTTGATGTGTTCTTAGACCTGCAGACACAAGTCACCGAAGCCAGTCCTCAAATCACCCTAGGACCCCTAGGAAGTAGAGAAAAATGGACAGATTGCATAGTTGATATCTCCTGTTTTTCATGGTTTGATATTTCACCATGAAAGGGAAGAAACTGTGCACCATGGTAGTCACCCAGGGAGGGACCAGATGCTATCCCATAGCATGGGTGACTTTCTTTGAAGTCTGGGCTTGTGTCAAAAGGCTTTTCTGAATTATCTGAAGGTACAATGCACTTTGGAAAAGTTCAGACTCCTGAACCAGAAGACTTCATTTCCCACATTAAGGTTAGGGGAGTGTATGGGGAAAGATGCAGCATCTCTAACACCTGAAGTCTGCTGACAGGGTCAGACAAGCTGGGAGAGAGGGCTGGAAAGGGATGGGAAAAGGTGAAGCCTGGGCAGAAAGTCAGTCAATGGGAAGAAATGATTCACTTATGTTTTCATCTACTCATTAACATAGCGTATACCAGTTGTCGTAAGTATTTCTTATTATCTGCATCCTTATTATCTACCAAGCACTGTTCCAAGTTCTAGGGTTACAGAAGTAATGAAGGATTAAAATCTTGTTATAGAACTTGTTTTCTAGAGGCAATAGAGAACAATGTACAATATATAAATAAATATGATAATTTTAGCTAGGTTGTCTGCAGTAACAGAACTGCCTTCATTAGATCTGTGGTCATCCTCAAAAGGTAAAAAATGGGTTGCCATCTCCTCTAATCTACATTCAGACAATAGGGAAAGAAAGAGAAAATAGAGGTTTCCTTCCTTCCTTTCTGGGATAGGATATGATGTGGAAGGTGCATATTGCAACACATTCCATTGGTTAGTACTTAGTGATATGACCACCCTAGAAACAAGGGAGTCTGGGAAATGTAGTCTTTATAAATAACACAATGTACCTATTTTAAAGCACTTTTTTTAATTGAAGGAAGAAGACAACAGATATCGAGGGACAACTAATAATCTCAGCACAATGCTAAGTGGCATGGCCAGTGTATTCATGCCAGTAGCAAAATTGTATTTCTATAAAGACCTGACTCTGACAATGCTGGGACAAATCAAACAGGATTACTTATCTAAGGATAGAGAAGGACATCAGAACTGTCCAGCATCATTTTCTTGGACATGAAAAGGTGAACACTTCAGAACATAAAATCCTTTCTAAGAGAAAATCCAGTACAGATGATAAAATCTGAGAGTGGAGAGATACGTTAGTCAGCATTCTGTCACTAGAACCAATACCTGAGATAATTAGCTTATAAGGAGAAAAAGTTTATTTTGGCTCATTGTCTGGGAAATTTCAGTCAATGATTTGTTGGCCCCATTGCTTTTGAACCTGTAGTGAGGAAGTATATCATTGTGACAGCTCATGGCAAATTGTTCACCTAATGCGTGGGATGCAAAAGAAAAAGAGGAAGAAGTTCCCATAGTTTAGTTCAAGGGCATTCCCCCAATGACCTAAAACCCCCACTACTACTATAGAGTGGGAGCCAAGCCTTTAATACATGGGCATTTGGGAAATATTCCAATCTTATAGCAAGGGGTCACATTAAATTTCAGAAAGGCTAACTGATTCCCTCTATGTCTTATACTGGAAGATGTGGTGATGGGGTAGAGAATTTGGTAGCAAGTGTTGGGCAGCTTATTAGCAAGTGTGTTCAAGGAGGGTGTCCCAAGAGAACTAGTGTTTGAACAGAGACCTGAAGAGTTAGCTAGAATTCCTCAGAGAAAGCCTTCCAGACGCAGATAAAATAGCAGATGAAAAGACCTTGAACTAAACTGGCTCTTGTGTGTACTAGAAATGAATTTTTCTAGGGTAGCTAAAGGATCCTGGCAGGAGGATAGGGGTTTGAGACAAGGAAAAGAAGGAAGATGGAAAAGGGAAGGCAGCTAGTGCTATAATTCAGCCCTGAAGGGACACATTTTTTCCAGACAGAGAAAACAGCACAATCTATTTCTATCAGTGGTCTCCAGTGGTTGCCTCTGGCAACCTTCCATCTGAATTGCTCTGAACTAGAGCTAAGAAAGGGAGCTTGGTATCAGCTTTCCCTTAGCTCAGAGTCTTCTCCTTTCTGTCCACTTATTTTCCTTAACTGTTTATGGGATAAAAATCTCTGCCCTACCCTGCCTTCATCCAAGGGATTGTCATGAGGACCAGATGAAAGAGGAGGTGTGTGTGGGGGGGGATGTCATCTGAAATGCTGAGTTCTGGGAGAGGAAGGCACAGTGTCTGGCACCCATTAGGGCCTCAGGACCATTATCCCTACCGTGATGGTTATGGTTGGTTGGTTTCCTCTATTTTCAGGCCTTCACTATAGATCCCAGTTTGATTTTGAACACTCTTTCTTTTCTTAACATACTGATTAACCATAGGTTTGTTTTTTTCTTGTCAGAGCAGGTGCTTAGATACTTTTAGAAGATCCCCTTTTGCCAGAGATGCTGTGGCTTGGTTTGGAAAGGTATGACTTGCACCCAATGGAACATTTAGGTTATTGGGTGAGAACTCTATCCTCTGAATCTCTTTAGAATATGGATGTGGTTATGACTTTAAATAAGAACCAGCATTTTCTGAATTTATTTTCATGCAAACCTGGACATACTCCACTAAAAATTGTAGCTGGTTATTAAACTATATTTGTTTTGTGTCTCCATCTGTGCCATTTGCTGTCCCAGATAGCTTGCACAAATTTGCTTAGCTCAAGGGTCTGAGACCATTTTGTATGTTATGCTTTTCATTTGGGGAGGACTGAGAGTGTGGGAGGAGGTGGACAGGGAATTTCCTTAACTCCAATTTCATCTTAGTTTTAGTCATCTGCATATTTATTCATCTGCACCTATCTATCCCCTCCTTCCCTCCCATTCTTCCATTAAGCATCTCCTATACACCAAGTCTCATGGCAGTATGAAGGACTGCAAATACAAAGAAGGAAAAGAAAGTCCATGCCTTAAAATCCTTAAAATCTAGTAGAAAAGACAGTACATGTAGTATTATAGAGCAGTGCCTGGGTGCCATCAGAAAGGAGAGTGTGGGGAGAATGGGAGGTCCAGAGGACAATCCTCACCCAGGATTGAAGGTAGAGGGAAGTCTTCTTGTAAGAGATTGCACCCAATCTGGATCTTGGAGAATAAAGGGGGTCAGGGAAAACTTTCCAAGTGGAAGGAACAGTGAGTACAGAGATATATTGGTGTGGAGAATTTGGCAGGCTATGGGAGCTGCAGTCTGTTTTAATATAGTCAGAGCATGGAGCACAGGAGGGGGTGGAGGTAGAAATAAATGATGCCAAAAAGGTAGGCAGGGGTTGGATCATCGAGAGTCCTGTAAGTCATGGGAATGAGTTTGGATCAAGAGGGGGCCACTAAAAGAATTTAAAGCAGAAGAGTGATGATCAGCTTTGCAGTAGAGGCCAGATAGAAGGAAGCAAGGCTCTCTGTAGGAAATGAGAGCAGGTGGTGGCACTGAAGTGACTGAAGGACACAGTGATGAAGACCTGAAATTAGGTGGTACTCCTGAAAGAAAGAGAGGTGCAATTAGAAAACACTGCTACTGAGATGTAGAATTATCAGGGTTTGGTGCTCGATTGAATGTGGAGGTGAAGGAACAGGAGGAGGCTTCTGTGTCTGGGCCACAGGGGTGTCATTTGTTCTTGTATGTGACATAGGAAGGAGGACAGGTTTGTGAGAAGGAGCACAGAACCCATGTTCATTGAGGAGCAATGGAAGAGCGATTAAAAAGGAGCCAAAGAATTGTCTGTTCAATTCATTTGTCCATTTATTAATTGGATTGTTTATTCTTTCATTGTTTAATTTTTAGAATTCTTTATATATTCTGGGCATTAATCCTTTATCCAATGAATAGCTGACAAAGATTTTTCTCCCATTCTGTGGGTTGTCTCTTGATTCTAATTATTGCATTCTTTATTGTGCAGAAGTTTTTACTCTGCTACAGACCATTTAGTCAAACTTGCTCTTGTTTCCTGACCTATTGGAGTTCTATTCAGAAAGCTGTTGAGTATGCTTGCATCTTCAAGTGTTTAACTGTAGTACTTCCAAAGTTTTAGGTTTTACATTAAGATCTTTGATCCATTTTGAATTGACTTTTGTACAGGGTGAAAGAGCTCTAGTTTCAGTCTTCTACATGTGGATATCTACTTTTCCCAACACCATTTATTGAAAAAGCTGGCCTTTTTCTCATGTGTGTTTTTGGTTCCTTTGTTACAACTCAGATGGCTGTAGCTGTGTGGGCTTATTTCTGGGTCTTCTACCCTGTTGCATTGATCTACATGTCTGCTTTTGTTCTGGTACCATGCTGTTTTGTTCAATAAATACATGAAGAAATTGAGGATATTCCATATTCTTAACCATGAAAAAAATGCAAATCAAAGATACTGAGATTCTAGCTCACTCCTGTCAGAATGGCTACATCAAGAAAACAAACAACAATAAATGTTGATGAGGATGCAGGGAAAAGGGGGCTCTTATACACTGCTGGTGGGAATGTAAGTTAGTGCACCCACTATGAAAACCAGTATGGAGGTTCCTTAAAAAACTAAAGATGTTCCAGGAATGGGGGGAGGGAGGCAAAGAGGAGAATGACAGAGGGGGTGAATTCAAGTATGATATATTTGATATAAGAACTTTTGTAAATGCCACAAAGTACCCCAAGCACAACAATAAAACAAAACAAAACAAGCAAACAAGCAAAAACCCTAAACATAGAACTACCAGGTTATCCTGCTATACCACTCTTAGGCATGTATCCAAGGGAATGTAAGTTAGCATGCAGTGGAGACACCTGTGCACCCATGTTTATAACAGCACTATTCACAATAACCAAACTATGAAATCAGCCTAGGTTTCCATCAACTGTTCAATGGATGAAGAAAATGTGGTGTACAAACCAGCATGAAGTATTATTCAGCCATAAAGAAGAATGAAATTTTGTAATTTGTGGAAAATGAATGGAATGGGAAGTCACCATGGTAAGTGAAGTAAGCCAGATAAATATTGCATCTCACTGTATATGGAATATAGACCAAAAAGAAAGAGAAAAAGAAGAATGAAATGAGAGTAAAACAGGGACCATTTGGAGAGGAAGGGACAACAGGCGAGGGTGATGGGCGTGATTATGATCTAAGTACTTTATATGCATGTGTGAAAATAGAATAATGAAACCTGCTGGAATAGTTTTAAAAGGGAGTAGGGGGCAGGAAAGAGCAATAGAGGGTGAATTTGATCAAAGTACATTATATGCGTGTATGGAAATGTCATTAATTTATGCTAATAAAATCTTTAAAAATTTTTAAAAAGGAAACAATGAAGAACAGCCAGAGAAGTAGGAGGAACCTGTGTAGCTATCTTAAACAAACAAAAATGTCATTTTTTTCCTTTCTTTTGTAAAATTGAGGAACAGGAGGGTGGAACAGGAAGGGGGGTTGGTACCAATGGGAGGGAGGAGGTGGGGAAAGGGTGTAGGAAGGTGAATATGGCGCAAATACTGTGTATACATGTATGTAAATGGAAAAATGAGACCTGTTGAAACTTTCCAGGAATGGAGGGAGGGGGAATAAAGGAGAATGATGGAGGGGGTGAATTCAAGTATGATATATTCGATATAGTGTAAGAACTTTTGTAAATGCCACAATGTGCTCTTACCTAGTGTAATAATATTAATAATCATAATAATAAAAGTAGAAGGAAAACAAGTCCTGGCAGCTAGGAAAACAGGACCTGAGGAAGCCATGTGTTGCAGGGAGAAGAGTGGGGTTAATGATGGAGAAGTTACTGGCTGTCTTCAGGAAGCATTTCTGGTGGGGTGAGAAGTGTACAGTGTGTGAGGAAGCTGATGTAGAGACTATAAAAATTTGGCTGTGAAGAAGAGAGAGATGACGAGCAAAGAAGATAGATGGGAAGGGCAGGTGAGTTGTCCAGGGCTCATGGTAAGTTAATACATTAAGTCCTTGTGATAATTAGGCATCTATTATGCAACAGATGCTGTCCTAGGCACAGGATATAAAGAAATTTAAGACTTGCCTTCCAGTGTGTACAATTTAGTGAATGAATCTCCCAAAATGCAGGACTAGAGACCCTCTCTTGAGTTTGCTAAGCAATGATGTGGCATACTAGAAAGGGCACAGGTTTTTGGAGGGGGAGGAGGAGGAACTGGGGTTTGAACTCAGGACTTTGTGCTTGCTAGGCAAGTAGTCTACCACTTGAACCATACTCCTAGCCCCAAGGGCACAGATTTTTGAAGTTAAAGTAGATCTGGGTTCAAATTTTGGCTCTGTTCCTTTCTGGCCTCAGTTTTTTCATCTGTAAAAATGCATCTAATTATACCAACCATTCATGTTCCCTGAGAGATTCTGAGATAAAGTCTATTAACTTTGCCAGGGTATGGGTTTTTGTCTCTGTTACTCAATATTGTATCCTGGCATCAAGCATTGTATAACGCCTGGCCCATAGCAGGAAGTGGATAGATTGCTAAATGAACGCAGGATTGAAGGTATATGAAGATCTTGGCATTGAGGAGTGCTCTCTAAAGGGTAGCCACTCTTTGTCAGTGCTCTGGGACCTGTGAAGATCTGTCTTGTGGGGATGAGATAATGAATTACCAAGCAAAATACTCGGACATCTGACTGGCAGTAAACCACAGGACAGATATCTTACCTTGGATGTCACCGGTCCCAAATGCTTGGTTCCTGATGAGTGTGAATGGCTAAGGGAGGGGGTCCTAGAAAGCAGCTCAGTTCTGGCCAGCAGCTGGCCATGGACCCTCCTCTGCAGGTTCCAGGTCTGGGAGGGAAAGGTAACCGACCACATGATGACATACCAGTGGCCTCAGGTGAGAGGGACAGCCTGTCCCATCATTTCATCTGAGTCAGCAGCTGTTAGCTCTCAGGCTGACCACTTGTTAACTTGGGTCAGCTAAGAGAGTCCTGCCTGTCCTCAGGCGCTGGCCTTTCCCTGTCTACATATAGATTCTCAAGGGAGCAGAGATGATGAAAGCAAGAAGCAGAGGCAATCCATCTCCTGTTAACTCCTGCCTGAGTAAAATTAAAATTGTTGTATATATTTTCTCTTTGGAAAAGTAAGACCTACTCATTACAAAAATTCCTAGACTAGTACAAATGGGTGGGAGAAAGAGGGAGATCACTACTCAGAGAAAATGAATAGAAATATTTTGGGGTGGTTTCCATCAGAGTCTTTCTGACTAGTTTCTTTGTGTCATTGGACTTATAGGAAGGCCAGAGCTGCTCTTCCAGGAAGAATGGTGCTCCATGACTGGCAAGACCAGCAAGAGAGGCTCTTTGGCCCATTAAAGAGAAGCCAGAGACTTGTTAGAGTCTACTTACCACCGTGCAGAATGCTCCAGAGAACGCAGAGACCATCATCTCCTGGACCAGCCTCCCCAGAGCTCTGCAGCTCAGGATGTGCTTAATGAAAGCAGGCAGCCTGGCTGAGGGGAGGGAGTCGTTTACTGGGCCTGCAGTCCCATGGCTCCTTGGAGAGTGAGGCATTCTGGGTAGAGAGGGATGATTTATTATCTTCTGTCCTCAGCCTGGCAAGAATGCTGAGAGAAAGGAGGCTGCTGTGCAGAGAGGGCCCTGGGCACAGCTCACACACAGACCTGTTTTGTCAAGGCTGGAGAAAGCCTAGTCAGAACCGTATCAGTCCCCTGAGTCCACAGAGACAGAAACTGAGGGAGAGGCTGTGGGGAGCTGAAGGTCCATAGTCAGCCCATAGTAGAGCAGAGAAATCTAGAGAGGCCCACCGGATCCAGCACCTTCCTCCTGCCTCACTGATCCATCAGTCTGTGTGACTTCCACACAGTCACCTTTCTTGGTTGTGAATTTTCCCATCTGGAAAACTCAGCTATTGCCTGCCTCTTCCTATCTTGAAAAAGGAATGTTTTCAATACGGCAATGAAAGAATATAAGGTTGGGGGGTCAGAAATCCTTGGTTTGAGTCCTAATGTGGTGAAATCTTTACCTAGTTGAGCGTCGGTTTAACCTGAGTAACGTGGTGAGAAGAATAATAATAATAGCAAGTCTTCTTGAGCCCTCACCGTGCTCAGTGGTAAAACTATTTCATTAGTAGCACCAAGAGGAAGGCACCTACATCCTCATGTTGAAGATGAAGAAACTGAGGCTCGGAGTTTACTTAGCTAGTTCAAGGTCAACAGTAGGTGATAGTAGTTACCGCATAGGTTTTATTTAAGAGTTGTATGAGCTGTTATGTGTTTTTTCAACTTTGAAATACATGCATGCAAACATACACACTCGTCCTTAAATTTCAATGTATAAATAAAGCTGTTTTTTGGGGGAGAGTCCTATAGTCCAAGCTATCACGATTTGATTTTATTTACCATGCCTTATGAAATTGCTGTGGAGAGTGGAGAACTGTGTCATGTGCTGGAGAGGAGGGCATGACGTGAGCCCTGTGACATGGAGGTTGCAGGTGAGCAGGGAACATGGTCATCCAGGTAAGTGGGCATGAGTTAGCTGGCACCCAAAGGATGGGAGATGTGAATCTGGTTGGGGGGATGGGATAAGGGAATGAGCTTAGTCTGGAACAGTGGTTTTCAACCCTGGCCTTGGTTGCAGTCAACCCCAGGGATTCTGACTTGTGGAGAGAAGGATGGGCCTAGGTATCTCTGTTGTTTTTAAAGCACTCAGATATTCTAATGGGCCACTAGGGCTGAGAACTGCTGATGTAAACCACGAAGATATCTCCCCGAGGAGGTAATGCTGCAGCTGGGGCTGAGGGAGTCTGAAGATGTTCCTTCTAACTGCTCCTGACAGCTTCCCTCTTCTGACAGGGAGGCTGGAGACCATGCTCCAGAGGGCCCCCAGGTGAGCTGCACCTAGAGAAGCTAGGCCACACTGCAAGCCTGCCCACTCTGATCCTCCATAATCACCCCGGCACTACCTGGGAAAAGGGATGGTGCCTTTTCTCACCACTGCTCAGCTAGCTGCTCCTGAGCAGTAACCAAGTGAGGTGTAGATTGGGGGTTCTTGGAGATGTAACTTTTAAAATGTTTGTGGTACTGGAGATAGAACTCAGACCCTCACACATGCAAGCACTCTACACTGACTCACATTCCCAGCCCTGGAGATGTAATTTTGATGACTGGTTTTCCCATCATCCATCAGACTGCTGATGGGGCGCTGCTCAGACAGGCTGTATCACCCATTACTCCTCATGTCACACAGCCAGACCTCAAAGACACAACTCCGAGAAACACATTCATCAACAGTTCATACAGTTCTTACAGACACACTAGGAAGTAGATATTATTGCCCAGCTGTGAGACATTGGAAAAGTTGATTAAGTGCTAAGCCTTAGTTTCATCATTTATAAAATGGGAAAATTAGGTTGTTTTATAAGAGTCATCAGAACAGAGGCATCCCCTTTGATGCTGTCATATAGGGTGAAGGCTCATGACCCCCATCCTTGGTCAGCTCTGCCAGGTGAGCTGTACCATGCACTCGTGCTGTAGAATGAAGTCACACCCATGCCAGATCAAAGGGCTGTGTCATTGGCTCAGCTCACACCTGCCTTATCCACGGCAGTGTCAGATGGAGGCAAACCCATCCTATGGAAGGTGGCTGTTCTTGGAACATGACTGGAGACCAACTGCCTGACCCCTGTACCCGGCTAGAAGATGGAGTTGTACCTGGCTAGAAGATGGAGTTGTACTTGGCTAGAAGATGGAGTTGTACACACCCACTCATTTCCCCAAATTTACCAGTTAGATAAGGTTCCATGTCCACAGTTGCAGAGTGAATAGATGTGTGGAGAGAATCCACACTGGGGCACTTTCTTCTATCCAAAGACACATCACAAGAGGAGATGAAGCATCCCAACCTTCTCTACCCTCCCCCCCATCCCAGCCCCGCCCTGCTTATCTTGCACATGAAACAGACTCAAAGAGATGGAAGGATTTGAAAGATGGGCAGAGATGGGACCAGAACAGGGGCTCCTGGCTCCTGGACTTGTGTCCATTTCCTGTCTGGAGTGGAGTTGACAGGGCTACTCCAAGGTCTTGCTCTTGGAGCATGGACACCACCTAGTTGGCCCATCCCTAGCATCATTGCACGTGAGAATCTACATGGCTAACCCTGGCCACATCTTTCCTCTTCAGGAATGAATGAAATGAGAGGCATCTGGGCTACATCTGATCTGTTTAATTATCATGTGTACCTGTTAACCAAAATATAACTTTTTTTGAGTGGTTGAACTCAGGACCCCGTGCTTGCTAGGCAGGTGAGCTACCACTTGAGCCATTCCATCAGTTCTTTTTAGGTGTTGGTTATTTTTGAGATAGAGTCTCTTTTTATGCCTGGGCTGGACTGGACTCTAATCCTCCTACCTGTGCCTCCCATAAAGTTGGGGATAACAGGCACGTACCATGGTACCCAACCATTGGTTGAGATGAGGTCTCATGATCTTTTTACCCAGGCTGTTCTCAAACCATGATCCTCCTGATCTCTGACTCCTGAGTAGCTAGGATTACAGGCTTCAGCTACCATGTCCAGCTAAAATATAACTTTTAATATACGTCTGTCAAGCAAATGTCTACTCTTTAACATGTCATTGTCTTTGAGTTGAATGAACTGGAGTCAAGCAGAACAGCCCTGTACTACCACCTTCTCACTGGGGCTGACATCTTCCAATCCCAATTCTGCCTCTACTATTTGGTCTTCGTCTTTGATGACAAATCTAGGGCAGTGCCACTTCCATTGGCTCAGCTCACAGCAATGGCACCACCTGCTTCATGCTTCCCACATAGGAGGCTTTCTAATCATAAAATATCAGAACCACAAGGGATCTTATAGATTATTTGATGCAGTGGCTTTTAATATCTTCATTTTCTTTTTGAAACTTTTAAATAAAACAAAATCTTACGTGGTATCCTAAAGGTGAAACTGCTTGGGATGGAGGAAGGGCTGCAGGGCCAGAGGCTTACCCACTTGGCTTTCCTCTTGCTCTGCTTCCTCCCTATCTCACCACCTCCTGAAATAAAGGGCACATTTTATAGATGAGCAAAGTGAATTTCAGAAAGTGAAGCCACAGTGAATAAGTGGACTTTTGAGCCGAGGTGCTAGATTTGAGAAAAATTTGCTTAAAAATGTGAGATGTACTTTTTAGTTTCCATTGGTTAAAATTCTGATACTTTTGGCATTACATGAGTGAATAAAATGAGTCTTTTATTTACTTAGGGAGTTAGTTCATTAGCTAGTCAAACATTTGTAAGCCTATGCTCTTGCCAGTTGCTTAAAAAATTTCACTGTCTGAATGTAGACACAATGAAAATCAGCCTATGATTCTAAGGAAAGTTAGAAAGTGCTGATAATTAAGATCAGATGCCATTGCCAGTAGGAGACACCCAAGTGACTGTGGCTTAAATAAGGTGGAAGTGTGTTTCTTTCTTGTTTAAGGTCTGGAGGCAGATAGTCCAGGGCTGGACTCACAGAGTTCTCTGCTGTACTTTGAGCATGGCCCTCAATTTCCTGTACCAAAAATGTTGCTGCAAGTCTAGTCATCATCTCTTCTAGACTTCAGAATGGAGAAAAGGACGAAAAATAGGGGGAGAGAGGAGAGAGCAGTGGGGGAGATGTAAGAGCCGAGGTAGGCTAAATTCTAGGCATTTTTCCCAAACATTGCTCAAAGAAACTTCTGTGTATATTCCATTGCCTGAACTAGTCTCATGTCATCCCTGACCATAATAGAGGCAAGGACATAGAGTCTATGCCAGACAGCCATGTGTTCTGCCAAAAATCGGGGTTCTGTTATAATGGAAATAGATGACAGTGAGTGCTGGAGACTGCCATAGAGTGTGTCCCTTATATTATTTTCCTATTCTTTAATTTTCCTAAGCAGAGTTAGAGGGAACCCTTTTACAGTTATTGAGTATGTAGGGTGTGTGTATGGGGGGAAGTAAGAAAGGAGGGGATAATAGTGGCATCTGTAGGCACCTGGGCCAAATACCCTGTTGGCCACTCAGAGAACCGGTCTATGTCAAGAGCTCACCAAATTCCGGGTCTTCAAAAATTCCTATCTCTCATCCCTCAGGCAGGACTATCTAGGAAAACTGTTTATTAATGGAAAAATAGTAATATTTCTTAATGCAATTGCAGTAGGACATTATGTGATCTTAGATCCTGTGGGGGGATTATGGCAAAAGTATTAAGAAATCAAAACAAAACAGGAAAATTTGTTGACTAAAAATAATTTGCCATGACCAAAAAACATGCCAAAGACCAAAAATAATTTGCACAACAGCATGGTAGTATGGAAAAGAAGTGAGCCAGTATGAGGTGGGGGTATAAAATGTTATTATTTTACTTTTGAACTAGTGTGGGCAGCTGTAGACAGTCAGGTCATATTAAATAACGAACAGTGATTATTAAATTACATTATCAATTATGACAGCATTTCTTTTTAAATTTAAGACCAGGTTGTAAAGCACTTGGGTCTTATCTCGCTGTACACCGTAGGAAGTATGAAGGGTTTTGTAGCTGCTGGCGCATACCCCTGCATCTGAGATAGGAACGCATTTAATAGACTGAATCAGTGCAGCATGCTTTCGGGAAATTTCAGTTTCACCATAAGTGATTTACATAGAGTCACAGCTTGAATCCATAGCTCATATCTTGGTTGCTCTGGAGATAGCTTCTCTGTTGGAAAGGCAATTACGATCTGCAGGAGAAGCCTGTCTACCATTAGTCTCCAGTTTTAAACGTTGACAGGTGGAGATGGAGGTGTGGGGGAGGGGTGATTAATAAGGGCCTTTCTTTGTCTTTCTAGTCCCTGGAAGGAAACGGATTTATGTGTCACAATTTCCTGGTCTCCCAAGATTTTTTCCCCTGAACATTTCAAGCTTTTGACCAAAATTAGGAGTCTTTTGTAATTGGTGAGTTTTGTTATATTACCTATATAGGTAGGAACAATGAAACGCCCAAAGGGCACTCTTGATTTATTAAGCATGGGAGAGAAATCTAGTGAGACTGTAAAATTCATTCCTAGCCTCTAGTTGTGGATACCTTTGCGATCCCACGGTGGTTTTTGCTGTCTTCTTTGTTCTTAGGGAAAGTGGACTTGGGCTCTGTGATCCTGGCTGTCTTGTACCACAGACCAGTCCTGAAGATCATGCTCTTCAGGTGGCTTTCCCCTTCTCAGCTAATATGGTGCAATTGTTGTGTCTGCAAATTAGATCATGGTTCAGCCAAACAAATGTGTGTTTTCTGAGTGACTTATTCTCTGTGAAGCCCTGACCTAGCCCAGAGACTTGTGCATTCAAAATCAGAGGCCTGAGCTGAGACCTGCCAGCACTTTCATTTAATTGACTTGGGCATGGGGACCCCAGATTCCTTCTCCTTTAATCATGGCCTTAAATTCAAGGCTAAAAGGCTATAATTATTTGAAGTAGCTGAAATTTGAGTGACCCAGATAATTATCTCAGCAAGATGGGCTTAAAGTTTATTGACACAAATGCCAGTTTCATTAAAGGTTTGGCACAAAAGGCAAGTCCGTGAGACAGCTGGTTGACCGAGGTGAATTGACAATGAACAGCACCAAAGACATGGGGATCGCCAGGGACTTTGAAGTAATTACCATCATTTCCATAATGCAGTTAGCAGAGGATTATGGGAGGCCAGAACAACCTTTATAGTTATCATACTTTGCCCAAATAGAGGCTAAGCTGCTTAGAATCACAGGGCTTCTTCCAAAATCATTTCTCCATGTGAACCCCATTGCTTTGTGGCTCAGACTCCACTCAGGCATATAATGAATAAAAAAATGGTTGACAGGTCGAGATGAATCAAAACCGTACTCTTCCCTAGACTGTGGGTAGCCAAGTGAACAGGATGACAGCGGTAAAATTTCCATAGGGAGACATTTAAAATCTTACCTTATGCATCTCTTTCTTCTGTGTGTTTGATAGATGACTGAAGATACCATAATACCTAAAAAGTTTAAAAAATTTTTTAAAGCAATCATCTCCTGAATTTAAGCTCTAGATACTGTACTTTAAAGGTTTATTAGTTGTTATTCAACAGTAGGAATTCCACAGGTAGATTACCCATAGATCACTTTGGGAGTTAAAACGTGTTTCTACATCATTTGCTCCATCCCACTGCTAGTGAACAGAGTAGGCATGTCATGCTTCTTTAACTAGATTGTGGGTTATTAAATGCAGTGCCTCCAGTAAAAATATTACCACAAGCTCAGTAGTTTAAATGACACACAAACCCTATTTCTGTGGGTTAGGAATCTAGGCATGACTTGGTGGACTCCATTAGGGACCATGCTTCAAGATTTCTCATGAAGCTGTAACCAGGGCGTTATGGACAGAAAGTGGATGAAGAAGGATCTCTTCCTTGCTCACATGTCCTGTGTGTTTCTGTCTCCTACTGCACCTGGTAGTATGTTTTGCACATGTAATAAGCACTTGTTAAGAACATGTGGCAATTTTTACTTCCATGCACAGAAATATGGGAATGGGTAGATGAGGATCAGTGAAGTTTCTTTCCTGGGCTTGAGCTCTTCTTTGAGGGAATGGACAGGAACAAAGATCTGGGTGAACTGTAACCTGGTTTATAAAACATGTCTGGACAGATCAACCTCTGAGTGTAAATAACAATGATAGTAGTTCCTATTCATTGAGTATTTAGCACATTCTTGAAGATGAGAAAGCAGAGGCTAGTGAGGTTAAGCCTTGTGCAAGACTCATAAAGCTAGTATATGGCCCAGCTGGGAAACCTTATTCTGTTAATGCCCAATGCATGTTCTCAACCGCTAAGTCCTCTGCCTCAGATAGAAGCCACTTCCGTAGGGCACAGGGCAGTTTAGCTCTGTGGGAAGTACTTAAATCTCAAGGTTTTTTTTATTCAAGAGAAGGGTTAAAAAGAGATAAAAACTGTCACAGCAAGGTACTGTTTAAATGACTTTCCTTTTTATGTAGGTCAATTTTAACAGCAAGTAAGCAATAAATCAATGTCTAACCTCTAGCACAGTTTAGCAGCTGTGGCTGGGGAGGGCAGACCATGATCATTCAGTCTTCAGCAGAGCCTGGGATGGGCAGTGAGGTCCTCCGGGGTGGGAGGTCAGAAGGCAGGATGCCACGGAGCAGAGAAGGAAGTCAGTTGCATTCGTGCAAGTTGAGGCAAGGTTCCTTGTCAGCTGTCCCCTTGGCCTCTGGCCAGGATAGGTTTCTCTGCCGAGTCAGGTTATTATGCCCTTGACGTGAGGGCTTCATGGTCTCAAACCATTAACATAGTATGTAATCACATGACCCTGGGCAGATTTCTGTCTAGTGTTGCCTGTGACTTATTGCAAGGACAAATCAGAAACACATTTATCAGCTAGGTCAAATTAGCCACCAGTCATTCTAACTATTGAAATAACAATTTGAAACTTCTATATACTATACATACATGGACATATGCCCTTAAATACAGGCATTAAGGAAGTAACGATCATTGTGTGATGGTTTCTCAAGGGAAGGAGTAACTCCACGGCGTTCTCCAAAAAATTTCAGATCCAGCATTTACTGGGAGATGATGGTACACACCCAGCATTTTCTGATGGTGGCTCGTATTCTGTTACATGTTATGCTCTAGGATACTTCATGGACTCTTGAAACTTCTTAGGCAGTGCCAGGATGTGTCACTTATGGGCCAAAAATGCTATATTTTATTCCAGATTTCCAGTTCCTCCCTCCCCCACTCCTCGCAGATGCTGCCAACTGAGTACATTGGGTCAAAGGACAGGAGTCACAGAGACTTACTTATTCTTTTTCTGAGTGTCACCGTCTATGATATCTTATGAATGTCTGTGTTTATAAATGCTATCTAATTGGAACAAAGCATTAAAGAGTGGATATGTACAAGAGAAGGAAGGATTAAACATATTCAGGCAGGCCAAAAAGTCAGTATTGCAACAAATGATTTGTAGGAGGAAATCTGAGAATAACAAAAAAAAAAAAGCTGAAAAAAAAAGGAAATGTAAAAAATTGCCTTTTTGCAGTGGTTCTCAAACTTTGCTTCGCATTAAAATCATATAAGGAGTTTTGAAAAGTTTAATACTCAGGTCACAGGTCAGATCACTTAAATCAGAATTCTTGAGTATAACTCAGGCAAGAGTGTTCCTTAAAGCTTCCTTACACTGATGACTTAACAGAACAGGAGGTTTGCCTATTTCCAGGTATAAATCTGTATTGGTTATATGTCACTACATAACAATATCAAGAAACTCAGTGACTTAAACAGCACAATTTATTACCTCACAGTTTCTGAGGGTCAGGAATCTAGGCATGACTTAATTGGGGATTATGCGTCAAGGTTTCTCATGTAATCGATGTGTTAAGGTGTTACTCAGAGCTGAGGTCTCATCTGAAAGCTTGAAAGAGGAAGGATCTACTTCCAAGTTCACACAGTTGCTGGCAGGATTCAGTTTCTTGTAGCCTGCTGAACTGAGGGCCTCATTTTCTTGTTGACTGTTGGCTGGAAGCAGCCCTCAGTTTCTTACCATATGTGCCTCCCAATATAGCTATTTGTTAATCAATACATGCAAGACAGTCTGAAAGTAAAAAGGAAGTCATTATAGAATATAATTGCAAAAGTCATATCCCATTATCTTTGTCAAATTCTATTAGAAGTTAAATCATAGTGTCTGTTCACTCTCAAAGGAAGGGAATAACACAAAGGTGTGGATACCAGGAAGTGGGGTTAATTGATGGGCTATTTTAGAATCTATCCATCACAAATACTATATAACATGGTCTCTACTATTGTATGTAGAGTGTCTGGCACTCAATATAATTACAAGGCACACAGAGAGACAAGAAAATTCTAATACATTGTCAACTGATGAAGTAATTAACAGAAAAAACTCAGATGATCCAGATGGAATAAATACATAGGAATTTTAGCTATGAGTAATATGTTAAAGAATCAAGTAGAACACATGAGCAACATGCATGAACAAATAGGGAATGGCAGTAAAGAGAAGGAAACTATAAGGAAGAATCAAATGAAATTGCTATAAATAAATACAAACACAATATCTGAAATGAAAAATTATTTTTACAGGTCCATCAGCAGATCAGCATTGTTGGAAAAACACTCAGTGACTTGAAAATAGGACAATAGGAACAATCCACACTGAAATGCAAATTCAGAGTAAAACATGGAAAGAACACGATATATAAGAATTGTGGAACTTTGAATGGAAGCACAGAGAACCCCAGGCAAGATGAACACCACACACACACACACACACACATACACACATACACACGACTTATTATAGCCAAACTGCTGAAGACCAAGGTGAAGAGAAAATTTCAGAGTCAGAGAACAATAATGAGAAATATAACAGATTGTCATCAGAAATTTGTGAATCAGAAGACAGAAGAATGACATCTTAAACAACTGGAAAAAAAAAAAAAACCCTTAGTAGCCTGGAATTCTATAATGAGAGAAAATACTCTTCATGGTTGAATATAAAGAAAAAACTTTTCCAGAAGAAGAGCTGAAATAATTGTCAAAAGAAAAGTATTACAAAGAAATTCTGAAAATTGTGGAAATATTATGCCAGGTAGAAACTCAGAGTCACACAAAGAAATAAAGAACTTCAAAAGAGGTAAAAGATATATATATATAATGCTTTTTCTTATTATTTTCCATTGCTGTAAAAGATTACTATATAAAGAAAAATTTATAACATTACATTATAGGATTTATAACACATATAAAAAGAAAACTATAGCACAAAATGTGGTAGAGAAGAATTTTAAGGATACTATTATAAGGTATTTGTACTATTATCAATTAGTATAATATAATTTGAAAGTAAACTGTGATGAACAAAAATGTATACTATAAATTCTAAGGAAACAAAAAAGTTTTAAAAAGAGATGTAACTAAGATGTCAACTCTGGAAATAAAATTATGGGAAATATTCAACTGATTCAAAAGAAGCATAAAAAGAGAAAAATGGAAACACTGATTAGATGTCATGAATAGAAAACAAGTAGAAAGATGATGTAAGTGTAACCATGCAAACACAACATAATAGCATTTGTCAGAAAGAACTAAAGAAGAAAGAAGGGGCAAGAGGAAGTTTTATAGAATTAAATGCCTATATTTATTAGAAAATAGAAAAAGTATCAAGTCAATCAATTAAGCTCCTACTGCAAGGAATTAGAAAAAAGCAAAAGAAATCCTAATCAAGAAGGAGGAAGTAAATGCATTACCTCTTTTCTAAAAGTTCAGGAAAAAAAGTGCCAGTTTCATAATGAGGGAAGGAGCTGTCTTATGATAATCAGACTCAGTGCTTACTTTTAAACCTGGATTTTAAAGATTAGATAGTATCACGATAAGGAGTGAACCACTTTTTGTGAACACCGTATAGTTTTTTTTTTTTTTTTCAGTACTGGGGCTTGAACTCAGAGCCTTCATCTTGAGTCACTGCACCAGGCCTATTTTTTGTGAAGGATTTTTCAAGATAGGGTCTTGTGGAACTATTTGCCTGGTCTGACTTTGAACTGCGATCCTTCTGATCACTGCCTCCTGAGTAGAGTTTTATAGTTCTTAATCTAAGCAACATTTTATATCCCTTCCTTTTGGGAAAAATCCTACATGTTACAAGTCACCGCATTAGTGGTGCACAGTGAGTTGGGTTGGCTCTCCTAGGCCTTTGAGGTGAATTACAAGACTTCAGCCATTATCACCCTCCTGTTATTTTGAATTTTTTTGTATATATTGGTGGTAGAATATACTATAATATGGACCACTTCTACTTCTTTATTTGTTTATTAATTACTAGACCTCAACTGCAGTCTTCTTTTTTCCCCTTTCTCCTCTCTTTGCCTGTAGGATTACAGTGTGTGGTCATGTGGTTTGTATTAATATATCAGAAATCTACAAATCTGTTTTATACTTTTTATACTGTTGGATACTTATAATAAAAACTTTTACTAGGGTATTGAATAAATTTAGTCTTATTATAGAAAGAAGGAAGTAAATAATATAGATAACAGAAATTAATAAAACAAAAAAGCAGAAAAATCAATGAAATATAGAAGTGATTCTTTGAAAAGATGAAGAAAATGAATAAACCACTATTCAAAATGACCAAGAAAAAAGAGTGAGCCCCCAAATTACCTACATGAGGAACAAAAGAGGGGCTGTCGCTACAGATGGCAATAAAGACAATAATGAAATAATGGGAACAACTTCATGCAAACAAATTTGTGATAATTTAGACAAAATGGATAAATTCCCTAAAAGACATAAACAACCAAATCTCACTCAAAAACAAATAAACTGGAAGAGTCTGCATACATGAAGGGAATTGAAAGGAAAATCCTTGGCATGAATGCTGTGGTGGGCAGTCTCTAAGACGGCCCCCAACTCTCCCCACCTCTTGGTACTCCCATCATTGTTTTTTTCCCCTCTCCTTGTGTATGAAAAGGAGTGTCAACCTTACTTCTTACAAATAGAATATAGCAGAAGTGATGGGTATCACCTATGACATTAGCTGATTAAAAAAAAAAAGAACATGGCTTCCATTTTGGGTGTTCCTCTCATTACACTAGGCAGAGCACACCGTCATGCTGTGAGCAGCCCTAGGGAGAAGGCGCACATGACGTGGTGAGAAAGAGGCCCTCAGCCCACTGACCCTGAGGAACTGAAGTCTGCCAACAACCGTGGGAGTGAGCGTGGAAGCAGATCCTAAAGGTCAAGTTGTCAGATGACTCTTGCCTCATTGATAGCAAAACTACCATCTCAAAAACCTTCAGTCAGAACCACCCAGTTAAGTTGCCACCAAATTCCTGACCCAGAGAAACTGAGAGTGCATAATGTTTTGTTTAAGTAATTAAAAAAATAACCAACACATAATTGTGCATTTTGATGGGGTGCACTGTATTATTTCAATGTGCGCATATGATGTGTAATAAGTGCATCAGGAAAATTGGCATGTCCATCATCTCAAACATTTCTCATTTGTGTTGGGAGGATTCAACTTCCTCTTTACTGTAGTTCTCCTACTGTACCTATATGTATTAACATCTTTCTCCATCCCCCATCCTTTCCAGCTTTGGTAACTAGTATACCAGGCTCTGCTTCTTTGAGATCAACGTTTTAAACTTTCACATATAAGTGAGAACATGAAGTATTTGATTTCACTTAACCTAATGTCCTCTGGTCACGTTCATGTTGCTGCAAATGACAGAGTGTCATTCTTTTTTGTGGCTAGCTAATATTCCATTCCATCTGTTGTGGAGACTTAGATGGATTCAACATCTTGGCTATTGAGAATGGTGCTGTTATAAGCATGGGAATGCAGGTATCTGTTCCACACACTAATTTCATATCCTTTGAATACACACTCAGTTGTGGGATTGCTAGATTATATGGTAGCCTATTTCATTTATTTATTTACTTATTTATTTGTTTGTTTTTGGAGGTACTGGAGTTTGAACCCAGGACTTTGTGCTTGCTAGGCAAGGGGTCTACTGCGTGAGCCACACATCCAAGCCCCTATTACAAATTTTTTGAGGAAGTTGCATACTCTTTTCCTAGTGACTGAACGAATTTATATTCTTATAGAGTATGAGTTTCCACTTTTCTATATCCTTGCCAGCATTTGTTATCGTTTGTCTTTCTGATGGCATGGAGTGCTCCCTCATTGTGATTTGCAGCTCCCTGATGATCAGTGATGTTGAGCGTTTCTTCATGTACTTGTGGACCATTTGTGTGTTTTCTTAGGGGCGTTGTCTATAGTTCTTTTCATTTTTAAATTAGATGATGATGATGATGAGTTGCTATTCAACTATTTGAGTTCCTTGTATATTCTGGATGTTAACCCCTTATTAGATGTACAGTTTTGAGTATTTCCTTCTATGTTGTAGATTTCCTCTTCATTCTTTGCTATGCAGAAGCTTTTTAGGTTGATGCAATCACATTTGTTAGGTTTTGCTTTTCTTGCCTGTGCTTTTGAAGTTATATCCAAATTTTTCTTCCCAGACCAATGTCTTGAACCATTTTTTGCATGATTTCTTTTGTCTTATATTTAAGTCTTCGATTGGTTTTTACTTGATTTTTATATGGTGAGAGAGAAGGGTCTAGTTTTCTTCTTCTGCATATGGATATTCAGTTTTCTTGGAACTATTTATTAAAGAGATTGTTCTTTCTCCAGTGTATGTTTTTGGTGCCATTGTCACAAATCAGTTGGCTATAAATACATGGTTCTAGTTCTGAATTCATCTGTTTCATTGGTCTATGTATCTGTTTTTACCATGCTGTTTTGGTTAATATAGTCTTATCGTATGTTTTGAAGTCAGATACTGTGATGCCTTCAGGTTTGTTCGTTTTTGGCAAGGATTGCTTTGACTGTTTGAAGTCATTTGTAATTGCATATGAGTTTTAGGATTTCTTTCTATTTCTGTGAGAATATCACTAGAATTTCAATATATTGACACTATAGATTGCTTTGGTAGTATGGGCATTTTAATAATATTAATTCTTCCAATCCATGAACATGGGCTGTCTTCATTTTTCTGTGTGTCCTCTTCTATTTCCTTTATTGGCTTTCATAGGTTTCACTGTTCTTTTACCTCTTAGCTTAAATTTATTTCTGGGTTTTTCTCTGTGTGTATGTGTGTGTGTGTTTGTAGCTGTTGTGGGATTCTTTTCTTGATTTCTTTTTCAGCTAGTTTGTTGATGTTAGAAGTCTGTTGATTTTTGAGTGTTAATCTCATATCCTGCAACTTTACTGAATTTATCAATACTAAGAGGTTTTTGTAGTGGAAACATTAGCGTTTTCTGTAAGATCAAGTTGTCTGTAAATAGAGATAGTTTGACTTCCCCCTTTCTAATTTGGATGACTTTTATTTATTTCTCTTGCCTAATCAATCTCTGGGTAGGACTTCCATGTTTATTGTTTTAAGAGGCATTTTTAAATGTAGCAATTAATATAGAGAGCTTCCGGTGAATTTTCTAAACACTTAAGGAAGAAATAATACCAGTTCTGCTGGAGGTATGGCTCCTATGGTAGAGTGCTAGCCTAGAAATAACACTAGTTCTAAAGAAATTCTTCCAGAAAATAGAGGAAGAAAAAATTTCAACTTGTTTTATGAAATGAGCAGTGTTTTTCTTTTCTTTTTTGGTGGGACTGGGGTTTGAACTCAGGGCTTCAGGGCTTGCAAAGCAGGCATTCTACTGCTTGAGCCACACTTCCAGTCCATTTTACTCTGGTTATTTTGGAGGTAGGGTCTCGCAAATTGTTTGCCCAGGCTGGCCTCAAATTGAGATCCTCCTGATCTTAGCCTCCCAAGTAGCTAGGATTACAGGTGTTAGCATTGGTGCCTAGTACCAATAGTGTCTGGATACCAAAAGTATACATAGTCATTATAGTACGGGAAACTCTAAAGACCAATATACCCCAGGAACATAGACACAAAAATCCTTAATAGAACCCTCTTACACTGTTGGTGGGAATGTAAACTAGTACAACCACTCTGGAAAAAAATATGGAGGCTACTTAAAAATCTAAACATTGATCTACCATTTGATCCAGCAATACCACTCTGGGGATATACCCAAAAGACTGTGACACAGGTTACTCCAGAGGCACCTGCACACCCATGTTTATTATAGCACTATTCACAATAGCCAAGTTATGGAAACAGCCAAGATGCCCCACCACTGATGAATGGATTAAGAAAATGTGGTATCTATACACAATGGAATTTTATGCAGCCATGAAGAAGAACGAAATGTTATCATTCGCTGGTAAATGGATAGAATTGGAGAACATCATTCTGAGTGAGGTTAGCCTGGCCCAAAAGACCAAAAATCGTATGTTCTCCCTCATATGTGGACATTAGATCAAGGGCAAACACAACAATGGGTTTGGACTTTGAGCACATGATAAAAGCAAGAGCACACAAGGGAGGGGTGAGGATAGGTAAGACACCTAAAAAACTAGCTAGCATTTGTTGCCCTTAACACAGAGAAACTAAAGCAGATACCTTAAAAGCAACTGAGGCCAATAGGAGAAGGGGACCAGGAACTAGAAAAAAGGTTAGATCAAAAAGAACCTAGAAGGTAACACACACGCACAGGAAATTAATGTGAGTCAACTCCCTGTATAGCTATCCTTATCTCAGCTAGCAAAAACCCTTGTTCCTTCCTATTATTGCTTATACTCTCTCTTCAACAAAATTAGAGATAAGGGCAAAATAGTTTCTGCCAGGTATCGAGGGGTTGGTGGGGAGAGGGAGGGGGCGGAGTGGGTGGTAAGGGAGGGGATGGGGGCAGGGAAGAGAAATGACCCAAGCCTTGTATGCACATATGAATAATAAAACAATAAAAAAAATGAAGGAAAAAAAAGAATTGGAAGCAAGTAAAAAAAAACAAAACAAAGTAAAACAAAACAAAACAAAACAAAACAAAACAAAAATCGTTAATAAAATATTTGCAGATTGAATCCAGAAATATACTACAAGAATATATATCTTACCAAATGGGCTTTACCCTGGGAATGTAAGGTTTCAGTCTTTACAAATAAATCAATTTCACCTTATTAATAGGCTAAAACAAAAAAAAAAAACTCTACTGATGCAGAATTACTTGAAAAAAACTCAATATATCTTCATGTTAAAAACTCTCAGAAAAGTGATAAAGGTAACTTCCTCAAATTGATTTAAAAAAGCACTTATGAGAACTCTACAGCTAATATCATAATTAATAGAGAAAGGCTGAATAATTCTCCCCTGAGACTGAGAATGAAGCAAGAATGTCCATTCCTCTTATTCCTATTCCATATCATATGCGAGGTCCTCACCGGTACAAGGCAAGAGAAAAAAGTAAAATAAGAGTTTCTTTCTTTATAAACAACATGATTGCATATGCAATCTCTTACCTCCAAAAACTACAAAGATTCTATTAGAGCTTATAAGTGAAATTAGCAAGATCACAGGCTATCAATCCAATATAAAAATCAAATGTACTTCTATTTACTAGCAACAAACATTTGGAAATAGAAATATAAAAATTAGTATCACTTAGAGTATATAAGGCATAAAATTCTAGAGATCTTACAAATATTAGCTGCGTTTGCATGCTGAAAACTCAAAACAATGTCAGATGTACACGTATTAGAAAACTCAGTATTGTTAAGATATCGATTATCTCCAAATTAGTCTATAAACTCAGAGCAATCTTAATCAAAAGAAAGCTGGCACTTTCATGGAAATTATTAATATGATTCTAAAGTTTATGTAGAAAAGCAAGGGAGCAAGATTTGCCAAAGTAATTTTTTAAAAGAACAGTTGTAGTACTTACACTATCTTCTTTCTAGATATAATACAAAGATACAATAATTGAGAGAGCATGATGAAAGGTGAAAGGATATGTATGTAGATCAAAAGACCTAATGGTGTGTGTGCATTTATCCACATGTGCAGAGTGCATGTGCACGTGTGTATACATATATTATATACATATATACTTTCCCAAACGATAGCTCTATAAAGTTTATTTTTAACAAGGGTGTAAAGTGGATAAAGAGTATTCTTTTTTACCTGCCTAGCAAGTGTAGGACTCTGAGTTCAAATCCCAGTACCACCAAAAAAATATTCTTTTCAACAAATTATGCTGAAAATATTGGGTATCTGTTGTTTTAATATTTGATCTTTTTCCCTGGTTCTTGGCTCAAACTTCCTAAAACCCTTGTAATTTTCATAGTGACAGAATGATGGGAACACCTTTTGTTATAATACTTGTTCTTGGTTCCCAGTTCCTGACACGAGAGTTTCTAAGACTCCTGAGCTCTCCTGAGTGATCTGTGTCTTTCTGCTTTACAAATGAGATCGCTGGTGGCTGGGCCTTCTGGATAGCTTCAGGATGGGTGCTGGTCACCAGGAAGATGAAGGTATGATAAGAAGTTTGGGGTTTTTATCCCCACCTCTTTTTTTGTTCTTTTAGAAAAGGAAAATTTATTCTATAAAATAAATATTTGAATCATCATGTAATTATTTTGTAAATTTGGATTTTTAATAGTAAAATATTCATGCTTATTTCTCTTTTTTTCTTTTCTTTTATTGTTTTTACATTTACTTACATGTGTGTACATTGTTTGTGCCACCCTCCCCCCGCCCCCCGGCAGAACCTGTTCCGCCCTCTTCTCTAATTTTGTTGAAGAGAAAACATAAGTGATAATAAGAAGCAGATCGCATTTTTGCTAGTCTGAGATAACGATAGATATACAGAGAGATTCCTAGTGTTGCTTCTATACACTTGTGTGTTACAACCCACATTGGTTCATCTCTACCTGACCTCTCCACTACTTCCTGGTTACTTTCCCATAGTGGCCTCTGCCAGTTTAAGATTACTATATTCTCTCCTCAACAGGGAGCACATCAACCACCTTCAAATTTTAGGTTTCCGTCCCTTTCCCTATTTCTCCCATTTGCATTCTCCCCTTAGCGTGTGACCCATGTCCGATAATATTACTGCATTTGTTTTAGGTCTATAATCTGCATATGAGAGGGAGAACATACAATTTTTGGCTTTCTGAGCTTGGCTAACTTCACTTAAGATGATGTTCTCCAGTTCCATCTGTTTACTTTTGAATGACAAAATTTCATTCTTCTTTGTGGCTGAGTAAAATTCCATTGTGTATAAATACCACATTTTCTTGATCCATTTGTCAGTAGTGGGGCATCTTGGCTGTTTCATAGCTTGGCTATTGTGAATATGCTGCAATAAACATGGGTGGGCAGGTGCTTTTGTAATAACTTGAGTTGCATTCCTTCCGGTATATCCCTAGGAGTGGTATTGTTGCTTCCTGCTAACTGCCTCAATGTCCCATATCTCAGCTTGAGATTCCTCCAACGGGTATTGCTGGATCATATGGCAGATCTATATTTAGGTTTTTAAGAAGCTTCCATATTGTTTTCCAGAGTGGTTGTACTAGTTTACATTCCCACCAGCAGTGTTGAGGGTTCCTTTTTCCCCACATCCTCTCCAGCATTTGTTGGTGGTGGTGTTCTTGATTCTAACAGGGGTGAGGTGGTTTTGATTTGCATTTCCCTTATTGCCACAAATGGTGAGCATTTTTTCATGTGCTTTTTGGCCATTTGGATGTCTTCCTTAGAAAAAGTTCTGTTTAGTTCAGTTGCCCATTTCTTTATTGGTTCATTGATTTTAGGGGAGCTTAGTTTTTTGAGTTCCCTGTATATTCTGGTTATCAGTACTTTGATTCATAGCTAGCAAAGATTTTCTCCCACTCTGTGGGTGGTCTTTTCAGTTTACAGACCATTTCTTTTGTTGTGCAGAAGCTTTTTAATTTCATGTAGTCCCATTTGTCCATCCTTTCTCTTAGTTGCTGGGCTGCTGGAGTTCTACTAAGGAAGTCCTTGCCTATGCCTATTGTTTCCAGAGTATTCCCTGCTCTTTCCCATACTAACTGCAAGTTTTCGGTTCTGGTATTAAGGTCCTTAAACCACTTTGATTTGATACTAGCATAGGGTGACAGGCATGGATCTAGTTTTAGTTTTCTGCAGGCAGATAACCACTTTTCCCAGCACCATTCGTTGAAGAGACTGTCTTTTCTCCATCCTATGCTTTTGGTGCCAGTATCTCCCGGCTCCAGAGGGGTTCTCCCGCACCGCGAGACCCCGCGCCTACCCTGCGGTGGGTGCGTGGCTGCCGCCTGTGGCCTATGGTCTTAGGGGTGCTGGCGACCTGGCTCGGCCTCTGAGCACTCTGCACCAGCACCGGCGCACCCTGCGATTCAGGATTCAGTGATACGTTTCCATAACGCCCGCCGCCTGCTGGCCGCTTCCTACCCAGTCTGGAGGAAGGTACCAAGAAACTGATGATGTGTCCTTGAATTTGCTTTATCAGTGCCTCTCAGAGTGAATATCTTAAGATAGATGCTGGCATATTTTGGTGTTCCCAAAGACCAGGTTTTGCTGATTTGGGAAAATAAATACTGTGGGTCAGCTCGGAGTATTGTTTGTATTATTGGAGAAATGCTTCCTGTAGAGCCGTGTTGAAGATCTAATTCTGAGCTTGTCTTGATGGTTTGTGGTAGATGAGAGGGAGCCAGCATTGCTGCACACTTAAACTACACAGTAACTTCTCCAGGACTTTTTCTGGCTAACAGTTGATCCCACCCTTGAACTCTGTGGAGTCTGGTAATTGTAAACCTGTGGTTCCATCTTTTGCTGATGTTTTGTATGTGGTGAATGATGAAGAAGCCTGTTACTTGAGATGTCAAAATGGCATTTGGAAAAATGAAGAAGAAAAAATTGAATTTTTCCATCCTTTGCAACTAGTTTGGGAGCCATTGTTACCTGCTGTAAGACAGAACAAACGAGTGGAAAATTCTCTGCCTGTGAGTGAAGCTGCAATTAAAAAAATAGCTGCCCTTGAAGATGAGCTAGCTTTTCTTCGCTGTCAGGTTGCTGCAATTGTGCAAGTGAAGGAACTGAGAAACAGAACAAATTCTGATTCCTTTGACTCGAATGAGGCACCCAGTGGTATGGGACAAGTGCCATCATCAGGGGCTGCTCAGCTGAGTGTGGAACCAGATGAGTTGCCAAGATCAGTGCTTTCTCCTCCTCCTCCACTACCTTCTCCTCAGTTTTCTTCTCTTCGGCCTCCATGTTTTCCTCCCATACAAACCAGGATCTACTGATATTTGTGGCTCCCATAATCCAGCAGCTGAAACCACACAGCAGCACTCTGGTGTTAGTAAGACCATCTGTAATCATTCACAGAGCCAGAGAAATGACGGTATTCCAAACATGCTGGATGTTCTAAAGAACATGAATAAGGTTAAACTTCAGGCTGTTGAATGGTCACCTGGTGGTAGACCCATTCATAAGAGGAAAAGACAAAGTTCACAGTGGGATCCAGTGTCATTAACATCACATGTGCTTTAAGCAGAAATTTGCATTTCAAGAAGATGATTCCTTTGACAAAGAGGGTAGATCTTGGGAGTCTTCTCTGTTTTCTAGTTCAAAAACTTCAAGGTTTGGACAGTGATCTAAGTGAAGAACTGGTAAACACAAAAGCTATATATGCCCTTGCAAGGAGAGATGTGGAAATGTGCTGGCATGTCTTTCACTGCTTTTCAGAGGATCACGTCCTCTGTTCATGAGGGTGGATAAAGCCTGTGTTCTGGGATCCAGTGCCCAGGCCTGGAAGACCCTTAAGAAAATCTATGTCTGGTTGTGGAAGATCCAGCCATTTACTGGCTCCTGAAGAGAGTTTGATCTGTGGATTTTCACCCCCATGTATGTTAGTGTTATTGAAAGCTGAATACATCACTAATTTTTTTTAATTTTTTTTTTTATTATTCATATGTGCATTCAATGCTTGGGTCATTTCTCCCCCCCTGCCCCCACTCCCTCCTTTACCACCCACTCCGCCCCCTCCCTCTCCCCCACCCCCTCGATACCCAGCAGAAACTATTTTGCCCTTATCTCTAATTTTGTTGAAGAGAGAGTATAAGCAATAATAGGAAGGAACAAGGGTTTTTGCTGGTTGAGATAAGGATAGCTATACAGGGAGTTGACTCACATTAATTTCCTGTGCTTGTGTGTTACCTTCTAGGTTAATTCTTGAACTAACCTTTTCTCTAGTTCCTGGTCCCCTTCTCCTACTGGCCTCAGTTGCTTTTAAGGTATCTGCTTTAGTTTCTCTGCATTAAGGGCAACAAATGCTAGCTAGTTTTTTAGGTGTCTTACCTATCCTCACTCCTCCCTTGTGTGCTCTCGCTTTTATCATGTGCTCAAAGTCCAGTCCCCTTGTTGTGTTTGCCCTTGATCTAATGTCCACATATGAGGGAGAACATACGATTTTTGGTCTTTTGGGCCAGGCTAACCTCACTCAGAATGATGTTCTCCGATTCTATCCATTTACCAGCGAATGATAACATTTCATTCTTCTTCATGGCTGCATAAAATTCCATTGTGTATAGATACCACATTTTCTTGATCCATTCGTCAGTGCTGGGGCATCTTGGCTGTTTCCATAACTTGGCTATTGTGAATAGTGCTGCAATAAACATGGGTGTGCAGGTGCCTCTGGAGTAACCTGTGTCACAGTCTTTTGGGTATATCCCCAGAGTGGTATTGCTGGATCAAATGGTAGATCAATGTCTAGCTTTTTAAGTAGCCTCCATATTTTTTTCCAGAGTGGTTGTACTAGTCTACATTCCCACCAACAGTGTAAAAGGGTTCCTTTTCCCCCGCATCCTCGCCAACACCTGTTGTTCATGGTGTTGCTGATGATGGCTGTTCTAACAGGGGTGGAGTGGAATCTTAGTGTGGTTTTAATTTGCATTTCCTTTATTGCTAGAGATGGTGAGTATTTTTTCATGTGTTTTTTGGCCATTTGAATTTCTTCTTTTGAGAAAGTTCTGTTTAGTTCACTTGCCCATTTCTTTATTGATTCATTAGTTTTGGGAGAACTTAGTTTTTTGAGTTCCATATATATTCTGGTTATCAGTCCTTTGTCTGATGTATAGCTGGCAAATATTTTCTCCCACTCTGTGGGTGTTCTCTTCAGTTTAGAGACCATTTCTTTTGATGAACAGAAGCTTTTTAGTTTTATGAGGTCCCATTTATCTATGCTGTCTCTTAGTTGCTGTGCTGCTGGGGTTCCATTGAGAAAGTTCTTGCCTATAACTATTAATCCCAGAGTATTTCCTACTCTTTCCTGTATCAACTTTAGAGTTTGTGGTCTGATATTAAGATCCTTAATCCATTTTGAGTTAATATTGGTATAGGGTTATATACATGGATCTATTTCAGTTTTTTGCAGACTGCTAACCAGTTTTCCCAGCAGTTTTTGTTGAAGAGGCTGCTTTTTCTCCATCATATATTTTTAGCGCCTTTGTCAAAGACAAGTTGGTTATAGTTGTGTGGCTTCATATCTGTGTCCTCTATTCTGTTCCACTGGTCTTCATGTCTGTTTTTGTGCCAGTACCATGCTGTTTTTATTGTTATTGCTTTGTAATATAGTTTGAAGTCGGGTATCATGATACCTTCAGCATTGTTCTTTTGACTGAGTATTGTCTTGGCTATTCGTGGCCTCTTGTATTTCCATATAAATTTCATGGTAGATTTTTCAGTCTCTTTAATGAATGTCATTGGAATTTTGATGGGAATTGCATTAAACATGTAGATTACTTTTGGGAGTATAGACATTTTTACCATGTTGATTCTACCAATCCATGAGCATGGGAGATCTCTCCACTTTCTATAGTCTTCCTCATACATCACTAATTTTTAAAACAATTGTGCATTCCTAATTTAAGTGCCTTTGAATTTTTTTCAAAGTTGGTAATGGTCTAGGTTACTTGGCCTCCAGCAAATTGGAGATTTTTAGAGAGGATAAAAATTGTAATTTTTTTCATTAAGACAATAATAATTTTTAATCATATAGGTTCGAGCTTCCTAAAACTTCTTCCTGAGATAATTCATTCTTAAAAACAGATTTTAAACTTAACTCTTCGGTGCTACAGCAGAAGTAGAATCTTCCTTTCAAGTTCTGCCCACAATTGCTATGTAAATATGGATGCCTGATGTTTGTTTCCTGTGTTCCTTTCTGCATTTCTACTCTGTTCTTTTGTAAATGGATTGTACAACAAATGTGTCTTTTGAAAAAAAAAAAAAAAGTATCCCCACCTCTTGACCTCTAGGGAGAGGAGGGGCAGGAGATTGAATTCAGTCATTAATAGGCAAGGATTTAATCAACTGTGCCTATGTTATGAAATTGCCTCAAAAACCCCAACAATGAGATTTGGTGACATATGGTGCTGGGAGGATGGTCCACCTGGAGAGTGCCCCTTTTCTAATTTTTGCCCTATGTACTCCATCTACCTGACTGTTCCTGAGAAGTATCCTTTTAAATAAACAGGTTAATTGTAAGCAAGCTGTTTTCCTGAGTTCTGTGAGCTGTTTTAGCAAGTATTTCAACCCAAGGAGGGAGTGGAAGGAACCTCTGCTTTATAACTGGTTTGTCAGAAGTGCTGGGGACCTGGAACTTGTGATTGACTGTGTATAGGGGGACAGCTTGTGAGGCTGGGCTCTTAATCTGTGGGCTGTGAGAATTTCATTGAATTTTTGGACACCCAGTTGGCATCTGGAGGGTAGGAGAATAGAGTATTGGTGTGGAAACCCCCCACATATGTAGTTATCAGAAGTAGAAATAGATCAGAGTAATTGTAAAAACAAATAGGCAAAAAGAATCTTTATCCATAACTTGCCTCGAAAAGAAAAAAAAAAACTCACAGGAAAGACCATACATTGAAATATAAAAACTGAACACTTTAAAAAACTTAAGTGAAAACAGAAAAAAATCTTTAGGAACTTGGATTAGGCAAAAATGTCTTAATGGAGACAAAAGCACAAGCCATAAAAGACAAATTTAATAAAATGAATTTCATCATGAGGAAAGCTTCTGCTGTTTACATGCTTTTTTTTTTTTTTTTTTTTTGGTGGTACTTGGGTTTGAACTCAGGGCCTCATGCCTGCTGCAAAGGCACTCTACCACTTGAACCATTCTGCCAGTCCTGCTTCTGCTGTTTAAAAGACACCGTTAATAAAACGAGAAGACCAACCTGGAAGGAAGACACTTGAAAGACAGAAATCCAAGAAGGTCTGGTATCCACAATATCTAAAGAACTCCAAAAGCTCAACAATAAGAAAACAATTCAGTTTTTTAAAAAGAGAAAAGGTTTTACTAGATACCTTAATAGAGAGGAGATATGGATGGAACTAAAGAGACACTTAGCATCATTTACTAGTTAGGAAAACAAAAACTAAAACCACAAGAGAATGCTACTATTTGCCTGCAGAATGGATGACATTTTTAAAAAATCTGAAAATACCAAGTGTTGGCAAGAATGTGAAATGACTGAAACTCTCACACATTGCCACTCTGCTGCTACAACTTTGGGAAACAGTTTGGCAATTTCTTACAAAGTTAAATATACATGTATTGTATAGCTCAGTGATCTTACTTGTAGGTATTTACCCAAAATAAATGTAGACATATGTCAACAAAAAATCTTACACACAAATGCTTATAGCAGCTTTTATTCATAATTGGCCAAATAAGAGACAACCCAAAATGTTTGTAAACTAGTGAATAAATAAAAATGAATTATATTTGCAGCCTTAAAATGTAACACCACTCAGTTATAAAAAGCAATGGAATATTGATTTAAATAAAGCTTCAAGGACAAAAGGAAGATCAGTGATTGCTAGGAAGTGGGGTGGGGAGGGATGTGGGTTAAGTACTGAGTGACTTGGGGGAATTTGGAGGCTGATGGAACTATTTATTCTGTGTTTTGATGTGGCAGTAGTTACACAAAGGTCTGTACATCCACGAAGGGTAAATTTTACTGAAGTAGACATGGAGGCTTTAGTTGTGGTATTGTTACTTTCAGTCAACATTGTTCTAGAAGTCCTGGTGGGTACGATATGACAGAAAGAGGCTTCAAGACTGTCATTATTGGAGATGGTATGTAAATTTCCATACAGAAAGTAAATAAAAATGATCAAAGAAAAATTATTATATTTAGTAAGAGAGTTTAGCAAGATCAATTATATAAGCTCTATGCAAACATCAATTTCGTTTCTGTTTACCAGAATTTTCACTTTTATAAAGATGTCATTTTCAATGCCACCATAATATTGCCTGTGAATAGATCTAATGAATGATGTATATAAACTTCATGAAGAAAATTTAACACAAAGGAAAGGGAATGCCTGACCACCTCAGTAACCAAGGAATTGTCCTGTTAGACTACTTATGAGATTATTAATAAGAAAATGGTTGTACTCATTGCTAGAACTACCTTGAGACAGAGTGAGGATGTATTGGAACACAGAAAAACTCACGTGGGACAATATGAGAAAGGCTTATTATACCTTTATACTGGTTTATAACTGTAAAGGAAAATAAGTTTGGACACATAGCCAGTAGCTTGAGCAGTTAGCTGTTTGTACCCATTACGAACTCCAGCTGCACTTCCCATCTGGGTGTCCATGTAGCCCAGAGGCCACTGAGAAGTGGGAATAGAAACAAGAAAGTCAGCTGAGTATATTTCCCCTTAATATTTGATTTATTCTGAAATATTAAAAAAATCACAAAATGACTGCTGAGAATACTACTCAGAATAATATAGTGATCGGCCTGTCCCCTCACCCAGTTTTGTTAGCAATTTGTTAAATTCTAGTAATCATTGTAATTTGTTCTCTTCCTCTTCAGGAGAAATTGTTCCATGGAAGAGAAGGACATTTTTGTTATGGTAGATAACTGGGAGAATTTGCGTATCTTTACCTCTTATCTTTCTGTGGTTATAGAGGCAAAGATTCCATCACAGCTCCAGGTACCACGATGTAGTGAGAGGCAGTACCCAGAGGAATAAGAGCAGAGGCGAAAGGTGATGGTTCTCTAACAGCCTCCACAGGTGATCGAGGTGCTTCAGTAGGAGGACAAGGGCCCTGGGTTTAGACCACCAACCACAATGAGTGTAACCCCAGGGTATACCTGGCCCTGGTGCTCACAGGTGAGCAGAATGCACTAATTTGAATCACTTGGGATTTCTGATGTGACACCCTCCTTCCTTCTCCTGATTTAGCCTGAGTGGTTAGTAGGTGGTTAGTTAAGGTCAAACCACAAAGATCATAGGAGTGTGTACAGAGTTTGATATACGTTATTTTTGTTAGATTTCCAGACACTGTTGGGAAAGGATGCTAAGTCAATCAAGAATAAAGAAATGGGAAATCAAAACTTCTCTGAAATTCCATGTCACCCCAGTCAAAAGGGCTATTGTCAAGAGCACAAACAACAACAGATGCTGGGGAGAATTCAGGGGAAAATGAACCCTTCACACACTGATGGAGGAATGTAAACTAGCACAACCACTATGGAAATCAGCATGGAAGTTCCTCAAGAAAATAAAAACAGAACATATGATCCTGTTATATCACTCCTGGGCATACAAGTCAGCACACACTAGAGACACCTGCACATCCATGTTTATAGCAGTATAAACACTGCTTATTCACAGTTGCCAAACTCTGGAATCAGCCTAGGTGTCCATCAGCTGATGAACACGTAAAGAAAATGTGCATATATACATAATGAAATATTATCCAGCCGTAAAGAAGAATGAAATGATGTTGTTTGTAGGAAAATAGATGGAACTGGAGATCATCATGTGAAGTGAAATAAACCAGACTGAGAAAGACAAATATTACATTTGTCTCTCATATGTTGAATCTAGACCTCAAAAATAAAAATGAATGAAACAAGTGTAAAAAAAAGAGGGAGGGAGACTGTCTGGGGGTGAGAATCAGTGGGAGGGTAAAAAGGACAGGGGATTGAAATATTTCATACGCATGTGTGAAAACAGAATAATGAAATCTGTCAAAATTGTTTTAACAATTTTAAAAAGTGGTGGGTAGGGATAAGAAAGAGGGCATGAATTTGACCAAAGTGCATTATACACATTATGGAAATATCACACTGAAACCCTTTGGTACAATTCATGTATGTTAATGAGAAAAGAAAAAATATCACAAGCCCTTCAGGTCCCAGGCTCAGGTCAGGGACAAGAATGGAGGAACGAGTAAAATTTCTGAGGGGCTTCAACCTTCAGCCACGACAGACCCCCGCCTGCTTTCCTAGGTTTGTTCTTTTACTATTTGAATGTTGGGCTCTTATTTTAGGTATTTTTGCCTCATGGTTTAGCTGCTTTCTTTCTCACTAAGTTAAAAAAAAAATTGGACTTAGGTCCAAAAACCTCAAGGATGTTTAAACCTCTTCACTCATCCAGGAAATGGTGCCTTGGTAAGAACTAAAAATAAAGCAGAAAGTTGCCGGCTAGGTTTCAATGGCAGAATCCAAGGAGTTCGAAGGATTTCTAAACTTGGCCAAAGGCTTTCCTGCTTTTCTATTTCAAGTTCAGTCACTTATAAAATTTCAAAATATGAAGATCATTCCTTCCTTTTCCTGGTATTGAAAACAGGAGAGCCTTGGCTTTGCTTTGGAACAGACTGCAGTCTGTATTTTCATCCCTCTGAGATGTGGGATTTTATAATGAGGTAGTTAAGGGCATGGGCATTGGAGCCAGGCAGCCTGGGTTCAAATCCCAGCTCCACTACTGTCTGTGAGGCCTGGGACAGGTGAGTTAGCTTCTCTCAGTCTGTTTTCTTCTACAAAATAAGGATTAAATAAGGTAACACATATGCCACACATAGGTACAATGACACAAACAGTGTTTGGTAAATGGTAGCTTTTACCTTGCCCTTTTTATTGTAGGCAAAACCATCTCTTGATTTTCTATAATGGCCCTAGGAAGGACGAATTAATATTCCAGACTGCAAGTGTGTGTGTTGGGAGGGGGTGGAAGGCAGTGGGCAATAAACTTATATAACTTCTATGTCAGAGTCTGCTAACTGCTCACTGAAACCTGTGACCTCACATTCCCAGGCAGTGCAAAGGCCACACTTCAGCTTCCTTGTAGTTAGAAGTGGCTATGTGACTAAGTTGTAGCCAATGGAATGTGAACAGAAGTGACAAGTGCCATTTCCAGGCCTGACCCACAGATCTCTCTTGCAACCCTCTTTACGCTCTTTCCCCTGGAATGGGGAACAATTATGGTGACCTTAGAAACTATATGATAAAAATGGCAGAACACCTGCCAGCCAAGTCCTGGCATGACAGTGGGGGGGTGGGGAACACCCACCTTGGACCAGGATAAAGAAGCTTTTATTTTGGATGAACCATTGTGGACTTTGCTGCTTGTTACAGTAACTCATTCCAAATGCCTAGTGCCTTGTTGATCCTTAACTATTTCTTTCTTGCTCTATATTTCCCATTTAAAATTCCTGACTTAAGTAAAATAGTTAAAATAGAAAGTTTCCTGGGGGGCCATTAGCCAAAATCAACATCTGGAAACTCCTACTGATTTTATGGAGCGCTTCTGCTTCTTCTTTTTTTTTTTTTTCCTAAGACTTAGGAATCTTGTGTATTAAGCCTCACCCAGACAGAATTTTGAGATTGAATGTGGGAAGGCTCAGGTCACCTGGATTTTACTGTTCTTGGCATCAGAGCCTTCACTATAATGATGAGAGTCACCTTACCATGCATCTCCATTTGAACTTACTCAAAGGTGTTCATGAAAATGAAGAAAGGCATAGTAGAGAATGACTAAAATTGTGACTGGTAATTAGATGCAATTTGGAACACACAGCTAATTGCAAGAACTATAAAGAATACACAGTGTGTTCTGACATCAGCCTCCATTCCTGCTCACTGGGAAGAGTCAGTCAATCTTAACAAACGAGGGTGAGTTTCTGTCCTCTTGTGGAAGTTCCCTGGGGCTATTGTCCTCAGGGCAGTAGGAGACAGAATCTTTCTTTCTGTTGTTGCTTTATGTACCAAATCTTACTAATTATTGTCTCCAGACAGTTCTGCTTTTCTCCATGTGCCTGGCAAAACCATGGCTGCTTCCTTTAAATAAAAATGGCTAGCTGTTAATGAAAAGGACTTACTTCCCAGAGCCCTCTAGCTGCTCTCTTTCTGCATCAGGGATCAGAGGATGTTTGGAAGAAAATGTAACTTCTTGTTTGAACTAACCCCATCCTTGGCAGCACCTTGACACTTCCTGTGTGAGCCTCCCCATTAACTATTCCTTTAGCAGCAAAGGCTGAAATAGTCACACCCCAGGCCTCACCTGGAGAGTGTGGCAGATGCTGTGTTCTCAGATTCTAGTCCATGGGCTGATCTAAGGACTCTGCAATAGACTGGATGTTTGTGCCCCTCAAAATTCATATGTTGAAACCCAAGTCCCACGTGATGGTATTTGCAGAAGGAATCTTGGAGAGGTAATTAGGTCATGAGGATAGAGTCCTCATGAATTTGCAAATTAGTGTCATTACTGGAAAAGCTGGAGAGCTAGTTATTTTCCCTTTCTCTGTGTGAGGATACAATCAGAAGTGGCTATGTAAAACGAGGGGCCTCCCCTGCCCAGGATCCTGGATCTGCTGGCACCTTGACTTTGAATTTCCCAGCCTCCATAACTGTGAAAAAGAAGTGATTGGTTTTTGTTTTTTTTAAGTCACTTGGCCTATGGTAATTTGTAATAGCAGCCTTGACTAATCAAGGCAGTAGGTATATTGTGTAACTATAAAATGTGACCACAAATCAAGATCCCTTCTTGAGTCCCCTAAAGCTTCCTATGAGAGATTTGAGGATATCTTTGGCAATCTGAAAACAGGTGTTAGATGGAACATTAAGAGGCTGTTGTTGGAGCTCGGGGGCAAAGACCCATCAAACTCAAGGTAGATGCTGTGTACAGCTCATAGATGCACAGGTGGATAGTTAGAGCCCTTGCTTCTCAATGAGTCATCATTGATAGTTAAAAAACAGGACCATAATTAAAGATGCAGTTTTCCAGGACACCCCACACTGTCCTTACAAATAATACTTACTTTATTATACAAAGAAAGGTATTTGTATGGAGAAAAATTCCAAAATCCCATACTGTTCATATTCTAAATGCATTTTCACAGGAAGAGAATTCCAGAGTACATTGAGAAACTAAAAAGTTTTTAAATTCTTATTAGGAAAAATTCATTCTGAAATTATGACAAATGACTTCAGACAACAATCGATTTAAACAGGTAATAAATTACTAATTGAAGTCAAGTCTTGAATTAGAACTCCACTTAAGACAATTGGTCCTTTCTGTCCTGGCACGTTTGGCTGTTTTCAGCAGTTTTGTATTGTACTAAACTAGATGTGAGGCTTTCTGCAAGATTCTCCATGGAATGGGAAAAAATGTTGGTATCCTTGGTGTGGGTGCAGAGATAGAGAGAAAGAGAGGGAGAGAGAGAGAGAGAGAGAGAGAGAGAGAGAGAGAGAGAGAGAGAGAGAGAGAGAGAAATACAAATATCAAGGTTGGTATTATTGTCCCCATCTTGCACATACAGTTAAGTTGGATAAGGTCACGTAGAGTTAGCCAAGTGCAATAGTGAAGACACAGTACCCCAGCGCAGGCCTGCCTACCTGGGAAATGCATATCTTTGTCCAAGCTCTGATGTCTGTCACAGTGTGTGTATGTGCTGGGTGCTCTTCCTACTAAATGGGGATGGTTAAGATGATACATGATGCAAGAATGGCTACTCTAATGCTAATGAGAAATTCAGGTTCTAGAACTGAGCCCTAGAACTTCCTAAACACTTTGGATAAAGAAGAGCTCACTCTGCTCTTCTTTCTCTAGTCCCTAGTGAAGTGGGTTTTCAGAGAAACAGATGATGAAATTGCTTAAAAACAAATCCTTTCAGCCAGGTATCGTGGTGTGCACCTGAAATCCCAGCACTTGGGAGGCTGAGGCAGGAGGTTGCTAGTTTGAGGCCAACCTGGGCTACATAGTGAGACCCTATCAAAACCAAAACAAAACAGACAAACAAAAAGAATGCTTTGGAGAGGCCTAGAATCCACATTTTCCACAAACATCCCAGGACTTGGTAAGGGCTGTAATTCTCCTTATTTTAAAATTTTTAAAATTTAAGAAACTTTTAATCTCACGCCCTCTTGAGGTTGGGATTTCTTTTTCAGGCCATGCTCTTCGGTTTTCTGTACCTGTAGAACTGCACTGTTTGTATATCATTTGGGTTTATGAAAGAAAAAGCTAAAGCCAGAAAAACAGAGGTAAGATCTCATAGCCAGAGGCTTTCAGAGGGAAGATGCCTCATTCAGGGGAGTTGAAGAGGTTACCAAACAAAATACGAGTGGTATAATATTGTTCTTTTGGGAAAAAATTATGGGCATGTAGTTTAAAACGAACACAAAGTAGTGGCGCAAGCTTGAAGGGAAAATGCCAGAAAGGTGAAGTCCCAGAGCAAGCTCAGGCTCCTGGAAAATGCTAAGGGCAAAAACAGGACTTTTAAGAAGTATACAAGGATCAAAACAATAAAGAAATAGAGGCCAGGAGCAGATGATGTAATGTTGGCAGATGACAGGGCGAGCAGCACTGCTCATTTCCTGTTTTTCTTCCTTACTCCACCAGGGACAAGACTCTCCAAGCTGAAATTTTGCAGCATAAACACGCTTAGAGAAAATGCCATCCAAAGTTCGGAGTGGGGGGATGGGGGTGGGCAAGAAGAGTGAATTGTATGGCGTGAGTGAGTGCAAGTTTTAAAACCAGATGAATTACATTAAGAGCCCCCAAACCAGCGTTGGAGTTGTTGGTCATCTTTAAAGCCTGTGGAGAAAGATGTGACAAATGACTAGAGGCAAGCAAATCTGATTTTACCTAAAGTGTGTTTCTAGAAACCACATTAACCAACCACAATGTGAATCATATAATCTGGCAGAACTTAGAAAAGAAAGTGGTGATCACCAGCAGCCAGCACAAGCTCTGTGCTCTTCCTCCCTTCCTCCCTCCCTTTCTCTTCCTCCTCCTCCTCCTTCTTCTTCTAATGATAGTAATAATAATAATAATAATAATAATAATAATTATAATGCTTCCCTGTAGATAGACTCGGGACATGGAGTTCAGCAATGTCAGGTGCTGTATTAGAGAATTGTCATGTAAGTCACGTCAACAAAGAGGCATGTCCAGGAACCCAACCATTCAGATAGCTGCTGGACTCAGGTTGAGGGTGTCCCTGGCTTCCTATGCCCCTTTCCCAACCTCCCAGATTCATGTCATTTTTTTTGTGTATGCCATAGAACAGGTTGCCATGGTAACAAGTCTCTACCAGCCTTCAGATCTCAAGCTGAGGCTTTTATTCTGCCTCCTTGGTTTGCACAGGGCATTTATCTCCCTGTCTCTCTGGCTTTCATTTCTTGTCCTGACCTCCACATTTTCAAAGAGCACTGCCACTGGCTCTCCGGTGTACATTTTAATGTCTCAGCCACCTTTCTCACCCTCGATTGCTCTCCTAATCCTCAAGCTGTGCTCCAACAAATGAGATGTCACCAAAGATCCTCTGGTTATCCTATATCTGAGACTGAAAACCTGACTCACTAGTGTTATGGTTAGATGAGTGCATGGCTGCTGAGACCACTATGCTCAAGACTACTCTTTTTTTTTTTTTATGGGACTGGGATTTGAACTCAGGCACTTACCGCTTGAGCCATACCTGCAGTCCATTTTGCTCTGGTTATTTTAGAGATGGGGGGTGATCTCAAACTATTTGCCTGGGCTGACTTAGAACTTTGGTCCTCCCGATCTCTGCCTCCTAAATAGCTAAGATTACAGGCGTGAGCCACCCACACCCAGCTCCAAAACTACTCTCTTATGGACAGATCTCTTCAGGAGACAATTCCAAAACCACTGCTATCCTAGTCAATATTTTTTATTGTCAACTTGGATAAGACATAAAAGGCTGGATTTTCAAATCTGCAGATCTTGCAGCATTTGGATGAGAACAAATATGCTGGAAGACAAAACTGAGATTTCAAAATAGAGATGACTAAGAAGGTAACACTGAGCAAAGACAAATGTAATGTCCAGCCTTAGGTTAAAAAAATCAGCTGCGCATACATAGCACTGGTGACCACTGTCCACATTGACAAGAACTGATGTGAAAATGACCTTAAAAAATGCTGTTAGCTACAAGCCCACTGCATGTCATGAATAGGACATGGCTACCAGGAAGCTAATGTCACTATTAGCTGTGCTAATAAAAGCACAGAGTACAAGCTATTAGAGTGTTAGGAGAGATAATGATTCCACTGGTTCAGGATGCATGGAGAAATCCCAAGTGTGACACAAATTGATGTAGTTGTGTAAAGAGGGTTATGTCACAGGAGCTGACACAAAAATATTCTATGCATAGCGTATTGATTATACAGGCTGTTGGTATCAATTGCAGTAGGGACTGGTAAGCAATGAATTATGGGTGGATTTCATCCTGAATATAGTCAGCCCTGTATATCTGTCTGTTCCACATCCATGGATGTAACATGTATCAAAAACATTCAGCAAAAAATTTGTGCCTGTACCAAACATGCATGGAGATTTTTTTCTTGTATTGTTCCCTAGATAATGCAGTATAAGAACTCCTTATATAACCTTTCCATTGTATTAGGTATTATAAGTAATCTAGACATGATTTAAAGTGTAAGGGTGAGCTTGCTCAAAGTGCACTGTGTGCGTGTGTGAAAGGTAATAAAAGTAAAGGATATGGGTGTCAGGGTAGAGATGTAGCTTAGTGTAGAGCACTTGATTGACATGTGTGAGGACCTTGGTTTGATCCCAGACCAAGGGCCTCACACATGTATATATGTATATGTATATACACACACACACATACATGTATATGTATATATATCCATATGTGTGTGTGTATATATTTGTACATTATATGCAAGTACTATGCCATTTTATATAAGATAGTTGGCATCTATGGATTTTGGTGTCTGCTTTGGGGGGAGGGGCGGGGGAATCTCTTGGAACCAATCCCCTGCAGATGCTAAGGGACAACTCTGTGACTTTTGAGAGGGACACTTAAAAGTAGAGGGGTGAGCAGGCTTGTATTATATTTGCAAATCATATCGATCATATCACAGGATTGACACTCAAAGGAACTAGGACATTTATACTGTGGGGAGAAGAATCAAGAAACATGGAAATGCATCAGATGTTCCCTCCCATGGGAGGTTAGACAGGAGAGTGAGTTTCCTTCTGACAAAGGAATATGTGGTGCCCAAAAGCAGAAGCTGCCACAGATTCAGCCACAAACACCTGTGGTCCTGTTCCAGAGACTCTGTGAGCACCGAGTACTCGGCAGGGCTCCAGAGCAGACATGGAGACCTTGAAGGAGGGGCCTTCTTTCTTGTGCTCCCCTCCCACTTTAGTGGAAGAAGAGGTTCTGAGGACACCACATGGGTGAGGGCAGACTTGGTGTCCTGCCAAGTGTGTGTCCCTTGAAGGCCTTGATGCTGACAGGAGGAGGGCTTCTGTGTGTAGACCGTGGGGTAGGGAAAGGAGATCTGTGGAGGACGGGGTCCCTGCCCAGCCCAAGTACCTCTGGGAGAGCAAACCCACTTTGAGTTTAGACCTTGGTGTCACATTGCAGGGTGCTGAAGACAGTGGCTGATTCACTTCAGACCTCACTCAGAGGAAGAGACTGCTGGGAATCAGGGTGCAAACAATTTCCTGGCATCAGAGTCTCTTTTTCTCTGCCAATGTCTGGTGGGAGGGAGGTGGAGAGAGGGGGAATCAGAGAGGGAAGTCATGGTTAGGAAAGCAAGCGAAGAATGGGAGAGGGGGTGGAAAAAGGACCTGCATTTGTGCTTTGGTCTGGTATTTGGCTATTTGTCGGCATCTGAGCACCAATTTCTGAGTCACTGATGAGAGTCAAAAGGAATAGCTTAAAAAGAGGAAAATAATGGGTTTGTTATACCGTCCAGATTCCTTTTTGATCCTCCCAACTGGTGATGTTACCAGTAAGAGGACAAGGACATCAGAGGAAGGAGACGCTGAGTTCAGAGAGGCACATAGTATAGTGGTTGTGAGCTGGATTCGTAGTCCAGATCTGCCATTTTCAAGTGGATAAGTTATTTCAGATTCCCCTAAGCCTCAGTTTCCTCATCTGTAAAACGGGGCAATGTTAATGTCTCATTTAGAGGCTTGTGGTGAGATTTAAAGTGAGAACCCATATCAAACACTTCACTCTAGAGTCTAGAATGTAGTAAGGATTCAATTTGTATTATTTACAGTTAGTTTCTGGCAGGTTGTATTTTCCCCAAAATGGCTGCCACAGGGGCTTTCATGCAATACAAACTTCTTACCATGTGACTATAACTCTCCTTTCACCCAAAGTCGAGGTCTACGTTCTCTTCTTTTGGATGTGGGCGGACATGTAACAATGGCAGTCCCTTTGGGAGTTGTCCTTTGCAGAGCGTCTTTTACATCAATTCCTCAATCCTTTTGGAAGGATCATGTGTCCTTCCTTTTGCCCAGTATCCTAATCTTTCTTTAGGTTTGGCCTTTGTCATATCCTTCTTTCGTGTTTAATCCTAAAGCATCAACTAACACGTAATGGCAGTGAGGTTTAACTTGCAGAAAAATAACGTCTCTTTAAGAAAATACAGGAACTAGCCCCAGGAGTTTGTAGTCAATTGTGATGTTCTAGCCAGAAGGAAATATAAGCAGACACAAGTGCTGGAAGATGAAGGCCCCAGTCAGCATGTAGCCTTCCTGCCTATTGTCTCACTGAATCTCCTTTTCCTCCCTCTAGAAGCCCTTGAGCTCCTGAGCTCCCCAAGATGGAGCTGTGAGGATGATTGCCCCTCCATCTTCTTCAGGGCTGGCCCCTAAGTAAACTTGATTCCTTTCTACTAATTCTCATCTCCTGAATATTGGCCTTTGCGTAGTGAGCAGTGCTGACCTTATTCTGGTAACAGACATAACTGTTAGGAAAAACACCACACAAAGAAAACTCACGTCCAAGGGCAGGGTTTAGTGGCAGGTACGAGGTAGTGCAGGAAGAAGAAAGGACAAAAGGGAAGGGGTTCAGGCCAGGCATGGCCTTTTATAGGAGAGGGAAGGTAAGGGGTTGGCACATACGCCGGGGGTCCCTGATGGAGATGGAGCTTGTTTTTGGGAGCATGGGAAACCTTGTTAAGGAGGGGAATGGCTCCATTTTCCATGAGGTGCCGCTAATTTATAAAATGGCGACATTATTGTTCTATCATTCCCCCATTTTTCTTTAATAATAATGAAGATAGGGGCTGAGGATCAGGAATTGGGGCGAAGCATCGATCTCTTTAGCTGCTTCCTGTTGGCAGAGGGTGTTGTGTGGGGCGGGATCCTCAGGCTCCTGTGGCATCCTGGATGGGGTCTTCACAGTAGTTTTCTGGGCGGTTTTGGAGAGGTTGGTATCCCTGGAGGTACAACTGGTTAAATTTTTGGTTAGCAATAGCAGACATACGGTCTAAGAGAAATCCTTGTATTGTTCTTATGATACAAGGGAGGAAGCTTAAGAATATGAAAGCAAGAAATACAGGCATTAGGATGGGCATTGGCCAGGAGAACCACTGTGAAATGTTGTTCCCTAGAGGATTCCAAGAGTCCTCCAACTCCCTTCTCCGTTTTTCTAGTTGTTCTTGGAGTTGCCTAATTTTAGTTTTTACTACTCCCAACTGGTTAACATAGAAGCAGCACTCCTCTTGTAAAAATAGGCAGAGACCACCCTTTTCTGCAGTGAGCAGGTCAAGGCCTCGTCGGTTTTGGAGTACAACTGAGGCTAGGGAGTCAAGTTGCTCTTGTAGGGTTAGGATAGATTCGGCCACCGTTTGTAGATCACTTATCAATTGATTAGAGAGTTTTGTGTAGTAGTGGATAGAAGTCCCTATTCCTGCAGCCCCCGTTCCCATGGCAGCCATTATTCCCAGGGTGGCTAACAAGGGAATGACCTGGATTGCCCGTTTGATCGAAGATGCGTGGTGAGGGGGATGGGTAGGTCCTTATCTTCTGTAATAATGTCCATGTCAGGGACCAAAAATACCAGAGTGCAGATGCCCTTCCAGGCTTGGGGTAAACAGGGCTATACACTCTGACCACATAAAAAGAGAGTCCTGGGAATGGGGGGGCAACAGATATTGTTCCCGGTTTTGTTGGCTGCCCTAGTAGTGTGACATTTTTTTTGTCACCAGGGAACCTACCTCGACTATCCCTGAGGAACTCTGTAGGCAGAGAGGGGCTGGCTGGAAGAGGGGAACTGGGGAAAGGGTGGAGGCGGTGGGCCTTTTGGTGAAAGAACAGTTTAAGGTAAGAGGTATGGAAATATTTATGGGGCTGGCGATGACCTGAGAAGGGCCAGTTCGCTGACACATCCAACAACCACGGGCTGGAGTAGGATTAGTGTGGTTGAGTAGTTGATGAGTGGTATTTATGACCTGGAGGAGAAGGGTTTCAGAAAGGGACAGTGTTTGTAAAGGAATTTTGAGAGGCTTTCTGGTGGGAAAGAATAGGTTGTCAAGAACCTGAGGTACCTGGGTGCGGAGGACCTTCTTGTATGCCTGATCCTGGACTCCTCCTCCGTCAGACATACCATAATGTGTGAGCTCAGTCCAGTACACTTGTTGCCCACTATTTCCAAAGCAAGTATAGCCTGCGTTGCTGCCTTTACTCCTTGCAGTCCAGTGCGGTTTGCCCCACATTGTACATGGAGTAGCTGTATCGTAGCAAGGCCTGTGCTGGTATGAATAAGATGAGGTGCACGGGCAGGGGGGAAGTTTGGGGCTCACAAGGGTACAGGTCATAAGAAAGAAGAGAGCACAAAGTGTAAGGCGCACAGTGCGAGGTATCCAAAACAGAGAGCTGCGCAATGGGGCCATCTCCACTCAGGGGGAGAAGTTACCTACAGGCCAATACTCAGGAGGGAAGGGACAAGGACAAGAATTACCCACAGGAAGAGATGGAGTGGACGCATAGGTGGAGTGGTTTATAGTAGAGCTTAGAGTATGTTGGAAAATGAGTAGATTTCTTCATGTGTAAAGTCTGAGAGAGTACCTTGGAGAGGTAGATAGGCTATCCACTCTATGAAGTAAGGGAGACGAAGGTATGAGAAGAAGTGAGGCTGATTATACTGGGGGGTGGGAAATCTAAAACCTCAGAGTAGAGTGTATATAGGAAAGAGTAAAAGCATGGGCAGGCACTGACAGGAAAGAATGGGAGGGGGAAGTATAAAGAGTGAGTAGGTGAGATGCCAGGTCCCCAGGCATAGGGCTCCTGCTTATGCCCTGGGAGTCTCCTTGAGTGTGTCTCTGTCTTCTGGGATCTTGGGAAGGCAGGAGATCTTTATTTTTGTTGGTCCTGTAAGAAGAGATTGGTAGGTCTTTTGTGGGGCTGCCAATTTTAGATTTTGAACATGTACCCAGGAGGGAAGTCCTGCTAGCTTAGCAGCTGTGGGTGTAGTGAGGACGACCTTAAATGGGCCTCTCCACTTTTCCTGCAGGTGGCCGGGTGTGGCTGTACTTTTTAGATAAACTAGATCTCCCATTTGGAGGGTGGGAGTTATTTTGGTGGTGTCAGAGGGCTGTGGTAACTGATCATGAGCATGTGACCAAAGGAGAGAGCGAAGAAAAGTGAGGAGAGGATTGAGGAGAGTGGGGGGAATGTTAGGGGGCTCTGGCTGAACCGTGATAGGGAGGAGTGGATGGCCATAGAGGAGCTCAAAGGGGCTGAGCATGAGCGGTCTTTTAGGGAGGGCCCGGAGGCGGAGAAGGACTAGGGGTAGGAGCTTTGTCCAGCCTAGATGGAGCTCAAGGGAGAGTTTGGTGAGAGTATTTTTTAGTGTGCGATTGGCACGTTTGACTTTACCTGAAGATTGGGGGTGATGGGGAATGTGAAACCGCCAGTGAATATTTAAGGCTTGTGCCAATTTTTGGGAAATAGAGGAAACAAACTCAGGCCCGTTGTCTGACTGGATAGAGGCTGGGAGACCAAACCGTGGGATGATGTCTGTGACTAAAATCATTGTTACTGTGGAGGCCTTTTTATTGGTTGTAGGGAAGGCCTCCACCCATCCCGTGAAGGTGTCTACCAATACCAGGAGGTACTTAATCCTCTTTATTGGAGGCATAGATGTGAAGTCCACCTGCCAATCCACACCAGGGAGACATCCCCTGGCTTGGTGGGTAGGAAAGGGAGGGGGCCTAATATTGGAGTTGGGGTTGTGCACTGGCAAATTGAGCAGGATTGGGTAATCTGTTTAAGGTATTGTATGTCTCCTGGAGATAGGGAAAGGGATTGGCGGAGAAAGGTGTAAAGAGCATGAAGGTTAGGATGAAAAAGCGTATGTAAATAGGAGATAAGGGTTTTAACCTCAGAAGGGGGGAGAGAAAGTTTAGTGAGAGGAGGGGAGGAAGCTGGGGCAAAGGGGTACATGGCCAATTGGGGTGCAGTTTGGAGGGCTGCTCGCTTGGCTTCTGTATCTGCTTGGTTATTTCCTCTGGTAATTATGGAGGAGTCAGTCTGGTAGGCTTTGCAATGAGTAATACCCACCTGGGAAGGAAGGTGTGAAGCCTCTAGGACTTGGGCTATTAAGGCAGCATTGATAATGGGAGTTCCCCTTGTAGTTAGGAATCCCCTTTCCTTCCAGATAGCGGAGTGGGATAGTAAAGTGTGAAATGCATACTTAGAGTCAGTATAAATGTTGACAGTTTTGTCTTTTGCCAGAGTTAGAGCTCTGGCCAGGGCAGTCAGTTCTGCCTTCTGGGAAGTAGTGCCCAAAGGGAGAGGGCATGCCTCAATGACAGCAGACTCAGACACGATGGCATATCCAGCTCTTCGCTGTCCATTGTGAATGAAGGAACTGCCATCAATGAACCAAGTGTAGTCAACCTGAGAAAGGGTGCCCTCCTGAATGTGGTCTGGGCAGGGAAGGAGCTCTTCAAGGATCTCAGGGCAGGAGTGAACTAGGGGTGTTGAAGAGAGAGGAAGAAGAGTAGCTGGGTTAAGTGGGGGACATGAAACGAAAGTTAGAGTGGGATCCTCGACCAAGGCCACCTGGAGGGATAGGATACGAGAAGGGGGCATGGAATAAAGTCCCTTATATGTGAGGAGTTCTGAGAGGCTATGGGGGGAGTAAACAGTAAGGGGGGACCCAAAGGTAAGTTTTTTGCTTTCCTGGATTAAGAGAGAGGCGGCAGCCAGGGCCCTGAGGCATGGGGCCCATCCCCTGGTTGTGGGGTCTAACTGTTTGGAGAGGTATGCTACTGGAGCGAAGGAGGGCCCTATGTTGTGTCCCAGAACTCCTAGGGCAAACCCTTGCCTCTCAGAAACATAAAGGACGAAGGGACGAGTGAGGTCTGGCAAGCGAAGTGCGGGGGCTTGTAATAGGGCTTGTAAGAGGATTTTAAAATGACTTGACACAGGCTGAGAGGGGTCCAGGGGCTCTTGAATGGAACCCTTGGATGCCTCATATAGAGGTTTGGCCATTAGACTGAAGTTGGGTACCCAGGTTCTGAGATAGCCAGCCAGGCCAAGAAAGGAGAGAACTTCAGCCTTAGTGGTGGGGGCAGGGAGAGAGGCTAGCAAGGCCTTACGATCTGTGGTGATAGCCTTATGAGTAGGGGAGATAGATAGGCCCAGGTAAGTTACCTGGGTGAGAGACAGTTGAGCCTTGTTAGGGGACACCCGGTATCCCTTTTTTCCCAGAAAATTAAGCAGGAGGGCAGTGTGTTGTTGGCTATCCTCGAGCGAGGGGCTGCAGAGCAGGAGATCATCTACATACTGGAGGATTTTACTTGGGGAGAGATGGAGGGTAAGCAGGTCCCTAGCCAGAGCTTGGCCAAAGAGGTGGGGACTGTCCTGGAACCCCTGAGGCAGAACAGTCCAGGTCAGTTGTTGGGAAGTATGAGAATCTGGATCAGTCCAGGTGAAGGCGAACAGGTTTTGGGACTGTGGGTGGACAGGGATAGTGAAGAAAGCATCTTTTAGGTCCAGGACTGTGAAATGGGTGGTTGTACTGGGGATGAGAGACAGGAGAGTATAGGGGTTGGGTACCACCGGGTGTATCAGAGCCACTGCCGCATTGATTAAGCGGAGGTCCTGTACCAGCCGATAAGACCCATTGGGCTTTTTTACAGGCAGAATAGGAGTGTTATAGGGGGAGTGGGTTGGGCGAAGAAGGCCCTTAGAGAGAAGCTCTGAGATGATAGGCTTTAATCCCTGTAAGTGGATTAGAGAGATGTGATATTGAGGTTGGTTTGGGAAAACAGAGGGGCCCTTGAGAGTAATAAAGATTGGCTCATGATGGGTAGTGACTGCAGGGTTTTGGAGGTCCCACACAATGGGATCTACCAGTGTAGCAGGTAAGGGCAAGGGGTCGGGAGGGGCTTGTGGAAGCAGAGCGCCCATGATGGCAAGGAGGGGCTGAGAGGATGGAGACAAGGGGTTAATGGGTCTCGGCTTAAGAGGAGGTGGGTGTAAGGTGAGAGTGGCCTGGAATTTTGACAAAATGTCCCTTCCCAAGAGTGGGGTGGGGCAATTAGGGAGGACTAGGAAGGAGTGAGTAAAAAGTGTATCTCCCAGTATGCAGATTAGAGGAAAAGTCATTAAGGGCTGGGTAGGAGTTCCCTCCACCCCGACTGTGGAGGTTAAAGAAGGCTTGGTAGGTTCCCAGAACTCCGGCAAGGCAGAAAAAGTGGCGCCAGTGTCCAGGAGGAGACAGATAGGCCTACCCTCAATAATGGCCATTACCCTGGGCTCCCGTGAAGTTATGGTCATCGGGCCTGGGAGTCCTGGGCTCCGTCAGTCCTCAGCCACAGTCGCCAGTCCTAGAAGATCAGTTAGGGAGGAGGGACGGTGGGGGGGCTTAGACCCTCCGCCTTGAGGGGTGGAGGGGCAGTCCATCGCCCAGTGGCCCTCCTGTTTGCACTTAGGACAGGCCCAGTGTCCCTCAAGGCCACACCGAAAACATGGGCCGGGAGGTGTTTGGGATTTTCCCCGGCCTCGGGAGTTAGAGGTCAGGCCTTTGCCACAGGGCTTGTGCCAACATCTGGAATTTAGCCTTATCTCTCCTCTCCTTATCAGCCCTTTGTTGTTCTTCTTGGTAATTATAGACTTTGAAGGCCACGTTTAAAATTTCAGCCTGCGGAGTCTGAGGGCCATTTTCTAGCCTTTTGAGCTTTTTTCTGATATCTGGAGCTGACTGGGAGATAAAATGGGTCATAAGGATAATTGTCCCATCCTTAGTTTCAGGGTCAACTTTTGTATGGCGTCGTAGCGCCTCTGTGAGCCGGGACAAGAAACTAGTTGGATTTTCCTCTTTTTCTCTTGTTGGATTTCTCTAAGCTTATCAAAATTAACAACCTTTTGGGCCGACTTCTTTAATCCCACCACTAAACAGGTAACCATCTGATTCCTAAGCGTTCTGTCACCGGTTTGGTAATTCCAATGAGGCTCCTCAGTAGGGACTGCTGTAGCTCCTACAGGATGGGTGGGGGTGGTGCGATGGACCTCATCTGCATGTGCCCTAGCCGCAGCCCAGACCCGTTGTTTCTCCTCTGGGAGGAGGGTGGAGGAAAGAATGAGATAGATGTCATGCCAAGTAAGGTCATAGGATTGAGCCAAGTATTGAAATTCCTTAACATAAGAATCAGGGTTAGTGGTGAAGGAGCCAAGGTGCTTTTCTATCTGAGAGAGGTCAGCAAGAGAAAAGGGAACGTGGACCCTCACAATGCCTTCGGCTCCAGCCACTTCCCGGAGAGGGTAGATGGAAACCGGCTGATTGGGGGGTCCATGAGAGAGAGTGTGTGTGGGGGCTCATGGGATCCTGTGGTCCCGGGTGAGTGGAAGGGCGGGCGGAAGGAGGGGCGGGAGGAGGAGCAGGAGGAGGAGCGGAAGGAGGAGCAGAAGGAGGGGTGGGAGGAGACGAGGGAGGAGGGGCAGGAGCCGATGGCTGAACAATGGAAGCCTGTCTTTGATAAGGTGGAGGCTCGTTAGCAGGGTCGAAAGAAGGGAAAGCTTCAGAGTCAGGAGGGGATTCAGAGAAGGATTTGCCTGGTTTTGAGACTGGTTTAGAAGCTAATAGGACCTGTGCAGGGGAGCAGGAGGTACAGAGGGAAGGTTTGGTGCGGAGATAAGAAAAGGATTGGACGTAGAGAAGTTCCTCCCATTTGCCAGTGCGCTCACAGAAATTGTATAGATCCCTTAAAATATTGGGATCAAAAGTGCCATTAAGTGGCCATTTGGAGGCATTGTCCAATGGATATTGGGGCCAGGCCTGATTACAGAGAAAAATGAGCTTTCGTGGCTTAAGATCAGGCGTGAGGCATAGGGGCCCAAGGTTGGCCAGGAGACATCCCAATGGGGAGTCTGAGGGAATTTTGGAAGGTCCAACTCCCATGGTGAAGCCTGACCTGAGGAGAGATATGGCGGGCGTCCCCGAAATATCAGGTCCTCAGGAGAGAGAGAGAGATGTGGAACACAACACCCAGAGGGAACGTCTTCACCACAGGGTGGGCCACAGTCCCTAGTGGGGAACCTGGTTCCCGGGACAAAAGCGAGCTGAGAGAGAGAGAAAGAGAGAGAGATCACAGCTCAGCATGCGAGGAGGACTCACGGAGGGAGAGAGGGCCTTGAGGGAAGATTGGCCGGTGGTGGATGGCGGTTGGAGGCGCGCTGGGGCGGAGGAACTTCCCTGTGAGCTAGTGAGAGAGTGGCGCTTTCTAGGATCGGGGGTCCTGGTAAAGCAGCTCAGATCCCAGAGGAAAGCTGGGAGAGCAAGTTCAGTGCCGGGAACTCAACCCGATCCCGGGTTTTGGCACCAAATGTTAGGAAAAACGCCACACAAAGAAAACTCACAAGAAAACTCACGTCCAAGGGCAGGGTTTAATGGCAGGTATGAGGTAGTGCAGGAAGAAGAAAGGACAAAAGGGAAGGGGTTCAGGCCAGGCATGGCCTTTTATAGGAGAGGGAGGGTAAGGGGTTGGCGCATACGCCGGGGGTCCCTGATGGAGGTGGAACTTGTTTTTGGGAGCACGGGAAACCTTGTTAAGGGGGGGAATGGCTCCATTTTCCATGAGGTGCCGCTAATTTATAAAATGGCGGCATTATTGTTCTATCAATAATGCTATGGGAAAGTGATGCTTTGTGACTTTTGGGACTAGGTCATAAAAAAATGATACAGTGTCTGCTTGTTTCTCTGGGATGCTCACATTTGAACCTAGCCTCCATGCTGTAAGGAAGCCCAAGCTGCAGACCACAGAGAGGAGCATTTGAAGAGGAACTGATAGACAGTCCTAAATTGCTAGCCATATGAATGGGCAATGGTAGAAGTGGAACCGGTTCAGTCAAGCTGTGGAGAGAAATGAGCTGGCCACACCCAACCCTGCAGACATTGCAGATTTGTGAGCAAAGTAAAGAACCACTGTCATTTTAAACCACACTGTTATGCAGCAACTAAAGCAGTATCATTTTTATTAATCTCCAGAAAAGGAATTTTCCTTCTGCCATTATCCTTTTTTTTTTTCTTCCGTTAATAGCACTGGAATTTGAATTCAGGGCCTCAGTTTGTTAGACAAGCACTCTACCACTTGACACAGGCCCCCAGTTCTTTCTGCTTTTAGTTTTTGTTGTTGTTTTCAGATAGGATCTTATGCTTTTCCCTGGGCTGGTCATGGACTGCAATCTTCCTACATTTGCTTCAGAGTAGCTAGAATTATAGGCATGCACCACCATCCTGGTTAATTCTTACTCATGAACACCAGGAAGAAAACCAGACATGGAAGGAAATGTTGCTTCTTCTTGCCAAATCTCCCTGTTCTTTTTGTGCATCTGGGGAAGATAGTCAAATGGCACCACATGTTGGGGTTGTGACATATGGAAATTTAGAAGATTGAGGTTGATTTGGGGTCACAATTCAGCCAATCTCCTTGGATTCAGAATAGATTGATTCCAGGGCTGACAGGATCCTTGAACGTTGTGAACAAGAGAAACTGAGTGAATCTGTAGTGTGGATTTCAAAGAGTTGTCTTAGCCTTGGGTCTTAAATAATTTGTCCAAAACAGAAAGAAAGGTGTAGAAAAAGACCTGGTTAAAAGGACGTGGCAAGAAAAAGCATCATAAACCCAGGGTAAGCTTGCTGGGGAGACTTAGGTGGGTGCTGTTATTGATCAACAGTCTCTGAT